>NC_134366.1:140009838-141235255 GCF_035582795.1 Mycteria americana | reverse complement strand
TGAGTAAAATGTAAATTATAAAATATATAAGTGAGGAGGCTGCATCGTTCTAGGATTAAGGCTCCAAATTTTCCCTTCAGCATCATATTAAACA
The DNA here is from genome assembly GCF_035582795.1 of Mycteria americana. Classification (NCBI taxonomy): domain Eukaryota; kingdom Metazoa; phylum Chordata; class Aves; order Ciconiiformes; family Ciconiidae; genus Mycteria; species Mycteria americana. The sequence continues at coordinate 141,235,161 of NC_134366.1, read as the reverse complement.
GGTTGGAGATTCTCAGTCCAGCTGAATTCTTTGTTGATAGTAGCCAAAAACACACCTCCCCAAAGCCTCCACTACGGTTACGTTCTCCTATTAAAAAAAAAAAAAAAAAAAAAAAAAAAAAAGAAGAAGGACTAAGTATAATTCAGCTTGATATATAATCTGTTCAAGAGTGGCATAGACTAAGCATGCATGGACACATTTTCTTCTTATCCTGAAAGAGGCTGCATCTCCAGGTCAGGACTGTTGTTAGTGATAGGGAGGAAAAAGGGAAGTCCACTTAGCCAATGTCTTGCTTACACTATAATAAAGTGTGCACTAACGAAAGAAAGCCCTTCATGATGTTCCGTTTCTAAGGCTAGTATTTGAGAAAAAGGGAGAATTATTTTTCTTATATATGCATACTATACAACATGCTTTTAATTTAATGGGTAACATCAGCACAGTAAAGTATTTTTGAGTAATTATTTTGTACTTAACTAGCATTTTTACAGGTGTCTTAACAACGTTAATAATTGTTTTATGATGGGTTTACCCAATTTTGAATTCTTTGTATTAACAAGATTATTCTTGCTTGCATTCTTTCTCATTAATTACTTCAGAAAGTATTATTAATTACCAACAAATTAGAAGAGATATTAATGTAGTAAGAACATTGTTAAAAACATTGTTACAGGAAGACCAGAACATAAAAATCCTTTACCTCCTATAAAAATATTGCTATAGAATGTTCTAAAGTTTGCACGACTTTAACAGGCTTTTCATTTTTTATCTAACACTACTATCCATACACACAATCAGATACTAAGAATGGTAATAGATTAATTCACTTTATATATATGCCTATAAACATTTACATGCATACAGTATGCAGTCCATTTGGTTATACCTGCTAAAAATGTTAAACAGTACGTTATGTGTTTGTTTATTACAAAATATTAAGTAACGCAATCAGCAAACTGTATTTCTAAGTAGTGCTAATACATCCACTGTTTTCATGGATATATTTAGGGTACAGTTCTGCAAACATGTGTGAGTTTACTCACAGAAGTAGTAAAATTTAAGTCAATTGATATTTTGGCAATTTCAATTATTCATTTGCATATGCTTTCCAGAAATCAGGTCCTTACATTTGAAATGAGAAATTTAAACTTTCACTTTGCAATCAGATCTAATGCAAAAAGATTCATTTCAAGTGTAGAAGCCTCTCTCTGGGACCTATTTAAAAATCCTCCTATTTAAAACTCATCCTTACTTATTTTCTTTCACATGTAAAGGTCATTTTCTAGTGCACTTAAAAAAATGCCCCCCAAAGAAGTCAGGCTCAAGAAAAACATTATTTAATTCTTAAATAGATTAGTTTGCAGCATATTTAATGTTTTAAATAATTAAATTATTTTAATAATGTTTTATCAATGAATATAATGATTTACTCTGACCTGGCACAGACATGCACACTGAGGAAAAAGATCTCTTCCAAGTAGTTAAATCACAATCCCCCTACAGAATGTAAAAGAGAAAAAATGGCTTTGTTAAATTTTCAATCCTTTCTTAATATAAACATTAAAAATCACAGGATTTTGAAAGGACAAGTAGCTTAGGTTAGTGAAAGATTTTTCATTTTTTACATAATGGTTGTACTCAGAAGTAATTTGCTTTTACTAGAATGCTGTAAAGTTCTTTCTCAGCTCTGATGTACTGTATAAAACATTTCTTAACTCATTAATGTCAAATATAAATTAGTTTTATATTGGAATTTTAACAAACCAGAGTCTACAGACAACATAAAAAGCTAGACCATTGTCAGAAATGGTGTAAAGCCAAATGCAAATTTAAACCAGGTATCATTTATCATAAAAGATATACACACATAAAAAAAGACACATGGCACTTTCTTGGATGTCCTGAAAATATTGCTGAATAGTATGCAATGCTATTAGTAGCTGGAATTTTGTAAACAAAAAACCCGCCCACAGAACCCAACTGGTTTAATTGAGCCAATGCAAGGTGATTGTACCCACGTTATTAAAATACTTTTCTTGGATATAACAATTCTGGACTATGACTAATATCCAGTGTTGGAGTGTCCTGAATATGATTTTTCCCCATGTATATCCTTTGAATATCTGAGCAAGCATGTTGTATTGTATTAATATCATAATTCAAAGGGAAATTTATTAAACCTCCCCCCTCCCAGTATTCCCATCATAGCTAAAAGTTGCAAATTCTATATGGCAGAGCCTAGACAGTAATATCAAATTTTAATAACAATTTCTCTTCTTCAGTCAGTGCTATACTGAAGAAAAGCATAAATTGCTGTGACTGACCGTTAGTTGTTAGAGAAGCAATCTGACTTCTCCACACCCTTATTTCAGTGTATCTGCTCTGTCCCTCAGCTGTATTAATGATAGCATGAAAGGTCACATGATAAACGAGTGACAAAAATATCAAAACATATTAGCCTGTAGCTTTGTTATCAGTGTATGGCAGAGATGACAGAAAATTGTATTTTTCCCCTGAATAATTTTGTGTTACATTTTGCTGGCTAGGCAGAGTGAATTAGGGAGAAATTTCTGCCTCTGACTGTTTGTCTCTTTTTCTGACATACTTGAAGTAATAATATACATTAATAATAGGGAGTAGGCACAGGGAAGAGGTAAGAATTCAGGAGCAGACTGTCTGTTTCAATTCTACAAGGTGCTATCCTTGTTTCTTTCACAATACAAATTTTGTTGAAAAATATGCACAGCATTGAATGTTATTAACGCTACTGATAATGATCTGCTGTATATTACGGATATAGCAACTGAAAGACACATGCGGAAGAGAAATAGAAAAATAACTTTAAAGCAATGAGGTTACGTTTCCACCCAGTTGTACTTCTCACCACTACAAATGCACATACTCACTAATTAAATATAGGCAAGCACCAACAATGCTTGATCCAGCTCATTGTGACGGAGCCCTAGTAATTACAAATTAGAGACAGATATTACTCCTGCTGGTTTAAAGGCTGGCAGGAGTTGCAGACCCTGGGGAGATGAGGTTAGCAATCTTTGAAAGAGAAAATAGAAATTGGCAGGAGCTTAATATCTTATGGCCTATCAGTCTCCATGGTCAGGAGTTAAAGTCATGCCATATCCAAGCTTCCTTTGCTGCTGGCAAACACCATCAGTGGCAACTCAGTCTTTAAGCTCCTAGCAGATCAAAAGCTGTTGAATAGAACCATTCTGAGAGGCACAGAGAGGATCACAAGCCAAACATGAAAAGTTATATAATTAAAACCTTAATAAACTGATAGCATATACATATAGATGGAGTATTAGTGATCTACTGCAATACATGTGAAGTATAAATAAAAAATGAGAGTATATTACTTTCAATGAGCAAGCGGCACTGGAAAAAAAAACGAGTCTCTGAATCTTTACCAAAATTTAAAACTGATCTTTAAAAACTTTCTAAAATGTTTGGTTACTTTTTATCTCTATTATTATTCATTTTCATGCACCTCCATACTTCTAATTTCCATCTGAGAACAGAACTGCAGAAATACTTCTGAAAAAAAATTGTTCCTGCACTATTTATGATCTGACTCAGAGAAGAAAATACCAGAAATCTCATGTGAGAACATTGTTCTCATGAGATTTCTAACCAATTTTACAGACCAACACAATCTGAATAGTTTGAATCTATTCCCAAACTCGAAACATTTTGAGATATGTATCTTACCACAGAAGCCTTGTTATATTGTGCAGAAACTGCAAGTGAATAAGGGAGTATGTTATATCCTTCAGGAACTGTGAGTGAGTAAGGAGGTAGTAAAGCCTGGAATCCTATCTAAATTGTCCAATTTATCAGTCTTTCTTTTCTTTTCTTTTTTTGTTTAAAACAGTTACATATATATAAATGTGTGTCTATTTATACATATGCATATGTGTATAACTCTGTAAAGAAACCGTGCTATCACTTGTGTACAAAGATAAGTGTCTATTAGTCAAGGCACTGTACAAACAGATAAGAAGAACCAACCTTTGCCCCAAAGAACTTACAGCTTAAATAATTCTTATTCGTGGTTTCAGTGTTCTCCTTCACAAGATATTCTAGAGAGTGACTATGTATAATAAACCACTCCCCACCCCCTGCCCCCAAATATCTGTACATTCCTGCAATACCTGGTACTTTTTCAGCTAGAGTTCAAATTCCTTTTCTCTTGCTTTTGACATATCTCATACTGTTTGGCAATATTCATATTCAGTCCAATACTATTGTTCCAAGATCCAATTCAAGTTTTATACTTACAGGTAATCAAAAGTCAGGGTTCTGTTTGGGATACCTCAATAAGTCTATATTCAGCTTCTTTGTGTGCTTCTACTATCTTTCTCACATCCTTCCCCACAGAGTAAAGCTGGTTTGATTTATTTAAATAACTAAAATATTTTATTTCTTTACTAGACTGGTTTCGTTCTTCTGCATCTCCTGAGTGTCTCTCTCTCTATATACACACATATATGTATATTCTTGATTTATATCAGTTACTTCTGCTCAAGCACATCCAAAATTAATATTGCTGGTGGCCTCTGTTTCAAAGTTTATGGAGTTTCACAAAATCTATAAGGACTTATATGCGCAAGAAAGCTGAAACTTACTGAAAGCATTTTCCCTTTTCTATTTTGTTTTGTTGAATTCATCACTTTATGTTTTGTGTTTTGAACTGGAGCCCTTCAGCATTCCCAGACAGCTTCTATATAAAGTACAGTGTGAGTACACAACATATACTACTACACTAATTTTCATTCTCAGCATCAAAGAATAGTCTTCAAATTGTCCTGTATCTAAAATTAGATACTTAACTTCTACTAGAAAATTACTAGACAATTTACGAGAAAAAATTAGAAGGAAAATCTCATCATTATCAGAAAGCACCTGATTCTGCCCTCCTGGGGTACATATTTATACTGCAGAAATGTCATTAAACGTGTAGGAGCTGAAGCAATGCTCATGGTATAGACATAAACATAACAGACTGAAGAACTGGGATCCAAAAAGTATACAATCTGAGAATATAGTCATCTATGTCTGGGTTGTCCTGTAAATGGAGAGAGACACTTTCGGGTTGCTATCCATTTCATCCCTATAGTAAATGTCTAAACTATGTGAGACAAATCACCCCTTAAAAATTTGTATTTCTCTCCAGTGACTACAGAGGGATCCTAGGATGACTAGCTGAGATGCTGAGGTCTAGCACAAGATGAGACAAATTCTTAGACTATGTATTCTTTGTTTGTCATTATCTTCTTCACGTGTGTGATGGTGAGGAAAAAAAAAATATATATTTCTCACTAGTGTACCTTCATTTTTTTCCTAGTACTATGAAGAAAAAGTTGCAGTGCTTCATTTTCACCAAAAAAACTTAATCTTTGAATTGCTTCCATCATCTAAGTTCTGTATCAGCCAGATTTTCCAGTATTTACCAGGCTTTTTTTTTGTACACCTTGTTAGTCAAAAACTGAATTACAGCTTTGAATGAACTCAAGTAATAAAACCCAGTATTCCTTAGTTGCATTAAATTGCCAGACCCACATATTTGCATATTTTCTAAAGAAAGCACTTTGAATTTGATATCTCTGTCTTTTTATTGACTGTGGTTTTTCTCAGCAAAATCTAATACTCATTGTAGCAGGAGTAAATTAAGCTGTTTGTGTGACCACATGACCACATAGTATATCTGAAGCCTAAATTGATCCTCAAGGACTATAAACAAGGTCCAAAACTTTCTACTCCCACAAATACCCTTTGACCTCACTGTCCAGGCCACTTAAAAACTGACCTGCATCACCACTTTTTAATTAGACAATTGCTGATTCTTGTTTCAGTCCTCTGTTTAACCTACTTTGTGCTCTACTTGGAGATGTATTTTGTTCAGCACATGAAGTTAACTATCAAATGTCCTAATGTCATAGAATCATAGAATCACGGAATCATGAAATCATAGAATCATAAATAGTTTGGGTTGGAAGGGACTTTTAAAGGTTATCTTGTCCAACCCCCAATGTCTATATATGTGTATATATATCTTCTTTCATGAAGACTCTTGACTTTTTCAGTACTGATCTTCCCTAGAAATAATCCATGTTTGCTGTCCATTGTGTAGCTCCACTGTCAGCCTTTCCATCTCATAGGGATGAATCCTGAGTTTATTCTACATGGCCACATAGTCATAATGACAGATAAGTCTTTTATTATCATGAATCTTCATAGTGGGTTCACAACAAATTTTAACTGGGATCCACACAGTTGTTTTACTCCAACTCTTTTGCAGGTCAAGTTCCCCTCTAAATACTTCTTGTGTCTATTAGTCTCTTTTGGCTCCACTGGGCCATGATACAAGTCAAGCGATTTGATGGCTTGAGTGATGACTCAAGCCAGTTCAATGCAGATTCATAGAATCATAGAATCATTTAGGTTGGAAAAAACTTTAAGATCATCAAGTCCAACCATTAACCTAACAGTTCCAAGTCCACCACTAAACCATGTCCCTAAATGCCACATCCACATGTATCTTAAATACCCCCAGGGATGGTGACTCAACCACTTCCCTGGGCAGCCTGTTCCAATGCTTGATAATCCCATCGGTGAATAAATTTTTCCTAATATCCAGTCTAAACCTCCCCTGGCATAAGTTGAGGCCATTTCCTCTTGTCCTATCACTTGTTACCTGGGAGAAGAGACCGACACCCGCCTCGCTACAACCTCCTTTCAGGTGATTGTAGAGAGCAATAAGGTCTCCCCTCAGCCTCCTTTTCTCCAGGCTAAACAACCCCAGTTCCCTCAGCCGCTCCTCATAAGACTTGTGCTCTAGACCCTTCACCAGCTTCGTTGCCCTCCTTTGGACACGCTGCAGCACCTCAATGTCTCTCTTGTAGTGAGGGGCCCAAAACTGAACACAGTATTCAGGATACAGCCTCACCAGTGCCGAGTACAGGGGCACAATCACTTCCCTAGTCCTGCTGGCCACACTATTCCTGATACAAGCCAGGATGCTATTGGCCTTCTTGGCCACCTGGGCACACTGCTGGCTCATATTCAGGTGGCTGTCAACAAACACCCCCAGGTCCTTCTCTGCCAGGCAGCTTTCCAGCCACTCTTCCCCAAGCCTGTAGCGTTGCATGGGGTTGCTGTGACCCAAGTGCAGGACCCAGCACTTGGCCTTGTTAAACCTCATAAAATTGGCCTTGGCCCATCGATCCAGCCTGTCCAGGTCCCTCTGTAGAGCCTTCCTCCCCTCAAGCAGATCAACACTCCCACCCAACTTGGTGTCATCTGCAAACTTACTGAGGGTGCACTTGATCCCCTCGTCCAGATCATTGATAAAGATATTAAACAGAACTGGCCCCAATACTGAGCCCTGGGGGGACACCGCTTGTAACCAGCCACCAACTGGAGTTAACTCCATCACCACAACTCTTTGGGCCCGGCCATCCAGCCAGTCTTTTACCCAGTGAAGAGTACACCCGTCCAAGCCATGAGCAGCCAGTTTCTCTAGGAGAATGCTGTGGGAAACCTTGTCAAAGGCTTTACTAAAGTCTAGATAGACAACATCCACAGCCTTTCCCTCATCCACTAAGCGGGTCACCTTGTCATAGAAGGAGATCAGGTTAGTCAAGCAGGACCTGCCTTTCATAAACCCCTGCTGACTGGGCTTGATCACCTGGTTGTCCTGTACATGCCGCGTGATGGTGGTCAAGATGATCTGCTCCATAACATTTCCCAGCACCGAGGTCAGACTGACAGGCCTGTAGTTTCTCGGATGCTCCTTCCAGCCCTTCTTGTAGGCCTATTCAAGGGACCTTATGAAACTACTTGGCAAGTTACAAATGGTTTACCATCAAATTTCCATTTTTATTTGAAAAATGGATAGATTTAGTGCCTCATGGAAGCGCTTAGGACTTCATTCAGGGAAAAGGTATGAGCCCGTACTTGGTCTTAGGAATCTTTTGATTTGCACAAGCTGTTGCCAAACAATTTAAAACTTCGCATAATTCTTTCTCTCACCTTTGCTCCAGTTTCCTGATATTTACATTCTGAAAGAAAATTATATATTCTGATTATAAACTAGCAAACAGTCAGTCTGTCATATTTCCTTTTTTTCTTCAGATGTCCAAACACAAAATCAAATCTATTTAGAATATGGAAGCCCTGGCTCCATGTTTTGTCTGTATTTTTGTATGCTAGCAGAACATTTAAATAATACAGATATTCGTTTCAGTTAAAACTAGTTTACTTTAATCATTATCCCTTTTTTTTTCAGTCTGATTTGGTGGTGTGAAATCTTCCCAACATATCATTTGAGCTACACATTTTTGTTCTTGTCATTTTATGCTGCAGAATTCCTCATAGATAGTAATACTTTACATTAGTTAGCCTATAACAAATTCTATTTTTAATTTTATTTTCACCATCTTCTTTAAATTTTGCTAACATTTTCCTGAGCAAATGATTAAGTTCCATCTCCATTTCTCTTGGATCCACGTTATCCAGTTCTAGTCAAATCTTTCATTAGACCAAGAGCATCACTCTTTCTTCCAGTTCTCTTAAGTCTTTATAAAACTGTCCATTTTTAGCAATGACTATTCCCTGGTTTTGTCTTCCATTCAGCAAAGGAACACATAGTATAAGAGCTACCCTCGATGAAATACAGTTTCCTTAGTGATATTTAGGTTATACTTATTCAGTGTTTTTATTTTATTATTATAGGGGAGCAGGCAGTATCTTATGACTATTAACAGTTCTTAGCATATGAGATACCTAGGTATATTTTTAAGGTCTAATACAGCTCACTGTTTGAAGTTAGCCTTTGAAATTTGGTCAAGATATTTACCCAAGGAAAACCTATCCAAGTAAAGCTAACTTATAAGCTCTAAGAATAATTATTTCCCTTCTCTGACTTAAATTCCTCATGTTAACATCATGCAAAAATGATAACTGAACCCAGTGGGGCCCACAGGACTTCCAGAACAGCAGCAGGACTATCTCTATTTAAATGATGTGGTAGCTGTCAAAATGCCTAAGCTGTTAGATTTTACTCAGTTCTTTGTGTGATATTTTACCTAACTGAATAAATTAATCTCTATCTCAGTAGACACAGCTTGCTGGCACCAGAACTCATGCCCCAACCAGCCTAACAGGCAATTAAAGTTTTGGAGGCTACCATCAGAATACGTCTCAGTGCAAGCTCACTTTATCGAATTCAAGATCTGGTATACTGATATACACTGTGCAAAAGTTATTCATTACAGTTCTGTAGCTTCCTGTGAAGGTTCTTAAAATTTGTGGTTCTGCCAGCTGTAACTCTGGTCTTCTCCCTGCTCACAGCTGGACATACCTGCTTTTGACACACTCTTAATCTTAAATGTTGTATTCAAAAACACTCCCTGGACCTGCCCATTGTCACAGCAGTTGTCCCAGGAAAATATCTTCCTATTTAGCCATATGCAAGAGTATCCTCCAATCTATTTACAGTCCCTCTCCAGTTCATAATCATTCATAATCATCATCAAAGTATCTTGGAAATGTTACTGAAAACTTGCACTGTGGAGAGTTTGATATGTAGTTCCTCTCCTTAACCTCGGTTCCTTCTCCCTGCTCCATACAAAGGACATGGGATGTGAACAGCTTCATAAATTAGTTAAGAGCAGCAGCTGATGATGGGGCAAGCTGAGGGTTCTTTTTTTCAGCTCTAGCAGAGTCCCTGTAAGTGCATAGCACTTCCTCAAACTGTCCTATGATCTGCAAATCAATGAACATGCTGAAACAGGAAACAGAGATCCAGACTAGGGTCTGTTGCACTCCAGGCTAACCTAATCTGGGATGGATGTATTTTGGCCCCAAGTACACATCAAAAATAATAAACATCTCATATGTCCATATCTGTTTGAAGGAGGACTTTGAACCATCAGAATGTGAAACATCAGTGTGTATCCACTGGGACCTAACCACACAGTAGAAACAGACTAGATCTAGCTTTCTCTCCTCCTCTTGACCACTTTTCCAGTCCCCTCTTCTTAAGTTTCTGTGATAGTTCAGATGATAGTCATTTTCTTGGTCACCAGTTTGGGGGAACATGAGAACAAGCAAGAAGAAAGTATGTGAGGTAACAATGCACATGGGCATGATGGCCATAATGTTTTAATTTAGATATGATTAACACTTTGATACTGGGATATATCAATATGTCTTTGTTGACTAGCATTCTCTCCTGGAATCCAAAACCATCATTAAGTGTTGTGAAGATGTCCTGGAATGACTTCCTAGGCTAGTTTATAAACAGTTTTTATAAAAAGACCTCTCCTCTGACCCAACAAAAGTTACAGCAGGTGCAGCAAGACACAAGTTTTGCCAAGTACACACACCACAGCTAAAGCAGCAGAAGTCTAGAAAACATTTAAAGTACTAGTTTTCTAGCTCTAAATGCATTTTATAAAGAAGTGTTCATAGTCTCACCATTTCTGTAGGCAATATACATCCATATGCCCTAGAAGCTCCTTGCTTCAGGAGGAATCTTTTTCAGCTAATCGAAAAAAAATCTAGAAATCCTGAATATGTGGCCATCACTTATTTAGACAATGTAACTAGTCTGAGCACCCATGATCATCTTCTGAAACCTGCTAGGGCAGGCAGAAAAAGAAATATGTTTTGCTAGTGTCACATGCCTTTGAATTAGGCATTATAATGGCAAAATTAAGGATTATGTCACGTAGACCCACTGATGATGCCTGCAGTATTGTATTGTGCCTGTGGTTACTACTCCAGCAATGATTTCTCATCCTCAGTATATCACCTATGAAGCCACAGAAGCTGAGAGGGGCCAGAGTCCAATGAGCAAGAAGACAGATGTCTTATCAGAGAACACCAAAGGTGAGCTCATATCAGAAAATTCTTTAAGTCCTATTGGTTATTGAAGGATTTGAGGATAATATATTCCAGTGGACCACAATCACCTTGCCTCAGAGGCATCATAACCTGAGGAAAACGTAAAGAGCACCCTGAGTAGGATGTTTTGTGCTGTCATGTAGCCAGCGTAGGCAGAAAAATTACTGTGTGGCAAAAGCAGAAGTGATACAGAGGGGCTAAAGATATTTATATCTAACACTACAGTACTGGTAGTAGCTAGTGAGCAAGAAGTGGAAGAGGGCTTGTGAGGTATTATTAGTGCCAACCAACAAGGGCACTACTAGACTAATGATAAAAGGATATGCTAGAGTGGAGCATAAAGGCATATGGAATATATGGGAATCCCAGGTTTGCACCTTCATAAGTGGTACTGCATAAGGCAGAGGTGATCTAAAGCCTACAGATCAGGCAATACCATTCTAAGGATGTTGGCTTATTCAAAGTCAGGCATGACTATTAAAGACAGCATTGGATGCAGCCAAAGGTCTCACAAGCTTATTAGCAATGTCTCTAGACATGCAGTTCTCTAACAACGTTACACATTCAAGAAGAAAGCTTGTTTTCTGGGAGGATAAGTTTATTAAATCAAGTTCTGACCTTTTGAAGATTACAGAAGCACAGTCCTCCACTTACCACACAAACAAGCAACATCTCCCACACATGGCTCTATCATCTTCAGTCCCAAATTGTACAATGCCAAATTCTTAAAGAGACAGTTGTCACCAAGTAGGACTGTTAAAAGTCAGCACTAGAACTACTATGTACACAGTAAATGTGCCCATAAGTACATTTTGTAGTGTCAAGTTATTGCACAAACATTTCCTGAGTTCTCATCTTAATTTATTCACATTTTCCTAAGTGATTCTTGAGTGAGCTGTACCCACAAGGGTCAGAATATAGACCTTTAACACTTCAGCTATGGAAATAACTTCTATGGGGAAATACATTGTTGTATTTTATGAGGTGCAGCCTACAGAGGGAAAACACACTCTCTCACTGCATTATGCAATGATTTCTGAATGAACCCAAGACTGTTGGTAGCAGCATTTCCAAGCCACAAAGGCAAGCCTGCTTGGGTCACCTACAGGGACCAAGCCTGGGACTCTGGAGTTAAAAGCATCAGCTCATCACCCATGGGATAAAGAGAAATCAAAATCACTACTGAGGCAGTTACAGATCCATACACTTCTGTGCATCATCTAGCTACCAGAAAAGTACTAGTAGTGATACTGTCACAAACATTCTTTGTGAAAGTACACAAAGAAGTACAGAATTTTGCCCATTTTATCTAAAATGTAGAGAGAGGTAGGGTCAGCATATTTTGGATTTGTCATAATAAGGGCTTAATTTCCTTTCTATCTCGGGGTGCATTCAATCTTATGGGAATTCAATCTGTAAACTGGATGGATAGAAGGCACCTTTCCTGATAAGAAAGTTTAAGAAGTAAGCTTTAAGGAAGCATTTCAGTTCACTTACGTGAGTAAGTAGACTTAGATGTTAAAGCATGTCTACTACCCCTCTAACTCTTTAAGAACCTCATATAGAAGAAATATGGAAGTTATGCACTATATGTTTGTGGTATATTACACCAGAAATCAAGACCAAGAAACTAATTTTTATGTGTGTTATTATTTTTTAGAAGCTGAATTTGTTACATAGGTTTCTAATTTGAGGGTCAGCTGTCAAGCTGACACTGAACTAGTAAGAATGTTAGCAAAGAAACATACTTTATACCTTGATTTATTGCTTGAAACTTTGTTAGGCTTTGGGTTTTCTACAGTGGAAGGGAAAAAACAATAGAAGTTTCTTTGCAGTTGTTCACAGTCACGAGTAGCACTTCCTAATTTTAAACTATCTTAGAACTTCATATTAAACTTTATTTCATTTTTAATTTTGTGCTAGTCTATTAAAAATTAAACCTCACAAAACAGCCAAGCTCATCCAACCTAAATAACCAATTCTTACATTCTTACTTCTGAATAGTGTACAATTATTTTGAAGATCAGCATGTTTTGACCATCACCTGTGTTCTCCTATCTGAAAATGTATATGACCATTACTGATGATTTCCATCCTTGATGAAATTATAACATACAGCAATAATAATTTTAACTTTTCCGGGTGTAATCATTTCATCTATTGCAGGCATCTAAGTTTTTTGTACAGTCAATGGAAGAGAAAGTCTCATCCAGAAAATGATCTAAAGAGTATAAAGATAGGCTCCAACTCTGATCTTCTGGAGATGGCTCTACATTAGCTTTACGTAGATTTTTAGGAGACAAAGCTCATAGCTTAGACATCCAAGTCAAATGTCTATAGTAAATAGTGTCAACATGCCTAGATACACAAATTAAGATTAAAATTACTCCTTATAAAATCATTATTTTAAATGATTGAGTCTAACATGCTTGCCATCAATGAATGAGAATCAGCACAAGCTTCTTAATGTTGTACATCTTTTACTTCCCTAAGGCAGTTCTTCCAGTCTAACACTCTAATTCAGAATCTGCTTCCCATGATACTGCATGATATGTTAAACATCTTAACAGTTTCCATATTTTTTGCAGAAAAATCTACTTCCTCCGTGATGATCAAATTTCATATGGTGCTTTATTCCCTATAGTTTTCAATGCACTAAGCCATTCAGTGTCTAATAATGCTCCTGTATAAATAAGTCACTTAAATCCAGCTGCTTAAACCAAAAGCAGAATTTAGCCCTAAATACCTAAATGATGGTTTCCTTATTTTCTTGACTCTAGCACCATGTGACAAGCTGAATTACAAGATATACTACTCATTTTAGTAAATCATCACTATATTTACATATTCCTTCCTTACACATGATTATCCTAGAATTAATATTGCCGAGGTCAATTGTACGAGGTTCAACAAGGCCAAGTGCAAGGTCCTGCACTTGGGCCACAGCAACCCCATGCAACGCTACAGGCTTGGGGAAGAGTGGCTGGAAAGCTGCCTGGCAGAGAAGGACCTGGGCGTGTTTGTTGACAGCCGCCTGAATCTGAGCCAGCAGTGTGCCCAGGTGGCCAAGAAAGCCAATGGCATCCTGGCTTGTATCAAAAATAGCGTGGCCAGCAGGACTAGGGAAGTGATCGTGCCCCTGTACTCAGCACTGGTGAGGCCGCACCTCGAATACTGTGTTCAGTTTTGGGCCCCCCACTACAAGAGGGATATTGAGGTGCTGGAGCGCGTGCAGAGAAGGGCAACGAAGCTGGTGAAGGGTCTGGAGCAGAAGTCTTATGAGGAGCGGCTGAGGGAGCTGGGACTGTTTAGCCTGGAGAAAAGGAGGCTGAGGGGAGACCTTATCGCTCTCTACAACTACCTGAAAGGAGGTTGTCGAGAGGTGGGGGTCGGTCTCTTCTCCCAGGTAACAAGTGATAGGACAAGAGGAAATGGCCTCAAGTTGCACCAGGGGAGGTTTAGACTGGATATTAGGAAAAATTTATTCACCGATGGGATTATCAAGCATTGGAACAGGCTGCCCAGGGAAGTGGTTGAGTCGCCATCCCTGGAGGTATTTAAAGGACGTTTGGATGAGGTGCTTAGAGACATGGTGTAGTGGTGGTTTTGGCAGTGTTAGGTTTATGGTTGGACTCGATGATCTTAAAGGTCTTTTCCAACCTATATGATTCTGTGATTCTGTGATTCTGTAATATGTTGAATGCTGCTTTCCAGTCTTCTTACTCTCCATTTTTAGAATCTAGTCTGTCAGATTTATATTCACTCAACTCTAGTTTAAAAACAGGGAAGAAAAATATTGACAATGAAACACACTATAAAAGGAGCCAATGAGTCAGTACACCCTACTGTCTCTGTACAGATTTAGTTGCAAACCAATTAAATGCAACAGTTCACAGGTAACTTTAAAAGAAAGACCTTAAAAGACTTGGACCTTATTCAGTCAATTCGCAATTAAGAATAATTGCAAAGAATATTTGCAATTCTTTAAAACTGTTTTCAGAGCTTGTTTTATATACTAGCGAAAACAAAGTAAGCCAAGGAATAGCAGGAAAGATGAAAATGACAGATCATAAAGACCACATGATCAACCCCAGCAAGTTCCATAACCCATAGGTGCCCACACTACAACAATTATTTAAAGAACACATCCTTAAAAAGAAAAATCTTTCAAAAGTTGAAGATGGCCTTTTTCTCATTAGGACCTTGTTCATATTTTTGTAATTTTCCCCCTATAATCTTAGAGGGGAGGGGGGGAATCAATACATAATATTGATTATGTATGTATACCAGTAACAGCACCAGTAACAAATACCTTATCATCCATGACAAACCCAGACAAAACAGGAGAAGAGTGATTTTGCTTACTTAAGTTGGACATCAAAAAAGGTTTTGAAACACACAAAACTATTCTGACAGACAGTTTTCCCTAAATTTCTTCTGACTCTATCATTTAGTGTCTTTTTCAGTATCACATGCTACCACATTTAAATTCCTCATCTGAACATATCCAGAACTCCATTCTAAAAACTTTTCTGTTTTGTGACTTTTTAGGAGCTTAACACCACCTGAAGGCCAAGACCAAACAACTAGAGGTTGCAAAATTGGTCTGGAACAGTTTCTTTGCAATGGGATGAAATCTGATGAGGGTACTAAGGGCCAGCTAAAGGCACAGTGTATTATGAAAACCCCACAAGGAAGAGGCTCTACAGTCAATTAGTAGATTGCAAATGTGCAGAAGCACGTACCCTTTCTGCCATAATGTGTCATGGGAATGGGAACTGTGATTCCATTATCTCTAAGACTTAAAAAAGATGAAACATAGTATATGATCAAAACTGGTGGAACAGTGCTTATAATGAGATTCAACAGTGGCTTCATATCCTAACCCAGCACTGGAAACAAATGTCATATTCCAGTCTTCTTAAAACGTAAGACTTCACCCAGAAGAACCACCTTCACAGTGGATCCACCTCCAGCTACAACAGAACCAGAAGTTCTAGAGCTGAACAAAGAAAATTATTTAGTTAACTGGAAATAATTACGTCGTTAAATGAAAATTACCCAGTTAAGCCCCTAAAAATGAAAGTTGGTTTAGTGCACAGTTTGTATATGATTGAGCTAGGATTCACTGGGGATTTACCTCAGGTGATATACAAGAGGTCAGATTAGATGATCTATTGAACCTTCTGGCCTTAAATTGTAAGAAACAATGAGAGTTGTTATTATATTGAGTCTTGTTCACCCCTCTCTAACTGCAATGTTATAAATTATTAAATATAATAATAATTGCTCAGCACTTCATTGCTACTTTTTTTTAAAGAAAATGAATAAATAGCCCTGTAAAATGACAGCAAACTTTATATTAAACTGTGTTTTGATATCAGTGAATAAACTGCCTATGTTATAATTAATATTGAAAAAAATTATTAATGTCCTTGTAATTTAAAGTTCGTTTACAAATTATGCTATTTATATATTTTAAAAACCAGCTTTATATGGTTTAAACACATTTTTGCATTCAAAGGTAAAAATTTGCATCCTTTCACTTAGAAATTACATGTTGACATTTCATTCAAATCTGCTCAATGATTTAACTGAAGATGTACTATAGCTAACATACATTCTGAATAAAAATTTTCTGTTTACCAAGACTTAAGTACACTGAATAATTCTAATTTTTTAACAAGTTCTTAAACATTCTTCTTTTGCAATAATAAAAACATTCCTGTCTGACAGGTGAGATGAAATAACCCTATTATATTTTCTTAACTTGCACTGTTTACTCCTGACTATTTTCTATTTCTGTAGTTTACTGCCAGTTATGTAATAAAAATAATTCATAATGAAAATTTATATGTCTAGGTTTATATCCTGAAATCAACTTGCAACTAGATAACTATTTTTTATTTTATTTTGGTTTTTGAGTGGGAGGGGTCTAGGGTGAGACATTCAGGAAGATATTTCAATGTACTTGAGTGTGAGTTTAGTTTATCATTGCCAATAGTGAGGCCTTGTGCAGTATTTAAATGAATGAATGTGGAGTGTTGGATTCATATATTCATATATCTTAAACTCAGAGAGAACTATTAAGATTATCTAGTCTGACTTCAGGTACATGACTATCTTTTAGTTTTCACGCAGTTAACCATCTGTTGAGATCAATAATGTGGATTAGTTTAAATTACAGCTTCAGTTTTACCACAACAATATTTTTAGATAAAGTTTGCATGTTTCTAGTTCTAATTTGCTTTACTTCAGCTTACAGATATTCATTCCTTCTTATGTATTTTCTCTAGATTAAAGTTTATAAACACACCTTCAACTGTTTATAAAGTATTATGGCATCCTTTCCCTATTATCTTTTTTTCAGTAATGAAGCAAATTTAATGCTTTATTTATTTCCTCAAAAATATTTTCTCCCATTCTAAAAATATTTAGGTTAAAAAACCTTAAGGTTCTTTCCCTCACTCCAGTACTTTTAAATTGCAGACATTCCCCTGAGATAATGTATTTTATATTTCTCTCATCATGACTGTATACATAAGGAAACCTCTTCCCTACTCCTTGCTGCCCTGCTTTTACATTCCAGGGTTCACATGAGGCCACATCTGACGTTCATGAGAGTGATGCATGTTCCTGTTGAATTGTAGTTCACGGAATTCACTCTCATGTCTGATGAGGAAGATGATCAGTAAAAGCAAAATGGTTCATAACTCTTCTATTTGGTCTTATTAGCAAGGAAAGAAATGTGGGAAAATGATAAAAGTTACAGGTAATTTGTGAGAATTTATATAAGACTTTTGGCTGCTTTCTGTTGGCCATTAAGTAAGCAAAGGCAGTAATGGTCAGTTTTGCCCCAAATCATCTTATCTTAGCAGATCACTTGTCTCCAGTTCAGTTTGGCCCTTTGTGTTCTGATTAACTGTTAGAGCCCATATACACGTATGGATATCACAAAATCAAAAGACAATTTACCATTTACTGCTCGTGTTTTAGTCATCAAAGCCCACTACTAATCTCTGTTCCCTGTCAAGAAAAATGCATAAATCCAGAGCCTTTCATTATTTCATCCCTGCAGAACGCACATTTTTCCAGGTAAATATTGATCAATATATCATTACCTTTTCAGGAACTGATTTTGAAGACATAATGCAGCTGACATAAAAAAAATCTACCTTGACAGTAACTTTTGTATTGGTAAAACATGTCCCTAAACACTCGTTTTTGGTCTTCAATGTTATATCAGTGTCCCACATGGTTTAATGTTCTAGTGAACAGGACCAGGTACTTTGTTGCCTTCAATTATGGAATGATTTAAAAAAAAAAAAAAAGGAGTTCATAGCTCCTACCAGATTGAACTTGGATTAATGCTGAGATGCACACATTATTTCAGTACAGAACATCATACTTCTTCATATTACAGCATACGTTTTCTTCCCTCATAGTATTATAATGAATGATGAGTGCTATCTACATACCTACAACATAACGGGGGAAAGTTTTCCTGTTTTAAGTTGGTCTGCCACTGGAGTAAACTGTATGAGTGTAAAGAGAGATCATCATAAAGCACGACTGAAGAGTGAACTTGCTGTATGTCATATTCCTGATTGCTTGTGGCTGTATAATGTTATACAGCAGTGTGGTTATGTAGGAAACTAATTTCCTGAAATCTTGGAAGTAAATAATAACCATTTTGATATTAAGAGAGTTGCTCAAAAGATTCTTATGAACAGATGTAATTCATTATACAGATTCAAATACACCTTGCTTTAGATTTGATGGACTCAACCATGCTCATTACAGTATCTTTCTATCCTGCATACATTCAGTAGAACAGAAGTGATAGAAGAATTGATATGGAGCACAAAGAGAAATTTCCCAGATAAACTCTTTGCAACATTAAGTCAGATAAACTCTTTGCAACATTAAGAAAGGTCTAGAGGCAGAAATAAACACTGTACCCTTCTAGTTAGTCAAACCTCCGTATATATGCAAATGGTTCTATATTTTTGTCAAATAAGATAAAAAATTTCACCCATAGGCACTTCAGATGCATGGTACTGGAGTAGGCTTTTTTTTCTGTCTTTCTATATAATACCTAGGAAGGATTTTTATAGGATACATGTTTTCTGTCTGCACTTCCTAAAACAGGCATCAATTCTGCAGAGATGTCATCTTTGTTCTCATAAGACAATGATTTGAACCTTGCTTAAAATCTATTAGGAGATAAATGTGGGTGAAGAATAAGAACAGAGCCAGCTGAAGTCTGCAATAAATATGAATCCCAAAGGTGGCCACCTCTTTTCATTCAAAAAAAGAAAATAATAATTAAAACAATCTGATGTAATACAAGCTTTGCTAATTAATTAACTGAAAGTTGTTTGTTCATACTTTGCTATAATAGAAGAGACAGCACACACAAATATGCAACAGAATATACATGAATATTGGCATGAAGTTGCAGGCTTACACTGTTGGTACAAATTCTGGCATGTTTTATAGGCCTGATCTGCAATTGATGTATACTAGACTGTACACAGAAGGAATGTATAATGAGTAACATTTACATGTTATAAAGGGTGTGAAAATTCTCAACATGCTGATAATTAGAAACAGCGTTAGAGGTTACTAGTAGTTGATTGTCTGATGTGAACACTGGAAGACACTGCACTAACAGTGATATCTAGCCACAAATCTGATTCATAAAGCACAACAATCAGACAAATCAAAACAAGATTTTCTCAAAAAGTAGTCTTTCATTTTTCTTCACTGAATATTTGTAAAAGAAGTTTAAAGGGGACTGTCAGGCTCAGCATCCAAACATGGTTTGCTTAAGACAATGGCCTTCCTATTTTGTGGTCAGCATGCTTCACCTTCAGTAAGGTATTAGGCACAGAGGGTAGTAGTTATGTATGCTTTTGTCTACAGAAGAATAATCATGAGGCAGTTGATTAAAGCAAAACCAAACCCAACCCAACCAAACAAAACAAACAAACAAACAACAAAAAGAAGTATCACAGTCTGTGCCGCGTGTACAAATCACGACCTTTCCCATTACATTCATGTGATCTCTGAGAAATGCAGTTCTGGACTGTATTTCAGTCTATCCTTGTTCATAACTTAAGAGAAAATGCTGGTGACCTCTGTATAGTTTGTATTATATGGAGGGAAAAGCTAATTATACCTATTTGTATGGACATAGGGTATTCAGCAATGGATGAGCCTTATGTTTGTAGTTCAGAAGTAAGAAATTGCAAATACTGTCCACAGGTCTTTAGACATGTCCAAGGCAATGCACACAATATAGTAAAGTTAGGTAATTTATACATGTTACATCTGGCTTTGATAATCCTCACTTAGAACAAGACAATACTCCCAAATGGAAAATTTTCTTCATGGAGAGGTTTGTTTTTCTCTAGGTTGTATAATGACCTGACGCAAATGAAACAGCAACATTTACTTTATGATTATAGGGCAGTGTGAACTTTATATTTTATAAAGCAAATGAAATTTGTCATCAGAATTTAGTTGCTTACAAATTTTACAAACCTTTAAATGTAATACAAAAAATAAATGAAGGCAGAAAACCATCTTCTATGGCCCACTGTTAAATGTAGAAATATCTTATTCTGTCAATGTGATTTCATAGCAGGATGAAAAATGTCAAAAGTGGGGATGACAAATCAGTCTAGTGAGGAAAAATGACTCTCAGACAAGAGATGTCATTTGTCATGATTGCCATTTGACTGCACTTTCTCCTGTCTTCTCTTTCAGATGAATGTTACTTTGCCATTAATTTAAAATTATCTTAAATCAACGATGGGTTGAACATGAAAAGCAAAGGTACTTGTCTTTTAAAGTTTTGCAATATGTAGAAATCTATTCAAATGTAAACTTACTGAAAACTGACATACACATTATAAAAGAGGTTATCATGAATTGTTAACTTAGAAAATATTATAGTTCTTTAGTTCAAAAGTCCATTTTTCCTAAATACAGGCAACAGCATGGCTTTTGTTCAAAACTGACACAGCTGAGCACAGCGCTCTGAGCCACTGCATAATACGGGTGGTAATTAAGCCACAGCTTCAAGGTTGCATGGGCACAAGACAATTCAGCCTAATGAAGTATCGATTGGCTGCAGTCGAGGTAAAACAAGTTGACATTCATTTAGAGGTAGCAATGCGAATATACCACAAAGCCACCAAAGAAGTAAGGGAAAAAAGCAATGAGACTGAATTTTAATCTTGCAAACACAATTAAGAATCTTATTTACAGCATGTTGCTATCACTTAAACTAAAGCTAATTGCATACTTACTGCCCTGACATCAGATTCTTAAATCAGCAGAAATTATATTCATAGGCTGTTGGCAAAAAGCACATGAAGTTCAGTGTTTCAATTAGAACCTGTCCTAACACTTTAGAAACCCAACTGTAAAAAAATACTTACAATCAGATTTCCACTTTATTCACACCACTGAGATTATTTTAAAATGCTGTGATAAACTCCACTGTAACACAAGTTTAAATTATGTAATTTCTGAAGACAATAGTTTTACCTCTTAATGGAATAATTGCAGGTAGGTTTCTATATGTTGTCACATTATGCAAATATTCAATATCGTTTTTAAGCTTAATTTTCTTCTTTTGTCTTACAGGTCAAAAGCTTTATTCACACAATCATAGCCTTGCACATATTTGTCTCATGTGTACTTATATATATAAAATTACAATATGCATAAAACGCATATAGTAATGTATAAATGTACATCTTTAAACTTACTATTGTAAGCATTTCGTTCCTAACCAATAAAGCTAATTTTCTCAGAAGTTAGGTGTTCTCAAAAGCCACAGCATGGGTGCAGAATTTTCAGCGTTAATACCAGCACAATTTCCAGTGAAACAAGAGGATTACTTTTTGCTCCTACTGCTGAATATTCAGGAGATTTAGGATGTGGATTCAAATATGAAACTGCTAAACTATTGCTGTGTATTAATATGTTTAATTAAAAAGTCCTGAAATTTTACTTATGTACTTTAACTCTAAGAATGAAATTAATAAGTACTTTAACAAATCCAATAATATATGTCTAAGAAAACAAAACCAATTGAAAAAAGAGCCTTAAAAATCAAAATAATTAAATTATTTCCAAATTGTATCACTGGTTACAAAGAATATATGCAGGTTTCCATGTTTCTCAAGAGTTTCTTTAAAGTCGGATAGATTACTTTAATTTTAAATAATTCATTAGCAGCCTATATATTCAAAATTGCTTATTGTATTAATGACAAACTTTTTACAGAGTTTGTAGCTGAAAACAAAATTTTGGCCAAAGAAGCCTGTAACTCTGTACACTGTTGTAGATAGTTTAGCACTCGAGACTAAATTCTCACATCTTGCAAACAGATACTAAGAAATTGCGTCGAATATATTACATAACATCATTCTAACAAAATCCTCCTTATAAAGCTGAAATGCAAATATATTATGACTTTTCATCTTCCGAAAGTGCAAACATTTTACAGCTTGCACCAATCACATTTTCTCATGAAAAATACCCCCAAATGACTGAGAAAGTGCTAATGTGTCTAATTGCATTATAGACCCCTCCGGCAGACAGACATTTCTTTAAAAAGTAACTCATTAAAGCACTCTGATTGCCAGATGTTGGGATTCACATCAATTGCCCTACTTGTGTACTGAATTAAGGCAGTATGAGCACTGAAGTAAGTCTTAAACTATTTTAGTAATTAAAGTATTGTCCTAAAAAATTGGAAAATTGAGATCTGCAAATCTGAGTATGTTTACTGTATATGAATTCTGACAGGCATAAATATTTTTTTCATCACACATGTAAACTGATTCTCAGTCTCTGTTAAAAAAATTCTGGGATCAAAAATAACAAATCCCACAGAAAACGAAAGGATATTTTTTTAAAAATAAATTCCCTTAGCATAGCAGTGTTAAACACTTGCAACAACAAATGTATTACTGCTTGGACTCTGTGACCACGGTGCATCTTATCAACTGTCATCATCTTATGTGGAAAGCATGTAAAAGCAACTTCATATGCAATTTTGTAGGTCCTCTACAATATTTTTCCAAACTTAAACACTGACAATTTTCAATTTTACTGGTGGAATTTTATGTGGTCTATTGAAACAAGGTCAGCACACTGAGAAGGAATAATACTCGAGAGCTGACATACTACTTGCCTATAAAATTTCCATTCTGCTTGGTTCAGGTCTAACCACATCCCCCATTCATCTGTGAGGTCTACAGTCTAGATGGAAGCACCAGATAGAATTTGTAGCCACTGGTACTTTTGTTAAAAGTAAATATTTATCTTGGCAAGCACTCTTCTGGGCCCACATCTCAATTGTGAAGTAATAATGAGGGATTCAACCTAGTATCAGTGCAATGGGGATTCCTGAGGTAGAAATGTTCAGTCCAGCAGACTTCAATCCCTTTTCCCAACTGACTGCAGAAAGAATCTCTGTCCATTGGAGATAAGCATTTTGGAATTAATGGCCATTTAAAAATGCTTTCCTTTTGGCAGACTACCTGTCAGACCACTAGTGAAGAAGCTGTGCCCCAGCAAAGGGATTAGGGAAAAGCACAGATCACTTTTGAGAGAACCCATCAGCCCAGTTGCTATAATTGGTCTGGATAGATTATACACTCTACCTGAAGAAATGAGGCATATTCAGGTAATATCTTGAGGCCTAAAATTGTTCTTCTGAAAAATTTCCTCTTCAGAAGACAAGTTCTCTCTCCATATTGAAAATCTGAATACTTTACTACTCATTGAGGGCAAAGAATATACCATAATTTTTGTATGCAATTGTATGAGAATTAAACAGGATTTTTATAAGCATTCAAGTCAATGCTAGCCACATGGTTTTGATTAACAGTTCATATTTACACACGTCTTCAAAATTATTAAAAACTAACTCAAAATAGTAATTAAAAAAATTCTATCATGACTGTATTCTTCAATAGTAAAAAAAAAAAAAGACTGATGATACATTCAAAGTTAAAAATAAAAGTGTATTTCAATATATCAGCGGTTTATTTCCATACTTCATATGACAGCTGTTTATGTCATCAACATCCTAATACTCTTTTATTTCCAAGTAAATTTATTTTCCAATATAAGTAAAATAACTTACTTTTGAAGAGAATTTTAACCTTCCCTAGTGCAAGAACAAGTTCTCACAGTATACTTGTACTGGTCCTATCCTGTGTTACAATGTTCCTCATTCATGAAAGTAAGTGCAAATGAAAAAATGTATCTGCCAGTGTGTCAGCTAATTTTCTGAACTTCATCAAAATAATTAGAAACAGTTCCCAGGAAATTCACAGTTTCTCTCCAAAGTTAGTGTCTACTCACACATTCTTTATGCTCATTTCAACTTTCTGCTTTGAACATGTGTATATTTCACTTTAACATAAAAAAACACATTCTCTTCAGAGAAATACAATTATTTTAAAAAATCATTTTTATGTCATTTAGGAAAATAAATTTTTTTATTTAGCTACCGTACACATACAGAATCTATGCATAATTAGGTTTACCTCATTTGAAAATTGAATGTAAACACCTTTGATCAAAAAGCGTCAATTGTTACTTTGCTTTTTTTTTAAGTGATTTTTCTATAGCAGTATGACTCAATGGCAAAACTACATCCTAAAATATTTTTAATACATTTAATACCTTTTAAAAATACATTTTTGTACATTTAATACATTTATGCTGTTCTAGTTGATTTTTTGAAAGGTTCTAAGCCTGTCCTGTATACTGTTATGTTTTAAATGTCTCACAGACGTAAATAATTATTGTCCTCATGAGAAAGATACTCTTCAGTTAACACCTTTGTAAACAAGTCAGTGTAATCGGGTATCTTCATATCCCTGATAACCATGATATTTGAAAGCCTTATTATCTTGACTCTATTTACAAGACACAGAAGAGGATTGAAATGATTGTTTCACAGATATAGAGGTGAAATTAAAAAAAAAGCCTTATATGATTTACTGAAAACACCATGATCATGTCTATTGACTATTGATAAAAACAGTTTTGTGGTTTTGGGGGTTTTTTAATAATTCATAAAACTGTTTTCAAACAAAATAGTCCAGCTGTTTTGTGTGCTTCTGCCAGCAGGTCAAGCAAGCTTTGCTGTCTAAAAACAAGGTTTGCCATCTAAAACTGCACAGGAAGTTGAAGAGATTTCTTTCAAGTGCTAGGACTAGACTTTCAAACTGCACAGTTTTTAGCACATGTTTTATCCATCCGACCCCAGCTTTACATAATTCTACACTTAAAGTATATTCTCTATTCACTCCTAAGAGAAAAGAAGAGGACCCAAACACTGTCTCTTCAAGAAAAAGACAGGTGAAGTAAACATACAAAAAAAAGGCAAGTTGTGAAAGATAGGGAGTTATATCTATACCTTATTCAAGTTCCATCAATTAAACTCTAGCAAAGAGGTACATTTTTGTCCATAAACAAAGAAGATCAAAACTCCAAGGTGTCAGTCCGTCCAGTACCACGGTTATAATCTTGGGATAGTATCTTTTATTTCTTTTAAAATATTTACTGTTCCCTGCACTGAAAAAATCAGAAGGATAACTGCAAGAAAATGCTTTAAGTAAAGGTTACAAGTGATATAGTGCCTTGACGGTCTAATAATAAGATAAATGTGTTTTACCAGGAGGTCATCAATTCAGATTCCACCAAAAATCAGCAATGCTTTGACTTTTAAAAAATGTCATTCCAGTTTGTATTAGACTAATGACTAATTTAGGAGCATCAAAGTCACTGTTTAAAGCAGTCTGTCACTATGTTTAACAACTCTAAAACTGAAGTTAAAGAATTAAATAGACCTGCACCAGACTTTTTATTCCAAAGGATGCCCTTCTTTTTTAAACCACAGCTGATGTACATGAGATCCATAATGTAAGAAATATGCATGATACTTTCAATGATGTGTTTAAAATTAAAAATTCATTGTCTTCTAGACAGAAAAGTTCTTTTATAGACATATTAAGTTTGTCTCCTACTCCTATACTACTCAAGGACTAAGGTAGAAGTATGTGCCTCAGAAGACAATGGAACTGGAAAGAACTTTCCAAACACAGTATCCAAGCCTCTGCTATGGCACAAACTATGCTATATTTTCTCTTTCATGAGTTGATAAAGCTGTATCTGGAAAGTGATTAGTCTTCTCACCTCCCCACTTAAAGGACTGTTCCAGATCTCCATTCCTCAGATGGATAGAGAGTGTGTTCTAATTTTTAACAAAAATGTAATTGTGATAAAATATATATATATATTTATAACCATTTGCTCACTATGCACAAAACTGTACTTTAAATTTTTCATTCTATGGCCCCAGCTTCATTCATACAAAGTTAGCATTGCCACAATCTCATCACAATGTCAAGTGAAGACTATGGAGATTACATTATGATGTCAAAATGCAATTGCAAGGAATTTTTATTACTATCTATGGTCACCACATTTACAATATCAAATTATGATGAAAAGTGTTTCAATGTTTCTCTGGAGATGAAATTATAATGTCAAGCTGATGACACAATGAGGTCAGTACAAATCTTCATAGACCCAATTGAAATGTTCATGCAATGGGAAATGTATGGAGACTGTCATACAAAGACTATAGAAAAACAAAGTGGACAAAAACTACTGAATGCTTCAGCAAGCTTTAAAAACTATGAAGTTGGAACAGGCTTTGAAAAACGCGTCTCAGTGTCAAAAGAATTGTAAAAGTTCATAGGAAACAGACTGACTTTTAAATATTACTTAATAGCTACCTTCTTCTAAAAAGATACTTGTCCTCCTGGCAATCCTTCCAATGACAGTACCTTGAGGTAGACCTAATGCAGCCCCCTAATCCCAAACCCTAATCTTGTTCTTGCTTCTGCTTCTTTTTTAATCCCATTCTTACTCTGATTCTATGCAAAAAAGACCATGACAATCTGCCTTCCTTCACAAGAGACAGGAAGAAATTTGGTCTTCTTTCTACATTCAGTTCCTATAAGGTCTTATCAGATTCCTCATAATGGATATATGACATTTTTTAGTAAAAATTGACCAACTCTTTCTCACTTTTGTCCACATCTTTCCTCATATATACATCTCCCTGACGCTCTGTACCAGCCATTAAACCAAACTTCTTAAACACACCCTCTCAGAAATTGCCCTACTCTTTCTCCATCACAAGTTTTCTTTAGCTTTTTATGGTGGTCTTATTTTCTAACTATATCCTCTGTGATTTTATTCTTCACTTTTAACTACAGTTAAGCTATGCATTCTTATCTTTATTTCTTTGTGTTTGATTCCTTGCCAGTTGATTTGCTCTCTGCATATTATCTATATTGTTTGCAGCTAAAGCTTAAAAAACCCACTATTGTTCTGGACAATGTTGTTTCTGTATGGTTCCTTTATTTCATTTATTCTCCAAAATTTCATGTTTATGCTATCTTCTTCCCATCTAACCAAGAAACTAGTTGTTTATTTTCAATTTTGGCAGTACTTCTGTTGTTCCTCTTTTGGCTCTCTTTGCACTGTGCTGTTCTTGCTCCCTAGTGTCATCACTGAACTATTCTTTTCTGGGTTCTGTGTTCATGACTCCCAGATATGTTGGCTGTTCTTAAGTTTTCTCCAGTCCTTGTTTTACATAACTCCCAGTGAGTTCATAACAATTTCTCATTTCCCATTATTGCAATCTCAATGTGGTATTCCCTTCATTTTTTTCCTAAAGCCTTGTGATCCCTTTCCTGATGACATTATGACCAGCAACTTCAAAATGCTCCTCTCATGCAAGGCTTGAAACCTGCTTTTCACTGAACTGTAGTGGTGCCTGGTTTTGTCACTTTTTGCAGTCTTGATGGTTTTCTTTTCTGTCTGTACCACAAAAAAGTGCTGCCCATTCCACATAATCTCCTGAATTACTCTCTGATTTTGTATCATCTGTTCCAAATTTTCAAGTTCCAATGTTTCTTGTACTCTTTCTTAGCACACAAATTTATCTCAAATGGCTTTATTAAGTCTTATTATTTCCTTCATCTCTCTTTTTACAGTTTGCATATTACAAACAGCATTCACTCCTCCTGTGTATTCAGACCAGGTTTTAGTGCAAATTTCTTTCATAAACTCTTTCTTTGATAATTACCCAGGGGTAAAGTAATATTTAAAATGAAATGTGAAAATTTGCTTGGCTGTAGACAGTGTTATATATCTGAAATATGCTACCTTCATTTGGATAAACTTCAGTTTGTAAGCTAGGGTTTGAGTCCTCTTTCTATATTTGTACAGATTGATGCTAAGCAAATAGTAACTGCAATATTATAAAACTCTTTCAAATATCAAATAAATAAAATTTTCCATTCAAAACTCTTGCATATCTTTTTTTTTAGTCAATCGGTACCTCTAAATTTTTGGGAGGTTTTTCCTTTATTTGAGTTATCACAGTTATCACAGTTGAGTTATTAAGTTCCACTAATGGAATAACATCTAGATTACGTACAGATAAAAACAAGTGCATTATCATCATTAACATTGTGGTTTTAAAATACATTTGCAAGGCACAATCCATGATATTCTAAACAATTGAAGGACTGTAAAATCCACTGAGGGGTAATCTGATTGACCCAGTGCCAATACAGTGGTACATCTGTGACAGACTATACTCTAGTGATGTCTGTGGGGCATATTCATCTTCCTTCTTTTTAAACATTTTAATCCTTCTCTTTTTTGAGTGTCCTCTTCTAAATTAAAAGATATTTAAAATCATAACATTGTTACAGTTTTCTAAATCAAGAGTGTACAAAGACTTAACATTTTTCCACTTGTTTAAAGCTGGTATTCATCAGAATAGCGTGAATAACAATATTATCTTCACTGAAGCAGATTATTCTCACTTCTTCTTAAATAATAAATTATATTGATGCAATTTATCCAGAACAAGTGTCATAAATATTTTAACCTAATGCTAATACCAATCAACTGGAATGTTAAATGCAAATGCAAGATAATATATTTATCATCATTTCCTTATTTTAGAATCTATCTATCTCCTTCATTTTTCCAGCACCAGAATTTGCATGACCTTTTTCTCATAAGGACAATGATAGAACAGGATTGTAGGTTCTCTTCCACCAAGTCCACAGCATGTATGCTTATTGGCATTAGGACAATAAGTTTTCCCTTCTTTGATTTTTTATCTCAGTGGTATAAAAAATTAATAATTTTGCTAAGCTACTGTAAATTTTAAATTCACTGTTACCGCTCTGGATTAGACATATTAAACTTGTAAGTTCTATATTATAAAAGCATTTTGAGTCCGCTTTTATTTTTAATATTTTTTGAAAAGCAGGAGGAAAAAGCCTTATCAAATACCTTCTTATATGTAGTCCAAAGGAAAACTCCTACCTGATTATTAATACAGCACTAGATATAATGCCTCAGGTACTCTATTTTGGGGGAAAAAAAAAAGAAAAAAATATAAGAGGAAAACTGAAGATAAAGCAAAACAAATATTAACTTAATAGAAAGGAAGCAAAACACGTGTTTTCTCAGTAATAGACAGCTGACACTGACAAGTTTTGTTCACAAATTTGAGACATAACTAAGGATAAACAAATAGCAAAGGCAAGCAGTACTGGGCGTAAATAAGTAGGAGTATATACATCAAAAGTAAAGGTATAATATTTTTAAAAGAGGGTAGGGTTTTGTTAGTACTTAATATTTTCATAAAGAGTTAGCAACTGACCTAGATTGAGGTCCGATTATAGTAGATACCATATGGATACAGAAATTGATATATTGTGCAGAGAAGTAAGAAGCGGTGAAAAAAACCCAAACCAAACCTTCAAACCCTGGCATTCCAGGATTTCACAGATTGTGAATACCCCAGCGTCCTTCCTTCCCTGATGCAGTGTACACTGAGAAGCAGAGGGTGATTGAAGACACATGGAATTTTGCCTCCACTCTTTTAATATGATGCTATTTTACTTTTATCCATTTGCTCATGTAGCACAATTACCACTTCTCTCCACCAAAGCATCATGGAAATAGGTGCAAGGTTCTGCACAGTCATCTTTACAAGAGCTCAGAACTGTGACAAAGGGAATAATGCATACGCATAAAATACTTATATGACAGTGTCATAATCATGGGAAAAAGGAGAATTCCATTTTAAAACAACTGATAAGAGAAAAAAAATGCACTCTACACTGTTAGTGTTAAATGTAATGCTTATAGTCATTACATTAACGCATGTGTTAATGCTGCCTCAGAATATTACTATGTGCAGTTTCTTGTATATCAGATTAACATAGCACAGGTATTTGGGGCAATGGCTGAATTACAGACCAGGAAAACCATTGTCCAGGATGATATACTACTGCTTAAAAATATGTTTTTTACGTATGGGTTTGCTTGTATGGCCCACCTTTGGCAAACAGCCTGGTTATCAATATTAACATAAAGATGGGGGTGTACAAAGCGTGTACGTGGATTGAATACGCAAAATTCTCTGGGGTGTATTTGCTCAAAACTGATCATATTAAAGAGAAACATGAGCATCAGCCAGATGAAACAGTAACCAGGGCATTTCAAAGAGTTGTTGGAAGCAAAGAAGGACTCAACCTGAAAGGAAATATAAAATAAGCATGAAAATTTGTGACAGTGGGGAGAGATAGTGGAGGGGAAAGCAGCAGTCAAGACCCTGCCAGAAGTTGTCCCATGTCCACCCCCGCAATGGGTCCTGCCAGCAGCCACGTGCAGCTCGCCCACATCTAACATAGGTGCACCCTGGGGACCCGCACCCTGGGGACCCACACCCTGGGTGCATGAGGGTCTCTTCCTGGGGGCTGTCACCTCTGGGGTAACAAGGGATGGCACAGGCCTGGGGCACAGGGCTGGGGTCTCCCACAGCAGGGTTGTGCAGGCAGGGGTCTTTCATGGCCAGATGAGGGGGGCCTGCACCCTCCAAGACCTACGGGGGAGTGCACTATCTCTGTGTGTGTGTGCATGTGTGCATGCACAATTAGAACTTCTTGAGATTAGTTATAGAAGGGTATTTGGAATTTTGCAGGTTTTCATTAACTTTTTCTCAGTGTCTAGTGATATGGTTTGTCCAGTATTGACTCAGAATACCTAGTTCACTGATTGCTAGTTAATTACATGTTGTTAATAAATTAATAAATCACTTTAATTGTGATTTGGTTTAAACTATGTAGTTTTTCCCTGCAGCAGTTAAGTCTTCACTTTCATCTGAAAAATCATAAGTAAATGAATCAAACTGCAATTTTTTGGCAATTTCTAGATTATTAAACACTCCTGCAGCCAAAAATTAAAAAAAAAAAGAAGAAAATATCACTATTTTTCCTATTATTTTTCACTGATGGAAAATTATGGGAGATTCTGGCTAATTCAGAAAAAGGAGGCACCTAAAACACAGCAGTACTGAATGTTTATAATCTTTGTAAGGTTGGTAATGTTCAGTGAATCCATAGGAAGTATCAACTAACTTTATAATTCTATTATATATTTGTATTAATGCATACTGAAAAGGCTTTGCTTACTCAAGCAGCAACATCATCCCTACGAGCAATAGCTAATAATACACCTTGGGGCATAGACTGATACTAAGAATACAATATTCATTTTTAGACACTTTCAGGAAAGTAGAAATTTCAGATAAATCAGTACTATTTTCTGTAAAAAGATACTAAGTAGTAAAATGTGCAGAAACCATGAAATATCCCTCATCTAGAAGTTTCTAAGCAACAAAAATATCACTAGTGATTATGCAACACTGTTGCGGTGAAATCTATTCATATTTTCTTTTATTTAGAGTAACATGGTCCATAGATCTCTTGCCTGCTTCCAAGTGTTACTAAAGACCTATTGTCAGAAGTCTTTAACCCACTTTGCATCAATTTGGAAAGATTTTAGTGAAAACTGGAAAAAAAAGATTGAGAACTGTGGATGAATGTTTATAAAATATAGAACGAAAGTACAGATGAAAATTGCCATCCATATACATAAAGCTCATCCTGGGTTTCACTGATACAATGATAAAAATGATTCATGTTACATTGGAAGACCTTTTCTTTGTGTCCATTCACAGTAAATATACTAGCACTTTCGCCAAAAGCCTTGGATTTCCCTATAGTTTGACAAGGCTTCAGTCACAACACATGTAGATAAAATGGTAAATGTTATAAAATTCTTAACAAGGGTAGACAGGCAGAAATTCAAAATATAATGTAGGTCAGATCTTTCCACTTGTTTGAGCTATGATTTGAAAATGGGAATTAAATTCCCATATCTCACTAACTTTCACTGGGATTTGGGCACCAGAAACTTCTTTAAAAATCCTAGCTTTTATTGAAAATTCTCACGGTCACTTTGAGAACCATCCTCTTGTGTGTCAGGTGCACTTTAACTGGATTTGAGGGTAGTTACTCCTCCCCTCACTGGACTCAGAGATACTCCTTTGTGAGCTGTAATGTGGGCTCTTCAATACATTTAGTTCTATGAATAATTAATGTGTCTCCTGCTCTCACCACTTGATTTCCAGTTATTTGCGTTGCATGCAGTATGCTGAGCCAGTTTCATAGCTCCTAGACTCAAATGCAGGTTTCCAATCTCATTAAGTGTAATGGGATATGAAAAATAAGAGTCTAAATTAAAAAAGGGAGCTGTAAACCTGTCTCACAATTCTTAAAAATACTAAAATTAAAACCTCCAGGAAAGAAAACATAGGTGTTGCCTACAGAAGAAGAACTAGATGATTCTATGCAGAAATTCAGTGATACTAGGCAAGGATTTTTTGGGTTTGTTTTTTGGGGTTTTTTTGTTTGTTTGTTTTGGGTTTGGGTTTTTTTTTGGGGGGGTGCAATTTTTTTATTTTCAACTCTGTTATATATACAAAAAACATTTGAAATATCCTCTTTGTTTTTCATTCATTTGCTGAACATAGCTTGGATTAAGTTTGTGAAAGTGAACTTGTCATTCAGGCTAGTCACTATACTTCATGGATTACCAAATAAAAATGACTTCTTCAAGAGGTAACCAAAAGTACTGCCACATTGAATCCATAGGTACTTACATACTGGACATAGAATTAAAAATCAATTAGATGTCCTTCTAAGACAAAGTAGATCAAACTCATTGCTTCCATAAGATATAAGATGAATCTGAGCACACTAGATAATTTCCAAAAGCCGTTATATCAGAGCAGATATAATAAAAAAAGAGTAACTGCAAGAAAACAGACTAGAAGGCAAAAAGAATGGAAAACCTCTAGGCCATTCTGGAAGAAAGGAGAAGATTCCAGGAACTTTTTATTATTGAGGTACTGAATTAAAATAGTAGTTGTGAAAATTCTTAACAAATGTTCACAGACTATATAAGTTTTCATTTACTGATTTTAGAAATATTTTTTCAGTTTCATGGAACCAGCTATCTGTGGAAAGTTCTTTTCTGTAAGAGATGTGATGAAAAGTACTAGTTTAATTTATTTTTTACATTTTAACTGATGAACTTGAGTTAATTAAAAATTATTTACACAGAGAAGAGAAAGAATATCTGATTCTGTTCCTAAAGTAATGTAAATCTGGAGTCATTGCTCTGCTTCCACTGAGTTTTAGTTTAGATTCTATTTTTTTTTTTATTTTTCTGCACCTTTTTCATCAGAGACTTCAAATTACTGCAATAACTAATTACCATAATATTGACGTATTGGTCTTGCTGCTAAAACATCAAAATTTACTTACTAAATGTAAAATTCACCAAAACAGAATTAGCAAATTAGATCAGAAAAAAAAAAAAATCATGAAATCTTTATTATTTGCAACAGAAGAAATATTTAATTCCTTAGCATAGTATTCTTATTTACTTTTTATTTCTTTAGGGGCAAAATTCAGGACTCATTCCTTCTTGATTCTTAAGAACCATTCAGTTTGCTTTCTCCAAAAGTTGAGCAGTAAAAAAGCCTTGATCAGGGATTGCAATCTTTTCCTTTCAACTTAAAGCCTAAGAAGCTTGACCTTACTGCTCTTCACTCATTCAAATTTCCAGGTTCATACCTCAGAGATGTATGGGGAGTTTACAGTTTTGCAGGTGGGTGGAAGTGATATGTCCATCTCAAGAGCTGAAAGAAGGATGGAGAAAACAGTGGGTGTACAATAACTTCTATTCCCTACAATGCGACCTGACATCTTTGATTCTCTCTTCTTTGCAGCATGGCAATCTGTTTGGGCAAGACAGTGCAGAGCAGCATTAATCCTAAGAGTGTTCATAAGAGGTTGAACCCAAGACCCACCCAGCTCATCCTCCCATCTCCAGCAGTGACCCACAGCAGTTGGTCACCGCAGTAAGTGTGTACTGATGTTCTCCCAGAACACTCTCACAAGCTCTAGTGACATGCAACATAGAAAAGCTCGTCATGCTAGCTGTCTATGGGATAAATTATAGATATATCAAGCAGCCAAACACTGGAACAACATTCACAACAGAAATATCTGAAAGTATTCAGCTGCTTGAATACAGTCCACCTTTGTGTGATGTGGTGATTACATACAAGGATATAAATGGCTTCCAGACAAAAATGTGACTCAACCTACAGTTATTCTGAAATATCGGAAAAACATTTCATATACCGATGATTGGATTAAAATTCAGAATGTACTATAGACATTTAACCTTAAATGTAAACTTGTATACAAGTACTCTGTATATTCTTTTTTTGAAAACTTATTATATGCTTCCTAGTCTACTCTCAGGTCTGTAAATATATGTATCAATAATAAATGTATGTGTAAATAAAACTGCTTGATACGAAAGATACTTAGCTTTTTTTTGGTTGCTTGTAAATATAAGATGAAATCCAGGCTTTTCTAAGCCAAGGAAGGTTTTAGAGATCAAGATAAAATACTCTCCAGTTTCATTATAAAGCATAATATAATCTTAACACTGCACCATAGATGTCAACTGAACTACTCGTGAGACCACAGGGGGGAGGATTCGTTTCATATTTTGTTTAAAATCTTCTGTAAAAGTAATGAGGATTTATGTTTGGAATTTCTTTGTTAAAACATGAAGTTCAGACTGATTCTGTGCCATATATGGATAAAACCTAACAGGAGAGTTACTCAGTGAGAATGGTATCTCACTGCCTTACACCAGGGTGGATACTGCCACCTTTTATGCTGTGCTGGCTCATAATGGCTGCCAATTTACCAGGTCTGGGCAGCAGGAGGCTGCAGGGGTGACGGGAGCAGGAGGAGGCCATGGACCGCCCTGTGCTGGCCATAGCCAATTCCCAATGGCTCTGGCACCAGCGTGAGCGCCCCGGAGTGTGCCAGAAATGTGGGCAGTTGGAGGAGCTCATGGGGCCCCTCAGCAGATGTACTTAGGGGTGGAGTGGGGATGAGGGGCACACACATACACCCCTGAGGGACTGTGGCTGCAGGCCACCCACGCTGGAGCAGGGATACCCTGCGGGACTGCGGCCATGGGTGATGCATGCTGGGGCAGGGGCACTCTGAAGGACTGCAGCCGTGGGCCACCCATTCTAGGGCAGGGACACCCCTGAGGGACTGCAGCTGCCTCAGCCTCCTCTCATCTCCTCACCAGAGGAGTTTTCATTAACTGTGTGTAACCCTTGGTGAATATATGGGCAATTAACACTGGAGAAGGGGAGAATATATGAGTTTGACTCATTGTTTGTACTCTTGTTTTCCCCAATACCCAAGTCAGTGATCAAAAGTTTGCTTTTATTGGCAATAAATTACATACGATTCTCTGACTCACAAATGTTTTGCCTGCAACACGGTTTTTGCTGGTTTACAAGGCCTACCGCATTTGTTTCTGGTATGCTCTCTCCAGTGCTGATGTGTAATTAAAGACTTGGCTTTTTGAGACATGCATTAACATGAAAAGGGCCCTAGAGGTGCAAGTTGTTTCTGTTAATGAACAACCAAAGAAACACAACATTTTAAGATTTTGTGTCTTTGAATGAGTTTATTTCCTCTCTTGCTGGTATTTTCCTCTCTAATCTCTCTAAGAAATTAATACCAGCCTAAATGTATAACTTAAGTTACAAATATGTAATCTTTTTTGCTCTCATCTAGAGTTATACATATCCCTTTAGGAATACAGAGATGCTTCAAGTATTGCCATGTTGAAAACACTACTTAATTTTTCCTTTTTAATTTTTTTTTTAAGTCTAGCTAATTTCTGTAATACCAATGTATACCATTTTTGGTTCTGTATTAGGAGACACAATATGTTTCAATGTTTTATGAAATCGTTCACTTTAAAAGTAAAAACAAAGGATTTCCTATAATTGTTGTCTATAACATAGTAAGTTATATATACCCAGTCATTAATCAGAAAAAAAAGTCTACACAAAAAGCAGGAGTAAATTGTGGAACATAAATTCAGGCCGATACAAATAGGAAGAGCTTCATTATCTCCATAGTAATGCATAGAGATTTTAAGAAAATGTCATTTAATTAAATCTTTAGCTTTTGTAATGCCATTACGCATATGTACTCTAACTAGAAAGAAGAGGCAACAATTTCTCAGAAAGTCTGCTGTCAGGAGGACAATAGCCAGGAGTTCTTCCAGCTGATCTGCCCTGAATGCGTCTTCCTAATACAGGAGTAGAAACAACAGTGTAACATCTGGACAGGGATATGAATGAGAGGAGAAATATATCCTTGATTTTTTACTGTAGAGTTCTGCTTAGCTGAGACATCTCCAACTCCTCTAGCAACAAAAATTAATATCAGTCATGTATGATGCTAGGAGAGTGACATTATTGTCTAGAGATATCAGCAGTTGTTGTCAAGTAAAATACTTGAATTAGGCACTTGATTGGGCTCAGGCAAAGAGCCCAAAACCTATACACTTGCTATAGGTTTAAATAGCTGACCTCGTCTTGTTAACATACGTGGAATCACCTCTGTTGTCTGCTCATAATTCCCGCTAGAAGGGAAAGGGACTCGGTGACTCAATGGTAACAGTTTTCATTCCTTCAGTATCTCTTTAAACAGCCCAGCAAATTCCCCACAATGCCACTGGCATTCTACACAGCTGCAAGAAAAAAATGGGAGGAATTGATAACAACTCCTATGTATTTCTGATGAGAATTTTTTTTTTTCTATTTAGTCTCTGAGAGGTGTATTATAATATGAGCATAGTTCCCCAATGTAGAGTGTTGGATCTTCTGCTAGCAGTGGCATCAAGCCTTATTCATGGAGGCTTCCCATTGGGAAAAAGAAGACTCAAGTAATACATTACTGCTATTCTTGTGGGACTGCAATCTGCCACCAATGTATGCCTGGCAGACTTTAAAACCAAAAGGGCTTTAGGACACCTTTGAATTCAGGATACAGAATAGCATTACAAACTGAAACGCTGAAGCTTATTAAACTTGTATTTCAGATTCCTAAAAATTCAAATTTTCTATTTTCAGTCAATTCCACCAAGCTTTTCAAGTATATATTTCATATATGTGTAGATGTTTTGTAGCATTAAAACACTGGAAATCAAATGCTTTTCCAATTTTAAGTTATTCTTTTCATGATTTTTTAAAAAGGAGCTAGTACAAAATGTCTTTAAAGCAAAAAAAAAAAAAGAATCACTTTTTTTATTTGAAAATAACATTATTAAAATTTGAATACAATTACAAATGGAATTACTACCTCTAAGGCATAAAATCAGGTTTGTAATTATTTCCACAGCTGGTGAGTCTCCACTACTTTCTACTCCAAGTTTTGTTTTACATAGTCTTTGTGCCATTATCAAGCATTAAGAATAGTTTGGATAAGTGAATTGACTGAATGTTTCTTCTAATTTTGATTATATTCACAATAAGAAACAATTTGTACTAGTATATTGAAATAGTCCAGGAAGGGAAAAGGAGAGATTAAGAGATTACCAGCTAAAAAAAAAAAGAAAGACTATAAAGAAAGCTTTATCCCTTCTCCCCCATTTTTAAATTCTTCAAGTGTGTATTTGAATATGTTCAGAAATTGTTCTAAATTTTTTCACAATTTCAATTCATTTTAAGGCATCAGGGTAAAGAGCTCATCTTTCTCATGTTGTTTATCTAGCCTTACAGGGATAACACTGGAGAGTGAATTCTCAGCAAAATTTATGTCCTTTAGTCTCCGGCATCTATAACAGAGTTTTACATGTAGCATATAATCTCTGATCTCTGGTTTGTTCAACCTAATACCCAGCAGCTTCATTTTCTTACTTTCTTTCAGGGTATTTGATACATTTTAAAACTATTTTCTCAGTGTATGCAGAGGTGCTTTGGTTTTGGGGGGGTTTTGGGGGAGAGGTGTTTGTTGTTTTTTTTTTTTTTAAATCTTCCCTAGAGCATCAGTTCTTGATTATTTTCTTCTTTAAAAATGCCTTTGTTCTTCCTGTGTGTTTGTGTCTCTTTGCTTGTGACATTCCTTCTAACTATAAGTTTCCCTTAATTGGCAGGTTTGCATTTGAGTTTCCTACGTGGAATGACCCCTTGTTCCTCGTTCTGCTGTGTCAGGAAACAGAAATGTCATTGCTGATTAGGGGCCTGAACCCTCTGCTCCTCCTTCTCATACAGTAGGCAATCTTGTTCTGTACACACTCTAGCTGCAGGGTCAGCCTTAGGGGAACTCTAAACAAGTGTCCACATGGGATACCAAAGTGGAAGGGGCACTGATAGGGGCAAGTATTCTTTGAGCTCATTTGTCTACTACAGAAAGTCACTTCTGTCCCTTTAAATGTAAAATGTCCACTGGCATTGCCCAAGTGTGTACATTTTAACCACATGGAAGCATTTTTGTGCCTCTGGCTTACTACACATGTACATCAGTGATATTAATAACATCTCTGCCTAACAATGTGACACTGAGATGTACTTCTAATGGTTGTCTTTCCTCTGAACTGAGATACAAAAGCTTTCATTTTTGGTTCTGAAACCCTCTGTTAAACCAACTCTGACCTCATCCTGGGGCATGATTACCTAGTCTTGCTTGGGGCACCTGAAGCTCTAAAGATGGCCCTGTGTAGCTGTGGTTGAAAATGTCTCTGCTCAGTGTACAGAGTGCATCCTGTCTTACAACTGAGTGGAAACCCCTGCTTTTTCCACTTTCACTCCTCACCTAGGGAAGTGGAACAAACCACGAGAGGGAGGAAGAGAAGCTACACAGAAAAGAAGAACAGAAGGTAGTGCCTTCAAGTGGAAGGGAGCATGCATAAAACCAAAACTTCTCCCTAAACCAAAGGATACTGCAAAACAGAGAAACTAAAAAGAGGGGAGAGGGAATAACACTTTACTTCCTACCATGTTTATAGCCTGAAGGAAGTCTATGGACAATCTACAAGGATGAGGGAATGGGAATGAAACATAAAGGACTAAATATGGATCCCTTTTGCAACAGCTGAGAAAACTGATGTTGCTTAGAGTATTTCAGGGATAAAGGAATAGCTTTACTCCCTAGTGCAGGCCACAAGAGCAGTTATATAGTCACAAGCATAACTTGTTATCTACAGCAACTCCACATCCAAAAC
Source organism: Mycteria americana (assembly GCF_035582795.1). Classification (NCBI taxonomy): domain Eukaryota; kingdom Metazoa; phylum Chordata; class Aves; order Ciconiiformes; family Ciconiidae; genus Mycteria; species Mycteria americana. Next base: position 141,195,621 of record NC_134366.1, on the reverse strand, counting down.
AAAACTATTCATCTGTCACATGAGCTCATAAGCTGTAGCACATGAATCTAATTTTCATTTTAGTTATCTAAATAGCATTAAAAATAAAATATTTTTACACATATTAAAAAATTACAAACCCATTTGTTTTAAAAGGGTGAATTTCCCATGTGCTTATTTTGTCATAGACCAGTATACAGGTCTATTATTACACAAGGTTGTTGCTAATATATACTTGTAATCAACATATTAAATAAATATCTGCATTTTTATGAATTTATAGAAAGAGGTAAGAGACAAATGGAAAGATCATTTGTTGCTTACTTTTCTAAAAATACTATATCTAATTTAGAGGTGCCAGTGAGCCTTGTTTGTAGAAATTCTTTCAGTAAAAGTAGGTAAAACCTTTTACCAGTTTCATAAAATTGTCTTTGGAAGAGATGTAAAATTCAGCCTTTCTTGTCTGGCTTGTCATTAAAAATCCCATGACACTTTTCACAAAAGAAGGGCTATTAACTGTAATATTCTGGCCAAAGTCCAAATCATATTGTGGCTACCAAATCCCCAGTTGGAAAAGTTATTCTGCACTTTCCTCAAAACCTTGTCGCATAGAGCATCACATTTTATCTAACAGGCAGTATCATTTTTGAGAAGACTTATATGAACTTTGAATATGGCAAAATTATTTTGGATCAGTAAAGTGATCCCCTTTGAAATCAAAGTTAAGATAATACCAAATCTATAAATACACAACAGCATTTAAAAAAAAAAATCAGATATTTGAAAAGAGATTATTTCGTTATTGCCATGTCCTTCTTTTTATGATTTTTTTTTTTCCTCAGGAAATTTCAGGAATAAGCTTATACGTAATGTAGGGATATTTGTTACCCAATATATCACCTTTACCTGGAAACCATGGGCAGGTAATTAATCAACTAATCTGTCCTAGAATTTTGAGTTTCTCCCTTTTATTAGGTAATACTTTTAGATACTTCAGCTGAAAAAAAAAAAGAATTTTTGCATTTAGTATGACTTGTTAAGATAAGGTGCTGTGAGAACATTTGGTTATCAAAAATGTTATCCTTACTACTGAAAAGCAGAACATATGTTCTATCCTAGGTCAACTGTGAGAGCTGAAACAGTGGTTTCTTCTACTTTATACAGGCTGAAGGTATGTATTTTGACCTATGATATTTGATGTGTCTCCGTGACATGTTGGTGACACTGGTTCAGGACTAGCCTACGTGTGTTGTCTCAGACCAAGACAAATCCAGAAGAATATCCAGCCCATGACACTTTCCATATGTTTTCAGCCTCACAATTAGCCCCTCACTTTCCTGAACACTAAATGTATCTAGAAATTACCTGAATATGTTCTCTTAATGGTTGCCTCCTTAATGATGTTACTTAACACGGTACACTTTCATCAAGGTAAATTGAAATTAAATGGGTTTAGAATAGGCTGACATTTTGGTAAGTAGTAGGCAGTGGGGAATCCTAATCAGCTGAGGCTGCTTCTAAGACTTGCAGTAGGGGTTCATATTAGGCTTGACACCCTTCAATATTTATCAATTGTCTGAGAAGCAAAGATAAAATCAGAGCTGATAAAATTTATGGGATGACACAAAGATTGGCACAGTGGTAAATAATGAAGACAGGCAGTCATGGGAAGTGATCTGTATCACTTGATGACTGAACCGATTCAAATAATGTACATTTTAATATAGCCAAAGTCACATCTATGTTTTTGCAGGAATGAGGAACTCCAATTAGGCCAGACATTAGAAAAGTTAAAGTTGGTCATTCCAGTTCAGTGCATAGTGTATGTCCTGTTAAAAATGGGCACATACATTTTTATGTGAAAGCAAAAGAGAAGAAAAGTTTGCTTCTCTCTTTTGTCCTGACTCTTCCAACTTTCTTCTGAAAATGGACTAGATTTTGACTCTTTTATTTACAGGTGTGCTTTTTATTTACATTCATAGTTCTGAGTTTTCTGTTATGAGAAAGAGAGAGGTGAATACAGTTCCATCTCAAGACTTCACCAAGTTTGGGTCCCATTTCTAGAGTATCACAAACTGTCCTCATAAACTAAAATGTTCACCATTGACAAGTAATTCAATATGAGCCTCCAGTTAAATGCCATGGCAAAAAGAGACAGTCTGATCTGCTGGTATGTAAATGGAGAATACTGAGTAGGATTAGAGAGGCAATTTTATTTTTGTTGTTCCAGTCTGCATTTTCAAAAGCTTACTGAAAACTTTGAAAGGGTGCAGATAAAAATGATTCAAGGTCTGGAGAAAAAAGCTCAAGCATAAGAGACTTATATAACTGATTGCTTAGATCACAAAAAAAGAAAAAAAAAAAAAAAAAGACCAGGGATACTTTCTAACTGCATGGAAATGCCTTCATGGGAAGAAAGACTAGGCTCCGAAAGGATCTGTAATCTGCTAAAGAAAGACTAAGGATGAATGTTTAGAGGCTGAACAGGGACAAACTCAAATTAAAAAAAAGCATGAAGAGTTATCGGTGAGGATGAGGGAAGCAGCTTCATCTCTTGCTGTATTTAGATGAAGATAGGACGCTTTGCTGGAAAATATACTTCAGTCAAACTCAAGTTATTGGGTTCAATAAGGAGATATTGGGTTCAATAAGGAGATAAAAATCTGTTGCTTACTTCACACAGGGGATAAGACTAGGGGTGTGATGGTCCCTTTTTTTCCCCTAAATTGTACAGAAAATGTATATCAAATTCAGTTAATGGCCCTGACAATTCTGTTTCACTTTTTGCCATTTCAAATCTCACCAGTCTTGAGACTTCACTAGGGCAAGTAGCTAAACCTTTGTGAGAAATCCCTGACTCAGGGAGATCCCACTATATGTGATTTTAAAATAACAGGAAGCATAAAGCAATACCAGATGTGAAATTTCCAAGAGGAGTGTGAAAGGACAGTGTCAGTGCAAGCATGAAACCTGAAAAAAGACATAGTCAGTCTTGGGGGGAGGAGGAGGAAAAATGTGGAAGAGGAAGGAGAGAGACCTCCAAGGATTAGTTTGGATAAATCTGAGATTAGTATCCAAACTTCTTGGTACTTCTCCAAAATAAACTTCTAACCCTTTAGAGCTTCATCCACCCATCATAATTCTAGCTGCTCTTGAAGACTCAAGCTGCCAAGGTCATGGCTGTTAAGGGGCAGAGGAGGAGGCTATTAAAAAAAAAAACCCAAAGCTTTTAAATAGTAATTTATGCTAATTATGTTTGTGAAATAATTTGTCCTGCATGTCCTAACATGGAATGTCTCCATAGTCTCCATCTGTTTATCATCTAAGATGTGTTAGCAAGATGTGACTGCTCATCATGCAGCTCTCCCACAGCATGTTACAGTCACTGTAATAACATGTACAATGGAAATAAACTACTTGATCCCTCATTAGAAAATAAATTATACTGCCCTCATACATTTACTTTACTTGTAAAACATTATAATAGAGCTCATGAAAACATTTACCCACAAGAAAATCACATAGTTAAATATGATCCAATACATACATTGCTACCTAAGGCTCCTTGGAATAATTCCTTCAGCCTGTAGATAGAAGGTTTATAAATCCATCTCTGGCATTTTTCCAGTAATGTTATTAAGCTCTTGGAATCTCCCCTTTTCTGTGGTTCCTTTATGTGTTTCTTGTCATTCCAGTATCTCCAAGTTCCTCAATTTTCACCCTATAAACAGATACTGGCACAATGCTGACCAACTATTATATAATGGAATTTATCGTGTATTAAGTTACCATTCTTCCTGAGTTTGTTTTAACCTCTCTGCTTTAACTTAAGTTTTATTTCATAATACTATGGTGGACAACATTTCTGGCAATTTATATTTTCTTTCAGATCTCTTTTCTTCCAACATCTTAGCGCACAACCTTTATAACGGCACTGTCACCATAATTCTGGATCTCAAAATTATGACTATTTTGTAATCTCAGGAATTAAACCTTTCTTCAAGCATTTGTAGGAAAAAAAAAAGAACAAATAGACTATCAAGATTATGGTGCTCCACTGTTCTATGACAACACAATTACTTCTTGAGTTATGTGAGAGAAATATGCGTTCACTTGGAAGTGGCAGTGATAGTCTCCAAATAACCTCATGCAGCAGCATATTTGTTTTGTTAAAAGATGATTATTATTATTCATACTTATCTAAAAGATACTAGTCAAACACTTTAAGTTAAAAAAAGTCCAAAGGTAAGTCTGGTGTTTAGGATCCAAGACTTGCCACAGTCACAGATGACTTCATATTAAGATCTTTTCTTCCTTCCTCACTGTATTTTGAAACTGTGTTCCCCTTTGCTGCAGGGAAAAAAAAAACCAACCAAACCTAAAATCTTTAATATTTATTGGATAAATGCATCTTATTGTAAATAATGTAAGTCACATTGCCATGAACATGAATAAAGACTGACCAAGGGTGGATCTCAAGAATTTGCTCATTGACTTCACGGTGTTATTTTCTATTTCTAGCTCTTCATATTTAAAAATAGACTCCTCAATGTATATCATTCAGTCAGTCAGAAGCCCAAAATACTTCAAAATGAGGAAGAGAGGTGTAAATGTTGTCCACTGATTTTAATGAGGTGTTAACTTTAAAGTGTTAACTTTGAAGCTTAATTACACCTACACTAAATACAACTACAACTAACCACTTCACTGCCAGATGATGAAACAGCTAAATCTGTCCAACATGTCTAAATTTTCTGGCAGAAATCAACTAACCATTCATTTTAATGGAAACTGCATGGAACTATGAAAAACTGATGCCATAACATATACATGAAGCACAGTAAATGAACCTTCTGTTCTATTTCAAAAGACTAATCTAAACAGATACACATTGAAGATACAATAAATTTCTACAGAATTAATTAAAAAAGCATTTTTTCTTTTTTTTATTCTACCTTTAGACAGTTATTTATAGTAACATACAATTTAAACCCTCTGCCTACAATTAAAAATTGCTATAAGGATTAGAATGTATTTTTCAGAAAATCTAAAAAACCCCCTTTCTAATGAAATTAATTTGTGCCAGCCTCAAGAATAAAAATGAAAAATTTGACACTCACTTCCGCAAATCTTTTTCACATGGGTCTTATCCATAGCTTTTCAATTTCAACAAGATTTAGATAAGACCTGGGAAGTCATAACTCACTTCCCAAATAGTTCATTTAAATAATGCATTCAGTATTAAGTAGTAGCAGTGTTGTTAAGGGAAGTCAGTAAATTGCAAAGACCAAAAGAATGAGTGATCCCATAACCTGGATTAAAAATATAATTAGAAAGTGACACTAATAATACAAATTTGTTTTCTCACAAATTTTAAATTACTTTTACTACTGGTTTATCAGATAACATCTTACATGAAACTCTTTTTCCACAAGAACTTGCAAGCATTTCCCTGAAATTATTTCAGTACTTGTGTGGAAGAATAGTAATGCTTTAACTGCTTACAGGAGTATTACATGCAGTTTGATGTTTCATTCAATTAAACCTGAAGGAGAGGTTAAGCAGACAAAATATAATTTACCAGAATAGAAAATAGGGTTGGATAGGAGTACCAGGACTAGTACAACAGGACTTTATTAGTGGAAAAGAAAGCATCAAATACATGTATTGATTCCTTTAGTGATTTGAGAAACTAATAGCAATAGTAGATACTGTATATAGCCCTTAGATTTTTTTTTGTTCACTTCTGATACTTATTGAATATTTTCACCTATTGAATTGATTTAGAAATACTGGGAATGGTTATTGGATGCATTGGATGCAAAATTTTCTGAATGTTGTGTTCAACTACTATTATTTGATATTCTCTAGATAGCAGTATTAATATTGCCAAAAGTGTCTGAGAGCTTTAATTGTAGGTACTGGTCTGGAGCTTGATATCTGACTTTTGTGAGGTGGGGGTAAGATGTAGACAGGAACATAATGGAATGATTGTATATATATGTATCTGTGTATCCACGTACACCACATTGAAGTTATTAATAAGGTGATGCAGGTGTATCTAGGCAACCCAACATTAGAGGAAGGAAGGATTGTGAGATTGTAAAAACTAAAAAATACTGATATTTGTGAGAAAAAGAGGTGAGACAGGACCATATATAGATACCTTGTACAATAGCAAACAGTCCTTAAAATAGCCTGTAGTTAAACCTGTTGGTCAACATAAACCCCTCATGCAGCCTTTCTCCATCCATAGTTTGATGACAAAAAAAAAATTTTAAAAAAGAGTGCTGTTCTGCAGCAAATGACAGATGCTCAAGTCCTCTGTAGCAGAATACAATGTTTTAATTCAGTTAAGCCTGTTTGTTACATTGTGAGGGGAAAGCACAATCCAGCCCTTAAGGAAAAAAATCTTAAAGACAAGTTATACAAAATAGGTCTTTAACTAATTTTGTTTTTCTAAGTGCCAGTCCAGAAGGATGTAGCATCTTTCATACATCTTGAAGTCTTCTGCATAAATATCTATCCATTGCTTTAATTACAGTAGCAATACTGAGGTCTAGTCAAAGGAAAAAAAAACCTAATATGAAGGAGGGTAATGAAGGAGGTGTATGATTAACACTTCTGGGTAGATCTTAAATACACACTAACCCCAAATGCCTCACACACATTCACTAACAAATCTGATAACATAAAAAGGCAGGATTCTGAAGAGGTACAGAAAGTAAGGATTGTTGGGTTTTGGGATCAAGCCAAAGAGCACACTTCTTTCATGAAGACAACATGGAAGAAGTTGTGTAGCTCATTACACTCAAATCAGCAAGTAATATGTTATTTGTGTGGGGTGATGAAACAAAACATAAACATGAGAACATGAATCATACATGAAGAGAAAACTATCTCGTGGAGAAGGAGTAACTAGTGACAGTTTCTCATGACTGCATCATGAATCCTAGCCCATCACAATTTAGGTTTTTGTTAATGCTGTTGAGGTTTTCTGCTATGCATCTGCTCCATATGCCTTTGAAAGGAACAGATGCTAAACTGCCTTCCTCTTGGTAAAGTTGGATGTCTCCATACACTGCAAAGCTGTAATATTTATTTTCCTATGGAAGATTTTTGGTTGGGGATCAATAAAAAAAGCAAAGGGTCTCTTATGCCATCAGTGGCATAAGCAGTGGCAAATTTATAGATGAGAACAGCAGTGCAAGACGGCAAAGGATTTTCACTTCAGTTATGATTCTAGTTTCCACTGTCCCTTTTTGAAGCTACCCATATGATTTCCACAGCTTTATGGGCATCATTCTTTTACTACAAAAACATATGTAACCAAAAAACCCTAGTTATTTCTGTTAATTGTAGATCCTGCTATACTTTGCTAAAAGGCTTAAAAGTCACTTTTAAAGTCACATAATTGAAACACCCTTATTCTACGATCATCTGCATCATTCATGTAGCTGACCTTACTGAAACAGTATGAGAAAGAGAGTCCTGGTTTGAGATTCTTTTGCACTAATATTATATATATTTAACCAGCTGAAAGCAATGCAGAAGAAAAATAATTCTGACTAATAAAAGTTTCATATAAATGGAATTTTTCTGTGCATTTGACAAACCAATGAAGACTACATGCAGCATTCCCTGTAGTTATTCCTGCTGGAAAATCATTAATTTCATAAGTAAACCATGGAAAAAAACCCACACCAAAAAAACCCAACCCCCCAAACCAAGAAAAAACCTCTTCTTTTCCTATGCAAACAATCAGTCAATCAAACAATCAAAAATAATATTCAGTCTTCAATTTTCCTGTTCTTACAGCATTGTACCACGTTCTGAAATTACATTACCTGATCTTTACTTCAAAGCAAAAGAACCAGAAGAGGAAAACTTGCTGTGGATTTCCTGGAAACTTCAACTCTTCTTCTATGTTCTCCAAAATCTGAGCAATGTTGTAGACTACTTTTCACATCTCATCACCTCACTTCCTTCTCATTCTTTTCTTTACAATACTTTTAAAGCTCATTATATTGCTCCAGAACAAACAGTGAAGCAAGAAACATATATGCCCTGTTTGTCTCTTTCTTCCACTACGAGTTTACCTATCCCTTTTCTCTCTACTCCACCTCTCCTTAATTTTTTTCTGACCCTAATTTTTTATTGATTTTACTTGTGAGCAAATATTTCATCATGGTTGAGTATAAGTCTTCAATGCCAACATAAAGTTTGATCTGCCCGAAACTTTACATGTAAATTTGGGAGAATTATTTAGATAAACATATGAACACATTAAAGTCTGATTTCTATGGATTAAATCAGTTAAGTGACTATATATCTTTGAAAAGTTGAATTTTAAGTTCTTTGTGCCTTATCTTCCTAACTCTAAAATGGTTCCTGCAGAAGCTGAGATATGGAGGAGCTTGGTACTTCTATATAGGGATCCAAGCCTTTGACAAAGAAATAGATTCTGAAGCATGGCATCTACAGTAACCTAGGCTTGTTGGGAGCTCAGAGTGGCTGTCTCAGGGCCTGGCTGAAAACAGTTCTGCTACAGTTCAGCAGGTTATATGATGTCATTCTTTGCCTCACTCTGAACACCACAGAGGTAACTTATGCAGAGCGATTGTTCTTCAGATATCAGTTCTCTATATGTAGTTGCCCATGTATACTGTGTTCTTTCTGTCACCTTCTCTTGGCTGACTCAATATCTTGGTTTTGAAATCCATATTAAAACCCCCAATTAATAGAGGTAGCTGGTCACTCAGGTCTGACTGGCAATTCTGATTTGGTCAAACATAAAACATATCTCCAGACTCAAATGATTTGGAAAATTTAAGTTAAGAAAATACTGTGGCTCAATAGTATTGATTGTCTTAACTTTGGTACTTGATGCAGATTCATAGCTCTACCTTGCCATCTTCCTTCAGACATGTAAAATGTCCTCTCTAATCTTGACTGATAGGCTCAATTACAATGGTAAGATAACTCTATTATTAAGAAGAACTCTAATATAATAAATCAAACTATAAATAACCTTAAAGGACTTTTCCACACAGAGCTGTACTTAACATATGCTTTATTAAGTAGAGTTTATAAATTATACATTTCCTCTCATTCTCAACATCTCAGTTTCACCTTATGAGGCCCATTTCAAACAATAGTATAATGTCAACCTAATCAAAAAAGTCTCGTGAAATATATAAAATTATATATTTCATAGATACAGGATTAAAATTCCCTTTGGAAGTTTAAATTTTAATTATCTCCCAATTTTTGAGTTATTGAACAGCAAACTGCACAGCAAACCATACTATTGTTTACTGAGCTAATTTGTCTGTGCAATTAAAAATGTGATAATCATCTAGTACTTTTTTTTGAAGAAACAGGGTTTTCCTTAAGAAAGCATGTTATCTATTGTGAATAAAGATGGTCTGTAAAACAAGACTCAAATTCCAGACTTTGCCCTTAAGAGTTAAATCAAGTGAGGTTTTATTTTCTGAATCCCTGGAATTGAATTAGCTCCTTTGGCTTTGGCTCATATTTCCCAGATCAGGCTTTAGTTATCTAAGTTTATATTCTGCCCCTTTATCACAGTATTAAAGCACCTTACATATCTGCTAAAAAGAAGACAAAAAGTTCTCTGTTTTTCTCTTTCCATCCCTCCCGACAGCAGGAATTGATTGGCTTATTTTTTGGCTTTGGTACTGCTAGGTGAGAGAAGTAGGTTTCACTGTTTTGTTCTGAAGGTACTGAAATTTATGGTCACTTAGATTTACTCCAGATGTGGTTCCACAGTTGTGGGCAGCTGCCAAAAACCTTTAGCAGCTGTGCAAATGCTTATGACCACGCAGGGAGAAGCAGTCTCTCAGGAAATTTCAGTTAATCTCACAGAGCATGGAAGCTTTGAGTTTAACACGATATTCATTGGAAAGCAACTTAGTGCTGTGATCTCAGGCACTGTTAGTTCAAATGCCTTTTTAAAGTTTTTCTTTTGGATGAACTTTTGGTTGACTAGCCTTCCATAAGATCATTATTCATGATAGCAGAGTTTTCATTGAATCAACACTATACAAGATATCTACTATGGCCAAAAATCTTAAAAATTCAGATACTGTACCTGTCCAGTCTAGGCATAAATTGAAGTGCTGCTTCTCTTTTAGCCTTATTTTTACAGACAAAGACTCAGCATCTCAATTTGCTGGCAAAATCAGAAGAATATACATAGAAGTTAATAATGGTTTTATTTTTTTACTTTTTTGCAAAACTTTAATGGTAAACATAGAATCACAGATCACAGAATCATATAGGTTGGAAAAGACCTTTAAGATCATCGAGTCCAACCATAAACCTAACACTACCAAGACCACCACTATACCATGTCCCTAAGCATCTCATTCAAACATCCTTTAAATACCTCCAGGGATTGCGACTCAACCACTTCCCTGGGCAGCCTGTTCCAATGCTTGATAACCCTTTCAGTGAAGTAAAATTTCCTAATATCCAGTCTAAACCTCCCCTGGCGCAACTTGAGGCCATTTCCTCTTGTCCTATCACTTGTTACCTGGGAGAAGAGACCGACCCCCACCTCTCTACAACCTCCTTTCAGGTAGTTGTAGAGAGCGATAAGGTCTCCCCTCAGCCTCCTTTTCTCCAGGCTTAACAACCCCAGCTCCCTCAGCCGCTCCTCATAAGACTTCTGCTCCAGACCCTTCACCAGCTTCGTTGCCCTTCTCTGGACACGCTCCAGCACCTCAATGTCTCTCTTGTAGTGGGGGGCCCAAAACTGAACACAGTATTCGAGGTGCGGCCTCACCAGTGCCGAGTACAGGGGCATGATCACTTCCCTAGTCCTGCTGGCCACGCTATTTTTGATACAAGCCAGGATGCCATTGGCTTTCTTGGCCACCTGGGCATACTGCTGGCTCAGATTCAGGCGGCTGTCAACAAACACCCCCAGGTCCTTCTCTGCCAGGCAGCTTTCCAGCCACTCTTCCCCAAGCCTGTAGCGTTGCATGGGGTTGCTGTGGCCCAAGTGCAGGACCTTGCACTTGGCCTTGTTAAACCTCATACAATTGACCTCGGCCCATTGATCCAGCCTGTCCAGGTCCCTCTGTAGAGCCTTCCTACCCTCAAGCAGATCAACACTCCCGCCCAACTTGGTGTCATCTGCAAACTTACTGAGGGTGCACTTGATCCCTTCATCCAGATCATTGATAAAGATATTAAACACAACTGGCCCCAATACTGAGCCCTGGGGAACACCGCTTATGACTGGCTGCCAACTGGATTTGACTCCATTCACCACCACTCTTTGGGCCTGGCCATCCAGACAGTTCTTTACCCCGTAAAGAGTATGCCAGTCCAAGCCATGAGCAGCCAGTTTCTCCAGGAGAATGCTGTGGGAAACCATGTCAAAGGCTTTACTGAAGTCTAGATAGACATCCACAGCCTTCCCCTCATCTACTAGGCAGGTCACCTTGTCATAGAAGGAGATCAGGTTGGTCAAGCAGGACCTGCCTTTCCTGAACTCATGCTGGCTGGGCTTGATCCCTTGGTTATTCTCTACATGCCATGTGATAGCACTCAGGATGATCTGCTCCATCAGCTTCCCCAGTACCGAGGTCAGGCTGACAGGCCTAAACATGACAGGCCTAACATGAAACAAATACATAACACGAGGGAGAATTTCTTCCCATTTCTTGTGCAAATCAGATATTTCAGGCTAGTAGCTGGGACAATGGATATAAAAATTAAGAGTTCGACTATCTGCATAACAGGTTGCTATAGAGGGGATAATTTAATGTAACAGTTATTTCCTTATATTAAATAAAAAGGATTTGAGGATGTTGTTGTGATACAATAATTTCTTTTAAAAATGATATCATTTACATTGTAATTAAAAAAAATAAACCAGAAAATCAAGAATATTTTACAAAGATAAAGACAAGCATAAATATATAATGCTCTCCTAATCTCTTAGACTATGCCTGTCTGGGAATATTAATAGGGGATTCTCCTCTGTTGCCTGGGAGAAAAAAGTGCCAGGCTGGAGGTCAGTTTTCAGCACACTGGCTGAGATTCCTTGGCTGTGTTTCTCACCTGCATTTCTGGCAAGTACCTGGCTTTTTTCCTTCAGTTGCAGTCACAGAGTGTTTATTTGCGTACCTTCTACTTGGGCTTAAGGAAGAGAAAGGCTATGGTCACACAGACAACCACCTATTCACGCTAAAGAGCCTTCTTGATCAGCAGTCCTTACAAATCCTGTATAAAAATCACAGGTCTATTGTCACGTTAACAACTACTGCCAGTTCATCCATACCAACCTAGATATACATGTATGACGGAAGTCTTACTAATATTTCTAGAAAAAGGTCAGTCCTTTGTGAACTAACATGAGCTTTCAGCTACCCATAATAGGTTATCTAGTTTGTGGGTTAATCAGGCTAAGTCCTAAACACTTTGTTGATCAGAAGCTTGGGATCTTTAGAATTTTACTAGGACTGATGCAATGAGAACACTGCTATACTAGTTCCAAAGTAGTCAAATCCAGTGAAGTTCAGTCAGGTTTTGCTGCTTTTGGTCAGCAAAAACTCCAAATAAATGAGCCAATTTTCTGTCAGGCTAAGATCATGGACAGCTTGCTTAGATCCATCTTCACTGTGCTTCTCTTCACTCTCGTGGTTGTTCATAGTGATAGAACTCTTTGCCTTTGGGCAGGACACAGTGGCAAGGAAACCAAAATAAGGGTTTTCAAGCATGTTTCTGCGGCATGGTTTTGAGTTCCAATGGCTGGATGTCATGCAGTCTGCAGAAGTGCCTGTACAGGAGAGGGGAGAGATTACTAAGGTGATGCATTGGATGTAATTTATTCTCTGGTGTAGCCTCATCTATATGACTCTTCAACCCAATTCAACATATTTCTAGAGCATCATCAGAAGGCAAACACTGAGCATGAAAAAAAGGACAGTAGTAGCTGTATGATGATCAGTGATCTTCTTCAAAGGGAATAGAATCACTGCAATCTTAGCCACCTCCGTAACCACTCAGATACCCTAGCCTTCAGTCTGTTTCAAACAGCAGCCAAAGAGGAATTGGGTTCAGGATTGTGATACACATAGAGCAGCAGGCAAGAGGGAGCTCACCAGTACACAACCTCAAGTACCAGGCTAAACCGGCCAAAGCATCCAAAACAGACAGAAGGCAGCTTCTGAGCAGATGACTTAACAGACCTCTCTACCCCATTGGCCAACCGAGTCTTGTGTCACAAGAAGGACATGGAATACTTCAACAGGATCTTTCACAAATTTGGTTCTCTTAGAACCAGCTGCATCACTTCTGGCAGAGTACACAATAGTGACAGTGACACTGCCAGCTCAGTGACAACAGAATAGAGCTGACCAAATAATAGGAGGACCTGACATACTCCTTGCCCAAGATGAGCTTGTCATAACCCTCTACTGCACTGAACAGATTCTGTGAAGTTGGATTGAAACCGAATGCCCACAGGGTGCCCTGTTGGGTTCTCTGATGCATCCTGTCAAATGCTTTTTCCTAGCCAAGGGAAGGCAGAAAAGGAGAAAGTCTACCTTTACCATTGGTAGAAGCGCCAGAGTCAAGATCAGGACTCCCCTTCCTCAGCCTACCTCCTGTCCTCTCTTAGAGGTGACACAGTGGTGGTAGGCACTGTTCTTGTAAATGGATGTTTGGCAGTCATAATGCTGAGGGATGAATTTCCATGAAGTAAGGACTGGAACTGAGGGTAGGTTTTAGAAGGAGGAAAGAAAAGCTGCAGCTACTCAGGACACACTGAGGCTGGGACTGGAATGGGGGAGAAACAAGATTGGGAACAATGGGAAAACAGAAGAGGGAACAGAGAATATCATAGAATCACAGAAAAGACTAGGTTGGAAGGGACTTCTGGAGAACATTTGTTCCAAACTTCTGTTGAAGGCAGGGCCTTAGATTAGATTATCAAGGTCCCTGCCAAGCCTAGTCCTGAATATTTCCAGTGAGGAATAGTCCACCACTTCCCTGGATAACATATTCCAAGCTTAAATTGTTCTCACAGTGAAGAATTTTTTTCTTATGGCAGCTGGAATTTCCTCTGAAGCCATCTGTGCTCATTGCCTGTGCATCCTGTGCATCCTTGTGAAGAGAGAACCCCCAACTTCTCTATGCTTAAACTTTGAGCTATTGTCAGACTGTGATTTTCCCTGAGCTTTCTCTTCTGTAGGCTGAGCAAATCCAAATACTTCAGTCTTTCCTTGTATGTCAAGTTATCCAACAGCATAACCATCTTGGTGGCTCTCCGCTGGCCCCTTTCCATTTTCTCAGTTTCTCTTTTGAAGCATGGGATACCAAAACTGGACATAATATTCTAAGGTGCCTGACAAGTGCTGAGTACAGTGGAATAATCACATCCCTTGATCTCCTGGCCAAACTCTTGCTCTTATGAAGCCCAGGATATGGTTTGCTTTCACTGCTGCAAGGGCATTCTGCTGACTCACAGTCAGCTTGCTGTCCTCTGGGACCCCCAGGTCCTTTTCAGCAGGCTTACGCTTCAGTCAGACCCTACCCAGTTCTGCTGCTTGGGATTGATCTGTTCCAGGTGCAGGACTTCACATTTATCTTTGTTAAACCTCATGCAATTCCTGTTGACCCAGTCTTCCAACCTATCTGTATAGTGGCTCTTCCTTCCAGCATATCTACCTCTCCTCAGTTTGGCGTCATCTGCAAACTCAGTGACAGTGCACTCAATCCCATTAAACACATCATCTATAAAGATATTGAATGTAGTATCACTCTGTGAGGAACTCCACTCATAATGGGCTGCCAGTTTGACCTTGAGCCATTAACCCTTTGAGCTAAGCAGTTTAGCCAGCTTTCCACCCATTTTGTGGCCCACCTCTCCAGTCCATATCTTATCAGCTTGTCCACAAGAATGTTGTAGGAAGCAGTATCAAACAACTTAATAAAATAAAGGTAAATCATATCTACAGCTCTCCCTTAATCTACCAAGCAAGTCATTTCATCATAGAAGACAATCTGGTTGGTTAAGTATGGTTTACTCTTGGTAAACATGCGTTGGCTTTTCCCATAAATCTTCTTACCTTTCCTGTGCCTGCAAATAGCATCTGTCATTATGGACCTGCTCCATAATTTTCCCAGGAACTGAAATGTGGCTGCCTGCATCCAGATGCAGGGGGGGAGTAGAAAGGATGAACTTGGGAAAACAGAACATGTACAACAGCAAAGGGAGAGGGAAGGAAGAAGCCAGGACAGTAAGGAAGGGGCACATGTGGAGCTGGAGAAGAGAAAAGTAGAGGTAGCAATAAGCAGGACTGCTGCAAAAACATAAGGGATACTGCCTTTTATTCCCAAACCCCAAAGTCCTTCTCACAGCAGTATATGGTAGCAAAACTGTGGGCAATGGGAGCTGTCTTTCTGGGCGAGGTAGGAGTAATATCACGCCGGGTGTTTTAGAGTGCACCTGTGGACCTCAGAGGCCTCAAATCCTGCTGTGAAGACAACACAGAGCAACAGTCTAGGAAATGGTCATGGTGTAGGAGTCAGGGGGTAATAGGTTCATGGCACTCATGGCAGCAGCAGTGAGTGCTCCAGCAGTGACATTAGTGGTGTTATTGGTGGTAGATTTCTCTGCCTGCTTTTCCTCATATGGCAAAGCAGAGGGAGAAGTTCACTGGTTGGAGCTCTGGCTGCCACTGTACTCAGCATGCTCTGCCCTGACTAACAAGAAGTAGGTGGGACATCCTCTCTTTCCTTTATTGGCCACTGTCAGCAAATAATTTATGTGACAAAAATGCATATTCAGATGACTGGATAAAGGAAGTTTTGAGATAAACAATATGAAAATGCAATAGCTTTCAGGAATCATGTTGTAGCAGAAAAAATGTGAAGGAAGAACCTAACTTCCTCTGCCTTACTTTCTGATATGCTGGATTTCTGAAACATGGTTTGAATTCATCCTCTCAATAGAACCAGTCAATTTCTATGGCAAGACTGCATTAAAAACTTTTGTCACAATTACCAAGTGATTTGCATCTTAGATTCCTTTTAATCTCTTTTCAGAGTCCCACTGAGGTGAAAGATATGACCTGCTAAATCTCATTCTGTGAAGAAACTCAGGCCTCCTCCATTCACATCAGATCTTTAGCTTACAGTCTCCTGTTCTCCAATCACGAGATCAACTTTCAATTATTAACTTTAAGGCTGTTTTCTCTGTGAGCTGTCAGAAGATCCTGACATCCTAATCCTGATATCCTAGCCTATCACTGGCTGAAAAAAAACCTGTTTTACATGTAACTTAGCAGTATGCATCCTTCAAGCCCTTTGTCATCTGTCATGGACTTGGTTTCAGCTTCATGTCATCCACTAAAAATTGCAAACTTTTTCTAGGCCCAAGTTCTTCTGACAACTATCTTTTTATCCTGGTACTCTATTTGAGAATAACAGGCATGGCCATACTAGCTGAAGTCATAGCCTTCAGCCAGTAGCTTCCTCACAATTTTCCAATTTATTCCTTACAGTAACACTTTGTTACTCCCAAGTCTTCCCCTTCTTCTTTCAACATCCTTAACTCTCTGAAATCAGGTGGACAACATCAGAAACAGGCAAACTAGGAGGAAAGTGATATCCATAAAGTGAAAACACATTAGTCCTTCATACTTTCCAACAACCAAGATAGAGAGAAAGCTTTTTAAGTTAGTATTAATTTCATAATGTTAATAGAGACTCTGAAATGTTAATGGATATTCTGAAGTATCTTCAGGACAATTTCATAGAATTTGCTGTAGCATGTTTACAAGGAGTATGAATGAGCTGCAGCAATGGTAGGAAGTCTAAGACAAGATTATTTATTCATTTATTTCTATGGTAGCCTCTATGGCACTTTAGGATTTTTAAAGACAATTAGATTAGGTTTTTTCTTTGCCTCATGAAGTTTGCCATTTAAATGGAACCCTTGCAGTAACTGTGGAAGGGGAAGGGTGGGAAAGGACAAATAGCTGTCATCCTAGCATGGTTTATATAATTCAGAACTAGGGGCATTTCAGCACTATTTTTCCCACAGACTGGATCAAAGACTGTAGGGCTGCCAAAACACTTCCACTTTATCTCAACTACTAAAGTGTTCAAAAGGAAAAGCCATGTTTAAGGTTACTAAGACACAATACTTCCAAGAAGCTGCCTGTCAGGTTGTCTGCACTGAGCTTTGAGCTCACTTACAAATGCAGTAGTGATAACAATTTCAAACATGGTTTGGTTGGTCAGATGACAATGTCAAAGTTTCCAAAACTCTTTTCAGGCATGGTATTTGAGCTGCAATTATATGTAACAAAGACTTTTGGAAAATGTGTTTAAAACATTATATCCTATTTAAGCTAGAATTACATGTCAAGCAAGTTCAAATTTGTTATTTAAATGTGGCTCAAAGCTCAAAGTAGACTGAAAGAGACAGGTTGTCCCATAATAATACTATGGAACATTTTCTTTGGTATTTATAAATGATGAGGATGAGACAAAAGAGACCTCATCATGTATTTTGAAATACATATTCATTTCATACAAGATAATTCATTCACAGTATGATTTTCCAGCTTTGAAAGGCAAAGAATTTGATACAGCTGTTTTTCTGTTCTGCTCTATCTTCGTAGTTTGTGTAGTTCAGATGTCCAAAAATATAAAAACCTTTACTAAGGATGCCCAAAAGTCTTCTCTGGTTATTTTTATGTTCTATTCATCTCTAATTAGGAGCCTAAGTGGTTTGAAGTGGCATACACAAAAGTAAAGGAGCACTCTGTTTCCGACATAACTAGTCTAGCCAAGGATTTGTTAGCTATAAGAGCAGAATGAAATACCACTAGATTTTTTTGAAACATCAAAATATTTAGCTGCTGTAAGTCTCCCACTGTTTTCTGTTACCCTGTGAAGATTCAAAATAAGTTGTAATTGTAGTACTCGACATTCAGAGCTTCTCAGCAGCAGGAGATTAAGAACTGTATTTTTCAAAAATAAATATATGTATAGTATAGAGGTATGTCTTATTTAGAAATTAACAAAGTATCTGAAAGCTTTGTTATAACAATGTTCCAAGAAATATTTTCTATATACAATCAGTCACTTGTCAGATATGTTAGATAGCTGGCATCCTACATTTTATTAGGCAAAGAAGTGAGGAATTTAGAAGATGGACTGTATCAGTAAGTCTGAGCTTTTAACATATTTTACCAATGAATACTTTTTAGTGCTATGAATAGATTTTTAGCTAGACCTATCTTTTATAATGCAGCTCCTCTAAGTACTTTAGTATTTTTATAGCAGTTGTACATTTGGCTTCTTTAAATCATGAAATGTTGTTTAGAGCTCTAAATAATCAACCTATATACAGAAGCTGCAATATGCACATTAACGTGAAATTTGTATTTAGTCGTTCATTATATAAAAGAATTTCCAGATTAAAAGGTTAAAACCACTAGGCTATATCCTTCTAAAAACTTTTCCCTGAATTCCAGAAATCATGAGGAAGGGAATAACATGTTTTCATGTTATTATTCACACGACAATTTGCCTTCTGGAAGAGATTCTTTATTTTTTCCTGAAAAGAATATATCCAGTCTTTTAGCATGTAACTGTTACATGTCTGTCTTCCCTGTGACAGTTGCCTGCAGGGTGAAGAGCCTCAGTAGACATAGGATTGAGCAGGCATTACTCAAGGGAACAGAGGAAAAAAGATTGATCATAAAGAAGTTAATAAAAAAAATTATTAGTGTGCTGTTCCTCTCAGTCTATAAATGTAAATGATATTACTTAAAATTTAGAATTATAGTCAAACATAGCTTTACATTTAAAGGATTGTATCACCTATCAGCAAATGCCAATGTGCAAGACGACATTATCATCAAGGCTGCTGGAACAACTGTGGCACATCATACCAAATGTATATAGCTGTACATCCTACACCAAGTATGCAATAGAGATATACAGTCAATTATGAGGCAGTGTTAATTGACTGGAAAATCATTTGGCTGGCTGTGTGTCTTCAAACCTAAAAGAGGTAGGATAAAAGACATCTGTCCTTTACTTACTATACAAGTGGCCCATTAAATATCAGCTTCAATTCATAGTCTGGTTCTCATTTTCAAAGGTTTTTGGCCTATCTGTCTTGAGTACTTCTTCCAGCACTCCAGCCATATCACAACTCACAAGTCTGATTCACCAAATTAAAAATCTGCCAATAACAAGAATCCTTGAGCTAGAGACTGAAGATACTCAATCAAAGTCAGAAATGTAAATAAGCAATATTTTGAAAGAATCGAATTTGAAGCTGAAAGAATTCCTGTAGAAATGGCATGTAGTAGATATGGCAAATCTACAGTAATAGTTATTATAACATTTTATGTAATCCTTGAGAAAATCACTTTAAGGGGTGGAGAAAGGGAATATAGACATTTTCACCAGGTAGAGGCCTACTGACTCTATGCAGCTGCCTAACCTATTAAATGCAGCAAACATTAGAACATTGTCCTGTTCTCACCATTCTTCTGACCAATCTTTGTTTCAGGCAGACTTGGCATGCAGTGTCTGGAAATGCTGACAATGATGTTTTGGAAGTGACTACTGGTCTAAGTTCAGATGAAAATGGGTAAAATGTGATGCTTTCTACTTTTGAAAGGGAACTGTAAACTATTTAGTAGAAGTATTTACTGACTTTTTACCCTGTCTTGGATAACGACTTTTAGATGAACTTATGGACTGGTCAATACCGTAGAAGTATTTTAACCCAGTAGAAGTCCAGCAGCAAAGAAAGAGTAAGGTAATGTGGATCCTTGTGAGATGGCAACACACAAAGTTAGAAAAGAGGAGATGATAGGTACAGAAAATTTTAGTTGAAAGATTTTATAGTATCATTCAGGACCTGTCACCACTTCAAAACAGTGATGTTATCCTACTGTTGTCCACTTCTTAAGACAAAGCTTTTAAAATTCTAGTCAGCAAAGCTGAAATCAGATAAAATGGCAGTACACAGAAATAATTAGCTGATTCTACCAGAAAAAGTAAAATTAAGATCTGATTCAACCACTGCAACTGATACATTATAGGTCATATTCAAATGAGGCTACCTACTGTTGTGTCAAATATAAGTCCGGAAGAACAAGAACTGCAAAATCCAGTAAAAGTTCTCATTTGGTCATATTTGTTCTAATTTGAACTTTAAAATATCAGTTGGTGGTACTATGAACACAGTCAATACAAATACTTTCATAAAACATACAAATGATTTATATTAAAAGTGGGTTTTGTACCTTCTTTCAGGAATTACTTTTAATTACAGTATCAGTACTTAAGGGTGTTATTTGCAACGTTATGAATCTGAACATGATATTTAGGTTAAGAGGAAACTTTTCAACTGAAGCCCTTGGAAGTAATGAACTTTATCCATTCAGAGAAGGAGAAAGGTTTCCACAATGATCTCCACAAGAAAACCTATAGGGAAGGAGAAATCTTTACCTGGCCTTTTCTTACAAGGCATCTAGAGGACAGTCTCAGACCTCCACTTTAGGGGAAAAAAAAAAAGAGAAAATATGCATAGCTACCAAGAACAAAAAAAAATCACTAACCAAAACAAAACAAAACAGAACTAACCCTTAAAATGACAGATAGTAGGATAACTGTAAATTAAGACACTAGGTTGGAACACCAGGAATCTATAGATAAGATTTTGCAAATATCTTATCTACACCAACTGAAAATTGAAAATGAAATCCTTTATAAATTGACGTAATAAAGATCTTTTCTCATTTATTTACTGGATTTTACTCATTCTGGACAACTAAACAGGGTGAGTTTGAATTTGGGATCATGCTGAATTTCTTGTTAGCCAAACCAAACCTTTTATTTATTTGTCATTATCATTAAACACCTGTAAATCTTCAGAATTCAACAAATATAAGTGGCACAGGGTGGAAATATCACCAGATGTTGCTGATAACTTTTGCAAGTGCATAAATGTCCAATGCCAAAACAAAACCAAAATGCACATCTTATGTTAAACACAAAGTGTTTTTCCACTGACACCTCCTGCTGGACTCTGAAGCAAACACCAGCTCTGAGTAACACCTGTGTGGTAAATTATTTGCCCACTTACCAAGCTGGCTGAAAGCATTTTAGACACATGACTATAAGCAATAATTTTTATACTGTTGTCAATGAAAACATATCAAAATTAATCAAAGCATTCCTGTTCTTGTAGAAGACGCAGAGCTTTTTCAAATCTGAAATATAAATTTCCTTGACACTTGACATCTTTAAAAAAAAAAAAAAAAAGAGGAGGAAAGAAAAAGACCAAGAGGCCATCACTATCCTAAGCTGCTTAGAGATAAGGAGGTATTAAAAAATAGAGTTCTGTGACCTGGGGTCATTAATTGATTGTTAGACCAAAAATGAATCTGTGAATAACTACTTTGATTCCCTGTATCATCACAAAAGCATCCTTCCCACATAACGAGTATACTGATAGGAAAGTTTTCATAGCCGTTTTATCACTCCTTTTACCTCAAGCACTACAGGTTTTGGGCTAACATGAGGTACAGTTCACTAATACACCCTGTATCAATGCACTGACCTTTTACTGTGACTCCCAGCTCCAGGAAGAACTCAGACTTACAATAAGAGTTTAAATTTGAGAGAGGTTATTTTCCAGACCTCTCTTGTTGCTGTTTGGAGGTCAATTGGTTGCAGTGGGGAGAGTAAAGGATATTTCTAATCATTCTTAGAGCAATGTATTCTGTTAGAGGGCAGTGATATTAAGAAGGAATGTAGGGAAACAGATAAAATGTAATGAAAGTTGCACAGCATAAAGATTTTAACTAAACATCTACTACTTCTGGACTGTTGAAATGGCTTAACAAGCTATGGGTTGACCTGTGAAACCCGACGTTCCAAGGGACTGAGATTGACAGTTGGGTTGGGAACGGTAACCCTGTTAACCCAATGAGGTTTTCAATTCTGAAGCACACAGCAAAGAATCAGTCCTTCTCATTTTCCTGGGTGGAAGTAGCAAAAAAGAGAGCACCCAAGTTTGAGCAGCCTTGACCATTAAGGCAACATATAAAATTGGTGCATAATGATGAACATTACTGGAATCTATCAACAAGGGAAGCATGGTATGGAAGATGTATAAGATGACACTCCTTACTGTGAACACTGGTATTGAACACCTTATACAAAGACACTGCTGTGTAACAGAAAAGAATAGCTACACATGCGTTTCCACAGGGATTCCAGGGACTATTATGAATCATCTTCACACTAAATATTGGAAAACCATTTGAACTTTTCACCTACTGTCATAAATAATCACTTGATTTTCATTACATTTACAATGATTGTGCTCTGACATGATCATATTCATGATTTTAAAGAATATCCCAAACAGTTTTCCAGGAGTAGTAATTTAAAAAGTGAACTGCAAATGACTGTTGTGTTTGTAGATGGCAGCATTCATCACTGCATTCAAATTCAGTCACTCTATCATGTATGCAAGCACAACAAAGACCTTACCAAAACTAGCTATAATATGAATACCAAGAGATGCTGTGTACAGCAGACCAACATACCATGTATATTTAAGGAACCAATGTGATGCTTGAGTATATGCTAACTGATGGACTAAGTGAAGCCTCATCTCTTGTTTCAAGATGAGTGCTGAGATGATGTTCTGGGAAACCTCTGGTCTGCACAGGTGAAACAACAGACAAACAGATGTATTTCTACTAAGGCCAGCAGAGTTATGCAATTTATAGCTGAGAATTGCATTAAGGAGACCGTAAGTCTGTATTATTCTGGCAGGAGAAACACAACTGCCTTTTTCTTCTTTTTCTTCCCCTTTGGGATGAAACATTCTTTTGCCTAAAGATACTTTTATTGCCTCCCTCACCCACTCTCTCCTCCTGCCTATCTTCCTTACACAACAAATAGCTAGTAAGCACCTCTAGATACTTTGCGTATTGGGAGAAAGGAAGCAGGGCAAAGAACTTTATTTCTTATCAAAGAAATGGACCAAATGAAGTAAAATTAAGGAAAGAAGTAGAACAGCAAAAGTTTCTTTCCATTTTCACCTTTTATCTTACATTTTCGCCTTTCTGTGACTTGATCAGAATCATTCAAACAAATACATGCAAGAAAATGATAGATGATCTAAAACAATTCAGAAGAGGAAAAAGGAAGTATTTATCAGTTAAATTGTGAGTTGTTAGTTAATCACTTAGGCTTCAAATATTTCAAACTAAAGTTTATAAACCTTATTTTAAGAGCTTTTCTTTAGCATCTGTAAATCAGTGCATCACAGAAGAGATTGTTCTTTTCTAGAGTCAGCCATGCACCATTAAGACCATCTGTAAACCACCATTTATTCTTGAGTCTAGAAGATATATATGAAATAAAAATATAGCTACTAACAACTTTAATCCCAACAGACATTATTTTGAAAAGAATGGGTTTTTTTCCTATGTCATTTAAAATGCTCAATCTAATTGCATTTGGAATATAAAAATATAGAATGGGATACTTGCAGCTCTTTTGTAAAACATGGTGGAGAATTCAGATTCCTTTCACCCATTATCTTCTCAAAGAATGCCTCAGTGACCTGGGACATGTGGCAAGTCACTCAAAAATTAGGCTCTTCTGCAAAAGGACATTACTTACCTGTTCCCTTCCACTCAGACATGTGAGGACTAAATGATCAATGCAGTGTTTTCAACCCTTGAGAACCTGCAGTGACATCCTTTGTGAACTGGAGTTTATGTGAAGAGGTGGGAACTTTCCTCATTTATATCAGTTCTGAACCAGACAGTCCCCCCTCACAAAACTTTGCCATTATACAGACTGAGCAGCGAGTCTATTTTGTAAACAGCCACCAAATTGTATATAGGACAATATATCTCACAACCAAATATAACAAAAAAGATATGTTCTTGGAACGATTTAGAACCTTGGAAATCTGGCTTCAAAAATCAGCAGTCACTTACATAAGATTACTTTGACCTGAACTTTTATTTTTTACCATTATACAACAGACAGCAAAAAATTAAAACAAGGACAGCAACAGCAGAAAAAAGCAAGTAACTCTTGTTGCGGACAAATCCAGTAATGAGTAGTAACTAAGGACTTTCTGCTCCTTAGACCAGCAGGATGAATGTGCAAGTACTAACAGGGTACATATGCACCCGATAATGGATACCACAGTTAATGTGTGTAATTCTGTTGTGCTGGCTGGATCCCTCCTGTGTACATGTATAAGTACATATATTCAAAAAGCTATATGTGCACGCCCCAGTAAATTTGAACAATCCTTTCCAAACTAGTTTTCCACAGGTTCTACTTTCTGCTCCCTTCTGAGCTAGAACTAGTTGAACAATTAAATTTGAATATCATTATTCTGCAATTCTGATTACTAAACCCAAATTTATAAATCTTCTAAAATTCAACCTGACATTACAAAGGATATGTGCTGAACGGTACAACTCATCACTGCAAGTCATTATAAAGGTAAGCATACCAAATAGCTATATTCCACATTTCATATTCCATTACTTTCTGCTTGGTCAAACACATAATAAAAATAGCTTTGCTTCTTCTTTTTTGAGACTGTTACCATGAAAAAGGACTCACAAAACACCAAGACAGGCCCAAATATTAGTTTTAAAAGTGTTTTATTTCTATTTGACAAAAATATGGCTTATACTTTTTTTGACGCAGAGTTCAATTTCCACATTACTTCATTCCGCTTCTCCTCATCTTTGGAAGGTAATCACAGTGTCCAGATGCCAAGCTATGAAAGATCTTCTCCTTTCAGTTTCTTTCTGAATTAAATTAGATTTTGACTTGAGAAATGTGACCACATTATCTGTTTGAACATAAGGAAACTGCACAAATCCCTCATAAGACCTATGTAAAACTCCTTTTATGATAAAGAAGGGGCAATTTTCTCATGTCCATATTTCTTAGAGGGGAATCTGTGCTGCCCTTTAAGGAATTTGCATTCCAGTGCATGTTTTTCTGGCGCAAGTTGAATCTGGGAATCAGTACTGAAATGCATAATCAATTGGTTATGCAACATAGCAATTAGATCAAGTTTTGTGAAGATGCCCAGTGCAATAATGATGCCATAGTACAGCTAAGGTGCCACAGTAAATTCTGTAAATATAGCTAGGGCTTTGCATTTTTAGTATGAAAAAAGTGTAAGGTTTTTCAAAACAATAAAAAAAAAGTAAGCCAAAAAAGAACCCAAGAACTTGAATCTGAATCTCCACTGTAACTCTATCGCTGTTCTCATGCATTTTTTCTGTAGCATATATCAGACTTGTAAAAGAAAGACTATCTTCTCACTAACTTCACTTAATGGGTCTACTACAATGGGGACTTTGAGGTGGACCAAAAGGCAGTAAGTTGTAAGTAAAAAAGCGTAAATGAAAAATAATATAAACACTTCTATTGCATGTAAATATTTAAGTGGTATCTCTGTAGTAAGATAATACTTTGATTAGGGAAATTATAATAAGCAGAGAAAAATTTAGATATTTTAATATCTCTTTTCTTTTTTGCTATACACTCATTTGTTCTTGCCAGTTATGTAAACCAAACTACCTGACATAACTGAAAAACAGCTTTCCAAGGGTTATGTGTATAATTGCTTTAAAATATTATTTATATTTCTGAATTCAGATTGCTTTCATTGAATACTTCACATTCTCTACCTATAAGTCTGAGTAATTTTTCTAGCAGTAAATACAATTTATAAACATAGTAGTTGAAAAACACTTTTAATCTCACTCACAACTTTATTGTTCAAAAGAGACATCATGTAATTGTGAATTTAAAAGTATTTCTGAGACATCAGTAGGAAAAAAAATAATTCCTAATACTGTGACACCCATTCCCCAATACAGTAGTATAATAGATGAAGGTTGAAAAAAAGAGCAAGAATGAGCACTGAGCTTTGTTATCCATGATCCAATAAAGGTGAAATAAGCTGTGAAGGCAAGCATTATAGACTTATGAGCCAGCAGGAATACTGCCAAGAATAGTTCATGGGGCTCTGAGCAGCTGGCTGAAAAGCACTGCTTTTTCAGAACCTTTGGACACATTTCTAGACCAGGGGCTCAGAAGTAACCTTACCATTGCCCCTAGTCAGTGTTTCTTCGAAGTACAGTTCATAAACATAAATCTGCTGCTACTTAGGTTGGCAACAGCAACAGTTCAAAATCCTAGAAGTACTGCTGCACACAATTTGCATTTACTTGGCAGCATTTAAAAATGCATTAATTCCTGTTTCCTGTTGGGGGTGGGGGGACAATTTGTTGGGGGGAGAATCACAAAACCATTTTCCCCTTCCTCCCCAATTCCCCAATGCATTGTATACTTCAGGCAAAAACGTTGACTGCCACAGATCAGCTAGCCACTTCTCTGCACCAAATGTCCCATGGAAGTCAGTAGCTAAAGTCTACAACTAAGTTCAAAGCCTGTATGTTTTCTCCAACAGTGTCCAAAAGGTGTGATGGAGAAGGTAAGAACTCAGACTTTCATCCTTATCAAATTAAATAAAAACAGTTGTAGAATTAATGTGAAAGCAGAGGAAGGTAAATTCTCAGTTTTAAGTTCTCAGTCCCCACAAAAGTGTCCACACAATAGAATCACTTTTTAGAGACAGGATCCACCAAAAAATACTGCAATTTGAAAAGTTAAATAATAGATGTATTTACAAGTTCAGTGAGAAAAACAGAACATTTTGCCCCTCTCAGCCATATAAAATTAACAAACTAGAGGCCAGACTTTTGAAGAAGTCCATTCACAGGACTTCTGAAAAAGGCTCACAGGATTCAATATCCGAGAAAGAATTTTCAGGGATGGCCCTTCAGAGTAATTGTGTAAAAGAAGGTTTTGCAACTTCAGCATTTAATACCCAAATTATGCAGCAGATGTTTACATCAATCTGGTAATGTGATCTGTATTAGAGTACATTAAGATATTCTAAAATAAAATTTAATTAGTTTGGAGCATTTGTAATGTCTTCTTTCCAGTTTTGTTTGAATATATATAGGATATGGACAAGAGGAAATGTCCTCAAGTTGCACCAGGGGAGGTTTAGGTTTGATATTAGGAAAAATTTCTTCACGGATAGGATTATCAAGCATTGGAACAGGCTGCCCAGGGAAGTGGTTGAGTCACCATCCCTGGAGGTATTTAAAAGACATGTAGATGAGGCACTTAGGGACATGGTTTAGTGCTAGGTTAACAGTTGGACTCGATGATCTTAAGGGTCTTTTCCAACCTAAATGATTCTATGGTTCTATGGTGATTACCAATTTGTGGCTCTACAGCTTCTTTGTTGCATGAAGCCCAGTCTGAGGTGAGCAGCCAAAGTGTCAAAGGGGAGAGGGTTGAGGATGGTATGAATGGCAAAGACCGAAGGCACACTACTCTGCAATGCTACCTGGTTCCTCCTGACTTTCTTGCTAGATAGGTAGGTTTGTGTTCTAGGGAGATTCTTTAAGAAATGTTTAATAAGAACTTCTATATAGTAAATGTGACAATACTTCAATCTGACACCTTGGGTAAAGCTCCACCTACTGCATGGACTGTCACCGGGTCCCTGGGCTTTGGTCTTTCATTAGTTATTTTCTGAAATGCTAATGCATATTATAAATCACTTTTTTTAAGTGGCAATTTTCACAACAATCAACAATGTTTCCAATATCTCCAAGAACAGCTATTCAGCTTACCAATCTAAAAGCAAGTTAATGGAAAACAAAACAACAACAACAAAAAACCTCCCCCCAAAACAAAAATCAAATAATAAAACCCCCTTTTTTAGCATTCCAATATTAGCTGACAGCTTTGGAAGGAAAATTATTTTCTTAGATTAGCAACTTGGAGTTGTATCCATGCATATACATTAAACAGAAATATATAATAGAAGGAGAAGTCAAATTACTGGGCTAAATTAGAATATTCAGTATTAGAACAAAGTAAAATTCTAGGTTTGATCCTTATCTTCAAGCATTCAGTGACTTTATAAGCCCAGGAGATTTAAACTGCATTGAACAAGTGTTACAGGATTCTAATCACTATGGGATACAAACCAAATTGAAACAACTATAACTCATTGAAAATATATAGAAAAAAAACCCCGCTTACTGGGGTGAAATTTTCATGAACAGTAATAGAGTTACAGGGGTAAAAGTAAAAAAAGAATACTTTCTGTTGCTGTGGCTGTCTTACTTGTTGCCACTCTTTGCCTAAAAGACTTGATGAGACCTTGGAGCTTATATTACTAGGTACTATTTCTAAAGGCTCAGAGTTTAATTTTAAGACAGGATGCAACAGGTGATATAATAAAATGCAAGTCAGAGACAAAATAGAAAGAAGGCAGAAACAGTCTCAAGAATGTTAGTACAGGCTAGCTATGTGCTTGGGTTACATTTATACATGTTCATGTTATACCGCAAACAAAAGTCATCTACCTAACCAGCGTCATCTGGCAGTGTACTACAGAGTGAACAGAAGAAATGAGAAAACTGGAAGGGAAATTAATTAAAATTATTTCTAACCAAGTTGGTAAATGTCACTCAGAAAATATAATATTATTTCATAGCCATTCTGATTCCTTCTGGTTTTGGTTTGTGGACTCCCCTCCCCACCCCCCCAAAAAAACCCCAAAACCAAACAACTCGCCACCACCAATAATTTTGTTCATCTTTCTAGATATGACATAAAGGAAAGACCTGACATATACAATTCCTGTAGTGCATTAAGTTTTCTATGGATTAGTTTCTTTGAAAACACATTTGAAAATGTTGGACAGAGATATTCAACCCAATCAAATACCTTTTGACTGTAAGGAGATAACAGATGCTACTACTAGTGTAAACTTGAGGTTCTTACAAATTCATACACCTTGCGGAGAGAGGTGGGGGGAAAACAGTTCTTTGACTTTATTGGCCAACCTTACTTTTAATTTTTGTATGACCTAGAAAAAGGTTTTTTAAACCTGACTCCTCTACCACAGTTACTTGATATCCATCAATAATTAAATAACAAGAAGCTACTGTCTTATGTAAAATTCTCATCCTACACTAAAGATAAAAGTATTCCCAGAATTTCTTATTTTTGTAAGTAAAGTAAAGTAAAGTAAGTATTAGTAAAGTAAGCAACACGATGTCTGTTCTTTAACACAACTATGTTTTTTCGAACCATGGGCAGAAAACTACTTTCGGTTACTTTATTGGCTTTTATACCCATTGGCTCTTCTTGTCTAGTCATTCTATGGCTATGTCATGTCACTCACATTTTGAACATCCTATCTTCCTGCTAAATACAGCCTTTAAAAATAAATGTTCTTAGGAAACATTCTAATTTTGAGTTAACTGTGATTTACATAACAATCCAATTAGTTATAATTCCTTCCCCTGTATTACTGTGTGCATTCTAAATACACATAGTATGTAGATGTGTCCTCTTCTGGTAACAACTAAAAATGATAAAAAAGCTTATGCTACCTTACTCTCCCCTTGACTCTTTGGTACTATATCCTCCTCCTGGAGATTACCACAGTCTGAAGTCTGCTAGCTGAGCTGTGCATGTGATTCCTCCCTCACCCATTTCAACTAAAATAAGGTGGTTTATCTCAGAGAGTTTAAATACTGACTCTGTGCTTGCCCACCAAATTTGGATCAAAATGGATTAGGAAGAAATCACACAAACATTTCAGCTGGCATAGTTGATGAGGCAGTAAACCTATTCAGCCAGCCCAGCTGCAGGTATGTGGATGTGTGACAGCATTCTTGGGACTCTGAGAACTTTCTACAACATAAATCACAGATTAAATCACTCTTAATCTCTTAGAAAACACTTCACACCTCCCTAAAAGCACCAGACACCGGTCATACAAAAAAAAGAAGTGTCACATTCTGATCTCGTTTACATTCAGGTATGTCCAAAAGCCTAAACCTTTAAGATGGTACTTTACTGAATTACAATTAGTCAGATTCTGCAGTGCAAAAGTCTGTACATGGATGGCTTCATATAGATATATTACAAAGATAAGAACAGTGGTCAAAGCACTTCTTAGAAACTTCAAAATGGCTGAAAGGTTTTGCAACAGCTTGAAAAATCCCATTAACTCTATGATGTGAATATCCTTGCTTATTTGAGTAGTCCCATGGAAAGTAATGGGAGGTTGCAATGGCTAATGGCTGCATAACAGAGCTGATAAATGTATGAGAAAAAATACAGAAACTTAAGATCATATGCCATTTTTTATGGTGTAATTTAATATTCCAGAATTTATAATGCCTGTCTTTAAATAAGTTAATAATGACAGAGGTTGAGTTAGTGCTTGTTGTGTTCAATTCTTACAATAAAAAGCTTTAATCTGAAAATAAAATACATTGGGAAACTACTATGCCAGTAAATACTCATCTTGACAAACTTCCACCAGCACAACAGAAATATCAATCAAATATCAGGAAAATAATCAATGAACAAGATAAATTCACTGACAGAAAAGGAATATAATCCCCAATCAAGGGATTTCTAAGCTTTCATTAAATCTTTAAATCTTAACTTGCATTAACTAAGTTGCTGTGATTATACTTGAAACTGATCTCTCAGGAAACTCCACATGTCCAGCCATTTATTGAATGCATTTTTTCCCCAAGACCAAACAGATATTTTTTCAGGAATAAGTAACAAACATTTTATTTTATATTAGTCTCCACAGATAGAATTATAAATAGTACCCATGGCTAAAAATCATTTCAGACTTTTTTTCAGAATAATTCCATAAATAAAATAGAATCTGAAATCATTAATGTACTAAAGCCACTCTTCTGATTTCATGATGAAACTTCCATCCAGTAGAGTCAAATATCAGGACCCCCACTGAAGGCTATCATAGTCAAGATTTCATTTTCAACCTATGTATATTAAAAATAATTAAATAAAAATAAAAATAAAAAGGTAGAAGTATAAGCAATGGAATAAGCATTTTGAGATAGTGATACTGAAGGGCCTCTGCAGGCATTCTGTCACTCATAATTTCTGTAGCCTTTGAGCCAAAAGCTGCGTGCTGGAAAAGCCATCCTGTTTAAACTTGTTTCCCAGATGCATCAATACTTAGTGGTGTTTTCTTTCCCTCAAAAATGCAGAGAGTAGCATTATCTACATTTCTGAAAACAAGAATATGAAAGGGTTTTTTATGATACAGACTTTTAAACTTTGAAAATTAAGAAATAAAAAAATTGTGATACACTACATTTTCTCCTTAAACCTTAATTTTTTTTTTTTTTTGTGCGTAACATATTAGCATTTGACATAATAGTTTGTTTGGACAGCTGATTTTGTAGAGAACATAAGATACAATCTAGCACCTTCTCTATATAAGGGCAAAATTTAGGTTTAAATTGAATATATCTGTATCGGATTATTTCATATTGACACTTACAAATTTATGGAAAGTTGCAATCTGTGATCCTTGCCTGCAAAATTGTTCCTAAATAAAAAGTGATCTCATCTGTTATACAGAAAAAGGGGTGAAATAGATAATTTCAATGTTTCTGTATGAAATGTTCTGCTCTTTCAGGCAAGTTAAGGAGATAGTAGTGGCTTTTTGTCATCTTTCCTTTCCCCACATGCTGTTCTATACCCACTGATACCCAATTAAGCACTCTATTTATTGAAGTAACTGAGATGTGGGAGATTCTGGTTCTCCTGATCAGATCCTGTCACCCCCAGACATCATACCCTAACCATTGCATATAAAATAGGGCATGTCTCAGTGCTCTTAACCTCTCCTCCTTCTGAATTTAGGAAGTGGTGAATCACATTGTGAAGCTACTCTTTGTTTCCAAATTTTTGTGCTTTTAATTAAGAGGTATAAAACAATTAAAATTTTGCTCCCTCTCCCCGCATAGTTTTTCCTTTCACAAATTCCAAATAATATAATTTGCAGATTAACTACTAACCTCAGTTCTTTGGCCATAACTACCAAAGATGTGAACTTATCTCTCATCTTATAACTGACTGGCAAGCACAAAAGCAGATAAAACATCTTTTCTTGTGTGCTTCATAACTCATGACTGAAATGTACTAACCATTATTAATATCACATAAAGAAGCTACAGTTAGAATTATTAGGTCACAGGCTTAAAGCCAGCCCAAATTAGTACATTTTCACATTACCCATAAGTAAGTAGTGGAAAGTCTTATCACTGACACTTGCAGAAATCAATATAAATAGATTCAGGCAAATCTTTTACAAAGTCACGGAGATGGATACGTGGATGAAGAGTAAATGTGATAGTGCAGTTAATCTACAGCTCTGAAAACTCCACGTCTAAATGGATGGTCACTGGAAATGAGGAGGCTCTACCAGGATAAGGATAATTCTGTACCCATCTTGTTTCTTATGTACTTTCCCTAAACATGTGCTACAGACCGATATCCATGATACCTTTGTTTGGACCAGAATGGCAGTTCTTATCTCTTAAGAGTAACAAGGAAATGGTTTGATGCTTGCAGACCCAGTATGTATTTCCAATATTGATATATTATTTACTGTGAAACTAACAGATACAAAATACCACGCATACCAGGAACATTACATTAGTAGTCTTCTTCATGCCTTAAAAATCTTAATGTAAATGGAAAGGTACATTTAAAACCTGATAGCACAAATTGGTAATTCAGTAATAATACTCAATGACTGAAATGAATTGCACAAAGAGGTCTTCTGTTTGAAGAAGTTTTGTCTTGGAAACTGTCTTCTTTATTTTTTAAAAGCCACTATTATTGCCAATAGTCTGACTTGGCCTTCAAACAGAGATCCTATATGTACTTTGAAGACGTTAATGTATAGAAGTGCATTTATTTATTTTCACTGATAAGAGACCACCATAATTTCTAAAGAAAGAGAGTGGGCTATGTGAAAAACCAACTAGATTGTGCCCTCCTTTTTACCCCTAAATGAGAAAATTCAAGTTTGGAAAGGAGAAAATGAAAACCACACAAATATATTGGGAGGTAAGAATGCCTTGGACCAGAAGGAAAGCTTTGCTTCAAACTAGCATGCAAATGCTCTGTCTTACACCTTTTAGAACATGTTTTGCAAGGGTTACTCTTCTGACATGCTTAAACTGAATCCACATCATTACTGCAATATTTTCTTGTGGCAGTTTGACTCCTATACTGCCTTTATTCCTCATGACTTGCTTTGAGCAATCTCTGTGTGAAGGAGCTGGATGGGGGTTGAGAATGGAGAGGAAGGAAGTCAAGGATAATGTCTCAGTTCCAGATTCAGCAATATTTCTGAAAATGCAGTTGGCAAAAAGCTGTTTGCAAAATTAGCTTCCAGAATAAGTGAGAAGTGTGAATACTTTCTGCAGCTGATTTTATCTTTTGGGGTCTTTGTGGTGTCCATGTAATGGGAACTGAAGTTCAACAAGGCCAAGTGCAAGGTCCTGCACCTGGGTCAGGGCAGGCTGATGTACAGGCTGTGTAATGAATGGACTGAGAGAAGCCCTACAGAGAAGGACTTGGGGATATTGGTAGATATTCAATGGTAGACGAAAAATTAGGTAAGAGCCAGCAATGTGTGCTTGCAGCACAGAAAGCCAATAGTATCCTGGGATGCATCAAAAGAAGTGTGGCCAGCAGGTCGAGGGAGGTGATTCTTGCCCTCTACTCCACTCTTGTGAGACCCACTTGGAGTACTGGATCCAGCTGCGGGGTCCCCAGCACAAGAAAGACATGGACCTGTTCGAGCAGGTCCAGGGGAGGGCCACGAAAATGAAAATAGCTGGAACACCTCTCCTATGAAGAAAGTCTGAAAGAGTTGGGCTTGTTCAGCCTAGACAAGAGAAAGCTCTGGGAAGACCTTATTGTGGCCTTCAATGTATAAAGGGGGTTTATAAGAAAGATGGAGAAAGGCTTTTTACCAGGGCCTGTAGTGACAGGACAAGAAGTAATGGTTTTAAATTAAAAGAGGTAGATTTAGATTAGATATAAGGAAGGAATTTTTCACAATAAGGGTGGTGAGACACCAGAAGAGGTTGCCCAGAGAAGTTGTGGATGCCCCATCCCTGGAGGTGGTCAAGATCAGATTGGGTGGGGCTTTAAGCAACCTGATCTAGTGAAAGATGTCCCTGCCCATGGCAGGGGTAGGGGTGGGGTGGGAACTAGATGATCTTTAAAGGTCCTTTCCAACCCAAAACATTCTATGATTCTATGAATCTGTATCAAATCTCGCATGAAGCTTTATGATATGTTTTGTGCAGGGTTTTCTTCAGAGTTCTGTATTCAACATTGCACTGAACAACAACTGAACCAACTTATAACAGAGCCATATTTTTCCACATTCTCTTAAAATTATTATTTTTTATTTATACATGTCTTTTGTCTTGCTAATATCCTTGATAATGTAACTATAATCCATTGCTTTTAGCAAAGATTCCTTTAAAGTACTCAGGAAAACGATGCATCTTAAATTCTTGCACAGAAATATCATTCACACAGAAAGTAAGCACGAAATAAGCTCATGCTTTCTAGCCAATCTGAGGGAAGGATAACGTGGACAGCAAAAGTTTTAAGGACTAGACACTGTGAAATAAAGCATAATAGGTCACACAACAGGCAGAATCAGATTGTCGAAGTGCTATATCGGCTTGGACCGTCTCTCATCTGCCAGTGATTCAACCAGTACTCAGGGAAAAGGGCTTCATAGCAACACACCCACTGTGCACAGCTAGTCCTGACGATGAAGCCTACTCTACGAACTACAGCTCTCCAGTGGCAAGTACGAATGGGACCCTCATTTCTTACTTATAAAGACTTCCTATTGAATTAAAGATGAAGAAAATACACTGAACTCTGACTGCAAGTCTGCCTGTTATTAGGCAGCTTCCCTTAAGGACTATTGTACTTTGCTCAAACTTACAAATGACAGCTTTAAAACACACAAAAGTGTTTAACTGTGGCACACATGACTTAGTGCGAAGGATCAATACAATAGAGTATTGCTAATAGGTATTCTTCCTGAGTACAGTCATTGTATGCTGTACTGCTTAATTTATTTATGAACAACATCAACTGCCTCTGTAGATGCTTTCATTTCCATCTGCATTGCTCTTTCTCCTGCTACTTTGTGAAAATTCACTAAAACAGAATCCTGCAAGACCATTAATCAGTACATAATATAGACACTGATTGCTGGGGAAAAAAATAGCAAGAGCATGGAATTTAATAGAAAATTCATAGCTATTCCTTTTTTTCTCCCTCCCCCCAATTTTCAGATACTGCCATGTGAGACTGTCATGTGACACATGCAGATTTGGTAACACAAATGATCATCTAGCAAGTTATCCTATCTACACTGCAACACATTTCAAAGTGTTGCAAGCAATAATCTGCAGTATTTTCCAGTATCACTGCAATGCATCAGGTACAGTTCTCAATTCTCACCACCACCTCTCATTTGTATGAATTTTGGGTTCAGTCCTAGTAAAATGTAAACTATCGTACTGATTGCAATAGGAATTTTCTTTGCTTTCTGTATTATCTTAAATTGTACGAGTAGAATTGAATATTAAAAGCTCTAAGAAAAAAAGCTTATGGTTAGGTAAAATAAGCCTTAATTAGTTATCTGATATGCAAAAGTGTTGCTTTATTGAACAACTACAAATGAAAAAAAAAGTCCATTTTTCAGCTGTGTTGAAATTATTTTCAATACATATCTTGAAAAGTGAATACAAGATAAATATCATAGGCAGTGTAGCAGCTCCACAGTCCATGGTTTTAAATCTCTATTTCCATTGAAAGTACCGTTATGTGGAACACACGACACATTTTTTGCCTCTGTATGATGATAATCACTGAATAGCTAGCAATTACTAGCAATAATACTAGTGGTAGAAAGCCTAGTGGTGTTTCATAGTCTTCATTATGTGACAGAAGAAATGGGGTGAAGCTACAGCATCTTTTCCTCAGATTCATTATTAAGACAAAAGTCTATGAAAACTTCCAACAGCTGCTGTGCAAAGGAAGCACACATGTGCTGAAAAGACAAGTTTTGGAAAGGGGGGTCCCTATCTCTTCAGAACAAAAGATTTAAAACACAAATATTGCCAAGTTGGGTGCCTTACTTTTATCATAAAAGTTATGAAAATGTTGGATTTTAGAAGACTTCAACTAAACACAATGAAAATTCATTATGCTGGTTTTTTCATTGCTGGATTTCATCTCTAACAAAGTCCAGATACTCAAGCAAGTAAAAAGATATTTTTCTATTAAAAATGACCCTGAAGGATCCTCATAAGCAAGGCACAGGTGATATATTTCAACACTACTAGATGAAGAAATAAAATGGGACATATTTAATTTTTTTCCTGAAAGAGTTTCTGGGTTTTTTTTCTTTTTCTTTTTTTTCTTTTTTTTTTTTAGCTGCATCTCAGTTTCTATGTGCTTATAAACTAAGAGAAAACAGACATCAAGCTAAATAGCACACAATTAGTTTTTTTTTTTTTTCTTTAAGGTTAAGAGACAGAGGTCTTTTTGTGCAGTGCCAGTCCCAGCAATTTCGCCAGTATGGAAGAGGTCCTCTCTTCCTCTTTCCTGCCTACTGATTAATAACCCATTCCTGGCCTGTGGTGGCACACATATCTGTGGTGGCATACATACACTCCATTACTGTCTGAGATATCAAAAGTTTACTTAATTTGAGACGTGGTTATTTTTAAAAGAATGTGGACTGTGGTAACACACACACATGAAATTGTATACATTGCAGGAATGTTTCCAGTTATGTGACAGAGGGTGTGCATCTTTCAAAGGAAGGGAGAAATGTATAAAGGAGTGGCAGTTCCAAGGGGGGGGGGCGGGGGGGGAAGGTTACATAAATGTAAAAAGCAAATACTTTCAATGAGAAAAAAATAAACATAACTTACAGTTGACCCTGGCCAGCTTTAATTTATGGGGTGAAAATGGGACACACTCAAGCTATCTTATACAACCATAACACTGAAAACCATACACACATTTAGGGACTCAATAAGAGCACTATTTACTGGACAGGTATTTTCATAACTATACTACGTGCATATCTTATTTCAGTTTAACATTACTATAACTACAACCAAGCAATATCAGTTCTGAAAATATACACACACTGAATCATGGTATGCAATGTCCAGAACAGAAATAGAAGCTTGTGAAATCACCTTGAAAACACTTCTTCAAAGTAAACTTGATACAGTGGGTAGTATTAGAGACATTGGTTTTTTCAATAAGTAAACACCACAGTCTTAGTACCCAACACCTCATCAATAATATTATATAATGCTGTTATATATGCAAAATGACAGAAGAATAGTTAAACTAAAACAGAATGAAGATGGAAAATTGCACAAAATGAAGTAATATGGAAATAATATTGCTTATTTGTTCATTTTATAAGAAGTATGGAATTATATAAAGCAGCTCTGCTACTCAGAAGAGTCTCATAAAAGAGAATTTAAAATTGTGTTATGGGCCTGATGAACTCTAGATTTGACCTATTTCCTGATGAAATGTTGCATCTTTTAAAATAAAAAGAGAGATCTGCTTTCCCCTTACACCATTCTGAAATCTTTTTTTTTTACTTCATTCAAAATGCAGATTTTTATCAAATAAAAAGATGACAGTATTAAATTTTTAAAAGAAAAATGCTGCTTCTAAATGTGCTTAAGAAAAAAACTCATCTGCAACATTACTACTTAAAATATTGCAGCCACATGGGACCAAATAATTATTTTGTAAGTTCCATGGGGTGCTACAAAAACCCAGATGGTATTAAGGTTTACATCCTTGCAATTCGTTTTGTATTATACATTTTACCATAATATGCTTTGGTAATACCAAATAAATCTAAAAAACTAGTCACTGACATTTCTTAAAGAAAATTAAACTTGGTCCCCAC
Organism: Mycteria americana; assembly: GCF_035582795.1. NCBI lineage: Eukaryota > Metazoa > Chordata > Aves > Ciconiiformes > Ciconiidae > Mycteria > Mycteria americana. Next base: position 141,157,622 of record NC_134366.1, on the reverse strand, counting down.
AGACTTGTTCAGGAAAAGCATGAAGAAACAACTTCCTTAAAAAAAAACAAAAAAACAAACAAACAGGGAAGTCATCATTTAGTGTACTAAAGGTCAGCTTAATGTGTTGAACTCAAGGGAACAGCTTGAAAGGAATTAAGAAAATTCAGAATTCTTTGATCTCAGTGGGAGCTGCAAATTCTTGGTGGATAAGACGTCTAACGAATGTTCCAGACAATATGTTACATTCTGACCATTAGCAAATACACATATTTGAACTCTCACAGATAGAAGTATTTCATTATAATGTAACAAAGCATATTCTCCGTGTGGTGTTTCTCATGTATTAAACGTGACAGCATAATGATTTGTGCAGTGTTATTTCTGTAAAATTATGAGCTGCACATTCTCACTGAACCAGTCCATGTCCTCTTTTTCAAACTTTCAAAATGTGTGCCAACAGCTGTTTTGTTTAGAAACTCTCAAGACTTTTTTTTTTCCTCTTCTCTACAAAACCAGATACTTCTCGTTATCAGAGCAAACTCTTAAAACACAACTAAAAGTTACTGTGGGCATATACTCTCCTGACTTATTATCTCTGGGTGACTTTCAGAGTCTGTGTGATAAGAAATCTTGTAGAGTTCATGGACTTGGTACAACTTTAAAACAGCCTGAAAATATATGACATTTGACTGGAACTTACTTTGCCGTATAGTACCATACCAGCTTGAATTCTGTCTAGATCCCCTTAATTCTACAAATCAACGTTCACAGATGAAAAGAATGGGAACTGGACATGAGACTTGTCCTTTTATCCAAAATACTCATTTAAATTCAGTATAATAATGTCCTGGTTTTAGCTAGGATAAAGTTAATTTTCTTTCTAGGAGCTGGTATAGTGCTGTGTTTTGGATTTAGGTTGAGAATATGTTGATAGCACACTGATATTTCAGTTACTGCTGAGCAGTGCTTACAGAGAGTCAAAGCCTTTTCTGCTCCTCACCCCACCCCACCAGCGAGTAGGCTGGGGGGGCACAAGAAGTTGGGAGGGGACACGGCTGGGACAGCTGACCCCAACTGACCAAAGGGCTATTCCGTACCATATGGCGTCATGCTCAGTGTATAAACTAGGGGAGAAGTTGGCCAGAGGTCCACTGCTCGGGAATTGGCTGGGCATTGGTCAGCGGGTGGTGAGCAATTGCATTGTGTGTTACTTGTTTTGTATATTCTTTTATCATTGTTATTATTTTCCCTTTCTTTTCTGTCCTATTGCATTGTCTTTATCTCAACCCACAAGTTTTACCTTTTTTTTTTCCAATTTGCTCCCCCATCCCACTGCGGGGGAGTGAGCAAATGGCTGTGTGGTGTTTAGCTGCCTGCTGGGTTAAACCACAACAAACATCCTACCTATATCAATTTATTTTCCAATATTGGAAATAATAATTATTTATTGGCTAAAAAATCTATTTATGTCAAATGTAATTCTGAGCCAATGGCACATTTATTAATGAAAAAAAAGCTAGAAGCAGAGGCTGACAATCAAGCTTTGGCTCTTGAGATTAAACCAGTGTTTCTGAAAGGTGAAGTATACATTACTATAAATATAGGACACTTAAGAAGCATAAAGATAAAAGTTATGTTTTAAATAAATTTCAGCAAATAAAAGCAATTAATTATTATTATATAAATATAAAAAATCCATATACCATTTAATAAGTGCATTGATTTTCAAAATGCTACCTACAAACTTGCTTGCTGAAACATACTGTATGACTATTTTTCACATCATGACAAGGCAAACTTCCTAACTTCTTTGATGTCAGTTTAACTCCACTCTAATTCTGTTTGAAGCTAAATGTTGATTCATGTTTTTTTCAAAGCTGACTCTTTTTAAAGATGTCTACCCTTGAACAACCTACTGACATATCTGGCAGAGTCACATGAATGCAGACAGAATTCTCACTGAGCGGATGTTTTTAAATGGAGAAATCAGCATGGTTTAATGTTTGCAAGATCACTAGTAAGATGCTGTCTGCACTTAATATAAATATGTCCTCATCAAAGGAGGAGGAATTTAAGAGGAGTAAACTAACCACTTGACTCACTAAGCTCATAAGGTCTGAATTTAGAAGCATTGTCAGGTTAAGGTTTCCCTCACAGTGTGATCAACTTTATTTAATCAACTATTTTTAATAATCATGTTAGCTCATTAGACTTAAAAGATTTTATTTTCTCCAAGTTTTTGGTGAGTTGTTCATTCCATTGTGAAAGCAGTTACTACCATGAAAATTGACTTTTTCTCAATATTGGTTTTAACACACCTATGCCTAAAGCACTGACAACAAAGTGTTTTGAACTACACTAGCAAAAAGCATTTTTTTTTAAATGGTGACAAATTTTTCTACAGTTTGGCTTGTACAACTAACACTTTGGCTTGTACAACAGACTTTTTTCTCCTCTTTACATAAAAAAAAAAAAAACCAAACGTTACTGATTATCTGTGATAACATGATTTTGAAATATAGTATCTGATTCTATATTTTGAAAACCAGAATCTAACTTGCCCAAGACAGAAAAGGTTGCACCATTGCAAGAGAGACCTGAGATGTTCTAACTACTCAAGAAATCTTGATCGAAGACTTCTATAGTAACATTAATTTCTAGACCCATAACACACAAAGACCACATTCAAATTCTCATTAACTTATTTACCATAGTAAATAGGTTTGGGGGAATATACATGGAAATTCAACAACATCAATGATCAACACTGGTTAATTTTAACAACTTCCAGTTTGTTCTCAAAAAATGTGTGCCAGTGTCCTCATATCATTTTGGTTTAGTTAAGCTAACGAAGGGACCATCTAATAAACTTCCTGCTGAGGAAGAAGGATAGATTGTTACCTATGGTTAATTATTCATCTGGAAGCCCTAGAGCTGAATGGGAAATAATCCTTTATACCCTATTCCAATTCAATTAGAGAGTTGTAGTGTCTAAGGTACACAAATCCTGGTATTAACCAACTTGCTTTCACAACAGGGGTTGTCTGAGCCATCACACTCTGAGACACCTAAGTTTAGAGCTCTGCATTGAATTAGGTATCCAAGGTCATGTTACAGTCAATAGAGATCTAGTCAATACAGTTGGAGTGGTCAATTTGGTTGCCAAAGGTGCCCTAAAGTAACATGACAGGGCTCCAGATAAAGCTCCAGAATAGTGCAAGATTTGCATATATCCTTTGCCATATCTGTCAGCCCTGTATATCAGAGATACCCTAGGACATGTAAAATGTCACCTCATAGCTATATGTGGGTAACCTAATCAAGTTCAATTGAGTTCAACTAGCAATTTAGTTTCTCAAATGTCAGTGTCTGCTTTACTGTGACCTAAATAGTTCAAATATTAAAGAATCCCACAGAATTACAGAATTGTTGAGGTTGGAAGGTGCCTCTTGAGATCATCTAGTCCAACCCTCCTGCTCAAGCAGGGTGATCTAGAGCAGGTTGCCCAGGATCTAGGGCAGGTTGCCCAGAATCATGTCCAGGTTGGTTTTGAATATCTCCACAGATGGAGATTCCACAACCTATTGGGGCAACATGTTCTAGTGTTTGACCACCCTTACAGTAGAAAGTTTTTCTTACATTTAAGTGGAATTTTCTGTATTTTCAGTTGTGGCCATTGCCTCTTGTCCTGTCAGTAGGCTCTACTGATAAAAGTCTGGCTGCCTCTTCTTCATTCCCTCCTTTCAGGTATCTGTATGCATTAAGATCCCCCTGAGCCATCTCTTCTCCAGGCTAAATAGTGCCAGTTCTCTCAGCTTCTTCTCATGTGAAAGAGGCTCCAGTCCCTTAATCATCTTTATGGCCTTTCACTCGACTCACTCCAGCAAACCTATATCCTTCTTGTACTGAAGAGCCCAGAACTGAGCACAGCACTTGAGATGTGTCTCACCAGTGCTGAGTAGAGGGGAAGGTTCACGTCCCTTGACCTGCTGGCAACGCTCTTAAAACCTTCTTTGCTGCAAAGGTACATTGTTGACTTATGGTCAGCTGCTTGTTTAACAGGACTCCAAGTTCTTTCTCTGCAGAGCTACTTTCCAGCTGGTCTAGTACAAGCGCTTGGGGTTATTATTCTCCAGGTGCAGGACTTTACATTTCCCCTTATTGAACTTCATGAGATTCCCCTCAGCACAATTCTTCAGCCTGTTGAGATCCCTCTAAGTGGTAGCATGACGTTTGGTATATCAGCCGTTTCTCCCAGTTTTGTGTCATCTGTGAACTTGCTGAGGGTTCACTCTGTCCATTGTCCAGGCAATTAATGAAGATGTTAGACAGTATTGGCCCCAGTGTCAATCCCTGGTTTACGCTACTAGTTACTTGCCTCCAACTGGACTTCATGCCACTTATCATAACCTCCTGGATGCAGCTGATAAGCCAGTTTTCAATCCACATCACTGTCCACCTATCTAACCTGTGATTTGCCATCTTGTCTATAAGGATGTTACTGGAGACAGGATCAAAGGCTTTTCTAAATCGAGGTAAACAACACCCATTGCTCTCCTGTTGTCCACCAAGTTAATCACCTCATTGTAGAATGTTGGTTAAACATGATTTCCCCTTTGTAAATCCATGCTGACTACTCCCAATCATCTTGTCCTTCATGTGTTTGGAAATCCTTTCCAAGATTAGATGTTCCATCACCTCCCCAGGGACTGAGGTGAAGGTGACTAGCCTGTAGTTCCTCAGATCTTCCTTTCTACTCTTCTTGAAGAATATTTCACACTCAAACACCTGAACTTAGGTGTCTTAATCTGGGACTGAATTCCATCACAGATGTCAAAAAATGCAGGAAAATCTAGCAAAGTACACAGGGAATTAATCTGGTTATATACCCCAAAACCAGTATAACCTCTGTATTTCATTAAATAGAATTTTATTACAAGGCATGGTTTATATTTAGTTGATATTCTTCTGGCATGAAAGCTATGAGGCAGAAATTGCTACCATACCCTATTGCCATATAACATCATATAACCTGTTCCCAAATCCATGTAAAAGATTGTTCGGGAAGTAGAGAAACTCTAATCAGACTAATACACAGTGAAGTCCCTAGGAACTTTTCAATTGCATGTCTTTGGATCACCTGCCTAATAACGCTTTTCACTCTCTTACATCAGTATTGCCATCCCTAAGACGTAATGACTGCAAAAATTCATGAGAATATTTATTCAAATAAAATAAATAAAAGTAACAGACTCTAGGATTCTTCATTTGGTTTCTCAATTGAATCTTTGTATTGCTGCATGTTTATATGTAAAACACATTTTCTCAGTAAACATAGAAGCAGATTTTTCTTTTTCCCCCTTTTTTAAAAAAAGTAAAAGGAAAATTACTCATTTGATCTCTTTATCCCAGCATCTGACTTTAACAAACCACAAAATGTCACAGCATTCCCCACAAAATGAACAGAGTACAAGCAAAGATACACTGGTACCCTTGAGAAATTACATTCCTCCCTGGTATTGGTACAGCTTGGAGATCACATCTTCATGGGATCTGAAGCACGTGATCAGTGCCCTTGGGTTTTATGGTTGCTTACCTCTGCAGAGACTGTAATCTGTCAAGTAACATTGCCGCTTGAGCTATTTTGTTTCAATAAAAGTTGCAACCTTGGTCTTTAAACCAATTGTTAACACACTGTATATTCTGCCTGTACCTTCCACAGTGGCAAGCACAATGGGCTGAGCATTTATACGGAGCTTTAGTGTTCTTTTCCATAGCACAAACTATGCAGCCATTAATGAATTACATGATCTCCAGATTCCACCCTCAAATACACAACCACAACTTTCATTGATTGCAGTCTTTGCAGATTCAATGGGAGCTGAGCCCTGACTTTGTATATGAGGGCAGAATGTGACCTACTGCATTTATTAGTTGGCCTTAGTCTGTATAGCTCTTTATCAAGTTGGGGATGGGAAAGACACAGATTAATGGATGGAGAATGAAAGATTGAGAAAAAAAGGCTCTCAAAGGTTTCTGATGAGCAGAGAGACTGAACACAACAACAGGTTGAAAAAAGATGCAGAAAAATGCTCAAATATTTAAAAGGTTAGTAAAGCACTTATTGTCAACACTTTGAAATATAAAGATTATGCTTTTATGTTATTACTATTATATTATGTATTAATTATTAAAATTATCTTTCTTATAGTTTAACTCAGGGAAAATGGTAATGAGGTTGGGGATTTTTTTTTTATTCTTTGACAAAATATAATGTTTTATCTTGATATAGTAAATTTGGGTTCTATTTATTCAAAGCAAAATACCAGCATGTGTTGCAGTTATTAAACTTCATTGTAAGGATTCAAAATTAAAATTCAAGGATGAGTTTAACTGTTTCGTATAAAATAAAAATATCTTAAACTTTAACATAAGGTTTTGACAAAAAATTGGTAGCTTAATAGGTCCAGGTTTCTAACAGAAGTGAATCTGAGTTATATTCAGTACAATCTGGGATAGTTTAGAGCAGTTTCTTGCAAGGAGATTGCCCTAATAAAACATTAAAAGGATAACAGCACATTTTGTACACTTTACTCTTCTGAAACACTTAGCGCTGTAGAATCTAGAAAGCTGGTTACAATCATAAACCCAGTTTGAAAATCCTGGAGGTGTTTGAGAGAAGCATTCAGATACCCTACTTTAAACCTCAGGTGTGCATTTGGTTCGGAGGACTGAAGTTAGATGGTTCGTATCTCTCCTGGGTCACCAGAGAGACAAGCATCTGTGGGAAATGCTTTGAAAACTTCCCTCTCATCCCTTCTTGTTAGCATGCACTAACAAGTCATTTACTAACGTAAATCTATACTTTCACTTTTACATGAGGTTTCTCACCAGCCTTCCTGAAGAAAGGTGATAACTGAGCAAATTGTGATATATTGGTACTGTACTGTTAAAAACTACAAAGTTAAAACTTTTCTTGGGTGGAGCCCTTAAACCAGTAAAGCGTGGATCAATAAAATAACTTGTGTATAATTATGACACAGTAAATTATTTCAGAGCCCTGACTTAAGAAACTAGTCCCTGCTCATCCACTGGATGGCCAAAAAGGGAGAGCACAAACCCCAGCAAACTGGGGACCCTCTAGAAAACACAAAATTTGGGTTTGTGTCTTAAGCTCCCCTCTCTCCAGATTCATTGTCCTCCATCCTTTTCCAGAGGCAGGCACCTAAGACTACACTTTCTCACCAAAAGGAAGTGGAACAGGAAGCACTGAGGCCCAGCTTTGCTTTACTGTCCATCACTGCACTAGGAGAGCACTCAGCCAGAGTGAACGACCCAGCAGCAAGGCCCTCCGCTCCTTGCCAGAAGAGAGGTGAACCTGCAATGGAGACTCAGTGGCCCTACAGAAGTTGCTGGTTATTAAATCCCACCCAACTTGTTTTGCCACCTCTGTTGTACTACGCTTCCATTAATGCAGCACGCAGATGCAGTTGCATCCTCCGCAGGGGAAGATCTACATTTCAAGCAGTATAACAGTTCACCGGCAGACAGGACAGTCTTGGTCTGTCTGACAGGCTATCATGAATTTTCTGTTGCTGAGATGCAGTGCTTTAGGAAGTACACACCACAACAATAGCACTGAACATGTACAGGAGTTGTACACCAGGCATGGATATTTTCAGTCAGAAAGGGTATTGGAGATGGGATTGCATTGAGTTATCACAGTTCTTAAAAAGGTTGCTTAGGTCATTAAAGCCCTCTCAATAGCCACACAGAGTTCTCCATAATAGGAAGTACACAATGGTAAAAAAAAAAATTACTTTACCAAATTATTGCAGAATGGAAGTTCAGTCATTATCCTTGAGAAACAAGAATTGTCTATTTTAATAGATATTTCTGACAAAGTATTTAATATCTATTTGTATCCTTATTAGTTAGAACAAAACATGTATCACACACTGTTATATTTAGACCTTCACCAACATTTGAATTTTAAGGAAATAAAGAGTCATTACAACCTTACAACCTATCAAAAATAAAGCAACACCAATTTAATTATTTCTGATGATTTTGCTCAGGGGAAAAAAAAGAATAATTTAAAAGCTTGTTATATAATGCTTGTGGCTCAAGGTTTATATTTTCTGGTTTCAAACACAAACATATATTTTCAAAGAAACATTCATGTATTAAAGTATTTTCAATAGAATTACTGCCTTCAGTTTGTTTTCACACAAAATATGAGACTCTTTTCAAGTTAATGGATAAATTTGCTCATCTCTTTCTTTATTATAAGGCAAAGATAAATAAGTCTTTTTCACTCAATCTGCTGAGATAACTTGTGCCCATGCCGAAAGGTGATCTGTTCTAATCAACTTCGTGAAGTCTGATGGAATTACACTGAACATATTTCATACCTGACACAACTACAGAATGATACAGTTCAGGACAAACATTGGTGACCTGAATAATACATGACAGACAGATGACCGGGTGAGAAAAGTAATTTTTCACCTACACCACTTGAGTTTCTTTATTAAAGGCTGAGACATATTTGATGGAAAGAAGGCTGCTTTGCCAGCTAAAAGCTGGTGTTTTTATTAATAGCTCAGTCAGTATTCCCTTGCCATTTTACTACTTGAAACATTATTTTGACAATAAAATACTACATGCATCTAGTTTGCATGGAAAGTACCATGGAAAATACCACCAACACTACTAAAAAGCAAAATAAAAAATTAAGAAATATAAAGTTGTTAATTATTTAACTCTTAATTCTTAATAGCTGCACATATTTTAAATTCATTGTAAAAATTCACATGAAGGAGAAAGGAATTCTGGAAATAAAACAACTACATAATCACAAGAGAATATAACAAATATCTGTAAATGGGTAGAAATCATCTTTCCTGTGAGCTTGTAAGTAGATACAGTACATTAAAGAAGAAATGTACTTTTCATAAAAGGCAAGTAAATTTGGCCTCAGCAATAAGATATTGTTTTATGTGACTTAAATAGTATTTTGACAAAGAAGGTTAAGTGTAGGACAAACAATAATATCTTAGAAGTTGGCCCGTGAAAAGGTGGACTGCCTCAAATATTTCTGTGTCTGAAACCATACCAAGTTTTACTCTTGGCTGTATTTTTCCTCTTTTTCCTCTTTCCTCCACAGACAGCAGCCAGGACAAATAGTTTTCTACAAATTCATAGTGTGTGACACCAATGATTCCAAAGGGTAGACAGAGAGCACATGCTTATATTGTACTAATGATGCTTGTTCCATCAATTTAATAAGTGGGCCCCTTCCACCCATCACTGCTATCATGAACTCTCAACAATCTCTTTTCTATGCTCAAAGAAACTTAAAACTTGAAATGAAATCTCAGAAACTTCTTGTGATACTGTTCTACTTGCTGTAACAGGAAAACATACCAGATATATTTAAACTACATTTCTTCAGTTATTGCTTTTATGGTTCTTTTGAATCTAATTGAATGCACATGTCATACTGAAAATAGTCTAAAAGCTGCTGTAAGTTTAAATGTGAGTACAAAACCAATCACGGACCTAGCAAGCAAATATCACTATATAGTCACAAATATTTCACTTGAAAGAATAAGAACTTGTTCCTTGATACAGGAAAATACACAAAAAGTTGACCTGAGAGAAATGAAACTATTTTAAAGTACACAGTGTATCATATCAGACAGGTTTTGCTAACATTAGAAGCATTACATATTTATACAACATTTACGTACAACTTTAAAGGTATAGTGCTTAATCAAATTTACAATAAATTAGACTCAGCTGCAATCAGAAGTTGTCCTGGATCTGCAAAGAGCTTTAAAATTATTTGGGTTTCTATACATAAATATATAACACAAACACCATTTTTCACTAAAAAAAATTAGCTTCTAAGACTTTATTAAGTCTTGACTTTTCAGACAGGAGTAGAACAGCCACAAAGAAATGGCTTCCTCTCACATGTACATGGAACCTTTCTCATATCCTAACTACAACAAAGATTCCTTCATGCAAGTAAGCCTCAGTATCTCTGATGAAGCCCACAGGCCCTCCTAATTTGGATCAGCTTAGCTGAAGAAAGGGTCTTATTAAGCATAATATTCTACACTTCTCAATAGGGAATTACTTGACAAAAGTTGCACAGATATGCTTTCCCAGATTAAGTGTTGCAACAGCTGTTTGTGATATTATTTAATGAGCCAAAAAGATCATGAACAATAATGTTGTGCAAAGACATCTTCAAGCTAATGTTCAGAATAATACTTTAGATCACAAACTGTTGTTGAGAGGAGATGGACTGCAATGCCCAAATGGTGAGAGAGTTCTCCTCATCAAGTACAGCTACTGGGAAACTGGTGACAAAACCTTTGGTAGGGGTTTTCAGGCTAATGCAGAACATGAAATCTAAAAGGCCTTCATAGTGTACAGTAGCCAATGGTTTTCTGGATGGAAACTTGAACCCAAATCTCCTGCGTCCCATCATTAATCCTCAACATCAAACATGACACCACACACATGCACACATACACTTATAAATCAGAGAAGGAGACTGTTGGAAAACCTTTTTTCATCACAATGACACAAGCAAGTTAAAAACTTAAATTCCTTCAGAAAAAGAATTCATCAGTTTTTGTATGTAATCCAGTCACTCCTTTAGTTGAACAGGGCGAGGAGCAATTTTAAAAGTTTTGTAGCTTTGACAGTTCTTACCATAGCAGCCATGTTGTTATGGATCATTGTTTTTCTGAACTGAACAGAGATTCTTCATCTTACAGAAGTTTCCAACATGAAAATATTTTATTTCTGAAGATTTGACCTATTTCCTTCTCTTTAAAATACAGATTTCTTCTCAATTTGAACTCTTTTTGCCAGAATGGTACATTTAATTTATGTTTTTCCATAACAACAAACCTGAGGTTCATTAGTTGAGCTTTAGAGAGTGTAATACATCTGCCAGAGGCTGTTGGCAACAGCAGTGACTAAGCTGAAATGTCTATGAGTTCCTCCAGGAATTAAAGAAAGTTGGCTTCAAGCCCTCATGTCCAAAGATGGGTAAAAAAAAGCAAAACTTTCCTAGTGATCTTTGGAAGTCAAATGTTTCCTCCTGTAAACACTGCATTTATATATAAAGCAGAAATATCCAACTTCCCGTGAAGTAGGCAAGTTATATCATAACGATATATCCAGTAGCTGGGTAGCAAATGAACATTATGTTAAAAATTGCTGGAGAGCAATTTGGGGACCAAGCAGAAAGGACTCTCAGATCAAAGCAGGCCCAGGGGTGTCCTGTGGACAGTCCTGGCATAAAAGATGTGAAAGCATAGCTAAAATAGTAAAATACATACATTTACAAGTTTAATAAAATGCACCTATCTTCTGTATTTTCAGTACTAGTCATGTGCCTTAGTGTTCTTGCTGGTTAGTATAAATATTCATTGGGTATGTGCACATCTCTTTCCTTCTATTGTTTTCACTTTGGCGTATGCTGGTCACTGTTTAGTAGCTGCAAAAATGCCTGAAACCAGGAAGTCACAATGAAGGCTCTTTCCAACTTCCATTAAGCGTGTTGCTACGCTAGTCTTAATCCTTACCATAAATCCTTAATCTGTAAATCTTCACTGTTACAACCATCAGCTGCAAGGCTATACCTATGCTATCATATTCCCATCATATAATACCAATATTCCCAGCATATTACCATACAGGATATAGTCCCCAGTTGCCATATGAGGAACACAGTCCCTACCTCCCCTTCACATGATGGGTTCGAGCTCAACACCTGTAGAGGTTTCAAGTTTTTGTTTACGACAAATCTTCATGTATGTTACTGCAGATCCAGTTCTTTTGACTTTGTCTCAGAAACAAGAATAATATTCTATTACTCCTATATAAAAACTTCAGGTTATTGTAATTAAAACTCTCTATCTGGAGATGGGAAAGAAATGAAACAAATGAGCAAATAAGAACAGTTTGTGCCCTTTCCTCCTGTTAATGAAGTTGCAGCAGCCTGTTACCACATAGTTACAAGTTTAAGGACTTGTCTTCACCAAGTGCTGGGATCTTCAGAGTATTACACTTTACAAGTAGGCTGAACTGACTCCAATCTAGAACAGTGGCTGAACCCCATTTCTTGAGAGACTTTGGTGTTTTTTTACTCGTATGGTATAGCTCAAAGCTGTTAAACAGCAGCAATGAAGAGCTTCCTCATAAACTTTCACTTCATGACAGAACCAAGCTTCTTTACCATGCTACTATTCCTTTCGTTTGATTTTCAGCTTTCGTTTTATTCCTTTTCAGCTGTAGATTTGGTTTTGACTGACCTTTTCTATTATGCACTACCAAGGAACTCACTTGTGCTATGTACCAGAACCCTAAAAAGGAAGGAACTGTGCTATAGATTCTTCAGCCACACCTGTGGACATTTTAACCAGTAACCATTTACATATACAACCACAGAGCACTTGTCTAGCAAAAAGGGATCCAGACTAAGCTGTGAACTGTAAAATTGGCTTTTAAGTCTATCTTCATCAGTTCAGTGGAGGAAAATCAAACACCTCTACTCTTCCTTTATAAAAGATTAAAATGCTTAAAAGCCTTCAATATTCAATCAATAGTTACAATCTAACATGTAAAGCAAGAAAAATAGTAATACTAGATGCTCAAGGAGTACCAAGTACATTATGCAAACTGTTCATCAAAACACTTGCCAAAGAAAATCACAATCTTTTCCAACAAAATTTGTAATTCTTTCTCCTAGAGTTTGAAGAATGACATTCTCTTTGCTGATACAGCCTTTGGTCTTTCTAACTGCCCTCAATCTATACTAAGCAAGCAAATAAAATTAAAATTACAAAAAGTAAATGAATAAAGTAAATTTTCAATTTCCATTTCTCCTAGAGGGATTCAGGTTACATATATTTGATGTTTCTTCTCTTCTTAGGAATTAGCTTTCTCTTCCTGATTTCTTCCTCCCAAGAGTAATGTTCAGATTACTGCATGCCCACATTTGAGAAAGAAAGTCTAACCCATAGTATAAATTTCTACAGACGAGTTATCCCCATAGCACGTGTCATGCCATACAAACTCCCTTTTCTGTTTTCATACCATTTTTGGTAAATATAATTTTAATTCTATTAATTCTGCCATTTATGTTTTCTGTAAGCATTATCTTCTGAGAAAGGATATAGAAATAACTGCTACTACAGAGGCGTACAGACTAAAAAAGGAAGAGGAGAAAGAGCCTTTCTTAGAACAAAGAGATTAGGTAGCTACTGAGCTAATGGGATAGAATTCCTAAAACTGTAAATCTCACAGATTATCAACAGAAGACAATAGAAAAAGTTCTGAATATTTAAAAAAAAAAAAAGCTTTATTTAGCTATGTAAATGAAGAAATAGATTTGCAGTTGTGTACATTTTGGGCCAAATTATGCTCTGTGATTCATTCCTGTAGGCTTCTATAGTAATCAGTAAATCAAACTAACATGCAAACATAACATAGAGCAGAAATTGACCCCTTAGAATCTATTACCTCTTTAACCTTCTTCTCTCCTTTTGACAATTAGCTGTAATTGTCAAGAATGTAAAGATAATTTTTGCATTTGAATGTCAAAAAAGTCACTGCAGAGAGACAATATATATTTGTATTCATCCCAAATTTGATAGGGCAGTGTAAAAGTGGCACATAAAATCCCTACTTAACAAGACTTCACACTGAAAAAAGGTTCCTCCTCCTGTTTTTTTCAGTGCCTCAAAATGTCTTGTTGATTAGTACATCACCAGACTTTTAATGGACAAAAATACTACAGAAACCATCTAGTTATACAGACTGCCTACCAAAGGTGCACAGCTCATGCAATTCTTTCTGTAAACTGATCTACTTCCATTTTAGAATCTGTAATTTTTTTCTTTCTTTTTTTTTCCTTTTCTTTTTTCCCTAAAAGGTTTTATTCCTCTGATAATTAGAAGTCTATTCTTAATTTCCCTGTTCAAAATATTTGTGATTGGAATTAACATAAATCCAGAGGTAATACTGACATCAGTGAACCAGTGGAGGAGGTTTCACAGCACACTTTAAGCCCTCTCTCTGTTGCCTAACACAAATATGTCATTCAGAACACATTAAAGCTTTAGGCCATCATGATAGCATGGTACATGTAGATGTTGATTTCTCTGAAGACTGCTCCCTTACTAAAGCCACATTTCTTTCTTTTTTTTTATTATTTTGTAAAAATTAGTTTTCCTTTGCTGAAAATACAGTGCCTGACACATTTTATATGCCTTTTTCACAATTTGGAAGCTTGCTGTCATCTGGTGTTCAACTTCCACATCCAGTCTCCTTCTCTCACTCTCATTTCTTAGTAACTTGGTTTATAATTTTGCTTTCATCCTTATGTGCGTGATTTTGTACTTAGTACTTAATAAATGCAATCCTGCTTCTACTACTTGCAGTGCTAGTATCATGCAGTTCTTCATGATATTTTGTTCTTTCCTGTTGGCATGGCCAGCCAACATTCAGTAACCAACATTCAGTAACCCACAAATTTCCTTAGCACACTATTTTTTGCAGGCATATAACAAAGTATTTACTGAAATCAGACAAGCCCCTGAAAAACGCAAGTAATAGCTTCACTGCACCCTTCTAGCACCCTTTTCATATAGGGTTGATTCCCTTTAAAATAATTTAAGACTCCTTAGTCTTAAATTATTTTTGCATTAATTCCCATATCTTACCTAAATTTATAACTTTCCTTGCAGCAGTATTTCAGATGTTTTGCTAAAAACAATTGGAAATACTTCATTTCTTTTGTCTAAAGAACATTTTGTTTTTTAAAAAAAAAACAGATTAGCTTGGCATGACCCACCTTTGACAAACCTATGCTCTATTTTATTCCATTTTTTCATATCTTGAACTATTTTTTCTTTCAAGACTTGTTTAAAATTTTCCGTATTACTGGAAGCAAACTAGGAGGCACTGTACTTACTTAATTATCTTCTTCTGCTATAGACACATAGCACTTCTGCTATAGACATGAGCACATTTAGTCACTTTTCAACTTTCTGTCCTTACCACAAGCCATCTTCAGTATACTCTAGCCAACTGACAGTACTTTCACCAACATTTCTGGGTTTTTATTCTCTTTCACTCCATTTTCTTCATCTTTTAATTTTTACTACTTTTGAGAATAGTGATATCTTCTCTTTGTCTTTTCCACGCCACTTTCAACCCTCCTGTAAAATTTAATCAATCTGCCCTCCAGGCTTTCAGCTCCTCTTTCTTCTTGGAGGAAGGTTTCAGCAGCAGAGCTCTTTCTTTCAGGATACATGCCTCATAATCATGCTTTCTCCTAGTGGTTTCATCTTTGCATAGCACTTTAACGTATTAACAGTAATGTTCTACAACACTATACTAATTTCTCTTTCAGTCCCCCCACATCAAAACCTAGTCCTTCTGGAGATCTCACTATAAAAGAATAACCTCCTCGTAGCTAAAACTTAGCTCGTAACTGTATTTCCATTCTTTGTGAGAGATGATACTGCACCAACAACTTTCCCTTAAGCCAGATCTATGTAGACAGGAAGCCGCATCAGATCTAATGGCTCTGCTGTAACCAGGATGGTCTTTCTCATTTCCTCTGTCTTGTCTGCCAGGGAGCACAGGAAAGACTGCACGATGGACTGAGCTGCCAGTGAGGGTCCTTCAGTGTCCTTCCCCACATTTCTTACCCATATGTCATGGAAAGTGGATTCCTTCATACACTCTACTATTCAGTGAGATTCTCATGACATTTCCTAGAAAATGTTGTATGATCCCAAACAAGTTCCAGGAAAACTGTATCATTTTAATTTGCACAAATAGTGGAAGAGATTTTAGATTTCTTATCTTCCTATTGTCTCGCATTTTATGTAATATCTTCTACTGTAAACTGATAGGTAGAGGGCTACATGATTGTGTGCAAGTCCAGTGTTTAATACAACAGACACTGATTTAAACTGTACATTTAAAGTGATGCATATGTAAAGTAATGTAAATATCATGTTATGATGAAGGAAGTCTGTATCCACAGAAAAAGTCATGGATATATTCATATGGAGTGTACACTTCGGAGACACTCTTCTGAGCAACTTGGCTGTTAGGATACAGGAGTAAACATGGGATTTGTAATATCATGATATAAAAGAAAAAGAAGGAAATCCATATGTTGGTGAAGATGGTTGCTTTTCTAAAAAGTTATTCTAAAAATAATTTTTATTTCTGGTTAGATTTTCCTAAAATTATTCTTGAATATTTTAACACTGGAGTACCTTAAGGAGAATTATATGCAAGATACAGTAAGTTGTTTTTTTTTTTCCCCATCCATAGGATGGACAATGGCAACATCCATTCCACACATGAGCTGGAAATGTTTCTGTTTGAGGAAATATTTGCTTAATTTTATGAGTTGTAGCTACATTGTTAATTCAGATCTGGTTCTTAAGTTTCCAGGATAAGTGGTCACCTCAGGCTAATACTCTATGCTGTAGGTCTAGTAAATGAACAAATACAGCTTTCCACTATAGTATACCTGCCAGCTCTCAACTTTTTCATCTGATACATTGTTTTATAGGAGTATTTCTAGTCACAGCATAAAGTCTTGTATTTATCTCAACTTGTACTCATCACCTCCTCTCTTGCTGTCTGTCGATTTTCATGCGGTTCTTGGATATCCCATTTTAAAACCGAACACACCCAGAAGGAATGTAGACTTTTTAGCTTAAAGGGAGAAAAGTTCTAATTAAGAGGTGTAAATCCTTCTGTTCCACATATTTTTAAAAAGGGGTTAGAGCCAACACTCACAATTTTCCGAGAAGAACAATCCCTCCAGCTACTGTGTGTACTACATAAGGGAGTGCAGCCAGTTTTAGCCACTTATGAAACTCAATGTATTTGCAGAGGGGCCAAATACAACAATCAGCTGTATGAACTACAGAAACCTTCAGCAGTCCAGTGGTGAAACAGCTGGGTTTGAGCCATTTTTCCATTTAAACGTAATGAGAAGTAGTGGGACTTTTACTCTTTGCACTCTGAGCTTGCAGAAGTTTCCTGTGTGTATTTTCTTTATTTAAGAAAGTTTAAAAAAATAAAATTAAATTAAATTAAAAAACACCAGTAAGTCAGTAGTTACTTATGACAATGGGAGGTTCAATAATAACAATAATAATAATAAT
This sequence comes from Mycteria americana, assembly GCF_035582795.1. NCBI lineage: Eukaryota > Metazoa > Chordata > Aves > Ciconiiformes > Ciconiidae > Mycteria > Mycteria americana. The sequence goes on along the minus strand of NC_134366.1, from coordinate 141,140,412 downwards.
GATAATAATAATAATAATAATAATAGTAAAATAATCCTGGCTATGCCATACATACAATTTCTACCTCTCTTTAGCTAGATTCCTATGGAAAGATGGCAACATATCTTTATCTTCTGATCTGAGGGAAATAGTAGGGCCTCACTGACTCTTTGGTTAGGCCCCAGCATTTGAGAATGGTTCACCACAATGTATTCGTATACTTAACAGAGCTTAAGTCAGTGAGACTATTGTAACTAAAATCTGAAAACATAGGTGGGAAGAAAACAGAAAAACAATGAAAGCCATTCTTCCCTGATGCCTAGAATTCTTCCAAAATCTCCAAGGAATAACCTTAATTTTTTTCATGATGTTTAATTTATGCTGACATGACATGTCTTTCTTTGGCTCTAGTGAAACCAAAACTGCTAATTAAAAGCTTCTTCTCTTCCTCCAAATTCAGCAAAGCTGAACTGGCAGTATGAAAATTTCAAAGGGAATACACAGTGAACATAACAGAAAGAATATTAGGTAGTGTGCTCCCAAAATTAAAAAAAAAAAAAACCACCAACAAACACAAAAAAAAGGGTCATGAAATGACAAAAGCAACATGGGAACTGCTGGAGTGGCACGATACAGGCTTTTGGAGATTGTCATATGTTAAGCAATCCTCATTGGCCTATATTTTTTACATTCTTTTTGCAACAAAGTTCCTGATACTCAACTTTAAGAATAAAGAAGACGTTCAAAACTTCCCTCCAATCAGAGAGAGAGACAGCAAACACAGGTTTCATCAGTTCAAAGGCAACGCCCAAGATCAATACATTTCAAAACATATCCCAAACAGTTAGGCCAGCTAAAGTTGGATCTACCCATTCTCATAATTTGTTTCATCTTTTTTCGTTGTTTGAAGAACAAAACATGAAAGATTTAATGTAGCCACACCAGCCAGACTTATTAACTTTATAGAGCACTTGTAATTCATTTTAGCTGTGAGGTTGACCAAATCTCATCATTTGCTCTACTTGAGATATATTCTATCAAAGTAAACATAGTCATATAACCAAATTCAAGATCCAGAGTGCTTTCACATATTTTCTATTTTGGGGCAGGGACTCCTCAAAGCACACGGCCAGACAAACACTATTCTTAGTAATACCCCATCTCTGTGATTTCAGATAGGCTGATCCAGTTTCTAGCCAACATAGCCTCACTGAAACAACAGAGAAAAAACCACCACATGGAATTATACATTTTGCCCCATTTTTGACCTACTCATGCTAATCTATGGTTTCAAATAGGTCACCTCAGCCCTAGCTAAAATACCAGAGGCCAAGTGTTGGAGCAGGAGGAGGATCTGAGGAGGGACATTCGCAGCCAACTGGACAGCAACCAACAGCCCCTCCCTCCCTCTCTCTCCTCTCTTCTCTTTCCTCCTCCACAACATGGTTTAACAACATAGCAATAAAACAAAAGGATTTTGCCCTCAGACTTCAAGATCTACCTGTGTCCATGCCATGTAGCACTCAACAATGCAATGCAAGACCCTATACAGGCCATTGCTGGGACCTCTTGACCAATAAAGGATCATCTGCAATGCTTTCTGTTTTAAGGCTCCATGACCGTACTACCTCATCCAGCCATATACCCTCCTTTTAGGTGGAGCCAAATACTGCATATCAAGGGCATTAGTAAATGAATAATAAGTATGTTGTTTGTATAAGGACTAGACCTCTACTGATTTTCACAATTTTCCTTTTAATTTGTTTTCTCTGGGTAGATAAGAAGTCTCAGTAACACTGGGACCATAGATAATGTACTCCAGTAATAACTAAAGAGCTACTGTTCACTCTAGTATTTTTTTTGTTTAGGAAAACACAAGAACTAATGTTAATTGTCAAAAAAAAAATATTTTAAACAGTCTGGTATTTTCCCTGAAATTAAATAAGAATAGGGAGTTAAGATTTCCAAAGGAACTCAATACACATGATGATAACGTCTCTTTAGGCACCAAAAAAGCCTGAATTTTCTAAAGAATGCCACTTCTGAAGAGCAAACCAAATGAAACAACAAGATGTCTGTGAGGATTCAACACCTCCACTGAAATCTACCAATAATAATGAAACAGAACATAAACAAAGGAGTAAGAACCAGGGAGAAGAGCTCCAAAAGTCCATGAAAAAGATGCAGACTCTTTTTTTCTTTTTAAATTGTTTGGGTCTCCAACAAGATCAATAAGGAAGGGAACTGGCAAGGGATGCAGATTACAAATGGTCTTCATGGATGCAGTGGTGGCTTAGATGAACAGTAGCCAGAATTTAAAAACCATAAGAAAAACTGTAGAGTTGCTGTGTGACAACTGCTACCAGTGCTGGCCACTTTCAGTAGCCAGTTCAAGCTATGTTAATGACAGCTAAAGCATGACCATTTATGATCTTGATAGAGGAAAAACTATGATGAGTTATACTCATGCCCTTGCACATAAGGGTCAGACTGGAAATTATTTGGCGTAGGTGATTGTCTCTTCCGAAAGCAGTAGGTTTCTAACTAAATCCTAATAATGCAAACATAAAGGCTGTTAATGTACTTATTAGCCATCACAAAATGCATTTCACATTGGATGGTTACAATACATTATATCAGCAGCAATCACACCTCTGTAATAACAGTAGCAGTTCATTTAAGGAGAGCAAGTATACCTCTCCTTCCAACCCATTATGTGAACGTGATGAATGATGATGGCACTAAGCTCATATGGGAGGAAAGTGGAGCTGGAAGGTGAAAGAACTGCCTTTGTAAAAAATAAATGGAGTAGCACATGTATAGGTATATGTGGGTATATGCAAGTATAAACCTTTAAAAAGTCACCACAATAAAAAGATGTCTCCAAAACCCGTCAAAGGCAGTTTAAATATGAAGCAGGAAAAAAAATCTTTAAACAAAACTACACAACTTCAGAATTAAAAGACAAAAAAAAAGGGAACAATGATGCTTTAAAAAGTGAGGAAATATTAAATGAAACATGTTTCAACAGGGAATAGCTCCCAGACTTAGAACCAACCACTTCATAAGGGTCAGTTGGCCATAGTCTTCAAGCCTGAGCTTGGGCTCACTAAAGAGTGGGTGATATTTGAACACAGATACGCATAAGGTTGAAACCCAGACCTTGTGCCTCAAAACTAGTGGGGAACTATGCTGTTAATTAGGTAAAAAATTAACACTGTGCTATCCACCGCTTCATAGCTAACCAGTGTAAAGCATGCTGGGTAGTTTCAATAACAACAAATTTGTGGCACAACAAGTGGAAAAGAAGCATAAGTTTATTTGATTTAAGTATTAACTACAGGGTTTTTGCTTTCTATTCAGAAGACACTATAATAAAGCTATGCATAAAAGATAATGCAGGAAAGATGGAGAAAACCAGAGTCTTTTTGAACAGAGTATTTTAATGATTAATTACAAACCGAAATACATGTTGGAATTTGATTGTCTCCCTGGAGTTTGGTGGAGCTTAATGAACATAAGTGCAATTTAAAGTGTTCATAAAATAATGCTTCCTTTTCATATTATTCAGGTTACAGGCTGGATATGAACTTTTCTTACACAAGGATACTAGTGGGGAATAATTAAAAAAAACAAAAAAGCTATAAGGTTATTTCTTCCTAAGGACCCTACAACAAAGAATGATCTTTCCTTAATACTGAAGAGAGTGTCAAGGAAAAGATCCAGCTGTCACATAGTCTGGAGTGTCACTACCCTGCTGGAGAACAGACTAGCCCATGGAAGATACGTCCTCCTCCATAGTTAGGTGCTCTAACAGTCAGTCAGCCAAACCATGGAGTCAGGTTGTTCCTGACAGAACACTTAATCTCCCAGCCTACCCCTTGCAATCCACACAGAAGGTACAGGGTCCCCAGGAACACGTCCTGCAGATGGCCAGGACCTACCGTTGCAATTATTTACAGGGGTAAGGAGGATCATCAGAATGCAGAGGCTTCTCTTCATCTGTCACTAAAGAACCTGAGCTCTGAAGTTGGTGCCTCTGAAAAGTTCACATGGTTCTGGAGGTTCAAAGGGATCACAAACCTCTTCTCACATGAGAGGACAGTGTATATTCTACTGACAATGAAGTGCTGAGGAGCACGACTGAAACTTTACAAGAGATAGAAGTGGGAAAATAAACAACACTGCCACACAAATACAGATGTGGAGTAGCCAAGGTGGATTCTTTATGGCACTCGATATTCCTCAACGCTCCACTGTAATGGCATTGTGTGTTGGGGCTCATATCATACTTAGGAAACTGATTTACCTTTCCTTCCTCCCCTAATTATTTCTGCTTTTATTATCAGGAAAAATGTTAGTTTTAAAGATGATTTATGTTAACAAACATGATGCTGTCATAGTGTAGGTATTTCTTCACACAGCGGATTTCATTCCTTGAAATGGTTGTTCCACCTAATCCTTGCAAAATTCAGGATAAAAGTGATAAACGATAGTCCATCCTTTCATATGCCTCTGCACATATGCCAAATTCTTAGCTATTGTTAGCTAAACAATTAGGGGGTTTAGCAGCAACAGGTACTCCACTGTACATGGCGACTGAGATTACTTGGAAAACAAAGCCAGGAAGGAGGACAACATTCTTCCTTCCTGATTTTCATATCAGAAACCACCATGTATCAGGTCATATCATGTACTTGGGGATATGCACCAGCAGGCAGGAGCTTTTCCAGGAAAACTCTTGCCACTCATTAAACCTAAGGCCTGAATGATTTGGCAGTGCTCCTGGAGCTGACTTCACACTGCTGCTATGGGCTTTGTCTCAGAAGGAGCCCCTATTTCACTCTCTGCCATTTGTTTTGCCAGAGAACCCATCTTCCAAATGTCCACTACTGTTCAGTGCAGAGTACATCTTCAGTACCCAGAATTTGTAAGAAGAAATGGCTCTGAAATTTGGGTAAGCTTGAATTAATTTTATTATCAGCATTACATTTCCTGGAAATATTCATCTGTAATGATGTGAATGAGCAGCTCTTTACAGTCTATTTTTCTTCAGATTATGTATTTCAAAATCATGTTGTGAAAACCCAAGTCTAAAGTCTATAAATCTAAAGCAAAAAAAAAAAGATTTTTTTTTCTCTAAGAAATAATTCATATACTACTCCCATAATACAGGATTTAACAAGCTGTAACAAAAAAATAAGAGACTGCATGCTTGTATTGGTTCTTATGCAAAATAAAATAATTTGTAGACAGAAATTCAGAACAAACTAATATAAAATAAATCCTTCCTAACTGCTTCGGGAAGTTTTACCACTAGGTTTCACTTTAAACCTAAACCAGAAACATATAGACATATGCCCACACAAAGGTATTATCGTCAACAATAATAATAAAAACAATATTATCTGAGACCTAAAAATTGTTGAAGGCAAAATAGCTCAAATGATTCTTAATGCCTTTCAGGCACATCTGAATCAAATAAGGTAATTATTCTTTAAAATGCTTACACAAAGTCTGATTTGCATGCTAGTAATTGCTATGCCTTGTGGCATCTAGCAATTGACACAGCAATGATTTTAATTATTGTAATTTCATCAGTATAAATACTTCAAAGTTATGCAAATAGTACCTCATAATCCACATAGACAGTTCAGAGTATTTGATTTACTAGTCTTGTAAGTCTCTTTGTCTATGCAGTTTACTCTCAGATGTGACTGTGCATTGCAATTGAAGCCTTTCACTCACATCAAAGCTCTAAATCATAACAAGATGAGCTAATTTTACAAAGACTGACACTTCAAACATTAACTTGCAAATACAATTATAAGATGAAATATATAAAGGACTTTACTAGGATATCATCTGGCATGGATACCTGCAGCTAATCATATCCAATGTTTTCTATGACAGTGGTAAGCAATGATATTGCAAGGCCAAATGCCTTGGTGTGAACAATTACAAATGGCCACTCTTGCGTCTGAACAGCTCTGTAAAAATATTTCATCCTGTTCTACCATTTAGAAGTTGCATATTTTAAGTATTTTTTAACAAAAAGCATTAGTAGTTTTTTAAATACTGTAGGGAAAATACTGTTCTCACTACTGTTTGTGATATGGACAAATAAAAAAATGTATCACAGATGACATTTTATCTTAATGCAAATGTACATCAGAGTGAATGCATCTAAAATTAATATTTATGGCAATTAAGGGAGGAAAAAAACCAAAGAAGTTGTACTATCGTCTAGTTGTCTTTTATTTACAGAAACCCCCAGAACTATGTTTTATGCCAGATGTTTAGATGCTGTAAATCACAGCTTTCAGTAAATCTTAGACAATTAAACACAGTTCTCTTCTCTTAGATACCAAGTTCTGTATCAAACTCACAAGCAAAAACTCACAACAATATTTTCAAAGCTGTCACTAATACTTGTTTTACAGAAGAAAAGCTTAAGTACAACACTAGTTATCCCCAGTTCAAGATCCACATGTGCTGAACAAGAAAAGAATCAAACCTGGGTTTTTTTTTCCATTTGGTTTAGTTTACAGCCTACCCTGAAGAGTAGAGGTAAACAAAATCAGAATGAGATCACCTACAAAGAAAATACTTCAGAAGTGCTCTGCATGCACAAGTATCTTGGAGGGAGTTTGATGCCTGACCTGTCAAGCAGTCTACGTAGAGAAAATGTGGTAATGGCCAGAGGTAGTCCAGTAAAGAAGGATATAGTGGGTTTTTTAAGCTAGAAATGACTTTAGAGTCAGAGAGAAATTTTCCGTAACAGAAAACTCCAAAAGTATCATGACAACTCCTTTTAAAAACTGTGGTTGAATTCCTTTGTTTCTTATCGGTTGCATAATATTTACAAATTAATCTTGTAAAGGAGAAGGTAGAAATAGAAAGGGGAGAGAGAGAGATAATAAGAACTCTCAAAATCAAGGAACAGCCTTTATATAAGTAAACTTAATTTGGGAAAATAGAGATCTGAGGTAAAATATGAGAAAGGTCTATAAAATAATGAACTGTGTGGAGAAAGCGTATAGGGAGCAATTAACTCTCATACTAAAAGAATGAGAAAACAGCTGATGAAAACTAGGCGAAATGAGATTTAAAGCAAACAAAATGAAATATTTTTTAATGTAATATGTCATTAAAAGGCAAAAGTCACTGCCTCAGAATATTTTGAAGGCAGAGGTAATAAATGGGCTAAAAAAGTACTAATTCATGGAAAAGGGGTCTGTCCAGAACTATAAACACTCTGGGTAGGATGCAAAGACTGACCCAGGAGGTCCCTAGGGGACTAACTGCTGGAACGAGAAAGGTATCACTTCATACTCACCATTTCTCTTTTATTTGTGAAGTATTTGCTACCAGTCACTGTCACAGACAGGAAACTAGCACAGAACAACTGTTCTGAGGCTTCTATGAAAGTCAGTGATTGTAATATTTTGCAAAATGGCAAGCATATAAAATCACAAACTGTAAAAATTAGCATGAAAACAATGTATAGTATGAGTATCTTAGAAGAATGTATAACACAGTCTGTTTGTGGAATACATATCTACCTGTTTACACATTCAAATGTAACTTGGGCTCTCAGATGTTGCTCCAGCAGAATCAAGAGGAAGTTGACATAGGAAAAAAACAAGATGTCAACATCAAGCATTTCAGCCAAGTTGTAGCCTACACAGGTAAAGGATGACTTGCAAATCCACCTCATGTAAGAGAAGGGAAGGAATCACTTGAAAGGAAACACAGAAAATCAGACAGCAGCATGAACAGCTAAATAAATTCCACACAACAAACAATGAAACACTGAATGATAACAATGTTGAATCACACTACGTAAAAGCACGGTGATGGAAGTGACATACTAACGGAATCACATGTAAGAAACTGGAAACATCACAGACCAGAATTAGTTTTACATGTGCTACTAGCTGCAATTATTCCAGATATTAATCTTTTTTTTTTTTCTTTTTTCTTCTTCGGTTCACTGGCTCACAGATTCCCACTGTTTTAGTAAGTTTACTTCAACTGATGAGGAAATGAGAATGGTTTAATAAATTAAGAATTATTTTAGTGGAAAAAAGTAGCTTCCTATGTCTCTTCCTGATTCTCACATGGAAGCAAAATACTTAGTAACTGTATATATATAGCTGATCGTTCAATATCTGTTTCAGTCCAAACTACAAAAACCACACAACATTAAATTAATCAGAATATATTTTGCATCTGAATCTTTATTTGCGCACCTAAGTGGCTTATTTTTTTCACAGGTACTACCTTCTTTCAGCACCACTTAAATCAATGGTGGTTGTAATTGTGCAGCACTTAACTTTTGATGCCCTGGATAAAAATACTAGTTCAAGAATTCACACTCCTGGAAGCACCAAAATATTTTATATCTTGCCTGAAATCTAGTAAAGATATCAAAAAAAGTGTGTAGATTAGTGTAGATTGTGATTCAACAAGTTTTTCATCCCTGTAAGCAGTCCTTCAATGGCAAATGCAAAATAGACTGAAAAAGTACTATGGGAAAAGTTTACCGTCATTATCTCTTCTGTGCCAAAGGACAGAAGTCATTGCATTTCTATAACTCTTACACTGGCACTTTTCCAGCCCTTATAAGTTTTCGGAAAATAAAACAAAACACTGTTACTGCAAGACTAGTACTAAGAAATCAATATACACAAAATATAATTTTCAGACAACTCAAAATAAAGGATGCAATGTACATACTTGGGGTGTGCTTTTGGGGAGGGGAAGATGTATGACTTGCTAAGATGTATTAAAAAAACCACAAAACCTAATAGAATCCAAGTTTAATTTTTAACCTCTTGACTTTTCTTTCTGTTAATTAACATTGGGATCCCATCCAAAAGTATTTGCACAACATTCGTTTGCTAATAAATTAAATAATCTCAACTATTGCTGGGAACAGTGCATCCTTATAGTCTGAGAAGTATGTGTTCCAGAAATACTTTTCTTGTAACCATTAAAAGTGACTTGGAGCATGATTAAAAACCATGTAACACTAAATTCAAATTAAACACATTGGTAATTAGATTCAGATGTGTTTAGAGCAACACAATAAACCAGTATGCACACAAATATTTATATGATGAAAACAAAGTAAACAAGCAACAACAGAAAGAGAACAGGATGGAAACGGAAACATTACAGTCTTTATATTATACCATACAGTACATTGACACTTATGAGAAGAGTTAGCTGGTGTTCAGTATTGCAAAGTATGCTACACTGTTTTATGAAGATTTAAAAGAAGCTGTCCCTGCTGCTATGGTGAAAACCACAAGTTGAAATATTAGTAATTACAACATCATCTAATGAAAAAAACCAGACCAAAAAAACCTGTTAAAAACTTAATTTTTTCCTCTCTCTACTCTACAAATCCCAGTAAACGTTACAGTTTTTGCTCAAAGCCACTTTGTCTTACATCAGGACTGAGTGTTTTAAGTTCTATGATGCACTTATGTAGAGTGAGGAATACTTGATGAGACATCACCAACATATATCAGGAGATCCATGTAAAGCTGGTGATCAGTAATTTGCACTCTAGAATATCCCATGAATGATCTAGAGAAATGTTAGAACAAAAAAACCCCATTATTTCCTTACTCAAAGCTCTCACTAAAACAAAACAAAACAAAACAAAAAAACACCAACAAACCCAAACAACAAAAAACCACCAACAAACGCAAACAAAAAAAACACAACCAACAAAAAAAGAAAACCTTTGGACAGATCAATCTTTATGAAGGAAGACTACCTGCAATGTTTTAATTTAGAAGTCATAAAGTAAATCAAGTGTTCCATCAGGTAATTTTCTTTTTATCCTGACTACCACATACACACTACAGTAAAAACTTAATTGCTACAAAAAAACATCATTGTTTTGCTCTCACCCATGCCCAAAAACCTTGAGAATTCTAATCTGTAGTACCTGCAGGAACCAAATTCCTAAGGATTCTGTATCTAGATGGACATGCCACATCCATAAAAATAAAATTAGGAAATGATTACTGGTTGAGAGATGAGGAGCCTTTCAGTTTCAGTTATGAGTTCTTGTTTGGGTCTGGTCTCAGTGGTGTGAAGTTACCACCATTGGTGTTATTTGGTGGTTTATTTGAGAAATAAACAATGGTATTGATCCAGTTTATGATGATGAGCGAACTTCACTATGTCCCTTTTTAATAGGTTCCTCAAATTCAAGCAGACCTACTAAGAGTTATGTCCAAAACCTTCAGAATAAACAAAGTAAATTTAAGAGACAGAGTAAAAGGAACAACATTCTTCCCAGCAGACCCACACTGCAACTTTGTCTGGTAATGGAAAGAAATGAAAACTATAAAAAAAATAGTTTTAAAATGTATTTCTCAATTTACAGCATTTGTGGTCAGAAGCATTTCCTCACACAAACTCTCAGACTGCTGTGTGGAGTGATATAGGTGCAGCAGAATTTGAAGAGCCTTGATTATATTGTACATGTATTTCATGTCATAAACATATGAAACATTTAAAATATGGTATTAAATATGTAACAACATTTCCTGGCACAGAAAGAACAAAGGTGTGAGAGAGCAGTTTTTTAAAAAGCTTTTAAATAATGCTGGTAAGAAATGTCCCAACATGATAAAAATCCTGTCTTGGAATAAGTTTCCCTTCATAGTATTCTCTTTGTTGTAGATACAGGCTGTGCCTGAAAAAGGCACTGCTGGTTGCTTCCTTAAAAAAAAAAAATTAACTATTTAAGCTGCTACATAATTATTTTAAACCATTTGGCAGAAAAGTTGGCTACAGCTTAAGGGTTAAACAGTTGTTGATGGTTATGAGCAACACTTTTAAATAACTGTAATAGTAGTAAGAGATGCTTAGAATATAAGAGAACTTGATATATATATTTTTTTTTAAATAATCACCATCTTATCAACTCCTTCCTGCTGCTTTTCATAGCCTTCCCTTGACATTCCCTTAGGTAGGATAAACTACTTAACGTTCTTGTTACAAGTCTTGAACGACACTAAAACAGAGTGCATACTATTGCCCAGTGTCTGAAGTACTTTGGATCATATCTGAAAAAAAAATTTAAAAACAAAAATAAAAAAGAGAAAAGGAAGAAAAAAGACAGAAAAAAAAAAAGAGTACTGAAGTCTGGAGATTGCTGAAACTAACCTACTTATATAAAAAACCTGTTCTTCTCACCATCAGGCACTGTTGTCCTGGCAGATGGAAACTTCTGTTTCCTACATCAGCCCTTTAAGTGGACTAGTCTCCCTGATATCCAAGGACAGAGCAGAAAAGAGCTAAATCAGTGGAGAATGGGTCAGAATTGGATCTGTCAGCAGTCAGCTGAAAACCTCACAGAATAAAAACCCCAATCTCCTCTGTTTTCACTTGAAGATGCAACCAACTGAATCCGTCAGAAATGATCTTCTGATTGACTTCAACAAGTTTTGGAGCAGTCCCTGAATGCCGCACTGAAGAAACAACTGGCTTGGCTTCCAGCACCTTTCTCTTTATATATCCACAACACCTATTCCTTTAGATAAGTCAGAGAACACTGTGCCAAGGCCCTGCTCACTGCAGTCCTAAGAGCAAGGGGGAAAGAGTGCATGCCTTATGATCCTCTCCCAGAAAACCACTCCCTGCGTGGCTGGGAATAACGCTGAAGAGCCAAGCACATGCTATACCTTTGTAAGCATGACTAACATATTGTCTGGTAAAGACAAAATACCAACAGCATGAGTTTCTGATTGCCCTTTGAATTTCAGGCACTGAGGAAAAAAGGTAGTTTTTCCTTGTCTGGCTTAAGAAGTAAAGTTCATTCAGGCTGCAGTGGCTCCTGGGAGTCATAGCACGTCTCCTTGCAGGCAGGGTCCTTCCCTCCGGCTCCACCTGGAATTGCGAGGACACAGGTAAACAACGTAGGGCACAAGGTTCAGTGGTGGCATGCCTCTGCAGGATACTAAACCCCATAGGAAACACTTGCCTTTTTTAATTTTCTGTGAGCCCAAGTATATGAGATCAGCTTTCCCAGTCTTGTAAGAAATTTCTCTGCCTGGTGAGACTGCACTCTGAAACTACTGTGTTGAAACAAATATATTACATTTTGCTCTGGAACAAATATAGGAGGTTTTTTTGGTTGGGGTTTTTTTTTTGGTCTATAGCAGTGACCTAAATTAGCCTTATTGCAGTATTCTTCATATCCTTTAAAAGTCTGATATTATTGTTTTGCATCTTATATTGTATTACCAGCTCCTCTAACCCTGCATGCTGAATTCTCTTTGGCATGGAAATGTTGCACCCTCTCACATGGAAGGGAACTGGCTCACACAAAGTTCTTTATCTATACATATGGGACAAATCTCAGAAAGGGAAAAGATAACTTAGAGATCAATAAAATGTTTCCCTGTGGTACTGAGAAATATACAGATACTGGAAGGAATATTTTTAATAGCCATATTTACACCAACAGCAATGAAACAATGCTAAGAACTCACACAAAAAACAGTATGCCAAAATTTTTTCAGATACTTTCTACACAAACTTAGATGGAGAAACCTAATCACTACATCAGAAATCTCCCTTTCCCAACACCTCCTGTGTTGAGCAAGTGGGATTAATGAGCAGTACTACTTCTACCTGGTAGGTAAGGAGTGGCTAAAAGAGGCTGCCTGTAGCACTTCTCTACCAAGCACCCCAGAGGATGCTGCAGAGGATCCAGTCTGCAATGCTGAATTACTACACACAGAAAGGCCCATGTGGCCTCTTTAGAGAGCTCTACACAGCAGATATCTGCCTCCTCTGCTCCGAGCCCCGTGCCTGCTATGGTGGTGCATGTATTTGTTCCCACTGGTACTCTCTTTACCCTTCACTAAACATGCTTGCTTAATGCAGTCTTTCAGCTAGTGGGAAATAGGTCCCTTGAAGGCTGTCATTCCCTTTCGGTAACCCCCTGGAACAAAACAAAGAGGTGATCTGACTTTCTGCTCTCCAGAGTTCACTTGGGATGAATTCTAACAACTCTCATAATGTCGAGATTAGGCAGCTTTCCTCCTCCTTGTTAACAAGGCAGTGACAACGAGCGAGAGAAGTCAATTTCCTTTTCAAATAAAACTAAGAAGCCACTGTTTAGTAAATAAAAAAGTTACAAATAAATACTCAGGAAATTTGACTGGTGAAGCCCTCCAGTACTTCATACTGGAGGTACTGGCTCCCAGGCCGGGGGGGGGGGATCATCTTTAGGAAGCTGAAATTGGGATTCCATAGGCTTCAAAGAGCAGATGCAAATCCTGGGAGACTCCTTTTTAAGGTTAAGCTTGAAAGCTGCCCTTTTGAAATGGACAGCTGCCAGCCTGACCACTGACCCCATCGTTTCTCTGGACAGGGACCTAAGCAATTAGGGAGCTGACATCTAACCTGCCTTTCCTCACACGCGGCAGCAGGCAGGATCTGGCACCTCCAGACCCAGGCCATTGAAGTTTCCTCTGAGCTGACTGAGAAGCAGAAAGCAGACCTCAGGAATAAGTCTGGAAATAACAAGGTCAAAATTACCTGTTCTGAAGCAAAGTCCTTTAAACCATGGGTTTTCAGGAAGGCATTTGGCCAAGTCATGTCGGACCTGCCCACTAGCAATCAGTCTCACCCGCATTCGATTCTAGGAAAACATTCTTAGAATCATAGAATCATAGAACCGTTTAAGTTGGAAGAGACCTTTAAGATCATCAAGTCCAACCATTAACCTAGCACTGCCAAGTCCACCACTAAACCATGTCTCTAAGCACCACATCTACATGTCTTTTTTTACCTCCAGGGATGGCGACTCAACCACTTTCCTGGGCAGCCTGTTCCAATGCTTGACAACCCTTTTGGTGAAGCATTTTTTCCTAATATCCAATCTAGACCTCCCCTGGCGCAACTTGAGGCCATTTCCTCTTGTTCTATCACTTGTTACCTGGGAAAAGAGACTGACACCTACCTTGCTACAACCTCCTTTCTTCACCCTGCTCACTTTGGTACAAACACCAATGGGTTTCCTCCCAGTCAGCTGATTTATGAGGTGACTAACATCTCTCCCAGAGCAGGGCTGCAAACCCCTGCTATCCATTCATATGGACTAGAAAATGGTCAAGGGCTGAACGGTTATAAAGTGTAACTTTTCTTAGTTACTGAAGTGATTACAGCAAAAAAAATGTGGAGCGTGGCCCTACCACTTTTGTGGTTATTCTCACAGTGTACGCGGAATCTGTGCTGGACAAACCCTGTCCATGCTAAGCTAACAGCCAAGCTATGAAAAAAAAATCAAATAGCATATTTCATGCACTTCCCAACAATGTATCTCACTGCTGTTTACACAACTGAGCAGGTAGATAAAAGCACCTGTCCTGCTTAAAATCACTTGAGCTTCAAACACTCCTGATCGGGTTATCACAGCAGTCTTGCTTAAAGGACGATTACACTCAAAAAATCTGTGGAGCATAAGACTAGATATTTTTGGACAGGGGTACTAGTTGGTGCAGGTCTTCATCCACTGTCCTGGTTTCGGCTGGGATAGGGTTAATTTTCTTCCTAGTAGCTGGTATAGTGCTCTGTTTGGGGCTTAGTATGAGAATAATGTTGATAACACACTCATGTTTTAGTTGTTGCCAAGTAGTGTTTACACTAATCAAGGACTTTTCAGCTTCCCATGCTCTGCCAGGTGCACAAGAAGCTGGGAGGGGGCACAGCCAGGACAGTTGATCCAAACTGGCCAAAGGGCTATTCCATACCATATGACGTCATGGTCAGTATATAAACTGGGGGGAGTTGGCCGTAGGGTAGTGATCGCTGCTTGGGAACTGGCTGGGCGTCGCTCGGTGGGTGGTGAGTGGTTGCATCACTTCTTTTTTTTCCCTGGGTTTTGTTCCCCCCCCCCTTGTTGTTTTCCTTTTCATTACAATTTTTTTTTCTCTTTTTCCCAATTATTAATCTGTTCTTATCTCAACCCACGAGTTTTCTTACCTTTGCTCTTCCAATTTTCTCCCCATCCCACTAGGGGGGAAGGGTGAGCGAGCAGCTGTGTGGTGCTTAGTTGCCAACTGAAGGTAAACCACGACATCCACTAATAGGTTATTAAAGCAGATTTGATTTCAAAGTGCTCAGAGCCCTCATCTAAGTAGCCATTGCCTGCTGTGAGATGAAAAGGTCTCCTGAAAGCAACACCAAATGAAGGAAAGGTTCCTTCAGGTTCAACCTGAGAGGTGTCCTGCAGCTGGCCCTAGAGATGCGGGAGAAGGGAGAATGCAGGCAGAACATGGAGTAAAAGTAAGTGAGAAATTATTTAGCAGCTGTAAGTGATTTGCAGACTGCAAAGAGACTGACATTTTAAACAAACAAAATAAACAACTCTTCCAAATTCTTCTTAAAGGCAAGCTGGTAGCCTGATCTTCACCACAGTCATACTATTTACTATGACTTGTACTTTGGAAAGAGGAATACAAAAGGAAGAACTGGATCTAATGATTCATCTAATAAAAAGAATTAACTCTGAGAATAAACAGTTTGATTTAAGTTAAAACATGTAGTTGCTTTAAGTTAGTACCACCAGAGTATGAAAATAACTGAATTATTTGAGTCAGAAAATGTCCTTACAAGAATTTTAGCTTCACAGGTGTGACCTGCCCAGTTCCCACTTCTTTGATCAGATGTTCAGGAGAAACAGCAACATTTATAAGGGCACGTGTCGCATGCAGGGTTACAGTTCAGCTTGGTATTCCTGTGTGAATAGCCAACCACAGTGGTTGGCCATCAGCCCCACAGTTCAAAGGCCAGCTCGCAAGTTGTCCACGTCTCCCACTATCTCAGGATTTACAGGTTGTGCTGGGCAGTGGAAGACCAGTGTTTTACTTTTACAATTAGCAGAAGCAGTATCAGCCACTGTCTTAGGGTGAATAATCAAAGAAAGGCCACTTGGCTCAGCCTTTTAAATAAGAGGCACCAACTGGCAACTTTGCTATGTCCCAGATTGGGTCCCACATGCTTGTGGCTGGTACCATCATCTTATATGTAAATATAATAAACTCTAAAGCCTCAGTACATCCCAGTCTTACCAGTACTGTGAGCACTACAGACCTCAGATATGTGCAGGTGCAGCTGGATGCCACTGGATCCCTATAGAGTTAGATACACAATAGCACAATCGACATTATGATCAGGGGACATAATGCAGCCTGGCTTTTTACTCATTTGTGTCTTTTTCTCCCCAGGAGTGTTACCCAACCCTTCCAACAGCCACGACCCCAGCTCTACCCACTATTTTTTCCCCCTAAGTCATGAAACAGCAGTACTGTGGCATGTGAATATTTGTGTGTCTATTGCTTGACCAGTTCCTGGTGCTGCCACTCAGAAGATAAAAACACAATGTTTCTCTGGCCTTCTCCTTCAAACAAAGCTCCCAATAGTTTATCCAGCACTGCATTTATTGGGATGTACTGAGGGATGTAAGGGAATAATTGACCAAGAATCACTGCATAAACCTAATTTCCATAGGTTACCATGTTAGAAATAGATTGAAAGAACATTACAAACTGTCTTTTATCTTTTCTTCATTACAGTCCAAACATCCTATCAGGTGTACCAAAAGTTTAGGAAAGAATAAACTGTCTTACATTCTGAAAGAAAAAACCAAAACAAACAACTCCCAAAAAATCCCCAACCCAAAACCAAAAACAAAACTCAACAACAACAACAAAAAAAACCATGGAGAGCAATCAGTTCTGTAATATTTAACTTAACAGGGTAATAATTTTTCTCCTGTGATAATTAAAATTATGTATGGCATTAACTGGAAGAGACCAATCTCTCTTCCCTTTGCAATAAGAATAATAGATATTGTCTAACTCACTGCTTAAAAAACCCAACCAACCAACCAAACACAACCTTTATATTTCCTGACAACTTTTTTAATGCATTCTCAAAGACTAAAATTACTAATATTACTTATTGAACTAATATTTATGGTACACATACTCTGTAAGAAGATAAATGGTCCATCCTTTAACTAATCTCACAGTGAGTGACAACCTTCCAGACATAGGTATTGTTTTTAAGACATTCTTCTTAAATTCTTAGGTTGTTTTTATTTTTAATTGAATTAACATGCAGAAGTTTGCACTGAATATTTGAGTTGCATTTTTCTAGGTGATAAACACCAGTAAAATAGATAGATTTTTTTATTCTCCAAAGAATGAAAAAGTCCTGGTTTAGTTCAAGTCTCTTATTCCTTTAAATACATACCAAATGTAGTTAAAATACTATATTTTTTTAATCATATCAATGTTACTGAAAAAATATATTGATTAATTGAAATGTGTTTATAAATGTTTGTTCAGGAGCATTTTCTTAATGTCCAACATTTTGCCATTTGCTGCCAGTTCTAAAAGGCGTTTTCTACAATGTTTTAATCATGAAGCTTTGGGATTAAAAAAAAATGACTAATATATAAATTTCATGGGAAAGCTTTTTTGAGTTCCTACAACAGTGCCTTGATTAGGCTATAAAAATAACTATGTGCTGGAAAATATATAAGAATGAAAAAAATCACAATTAAGTAAATAGAACTAAAATTTATAGAGAATTTTGAATATTGAAACATTGTTACTACAGCTTTCCATATTTCTAAGTAAAATGTATATTAAAAAGTTCCATCTTTACAGCATTTTATCTACCAGTCACAAAGAGAACTTAAGTCCCTATCATACTTACCAGCCAACATAATTTTCAGAAGTTACAGATCTCTAGTTTTTACCAAAAGTTTATTATTGCTCAACCTACAGACTCTAACCTTGATTAATTTATTTCCTTCACCATCTTTAGGGAATTTTATAAGTTATTAGAAGTTTAGACCATTTGAATACTACTCTCTCCAAAATTCACAATGTTAAAATCTTATAGCTATTAATTTCTCAGAGAAAAATCAAGATTTCAAGAATTGTGGTGAATTTTTCTGTCTGATCAGGGAGTCAGAAATGATGCTTTCTGAGCAATCACAACTAGCCAGTATTCCAAATATTGAGTGAGACATTTTCAGTAAACAGCCTTTGGGAAGCTGCATATAGTAACATATTTTGGGAAATGCACCTGCTCCCTGATATGTTATGTGCAGAAGTAAATAAAACCATTAGTTTATTTGTAGAAAAAAGCACTCAGGTCTAACTTCAGTCTCCAATATCAAACACAATAGGAAATATATACCCAAACCATTTGGTTTGTTAGGGGTTTTTTACTGTTTCACGGGTGTAATGTCAACAAAACGCTGCCTGTACATGCTAGGCAGGGCTGCAGAAGACATCTGTGATCAGCCATGAAATAAATGTTTTAGGAATTTGGTAAACTATCAACATTTCTGAATCCTCTAATTTTGTCATAAGCTCCCCTTGTAACAGCCACTTCTATTTCTCGCTCCTTGGTTTTTCATGATAATGCTCAGTTGGCAAATGAATTGAATTTGCAACAGAAGGTAAAGGAAACAATATTTTCAGTGTGGCAAGATGTCTTTTTCTTCCCTTTCGTTAGGAGGTTGTTTCTATACATAACTGTTCATCATCCTCTAGCTGAAGTGCTAAAATAGTTGAATCCCCTTGCTCAAGTCTCTCAGTTACAATATGGAGGAATAACTATAATAGAAGGATTTGAGGAAAAAACCCAGGTCTGTGACCAATTTTTGATTAAAAATAAGAAAGAAATAAAACAGAATCCAAAATACACAAACAGAAAACCTCAACATACACATGGGTCCCTTACCAGAAGAATTTGTGAATATTTGTACACAAATTTGCTCATAAACCAATTTACACATCAGCCGTGGTAAGCGTATTTGCCAGTTAGGTGAAAAGCTGTATATCCCCTTTTCCAAAAAGCAGGTCATGTGGACTGTATTTATTAAATAGTTTCTTTTTTTTTCTAGAAAAGTTATTTCAGACCCTCCAAGCAGTTCTAAAATTTACCAACATAACAGAAGGACGGCAAAAGCGCAACAAATAATTAGGTCACACTATCTAAACACTTTGGTATGTATATGAAAATTAAAGAAATACATGCCCACATATGTGAAACAGAGATTGTTTTCTGCAGCAAATTTATGAGAGGTCTAAAGTTATTAGTGAGTTCTAAGGAACAGCCTTAGGCACTGATTATGCACTATTCATTTTGCTGGTAAGTACTGCCTGAAAATGGCCATCCTTACCAAGATCAAAAGTCTACCTTGAGAAGTATCCTTACTTTGATGGTAGATAGCAGTAAATCCTTACGTAGATTTAAAAAAAAATAAAAGGGAGGGTAGGAAAACAAAACTGTCTTCCAGCTTCTGCAATGAGAATTTAGCCAGCCTGAGCTCAGTAGCCCTGGTGGATTTCTTCTGCGTTACTTTGGCAGCCACTTTGAACCACTTTGGTAGCCACTCTCGTTCCTTTGACCTGTGCCGCCCATAGCGCAGTATTAACGCTCAATCCAAACATATCCAAACATTTGTTACCTTCACATAGCAGTTTCTTTT
The DNA here is from genome assembly GCF_035582795.1 of Mycteria americana. Classification (NCBI taxonomy): domain Eukaryota; kingdom Metazoa; phylum Chordata; class Aves; order Ciconiiformes; family Ciconiidae; genus Mycteria; species Mycteria americana. The sequence continues at coordinate 141,120,878 of NC_134366.1, read as the reverse complement.
GTGTATATATCTGCTACGAAAAGACAACAGTAGTACAGTAGAAAGGTACAATATCAGCATCAGGCATTTTTAATATGTTTCCCTGGAAAATCTCTCCCAGAACTTGGAGACATTCTTCCCTACTCTCACCAAAACATGTGAATATCAGGGAAGAGTTATTTTGTTTGCTTAAGGCTTTGCTTTTTGCTTTTTTTTAATCAGTTTGATTAAAATGAAGTACAGGTACAAACTTCTTTTTCCTTGTGATCACATTTAATACTTGAAAATCCTGAGTTGAAAAATAGAGGCCAGGCACTTGCACAATAAGACGTGATTTATTGTAACACACAGAAAATTCTGCCTCTGATAAATGTTAACACTGTAAACAATTTCTATATTAATGTTTACAGATTTCAGTCTTTTCAGTCCCTACAGATATCTATCTTCTTTATCCCAACAATTGTAACGGTAATAGCCGTTTCATTTTCCAAAATTGCAAAAATATTGTTTTAATAGTGGCTATTGATATGGATATATCTTCAGCCAATATTAATGTGATTTTCTAAGATAAAAATCATTTATTTTAATTTTCCACGGGTCATACAAAGGTTGGAGGGCACTATTCATGACAGCAAGCACAGAACATATACAACATGATACTTTTTTAATTCCAAACCTTCCTTACATTGTAAGCACTTTTTGGCAGCTCATAATTTAAAATTCTCACAAAGGAATGATAACAAGTACTATAAATAAAGTTTCCAAACAGCCAATTCAAATCAGCAGGAAACATCACTTCCTAGGAATTATGCTGTTCTAGGTATCTTAGAAGTAAAAAGAGTAACATGAAAATGAATGCAATATTATGTTAAACAATATAATATGTCCATTTTGATCTTCAAAAAACTGAAATATTGATTGCAAGTATTTTCTAGTTGCTTCTTCTTAAGGCTATGATTATACTATTCCAGTTAAAGAAAATTTCGTCCTGTTGCACAAACATTTTAAAACCCTCTCTAAATAAAGCACTTCATTTTTCAGAAAACAGTACTTATTACTAATATAATTCCTATGTACAACACTGAGATAAAGACAAACACATAATTTTTGGTTTTAACAATTTGTCATGCAACTATAGTTACATCTAAAATAAAACAATAATAAAAACTAGGGTGCTTAGATTCTTTTCTTTACACTTTTGAAAGAGGCAAATGGTTGAAGGGAACAGTTCATAATAGAGATAAGGTAAGGAAATATAGACCTGAAATAAGCAAAGTTCATGAAAACAGTTAAGTAAAACAAATAGCACAGTAGGGACTGAATTAAATTTTTAAATGCACACAATAGAATACCTGTATAACACAAGTGATTTCCTTCTTACAGTCATAAATTCAACATACAGAAACAATGCATTGGAGAATGATGCACTTTATAGGGTTTTTTTCTTCCCTTCTTAAAATATAGAACTATTATGATTCTCTTGTGTGGATGATAAATCCAGCTCAAAATTCTACCCACTGTGACTTCTACCAAAACGTAGTACTGAGAATGAGCTGTGAGAGAATGAATTATGATATACCAGTGGTTTGTGCAGCGTGTGTATTGAAGACAGCAAAGAGTGGAGAGAAGGAAGGGCACACAAAAGGAGGAAGAAAAACCCAATATTTTAAAGGTAATTTTTAAAAAATGCAATAACATTAAAAGTAATATTAAATAATTTAAAATAAATTAAAATCTAAACCAAAAAGAGCATACCTTATAAAATTTTAAATTAAATAAGCTACCTAGGGAAAGTACTCTAAATAGTGAAAGATATAGGCATGAATTCAGATGTCAGCTTTCAATACTGGTATTATTAAAACTATTTCTTAAACTGTTTTCGTCAGAAGCAATAGCACAATTAAATTCATCAAAGCTCCTATGCGTCTGAAACTAAAGAATTTCAAGACTTATTTAACTTTGCGACCTCTGGAAGACAAATATTTGGACCTAAAAAACCCAACAACCTAAACTAAGGGAAAGCAGAATAACTGGTGCATACTTAACATTCAAAAATATTGGAGATATTCACAATTTTAAAGAGTATTTGAGCAGGAGAGACTAAAACTCTTCTAAAAACATGAACCACTTGAGGCACTCCAGTAATTTTCAATTGCTTTGCAATGTGCAAGCAAGGAACCTTGATCACTTTCACAATGAAGTACTTAAGGTCTCTGATAATTTTACACCCTTATATGCCACATATTTCTAGAACCCCATCATTTCCTGGCTGAAGTGGTTTTAAAAATATGTGAAGTGCTCCAATAATTTTAAATTATTCTGCGCAATGCAAGCTCAGAACCCTGATCACCTCAAAATTTAAGAGCTTATAAAAATGTGAAGTAGCCCAATATTTCTGTATGATTGGGTATTGTGATTTCACTTGTTTTATAAAGTGCTTCCATTTGGAAGGAAGTCTGGTGATAAACTGAAATATAGCTGTTGGCTAGCAAATATAGCCATGTAAAAATATAATATTAACAAAATGAATCAGAGAACATGCTTATGCCCCCCACAAAAATCAGAACTCAAGCAATACAATGAAAAGGAAAAGTTATCCCGAATCCCCAGTTGCAAGCAAAGGAGAAAAGATCTGTCCCAAAATTTCAGTAACAAACCGTATGTTCAAACAGCTAACATATTAGAATATATAGAAGGTACAATAAATCAAATGCTGCATTCCTTCCAGGAGAGTTATAATTATTCATATATCTAATAGCCTTTACAGATATATTTTATGAATATCTGTAATGAATATTATTTGATTATTTTGTCAATACATAAGGAACTTACACACTTCTCACTTTAATCTGTGCTGTCTGGGTTTTTTCAGGGTTATTTTTTTATATAATAAAATTGGACAGGAATATTGTCACTTATACAATGGATATTAATGAAAAATATGCTTTATTTCTGCCAGCAGTTCTATTCAACAGTACACTGGTTTGCTGAAAAAAAAAAGTATTCTTATCTCTGGAAGGTTTTTAGATGGTTTACTATTCTGAAAGGGCTTGGATTTTTACTAATTATGCACACAGTTTTGGGGGAAAAGATGATAGCTACCAGGTTTATCCACCTATATAATGGAAAGTGAGGCTTCTGTATAGGTTACCTCATTTACGTTCATAACCTAAACAAAAAAATGACCCCCTAGAGCAGGAATTTCAGCACTGTCTGTCAGCTTGCATTTCAATGAATTCCCACACATGCTCAGAAAAATATATTGCAAAAAATAATCTCACATTCAGCATTCATTGTCCTCCTCTATATTTTCCTTTACCTTCCCCCTTCTTGCACATGTACAGCAGGATTTCAAATTAGAGTTCACAGACTTAGTGTTTTATTTTTCATTAAGTTCCCAATTAATATTTAGTTGAGGTCTGGCAGTGGACAGGAGGTTCCTCTCACCGCAAAGCAGCATCTTGGGAAAAGACAGACTATCTGCAGAAGAGGAAGCAGAGAAAGCACAGAAGTTGCCAGGATTCCTGCCCTTTCCACCCAGTGCCAGGACCTATTACAATCATTGGTAGCTGTTTTGGTTAATGTTATGGTTTTGCTGTTGTATCACTTTCTGAGGAGCCTGAAATCCACTCAGCAGGGTGACCCACTTGTCTGCTAAGGTGTGTATAAAACTTCCATTAGGATTAAGGGAAGCAATGTTCAGTGGTGGAAAAGCAGCTAATAAGGTATGTAACCCTTCCAGCACCTTTTTTTCTAAACCAAACATTTCCTCAAGTAGGTCACAAATTCCTTCTCAAAGAAGCAAGGGAAGACACTGACATCAAGCAGAGGCCCTCCTAAGCCACTTCAGCAAGAAGACTAATCATCAAACTGAATGAACCATCAGGACTTCCACAGAACTCCTGAAGCTGAGGAAATTTATCATCTCCCATAAATAGCACACGTCTCCTGTATTTTTTAGCAATAATGGCATGTGGAGGAGAAATACAACAGTTCACATGCCCCCTGATATGAACAAGCAGAAAATAAGTAATTCTTAAATTTCTTTAATTCTTTAATTCTAAAATCAAGTAATTCTTTTTCTAAATTGATATCTAAATATTCTGGCCTGGCAAAAAAATCTTCATAAAAGGTTCAGGAATTTTTCTTTAGGTAATGAAACTGGAAAGAGAATACATCTTCTTTCTAAAAACAACATTAAGTTACTTATTGCTATTTCGTACTATCCAGCAGCAGAAATATTTGTTTTGTCTTTAGCTCCAGCTTCTTGGAGTAAGAGAAAATGAAACTTTATTCCAGGAATTCTTGACATGACTCAGTAATGAGATTTTTTCCCAAAGTCTATCCCATCAGTAGTTTGCAATTCGCTTTAGAAGATTCACTCATGAGATGTCTCCAATTTCCTTTTCCTGGCCCCAACTTTTAAGGGTAGAACATCCTGATTACTAAGAGAGGTGTAGGAATGTAATTACTACTGGAATGAAGTTTACTTTAAGCTTCTAGATGTGTATTTTCAAAACTGGCCAAAGGTACAAGTAAAGAAAGGATGTTTTGTTCTCCATTTTACCCGTGAGGTTTTGCACATCTCTGTTTTCTTTTGTGTGTTGACTTAAAGTGAAAGCTAACTGACTCAAGAGAGGCAGGTTTTAAAACAGTCAGTTTAACTTAACGGAAGGAATAGCGATAGGAAATACAAATAATCTGAGCAGGGGAAGCTCTTTTAAATAGAGGTTTTAATCATCATGTTTTAAGGAAATTTGATTTGGAATATGTTGGATCTGACATGCCATCAGGATGACTCATTCTGCTGAAATACATCATGTTTCATTATTATTGCATAATGTGACATATTGATATAATCAGATGAATTGTCAAAACAAGATGTCAAATATGTGAAATTCAAATGAAGCAAAGTTTGGAAAAAGTCCTCAAAAGTGACTACATGTTATTACTTTAATTACATATTTTACTCCATCTTGAAAAGCAGGTCTTTCTATATTAGTACCTCCTTGGCCTTGCATTTAGAATGGCTTCCCTTAATTTAGCCACATGTTTTTGCATTGCAGAGGACATTTGCATGGCCACCTGACCAGAGAACACCTTCTCAAGTAAACATATTTTCCAAAACAGGGAGATATGGGAAAGGAAAGTCCTTTTCCTTCCACAATTTCTCATCCCTTTTGTTGGGTCTGGGCAGATTATAGAGCAAAATGTTTTTAATCTGGGTTTTTCCAGTCTCAAAAATTTACTAAGGGCTAACACTTCTAGAGTAGTGCTGTAGGTGACCCTGCTTGAGCAGGGCATTGGACAAGATGACTGCCAGAGGTCCCCTCCAGCCTCAACCATTCTGTAATTCTGTGAAAAATTCTAGCTTTAGCCTTGAGTCTCCACCTGTTTCTAAAACTCTTGTAAACATTTGAAAGAGCTGAGTCTAATTTGAACCCCATTGCAAATAGACGTAGATGATATGCCACTTCCATACTCACAATAGACTTACAATCTTCATTAGTCATAAGAATAGTCAGACTGATATGGAACAGACCACTATTCAGAACTGAATATCTGTGGCCTTTCATTTTGACTAGTAGTTATACAGGTTTAAGGCTGTAGTACTCCTTACAAAACTGTCAATTCATAAGAGGTGCTAATTTCAACAGAAACAAATACTTCTTTCAGGATAGAAAGCAGAGAGAAGTCAATACTATTCTCAAATTCTGTCACTTCTGCAGGAAAAGACTCTCTCCCGAGGGAACCACAGATAGGTAAAATGTAATACAAGGTGTCCAATTTCTTGGAGTTATAGAGGTTTTGAACATGCTCAAGAATTCCTCCATTGTCACCCGTGTCCATGCTGAGACTGGTTTCCTTCCAGAGCAGTTCCCATGGCTCACTGGCGCAGGTTATGTTCCTGTAACTGACCTAGCTGTGAATACTACACTGCTTTTACTGTGTAGAAAATAAAGGTTAATACACATGAACAACCATCTAACCTCAGCCCTCATGTTAAAATACTAGCTGACATTACATTAGTGTGATATTCCGAAGAAAATGTAGTAGAGCTTTGAGGAAAAAAAAAAAGAATCCCAGTATATAAATAAGCTAAAACATTTGGAAGCATTTTGTTTTGAATAATTTTAATACATAATGTTTTTTAAAAAACTACAAAAAACCCCAAAAGGATATAAAAAATAGTTTATTGCTGAACTGTAATACAATTTCCATGCCGAAAGACAAAAACTCCCTATACTGAAATGCTACTGGTTATTTCAAATCCTGCCTGAAGCATGGCACACAGTAATAATGATGACAACATCTAGTCCAATAATGCAAAATCAATAGAATGCATTGAACTGCTATCCAAAGCAAATCTAGAATGTCATTTGGTTGATTATTAATTAAATTGACACCTGCCAAACTAAATACAAACAAACTAAATACAAAAAAACTTTATTTGGTTTACTAAATTAAGTAAATTAGTATGAAGGAAAATTAAAATTATTTAAAAACTATTATATAAAGCAAGAAGAAAAGTAGAGTTTATGATAGTGCTAGCATAGAATCCTGACAATTTTTATGCCTTAGGCTTTGACATATTTAAAGAAAAGAAAAAACTGATTGTATAAATTGTATAAATATAGCTTTTGCAAATGGCCTTTTAATTCTTATTGATCACAACTTTGGCATTCAAAGTCTAATTATACTAAAAACTCTTGCTATATCTCCAGTGTACTGAGAAATCATTGCCTGAAATTAATCAGTACTCCAAGCACACCATTCCTAATTACGACCTGATCTTTGTAGTGCTTCATACACCATTTTGTTGATGCTCTTAAGAACTACCTGACAAACCTCAAACCAAATCATAATTTCCAAGTGACATTTTTGTTGTATCATATATGATACATAATGAAAGTGTTCCACAAAGCATTCAGGCAAATAATCAGAGCATTAGAATTCCACTAAAGCTATATGTTTTGAAGTTTCTTAAAAAAAAAAAAATTAAAAGAATAATAAATAATCCAGAAACATTCCTTTTTAATCTCAAAATATATCTACTTCAGGAAGACTCTCTTTCTGCAAGTTATTTTTGAGGTGTCTTTGCAAGTTAAGGTTTTGATGTCCATTTCTCCCACTGACTAATAATATTACAGACTGCAGTGGCCTAAATACTTACCTTACAACAGTAGTGTCTTGTGCTTTTTAAGAAGATACCAACTGTGAAAGCTAAGAGCTTTTCATACCTTAAATGGGTAAATTTCCTTTTGGATGAGAGGCTTAAATCTGGTTTAATTTGTGGATATTCCTGCTTACCTCAGTGATGAACTAAGAGGACAGGTAGAGTTGTTGCCTTCATCACTCTAGCGTGTTTTATTTACTGATATAAATGAATAGGCTGGCACTGAATATTTTAAGCCTGCAGAGTACAGCAAATTTCACAGGGTGCTGTTCAACTAGAGCAATGAGTTCCACGTGGTCTATGTAAAATAACTTCAGTTAGATCAGGCTAATCACCACAGTACATTTACCCACATGCAGCACCGTTGGGGTTTTGTGTTGTTTATTTTAGTTCAGATAGCAAAAGCTTTGCTAGTTTTGATCAGGATGTAAGAAAAAGGAAAGCAAGTAAGCATAGAAATCTAGTAAAAAGAAAAATGAAAACATAATACACCAGATATGAAAAAATATTTTCATGAGAGATTTCAGAATTTCTTCCACTGTGAATTGGAATTATTTTCCCATAGTTTTGACAGCTTCTCTGGAAAGAGAAAATAAGCCCACGAAATAAGCCCTTTGCCTTGTTAAGGGCCAAGGACCTAAGGAGAAGCAGCAAACTGGTGGAAACAAACTGATGCAAAGTTTTTTGAATTATACCTGGCAGAACCCAAATCATAGTTTATAAAAACAATTTATTCTTGAGGTTGCAGTTAATAGGGTTTGACAGAGCCAGTTACTCAGTTGCCCCAGCTATTTCCCAAATTGAAGATTTGCCCTTAGATACTACTTAAAGCATAGATAAAAATTCAGTAAAGACCATTAAGTTATGCTCACAACCACTTTTGTCTGCATTGAACATTGAAGTACATTGGAGTAGTCTCATTGCTCATGCTCTGGACACCCTGTCCACTCCACTGCAGTTGCTGTAACAACATAAACTTGAACAATTCCACAGCAGATTCTTGTAAGGACTAGCATGCAAGTTACACATTTTCACCACAAAAAAAAAGGTATATTCAGCTCCAAGAGTCATTCAAGCTCTAGGACGTTCAGTTTAATCTTCTGTACAGGTGTTTCATATTTCTTATATACCCATTTTAAATGTTCAGTGAAGTAAGCAATGTTTCCCTCAATAGAGAATTATTTAGAAAAACAGCACATTGTAAATTCTCTTTCTAGTAACTGTCCAAGAAATAGTTGATGCAGTAAACTTCCAGTTCTAAATTATAAATATCCTGTGGCAGATGTGTTTTTAATTGCTGCATACAGAAACTAGGTCACTTTAATTGAAAACAATTAAGCCCCAAATTTGCAAATACATTAACTACCTAAAATCCCTGGCTACTCAAAGTACTGTTGCTGAGTCTTTGAATGGGTTTTGGCACTTGTCATAGAAAAGGCAAGTGCAAGTTTAGTCTCCTTTTCAGATTTGGCAAAAAGAAATCTGTCAGTCTGGTAAGAGACTGCCAAGATCCTTCACCCTTTCTTTGCTTATGTTGCTTTTCCCAGAAAGCTTGGGAACAGCGTTGCATAATCTGTAACACACTTCAACAAAAACACACCTTTTATCTCACTATTGATCTCGAATGCAATCATGAAATCCTTCTGTGTTCACAGACAAGGATTTCTCACAGTCTTTAAACAATAGTTTGAACATATGTAGTGTCTTCCCTCAAAGTCTATGTCTAGCAAGTATGGCCCATTTTAATTTACAGCCAATGGAAATGAAAGGAAAAACCAATACAGTGCTTCTATGACGCCTTTCCTAGAGTACTGTTAGGCTGCATACAACCAAAACAGCTGTTCTAAGTGGTTTCTAAATATGTGCTGAGCTCTTGACCATGGAATAATTTAAAAATACTTGCATATCGTTCTGATGTTCTTGTATTAGCACAAGTATTTTGTTAATTTTCTCCATCTGTTTTTTATTCAAAGAAGAATAATGCCTCTGAAGCACTCAGAAAACAGTTTTCTTAAATCTTATGGCAGTGATAACCTGCAGAATTCTTTCTGACACCGTTTTTTAGTGTTTTTAACTGCTCAGAAGAGATGGCAACAGCCTTTCTATCACATGTAGAGAGACTACGATAACTAATGAAAGCCAAATAGTGTTATTAAAAAACAAAGAACAACAAGGAAAGAAACAGCTACCATTTGGAAAGACTGTTAGATCTTTGAAGCCTAAATCCTTTTTCATTTCATGATAAATATAACTGTTGTTTCAGGGGAAATAAACTCACATAAGATTTGGCCAAAATTGCTGTTATCTGAAGTCACTTGACTGTCTAGAGTTGCTTGATCATTCTGACGTGCTTAATTCTAGTGTGCTTCAACTTTCTCATTTAAATATCTCTTCCCATCAATCATTAGTACTTTCCTTCCTGGGTCATTGAGAGCATAATACTTCATTGTGTCAGCTGAAGGTGTGCTGACCTACTTTTCCTGGTTAATTTCAAGGGTAGGATCAGATGTTCCATTGCTTTTAGTAATTGATCTAACGATAGATCTTTACTAGAGCACCCATGACATGGTCTGAGGGTCATTCCAGGCATCACTGACTTCAAGGTCATAATTGAAATGAAAAATTCTCCAATCAATTAGGTAACTTGACTGCATAGTCTGTTCTTGAAAATGATTCTTTCAAAAACATATTGCTTTCATTTGATAAAAATTGGGTTTTAAAGCAGAAGATCATATGAAAGTTGCTGCTACTTTTTGGTGTGTAGTACTAGTTTTAATGTTAGCGGTATCTTAGCCATGTTAATTTTACATTAACTACCTAGTGCAAGTGGAAAGACACAACGATAAGTGACAACTCAAAACAGATTGCAAGATGTAAAAACAGAAGGATCATTGATGACAGCAAAAACAATAGTTTGTTGTAGAAGGTGCAAAGAAATAGTTCCAAACAAAATAATCTCTCAGGAACAGACTTCCAAAGTGCTAAGGAGGAGATACACTAGTCAGTTTGTTCATGTTTTCTTCCTCTGGCACACTACAAAATTTGATTTTTCAGGTCACACTCTGCAGTGTTTCATAAAATGTTACTTCAGTGTGCACACTCCCACAGGAAGAAGATATACACAACTGCTAGGCAAGCTTCTGATCTGCTGGGATTTTTTTTTTTTTTTTTTTCTTTTGGCAATGGTCTCATATTATTACCAAAATGGGGAAATACCTGTCCAGTACACAACATTAACATGCACAATAAGGCTCTCATAAATACATAAATAATGTACATGTAAAATGCAGAGTGAAGTGTAGTTTCATAGCTTCTGAAATGTATAGCTATTTAGCTGTCAATTTTCACCTATTTTCTACTATTCCAGATATCGAATATCATATAGTTGTAGAAAACAATGGATTCACACAGTGTCTATATAAAGAATAAATAGCATAATTCACACGGATAAGTACTTTTAGCTGTTCTTTTCCTTTATTAGTTTGCCTGTTTTAGAAAAATGTTTGTTTTTTGACTACTAAAATCTGCTTTTTAGAATTAATGATGTAATATTTCAGCCATGCAAACACTGCTGTCTTAATAATAATAATAATAATAATAATTTTCTTTAAATTATTGTCTAGAATATAAATAAAAATATTTGTGTCAGTACAGGAAAATCAAAATATATATGTTTACCGAAAATGTTACAGTTTACTTAATGAACGATTTCTATTAAAGCCCATACCAAAGAAATTTTTTTTCAGAAGTCTATTGTAAAAATTCAAAATAAAAGTTAATATTTTCACAAATGTATTCATGATGTTTTCCTTTGAATATAATATTTAAAATGATTATGAAGCATATTGGAAACCAAAAGAATTGTAAGTTTCTATAAGTTTTGTTTATAGTCTTTTAACAGAAACAAAGGCTATGGCATATGTAACCAATCAAAACAGCTCAAGTTTCCTGTACTTACAATATGATAATCCCTACAATCAGTTCACAAACAATCCCATGGTTGAAATAAAGTCACATAAAATTTGGTTGAATAACCCTAAAACAAACATCACACAACAAAAGAAAACTAAATTTAGCACAGAGTATTTCATCTAGTCCATTTGAAATATATTATATTCTAAACATAATATTAAGGAATAAGAAACATTTCTGGTTTATATACATTCACGTGTTTTGTGATGTTATTCCAGGTTACTTACTCCTCAGCAGACACTAATGAACAACTTAAATGAGACGGTTACCTTCTATTTTATTTAGAATTGGCAAAACAATAAGAACCACCACCCAGAAGACAGACAACCATCAGTAGTCTTAGATCATTTGCAAAGATTTTCTGGGGACTGGCAGAGAGGACATGAAATTCTGTGACACTGTGCTGTGCGTAACTGTCTGAGAGAAATAGAGAAAATAGAACAGAGGGATTGCAAGGGACAGGAAAAGCTCTGGAAATGATAGCCCTGAGAAAGAATAATGGAGACTGATCGGCGGCAGTGGAAATAGGAAAAAAACAGTAATTGTTTTTAAAGAGATTGTTTCTATTTGTGTGATTCCTACTGTATCTAAAGAAACAGTTTGTATATCTAAAGAGCCAGAGCTGTGAAGAGTGAATGAGTCCTCCAAAGAAAGATCTATCTCCACTATATTATCCCCACTGGAACAACCCTTAGTACCGATGCTTTTGCTAATTGCCCAGGTTAAGACACGTAATTTTGTAGATCAAAAGTTTTCCTGCAAAACTCTTCATGTGTATAAAGTTAACTACTTTTATACTTCTTCAGAAGTTCCAGATGAACACCAAGATTGTTTAAAAAAAATCTCCTAAGAACAGCAACCTGTCTTTCTTCATTAGCCACAGGTGAAGCAATCATAGTTCATTTTATGTAGAATAAGAAATAATCCCCATTTACCTGACTTCCAGAAAGTATAGAGCAGATGATATGACATCTTGACATGCACTCTCTGTAAATCATAGTTATTAAACATCTGATGAATTTTAGCATAAATTATATTTTGACCTCCATAGTAGCTGTGTAGAAAAATCAAAGAATCATGAAATGGTTGAGGTTGGAAGGGATCTCTGGAGATCATCTAATCCAACCCCCCTGCTCACAGAGTCTCAGCTAGAGCAGATTGCCCAGGACTTTCTCCAGTCAGGTGGAGATTCCACAACCTCTCTGGGCAACCTGTTCCAGTGTTTGACCACCCTGTTGCTGACCACCCAATCAAATGTTGCTTTTGCATTAGTGATCAAGTATTTCAACAAGACAAAAGGAAAAATAGAATACCAAGAAATAAAAATAATACCCCGCCATACACATTTGTAAACAATGTATTTGTTTTTCAGATTTCTTAAATATACGGAACAACATAACAAAAGATAAAGCATTTTTACTCCACTATTGAATGTCTGAATGTTGTACTAGCTGTTAGCAAGGGGACCCTAGTAGCTCTAAAACATTTCCATTCTATGAAAATTTTTTTAATACTGTCAATTAAAGCTTTCCTGAGAAGGTAAGATACCTTCGAATACACATCATTATTGACAGTCCTGGTAATACTATTGAAATCAATCTAGAAGATGTCCACAAATTGCTTCAGTTCTTGAAGCTGAACTCTACTTGCTTTACATCAGCAATATGACCTAATGAAGCAGCCAGAAAATGGAGATCCGTGTTGAGTGGTGATAGAATTGGGATTCTCAGCTTGTCTGAAGTCACAATGTCTGCTTCTTCTGTACTTCTGCTTGGCTACTGCAAAGGCAAGACAAATTTACAATTTTTTTAACATAGTCACTAGATTTTATGGCAGAAAATCACAGCAGTACATCTCTCACATCAGTCATGGCTATGACTCAACTCGGTACCTATTTCCACCTATTTGCCAATGAGGACATCTTTGAAGTCTGTATTGTTCCTACCCAACCATTAGAAGTGTTACAAATTTTTGCCTCAGTCCATGCAGATGAGGATGCAGAAGACAATTTTCCACAAAATACTGCTTGCTGAATACTTTAAGTATGTATAAAGACAATAAAAGGAAACGAGAGCTTCCTTCTCAGCTGAATGTTTTGATGTCTTCAGCTGAGAGAGAGGTTGGCCTTCCAGAAATTTCCTTGAAACTCTGCCTAGAAGCATCACTTTCATCTTATGTTTATCATGAGCCAACTGCTTTCTCTCAGACTGCATATATCTTCCAGGCACTTCCATATAGTTATGGAACTGACACAAATAAGACTTTTAGAAATAAGAATAGGTTAAAACATATTTTAAAATATTTAAGGAATACATCAAGCAGAAAGCAGGGAGTGGGGGAAGGGGAAGGAAAGAGGAACACGTTCTGGTAAAGTTGGTAGGATAGAAATTTTAACCATGATGATTTTTATTAAAGTAAGTATCTCTTGCTGGTTTATTGGTGGGTATATATTTTTAAAATTAGGCAGTGCCAAAGGCACTATGTTTGTATTCTTTGAAGTTGATACAACCAGATATAGCAGACCTCATGTTAGAAATAAAACATTTTTGCAGGAGAAACTGCTGCTAGCCAAACAGATTTCAGTCTTCACATCCTGATTCAAGCTTTCTAGTCTAACCATCGACTTGTACAATTCTCACTGTTTATTTCAGTGTGTACCTTCTGAGTTTTCTTTAAAAATATATGAAGACATTACTGAGGATCTGATTCAATAAAAAGTATGTCCAGACCTCCATGCCCTGGAAGCTCAAACAATGTTGCAGAAGCTGCAGAAATGGGACATATTTTCTATTGAATTGGGTACTGAGAATGCTCATAAGTTTTTTGTATTGATTTTTGTAACAGCCAGCAGTGAAAGACACAGACAATATTAGCTTCATCCACTACAGACCTGTGGATTTCACTTTCTGCATGCAACAGGGCATGGACTGAAAACATACAGCAACCCATTTAAAAAGAGAGTGCAGGGTAATTTTTATTCAGCATTAAATCAAATGTGTACCTTATTACAAGAAGACTATTTTCAAGACAGATACCCTACTATGATTAACAAATGATTAGGCAAGACTCAAGTGTGGTCATAACAGCACTTTGCACTTTTGAAATGCTTTCACCTAATATTAGCACTATATATGGATGTTTGCAGCTTATATAAAGAGACAATACAGCCCTGAATTACAAAAATAAATAAAGCATTACAAGAAATTAAAAAAAAGAACTTATTTACACAAAAATAAATAACTCAAAAGCTAAAAGCTCAAATTTCTCAGCCCTTTAACAATCATTCTGCCCAAACAGTTTCTTTCTTTTTTATGCACGATGGACAAGACTACAGTAGCCACTCTTTTCCCTCAAGTGCGGTGACTTTCTTCTAGCAGCACCAACTAACTCCATGCATGTTTTCAACTTTCCAGAAGACACGAAGTGCATCTCCCTTAGCAGACTTCAGCTGCTTCTCCTTGGTAAGATTATGTTGCAGTTAGCAGCATCCCAACATCCCCAAGTAAACTACTGCGAAGCTACATCGAGCTCAGTCACCTTCTGCGTTAACCTGTGAACATCAGCCGCCTGTTCCCAGCATACTCCACCCCTCTTTCTGCTTACAAAATCACAACTGCACTTAAAAACTGACCAAAGTGATGCCTTACACACAAACAAATTTAAACATTTCAGATTTTAGACCCTCAGCTTCAATGGTAACCTATGGAGTATGGCTCCTGCCATACTAAACTGATGTGCTCTGTTGCCTCCTAAGGAGCACTATACAACATAAAGGAAATGGGAGGACCTTGTAAAAAGTGAATAGGGTTCTGAAAACTTAGAGAACTTGATCTGAGATGAAAATTTCTAATTTTCTCTATATCCTGCTAAAAGGCACCGAGTGAAACACTGGGATTGTATAACAGATATAACTTTCCATTCATTACAAAGTTGGTCTAAGATTTCTGCTATGAATGTTAGACAACAATAAAACATTAACAAAAGCTACACACACACAATACAAAACCAAACCCAAAACTAGCTTAGGCAGACTGAAATCCTATTTGCTTTTTCTAAAACAGACCCCAGTAGGATAAACACGCATTTCAGTTCTCATCCAAAACAAAGAATTTCTCCTTCGATATAAATGCATGAAATCCTTGCTGTATAAGAGAAAAACTGGAAAAGGACTCTAGTTTCAAGATTTACTTGTAAGGGGAACATAAAATGTGTATAAATAACCTTCATATTCAAAGTCTCTTAATACAATGAAGATATCAATAAGATTCTAAATCTGAAATCCCCAAATCTCTTTATGACTCCACAGCAGTTTTACAACAGCAGCCTTTAAAGAGTTGGTATAAATGTTTATTAAAAAAAAAAAATGCACAGAAAATGAGAAGTAAAGAAAGCCTCCCTCAGCATTCTCCCATAGTTTAGAAATGAGCACTATGTCAGCAAAAAATGATCATGTTTGGCAGTTGCATTTCTTTGAAATTGTTATATTGTGTTAATAGGGACCAGTTGCATTTCTAAAATCCTTAAGACTTAAAATGTGGTTTTACTCAGAGAATACCTTGATTGCAGCAGAATTAGAAGCAAGTATAAGATTACATACCTTTCTACATGTTGTAAGAGCTTTGGATTTTTTTAATAAATATAGAAGATATTTTTAAACTCCTTCTCCTGATCAGGATTATTGGTGCTCGATGTTAAGTGCCATGGCCTAGATACTATTTTTTCCTCTACTTCCAAGAAAAAAAGAAAAAAAAGAAGTAAACTTTTATTCTGTGGAGTGAATATTTATAGAAAATAACTAATGCAAACAACTATTTTCTTTTTTTAAGACTATAGATACTCGTCAAATATTTGTTTTACCTCAACCATATTTGCAGTTCTGTGGTTTTGGACATATGAATCTATATCCAGTTGTAACGTAACTCATATATGAAAAGATACTTTCAGTTTTTAAACTAAAGCTTGGTCTATAATGGTATCTTCATCTCAAAAGCAGTAATATAAAATCACTTTTTCAAATTTAATTGAATACTTGCTTGTGTAAAACTTAGTTTTTGTGTCAAAAGAATGTTTTTGCCCATCCGCTTGAAAACAGTAAGAGAACAAATTCAGCCATGTAATGTTTTATAAAATACATAACCTTTATAAAAAGGTAATTCAAGAACTGTAAAAAGTTTGATTACAAGCAGGTTTTACATTACTAAATAAACAGAAATCCCACCATAGTATGGGACAGTTTAAGTCCAAATTAGAGCTCAAGTTCTTTGATTAACATTTTATATGTCATATGATTATTACTTAAATACAGTCTTTCTCATTGATGTTCATGTGGATTAAGTATTTATGGTCACTGCTTTTTACTGCTCTAACATCAACAATGTCCAGGCCTGTTACCCTTTATTACAGTCAGCTGATGTACTATATAGCCAGTGGCCCATGACAAAAATGGACTGTACAATCAGAACAGTAAGAAAATCAAGCTGATAGAACTAACAATTTCTGACATCTGATTTTGATGGAAATGGGACTATACATTTAAATAATCTGTATTCAAATACCTAAAGAGGAAAATGTATTCACATTTTGTAACATTTTAAAAATTGCATATTAATAGTTAGATCAAGTTTCAGAATACTGTGAGGAAATTTTGAATATATATAAAATCCATCAATCTGCTACTTTGTCCTTTTGGACTTCACATTTTGTTTTTGACCAATGTAGACCTGCATGCAATCCTTCAAGAAGGATTGATGGTTGTGGGAAGAGTAGAGGTATCTATCCTCAACCGGAACAAGTCCCAAGAGGCAACTACTACAACTTCTAACACTTTATTATTGGTTAATTTGGGAGCTTCTTTC
Source organism: Mycteria americana (assembly GCF_035582795.1). Lineage (NCBI taxonomy): Eukaryota > Metazoa > Chordata > Aves > Ciconiiformes > Ciconiidae > Mycteria > Mycteria americana. The sequence continues at coordinate 141,103,895 of NC_134366.1, read as the reverse complement.
ACTCAGATGACATAGCTAGAAGGATGTCACTGCACAAATCAATACCTACTGCCTTGCCATTGATGTGCCTGCTACCTTAAACAACAACAGCTGTGTCTACGATCATCTCTCAGTTGTTCAGGATACTAATTATTGCAAGCACACTACTCTTTATAACAAAACAGTCCAGGAAGATGTTGGCCTGCTAATGCATACTTGAAGAGCTTGCTGCACACTCTTCAGTAGCCTTTGCCATTTCATTTTCTGTCTTTACTGTTTCCAGAAATGGTTTCACTCCCATTTAAATTAAAATTCATGTTTACCTGTGGCTTTATGTTGAAAAAAAAATAAGGTTTTAATTTATCAATAAAAATAGATGCTTGCAGTTCTTACACCAAATTGGGATTAAGAAGCAATGCGTTTTACATAGATTTAAATATTTTTTTCTGGACTTTTAACCTAACATGATAATCCAGCACTTTTTAAAACATTATATGGGAATGAGTAAAACATACATTTTAATTCCTCTAAGTGTGTTGTTGGAGACAGTCAGCGAGTAGACTTGAAAGAGAAGGGAGTTCTCTTGACATTCAGCACAAATTTCTCATTTATTGTAAAAATAAGTGGTATATAAAGACAACCTTGCATATGCATTTAAGTCTTGCAAGATACAGAAAACTACTCAGCTTTGCGTGAAAGGACATGACACTTCTGACCTTTGCTCGAGCACAGCTTTTGCCTTTGTTTGCATACAGCGTCAGAGATGTGCTGCTCTGCTATTACTTCTTAGCAGAAAGCATGACATTTCCTATCAGAGGTAAGACTGCCTTGAAACATGATCACTGTTTTGAAAATAAGGTACCTATGTCTTAAAGGGAGCATTAGTGCTTTATTGAAAGGTGGTGAGTGTAGCGTGAGTGAGTATTGGTTGCTATGGGATATTTTTATGGATTTTTCTTGTGGGTTCACTGGAAGAGTTTACTGAAGTTGACAATACAAAACACTTCAGTTCGCATTACACCTCTCTAGCCAGCTTTTACCCTCTGCCATTCCCTCTGCTCAGTGCTCTGTCTCCGCTGAGCCCTCTCCTCAGCGCTCGCCTGGGAGCAGCCACTTCAACAGCCATCCCACGTCCCTCAGGGAAAGCCAGCTTTGACCAGTCGTGCAGGTGCAGAGTCATATGTGCTGCTGCCACAGTCCTTCAAACATTAACATACTCTACCTCACTCTTCTATCCTGAGTACTGCACATAGCATGGTTAGTACTTTTTTTTTTTTTTTTTAATTCTGCTAGTGAGTACTTAAGTGAGTATTCACACAGTGGAGAGCATGTTCAGTAGGAACAAGCCCTCTGCATGAATACTCCATATTAGAAACTCACACACCCACTGACATGTCTCAGATTCCTTAAATAAACCTTTGAAGAGCGGTAGGCAGGCTGTGGAAAAGGCAAATCCACTTGATTTTCAATCTAGCACAACTAGAAAATGTAATTATTAAGATCTGCTTCTAAGTTCATTAGGCCCTTGGCTATCCCACAGAGATAAGAGAAACTTCCCTTCACTTCATAGACCTGACATACTCTGAAACATACAAAATTGGAGATTCTCAGGAATCCAACTCAGGCTGAATCAGAGTCTGTCTGTATTATACTGATGCAGGAGTGAACAAACAAATCAATAAATAAATAGTTTTACACATCCAGTGAAAAGAAAAAAGGAAGAATCGGGCTACTGTGCACTGCAGCAACTTTACTAAAGTAGCTGCACCTGAACTGGTTTAAAGAATATGAGCTGGAAGATGAAATCCTGATGCCAATGAGGTCAAAATTTTGCCACTGACTCCACTGCAGCTAGATTTATCCAAAGCAATGAAATCCCAAAGGAAACAGAGAGATCAGGAAAAGATGTCTGTAATATGAATTACAGCCAAACATGAACTACAGGCTTTTGAGGAAAGGTTAAAGAAACGTTTCCAAAAAAGAACTCTGGAGTGAAAGAAAATTGTAGTAGTAGATCCTTGCTTCCTCCTTGCTCCATTTAGCGGCTAAATAAAGACAGTCTTTCAGGGCTGGACTTGCAGAATGCCGCAGCATTCATCTAACCCTGCTCCTTTTGGAAACGATCCATTGTCTTCCTAAGCCAAAAGCTTCTTAAAAAAATATGAAATGAGTATTGCATCTTTTAAACATGTGTTTTGTTTTGCTTAAATCAGAAAATAAGAGGGAACCATGTCAACTAAATGAAATGTATCTGAAAACTAATAATACTAAGCTAAACCTGAAGTTAGTAACCGCATATCTAACATTCTTTAAAAAAATAAATCATTCAGCAGAACTTTTGAATAGTAATTTTTAAGAATTCCTCCATTTCAAAATTGAAGCAATGGTTCTCAGCAATCTTCAGGTTGGCAGAGTTTTAAGGGAGAAAAAAGAAGTACTACAGCTTATGAAAGTACAGTGCAAACTATGCAACACTTAAATTACATATTAATGAAAGAGCACTGATAAGGGGGAAAAATGAGGGGTCAGAAATGGGGGGTCCCTTTTTAAAATCCCTGTATAGCTAAAGATTATTATGCAAGCATAATTCACAAATTTTTATAGTTGTAGGGGACTTAGACACATTTAGCAGCTCTTGAGTGACTGCAATATTCAGAAGGTAGAGACTGCTCTTGCCTGGTAGGTAGCTCGCTTTTATTTTCATTTCCTGTTCAGGAGTGAGATTACTGTTTGGGGAGAGTTAAATCTATTTCAGGCATAAGAATCATTTATCCCTGGAGGTGCTGAGCTTCGATTAATAGCTCTTGGATTCTTCTTATTCATCTTAACTCCAATTTGTGCTGCTTGGCACTAAGGGTCCAGTTTGTTCCTTTCCTCATTTTCAATTCTCCCTTCCCCCACCCAGCGCAGTGTATCAGAAAGAGCTTTCACACTGCCACCTTAGTTTAGGTATATATTTTCATGTAAAGTTAATGTTTTACACTTGATTGCTCAGTATTTCTCTCAGGTGGAGAGTCCAACTGATACTACATAACTCGTATCCCTTTTTGATGTTAATAAAAGTCTGAAACAATGATAAATCAGAAATAGATCTGCTCAACATGTTATTTTTTAAAGCTAGCTATAAATCAGATATGACATCTGTTTCACTATTTGATGTCTCTCGATTTTAATTTTTGTGCAATAAAATCTTGGCCCATGTTACAGATTAACCACCTGTAAAATTATAGTTTTGTATACTGAAGCCATTTTCAGCTGTAATACAAGTACAAATTTAATCCAAAAGTCTTAAGCCTCATTTATTTTGTACAGTTCAAAAGCACTCAAATCAATTTGCTGAAAATCTGATAAATACTTAGGGCTAAAATCTACTCTGAGTGTGCATCTCACACAAGAGAGAGATTTTGGATCATCTTTCATTTGACAGAAGCCTAAACAAGAAATCCTTAACATAACCACTGCATTGTCTGCTGCTTCAATCGTTTCAGACACTCACTGCCCACTTCTACTTTTCCCTCACCAACAGAAAATTAAGTCATCAACCGCAGAAGGAGTAGAGGGGGACCAAAGGCCTGGCTATGACACCATTTTTAACTATTTTGAATGATTAATTAATTCAATGGTCAGCTTACTTTCTGTTAGTCTAATGGTTTTGCATTACTAGAGATCATAAAGCCTGAAAAAGCCCGGTCATGTTCAGCCCTGTAAAATTAACATCAACTTGCCAAGATCATATGTATGTGTATATAAATATATATATACATGTATGCACACACACACACATATATGTATATCACAGCCCTATCCAGCAAATGAACATTGTGAAGAAACAGAAATACCTATTAACTGTGTATAGTACCGAGGAATTTCTGCCTAACCCTCTAGCATCTTTACTTTTGACTCTTCCTAATAGAGCCTGATTCACAAACATCGATCACTCCCAGGCATCATAAATACTTCTTCACAAAATCTATGGCCACTGATCTCCACAGCCACCACTGCCATCTTATTACCAGTTCAGAGGTAGACCCTTCAACAGGAACAAACCTGTCCACTAACTTTAGAAAATACACTGCAGACAGGAACAGACAGCAGAGTTGCCTTAATGTGATATCCAAGGATCCTCTGGCTTAGCAGAATCCTCAGCTGGCACAGAACATGCAAAACTGCTTCCTTATTATATAAAAGGATTAAATTGTTTATCTTTAGCAATGGAGTTGTTGTTATACAAAATAAAGACTGTTCCTGTTCCTGGAGAGGTTTCCCATCCTTTTTATGCATACATTAAAAAAAGTAATTGCAACAAAATCTGAGATTATCATTTAACTAGAGGCGTGAAAGCCTATTCATGAAAGAATTGAAAATACCAGAGTTGCTTTCAAAACTAGAAAGACAAATCAAAACGGTACTAGTTAAAAAATTCAACATGTATAGGATTAGTCATTTTAGAGAAATGTAGCATGTCAGATGAAAAATTAACATGATGAAAACATTAAAGGAAAAATATTGACAGCTGAAGAAAAAAAAAAAGGAAAATGTGAAGAGGTAAATGAATGCATACCCAAAGGTTGCATGTGCAATCTTGCAATACACATACAAGGAGTAAAAAGTCAATGAGGATGATCTGAAAAGTCCAAAATGTAATCAAAAGTAAGGAAAAAGGAAATATGAGCATAAAACATCAGCTACACAGCAGTGCTGAGAAGATTAGAGAATGAAGGTAAGAGAGAGTGCAAAAAATGATAAGAAAATTAAGGGTAGAAAATGAAAAGCAGATTGCATGAGGGTTTGAGATAAATCAGAATTTTTTAAAGTACATGGAGAAGAAGAGGTCAGCAAGGAGGAAAAGAGTAGGACCTCTCAGAAATGGGAAGTGTAATTTATTCACAGAAAAGGTAGTTACTGCTATCAGTTTAAACAAATCTTCATATCAGTTTTCAGAAAGGAGGATATGGAATGAATACTAGAAAACAGTCATACATTTTGCATTTCTTGGGTTATAAAGAGAAAATAATGAAAGAAATTTTATCATTCAATGGGAGCTGATGAAGCAATTGTACAGTGTGTTCAACTGGACTGCCTGGATGTGATTTAGAGTAGAGGTTTTTGGAACAGAGTCTGTGGTTTGTACAGCACTAAGCACAATAACAGCGTACTATAAATAAGTCATCAAGTTTGATCAAACTCTGGGAATAAATGACATGCTGAGAAGAGTCAAGGTAGATAGGGGAAAACTTTTGCTAGTATTACAAAAAGCTTTTTGGAAGTAACATTTTAGCATTTGAAAACAGGAAGAGGTAAATAAATCCAAAATTAGATAATCCAATATATAATTATAAATTAACTTTGTAAATTTAAGTAATGCTTAGGGTATATGTTGGAAATGAGTGCAACCAGTTATGCATCTGTAGGGATGACATTAATAATACCATTATATATGTCTTAAAAAAACTTATTAATCACTGCTTTGTGACATAGAGCCCAGAAAAAACTATCAAGGTCAATGACAAAAATGTATTTTAAAATATAAATAAAGAAATAATCTTTTTTTTTAGAGTTTCATTATTATTAACTTCCTTAATATTAAAGACTTTACAAAAATCTGAGGAATACCTTTATTTGCTACAAATTTCTATAATACGTTAGAAATTTGGACTGAATGAAAAAAGAACCCCATTGCATTTCAGGAGAGAGCATCAATAAGAGCAGTGAATGAAGGAGAAGTCTACTCACCGACTGTGATTAAGAGTAAACACCAAAGAGCTGCTTCATTCAGCTGAGGAATTCAACTTTCCTTTTCCATATGTTTTCTGAAACAGCATGGAAAAACGATTTTGCATGACCAGAGAACAAAAAATAACAATAATCTTGTCTGGGTACCTTTGCCAAACCAATAAATCCCTTCAGAAGGGATTTAACACCAGAAAGTAGTCACAAGTAATTGGTAAGATGCTAAAACACCAATACCAAGGTAAACCCATGAATACTTCTGGTATTCTGTGTTGTATTTATATTGCCTTTGTTTCCCAAAGCATCCATAGAATTGGACAAGACCTACAACTAAATTAGTTGTTTGTTCTTTCTGATACCTAAAGACCAGGAATAAAGAGTTAAACAAATATGAATTTTAGCTTTCACATTAAAAGTTTCATCATTTCTGCTTTGTTACATTCATCCTGAAAATATGAACTGACACAAACTCATCACCTGGGTTGATAACGGTTTTTTACTTCTATATATCTAACTTCATCAGAAACCAGAAGAGCCCATCTGCAATTTATGAAGTCTACAGTCAATCACTTCTTCACTTCTAATTACTCCAGCTCCTGAGAACACATTTCCTAACTGGTCCTAGGTTCTTATATTCCAGTTCCTCTGAACCAGCAGGGAAATATTCACCAAAAAAAATCTGAAAAACTAAATAATTCTAAATTTATGGGTATAACTAGGCCTTGGAAAAATTATATTCTTCAGAAATGCTAAGCAATCTTAATTTTGTTCCACTGAGCTGACTCTGGCAGACTTACCCACAAATATCAAGAAATTATGACATCCTTTTGCCTTTTCTACACCAGTGGTTTTGAACTTTTGTAATTCCTTCTCTTTCAACTTTCTATTCCCCTCCACCGATTCTTTACACCTTAAGGGCCACTCTGACCTCTCCTTACCACTGAGTCTTATTTGCTTGTCCTTAGTATTTGTAATGGTGGTGTATCTCACCAAAGAGAAATGAACCAGTGCTTTAGACCAGAGTGGTTTGGAGCTTGTGCATATTCTTTTTCCCGCTGATCTAACAAAGAATATTTCCTTTTGGAAAAATAACTTGACATTTTCAGAAAAAGTTTAATTGGTTGTGTTACCAGTTTTGAACACCCTTAAATACAAAATTTAATTACTGAATTATAACATGAAAATAGCATGAAAGCAACAAGCTGCCTGAATGTCTGTAGTTTATGGATACAGCTGACCTATTTATATATTGACTGAATATATTAGGAGAAGTCTCTCCCCAGAAGAAGATTTAGGTGATATATGTTCACTGTTGTGGTAGAGTTGTATATGCAGATTTGACAGCTGGATGAATGCAGAAGGGGAAAAACTATCAACATCTACTGTTTCTGATCTTTGCCTCACTTTCTTCAATTTTCCCAATTCCTTCACCTGCTAGCAATTTGGTCACATAGTAATAACAAGCTGTGCTTTCCATCATATGGACTCTAGTCCTTTTGTTTCCTCACATGCTTTTTTTTATGCTCCTTTTTCCAATAATGTGAAGACATCTTTCCTTGTTCAGAAAAAAGTGAGTCAAGACATTAAAGCTTACCCCCACTGGAATTCAGACCTCAGAATGTATCTACTTTAAAATATATTTTAATATATCTAACTTACACATATTAAGCAACTATTTCTTAGGGTTACCTTTCACAGACCATAGCATTCAACTCCCTGTTAACTTTGGTGATGTAATTCATTTTACCTTAACAAAGCTGTTTAGTCCCCAGGGTATTCTTCCTGGCTTCCAGCTGCTGCTCCAAAAAGCCCAAATCTCCCATAGGAGAAAGTAAAAATCTGTCAGCTCCATGTAGGTATCTTACATACTCTACAGCAGTCTAATGGCACAAGACACCCCGGCTTAGACCTAGCACAGGATTAAGTTGTATGTGCACCCATTCGGCTCTCTCCCACTCTAGGTTTTACCAGTACTGGGTCCACTGACTCCTTCAACTGTGATGTATATTGAGGCATCTGGCATGAGGAGGCTTACCCTCAGACTGAATCCCAGCTGCAGCCTCTTTAGATTTGTCATTTGGAAAGGAACATGAAGGCTTGATCTCATATATGAGAAAGCTTCCTAAAAGGAGAGGTTCTTTTAGTTGTTCACTGGAAATAAATATAGTGCAGAATATAATGCTCACTATTCCTGGCATCAGTCCACAAATGAAATGGTCAGTGTGCTGGAGTCTAAAAAGCAGTTTTCAGTAGACTCAGAAATCAAAAGCATTCTTTCTTTGCCAGGGCATGTTACTCCCTACTTACAAAAATCAAGCTTATGTTATTCTTTTATCATTATTAATACTTTTTAAATTAATATCATCATTAATACAATTGTTCATGATGTGTGAAGTAGATATTTATTTTAACTTTTTGAATAGTAGGAAAATGTCTTGCAGGATGTAATAGTAAGGCCTCCTTCACAGAAGAAACTTTGTTTAACAAGGTCCGGACAGATGATCTGTAACGGTACATCTGGGATAATATCAAGGTACAAGGGCTTATTCTAACACCACCGTGTTACCTGAGTTTGTATAATGATTCAAAGACATTTTGCAACCTGACACACCCAGACTTCTTTATTTAGTGTTACAAGAAGACATACAACCTTTTCATGCAGTGAGGCAGTTCCTCACTTTCCATGTTAAGTATTCTTACCATATACTTGTCGTTTTTGCTCAATTGCTTTGGTTCGCTAGCTTTTCATCTATTAGATGATCGTTTCTAACGTCCCAATATTTGTTATATACGGATACTGCATTTCATGTACTATGACAGATTGTTTCATTTGCATTCACAGAAATAGTTATTAAAATTATTGATAGAAAATATATTTATTTGTGTGTACGTGCATGCTTACATATATAAGATAATAAAGATAATAAAAAACACCCAAATACTTCGGATAAGATTTATTGGGGAAGTTGTGAAAAAAAAATTCCTTGACATACAATTTCCTTTTTTCTTCAGTTTGTACTTGGTGAAAGTAAAAAAGCTATGAGAACAGGAAAAAGAGACTGGCCAGCAAGAACAGATACTTCTTGGAAGTCAGAAATTATAGACAAAAAGTGAGAACTGTCAAATGATGAGTTAAACCTTCCAAAGGAAATTAAAAGAGATAGTAAAAGGTTTTGTAGCCATATTAATAAAAACAGAATGAGAGAAAAAATGTCATTGCTCTGAAAGGAGAAAGGAATAGACATTAATGATAATCTGGGTAGAGTCCTCAACTAAATGAATACTTTGCTCTGTTTCCAATCTGGGTGATGATGTAGAACAGGTGGACATAAGGAACAAGAAAAGATGCAGATAAATGAATATCTCCTTCCATCTGACTAGGAAAATCTTGACATACACATCCAAGAATGCTGGCGGAGTTAGCACATGAAATTGCAACTTCAGAAGCAAGGATGCTTAATAAATCTATCACATTCAGTGACTGTGACCAGAAATAGGAAATGGGATGTTTATTGTGAGGGGGAAGCAAAGGCATCTTGGAGCTATAAAACCCGGAATACAACTTGAACTGTATATACAGCCAGGGAACACATGTGGAAGAAAAGAATTAGAATCATACAGGTAAAAGGTAAAATGAGATTAAATGCAACAGTGGTGCACCTAAGGTAAATCACATCACATTAACTGAATTATTTTCTTTGATAAACTCTCTTGGAAAATGTGGTAGATGTAATCTATCTAGACTTCAGCAAAACAGTTTATATGGCGCAACGCAAGAAACTACAAGTTAAACCATAGAAGATAGATAGGATTTAGAAGAACTCTTCAGTAGGTAAGAAACTGTCTAAACCAGGTACAACAGTTTGACAGGACAGTTTTGATGTTATTAAGTAGATTTTTCCAGGATTCTGTGTTGGAAAAGATCTTTGGTGATGCTTTGCTAATTATTTTATGCAAAACTGGGGGCGTACTAACAACAAAAGGCAGAAAGGCCTCATCAATAGCAAACAGGAGATCACTGAGGAAGAATGGGATGGGCAGGAGAACTCCAGCTGAATTTGAATGGTGTCAGAGAACCCACACTGATGTGCTTACTGACTATTAAGGAGAAATCAGCTGAAGTGAAAGGAAACTTTAAATTTTGTTAGCTGATGACAGATCAGACGTACATACGCACTCCACGAGGCAATGCTTTGTGGTAATAGCTTAGTTTATTCTAAATGGACAAGGCCTGGTACCATTGGTGCAACACTCTCCTTAGACTCTCCTGTCCTAAAATAAGTATCCTGTCAGTCCTCAGTAGGATATATTCACAGAAAAGGCAAATTCCCAGAACAGGAATGGGAGCAGAGAAAAATGGTTAGAATGATTACCAGACTAAAAGAGCTTGGCTTTTTTAGTCAAGCAAAATTATTGTGACAGTGAAATATAAATCTATAAATATACTAGGAGGGCAAATATTAGAGAAGAAAAAGGGAATATTGGGTCAAGAGCAAATTTGATGCATTTATACAAACAGTTTAATACTTATTGAGTGTAGTAGGAGAATAGATTGGATGACAGAGGAGGTCTTAGGCACTATGTAAAACTCTATTTTTAAACTTTTTATTCCTTAATGGATGCAACTGCAAAGATATCCCAAATAAAATAAGTCATGATATCAACAAACTCATGTATAACATAACAAATATTTAAACAAAAATCAGTCTTCTGGCTAAGCATTCCTGTTAAAATTTTTAAAACATACAATTAATTAATGATAAAATAGCTACAAAAAGGGTCTCCTTGCAGTTGTTGGTTTCTGATTTTGGAAAAAAAAAAGAAAAGAAAAAAAAAGAAAATTAAAAAGGGAAAAAAACCCAAGAGTTAATCAGAAGGCAGGCTTTGTTTATCAGACAATGATCAAATATCAGGTTACTGCATACACTTCCATTACACAAAATTACAGCTTCTTAAATTAAAAAAAAATTAAATCTGGTTAATTAAATGCAAGTAAAACAATTATTTAATAATAAATGAGGCCTCTATTGTTAATGTGGCATTGCTTTTCTCCAGCGTTATGACAAAGACATTATCAGACCAAGTGTTTTTTTTCTTTAATCTTTAACTATGCTATATTTACAAATTTAGAGGCAGTCACCTCTCCAGTGACAGGAAAAAAGAGGAGACCATAAAATCTATGACAGAAAACCATATTTGTGTCATATCTGATGCGGCAGAGTTTTGCATGTACATACTTAAGAAAGGAAAGAGGTGAGAAGGCAGAACTGAAAGAGGTGCTGATCTACTGGGAAGCCAAGAGAGCTGACTGATACAGTGTACTTGACAAGTCACTTAATAGGAGTACTGTTAATGTATGCAATACTACAGTGATATGTAACTGTACTTCAGCTGAAATATGTAACACCAGACTGTACGTCCCTGAAAGAGGCTCCTTGGCTATCAACTCTTACGTTCTTCCAGCTATTACAGGCAGCTAAGTCACATAATAGCGATGTTGTTTGGTTATTTGATATCAGTCATTCCAACAGAAAGCACTTCCAGGATCTAGTTCAAGAACGGTCTTTACATTTAGAGTGGAAATTTTTATCATAAAATTAAGTCGTAGTCTGCTAGCATATTTGCCTGTATGATAGCATAAGGCTCAGAGCCTTGCTGGTGATATTGCTTAGGGATGCCTTTGCCTGAATTTTAAGTCCCTGACTGCCACAGGATTTGGTATACCAGTACGCCTTCAGGGTATTAAGCAAGCAGAAGGTTGATCCTGAGGACTCTTGTTTTATCCAAGTTACACAGATGTAACTGAGGGTGCTCTCAAGGAGCAAACAAACTCCAGATGATAGGAAACATACTGGTCTACCTCTGATAGAAGTTATTTAACAGAATTCTGCACAAGATGCCAAGACGACCCCATATTTCATGACAATTTTACTTCTAAAATAGAGAATAATATTTTCTTCCTCTTACTTTAGTTCAAATTTGCACCTTCACCAGACTGTGGTTCTAATATTTTTACCTCAGATTAGTTCTTAGCTGAAAATCTAAATCCATAAATTTTGCCTCCACTGACCACCTGAGACATCCAGAGTAGAAACAGGAGACTAAGATTTTCTAAGTGAGTCAGACTTTGGATTGAATTTTTAATTTGGTTACTTCTAGGGCAGACAAGGAGCTACAAGTGTAGATATTTCTGTTTTAGTTTTTATTACTATTTTTTTATATTTATATTTTTTAATTTATTGGAAACTACATACAGATTTTTTTTTAGTAGAATTTTGTAAAAAATATTAATAGAATCAATTTCTACTTAAATATGCATGTCTGGTTCCAAAAAAAAACCCAACCCTACCTTTTCCTCAATGCTTGTTCATTCACAGCAGACCAGAAGGAGAACATAAAATTCTATATCATTAATTTAAATTAATACTGAAATGAACAAAGTTTGTGCTATTATAATTAAACTAGGATAGATAACAATGACTGGTTATTGTTACTGGTTATTGTTATAGATAACAACTAGCCTGATGACACCTAATGTTATGTATTTTATATCAACTTGTATCAGACAAGCAAATCTACTAGTAAGCTTACCAGACACAAAGAAAACTGGTGGGGGTTTGAGGGTATTTGTTTGTCCATTTTGGTTTGGTTTGTTTTTCAAAATTCAGGCTATTTGTAGGACCAAACACCCATGAAGATAGTGGATGAACATATCCATCTGAAGGAAAAGTTTATGGTCCAAGAGAATGTCACATAATCTTAACACATCTGACAATCTTAATTTAAAACCATCCCTGCTGGGTTAGGATTATAGTGTGTGCCAAAGACAGCGCTTATAAAAACTAAATGAAACTGTTGTGGTACTTTAAGAACAAAAACTGTTAAGGCATTCAGGGTATTGCACCAACGTCAATACTGTGATTTACTGCTAGACAAAGCAAAGAAACAGGTTACAGATACAAGTACTCCAGATACCCATGCACTACATACTGTGTCCTCCCTGAAAAACTAAATCAGAGAAGTGGAAAAGGCTTTATTAAAATATTGGAGCTGGGTTTTGCTAACATCCTAGAAAAAAACCCTTAGTTTTACTACAAAAATAACCTTTTTGGGTGAGATACAATGCAGTTAGTAAAACAATTAGAAGAAGCAGTCAAGGGACAGAAACAGACATATCCACCAAAATTAGGAACAAATTAGTGCTCTCAACAATTCCACTGATAAAGAAGTTGAGTGTGAGCCAGACATTTGAAGTAATCCTTCAGTAAGGATAAATTCACTATCACATTTACCTGAAATTGCTTCAGTGGAAGTTCCCAAACAGAAAGCATGGAAAAAGAATTGTGATGATCAGCCCAAGCCCTGCTCTTTGATGAGATAATTGTGACCGAGGTGGAATCTGTACCCCTCTATTTTTTGCAATAACATTCTAGAAAAACAATGTTAGGCATACAGCCTACCAAAACTTACTATTCAGCTTAGTCTTTACAGTAGAAAAATTCCCATCGACAATGAGAGCAATAAGAACAGCAAATACTTTACTTTCTGCTAAATATTTGGAGGATTGAGCTCTTGATCAAAAACATTTAATTATTAGAGCAAGAGCACACAGTCAGAGAGATCAACTCTGTTTACTTTTATGTAAACCAAAAAAAAACCCAAATAAATCACTATTTATATATAAGAAAATGTTCTTACTAGCTGTTGGATTATAAAAGTACTAGTCCTCAGCATTCATCCTAAAAAGAGATGGTTTAATGGCATTAACACTTTTGTAAAACCAAGCAGCAATTTCATAATGGCTGAAATATTACATGCTGTTTTTCAACTAGAGTGAATCATTCCCTATGTATTTTAAGTTACAATAGACTCAACTTGATGAAGTATGTAATTTGAAATTATTAAGTTTGTAATTTGAATGATTACTTTGTCTCACTGTAAGCTGCTTAGGCTTTTTCATTTATAAAGATGAAACATTTGGCTACACAAACATGGCATCAACATAACTTGTCATACAATCCTTTGTTTTTTAATCATCTTCTGCTGATAATCTAAATGATGATTAGTCTTGTCTCAGTGATTTCTTTGCTTTTCTAATACACATTTGTATTAATCCCTACTACATATTTTGATTTATTCTTAATTTTTTTTAGAACTAGACCATATTAAAATCCTTTTTAAAAAACAAAAATGATTAGAAAATAACATTTTAAATGTACATGAAATTGTGAAAAAGATTTTGGGAATGCCAGATGTTACACTTAGTGCAGAAAGACACATTTAAAAATCAAGTGTGGCCTAATGCCATTAGCTGGAAGGACTGAAATTAAAATCTTTGAAGGCTGTAGAAGATTAATATGTATATTGTAAAGATTATTTTCTTACTGTACTGCACTATGTATACAATATACGTAGTATCATCTTGTCTCAGCATGTACAAAAATTTGGCATTATTTCCTCGCCATTCGGCTATCATAAAGTTGTAGGACTTTCTGGAAATAATTCAGGGCTTTTTCTATTGTTTGACGTTATGAGGAGGGACTGGCAAGGTTTTTCAGTGGCACTGCTCAATTGGCAGTAATAAATATGAGGAAATCTAACAAAGCGAGAGGCCCCTGGGTCTCAAAAAAATTTGAATATGCAAGCTCACTGCTTGTGAGAAGAGAGTCAAATCGTATGTCAGATAAAGCTTGATGAAGATCAGTGAGTGTGCAGCAGATGTTAGCAAAGAATACTGTATGTCTCCCTAAAAATACATTGAATATCCAGTACTTTAAACTAGGTCATTATGCACATGCTGGGTATCAAACCTGCCACAGAAAAGAGTTAAGTGACTCTTGTCTAGTTTGGCTAGCACAACTTTGCTGGAACAGTCATCATGTGAATTATATGAAGAAACACTCTGCCTAGACCCAGAGCTGCAGAGCAGTTGATCCAAGGCACTCAGTCTCTCTATGGAGTTCTTTAGGGGCAGTGTATCTGGACAAAACAGCTTTAAACACTTAAGTTACACTCAGTAAACTCAAGTTACTCACAGTGATAATGGTAATACTTAAGAGAATACAGAGGGCATGCAGGAGGACAGATGCATATGCAGAAAGCAGAGATACATAGCAAGAGTGAATGCAATACCTACAGTTGAGCGGTAGTCCCCTAGAAAATTAGCCTCTTTGGATTCTGAATTCATCCAAGAACCAACATTTCAGCTCATCTCTAAGCATTCAGATAACCTGATTAAGTTATAGGCATACCCACCTCCACAAAGTAATATTGGCAATGATCAGCATAATGGGAAAAAACCCCAAACTAACCAAAACACAAATTAGTCTAAAATTGGTACACTTGCAAAAGTGGAGAGACAAACTATTTTGCTCTCTCAAAAAGATCAAGATAGCGTGAAGCTTGAACTGTGAGGAAGAGAATGCAGACAGTGGGCAATTTTATGCTGGAACTCCACAGGATGATGCAAAGCCAGCAAGCTTTGAGCAAGCTTTCAAAGAACAGGACTGAAGTCAGTTCATCTGTGATAGAAACAGATTTATACAGCCAATGACAGAAAAGATAAGATTACAGCAAAGCTGGTGAGAAGCTCGTTGTGGTCATTAGACATTAGAAAGACAAGGTCAGAGGATTTATTTCAAAGAGGAGGGTTCCAGAATAGACAATGAGACACAATAATAAGAAATACAGGTATATTGCCAACTGCACAAGTAGGAAATGAAGTGGAGGATCAGAAGAAATAGTTAAAAAGTGAAAGCAAGAAGGAGTATTTCATTTCTGAATGGCTGTCCAGAAGAAAAAAGACTTATTTAGGAGAGAAGACTGCAAATAAATCAGTGGAAGAACATGCAAAGAGGTCAAATAAGGGATTTTAAAGGACTTTCTTAAAAGTTGTTTTTCCTAAAAATTGACCAACCTTAACAGTATTTTCATTTTCAAGTTTTTTTAGTTGGATAATCCCTCACATTTTTTCCCTCAGAAGTAATTGGATTGAAATTTGATTCTTATGCACACAAGCACAGGCACATACAGATATGGAGGTGCTCAGCAGTGGCTCCACCAGTGGGCTGTGTTCTCAGATGGGTTTAAAATAAGCATACATTCCCATTTTTTCCCTACAAACTAGTTGATTGGTGTGAAATTTCAAAAAGAGAGCAACTTTCTTGTCTTTAACTTTCCATACATACATTTTTTCTGGATTTCCTCTTTTTTTTTTTCTTTAAATAAGAGGTCTTTGAATGTGTGTTCTGGTTGAGACCTGTGTCTTCTAGTCATATCTGTCAGGGACAGCTTTCTTTAAGACAGGTGTCTTTTACACAAATATAAAATCTTGAGAAAAAGTATAATGGGGAATTTTGTTCCATTTTTTTTTTAAATAGAGATTTAGAGTAATTTTCCAATGTTTTAAATGTAAATGCATACATATTGCCCACAAATCTGATCAATGTCACTGGGAAAGAAGTGAATATGCCCATGTAGCTGGTAGACAAACAAGCTCACCGAGTGATGAGGTGCGGAGGAGGAAGGGAACAAATTGTTGAAAGTTAGTCTGTTCATGTGAGTGGCCATGTATGGAACCTTGCCAAGGGGAGAAGATCCAAAGGCACCTACAAACTTCACTTAAACGGCCAGAGGTTTTGCAGAAGGCTCGTGTCAGGAGCAGTGTTCTTCTGGAACATTATATCCTGTACCAGATGCATATTTACACTTATCTACTGAGAGGTGCAATGTTCTTTGTGGCATTTTTTACCCATACAAATCCACCTCCAATTCTTTCTTCCAATTAAGTGTGAGAAAACTACTAGAATAAAAAAACACTGGGGAGGGAGAGGGGCAACGTGCTGCAAAGCTGACAAAATGCTTTAAATCTTCACAAAGAAAGGGAAAATTCCTCTATTTCACCTCCTTACCTTTCCTTCAAACAAGCCCCTTCCTCAGATACTTTTCCATACTCCTGATAGCCTTCTCCCCAAGAATCCTTTCTGTACAGCAACCAAGCTTTTCACTCCAGTTCCTTATGCAAACTGTGGTAGAACACTACAATGCCTGTTTCACAGATCTTGCTGTTTCTTAGAAGGGACACACAACTTCTGTATTGTGTCCTCTGAAGCATACTGGTCTTGACAGCCTTCAGAATTTACGAGTCAAACTTGGAAATCCTGAGACTCAAGATATTCTCCCAATAATTTTTATTAGTAGGATGATTACAGTCACTTTAGAAAAGGAAGAAAAGAAATCAGTCTATGCAGAATTTCCTTCTATTTTTTTCACCACACTTAGCACTCATGTTACAGCCAACTACCATAAAAGCCTAAATTTAAAATAGGCTAGAAGCACAGGCACTGCTTTCATAAAATACAGAAACTAGCACAAACATAGCCCCATAAATAGAAATCAAAAGGAGATTCAGAAGAAAAGAATCCAAGAAGCTAACATAAATGCCTAGAACATACATTTGAGTAATGCTATGGCCTCAAATTTTTACTAGTGATCAAATAATCATGTAGAGTCTGGTGCTCATTCTTATTAATGCACTGGCAATGCAGACAGTTCTTAAAGCAGGAATAAATAATAGTTGCATGTCTCTTACATACTAAGGAAGTCCAAAATAGCCTTAGTGTAAATTGGGATCTGTCCTGGGATATATGACCACAGATCCTTTGATTTGAGGGTTTTGGACAGACGAATGTACTATTCCATAGACACATGGCCAGGAGTAACTTCGTAAGACTGCCAATTAGAGTGTTCTTCCCCTATGGAGTCCTCCCAGGGCAATGACCCTAATCTAACAAAACATGTAAGTAGAGACTTAATTGTAATGTCAACAGAACTACTCATGTGCTTAAAGTTAACCATATGCTTAAGGGTTCTGCTGACCAAGCGTTGTATCAGCTTACTACTACTGCTCTTTAAAAGCAGTGGTCAGAATCTCCGGTTAAACCTACCCATGTACTGAGATTTTCTGGCTCCTGATCACTCAAATGAAAGCACAGGAAAGCCTGTATGACTAACGAAATGCAGGTGATCTCCTGCTGTATAATCATTCCTAATCATTGCATTCCATTAAGTTCTTCATAAAATCCACCTCTTCCAGTTCAGTCACTGACACTTTGCATGTTTAGGTAACAGCCAGGGTCTTCTGAGAAAGTGAGAAAATTCAGCTGAATGAAACCTAGGTGCATACTAAAGTTTTAATTCATACTATTCTGTAGAAAGAAAAATCACAAAGACAAAAGAGTATTTACAAAATTGAATGTCTATTCTTCCTGCTACATTTGTTTGCTTTTTATTCTAAAAAAAGGCTACTTTTAAAGCAGAAACCTGTCCTCCAGATTTAGATGTTTTAACAGAAATTAAAAGTTATTAGCAAGCGTGGCTGAAAATAATAAAGATCTCTGTCATATGTTGTAGTGGAACAATCAATATAAATGCAAGTGACTGGAGTGATAACAAAGACCATAGTATGAGACTACTAGGGAAGATTACAACTTGAATTACAGGAAGCCAAAAAATGAAACAAGAAAAGGAGAAAGATATATGCTGTCATAGAAATTGGTCCTTTCAACTACCAGAAGACCATTACATCTTTTGGACTAAATGTCTTCATTGGCTATGGAAAACAAAAAAATAATCTTACAAACCTAAAGAATTTCTAGAAACTATTCCAAGTGTGACATTTAAATATATCCCTTCACAAGACTTAGTGCCATACTCAATTATGAGAAAAAATTGAAACTCTTTCAAAACTTCCATCTTCTACCGCAAACAGGAACATACATAGGACATATCTTAGGAATATTACCAAGAAAATGTTTACACAGCGATTACCAATAACCCACCAGTTTGCAAAATGTCTATCTAGTGTAGCAGCATATAGAGGGGAAAAAAAAAAAAAAAAAAGAAAACATTAGTAGTCATCCCAGGATCACATTGACAGTCTTCCTAACACAGGCACTGCTGTTTTTGACGGAAAATTTTAAGGATTTAATTCTGCATATTAATGGCTAAAAGAGAACACAGTACGATTCCAAAAAGTCCACACCAGTCTTATTCTGACTCTTGGAAATGTGAGAAGAGAAAAAAATCTTAACACAGAACAAAGTATAATATTGAAGTGTGGAGATATTAATATACTCTTTATTACTGTTACTAAATGCATTTGTTCAACATGTTTTATTTGGTTTCTGCTTGAATTATATTGATTGTAATAAGTATCATATTGTGCAATTCTTTTCCCTGTATCATCACTAAATAATGTAAGAGCTGCCATGAAGTCATCTAATCTTACATTATCTATTTTTGATTTTCTACACAAAAAATAAGAACAAAAATAATTTCCTTTAAACATGCATATTTTACGTATTCATAGCAGGTATAAAAGTGGGGGGTTTTAAACAAATATTATTTCTTAAGGTGCATCAGGCCAAGATACTTACAATTCAACTATATAAAAATAGGCTGCAGCACAAAAAGAATATTTGCTTAGTCTTGGTATAAACTTTAGTAAAAAAAAAAAAACAATTTTCCATAGACAATATACCATCTGTCTCTAAACCATGTGAAAAGAAAAGCTTTTAAAATCCAGCCGCTGCTAATGTGACATGTTGAAACATTAATCACCCCCTAAGGCCAGTATAATTGTAGCTCCATGTTAATTACCTAACAATTAACAGCAGTAATTTCCAAGGGGCAATCAATGAATTAGCTTGTGATTTTCCCACAGACTTCAGTCCCACACTGCCAGCCTGAATGCATTTCAAACTCTGAGCCATGGTTCATCAATGACACTTCTGGTGTATGAAATAAAAATTCATTTGCACCCTCACTAATTAGGCTCGATTATATCCCTATGTGTATTACAAACTCTATTCACTTGCACAAAGTCTCTGCCACAGGCATTTTTCTCCATTTAAAAATTCGTTTTCTATTAAATTAGAAGGTCACCTAGCAGGAAAATGTACTAATCAAGATTTTATCACTAACGAATTAAAGGGTTTTAATAAGCAAGTTTAATTAAGTTATCCTAACAAGTGATAATGGCTATCTCCAACCTATCTGAATGTTTATGCAAGTATAGGTGTAGTATATGCAAAGTATGTACTCATAAACATGAAAAAACATATCATGTATATGCACAAAAATAATTACAAATGAAAATATTCTCTGAAAATGTCCTCATGCTTCTTTTTCTCTACTTTTTATTGCATTTCTGTACAAGATTTTATCTAAACTAGGATTTCTGTCTGCTAGTTCCTTTAAGAATCCTATGACTTGGTCACATAATCCTGTGGTAGACTCAAACACAGCTTGGTTGAGTAGGATGTTATCACCTCCTACTGTCCAGACATAAACCTGCTCTTGGTATGAGTCAGTCTTAATCTGCTGATTATTAACCATTAATATAAATAGACCGAGTTGTCATCTGCTTAATTTGCTATTGACGTATTAACTTTTATTCTTTACAGATTAAAAAATTAAGCACTGGGTTTACATCAAGTAGTATTATGATTTCCTTTTAACTATGTTTATGTTTTGTGAGCGTGAATAAGGGCAAATTTTGCAGCTAATCTGTTCAAGAAGCCAGAGTGGAAGGAATGAATACATTACACTTTCCCTCATTAGACTTAATCAGAATTCCAGTAGTATCACCTTTGTTTGTGCAGGGAACAAAAATGTGAATCCAATGCGCTAAATTTGCATCTTCGTTTCAGGAAAGATAGTTCCAATATTGCAAATGTATTTTATCCTATGACCTATGTTCCATGAGAGACAATGCACTCAGGTAAAATGGACTACCCCATTTTCTCTCCCAGTTACCTTCCCTTTTCCAACCCTTCAAGAAAGGATGGTTCCCTAGGCCAAACAGAAACCACTCACCCTCATGCTCCTGAAGTGGTTAATTTAAGGGTTGCAGCTCTGAACCGGTACAAATTCAATGTCTGTTCTATAACAAATATGACATGGGTAGATAACACTTTCCATCTCAGCAGGCATATTTTAGGTTATGGATAGCCATTCCTGGATTATCATCTTGTTTGGTAGATGCACTACGAGGTACCTCCAAGCCAGCAGAGATGCACGTGCTGAGTAGCTCTGTGTTCCAGGTTGACAATCCTTCAGCTGCTTTCTCTCTTTCCCTTTTCTCCCCAGACACCATCTTTGCTCAGCTATTCAAAGGGGGTGAGAGAAGCCCTCCTCCTGCTAAACCCGGCCAGCAGGTTCACTGCAATAAAAGTTTTGTCAAAAGTGAATTTCCTCTAAATTCAAAGCAACTGAAACAAAATTTGAGTATACCTGTCAAGAGTCTTTGTGAGTAGACCAGCTCACAGTTTACACCCATGTCTCTGCCATATACTGTAGGAATCGTTTTCACTGAGCAAGGGGAGGGTCCTTTCATGTCTGAGGTGAAGAGCCAGGCTAGGCAAAATCTCAACTCCATTGGGTCTTGCTCCCTATTTGTGAGGGAGAGACTCACTTCTGGGGACCACCAGGAAGACTTGATTGATCTTCTCCTCTGGGTGGGTGTGAAACCCTTTGGCCTAAATCCCAGGCTGTGCTCAAGAGATCTGTGAAGAGGAGTTGAGGCAGCTGAGGCAGCAACAGCACTGAGGTAGCCAGAAGGCCGCAGGTGCATACCCATTTGTGTAGAGCTGCAGCTTTGTTCTCTGTTCTCCCTACTACTCTGCAGTAAAACAAGTGTTTTGCAGACATCTTGGCAAGAAAGATCCCTTCTGAGGCTGATCATTTTCCAGCCTCACAGTCAGACCATGTCCACCTCCCTTTCAACAGAATGCTGTTGGGATTGCAACCCACAACCCCCAGTTTTAATCTCATTGCTTGTTTTAAATGTCTAACAACATTCACTTGCTTCTGTTGTTTGGCAGTCCTTACTAGAAGATAATGTGTCAAACCACAAGTCTTGACTAAGAAGAGACCACGGAGGTTTGTCGTCCTCTCAGAACCAACCCTTAAAAAAGCTACCTGCTCTTCTTTCAGAAGACGTGAAATTGAGCCAGAAAAAACCCTCATAAATCAACAATCTTACCCTGTACAGCAAGGCCTCACCTGAACCAGTCCTAATGGATATTTTTCTAATATACTTTTCTTAAAAAACAACATTGGTGATTTCACAATCTTCTTCAGCAATCTACTCTAATGCTTAGTTATTACATTCATTAGAAAGGTTATCAAATTGACTGTTCTTTGTAGGAGAACACCCTTGTTGCTTAGATATTGCCTCCTTCACTGACAGATCCTTCAAACCTTCTCTTCTCAGTCTGCCCAAATAATTTCCTGAAGAAATAGATGGCTTTACAGTTGAGAAAACATTTCTAATCTCCATCTCCTTTTTCCTGGAAATATGCACTTGCATATGAAACTTGGGTTTCATATTTAAATAGTAATTTTCTTGCTGTCACATTTGTAGGCATGTTTCTGAATTAAAAGTCCATATATCTTAGCAGTGTAGAAGATAAGACACATAATAAGAACTTGCAATGTTTCATTTTAAAAAATGCAATATTTAAACCCATCCCTTGGCTTTGTGTGTGTGTGTGGCAGTACTCATTTGCTTAAGGCTGAGAATACAAAAAAAATCTCTTCAAAGCTTATTTTTCTTGCCACAAAATATAAGCATGACAGAATACCTTAGGCTATATCTATATTTGCTTTTGGTAACAGTGTTCATGTTTGAGCTCAGGTTCCCCCAGCTAAGTGATGAAGCCAATTGCATCCATATTGCCAATAAGAACAAAGTTTTCCCACTTAGAGAGAGACTTCCCCAAAGGAACACACTTCAACAGGCAGCCTGGGACCGCTCACCAGTTAACCTGATTATATAGAGATTGGTCACCTTCTCTCCTTGCGTGATCTTCCTTAGTAGACAGGTAAGATTTTGTTCCTGATTTTGGAAAAAAAAGTGAAGTTTCAAGGAAGCACACAAGACTTGCTTTATCATCTAGTCCAGATTTAAGCTGTACACAGTAGCTACCAAGAATAAGCTTCCTAGGGCTATGAACAAACCAGTTTTAGATGTCCCAGGCTACAGGCTTCTAATGCTTCCCTTTAGAAACTATTCTTCACTGTAAAAGATTGCTTTAATATTCTTCTAATCTTGCCTTGTCTTAGTTTCATCATCCTCCATTTAGCATGTGAAAAAGCAGTTAAGGTATCATACCTCAAATTCATAGATGTAAGTTCAAGCTTTTCTCCAGACATGCTGAGGCTGCAACTTTTCATCCCCAGCTTTAAACCAGTATCTGGTCATCCTGTCAAAGAAATCAAAGGAAGCACGATACAATAATGGCTTAGTCTCTTCCTCGTGTGCTGTTGAGCTTAAAAAATAATATACCTAAGCCATACTTGTCCATTGAGTTATCTAGCACATTTAGGCGACTCCTAAAACAAAGGACTCAAGAAAACCTAAACAGATTAAACAAAGCAGGACAAAAAATTATAAATGTGCATTATAGCTGCAAATGCTGTGAAGAGATAGAAGGGATATCACTTCTCCATCACATTCCAGGGGAATGTTACCAAACAATTTGTTTCTACATAACACTCCTCAAACTTTGAGTTTCTTGAAAAGAAAAAAATAAGAAAACAAGAAAAACTAATTCCATTTCCCATAATGTCACAATAGAAAACATTTCCATTTGCACAGTTTACTCCATAGCTCCATATGTAGGCATTCACCACTGGAAAAGCTGAGACTTCAAAGGTAAGGACAGTGGCAGAGCCAGCAGACAGAATGTTCTAATATCTCTCCTCCAGATTTACGGGAATTATGGGTGGATTTTCTTTTCAGTGGGAAACATGGGAACATAGGAGAGACAGATGAAGCCATATTCAGCTTCCACACTCAGCATGGAAAAAGTGGGCACTGTGGGGAAAGATGATCCTTCTCTTTTGGGAGGCATTTGCTGGGAAAACTGGATCTGGAGTGGAGGACCAGTGGAGGATCCAGGAGTGATGCTAACAGGCACTCAAATTGAAAGAGTGGTGGCTTAGGAGGGAAGACCTCTTAATTAACAGAAGATGGAAAATAGTTTATGCTTGCTGAGCATACACACCCAGTTGACCTACAGACTCAGTATTTCCCAATCTGGGAAGCACTCTCCAAGGCAGAAAAGAGGGGCTCGGGCAGAGAAAGAGCCCCAAGAACAGCAAATATAATACTGCTTATGGTGTTTGAAAGTGTAGCTGGGAGGGAAAGAGATGCAAATGATACTGTACAGGAGAAGAGGAATGGGCAAAAAAGTTGAGAAACACCACTCGGCATTTTTTCCGCATAACTGTTGATTGATTTATATTAATAACAAAGGAAAGCAGATTAACAAAGTGCCTTATCCCCAGTAAAAAAAAAAAAAAGGCGTTTCAAGGATGAAGAAACAACAATGGAAAATGTTGTCTAAGAAGCTAGAAAGGGAATTATTTCAGTAAGTTCAGAAAAACATCCAAACATTCTGACATTTAACCAAAACCAAAATTCAACCCATTTCCTCCTTCTTAGAGAAAAGAGAAAAGATAACAAGTAGTAAGGAACTGACAAACAGAGCTATTGATTTTCACTTAATTATTTCTGGAAAACATCTGATATTTTCTTGACTATTTCCAAGTTTGATTCAAGACAATAATTTACCATTTCTGCCTTTAACCACATCTTTATTAGTCACAACCACGAGACAAAATCATTACTTTCATGTATTTGCCCCAGTAGAAACATTGACTAAACAATAAGGAAAACTTGGAGGGAACAAAGAAAATAAAAATAAAATTCCTTTATGAATTTCACACACTACTGAATTCCATAAACTGAAAGCATAATTTCTCTCTTCTCACTCTTCTCTCTCTTGCTTTTTCTCTTTTTTTCCCCCTGTTTGAAAGCAGTGGAAGAAAAAAAAAATGCCTTTTAACATCAAAAGAATTCTCCTTTCTGCTATCCTCAGAAACATTTTTCAGGTCATCAAAGAATATTTAGCACTCAATGATTTCTCAATGAAAAAGTCAATTCTTTGTAAAGGAACGTTTGCTGCCTATCAGTTTGCTTACCTAGGTGAAAGAAGAAACTCAGGAAAATCAGAACTTAGACCATAAAAACCCATGTATAGACTCCAACTGGCACGCACGTTGTGTATTTATTATACATGAATAGTGTACACTGTATGCAGAAGAAAACAAACTGTCAGAAAACATTATTTCTCTTTTCCTACTTCCCTCATCACCATTTGTAATTACATTCTATTTCAATGCCTACGAAAATTATCACTATTTCTAGTACAAAATCTATTACTGATATTAGGTTTTGTATAGATCTGGGTTCATCTAGTTTGGCGATGTCATCCAAGAATGGTGATTTAATTATTTCAGCAATTTATTTAAGATGGTTTAAATATATTATTTCTCTCTTCAGTTTGCACTTGTAGGAATTTATTTTGCTTATGCTATTTTTACACTATGTCTGTGAAATTCAGGCAGACACTTTGTTGGGACTTAAGTTTGAAATGACGCCATTTATTATAAGCATATCCCATGTTTGCTACTATTTCATTTAGCACAATCCTGTTACCAGAGATTCTTATTAACTTAATCTTTATTAATGTCCTTACCCCTCAAATATTAACTTCCTTACCCCTCAAATATAAGTGTTATTTTCACTGTATATATACTGAAAATCAGCCCTTCAGAGCTTCATTCTAATATCTCACGAACATCAGTAGACACACTTTCCAACTAATTCACAATTCCAGGAGTGACACATAACCTTATCTCGACTATGCAAATTAATTTAGCTCTTGCCATTTACAACACACTAAGAAATGGAGGTATTGGTATCCAAAATTACCTTCCACAAAATCAGCAAGTTTCTGCCAAACTTTTCATCACCTGTTGATTCAATTTTAAGTGGCCTTTGGACAGTTCTGGTTCTGCGCTTCTGGACAGGCTTCAAGGCAAAAATCAAACTTTAATAAAGATCAGTGTTTTCCAGTGTGCACGTGTGCATTCTTGAGCACAGGTTCACGTGTGTCAAAAAAACTTCTATTACTCTCAGTGGGAAAGTAAAGGTGCAGGACATGATTCTCCTACACTGCAGCATTTTGGGAGATTTAATATTTTTTTCCCCTTTCTGTCTTGGGTCATAACCCAGATTCTCCAAGTGTTTCATACAGAAAGCAAGTTCTGCAGAATACCATAAAAGAACTTTTAATGAGGACACTTCCCAGGACTGTGGGAGACCTATATACTAGACTATGTTCTGGTTTTTGCATGATATTCCAGCAACTGTCCCACCTTACTTGGCTACTGGTTATCCTTGTTTATGTCTCCATCCATCTCTTGTGTTGCAGAAAAAAAAATTATTATTCATTATTCAGTCTGAATTTTTAGGTCTTCTCCCTGGATGTGGAAGACTGAAGTTCTGATCTTCACTTTATATCACGTAAAGGAAGGACTTGCAGATTTTAGGGTATGCCTTCTGCCACCCAGCCATTCTTGGTTCTTCCATCTTCCTGAAACCAATAGGTGGGGGATTTTGGTACATGTTTATATTTATATACATAAATACACCTATGACTATGTAAAACAGATACTTGTATATGTTCCAGTTCAGAACTGGAACATTCCATTAAAAAATAAATGCAATTAAAAGTTCTGGTAAATTTTAAAAAAATACAAACAAATCAAAAAACCCTGTGATAAAACTTAGGTGGAAACACCACCACTCACAAGTCTGGCAAAATGACAGATCTACAGGAGAGTGGCAGGTAGTGAGTACCTGTGAGGAGAAAAAGAAAACCAACATTTAATAGGAAGAAAAGACAGCTCAAAGAGAAATTCAGGAGAAGGCTCAAACCCACAGTAGGTTTAATAAAATCTCAGCATTGTCAAATGGCCAGAAGGAACTCTAGCAAGGTAAGTTAAAGCTCCTTCTCAGGTTATTGAAGCCATCCTGCACCAAACAAAGTGTCATCTCTCAAGCGGTGACTGATCTTTATCCCTTTAAATTCCTCCTTAAAACCTGCCTTTTGCCTCTCTCCCTACAAAGCACCACCATCTGGGAGTGGTTATCCCGGTGGCCACCTGCAAGTATTTAGGCCACTGTGAATAACTTCCGTGTGCACCTGTAGTTACTGTTATTGCATCATTCTCCTCTTCATATTCATTGTTCCAGGTTGAGCAAAGCCCCAGACCGTGAGGTGTGTGGGAGCTGGATGTCTCTGTGCAATTTTCTGCCTGTGCAGTACAATAAAGCACCAATGCTTTTGTGGTGTTATAGGTGTTATCTGTATATACTTGTAATATGCAATGTGTGTCCAACTTGGCAGGCATCAAATAGCCTGGCATATCTGCCGTGAAAACAAAGGGAAAAGATATGGGTCTGTATAATCAGGCATGCATATGCATTCCTGGTAAACCGAAGAGATGTGCTGCAAAGGGTCACTGTTATCACCTGAACTTCTGCTGGTTTTGGATGGGTGGTTACAGAGCTCCAGCATTCCCCAGGTGCATTACTCCTTCAGCAGAGAAAAAAGATTTTGTTTGTTCATTTGTTTGAAGCTCTGCACTCCTCTTAAGCCTGTCCTCCTACTTATTCCAGATCTTTCTTACTACTAAATCCACTTCACCATTCCACACTTTTATCTTTAGATACATATTTTCACACCTGGTACTCATTTTCATACACTATTCTGCTGCTTCACTGCTAACATAAGCTGCACATTCTCACT
Source organism: Mycteria americana (assembly GCF_035582795.1). Lineage (NCBI taxonomy): Eukaryota > Metazoa > Chordata > Aves > Ciconiiformes > Ciconiidae > Mycteria > Mycteria americana. Next base: position 141,076,461 of record NC_134366.1, on the reverse strand, counting down.
CAAATGTTTAGGGATGGTATAAACACCTGCTACGAGTTCCTGAAGTCCGCCGCGATGGAGATTTTTGACTCACAGTCTCTCAGCAGTGTTCCCCCACACTTTTTAAGATCGCCTTTGTTGTTACAAATGCAATCTCTCTTTTTAAATGTACATTCCCACCGCCTCCTCTATCACCGTGCATTTCTGTTATGGGCACATCACAAACTGTTGGCTACTACAGTAAATGCAGATGATGACTTGCCTGTAAATTAGATTTGTGTGTGTAAAACCCATGCTTGTTTACACACTGGAATGATGCCAAATACCTGCTCAGATGAAACAAAATATTTATGAATTGGATAAACTGGAAACTTACATCTTTATAGGGTGTTCAGAGTGAATCCAGGTATAATTTCCCTTGCCCTGCCCCACTTTTAATGAAAAATTTTCTCGTTAAGGACTATTAGAAATATTGCATTTGTAAAAGACACAGCATTTTAATTCATACTTGGTAATATTAAAGCAAAGCTTTAAAACAATCCTTTATGAAACAAGTGATCTTAACTATTGTAATTCACATGAATTTAATTACACCGATTTTTAAAAGTAATTTAAATATTGCTTTAAGAGAAGTTGGGTTTTTGCTACCGTAATAAAATAACTTGTTTTATACAAGATACAGAAGAATATAATTTGATCATTTCTTCTGTTAGCCTTTGTTACATAGATTTTTACATAATCATTACTCATAATGTTCTGACAGATAATGCTATTACTAGCGTTACCATCTTTGCTATTATTATAAAAAATCTTCTGGCTTTGTGAAAATTTTAATTTATTAAAATGTAATAAAAGCACATCTAACATGAACCATAATTTATGAAAATTTTAGATGTGCTGCTTGACATTCATGTCATCAGGCTTCAAAAGTTTCACATCTGAAATGTGAAATTACACAGATTTATAAAGATCCTTTTTCAGCATGTTAACTGGCACTATCTTCTGCAAAATGTATATGTTTGGCTTTAAAGAGACAGGCGCATGTAATTTTAATGTCAGCACCAGCATCACCAAAAAGTGCCCTGGCAATCAGTGGAAAGGTTTAATAGGTTTCCTGTCTTGTTCTTAATTTGCTGAAATTACAAAATCAATACTTTCAGTTGTAGCTGCAGCTACCCGTTTTACTGCTTTAAGATAAAGTCTACAAGAAAGTAACCTTCACTTTCAATTTGTAGCACAGAACATCAGGGTGTTCTTGGCCACTAACTAGTCTTTCTTTTCTCAGCCAGTATGAGACGTTCTGGATGTGTGATGTTGCCCTTCAAAGGGGAAAGATACATTTTGTATTAAGCATAGCTCTCATCAATGACTTGTTTTGTTTATTTTTAACATCTCATTCTACTCTCTCCTAAAGTCACCTCTGCACGGGTTGTTCATTATTTCCCTGTTTCTCTGTGTTGTGCTTTGAACTATACTATACAGCTAAGTGATTGTTGTTGAAATGGCCTAATCTTTGTTCTACCTCCATCAGTCTCCCTTTATTACAAAGGAGCATATTTTTCTGCTGCAGTTAAAAAAGGAAATTCTCCATAGTTAGTCACTTTTTTAATAGTGAACATGACTGCAGGTGTAAAAAGGCTCTGAAAGGACCAAAGAGAGGACAACCACATCAAATCATCTAGTAGAGAGGTCAAGCTGTTGTACAGAGCAAGAAGGAAAAAGAATAAATAAATACCCTTCCATGGGCTGCTCTGCTACGCCTCCCGGCTCTTTAACTATGGAAGTGAGAAAATCATATCCTTACACTTGCACACGATCATCTAGTCTTCCAACTCAAATCCAACCTTTCCAACGAGTCTTCTCCACTCAAAAATTGAAGTTGTAAGATAAAGCTTTGACCCTCTTGTCCCTGTCTCCTAACCAATTAAAATGTTTTTAGGTTTGGGAGTCTTTTTTGTTTCTGTTTTTCTACAATAACCCTCTTCCTGGAATCCTTTCAGCATATAAACCTTCTTCATCACTTAGCTGAGCAATATTCTGGAACTGTTAGCACTGCAGAAGGGCCTTGGCTTGCATGGTCCCCTTCTAGTGAAGCAATAAAAAGAATGTTAAGCTGCTGCTCACAAAAGATTGCAGCATAAGATCTCTCAGTGCCTTCCACCGATGCAAAATGTATTCACGCCAAGGAAAAAGAGCTCTCAACACCTGCTACCCCAAATGTTAATGAATACGCACACACATGCACACACACACGTGCGCGTAATACTTCTTCCTTCTCAGCCATAGCAATTTCACGTTGGAAATTTTACTCATAAACAGCACATGATGGAGTTAGGATACTGTAAACAGAGAGCACAGTTGATCAGGAATGGAACACAGCTAATCACACCAGGAAAACAGAGCCTCCAAATGCCACAGCTCCCTTGCTTTACGCTCTGCATTTTTTTAACTAGCCGCTCAAAGTAAAAGCATGCTATTTATCTTGTGTTGTACTCTCTGTAAATGAAAATTCAGACTAGATCTAGAAACAATATTCCACAAAAGGAAACAAAAGCATTTGTCTCTAAACAAGTCAAGAGAAATGCCAAATGATTCTATGAAGATCGCTTGTGTCACTTATGTTTGTTTTGATTGGTCCTCCAATGTTTACAGCACTCAACTCAGCAGGCTCAGAACCCCAAATCTATATTTAATTTAAAACGTTGCACCATCACTCAAATCTTTCAGCAGCCTCACTACAGTCTAAAGAAAAAGGGCAGAGGGACCTGTTTACGTGGAGTACCTTTTACATGTTCCAAGGGATCACAGAATAGTTTTAAATACATTATATCAGAATAAAAAAAAAATGAAGGTTTTCAATGTAATTGTGAAACAAAACGTTTACCGTTACTTGTGGGATTTTTGCCTACATTATGTGTCACTTTTCAGATATCCTCAGTAAGAGGTCATACTGCAAGACAAGACAAAATATTCTAAAAGCAGCTTTAAACTCTGCAAAATAAGATGAATCTCAGCAGCCTTAATCTTTATCAGAACCAATATGCTGATCAGCAAAAGTAATGTAATAAAGACAGCCATCGCTACAACACTGAAAGCTTTGTACAAATTCACATCAGTTTAGAGAGTTGAATAAAATAAAGTACATTTAGCTACACAGACACACAGATTGGAGGGCCCAATCCTGTGAGATGTAGATATCAAAGTTTTACAAACATAAGCAACTGAAGGGAAAAAAAAGTCCCCATTTAAGCATACACAGGTACTCTTAAAACATATCTGGCTTGTCAAAGGGAATGAGTCCTCAGTTTCCATTAACTTCAGCCAGGGTAGAATCTGCTTGCTATTTTGCAAAAGCAGCCCTGATGCAAATGGAGAGTTACTAGTGTCATATGCACAGCGTCAAACAACAGCAAACCTTCTCGCTGTAACCATGATGGTAGCATGCATCAGTGCAACATTATCGCAGTGGTTTTCAATCCTTGTCAGGCTGCTGGTGTGAAAGTCTCTCTAACTAAATTTAGGGGTCTCTCCAGGGAAAGTAAGCCGAGGTAGAGGACAGTTTAGAAAAGTAGACAAGGTTTATCTTACGTTTACCATCCAAATTTTCCCAACATGCCATGAGTTTTACAGGGAAACCTGTTTCCTCCTTTGAAAATCTAGGAGGGTTTGTGCATTCACCCTACCTTACCAGTGCCCTGTTGGCAGCAGCGCAGCCCCCTCGGGGGCAGCCAGCCCAGAACTGGTTCCCTTGTCCCTAGCTGGGCCCTCCCAGATACAAAGTTTGATCAAAGCCCGTCAGAAATTTTGGCTGCAGATAATACTCACTGTGAAGCAGGTTCCCTCCTCAATGCCTCCGTGAACCTTTACATGAGGACCCTGGACATGAGGGCGTTGGTGCGGAGGGGCTGGTTCTGGCCCTGCAACAGCACCTCCATGCTGCGTCGCAGGCACATGCACTTAACAAACCAGCCCAGCTCTTCTCTAAGCTAGCAGCAGAATAAGGCCAAATTCCCAGCACCAAGTCCCCGCTCCCACAGAGGGTAGGAGAAAGCAGTGTTTTAGGAGAGGGCATCCACAGGTTTCAGCACTAGGCAGTCTCCAGCCTTCAGGAAAACGCAGAGAGGGAAGGGGAGCCTGCCGAAATTAGCTTCCACCCTGGAAAAAGGAGACAGTCTTGTACTACTTTTCCTCCTCTTACCAGAAACATTTGTCCGGCGTCTGTGTTTCTTTCAACCCTGTTGTGCTTCTCAGCAGACAGGGTAATTTGACCCAGAGGATTTTGGCTATCTAAGCTATGCTTAATCATTTGGCCCCATTACATCACTACAAAACAGTTCAAAATAGAGGGCTCCTTTTAATAGATTTCTTGGTTCAGCTAACAAAAATTATTCAAACTTCAGTTTTAGCTGAGCTTATTAAAGCAGGACTGTGTTTAAGTTATAGTAATTGTCAATAAAGTCTTTTATAGCGGATTTAACTCAGCATATTTTAGATCTTGCCAATTTGAGACAGTTTCCATAAAAACGAGAACAGCAATGTTACAGAGTGATAACTCAAAAATGGAAAAAAGGAATTATTTAGCATAAAAGGAATTATTTAGCATAGTAAAAGGAGGTATAACTAGGAGTAATGGGAGGAAATTAATAAAAGGAATATATCAGTAGGGGAAAAAGAAAAACCTGACTGTGAGTTAACCAATAGAAAAATCTCCCTGGAGAGCAAAGAGTGGCCCACTGCTAGGCAATTTTAAAAGAACTGGCCAAAACATTACCAAATAAATATACAGGCTGGAAACAATTCTGCACTGGTACAGACAGAAGACTAGGTTATCGTTCTGTCCTCTACTTCTAAATTTTATGAAAGTGAACAAGTAAATTGAGCTTTCTGATTGACAAATCTAGTGAAATTCAGAATCCCGGCTGCTGAGATGTAATTGCACAGCTTTTATCTTTGCCAGCATCAGAAGAAGGAAAAAAAAAAAAAAAGGAAAGAAAAGTGTTGGGTTTGTTTTTTTTAAATTGACATTCATTTTGTTGGTCTGAATGATTAGTTATATTTGAGTTATCTAGTAATAATTTGTTCCTTGACTGACATTAAGACAACGAAAATTATTTACACTAAAAAATGCTGTGTAACAACAACTTAAACTGTCATTTTAATTTTTTTAATCAAACATTTTTAACTGTAAAATAAAACAGAAAAACCAAAATGCTCTTATATATAGACCTCACAGTCATATCAAAATACAATAATTTCTGAAAATTCGGAATCAAAACTAACATTCTTCTGAAATCTCTGTTTTGCAGGACGCCACATAAACCATTATGTTTATTCAACAGAAGTTAATTGAGGCAACAGTAATGTATTTGGGGGTTTATTTATTTTTTTTTTAACATACTGAAAAATAGACTCACTTTTCAAGCTAATAGCAAGTTTGCAGACATGAAACAAACTGTACCATACCAGTTAGACAGCAATACCCATTCAATAAAAAGGATTAGACTGTTCTTGTGTTAGGTCTTTTTGGATAGCACAAAACTTCTGAGCTATTCAATGACTGCATTGATACAGCAGGTAACTTATTTAGTAGTCCATAGAAAAATTTAATTGAACTTGTGAATGAAAATACAAAATAAAAATTGTCTGAATATTTTCTGTATATATTATGACTATCACGTGTTTTGAAATAAAGAAATAAAATAATCAACAGACTTGTTTTTAGTATCATCACGTGAAAATATTGCAAGAATTTTTTAAAACATTACTATAATATTTAAATAGTTTATACCTCATTTAGGATTTAAAATGTACCTTTTTTTTCTTTAAGTATTAGGTCCTATCTTAACCCACAAATTTACGACAACATGCCATAAATCCTTACATCTAATTATTTTTTAACTGCATCTGCTGACACATAGTTGATTTCAGTCTGATCTACAGTGAAAACAGGGATCACAACAGCAACTGACAGACTCGGACCAAACCAACGCTAACCTGCACAACTGTAATTTTGTAGGATTAAACACGTTTCAGTTTACTTTTGATGTTGTTTTGGCTTGGCATGAGCACATTACAAGTTTGGTGGGGTTTGAATACGTTTTTTCTTATTCTTATTATGCAAGTTCAAGTGCTTATACTAAAACTTGTGCTCATCATATATTTGCAGTGATATGTCCTCAATTTTTAAGAATCAAAAGCTGTATTTCTATATACAGCAGAGAACTTTAAAAACAAATTACTACAGAACTCCTCTATAAACCAGAAATATTTATTGATCTTATTATTTAAGCTGTCTTAAATAGAATATTTTACCATGTAAAATTATGTTTTATAGTGTGATTAATATTGCTAAAAGATTAATACATTGATTGATACGGGGGGTTTTAGGATTATGATTTTTTATTAAAAGTACAGTGCACATCAGTTCTCTTTAAACATGTAAAATTAGGAAATGGATTTTTAGATATTCCTGGGTATTATTTCATTTGGTATAAAACTTCAAGCTTTGCATGTAAATATAGAGCTAAAACAAGTTGTTTCAAAGGAAAAAAAAATCAACCCAACTTTAAATAACATCATGTAGTTTGAGATCAGTGTATTTTTTGTTAGGTATGAAATAGAATGGTTTCCTAACCGGGTCCTCCCTAGCAATGTTGCCAACTTCCAGGCTATAAATAAGAAAATGGACTAACAAAACAAATGGTCATAATGCAACTAGTAGCTTATGATTGCATCATAAAAATATTTAAGTCATTACCATTTTTACATTTAAAATCTCTATTCAAATACGGTTGAGCATTTCAGAACAAAATAACTCCAAAAAAATTAATATTGAGGTTTAAATTTATGCACTCATCAGAAATTATTCAGAGCAATGTTGCTTTTACATAATGCTGTGACTCACATTTACTCTGAGAGATATCAACTGATTCACTTGTGTAAAAAGTGTGGAGGGTGAAGTGGAAGTTAAAGGTACACTTGAAACATAGTACCTCTTCTGTCTCTAGCTGCCATGATATGCAAACAAGGATAGTGTGTTTGTGCACGGTCGTATAAATTTCAATATCTATTCACCACTTCTGCCTATAGGTAACCAATATCTCTGGAGATAAATATATTCTTACATGGATTGTGTTATTACAGTCACCACAATGCCAAATTCAATAGGATATACAAACATTCAAAGAAAGAATTTACTCCTTGAAGAACCTGCTTCCTTAAAAATAAGTAGTATCAGTGCATGTACTCCGTTATGACATGCTTTAAATTCGATACTTTATCACCTGACTTATATCCACCCGATAAACAAACAGTGCAACATGACTCTGGAAGCTGATTTTTTTAATATACATTTTTTTTCTACTATTTAAAATGGCACATCTTCAAAATTGAGGTAACATAACAAGCACATCATAAAATTAGGCAAAGAAATTTTAGAAAATATTATATACATTTAATTTTAAATATCTATCTATCTGGAGAGAGATAAAATTACATTTTAAAAATACCCCATATTTTAATAATACAATTTAACTATAATAGAGTAATTGCAGAAACAAAGCATTCTATAAAGCACTTCATTTCAGAATTTAAGAAAAAGCCAGTATTGTAATATTTCTCCAACTTTCTGTCTTTCAGTTCATTTTCTTAATTTGGTTCTGTTCACTTCCCTTTGCTTTTTGCTTTCCTGCATTCTCTCTCTTTTAACACATGTAGTTAATAAAAATCAAATTTATAAGCCATGTATTCTAATTCTTTTCATTTTTAAAAATTAGGTACTTGGGAAAAATCATATTATCACAAGTAACATCCTTCCGTAAACTGTGACAAAAACAAAAAGCTGTTTCAGTAAGGTACTGTTTCAGTACCTTACCCCTACCCAAGAAGGTAGATAAGGGGATCTTTTACAAGACAGTGTTGTCACTCCATGCCATGTCAACTATTGGCAATAGAGAAACAGTAAGGCTAGAAAGCAAAGCTTTAGGACTTTATCTCTTTTCTCCTTCTTGAGGTCTCCTACTTACTAGAATTGTTTGATAATAAAGACTAAGTTTTCTCCAAAAAAATAAAAAGGCATCACAAATGTTTGCACTCAGCTACAGTAGTTCTGTGCTGTGCAAAACAAGAATACACTCCAAATCTTGTTTATTTACCTATGACTATTTAGTACTTTATCTGTAGTTATAAGACAACATGATTTTCCCATTTTATTATGTTTTGTTTTAATCACATGTATGTAAAGTAAAGTCTATATTGTCAATGCAGAATTTTGCAACTGAGCTTTTACCTTTTCCATAGTACTACATGATTCGAAGGCAAACCGCACGCTCGTTCTAACAAAGCAATATAATAGGGATGGAGGGGAGAAGCAATTTGGAGTCTATAGGAAGGTTACCATAAAATTTACATTTTCCATAAAATATAAGTAGCCACCATTTTGCTGTAATCCCAGAGCAGCAACGAAATGGTGGTACAGAAGAAAACTACCCTATCAGACACATTTCATCATTGCTTCTATCCATCACTATCTTCTTTCGCTAGCATGATTATCATTTACCTTTCTCCTTCTTACAAGCAACATCCTAGTTTTAAATTAAAAATCAATAGATATAACATCATAGTAAATAGTTAAGGTGTAATTATCAAACTAAGACTACATACTATACCAAGTCTTTTTTTTTTTTCCCCCCCTTCAAACTGCAAAAAAGTACAGCATAGTGTTTCTATCACACACTGATGAACACATCTCTTGGAAGTGCTACTGTATGAAAGCTGTATCCTAGAGGTAGAACACATGGTATGGAATATGGCTGCTGCATTGGTCAGTATGGTATTTTAATTATTATATGATGAAATATACATAAGTAACACTCAAAGGACCAAAATGGCTTAAATTAATTGCTTTTGATTGTAATGTACAATGTTGCATTTTGTGAAGCATTTTATGTTTAAGTGAATATGCATATTGACATACTCCGTTGAGAAATGTATATTAAAGCATCAATTTTGCTAAGCAATGCTATCCTTCTTTCGTTAATGCATGCTTTTCAGAAGGTGTGGAAAGGAGTGCCTACTTGTACATAAAGAGGGAAACAGTATTTGTAGATTAGTTCACATTATTCTGTGATACTCTGCTGTACATACTAAAAGAATTCATAAAGTTTATCCTGTAATCTCTACAGAAGCACTATGTGCTATAAGCTTTATTAACTCGGTCCTAAATGTATAAATTTGTAATAAACCAGAAAAGTAATTTCGGTAATATATTTTCTAATACTATGCTTGGTGTTTATTACTATAAATATGTAATGAAGTTAAAATGGATGACATTTTCCAATACAGTATGTCATAGGAAAATGTTCTTATTTTTCAGATACAAGTTGAATATTTTAGATTCCAATATCATGTTTTAACTAATAAATCACATAACACAAAAATGTAGGTCATTTAAGTGATAATAGATACTGAATTTAAAGTTTTTTAGGAAAACTTTTCGAAAACATCCTTAACGATGTAAAATGTATTTGTACAAATCTGCAATTATGTACAAGTAAAACAAATGTCCTGTTCCTCTTAAGTACTCCCATTCTTTTCCAATTCAAAGCAAAGAGTATTTAGGTAACACTGCCACCTATTGCTTAAACATTATAGTTACTAAAATCTGTTGCAGTTTTTTGTCACTCGTCTTTGCTGTTTTGACTACTACGCTTTCATTATTTCTAATAACCTAATGAGACTTTCATATTCAAGGGTGCTAAACAAATAGTAAGTGTCTACCTTCAGTACTGTGGCTATAATTTATCAGAAATTAATAGAAACTTAACAAAAATACATTTCAATACCTATGAAGTAAATTTCTAGAAAACACTAAAAAATTTCATTTAAAATATAACATCCTTCCAGAAAAGGAACAAAAGAAGAGTCTTCAGGCTACAACATAACAAATATTGCAAAATCCAAGTTATTGGTTAGATTAAAAGTGTCTAATGTCATCCAAAATAACATGATTCTTGCTAACACTTTGCAAGTGGCTAGGCAAATACTCAAATTATAAACCTATATCTGCAGTTCTTTTAGGAACAAAGATATAAAAGCATAGAAATAAGTCAGTATAAGATCAGACCTAATTCTTTTCAGTAAAGAATTCTGTTTTCAGGACAACCATCAAAAGATCACTAATTCCACATCTGAACAAGAATCATACCATCACAATAACCTTAGCCAGCCTGAAAAAAAAAATAAAAAGAAAAAGAAAAAAAGAATAAAAAGAAAATTATTTCCACTTCTTTAAAAGAAAAAGTGAGAAACAGATATTTGACCATACTAAGTAAGGAAAGTCATGTGAATCAATCAGGATGATAACTGCTCTAACATAAGACAACACCAGTTATATAAACTTATGTAATATAAGTACCATCTAGGTTCATTTAAAGAGATATAGAAAGATTACTTAGTTTGGAAGAAAATTTATTGTTGAAAGGCCTTTTTTTATCCTCAGCATATTACTCAGTCTGCATCTGTAAAATAAGTTGACTTTACTTCTTCACTACAGGGAAGTAGCTGTATATTGCATAAAATCCCTTATATTCTTTTGTATTATTAGAAGAAAAACTACAAATCCATTGCTCTTGTGCCTAAAAATGTTCACAGTCACTATGCAGAATGTTGACATTCTCCCTATATTAAAATATATCACTATGAGTCCAGTTGTATTTCTAGGATTTGTGAAATTATGAGCTAGATGGATGCATTCAAGAGGAGGAAAAATAGATAATATTGCAAAAAATAAAAGTGGGGTTTTTTTAACTAAATGCAGTATTTTAATTCTCAAAGTATTTAAAATGTCCGTGGTAGCGGAGGGAGTTTTAGGGTTTTTTTATAGTAACATAAGGAATCTATAAGAAGGCTAAATTTCTTATCTACTTAATATTTTTTCTATAATAATAATGACATCCTTTCTAAAACAGAACTCAGAAACAACATATCAACAAGAATTGTTCTTGCAGTTAGGGACTCCCAGTCTTTTTCCCCACTCATACGGTTTTACCCTGTGACATTTTTAACCATTTCCTTGCTACTAGAAGGTTACCTCTCAAAACAGTCAGCTATCACAGCCAAGCAGTGTACAGAGCTAATGTCAGAAAGCGAACAACTGAATTCAAATAAATAGCTACATACCTATTTTTTTCTTTTCGGGTTTATTTCTTATTTCTACACTCTCAACTCCAACAGTAATACAAGATTCTTGCACTGATGTAAAGCTGAAAAAACCTGAACTTTGTTTTCTCTTTTTTTAGCTATTTAAAATGAATATTCAACACCTAGAAATGTTATGTATTAAAGGAAAAAGTTGGATATTTTTCAGATTTCATTAAATGTTAATGTACCTAAAACAATTTGGCACCAGAGTATTCAACCTTAAATTCACTCAACTTAGTACAGTAGAATGAATTATTAATGACCTAATTGCTAAACATTGATTTGTAATGTAATTACTTGTTTAATGCACCATTTTATGTAAATATCAGACCAAGACCTAAAAGTCTGGTACTTTTAATAAATTTTCTTTGATGAAATACACCACTTGTTGTATATAATCACATAAGAAAATATCTCCTCATTTTCTCCTTTAACAAACTTTCTTTTGGAAAGTATAGTATGTTTCCTAAACAAATGTTTTGTGACATCAAAAGTTTGCAGGTATATTTTTCCCTCTTTTACTACCTATTCTGACATACCTTGACACAAAGGTTATATAAGAAAAAAATGTATTACCTTAAAAGAATATTCAAAATGGCTAAAGAGAATAAACAAACAAAAAAAAAGGAATATCTTAAATCAGGTGTATGAAACCTAGAACCATTAGGGAATACAATGCAATGTCTAAAATCCAAAAGATACAGAAGCCAGTCATGAATAATTTGTTAATTTTATCTCCAAAGAATAATTCACACTTGCATTAAATCAATACTTTCCGTAGATAGTCTAAAAATCACTATAATTTTGGCCTGTCCTATATGGGGAGATTAACAGATAGGCACATGCATACTGAAGTGCTTGTGAAAATGCTAGTGTGCCTTGCCTGTTAACATTTGTGTGCTAAAATACACTTAGTTCAGACAAAGGTACAACTTAATGCAAGGAATAAATACAGCATAGGTGAAAACAGTATCTTCCTTAGTTATCTGCTGCAATAGACTACACACCTCATGTTAGAAAGTATGTTAAAATGCAAAGATGGTTATACTTCAACAGCTAATATCATCATTACTTTTATATCTTGCCTTTACTAGATCATTGCTTTAAATGAGCATCACAAAACCAATGGAGCTTTAGTCTCTACATTACATTTTCTTCATAATCATTTTCAATTTATTTTTTTCTTGCATGTCATCATTTTAATGTAAATCTTTCTTTTTCTTTTCAATAAAATGAAATGATTAAGTAATCCTGCTTTTTGCATGATTAAAGATGACGGATAAGCTTGGGTGGATAAAAATCAAGGCTCCTAACAGAATCTGTGCACCTCGCATGTCAGAATCCTTCCAGCTTGTTCAGTGTTAATGACAGGAAAAATTAGCATGTCTGTGAGTTGCCTAAAAAGAATAACAAGCTACCTTTAAGGACCTAACCATATCTCTACACTAAATTCTAAACAGTTGTTTTCCATAATTTTCTGTAATAAGCCCTGATGAATTGTTTTGGAACAGATTAATAGAAAAATCTTTGTTTAGAGCAATAATAAATGTTCAATAAATCTATCAGTGACTACTACTGTGCTGTTTAATCACCACCTTTGTATCATCAGATATAACACATTTAGCAGATAAAATACAAGGAATACAAAGACTGGTGAATACAGTACAAATCTGATGAAAAACAATGACATATTTTTATTAGCCAGTCAGATAACTCAGTTTTAAAGAATAGGAGAAAACCTTCAAACTACTGATTTTTACCAGTGCCTTTTTCCTTTCAAGAGCCTTATGCAATATGTGTTCATCCTTTTCTGACTGAGACAAGAAAACTAGAAAAGGGATATTACAATACGGCACATACATACTGCCATCGCCTCTAGACATATGACCCAAAATGATGCTAAGAAGTCTCTCTCTGACCTCCTGCTAACCAGCCTCTTGTGATTAATTCAGCATGTCCTTGAAAGTATCTGCTAGAGATCCCTGTTTTTTTAATTTAAGAGTTTCTGAAGCCCACCTATAGTTTCAGCGATGGATTTTTATTTATTTACTTTTTTTTTTTTTATCAGAGGAAAAGCATTAATCTACGAGCAGAGGTCTGCAGGAACAGAAAAGCACCACCTGCCTAAGCATTCGCCAAATAGGACCATAAATACCACAACATTTCCTGACCTAAGTTTCGTAGACATCTGTATCATGGTAACACTGCATTTCCCTTCTTTGACAGATGAAATTACTATTCTTTGATTTTTTTTTCCCCCCTCTCTCTCTCTTTTTTCTGATTATGTTCTGGATGGCAAAATTTGGGCCACAAAATGCTAATTTCTAACCTAACACCATGACAGCAATCACAGCCATCACAAGGATGGAATAAAGAGAGCAATCTAACATCCAGGGATATGAATTTCTGATCAGTGGCTGGCAGACTGCCGTGAAAGCTTACAGTAATCCCATTGGACAGCTAGGGTTGATGAAGCCTGGGAACAGGCAGCCACAATGTAGGTAGTTCACAATTGCAAGCATTTGTCCATAATTTAAAGCTATATGAGAAGTGGAGAGTATTCATCTGAACAACAAGCTGTAATTTAACTAGAGTAACATTTACACAGTTTTTAACCCATTAAGTCCACCTATTCTTACACTGACATTCCCTCTGTTTAATGCCCATTGTAAACAAAAATCCTGCACATTAAATGAACATATATTTTTAGCATTTGCAGAGCTCAGAATAATTTGGTAAGATTAACTCTTATTGAATATTTGGCAGAAAAAAAAGGTATTTATTCTTAAATCTAAAGTCCTAACCATGTAAAACCTTACTGAAGCGAGTGGTCCCCCTGAAGTCAAGGGGCCCAGTCCTGCCACCCCAGCTCGCACTGAGTAAATCTAATTTATGGACTGATCATACCATTAAGGTCCTTTTCAAAGCGATAATGCCTCAATCATCCAGTGACGTTCCCACCAGATGAAAACTAGCCCCCGCCAAAGTCGAGAGGCTCTGCAAATGGCAGATATTAACACAGGCTTTGAGCTCTGCCGGACGAAGGGGTTTCTCTGTTGGGCTTTAAAACCGTAGTCTGAATTGTAAAATGTTGCCTCCTGCTTGAAAGCCTTGAAATGCATCTTTCCACACGACCCAAGCATGTTCCTCCTCCCTCTCCCAAATTCAGCCATCATTAATTGTCATTCTTCTATTTTGTCACGAAGCCTTTGCTGTGCTGCTGCCAGGATTTACAAGGCCCAGACACGATGCTGAAGCTGCTCCCGGTGTAGACGTGTCTACCCAGACACGGGAGCACAGTGACAACTAATGACACATAAAAGTGGGCAGGTGAAACTGCCACCGCCGCACACAGAGTGCAGCGCAACCACAAGAAAAGATTATCAGAGAAATGATAGAAATACACGAGAGACGCACTTGCAAACCTTTTCTGATTTCCTACGGAAGCTCCGCAGCAAAAGAGAAAGAGATTCACAGCCGCAATGCTCCCAGCAGCCATGGAAGGAAGGAAGCTGAACCCTCCTGCGGGCACGGAGAGTTGTGCAGTGACTGAAATGGGGCAAGTTTCCAGAAACATTTCACACTTGTAAATTGCTATTAATATGCACAGAAATAGTAAAAGCCCAAACGTGCTAAGAAAATGCCAAATGCAACTGAAAATGTTAACACACAAAGAGCAACAAGCCCAGGATCTGTCAATGAAGCTTAAAGAAAAAGTTATATTCATTTTGGTTTCTTGTTAAAGAGATAGGCTGCTTCAAGTTTAGTGTAATACAATGACAGGCCAGTTCCGTGTGCCTTGCAGCACTCTGAAAAAGAGGAAAACACCATTATAGTGATGTGGAAGTTGTGGAGTGACTGCGGTGGGTTTAGACACAGAATTCACTTAAGAGTTTCATCTGTTTTGGGGATTCTACTGATTTGTGAGCTTGTTCTAAAAGGGAAAAGGGGAGGAGAAGTGGGGAAATTACTACTGTAACCACCTGCAAATATTTATGGCCAAAATACAATAACTGCAGAGTGAGCCGGGTTTTGTTCTTTTCTTTGTTCTTTCTTTTGTTCTTCCCTCAGTCCGTTCTCCCGCTGTCCCCCTCCTTCCTCCTTCCCTACTAGTTTCCTCTTCATAGCCCCTTTGGTGTGTTTTCCTTCCAAATTAATTTTTCACTCACATTTGTAAATACTGAATCTCCCTCCATCTGTTCCCTTTTTTGCAATCTTTAAATACATTCCCTCCTTTCTTATTCCAATTCTTTTCCTTTTTTTTAAGTTCTCCTCAGCCTTCCTTGTGACCTTTTTCATTCCCTGTTCTTTCATGCTCGTCTCCATTTCATGTGTCTGAGACAGACTTTCACCAGTTTTCTTGCCTTTCAGCACAACTCAACAAAATATATGTACAGTAGCTCTCTGATCTGAAATTGGGTCCTCTTAGCTTGTTAACAGGAGCACTTAACTGTAAAGCAGGTATATTACTCATGATAGTACGTGGTGGGAGGGAGCAGGAGATGAATGCTAGCAGCAGCTCATGCTTGAGAACAGAGGGTTCACTTCACACCTTACCCTATTTAGGAGAAGGGAGAGACTATTTCTCCTAATGGGTGCCATTTGGGTACACATATGACTATCAAGCCTGCTGTGGGCAAAACTCCTTATTGATCCCCTCAAGGTGTGTTTGGAGTAATAATGCATCAGTTTACATTTGAAACATCTGCACTCATTTGCACAAAAACCCCACCATACTTGTAATCTACTACTAAACTGGTCCCGAACTAGTTCACAATGGAGAGATGCTTACCCGAATCCCCTTTGTCAGAAGAGGTACACACTGGACTCTTAAGAATGTAGCTGGACTATATCTCTGTTCAGCTATTTTATCCTCCTTATGCTGAGCAGACCTTAGGGGACTGAGGAGAGACAATCTTGCCATGCAATAACAAGTTGTATTTATAACTATTTTTCTATACTTCTCATTACTTCTAAGAATCACTTTTGCATGTGATTGTCCAACAGGCTTAGCCATGCACTTTCAGGACTATGCCTCAGAAAGTGTAAGACATCAAAAGGAGATGTCTGAAGGTGTGCTGGATAAATACATCAATCAACGACACTACCCATTTCAAATAGACTGGCAATGACTGTGCATTGTCCCTTACAAAACATGATAGAAAATTTGAAAACTACCATCAACAGAGTTGCATGCAGTCTCACATTTTTTTCTTCCCCTCTACTGCACAATGTAGCAACAGAGTCAAGCTTTGGAGAAGCAGTGTAGGCATGAGGGAAAGGGGTAGCTATAAATACTAAGTCCAAGAGTGGACTGTTAAGAGTGGACTCAAAGAATGGTTCAGAGGTTTCTTTTTTCTCCAAGCTGCTTATCAGTTCCTGAAAGAGCATTTCCATTTTATGTTATCTGCATAATGTTTTCGATCTCTCTAGGTGCAGTTCACCTGCCTTGGGGCATGGCTTCACAAGCTCCTTCCCAATCCCATTGTGACTGGACGATATATCTATTAGCTGTTTAAGGAGAAAAAACCCAGACATTTGTTGGAACACCTTCCACAGTGTAATGACAAGTAGATCCAAGTAGCTTGACTACCATCAAATAGTATAGGCAATTTATCACAAAAATGTTTGTATATGCGTACCTGATGACAATGAATATTTATTGATTGCAAGAATAACAAATATACACAGACACACACATATATGCCTAAAAATCTGAATTACACCATGCAAAAAACTTTTATAATAAAGCTAGGAATCCCAAAACCCTTTCCAAGAGCCAACCTATCATCCCTGGTAGCGACCCAAAGGAGCCGCTGGCACAGAAGACTCAGGCATGTTTCTGCACAGACACAAGAAAAAAGGGAAAAGCAGATAAAGGCTCAGACACTTCAGCAGCAATATCCAGCAGTGATACCTATTTTCTTTGAAACTTTCAGTAAGTCTTAAAATCTTACTTCTCTCTCTCTGTTAAATGGGGAAGATAATACTCCCTCTCCATTCCTCACAGCTATGTTGTCAGCCAAGATTCGTTCACACTTGTGTAATGTGGTGATGGAAGAAATACAAATGTTTAGATAAATACATACAGAAGACACTGCTAGACACACATGTAAAATGTCATCCCCCAAAACAATCTGCATGGCTAGCTTTTGGAATTAATGAGTAGGGACAAGTGGGGTTGAATGGCTGTTTGAACCCAGCCTGAATCACAGGGGTTGCTATTGGCAACCACTGTAACATATGTCTGCTATTAACCTTCCAAATGCCTACAAATCTGAAGAAAGTGTAACATTCGAAGTCCACGCTTCTCCATCAATTACCCAAAGTCCTAACATGAAAAGCAAGTTTTGATCTGATACTTCTCCATTTTTCACCAGATTTTTTTTCTATTGATTCCAACTCTAAAGGATTCTGTAAAAAGTACGTATGCAGAATCAGACACAAAAAAGCCATTTCAGAAACAACTGAGCAAGATTATTTACGTTCCTTGCCATATTTTGGGTTCTCCTATCACTCCATTAAAGGCAAATTTTCTACATGTTAGCAAATGGCTTCTTCCTCAAAACATTCCCATGAAATAGGGAAGGTAAAAATCAAATAAAGGTAGCTTGCCTCAGATTACATAACCTTTCTTCTAGCCTGCTGGCAGATCAATTAATTGAGAAAAAAAAAAAAATCGGTTTAATAGCATTCCTTTTAATCAGGGTTTCAGATTATCATACAATCTCCAGGCACATAATGAGACGTTCGTTTTGCCTATTTTATTGGAAGAACCACTACCACAATCTTTTCTGTCTTTTACATTTTCAGTGCTGATATTGTAGTTTGCTTCCAATTATTTTAAGCCTGACAGAATTTCTAGCTAACATTACCAAAAGGCAAAAATGCAGGAACTAAAGAATTGTGAACACTCTCGATGCAATTCCCAGGCATCTTTAGTGGATACAGTAAGACTGAAACAAACAGTGTACACTAAGTCATGCCCACAGTGACTTCAAACATATATTTCTAAGTACAAAATGATCAATTTCCCTAAGTACACATTTTAGCCTCTTTCCCATAGAGGAAGTTTAATTTTTTCACATGTATTTTTGGTCTACAATTCAAATGCCACAGCTGCAGACCTTTTTGTCAAAGGCATACTTCTTTAATAAACACACAATAAATACAGAGTTGAATTACCAAACAAATGTATACAAGGATACATGACTGCATGTATCCTGATGATGTATGTACACGTTTATTAAAACATGAGGAAAAAAATCACCTATACACCCACAATATGAACCCCATTTTCATGACATCCCACTCTGTTTTCAAATGCTTCTTGTTGTCTAAGAACCCTTGAAGAGCAATATATATACATCCTTTTTAAAGATTCATTAAACCAATAGTTTCCTTTACATTACCTGTATTTCTTTTAAAATGATATCTGACTCACATAATCATTTAATGCAAATTTAGCTATCCGTAAGTGACACCCTTACATGTTCGTAGAGCCCTACAAACCACAAACATCACTCAGAGAAAGAGAGACAGAGAGGTGGAAGCAAGAGGTTTAAACATGTCTTAGGAACTGAACATTTCGTTGCACAGCAGAAAATTTGCTGAAGGCCCCGCTAAACCTGAAACGTTAAATACTTGTGCAGCATGTTTTATATTATAGTTCTTCAAACTACGGTCAACAAATCTACATAGAAAATTCTGTTATGAACTGTACTAATATGCAATATCCCACAATCTTACCACCTGTTTTCTCCTTCTGTGCCATTTCTCTGACATCTGGGAAAGTAACATAAGGCTGATAATATTAGCAGAATCAGTTGCATAATTATGCAGTTATCACCCACGTTAGGAAAACACATTTTGTTCCTATTCTAGGTCAAGTCATTATGAAAATTTGTACGCATGACTAGCAGAATAATTTGTAGAATGTTGTTTGCCCTGACATTTCGCTATCATAGTACCTCTAAAAGCGAGGGTGTTTAAGCCTGTTAAACTTCACAATTACATTTCAGCTCCTGGGTGCCACTGGACAGGTCATGAGAAGCAGACGGGTGAGTGGTGAGTTTGTATTTCAACACTCGCAAAGGAAATGTTCCCGAAGAGGTTGTCTCCTTGGTAGGTGTTCAAATGACCTTTCAACAGTGGATTGGCACAAAGTAACGGTCAATAACAGCGGTTTGCTGTAGGGATGCCTTCCACTCTGTCACCATGGTTTCCAGAGCTGAGAGCCCTTTAAAAGTAATTTTCAGCAAATGGGACAAAATCAGGAATTGGATGTAAATATTCTTTGTCCAGTATGTTAAATCCGTGCAAGAGATTCCACAGCTCTACTTTACAGCTGAGACACACTGGAGAGAAGGGCTGCCATCTGGAGGGACCTTGACAGGCTGGAGACGTGGGCCTGTGTGAACCTCATGAGGTTCAAAAAGGCCAAGTGCACATGGGTCAGGGCAATCCCAAGCACAAATACAGGCTGGGTGGAGAATGGATTGAGAGCAGCCCTGAGGAGAAGGGTGTTGGATGATGAGAAGCTCAACATGACCTGGCAATGTGCGCTTGCAGCCCAGAAAGCCAACTGTATCCTGGGCTGCATCAAAAGAAGCGTGACCAGCAGGTCAAGAGAGGTGATTCTCCCCCTCTACTCCGCTCTCAGGAGACCCCACCTGGAGTACTGCATTCAGCTTTGGGGCCTCCAACAGAAAAAGGACATGGACCTGTTGGAGAAAGTCCAGAGGAGGGCCACGAAGATGATCAAAGGGCTGGAGCACCTCTCCTGTGAAGACAGGCTGAGAGAGCTGGGGTTGTTCAGCCTGGAAAAGAGAAGGCTGCGGGGAGACCTTATAGCAGCCTTCCAGTACCTGAAGGGGGCCTACAAGAAAGCTGGAGAGGGACTTTTTACAAGGGCCTGCAGTGATAGGACAAGGGGTAATGGCTTTAAACTGAAAGAGGGTAGATTTAGATTAGATATAAGGGAGAAATTCTTCAGTGTGAGAGTGGTGAGACACTGGAACAGGTTGCCCAGAGAAGCTGTGGATGCCCCATCCCTGGAAGTGTTCAAGACCAGGTTGGATGGGGCTTTGAACAACCTGGTCTAGTGGAAGGTGTCCCTGCCCATGGCAGGGGGGGTTGGAACTAGATGATCTTTAAGGTCTCTTCCAACCCAAACCATTCTATGATTCTATGGATATCCTGGCTTGTACTTTAAGTTTAAATAAGCACATGTTTTTACACTATTAAATGGTATCTAGAATGTTATTGTACATTATTATAAACAAGATACAGGAATGTCACAGTTGACTAAATTCCTATCAATTATGAACTTAATTTTTACACACATTTAATACTTATCTCATTTCAGACTTTTCTATACTGAGAAATTTTCTTTTAAAGAAAAATGGTTTATACAGTTCACTTCCTGCCATAATCAAGGTCTTTCTAACCTGATATCTGAAGGTTATGCTTCAGTGAATAATTCAGTAGGTTAGTGAAACTGTGGCAGCAAAGAAAGTGCTAATCTTAGATGGAAGCTGTGAGGGATATTAAGAAACAATTGCAAAAAGTGACATATTTAATAGAGAAAGATTACTCTGTGCTACATCTATTTAATTTGAATTGAATAAATTTTGCCAGTATTTTATGAGATGCAGTCTGCAAATTATGTGAAACTTCATAGTGTCACTGAAGTCTAGAGGAAAGAATAAAGGTTTTTTTTCCCCCTCAACCATTTTATGAGTATTGTGATTTTTGAGGACTTCTCACTCTTTCAAAAGAAATTTCAAAGGAACTGAAGAATCATTCACTGCAGGACTTTATTAATTTGAATTAAGAAAGAAGAAAGGGTAGTAAAAGGTGATAGTACTGAAAGATAAATAACAAGAGGCAATAGGAGGATCTTGTGTAATGAGACTTCTTGAAATAACTGAATTCCTTCTGGACTGTGACTGAGTGAGGCCGGATATGTTCTCAATCTTTCAGGGAAAATTTAGTTGATCTAGCTGAGACAAGTCTGAAAGTATGCGTAAATGCAAGTGTGAAAAATGATAGGGGACAGTTTTTGCCCTTAATCACTAAACAGATCCTTAATGCAAACCCAGTCCTGACAAAAATAATTTAAGTCTATGTTCATATGATACCTTGTATAAGTAAGTGGAATAGGAATATGATGCTACTACTAAAAATACTAACCTCATCCTATGTTGTTGTAGAGATAGAGATTATTAAAAGAAAACTTATCTTTTGTCTCTTCCAAACAAACATTTATACTTTTTTCCGCTACATGACTGATTTTGTTCTATCATCTACCAGAGTATTAACAAATTATACAACAGGAGCATCCTCTTGACATATTCTTTGAAAAAAATAGAATAATTTGCAACATCTGGTAAAAGATAATCAAAGACTTAATTACATAGCAAACTTTTTAAGCTTTTAAGAAGAGCAGAAAATGTAATTATTTCTGCACACCAAGAAACACCTTGAGAAGATAAAAAGATTCAAAGTGTTGTGGAAAAAAAAAGCATATGAAGCTATGTATTACTGCAGTTGATAAATTCAATTATATATTGGGTCTATATTTTACTAATTATGGTATAAAAAGTAGAGACCTTGCCCAAAATTTTGTTCAGAAAACTCCCTTTCCGGGAATTTTGAACTTTTTCCCTGCACCACCACCACCCCCCCACCCCAAGTTATTCTGCTGCTCAATGCAAATAGCCTGAAAGCTATAGATTTCTTATACTTTTTTAAATTTGAGGATGACGAGGGTTTTTTTAAAAGTACTTACACTATTTTATTTTTAAGTAGATGATGGACAAACATAAAATACCTCTTGAATACTTTGGGAAGGTGCCAACCACAGAAACTAGCTATACATTTTGAAGTTAAATTTTGCAAGTTGTTGGTCATGAATGTGGATTGTTTCATATTTTCCTTTTCTGTAAGTGGTCACATTATTCAAAACTAAGAGGAGACAATAACTCCTTCCCCCACACCCCTCTCCCTTCCAAGTGCAAGAGTGGTAAAACCATTAGAAGTCCATACTACAGGCAAAATTGTTCTCTCTGATCTGCATGGTGGATCCAATATTCCCAATGGGAATTCTGTGCTACGTGAATAAAGAGACAAATTTCACTAATATTATGAAACATAATAATTTTACTATGCATTCACTTGTACTGTTAACACTATAATTTCTACTTTACCCATTCATAATCCTCTTTGTCTGCTCCAAACAGACAGAAAGGACAAAAACACAGATCCACTGTGCACTTCAGAGGAAAAAAAATTCTCTTGTATGCATGATTAACCTTATACTGAACACATTCATACATGAACAGGAGTGGAAATAGGATATGGAGCATTTCACCTCCGCTATAGGTTACCAGATCAAGTCTGGTTCAGGTCACTGGTAACCTAAAGATATTACAGCCTAATGGCCAGTTTGTGACCCACATGAAATGAGCTGGAATTATTTAAATTCATGGAAATACATTTCTGTAACACAAAAAAAACCCACAAAAACCACACAGGACAGGCAACCTTCCTGGTAACATTAACAGCAAACAGTAACTGCTAATTTGTAGTAGAGATCGGACCATCTTTTCACTTCAAATGGTGGTCATATGAGAAAGCTGCAGCGAGAAAGCAGTTGAAGTGTAGGAAAGACAGAGAAAGAGGCAGAGAGGGGATGCTGTGTTTGTCTATGTATCGTCTGATATGTGTACAAAGAGAAGACTTCAGTCTCAGGGCCTGTCAGTTCAGCACCTTTCACAAGTACAAAATGTCATGTACTACATACTGATGAAATAAAAGACAAAGGTGTCAAAGGAACCATTACACTATATTCTAGCAATGATCAGAGGATCAACAGCTTCCCTTCTAGATTGACACTATGTTAAACTATGCCAGCATATTTGGCCTGAACCTCTTCTTACCTGCCCCAGTTTTATACCATGGGTGGAACTTAATTTATCACAATAGCCTCACACTCTGTCAAGTGGAAGAGAAATGACATACATATGTATTTCCCTTCTAGGTTATCTTTTGGCTATTTTTCAATAAACAGTATGGCTGCATACATTCACATGTATTAGGAAGATTTCTGTTTCTTCTGTTACCAAAAATAAAGGGTGTACGTTTACTCACTGTACAGGTGCAGTGAGTAATCACAGTAGGTAGAATAACACCTTGCACTGAGAGGGCTGCTTATAGCTGGGAAAGCAAAGTGTGAAAATACCACCGTTTCAACTTCTCATCGTCCTGCATATTTTGCTCACAATGTATTTATTGCATCAACAGACTCTTCTGTAAGTACAGATAATTATGGAAGAGCTCTGCATCTCAGCTATCATGAATTGTGATGGCCTCAGAGATACCAGAACGTATTATTATCCTCTGGTATATTCCACCCACACCAGCTAATACATGTTGAGAATTCTCTGAGAGTCCAAACATTTTAAAGATGCTCTTAGCAGTGCTTCTGACCTGAAATGTCAGAAGTGACTTGACATGACTTTCCAAACTGATATTCCAATTAAAAACCTCTGGTTTGATTACTGAACTTGAATAATCACTATGGAAGAAAGAATCTCTTTTTTTTGGCCATTACAGTGGCCTTTACAACCATAACTGCTGCAGCAGTAGTGTCCATTTGTCAAGTTAGGTTACCACATCCAGTCGAAATTAGATTAAACGGCTCTAAAAAGTTTAGATACTTGCTTTCCTCACAAATGTTTTTACTAGTTCGCAAACCTGCAACAGCTTTGATTATTCTTCGAATGTAGGCTAATTGCCTACAGGTCTCCCTGCATTACACTGCTTACATAAATACAGTTACTAGTCTTCAAAGAGTAGCGAGTTAGCTTTCACAGGACCTAAAGTGAAATAATATGTAGCTTACTCTTTCCCAGATGCACCTTTTTCCTGGCAGGAGATTTCCTCAATCCATTCCAGAAGCACAGCTATAATGCACAGCTATAATGATGGTCGACTGCTGCGCGGAGCCTCCCGCTGCTGACCAGCATGCGTTCCTGGTGGAACGGCAGCTTCCCACCCTCACAAGGGTGGGAAGTACTCTTAGGCTCATGTCTTAAGAAAGACGCCCTAAAAGACTGTTCAATTTTAATTACATCATGTAATGCAAACCTTCTAACAACCATTATTTGGACAGATGCTATTCCAAGGGCTCTGTAGCACAAATGGCAGCCTGAAAAAGAAAGGAAGGAAGGAAAGAAGGAAGAAAGGAAGGAAAAGAAAAGAAAAGAAAAGGAAAGGAAAGGAAAGGAAAGGAAAGGAAAGGAAAGGAAAGGAAAGGAAAGGAAAGGAAAGGAAAGGAAAGGAAAGGAAAGGAAAGGAAAGGAAAGGAAAGGAAAGAAAAGAAAAGAAAAGAAAAGAAAAGAAAAGAAAAGAAAAGAAAAGAAAAGAAAAGAAAAGAAAAGAAAAGAAAAGAAAAGAAAAGAAAAGAAAGAAAGAAAAAGAAAGAGCTACGTTACAGCTAATCTCTTCCTACTGTGTTCATCACCATTAGACACAGCAGGAACGTCTTGTCATTCCTACTATATTGCCTCACCATGAGGTACACCTCATGGATAACTTTTCACCTTTTATGATGTTTGCATACAGAACATTCCTACTTCTTTATCTAAAATTAATATTAAAAATCAACATGCATTGTGGAATGAGTGCACAGTACCAGGGACAGTCACATCTGAAACTGCTTATATGGCCTACCTGAGTCTTATTAGTAATTTACTTAGTCACACCGTGAGAATCTCAGTTTCACAGATTTCTTTGTGACTGGTCATTTTTGTGGGGGCTCAGGTAGCTTTTCCGAAATTTTTCTCCCATTTTCTGCAGTACTTTCAGCCATTATCCTGCAGGCAAAGGGCTCTAAAACCCTCTTTCCTTTTCTTAAGCTTACAGGATAGTTTAAAGTAAAAGAAAAGGACAGAGAGAGGCACTCTCCTGTTGATAAAATGTCATTTCAGAAGTCCTTCTGTGCTTCCTACTTTAGTCTGACCTACAGCAGTTCAGCAACTTTGCCTGAAGTTTAAAAAAAAGTCTAGAAACAAACATGGAGGTTGAAAAGGATCATTCTGCATTCTTAGAGCTGATCAGCACAAAAGTTGGTGTTAAAGTCCAACTCTTGTTGTTGTTGTCATACACGAGAGATGCAGTCACAGTAACAATTCAGAAGAGAAATGCCTAAGGAGAAACATAACCCTGTAGGATTTCTAGATTGAAGGTGCTCAGGCGTATTTATATTCTGACCTATTAATTAAAAGAAATAAATGTTCAAGGCTTGCCACTCAGACAAAGAACTTACAAAGAACCTCTTGCATGCTCTAGCAATGCCAAGCAATGCTGGGGGCAGGGCACAACTTGGCACGTCCATCAGATGGACATACATTAGATAGGTATTTCCAAATAATCTCACAGCTTTTACCAATCACAGGTAGGCAGGAAGACATCTGATTAAGAAGTGTATTTATTCCGTCATAAAATCCAGGTGTGTAAAAAGGTGACAGACACTTTATCAGCCAAACATCATTTTTCCCCAGTCTCCCTCCACACCTCTCTGCATTCTTAAGACATAACAAAGTCTAAGGTAACCAAAACGTTGGGTTATGAATATGAATGAATATCATTGACTATCAGTCTTTAACTACCTCAGCCTAACACCATGCTGTATTGCAGGCTGGAGACACCTGCCAATGCCCCCTCACCACACATGCACACTATCATTAGTATTACCTAAAAGGTGCTGCTCGTTCATCAACCCCTTGGTTCTCAATGCTGAAGTGAAAAGAAGAAGCAATCCCCTGTATAGAAGAATCTTTGATACCTGACTAGGTTTCTTAAAACAGGTCACGGGATTTAAATACTTTTTCCAATTATGTGTCAAAAATCACCCAGACTCTTTTAGGAATGTCAGATTACCAGTCTTATGCTGGATCCAACATCAAAAGAGGAATAATCTGATTACACAGGGTCTAAACTACAGAAGACTTTTATTAGTCAGAAGCACATCTCACATTTAATCAAGAAACAAATGGGAAGCCGGTGCAATCTCTGGGGAACAGATATCAACGCTGCTCCCACTAATCAGGTACATTACTACTTGCTGAACCCTGAGACACCTTTAGGGGCTCATTGCAGTCAAACAAACCCGAGGTAGCAAAGGTTTAGATACTGCTAAGAGATTTTGCCACAGCTGTGCCTCATAGGGAAGGGAAAGGACATGCTTGGCCAGTTCAAGTATCCCGCCCTCCACAAACAGCCAAGGTCTAAAAGGACATCCATGGTTGTGTAGCTGAGTAACAAAATACAGGCACTTCCATTCAAATAATGGTAGCCCTGAATCTGCAGGCAGTGAACCCTAAGGGCAAGCACACTTGTACATCTACCACACCTAATTTTTCTTTTTTTTTTCTCTACCTTTCAGTGTTTAGTGGTATCCGCCATCGGGGGTCTTGACCCTTTAAAAAGAGGACATGATAACTAGATGCTGAAGACTGGTACGAGGGTGTTGAGTTTCCACTTCAATAAGCTGTCCAAGAGGAAAACAAACAGAAAAGGAGCTTTCTGAACGCTAAGCACTGTCCTGACCCTCAGTTTTGGGTAGTGAGCACTGGACCCACTAAGCTTTTCGAAGGAGACAATCAAATCCTTAATTTCCACCTGTCTCTGAATAATGTATTGGCATTGTGTACATAGCAGGCATCGCTCTGTGCTTTACCACTTCATTCATGAGAATAACAAGTGCGAAGACATAGCCTTTTCTTCCTGCCTTTTATATACACACACCTACAAATGCAGAAATACACACACAGGCACACATATAAACAAATAAGCGCAGGTATACAGGCACATAAAAATTCACAGTAAGGCTCACAATCAAACGGAAAATTTGCAGATGCTCTAAATGTAACGTGCAGGCTAACTAGACATACAACAAAAGACTTCTGAACCTTTATCAAATACAAATTAACAGGAATACATTTGAATTGTTAAGACGAACATTGCCTTTCAAATAGGTTCATAACTATTTCCTCCTTAGCATAAAGACGGGAAAAATATTGTTGCAGCTCCACCTAGTGGAAAACGGGGAAAAATACAGCGACGAAACACACTCCCGGGGGGCCGCGACCCCTCGGGGAACGAGAACCCGGCGGCGAGCGGGGCAGGGGGCGGGCGCGGCCCGGGGGCCCGGCGGGCGGCAGCACCGGCCCCGCCGCCGGCGGAGCTCAGCCCTCGGCGCCGCGCACCCGCCCCGCATGCTGCGCTGCCTTGCGAGGTGCGTGGACCAGTCTTCTTCAGCCACGCTAAATGCTCTGCTTTGGAGAGCCAAGGTGCACGGTTATTTGGGTTTATTTAGTTCTCAGGTGAGGCAGCTTTGCCAGAAAACAGCAGCCTTTAATACTGGCAGGGCCATCCGTCAAAACAAAAGATAAAGGTGCCAAAATTATGTATGATTTTAATCAAAAGGAGTCTGAATTTTCATATACATTCAGAATTTTCCTATGACCTCTGCCAAATTAAAGGTAAGAGGATTTACTGTGTACACATTTTACTGCAGTATTAATTTGGGCTTCTCTAATACATTTAATTGCTTCAAAGTTCTTTCCAAATATTAATGTGGCAGTATTGTACATGTAGCTAGATGTGAGTGAATCGGGGGGATGGTCACTGAAATCTCTCTGGGCCTCACTTTCTTTACCTTTGCCTGACATTTCCAAGTTGACAAAATACGAGAATCATGATGTCATACAAATGCATCACCGCTTCCCGGCCAACACTGAAGGTAAGAACTGTAGGCAGGAAAAACAGAACAAAACAAAACCCCCAAGCCCTTTCAATGTGTATAGGTGTCACGCTCTGTAGCAGTTTTCTTTTCTGAAAGGCAGTGAATGCAATGGAATGTTCTCAGCTGAAACCCTCGATTTATTTTATTTTTATTATTCACTTTTTGAACATTTTCTTACTGTTTCTTTCATGAGCAGTCTGTGTTTCATTGTGGCCCGTTAAAAGGATCCATCTTTTTAAAAGTCAGAGCACTCTGTTAAGGCCTACTGCATAAGCAACATCTTTCGCTTCTGTATCTTTATCAAGTTGCTGCACTACTCAGTTTCTCTGCTCCGCATGTGACAGCCAGAACTGACCTTACATTTTGCAGGGCTCTCAACCGCTGGCACTAAAGACCAGGGCTTGAATAGCCAACACTCCAGCCCTGCTGCCAGAGGGGCCATCTGACACTGAGCTCTTTCCTCCTGCTAGAGGAGGCGATATAAAAGAGAGACCTGTGAACAGAAGAGGTATGAATGGACAACAGACTGCAGATGAGGAGGGCTATACTGCTTCTGCTTAAGTATAGCATAACCATAGATTAACTTTAATTTAAAGCAGCAGTATAAATAATTTCATCACACAAACAATTTCATTCATTCCAAAATACGTAGCATGCATTCTGTACAATAAAGAGAATAATTGCAATTTTGTGCACGTTCTTACAAAAATACTTGGTACTGTATGGGGTAAAAGTGAAAAGAAAAAAACCTTACTGCATGTGGTTTAAATAGTGAAACTATTTAGTCATATGTTGAAATTGAAGCTTTCAAGTGTTCTAGCTAATGGGACAGTTCACAGACTTTAATTCAGTACATGAATATATATTTGCAGAACTGACTCCACATAAGCAACAGAGGGAAGGGATCCATCCACCAGAATTATTTACTTCAGTATTTGTGTCTGTTCTAGTTTGTTTCTCCTGAGAATGTAAATATTTTTTTCCCAGAGAAGAAACCTGAAAGGTGCATAATGATTTCACTAAATTCATGTTAACTATACAGGGTAAATTAAGCAGAAAACATAAAGGCCAAACACTGTACACAGTAATTAAGCTCAATATTACAGGGCTGTACTGTAATAATTACAGCCAGCATTGCATGCACACTCTGATAATTCACTTAAATTGCCTTCAGAACATGCCAAGAAAATCTCCTTTACCCAGACAGCAAAAAAAGATTTTAAAAAAAAAAAAAAGACAGAAAGAAAGAAAAGCAAATTTGTACTTTTCATTTTGAAAACTATCATTTTTCCTTTCCCTATCTTGTCTCTTCTGGAAAAAAAAGCCCTAAATATAAATAGAGCATTTGCTGTTGTCTTTCTACTAAAGCTTTTAAATTTAAGGAATAATAGATGCCTGTCTAGACAACCCTAAAATTGTTTTAGTTACTGATGTATGGATGACTGATAAATGTCATCTTTTCTGCCTGCAGTGCATTTTGCATCCAGTCTAGTGACATTTGTCTATAGCTGACCTGAGTCTGCATTTTTCATTTGCATTAAGCATTTAAATTTTACAACTCTGGAGCTTCAGGATTCACTGTTTACCGGAAAATACAATACCATTCCCTCCTCCCCCCTCCACCCCAAAGGAGAGATGCTTTCTTTGCTTGTCACATGGCCATTTTTAATTAAACCAGCAGGGAAGATTCTCATCAGACAAAGGCAATGGAATTTGCTTCATACCTTTCCAAGTGAAATAATTATTAATTCCCTAGTTTCACATTTCTCATACAGATAAAATGAAATATGTAGCATGGGCAGTGAAAGGAGGTTTTTATTTAAATATGGGCAGTTTTTTTGAAACAATGCAAAAAACGTTTAAGTATTTCATGGTAAATGACAAATACATAGAGATGTAAGAAATTAATAGGTTTACCACTTGCTTTTAAAATATGCTTTATGCTATTAACATCTTTAGGCATGTGATTGCAAAATGGTAGAATTACCTTATATAGAGCTTTCCATTGCAAAACAGATCACTGTATTTTTACACACTTCTACTGAGAAATGTTTGTTGCTGCCTACTTTGTAATACAGATGGTTCCAATATTTTATTGTGTGTGAACCGTATTCTCCAAGCCACCATTGCTCAAACAAGGCACGATTTTTGCAATACGTCACCTCAGAGGACTGAACTCTATCGAAAGTCTTTGCAACCTATAAGCAGTCCCCCTGATTTCGAGCATGGCTTGTTTTGTAAAGACCATGCAAATCTGGGATTGCAGCAAGCTTTTGCTGTTCACAGTTATTGCTGGCTTTTAAGCTTTGGGCTTCTTAAAAAGTCACCAAAAAATAATTCCACAGAAATAATTGTTTTCTATTAACATTTTTGGTAAGAAAACTAGAACCCTTTTCATTATAAACAATCAGTATCATTTTTTCATTGCAGGTTTTTCCTACCAGTACTTTCACAAATGTTACCAATATAAAAGCTGGAGGAACTGCTTTGCTTTTTTTTTGAACTAGCAACAGAATGGCTTGGATGGAAGTAACGGGAGACCTAAAGCACGTGTCCAACTTTACATACATGAATAGTGCCATTGAGGCCAATGGATTTGCATACTTCCCATTAAGGGTGCACATAAGTAGTCCACAATAGACTTTTTGTTCTACTAATAAAGCTACATGAGGGTATCTGCCCTACTACAAAACCCCTGGGCAAACATTTTGCCCCACTGACTGGCACCAGCACAGTTTCTTGCAGCTTTGGGAAAGTCTCACTCCTATATACCGTTTTCTTCGACAGAATTATGAAAAGGTTTCTCTTTGATGTAAGCCTATCTGGACTATTCAGCTGATACAAGGAAAGGCAACTATTTCTCCTATGCCTTCCCTACCTTTGGCAGAAGTGTATCAATGTAAGGCAGAAGCAGGGGCTTATACAAGCATCTATGTTAGCCAAATTTCACCCTGCCTGGTAGGAGAGTCCCTGTAGTTCCCTTGGTCTAGGCAAATTTTCTCTTGGCAGTTTTTTGTCAAGCTATACCTCGTTTGTTTTCCATTCAACAGAGCTGGCTTTAATATTTTCACCTCTCCAGCACAAACCAGCACAGAAAACCATCAACCATCAGGCACCCCCAGCAGTCCCAGCGACACTGGGAGGAAAGAGTTTGGAGCATGTATTTTTCTACTAACCACTGCTGCTAAAAATACAGCTAGATTCTAGCAAACGGAGCAAAGTGGAAAGGATTGCTGTAGACTTTTAACAAGCATAGAGGGTACAATTTTAAAATGGGACTTTTCACCAGGTCTAGTCAAATAACCCCACCCTCCAAAAAAGGTTC
This sequence comes from Mycteria americana, assembly GCF_035582795.1. Classification (NCBI taxonomy): domain Eukaryota; kingdom Metazoa; phylum Chordata; class Aves; order Ciconiiformes; family Ciconiidae; genus Mycteria; species Mycteria americana. Next base: position 141,045,145 of record NC_134366.1, on the reverse strand, counting down.
TTTTGAAATAGTATCAAGAAAGCATATGCTCTGAGCTCAGAGGAAGTTGTAGCAAAAGGAAAACAGAAAACAGTTAACCTCCACCTTGTATATAAATCAGTGCAACAGATGTAAAAGTAAGTGTACATTTGGAACCTACTGACCCAGAACACCAGCGCTGAACCTTTGTTTTCTCTCCTCTCCAATACGAGTCCATCCTGTGATTTTTGCTCACAAGGCACAGAAGACAGAGTAGTTTTGTTCTGTTGCAGGATTCACTGAGAGAAACATTTCTGCCTTGTCTTCTAATGCATCTCCTTTCCTCAGGAGAGGTGAAGAGAGGTGCCATCGTAGAACAACATCCAGGATTCAGGCAACCTAAGCCACCTGGTATTCTTAAATGCAGGGATCAGGTATTGCCGGACCTGAAGGAAAAAAAAAAACAATAACACAAAATCACTCTGGGATTGGCCTAAGTAGTCTCTCATCAACATTCAGCAGCAGTGCGATAGCAAAGAGGAGAAAAAAAACACCCCACAGACACATGAGAAGGAGAAAAGATAAAAGGAGGCCTGAATGAAGAAAACTGTGTTATTTCTTAACTGAGCTGTGGATTAGGAGGAGGAAAGAGGCTCTGACATGGCCTGCAGCTCTTTATTTATAAGAACATCCTTCCAGTGATCTGAACCAACATCAGATGGGAGCACAGAGCTACTCTTCATATGTTTTCAGCAGTCTGGCTCCTATGCAAACTTAGGGAGATACTAAGTGCAAATTTGTGTGAAAAGGCTTGTTATCAAAGGCTAGGAACAGATTTTATTTCAACGCCTCATACAGAATCTTTAAATTCAATGCTAGGAAACACACTAGAGGTTTGCAGGCTTCTCAGGAGTGAAGCTCTCTTACAAGAGCTCACATGTACTATACATCAAGGTCCCAATCCTGCAGTTAAGCCTCTGTGAGCAGCCCTTTGCAGTCCATCCCAACGTCAGGAATGCAGAGATGTATGGAAAGATGAACTGCACAGCAAGAACAGTTCAAACACTGATTTGGTTTCTAAAGCAGGAGGTCTGCATAAAAAAACAATTTAAAAATATTAAATACTTATAAATACATATGTAATTTATTTTTATATATAAGTACTTATAAATACATATATATTCTAGTGAACAGAAAATTGGATAAAGCTCTTACAAGCCTTCATTTATTTCCTTTCGTTAGGAAGGTCTTCTCAAAATCTTATTTCCCTTTTAAAGGACTAAGTAGGCATTTTTATTTGAGAGTCTGACCCACTTTACATTGCAAACTAAAACTTTTTAATTTGCAAAAAAAATTGAAAATTGTCTTCCTGTGACATAAACATTCTCTCTCCATAAGAGCAGACCCTTATCAGAAGGCTTAGGTTTTAGGATCCAGCTTGTACATGATGCAGAAAATTTCTTAAAGACCAGTTATGTTAAAATGAAAGTGAAAGCACCTGTATTGCTCTACAGATCTGGTTCTATATCACTGACGCAGGCTGAAAATCATCCTCCTGAAACTTCTTATGTTACATCAGTACAAAACTGATCAGAATTTGAGCATTCAAGCTTTTTCAGGAGAAATGGAATAACTGTGTGTCCTCCTACAGAGGGGCAGATTATTCTCTTTCCTTGGGCTTTTTTGTTGTTCTGACTGCTGAAGGAGACAATTGCTAGGACTGTCCTCTATAAATCTCTCTGTTTATCATTTTTATTTGTTTATTTGTCTATTTTTAAGCCATCCTTCTATCTCACTTGCCTTCATAATAACAATAGGGTTTGCTTGACACCTACAGGGAGATTCTTCATGAATTTCTGCATACCATGCATCCATTTATGTATATAATGTGGCATTTAAATACAGAAATAATGCCATGCTATATTGGAGAAGATTGCATCCACCAAATATCTGCCTGGGAGAGATAGGAGGCTAGATAGATGGAATTTTGGAAATGACATTAAAGGAAGGACAGGTTGCAAATTGCTTGATCAATACAGTGGAGCAATGGAGAGAAGAACTGAAAAAGTATATATCCTATAGGGATAAGGAGGAATATGGGTCAGTGATGAGAATTCAATTGCCATAATAAAAGAGATGGAAATGAAAAAGCACAACTTTCATGCAGGGGCAATAATTGCCTTTGCATCCAATGACTAGAGCTCAAAATAAAAAAAAACAAAGCTATAAAAACAGAAAAATAACATGAAAAATAATAATGAACAGTTGGGTCCCACTGTGTGTGACTGCTGTCTCGGTGCCCGTTCTGCCTCTGCAAATCTCTGCCTATGCCCAAACACATTTCTGGAGCTGGTCCACACAGTTTTTATAACCTGCTTCTACCAGCACTAATATTTAGCAGACATCTGCACTCAACTGTTGCTTATATTCAGGGATCTCCAAGGGCTGTGGAAATGGCATGAATTAGATGTTCTCAGTTTGAAAATGGGGAAACTGAGGCCTACAGAAGGCAGAATTTGCATATGGTCCTATGGGGACTCAGAGGCAGGGAGGAAAAGCTGCTGCTGGAGCCTCCTTAACAGTGGACTATCTTCAAGCCCTTTCTCTAGTGACCAGCCAAGTCCCTATCACCAAATGGGAAGCTCGTAGGAGGGTTTTCTGCCATAAGGCAGAAAGAAGCATGCCACAGCACTTCCCAGGCGAGGATGCACAGTGCCCCTTGGTTCTGGTGGGCAAAGGGCTGCCCTGCACAAGCTGTGAGGTTTCGCACAATCCCTATCTACAGCTGAGTGCCTCAACCTTCCCTGCCATTTGACCCCACCGTTAGCTGTGTCCTGTAACACAGGCTCTCATGTAGTGTGGTCTCTACGGCCAAAGCAGTGAAAACATGAGACTTCTGGCTAGAAACATGACTTAGTTCTATATCTTTTAACTCCTAGCTCCAGACACTGTTCTTTTCTCCTAGAGGAATTCCTATGGATCCCCCATGCTCAACTGCGTGACTGTAACACATCTCTGTCTTCAAGAGGGTGTCTTTCCTGCCATCATATGAATCAGATGTATAAAACATGAGTCTTCCTTCTCAGCATGGGAGACTGTTGGTACAGACTCCATTACAATACAACATCAGTTACAACCCTTTTCATGTTCATCATATCAAATTCAGACCTTCATAACTTCCTGACATACCTATTTTGTGGACTGAAATTACCTGAGTGTAGGTTCTTCCTGAAATGAAATTATTTAGGCTGTAAAAGTTTTCCAGTTATTTCCAAGTGTTAGCAGAAAGACATATAAACAGGAAAAAAAAGTCCTGTAAATCTAAATGTTGAAGAGATTCATAAAGAAAATAGTTCTCAATAAAAACTGAATTTTGGCCTAAGTAAGGAACAGCGTGTAGATTAGTCCCCAAACTGCACATTTTTTAAAAAATAAATTATTTGTTAGCCTTTTAAAATTGTATATTGGTCATATTGGGAGGGGGTGTATTTAAAAAAGCCTGTAATACATAAAATGTTCACACTAATGAATCTTCCATGTTACCTTATAAAAGATGATAAAGGATTCTTTACCATATAAAAGATGATAAAGGATGCTATACTAAATGAGATTCACCAGTCTCATGTGAGATCACGATAATCATTTTTTCCTTACTATAAATCTCTTCTTTTCCAAAGGATGTAGTTAAGGTCTTCCACAAAGTTTAAGATGTAATTTTTACATGAAACTAGTGACTTTGGAGTTCCCAATATCAAAAGTCTTGAAGAGATGGAAGAGGTTAAAGAAATTAAAGGTCTTAAAGGTTGTTTGGAAGTTTTGTGTAGGTTGGTCAGGGAAAAGGTGTTAAATTGCTGTTTTGGGCTAATTCTTATGGCTTTGTTCTCAGTTGTCTTTTACCTTTTATTGTCAAATATGCTTCATCACAAAAAGCAAGAGGGATATAAAGTGCTGTCAAGTTGAGTTGGAAAATATTTACAATTATTTTGCACTGGTATAAACAGCTAAATGAAGTTCAATACAACAGGGAACCAGTCCCCTATCTCTGTCTGCAAGAGCCCCTAGCAAGGTGTGCATTGCACAAAAAATCTGTTTATTTTGGACGCACTGTAAAGAGCAAGGACAAAGGTCAAGTGGTTCTAGTCAGTCAGAAAATAGGATTCCCTGTTAAAACTATACTTTCTTGCATTATTGCTTCCACACTTCTTTGTTTCCTATTTGAAACAAGTCAGTAGCATCTGCCTATGGCTTTAATTTGTACTTGAACTGGCTCTGCCTGCTAGTAGCACATTCCAGTTTGTAGCAGTCCAGAAAACCTAAAAGCCTAATTACAGATGACTCCACAATCCCTCATGTATTATTTTCATCACCAATACATGCTCAGTTCTGTTGTGTTGGGGAGGCTTTATTTCTGATGGGTTTTTATGGGATAACCATCCTTGTTTCTCTCCCCTCAGTTTAACAGGATGGTCAAGGAGCTCTACTTTCATGTGCCAAGGATAAGGGAAAATCAAGTTGCTTGCTCCCAGCAAAGGAGGATGTGTTACTGCCATGGCAGTAAAGTCAATGGGAAGCTTTATACCAGCTCCAGCGGGGTCTGGATCCCACATCTTAACAAATCTGCATTTTACCTCTGTCTAGGTTCTTAAATATCCTTGACAGCATTGCATGGTAACTAGCAAAGCCCTTGAATAGCGTTTAAAAGAAGTAGGATTTGATTATATTTTGTTCAGTGAGAACTATGCAGCCTTCTTACAACTCAAATAAGAGTTAATGTCACTTCACGGAAAAAGAAGGAAACCAGATCATTCGAATTACAAGATTGTTGATGGATTAATTTGTGACAGAAGAAAGTGAAAGTGAGGTGGTGACAAGGGGATTAGTTAACAAGATGCAGTAAGAATGCTAGGAGAGCTGCTCTTGCTTTACAAATACACTAGACTTTTTGAAGATATTGCTAGCATGACAGATAAAGGGAATGTAGCTGCATTATATATTTAAATTTTCCGAAGGCATTTGAAAAGATACTGCACAAATGGCTTATTTTGAAAATAAAAGCCCATGTGATGAACAAGAAGCCTCAAAATGAATTAAAATGTAAGAAGAAAGGAGGGGGAGGAAAGGAATAATGAATATAATACACTTAAAATGGAAGGTATTCTCCTGAGAAGTATCACAGAGCTCTGCAGGCTTAAACCAGGGCACCTGCACCTTGTTATTTAATCTATGTAATGCTTTGCTTATAGAATCTTATTTGACTGAGTTGATGAAAATACTTTATAGGAATGCTGATGTAAAAATATTTTTTTACCTTATTTACAGTATTTATACTATATTTAAAGTATGAAGCTCCTTCCTTGATATCACAGAGATGGAAGAAGGGATTAGCAATAGCCTTATCATTACAAAACTCACATATTATGGGCTTAATTGTTACAGAAATCCTTTCCCCCTTCAGACACGGAAATGACTTTTCTGTGCTACCTCTGTTATGGCTCATCTTACACTGAACACCTGGAACCTCTAGAAAAGAAATGCCTAGTGGAGTCTGTAACACAGAGGTGTTTCTTCTTAATTAGTTTCTCATTTCAGCCTTTGTGAATCACTGGCTCACTATCTTCATGCACTATTGTGTTACTAGATATCCATGCACAGAGCTTACATGGTCCCATTAACCTTGTTCCTACAATTTTATAATTACACTCATAGCATGTGAGAAGCACCAATATCCCATTTTTATGGAGAAGGAAAAAGAGACAGGGAGAAACTTAAAGGATTGGCCTCTTAAAAGTAAGAAGATGCAGTATTGCAAAATTTAAGCCATCACCTAATGGAATCATCAGTTATTAACCCTCTGTGAGACTCATGAACCTAAACTTGGCTTGCCCTTTTGCAAAGAAAATGACAGAAAGAGCATAAAGTAAACTGAAGTCTAAAGCACTCACACAGAGGTAGAAGATCTGCATTCAAGTTCTGCCTCTGCTGGAGCTAGACCAAGAATTTTCAGCATAGCTCTGCCAGTTTCCATTTGAGTACCTTAATCGTAAAATACTTGGTTTTCCAGTGAAGTGTAGATTTATCTTATTGGAGTTACTCTGTCCTTTATAAATTATTTAGTAGGGAAAAAGGGAATGTCTCTTTAGTCCAGTAATTTTCATCTGTCACATGGAAGGTCTTGTGTTAGCTCACTGCCATTAAAAAAGCAGAATCTAGTTTTCCCCACACCAAAGGGAAGTGATCTTAATACTTACTCACTCTTGCGTTGGACGCACAAGTCAAAAATATTGTTCAAGAAACATCTATTTCAGATGTGTGCTTCATTAGCTCTCATTCTAAGCAATGTGTCTGTTCTGGGGAAGTGTTAGCTCTTATGCAGCTCTGTCCATATTCTCCTACATAGCCTTAGACAGTGATATTGAGGATGGTACCCAAGAACTATTTAAAGCCTATTTTGAGGAACCTAAGAACTACCTGGGCCAAGAGATTCTGCCAAAAGACACACAAGGGAAAAAACGGAGAAACTGAACCCATTGCTCCTAGGTCCATAGCCTATGCATGAGACCTTCTCTTACTAAAATGGAAGAAGGGAGACCATGTTATGGCATCTCCTGTGATTGGCCACAATGCGGTTTGTCTCAAGCCACTTCAAAATTTTTGGTATTCTACCATCTTTTCACATTTGCTAGCTAATTTGATCTCCTTCGTAGCCATAGTTTTGAAGAAAATGCCGTAATTGAACAATATAGTGAAGTTGTTTTAGCAGTGGTACTTGTAGAGAAGGACAGTTCAGAGGTCATTGAATCAGGTTCAGGATGGTTTCCTAAGTGGGCTGGAACTTTCTACTTGAATGCCATTCTCTCATTCCAAGCCATGTTACTGCAGGTGAGATCAGCAGAGGTGATTAAATTCTCTGGGGCCTGATCCAATAGAAAACCTTGGTTGACTTGAACGAAGCTGGGGCAGACATTACATAAATAAGAAAAACACCCACTGTCAAGGATATTCTTGCCAGCCCAGTTCACGATAAATCATTCTATACACGCTCAAATTTAAACTCATGCTTAATTCTTCTCCAATCAAATATTGCATGCAGATAGAAAGAAATTTCTTGGAAGAAAAGTTGTGCCTACAGTAAATCTTGACTATGTCCAATATTAAGATTTACTGCTTGCTTAGGGCATCTAGACTTCAGTTCTTCTCCAATATGAATCATATAACCTCTTTTTTGTTGCTATCCAGGCATCCGCAAAATCCTTTGGAGGACAGGAAATTATGGAAGCACTTTGGCTCAGAAATTACAAAGAGATAATTTGGTATGAGATTGTGATTTCTAATACATTTTGTATTGGTTTGTATTTTATAATAGGGACAGGATATTTGGATTTTGGATTTACTGTTACTTTGGATTCTTAAAAATTTCTGAGATTTAGCTTGAAAATTCATGAATCAAAGTACATAGGGCCCATGTAAGCATGCTTAAATTCATACTCTACCTCCAAATAAATGTGCCTGTACCTGAGAGAAAGAGAAAACGTACATATGGTCCACAGTGAATAGTTAACGTGTCTTCAAATGGCTGTTTACTGTGACCTTTAGTGGTTGGAAGACATGGTTCTAGTCTGCTACTGACAACTATATTAAAACAAATAATATTCATTTGCCCATGTATTAAATAGCAAAATAAACTGTGCAAAACCCCAACAGCAATTGGAAGGAAAAAAAAAAACAACAGGAAATGACCAGATATGAAGTGAATTCTAGGGACAACAGGATAATTCAGAAGACATTTCTGATGTGTTCTGCTCTCCTTGAATTTCCTGATCTGTCTTCAAGGTCACTTATGTGTAATGTCAAAAGGATTGCACTTGGTTTAATGAAGGCTATCATGCTCATCAGCATGGTTTGAAGAGTCACAGTTTCACTGCAAACTAAACATGGAAAATGTTGTTGATTATAACTTCTGCCTAAACATTCAGAAGGAACAAAAACTCCAACAAGACTCAGAAACTAACTAGCAGAAAAACAAACCTCAGGTGGCAAGACTGTTGGATAACACAAGTTGTATTTTGATTCTTTCCTTGTCTCCCCTTTCCAACTCAAGAAAGCCTCAAGGTGGCATGATTCCCGTGAACCCGTTCTACTGTGCACTGAGTTATAGGCTCAGGAGTAATGTAGCACGGACTTTGCATAGATCTCCAGAAATCCGCTGGGGGAAGACTGAAAACTTGCGAGAAGGCAGAGCAAACCCTCAGTGGAAGAACTGGCAGGAAAGTATCCACCCATAGGCTTTCCCATTAAAACCTCATTAATGAAAGAATAAAACAAAAAGCAGGTGTTGGTTGTGGGGTTTTTTCCCCATTCTGGGCTGCTGGCTCTGCATTTGATGCTCTCGGCCATGACATGCATTTTAATTGCCTGTTATTGTCCACTGGCATCTTAGGAAAGAGAACCCAAATATCAGGCCTATCAAAGCTCTTTTGTAACAAACTACAAATGTGCACTACAAGACAGAAGGTATATCAGTTTCATCAGCTTTTATTTTGGAACGTGGGGAGTATACTAGGTACGGAATGGCTTTGTTGTTAGGGAAAATGTTAATTACTGAATAGCGATAGAAATAGGATTGGCTAATTTTCACATCAGTATAGATGCAAAATTGTTTATGCTGGCTTATTGCTACAGGGAGGTGTTAGCTGTCAGATCCTATTGATTTCAGCTTAGATGTCTTAATTAGTCAATCCTATTGATTTCGATGAGGATGTCATGAAAAGTAATTACTCTACATTCAGCATAGTCATTTTTCTATTTTAACATCTCTTCTCTTTCAAAAAGCAGACTTTTAAAATTGCTAACGGCACTAATACCGAGAAGGCAGTCAGATTATTTGGTTTAGGAGTCAAACTAGACTCCTAAGACTACTTATCATCGTTTTGACAGTTTTTGAAACAGACCACCAGAGCTACACTCAAAACTGTCAAAAAAAGTTGTGTTTCAATACTGCTTCTTCCCCAAGGCCTGATTATGGTTTGGTATTCTTAACTTACTTATTGAATTTTCCCTCAAGTAGTCTTTGTGCCTGAAAATTGTTGAGCTGTTCCATCATATTAGCAAGAAGTGCTTGTTCTAGTATAGTACAGCAAGGACAACAAAGCTCAACCAGTGTTATGTCACTTCATTCATTTTTTACCTCTTTTCACTTCTGTATTTCATCTCTGACAAGATCTTCTCTATGTCTTTTTATGATCAAAGTCAGGAAAGTTAGGTTTTGGTGTACTGAATATGGATCAAAGAGTCTTTTTATCTAAAAAGCTTGCATTTGGTTAAAATCAATATACATATTTTATAAAACATTTCAGTTTAGTCTCAAGTGCTGTTTGGGTCATTCTTTAATTTAAAATTAATCACATTTTACAGACAGTAAAAGCCCAAGTAAAAGTACTAATTCATGGAAAAATACTAACCACACTTGAATGTGAGTATGTTTATCCAAACTGTAAGAAAAGTTCTCCAGAACTAGGACAGCAGAAAACATTTCTTCTATTGCTCTTATTTAAATAATACAAAAAGGAAGAAATAAAAAAAAAATAAATAAAGCCAGCAACTCTTCATGAAAGGTACCAAAGATACCTTTTTAATGTACAGAAGTAGAGCACAAAATTTTGACCACACAATGGCCCTATCTGTGTGACGCTGACTGCCCTTGCAAGTAAGGTTAACACATCCTTTCAGTTTTTCTCTTTTACTGAGCCTGCCCAAAGTATTCCATTTAAGGCCAGTTGTATATCAGTGGCTTTCCGATGTGAATACCAAAAGCAGGCCTTGAGTTTTAGGAGTTGGGTAGGTTATTTTAGAGGTTAAGAATACTAGTTTTGGAAGAAGAACTGCACAGAGATTATGAATATGTATTACACATAAAAAGCAGCAGCCTGGTGTCATGAAGTTTGATGACAAACAATGGAGCCCAGTTCAGAGGAAATTTCAGACTTAAAAAGAAAAGTTCCATACTTCCTTGCCCATTCCTAAATTGCTTTTTCATCTCATAACTTTGGGATTAGGAAAAGTAAAAGAGAATATAAAATGGGCATGCAAGAATCAGAGAAATTTTTTCTTGACAGATTGGCTCACTGCAACAGACTGTTCTCTGCATAGCCATGAGGCTCCTTGGTTGTCGTCTCATCAGTTCTTGGAGCCTCATTGAAATAAAACCTCATCCCTTCCCATTAGTCCTGAAGTAGCTCTGGTGAGATGCAAGGCTGCTTCAAATATTCTTCTTGCAGTGTTACACGCTTGTTTTGAGAAGTTAAGTGGTGAAACAGTCTAAAGAGATTCCTTGTAGCTTATACACAGGACATTGTGATCTTGTGCACATGCCCTGTTTTGATGGAAAAATAATACCATTTTTCAAAGCATTTATACAGAAGAAGAATGAGTTGATGGTGGTTCATGGGCAAAGTTCCAACACTAGAAGAAGAAACATTGTATTAAAACCTTCTTCATTTAAACTAGATGCTGCTACTTTAAGAGGATAATACTGGGTTCACATAGTGGTACTGAATGCATATCAAAGATCCTGGAAATCATGGAGTCTACAATATCTGCCAAGACAATAAACATCCTGTAAAGCATGTTGGACCTGTTTTATATCAGCAGTAATTGTTTGACTGTGTAAACCCATGCCACGTCTATTATAATAAATAGTGGCTTATCATAGAACTGAGATTTATTTCCTAAAGTATAAACTGTTATAAATTTACTGCTCAAGCATCATTCATTTCAGTGTTTGAATGTGATATGTTATATAATTGTATTACTATTTCACTTTATTATAAAATCATGAATTTTCTGGCATGGCATATTCTACTTGCTTCAATATGTATGTTTTCCTCTTGAAATCAGATGGCTTTTGTTTTTCAGACCCTTTGAGCACCTGCTGCTTTCATTGGGATGGGCAGGACTGGTACAAGAAGTACCAGTACCTCAGTATCTCAGATTGTAAGGGAAAAAACAAACAAACCCAAAAAAAAAAAGAAAACAATCCTGAGAATACCACTAGGAAGTCAGTTCTGACACAAACCTATAGGAACTGGTTTTGTTTGGGATTTTACATTTTGATAATCTTTAAGTTTATTTTGTGGCACTGTTTCTGAAGGCCATTTTTGAATCTTGCTATGTTTGTACTGTATTTCTGTATCAGCTTTTTCTTCCTTGAGATCTCAAATCTTCCCCTTTTTCTTTGTGCCTTAAATGTTCAGATTTCTCCCCAAAGCCTAAGTTGTGGAAACTATCCATGGAGTTCAATGATACAATAAATCATTTCTCAGTGAGCTTCGTACCTACCATTTTAATACTCTTTATATCTATTTTTTACTCAGGTGCACAAGTTAAGTGTAATATGGTCACTTAGACCTTCACAGATACTGTGACTATTGTATTTATAGTGTGCAAGATCTAATAAGCAATAGAGGACTTTTTGCATTTTAATATACCCCTCTGAATACCAAGAGTATTGTTTTATGTCTGTCTACAATGAACAGTGTTATAGAAAGCGAAGATCTCTTATTGCAAAATGACTAGGTGAGAAATAACTTTCTGTGTATTATCTCCTGAGTTCCTTCAGGATCATCCTTACAAATTTGAGTCTAGTTCAGTGTGTAAATTAGGGTGATAGTCTATAATGTGCTAAACTTTTATGATTATGAGGGAAAAAAACAGTGTCTTCAGGTGATACAGTAAGCTGGAGTTTCCATGGAAGAAAGAAGACACATTCATCTTATTCTGGATATCTAAGTTTGGGTATAGAATCATAGAATCATAGAATGGTTTGGGTTGGAAGGGACTTTAAAGATCATCTAGTCCAAACCCCCTGCCATGGGTAGAGAAACCTTCCACTAGACCAGGTTGCTCAAAGCCTCATCCAGCCAGGTCTTGAACACTTCCAGAGATGGGGCATCCGCAGCTTCTCTGGGCAACCTGTTCCAGTGTCTCACCACCCTCACAGTAAAGAATTTCTTCCTAATATCTAATCTAAATCTCTGCATAAGATGTAAGATGATACTGGTCCATGCAGGGACCAGTTTCTTCCTAAAGCTGCTGAAACAGAATAATTCAATGTTCATGGTATAATTGACAGAGAACCAAGAAGTTGAATCTGCTAAGAATTCCTGAAACATTGTGCCAGTCTTTATGTGCATATGACAGTTGATCAATGTAATATAAAAATATATACAAATATAATTCATATGTGTATGCACCATAATACGCATACTTTATTTAAATAAACTCACACATACACATTTAAAACAAATAAATGTCTAAAAATGTTGCAACAGAACCTTTTCTATAAAAAAATATAATTCTGAAGGGTCTGAACATCAATATACATCAGAGTTCAATTCTTTCTAGTAATATGAAGTTGTTTTTATTTCTCTTTTAGATTGCTTTTCTCCCACTAAAATGAATTGGAGCTGTGGTTATTTTGTGTGCTGCTGCGTATGAGGGTTATGTGTTACAAATATGGCAACTCGATTTCTTATTCATCTCCTATACAAATCTTTGACCTGTGGAGTTCTTATGAAACATTTGGGTTGTAACCTAAAAAATTATTAATTTTGGGTTATTAATATCCATCTGACATCTTTTCATGAATAAGTCAAAGATCAAGAGCAGCAAATTTAAAAATCTCCATTTTGTCTTTGGTCAGAAAGATACTATGAAAAATAGGGACTGTCAAAGGTGACACTGAGCTAATGAGCAAAGTCAGAGACAAAATACTGTAGAACTGGAGGCAGGGGCTGTATGCATCCTGCAAGTCCTAGACTTCCCTAATTACTGCAATTGCATGCAATTTTTAGGAATATATTAAACAAAATTTCAAGTAGGGAAGACTATGCCTTACATTAGGGCTTCTCTGGGTGCTGGGCTCCAGCATGGTCTGACACTCCTTGGCCACTGCACTGCCACAGCACCGCCCGCCCCCGGCTGTGGGACCCCCCATAGCTGCTGGCCAGCAAGGCAAGTGACTAAGGAGCATGCTGAGTCCTAGAGATGAAAAGTGGCCATCACATGGAGGTGAGATAGGAAACAAATATGTTTACAGAAAAAATATCCTTCTCTCATGGACAATTCCTCTTTTTCCTCAGGGAAAACTTTTTTTAGTTTTACTACCATAGGTTCCAAAGATAATAATTATAGTTTTCTTCCTCTCCTCTGCTCCCATTTTCACATCACCAAGAAACATGAGCAGTGTTTTCTTTCTTGTCCTTTTAACTGTGCTGAAATTCACTTGTTCATTCGTATTTCTCTTTTTTGCCTCTTACCGAGAGAAAGACTGTTTATCACCTTCACCCTTATAACTTTTGAGTTACTTAATAGACTAAAAAGGGGTTTTGGAAGACCAAGTATATTTCTACTTTCCTTTTCTAGCATTTTGTTAGTATGCTCGGGAGAACTCTAGTATATAAAGCTCTGATTCATCAGATCACTTAAGCCCAGGTTTAAATCTTTTTGAAACACACAATTAGGTGGGTGTTCTACTGAGTCAGTTCTTCAAGATGTGATTTTCTTTCATAGAAGTGATGTGGGTTATAATAAAATGAAGGGACCATCAAACTGGTTCAAAATTGTGCATTTAATTTCTGTGATTTTTTTTTTTCTTCACTGTGCCTGATCAGATTAATATACCTGTAAGTCTCAATATCATTTTATACAGTTTATTCAGGAGAAAGACATATATTGTCTCTTTGTCAGTTGTGTAAGACCTAATACAAAGAACAACAGAATCTCTTGATTATAGTTCAAGTATCTGCATGCCAGTACATTACACTGATTGACCTCAATGTGTCTGTCTTTCAGGTTGTGTAATCCTTATTTTGCCTTGATCACCTCTCTAAGCAACACATACAGACTAGGGTTATGCAGTCTTTTAGCATTTATGGCCAGATCATCTCCTGATCTCTATCCTCTAGAGGAGGCATGAGTGATCTGTGGCCTGTGCTGTTCCCCAAGGCATGCCCAGCTTCCATGAACCCTGGAGCATCAGATGGACTTTTCCATTGGGAGAGAGAGGGCCAAGATCTGGAGCACAGTCTCGCATTGAAACCCAGAGGCTCACATTGAAGCTTGCATTGAAGGTGGCAGAATGCATGAGGCCAAATACAGCAGCACACACATCTAGCTCTATTGCACTGGCCCTTGACGGTCTGGCTGGAAATAAAAATGTTTCTCAGGCATAGAGGAGCTGGCCAAGCCTGTAAGGCTTAAGAGATTAGAGTAAGTCAGGTACTGGTACTGAGGTGGTATTGGTTTGTCAGTGTACCAGCCCTGGAGACAAATTGGCTCCAGATAACTCCCTCTTCTGATGCATTTGTATGGACACAAGTCACAGAATCACAGTGATGCTCTGCTTCCACTGGGCACTTGCTCTTTCAGTTTTTTCATGGACAGTTTTGCCTCATATAAGTCATATCAGCTGCCCTGACTACTCTTTGTATAGCAAATAAAGGAATTAAAAAAACAAACCAAAACAAAATAAAACCCTCATCCAACTCAAAGCTAAGTCCAGAATTGCTCACTGTTCATGAAGCTTCAAGTCAGGTCTTGAACAGGGTTTCACATATCCAATCAGTCCTTTCTTCAAGGATAAAAATTGACCTTCCTTTCTGAAGAAAGAGTAGGGGAAGATGCCAGACCATTATGGAAGTGCATTTCTAGTTAGTCCCTTGAGCCTTCTGTCTAGTTACTTCAACAAGTGTCCCCTTAGTTCTTCTGGACACTCACTGGCTGCCACTGTGGCCATCTCCCTGCAATCTGAGGTTTTACAGAAGGCTAGTTTAGTTGTACCACACTTTATCACCGTTTGGGGCACCAATGCAAACCTATCCTCTGGGAAAAGAAATAAGTACTGGAAAGAAAAGGATCTGTGCCAAACATTTTGTGGCACAGATGAATGCTTGTAAAGATGCAGTGCCCAAATATAAAGAAGTGTTTTAAGATGCATCAACTACTACAGAAAAAAATGAATGGAAGGAAAGAAGGGATTCTTTCAGTCAATATATACTTACTGGAAACACAAGCCCACCAGTCAACTGAATATTTGTTGGAGTGATTCTGGCAGGCACCCTTTAAATCACCTTCCTTTTCCTTTGTTACCTCATCTTTCAAGTATCCTGGGATTTAGTAAATAATTATGAATACGACCATATACTGTTGTCTGCTATTTTTTCTATTACTAGCATGAGCTGGGGCATTTGAACAAGTAATTCACTGGGGACTGTTGTTCCCAGTTTGTCCTAGGTTCTGGTTTCTGCCTATTTTCATTGGTGCCCTGAAGCATTTCATAGTTTTGTCGCTTGAAAAAATAAGCTACAGCACTATATTTACCTGATCACTCTCACACAGCAAATTCAATCAGCAGAATCCATTCTGTGGCCACTTGTTTATTTTTTGGTGGTGGTGGTCAATTGTCAGGACACTGGAACAAGACTGTGTTCCCTAACAGCGAGGTCAAATATTTCAGCTGGTAAGTAGTACAAGCTCAATTAGTACATGAATCATTTAAAACCAAATTGAACACAGCAGTCGACAACATTCTTTTGGGAGTAATCTTGCGCTTGCAGAGGGATCTGTCTACTTAGCAAGGTAGCCTCAGGGCTGCTCTAACCTGTGCCTGAGGGCTGACCCTGCACACAGAAGCCCCAGGACGAGGGGAGGGCTTAGGTAAGAGTTCCTCTTTCTATGCATTCCCTCCCTCCCTCCCCAAATTGGACCGTGCACTTAGCCATCATACCTGGAGATCTGGCCCATGTATCAGCACTTTGTTCCTTAGCCACTTCTTCACTATCCAGCTGCTTAAATCGAATGCCATGGGAACATGAAACTGAAACCATTCATTTTAACATCATTGCAAAGCCTTCTTTTTTTCTCTCTTTTATTCTCCCCACAACTTTTGAACTGGCAGAACAAGTGCAATTGGGATGTTAACAGCAAGCTGGGACCAATTGCAGCCATCAGACTTAGGCACCTACTTCCTGCTTCTAAGTGTTTAGGATGAAACCCCGTCCCCCCCTTAAGTCTTACAGATTTCACCACACCATTTCCAGGTAAAATTATTGCTGCCATCATGTATTGCATTCTATATCAGCTTGACTATAAATTTGTATAATAGTTATTGTATTCAATTATATTTAATTTTTAAATTTACTTACTTCCTCCGCCATGTCTGCATCTGTAGATGTAATCACTGGATCAATTAAGAAGTCAGACTTGGAGAAGTGGCAAAGAATCTTCTGAAGAAAGCACTGAAAACTAGGTCTACAAAGGGATCCAACAGAAATACATGCCTGTCCTGCACAGTGCAGCATAGGTGAAGAATGCCAAGTTAGCACAGACATACCTGGAAATGCTAGCTTGGGTCTGAAAGCAGTTTAACCATATCAGTGCATTATATCTTCGAGCTTAATGTTGTACTGGCACAGGTACAATGCTTGCAGTATGACAGCTGGCACGCCAGTGAGAGGTGGCTCAGAGGCCGCAGTGTCATCCTGCGTCATTGAATATAGATAGGACCAAAGAGGGGCTGAGGTCCCAGCTGCCATCCTCAAAATTCTTCTCTGCCTAACACCAAGGTCCTGTAAAAAAGCTCCTAAATTTTTACTTGTATACACAGCCAGAAGCATCTTAACCTCAATAGCTTTGAACTCGATCAAGTTTCCTCATGGAGATCCACAGCCTGATCAAGAAAAGGGATGAAGAAGGAGGAAACATCCTGTTCTGCCTTTTAGTTGCTAGCTTATGTGAATTCCCATATACAGATATCTGGACTAGGAATGTTTAACTTTCCAGCTCACTGCCCACTGGTCAAATTCTGTCTTGATTTAGGGGTTCTGTCCTTACCCTGCTTGGGGACATACTTTAAATGATAACCATGGCAGCTAGTAAGCTAAATGATGAGTTCCCTGTGTTACCCAGTAGTAAATGCAGACAAGAGGTTTCATGCTTGTTCCTCAATGGGTGTTTGCTCAGAGAGACTGAGTGTCTCCAGTCAGGATGCATCCCTCCCCAGCACTGGGTATTTGAGATAGGTCAGCCCCTTGAGCCAGAGACAGATTTTGTAGATACAAAATTGGGCTAGGGTTTCCACAAGGGAAAATATATCTCTGCTACTATAAAGATCGCAGCTTACTCTTTTCAGTGATTTATATACTGCTAGTGTATAAACCTTTTTGTCCCTATATGAACTGTAAATGGTAGCCACATTTTTTTCAGATATGACAATCTCATGCAGTAAGTTATTTTTTCCCATTAGAACACATACCATTAAATCCATTATCCTTTCTAGTTTCTCTGTCAGTGCAATCTATCTCTTTGCTTTGCTACAGTTAATGCCACTATTAATTAATCTTATCCTTAATTCATACCTCGTATATTTTTTAAAGTAAATGTAGAGCTTGAAATGAGCTGGACTGACAGATTTTGAGATCAAAGGCACAGATCCTCAGGAATACATGGGTACTTAATTACTATTTAGGTACCCAACTTCTATTGATTTCAGTAGTAGTTAGGTGCCAAAATATCTTTGAAGATTGGTGCCAAAGTTTGGATTCATGTATTAGCTGTAGCACAAAGTTCCCATCACTAGATTCATTTTGAGGGAGACTGTTTCCAAAGGTGTTAGAACGTAGTGCAGACTCTCATAGTCCATTCAGTCACGGACCTTGCTGCACGGATGTGAGTGTAACTCTACTTGCACGTGTAGCTTTATGATAGGACAAAAGTTTCTACCCAGCTGATGGCTGAGCAGTCAGTTCCACCAACAATTTATACGCAGTTGGAAAGAACTACTCGCTCCCTTCAAAACTCTCACCAATGTCCAGGGACAAAAATCAGAATTCTCCATCTGTGATTAATTTTTTATTCAAAATGATGAGGAGGTGGAGGAGCCTTTGCAATTTATACAGGATGCTTAGCTCAGTCTGCATCTTGTCTTCTTACATCGTCTCCTGTGGATAGGAGAGAGCAGCTGTTCTGCTGAAAGTGGTTGTGTTTTTTAAAATACTGTGGCTGAAGCAGCAGTAATTCGAATGATGGGCTGCAGCACTGCACTATTTTGCGTTCTGCAGGGTGGCATGCAGTGGCATGACGCCTGTCCCTACACAGCACAGCATGCCGGAGTGCACTTGCCTTTAAGCCTATAAGCAGCTCCAGTGAAGGCAGCCATGACTCTGAAGTTAAGCATTGCCTAAGTGCTCTGTTGGATCGGGTCAGAGTGCTAAGTGTTTTTTCAGATTGTATCTCAAATGTCTTAGCAGCCCAAAGAGCTCTACCTCATGCCCTGAGGGCAGCTGCTTACTCGTGTACACTAGGTTACATTAGTAAGTGATACACACATACTCCTACTTTCTGTATGAAGAGAGGTAATAGCACCCCTGCTATCTTTCCTCAAGTTTGCTTACTTATACGACAGAGTTTGATCAAACTCCAAGGTAGGCTTGCTATGCTCTTTAGCAAAATTTTTTTTCCAATAATATTGTAATGTTTCGTATTGTATTGCACTGTAATATTTTTCATATCAAAAAGCAAAATGCCTAACGCATATCATTCCAATGGAGCAGCAGCTTTAGTGGAGACTGAGCTGTCTTTACTCCACAGAAAAAGCAGCAGAAAGTAACTCCCTTCCAGTTACAGGGTGATGTAGCCCTACAGACATGCTGGAGCAGGCACTCTGCTGCTCCCTTCTTACATTAGGGGTCATCTGCACCACTTAGCCTCATTACCACTGAGGACACGAGTCACGTGGGACTGACCGAGCACTCTCAGTTGTATTCCTCATCATCTGAAATGAAAGAATATTAAAGGAGCTTGACACTCTACTTCAAAGGTCAACAAATAACTCTCAGTGTCTCCATATATAAAGCAAATGACAGTGGACAATGGGCACAGCTTTGTCTCCTGTGCTGGTTGTAGTTTAAAGCAAAGTGACAGGAAATAATGAGGTTTAAATTGGTGAATTGGTTTGTGTGTACTGGGGATTAACCTGTAATACACATTGCACCCAAATTACAGAACTTCAGAGAAGAGCAGCTTTAAAGCATTGTAGCACACATGCTGACTGCAATGATGCCTCATTTACGGAAATACTGGTATACCTCATTACTGTCCCATAGTCACATGTCATTAGATCAACTTAGATTAAAATCTGAAGCTACCTTGCAATAAAATTGAGTGGTATTAGAAAATGAACACTGCTGAAAACTGATTTTAGTAAGGTGAGTGGTAGAGAACATGAAATGCATCAGCTAAGATCTTGTCCAAATGTTACATTTTTACTAATACTTCAGCACCAGTATTAATGAATGAAATAAAGTGCAAAGATGCACAGGATGACTCATGCATTTATGCTTTTTAGACAAAAGAATGGGATGAAATAACTGTGCCGCTTACACCCTTCCAAACACTCCCCATAACAATCCAGATGTAGATTGCACAGAGAAAACGAGTGGCAGCATATAGACCTCTGTGTCACCATATGTCTCCCTGTGACATGAGGAACCACTGTGCAGTCGCTAACATGTTCAGAGGTCATAAACAGTAGGTAGTGAGTTCAGCAGCAGCGAGTAACAGAAATGACAGGATGCTCTGCATCCTCTAAATCTGCTGCTGTTTTCTCTTGCCCTTTCTAGTTATTCTAGTGGGTGGGGTTTTTTGCCCCAGGAAACTCAGCCTGAGCTCACATGAAATGGGGTTAGCAGTGTGACAACACAAGTGCTGTAAGCTTGATGGGTTCAAGGATTCTCAGGCACAGGATTCAATATAAATTAAGCTGTAAATAAATAAGGACTCTTACTCTGGGAAAGATAAGATTCAGGTGAGACAGAGGACAGAGCAATGCAATTAATAGTTATTACACTAAAGAACCTTTATCACCAGCAAATGATATTATTAGGGTTGAAGACAGTAATTTGAGCAAATAGTTCCATTCACATGCTTTAGTTGAAGTAGGTCCCATGAGACTATTTAGTGTGCTGATGGAGGTGTATTCTTTGGGTCTGAGAGTTCCCACTGTTTTGGCTTTTTTTTGGCCTTTTAATGTCTTTACTCACCGCCCCCACTCCCCCCACCAGGCAGAACATGAGGATGACATCTGACATAGCATAGTCAATTCCAAGCATTTAAAATCTGAAGAGAGCACTCAAAATGCCAGAAAGATTGACTTGTATAAAAAATCAATAAACTGAATTATTTCCAAATCAAAATAATATTCCTTCTGATTTTTCTGCGTGTAAATTTCATTGTTTGAGGAGGTTCTCTGTTAACCATGATGCCTTGAAGCTTGTTCTGACCATGACAAAAGAAAGATTCCTTTTCACATACTCAGATACCTCCAGAAGCTGAGGCATTGCAAAAAGCAATAGTGCTGTGCAAAAGGCAATACTGCTGTGTTAGTTTCTTGGATGACTGCCCTTCTGTGCTCATCAAGCCTTCTTGAATCTATCCTCTCTAACTGGGTACCCTTGAGACTAACAACACTTTATTTTTTTAAGGGATTTTTTCCCACTATTACCCCTATCTTCAAAGTGCAAATTTCTCCTAAGGCACGTGTTTCCTCCTGTCAGTCAAAAGCTGAAAGCTCCAACAGTGCCTTCCTCATGATCAGGGAGGTGTAGATTCCTCTCCTGCCCTCCAGAACAACTCCATCCCTATTTTAATTTTCAAATTATTTGTTGGTTAATGAGGAGCACCTCAGGCTGTCAGTCTCTGAACAGTCACAATGTCACAAGGATGGAATATCTGCCTCTATGTATTTAATCACACGATGCAATTTTAATCAACCTGCAAAAAACCCCACATTAAAATAGAGGACAGATCATGCTACAGTTAAACTGTGATTTTGCTGTTGAGATAAAAAATGGATATTAACGTTCATGTTGCAAAAGAAAAGTGTACTTCACAGTACATAAATTAAACATATAAAGTTTGTTATTTTATAATACATTTCTCTGCGTATTTTAGAGTATTGTTCTGTTTTATTACATTTCTGATCAAGACTAATGCTCATTAAAAAATCTAATATGACAATGAAAAATTTTATATGGAAAATTCTTGTCCTCTATTACAATTGCTATCTGCTCCACTTTTTGGAAACCACAGCAAATTAGTCTTGGGCCATGGTAATCTTAATTATATCTTGGAATAGATGATGTTGGAAATATATTGAATAAACTCTTTTGGTGAGATTGCCTTTGCCTCTTAATGCAAAATCTCTATGTTCATATGCTTGCATTATTTAAATTACAAAAGGCAGGCATCTGAAAAACGGGATGCTTTGTTGGGCAGTCATATTCATGAAAATTCATTCAACTGTGAGGGGGGTCAAAAAAACAGGGGGGAAAAAACTGCTTGCTGATCAAAATGTAACATAAGCTGCGCCATTTCATTTAAGCAGCAAAATGCATAGACTAAAAAAGAAAGTTTTATATGATTTCAGAACTGTGTTTCTATGAATTTGGCATACTTTTAGCTAGATAGCAGTTTTAACCCAATCTATGTAGTTGTTTTATTTCAAAAAGACAGGAAATAGGGGCCATTCTAATAGGTGACACAAGCACTCTGCAGATTGAGTGGCTGATGATACTTGTGAAGGTGACAGATGAGAACATCACCAGCTCCAAGGCTTTTCTTTTCTCTAAAGTTGTATCAAATTGAAACATTGCCTCTGTACACAACTAAAAACTTGACCAAGCTTTTATCTCATCTCAGTTGGCCTGTGAGAAGTATGAAATAAAGCATGACTTAGCATAATGGATCAGCTGCTACCATGATCACTTTGCAAGGTGACTCTTACTGCTGGCACCGTAGCATCAGCTGGATGCTCACTGTCTTGCAGTGTTCCCAGAATGGGGGAACTTGCAGAGCTGCTCCAGGAAAAGTGGTCAGGACATGTGCACATGTAGTGCAGGTGATACAAGTGGCAGGTTCAGGTGTGCCACATGCAACAAGACACAATGATAAAAGCGGTTCAGTTACAGTAAGCACTACCATGGGCTACATTAAGGGTCCCGTTTCACTCCCATGACATTACTACCCATTGATAAGGAATGTGTTTAAATAACACTTAGAGGAAGGGTCTTTGAGCAGTGATGTAGAATATGCTCAGGCCTCCCTGCACTGCAGCCCTGTGAAGAGCCAACAAACTGTCTGTGGGCACCTGAGGGCACACGAAGCTGCTGGGATATGTTTCATGAACTGCTCAAGAAAAACTGTAAATTAATCAGCTCTTCCAGCTTAATCTGATGTTTGCAATGTACAGATGATATACTGAACCACAAACCAAACTAAATTGAGCAAAGCTGTCTGATCTTGTACCTCCAGTGTAGAGGTTCTCATAATCTCTTCATGGAATTGATGGTGTTATCAGATTTGTGCAGGCCTTCTTTCCTTCCTCTGTTCACTAAATTCCCTTGAAAGACTGTAGAACGCCTTGGCATACACTTTGTTAAAATATTTTTCTCTAAACACTCACTCTCTCCTTTAACTTCTTAAGGTAATTTAAATCCCAGAGAAACATCTCCCTCAGCAATCTTTCTTGCTATATTTCCTTGAAGACATTCAGGTTCTAAAATTTAAACAGCAACTGCTGTCTGTTTGGTCAACCTACTAAAAATACGGCAGAAGTGGTTAGGTGGGAGGCCAAACCCCACAAAGCCCCTGAGCCTAATCAGACCCATGAGGTTCTCAACCATTCAAAAAGTGCCCTCTTGCTACAATAAGACTCAAAGAGACCAGCTAGTGGTATTCAGATCCAAGTCAAAGAAATTTTTAAAATGTGGATTTCTAGGCTTTCTTTTCTAATCTCAGAGCACGGTGTCTAAGCTTCAGATGAAACCATCCCCTGATCAGATTGGCTAAAGGAAAATCTTCAACACTTGCTGCTGTACACCCCATGAAGTGCACCTTATCCTGTTAGACATCAGTGGCATTCAACCTTGCAAAAGGAAAAAGTGGTATCAGGCCCAGAATCATCAGCAGTTGCAATTAAGAGCTCTGTTCTGGTGCAAGGCTGTGCCACCATTATGGGACCTGGAGCAGCTGTCACATCAGGCACTGTTAGGGAGGAGGTGACAACCCTCTCAGCCCCACCAGTAAATCTAGTGTTGATGTGGCATCTTTGACTGACACTTAACTCAGATGAACTACCAGATAATGTCAGCAACAATCGTAGCTCCACCACAACATTAAGGAATAGACATCATTGTCATAAGAACATTTTTTAGGGATAACATGCTTGCTCCCCCATCTTGATGAGATTTTGCCCATCCTGTTTAGAGGCTATTTAGGTATGCTGGTATTCAATAAGAATGATTTGTCTCTTTCCATCTTGTGATAGACGACAGAAGTTCTCTTTCCCTGTATAAGTCTTTATATTTCATTTCTGTCTTTAAGTTTCTTACCCTTTATCATTTTGATTAGAAATCAGGCATGCATTCTAATTTAATTTTTATGGAAGAGATTTTTGAAAATATATTTCCTGCAGTTCAGCACCTTTGTTTCTCTCTGTAATCAAATTTATATTTTGACTTCATAGAGTGCTCTTTATTTACAAGTAAACTTTCCAATTAATGAAAATATTTGGATTTGCCACAAGACAATAAGGAACCAGAAGGAAGTAGTGATCAGTGCTAGCCTTGATGACAACTATGTTCCCTTTATTTTTATATTACAAAACCGACAGAAGAGAAAGAAACCTGTTAACACAATGACTTTAAATTTTGGGATAAATATTTTTTTTATTTTTTTTTTTCCTAGGGAGAATAAAGGGAAAGAAGAAAGCTAATGGCTCTATATCAGGGATATAATGAAAAATGTAGACATTTGCAAACCAATATAGAAGATTTATGAAAGACTTACAGGAAAATGTGGACCTAAATATTTTCTTTCTATATATTTTAGCATATGTAACACAAATATTGGAAGTGCACAACTAGAAATAATCTGTTTGAAAGACATAAAAAATTTTAGTCAGTCACAGACTGACAGGCATCCTTCAGGTGAAAACAGAACTGCCAAGTATACAAATATTAACCAGGGGTGATAACGGATTTCCTTCTTATAGTCTGAGAATGTTAAATTATCTGTTGCAGAAGGTTCCTGGAATTCAATAAATACCTTCACCACATTCAGAATTCCTTATTTGGGAGGAATTTTGTACAATGATTAGAACGGAAAGCTAATACATCCATCTCTCTATGTAAAATATACACTCCTGATTCACCTATTGGAGCTGTTTGTAAAGTTGATTTATAGAAATCCTTAAAGAAGAGTCTATCAGCACTTCCTGGCATTGAAGATGTAGGGGGTTTTCCATGTTTTCTCCATTGTAGGCTGAAAAAAATCTCTTCTGTTCCCTAAAATCATTAACTTCCTTCACCCAAGTCATCATTTACAAGTAAAGGGCAGAGAAATCCTTCACGTAATCAGCCACAAGTTTCTCAAAGGGACCTGAAGATCTCCAGCATTCAGAAGCGAAGCCTCTGCCTCCCACAGCAGCTTTGCCCTGCAGCTCTGCGCTCCAGAGTAGAGCACGTGAGCAAAAGCAAACAGCCCAATTCATTGTGTTATTACCAGCCCCCAATCAAAAAACACCCCACCTCTATTCAAAATCTACTCAAAGGAGGCATACAACTGAACATACTTTCCAAGGCTGAGGACATACGGGTTATCTAAAAATATGCATCTTAAAGAATCTTTCTAAAGTTTTCAAAGTCTTTATCTACAAAATAAAAAACTCCTTAGTTGCAACCAAATTAGCCTAAACAGCAATGCATTAGGCAACAAAAGGGAGTGATTTGTTAAGTTAGCCCTGTCCAGAAAAAAAAAAGGCTGTTGAACATATGCTTAATTTTAAACACAGATGGAATTAAGTATGTGCTTCGATTCTTTTCAAGTCAGAACTAAAAATTGAAAACCATAGCTATGTAATACTTTGCCATGTTACAGTAGAATCAACTAAAATGTTGCCATCATATTCTTTTATATCATTTCAATATCCTGCTTGAGCAGGGGGGTTGGACAAGATGACCCTTCCAACCTCAGCCACTCTGTGATGCTGTGAATACTGTAGAGATGAAAGCAAATTTCAGTTTTATACTTATTCATAACATAAGTAACATAAAGAATTGTCATTGTTTATGTAAATACTCACAAAATTACGAAAAGGCAAATGTGTCATTTGGATCATTCATTTTTCTTTATTGAGCTTTGATGAAATACAGTCCATTTGAAATATTTCCGGCAACCATTTCAATTCCAAATGCTCAACACAAAAACTTGGTATCAGAGTTCAAACATATAAAGTTACATCTCATTATAATTTAATATTTAACAAAGCTAATCATTTTGGATTTTTCATAATTAAGTTTACAAAAATAATGTTACATTTATAAAATAAATCAGCTTTTCCCAATAAATTACAGTGGTGTTCTCTTATTCAAAAATGTAATATATCGTACAAAATAGATAATAACTTTTTGTCAGATAAAATACTAAAGTATATTTTTCATCCAGTACATTTTGGCAGTGTGTGAAAACATTTTATTGTACAGTGTAAAGTACAGTGTGAAAACTAAACCCATTAAGCTATTATGCACATTGCTTATATAAGGCAAACATGGCCAACTTGAGGACTACTTTTTATTTCCAGTTAAATGTTTTTAGTCAGACCAATATTTCCACATTTATGCAACTGACTTAATTAATCTGACTCAGTAAAGTCATGCAGATCCAACTTGAGCCACTCCTTCTATGACAAGTACACAAAAGTGACCCCCATCAGTCAACTTTTGGGCTGCTCAGTATCTCTCACGCATGCTTTACCTTTGTGTTTCCTCACAAAGCGTTGGTGGGCAACTTGTAAAAATAGCACAGTCCGGATCCCCCTAAAGTTAATGGCAAAACTTCAGTACTTTATTCTGTCATAAAAACTCATACTAAAAGGGACTTGTAAAAAGAACAATGCATTGATAAAAAATAAACAGTAACCAGCAAAAAGAAAAACACACTAAAAAGCAATAGGTAAACATTAAGAGCTACTGTATGCAGACTTTACAAAAGCAACTACTTTAAAATAACATAAAGAAACACAGCATCTACTTGGTGGTAAGTGTATTCTCATTAAAACCTTGTGAACGTTCAGGTCGGCTCAGCATTCACTGTGTTGCATTTCCTGCCTGCAAAAATGTATATGAAGGATCATATCAGTTTGTTTGAGCAAAGTTAAAAGGTTTAACTACACCATCTTTGGATGCTGTGATTAATGCAGGTGTCTGGTTCAGGATGATCAACATCTCACCTTGCAGAATTTCTGACTCCACTATGTTTTCTCTTTGCAATAGTTCAGCAAACCGCAGTATTTCATTATCTTTTTTTTCTCTGTTTGTCTCTTACATAACTTCTGGAAGAAAGTCTACTTTAAAGTATTAAAGCAAAATCATTGCTGTCTGGAATAAATAAAATGTGCAAAGTGGTGATTTTCTTATTACGTCAGTATTGTATGAACAACAGATCACTTTATATATCAAAATAGATCATTTTCACAAACTGTAACTGAGTGAGTATATGCTCAAGTGAGCATGTGTCACAAGGTCCCCTTTGTGCAAATCCACAGAGGGTCCAAATCCAGATGGATTATTATAAACTCCAGCCACAAAACTTAGTCAATGTTGGATCCCTCCAGAGGAAAGGGAGGAAGAAGAGGAGGAGAAGGGCACTCATCACAGTAAGTCAATTCACCCCAAGCTTCTCAAAACTCTTAAAAATCCAGAGAATGAGTATTTGGTGTGCTGGCTGTCTTCTGGCTTGAAATACCATGGCTCAAACCAGGAACATCTGGAGCTGAACTCGGGCACGTCTGCTGCTTAAGTTAGTAAGCCATACCTCCCCAGACACAGAGCTACTACATAACTACAACTACTCTGTAGGTGAAGTTTAGAGCGATTGCTGAAACATGCATTCACCAGCCAGTTAGGCAAATAAACACAATGGCTGCATTTACACTAGTAAATCAAACAGTACAAAGTCTATATTCCAGCCCTGAGGTCAAGTGGCATGGTCTGGCCATATTCCTAGTTATACTCTCTGCGCCCCTAAAGCGAGGTGGCCATATCCAAAGCATGTAGTGAAAAGTGTCCTAGACTAGCCTAATTCCCAAAACGTGCCCAGAAATTGTTTGGGAGAGTACTTGTTAGTCCTTACCAAAAAGCATACCAGTCACTGTCCTAACAATTTAGCAATATAAATGCCTGGACCTGGCACTGTCCAATTGACTGATATAGACATTACTGTGTATGCAGATTTTAAAAAGTCCCCAAACATATTTGCACGTGGCAGGCCCTCTGGTTCACACAAAGAGGTAAGCAGGGAGGATTCAACTATTTTGTTGAATTTTTACTTGAAAAAGATGGTTCTTTCAAGTCAGGATTTTTTTAAAAATTAATTGGGTATTTCTGTCCATTATTTTCTCCTTTTTATTTAATGCATGTGCTTTGTTTGGTAGCCTACTATTTTACTATTTAAGGAATCTTGGCTTTTATTTGATTAACCTGCTTTTTCACATCTACAATTCACAGCTAAACAAGCGCTAACCAGTTCTGTCACAATGAAAAAAAATATACACACATCTAAAACAATAATATTAAGACAACAACTGAAACAGGAAATAAAAATTAAACTGTGCAGTTAAAAGATCTAAAAATAATATCAACCTCTATACATATTTGTCAGACTGCAGTGTCCACAGTTACAGTTGTATGTCACACAGCGGCAGTCGGAACAGTGAATATTACTTGCCAAATCATGAGGTGTTTTAAGAAACACCCACAGTAGTGGCTGCTGAGGAAATAATTTCCTTTATCATCCTGAGATTTTAAATGTGCAAGTGTCCTACCAATTTATCTAGTGCATAAAAAGGAAGGAAGGAAGGAGGGAGGGAGGGAGGGAGGCAGGGAAAGAGGGAGGAAAGGAGGGAGAGAGGGAGAGGAAGGAAGGAAGGAAGGAAGGAAGGAAGGAAGGAAGGAAGGAAGGAAGGAAGGAAGGAAGGAAGGAAGGAAGGGAGAGCAAGACAGACAGAGAAACATTATCACAATGGTTTTTGTTTCAAAATAGATTGCTGTGCAATGACTGAAGCCTGATTTGTAGATATTTTGTATTCTTGCCCAGAGCCTTGTGGAGGGGAAGGTAATGGAGTTTCTGGAGTTGCTGAAAAAGAATATAGAAAGAATTATGTATTTTTATATTCTGGCCTACTCTGCATACACATATACCTACTACTGCCCCAAAAGGAAGTTCTGTTACATTTGGCATGCTAGGTAAATAGGCTATTTTAATCATCAGGATTTTTAGTTTATTAAAAATTGTGCATGTGAAACCAATGATACATCAGAATGGTGCTGAATTTTTAAAATCAGATTAAATTCAGGTCAAAGTCTCTCACTTAGCACTGTTTATATAGATACATTTTTAATGCACAATTATTTTAGTTTAAGAATGATGATGAAATAACTCTATGAACACTGACAGGCCACCATTCTAATTAATATTTTTAACTGTAACAGTGAAATGTTATGACAGAAGGCTAACTTGCAATTACTTACAAATCTGTTCTGTATGTACAGGAGCAGACATTGAACTTATGAGGATAGTTTGGCCAGTTAATGGATCTTGGGCTAAGTGAGGATGTACTGGATGATGCAGATGACTGGCATCATTAGAAGTACCTGCAAAAATAACATGAGCACATATCAATTCAAAAGAGCATGTTGTTGCCAGCGACTTATACTGCAATAATTACATTTCCGTAGAGCAAATATTTTGATTGGCAATTTGAATAATTGCCTCTGGGTATTCATTAAACAATTTAACCAGACTTGAACCATATTAAGCAGTGTGTTTATTTTCACTGTTTTGACTGCATTAACAGTGGATTATATGAAATATTTGTAAGAATTCTTCCATCTGCCTAGGGAGTTGTATGTCTAGATACCCAGGAATGACTGAGAAGTACACAGCACAATCTGAGGTTGTAGGACTGTAACAAGATGAGCAGCCAAGACAAGAAGGCTTTAGCTAACAATCATATGACTCAAAGCTCAGCCAGCAAGGCAGTGGTCAAAGTGCTTGCTTACATCATGATTCCCTCAACGTCCCAATATGCTAAATGCAACATAATACAACATGGTAAATTTAACAAGTTCTTAGCTTACCTCCCAGTAACATTTCCTGAAGCAAACTGTCAATTTTAACAATTCCAAATAGTTTAACCAATTGTATTTGCTCAATCATTTGCCAAGTGATGCTCTGGAGTGTAGGCAGTAGAAGCAGAAGTTCTCCAAATCTGCCTCGGGAGTCATACTGACGGTCATTAATATAATCCTCTAAACTGATTTGGACTTGGAACCGCATGTTCTTAATCTTCATTGGATTACTCAGGCCCTTTGCATCTTAAATAATGACAAAAACTTAAAGTCAAGGCAGATTATGATTTGGGAGGAGCATCTTACTTTTTTTCATTTTATTCTTTTCCATCCAGCTAGATAACATCAGCAGATGCTACATCAACAAAAATTACTTTCAATATAGTCACGTGTACAATAATTATGAGAGCTATTTTTGAAAAGATACCTGGATCAAAAAACACAATTGCTTTCAAGCAAGCGTACTCATTGTCGTCTATTTGAATTTCCTGGAAGGGTCGAACTAGTTCATCTAGAATCCGATTTGCCACTCGGCTGATCTCTACTTCAGTACTGTTGCGATGGATTATGTAATTGTTGCCTTGGAGAGAAAGAATACCAACATATGGATTGATATAAAGACTTTGATGTAACATACTAGATGTAGCCCATTTTCAAAAGCACCTTTTATTTTCTTTAATCAAATTGTTTAATTTTTTTTTAAGTAATAACTCTCCTTTGTTTCATACAAAACTGTTCTTTGCAAGTAGAGTATATGTGAAAAATACAGCTGTCACCCAGTAAATAATCTGTACATGTAAATATGCTAACATGTACAGTTACTGATTAGTCCACAAGACTGAGGTCCATATTTGAATGCACATGCATGGAGCAAGTAGGCCTTTATCTTTACATAATAGATAAATATAATGGTAAACTGATCTTAAAATTTCATCTTCCCCTATTAAAATAATATATCCCAAGCTGAATGGTCAAGATTTGACAATTGGACAAAGAAGCCTTCTTCCAGAGGAGGCATCAGCAATGTTTCTAACGGATGCTTCTGCTACTCCTAGCAAAATTTAGAAGCATCTTAAAATTTTCAATAAAGAATGACTTTTCCCTGCTTTTTTAATTTTAAATTTTCATTTTGGGGAAGTCTCCACCACGGCATCTTAATTCACGTTCTGTGCAGAAATCATCTAACTTAAGTGGTGAGAACAGCAGAAAAGCCACAGAGCTTCCAGCAGCCACCAAGCAGTTTTTGAAAGAAAAGCTGATGAATAAATCACAAGGGATCCATGCCAAAATTACTCATAAGCTATACAGATATCTACCTCCAAATATCAGAAATAAGCCTTGGAGCCTCAAACTGTTTCTTCTTTCAGTATATATGCTGATGTTGGTGATGTTGACTATAATTTTCTGCTTATTATTTTCTCATTATTTTGCTTATTATTTTCTCATTATTTGTCCTTATTATCTACTAATCCCAATAAAACTGCAAATATTTCCTTTTTATTTCTGCTAAATTTGTCAGTAAAACTGTATCTAGAGAAAGAACTAGGTTAAGAAGGGAATTTGTATAGTTTTTAATTTGAAAGGATTGCTGGTTAGAGTAGTATCTCCAGAACAAGCCCTTCCTGTCCCTTTAATGTTATGATACGTGTAAAAAAAATTCAAGTTGATTAAGAGCTATGAAAAGGCAGGCCCAAAGAGGAAGGAGGACAAGTAGTGGAAAACCCCGCTGTACCATACTACCGGTAAAGAAACCAGTTTGAGTCCATATTCTGCATAGTCTTGCCTCACATCAAAAATCCTGTCCAAATCCTGTCAATTTTCTCACAAAACAGCCCGAGTGCTGCACATGTGTAATGAGACCATTTTTGGCAGGGTGTGCTTCAGACTGTGTGCTGGTTTTGGCTGGGATAGGGTTAATTTTCTTCATAGTAGCTAGTATGAGGCTATGTTTTGGATTTGAGCTGAAAACAGTGTTGATAACACAGGGATGCTTTAGTTACTGCTGAGCAGTGCTCACACAGCAACAGGTTCTTTTCTGCTTCTCACCTCACCCCACCAGTGAGTAGGCTGGAGGTGCACAAGAAGTTGGGAGGGGACACAGCTGGGACAGCTGACCCCAACTGACCAAAGGGCTATGCCATACCATATGACATCATGCTCAGCATATAAAGCTGGGGAAGAAGAAGGAAGGAGGACGTTCAGAGTGACGGCATTTTGTCTTCCCAAGTAACCGTTACGCGTGATGGAGCCCTGCTTTCCTGGAGATGGCTGAACACCTGCCTGCCCATGGGAAGGAGTGAATGAATTCCTTGCTTTGCTTTGCTTGCGTGCGTAGCTTTTGCTTTACCTATTCAACTGTCTTTATCTCAACCCATGAGTTTTCTCACTTTTACCCTTCCGATTCTCTCCCCCATCCCACCAGGGGGGATTGAGCGAGTGGCTGGGTGGGGCTTAGTTGCCAGCTGGGGTTAAACCACGACAGACTGGCAGAGTATTGTGTCAAACAACGCTAACAAATGCTTCATCACATCACTATGCACACAGGCACACCTCTCATCGTATTACCGTCCCTCTCTGTTGTGTGAATGAAGGGAAGACATGCTTCCACCACACGATGACGTCCCCTTCCCTAACAGCCATGCTCTCTTTCTATAACCCAGTGAAGGAGCCATTTCAAGTGACCAAGAATATGCTTATGCTGGTGTGACTCCTCACCATGTCATGGATGCACCCATCTCCCACATGGCAGGGGACAACAGGCATGCTGTTTATATGTTGGCCTCGTGGCGACTGTCAAGGAAGCAGTGAGAGGGCTCTTGGGAAAGCAAGTTGCAGGGAACAGGCTATCCAATTTTCTAGCCTGTAGGGTCTTCTCTGACTATGTCTGAAGGGCTCTTGGGAAAGCTCCAGATAAATTATTTTCATGAAGACTGAAATTAGTACATAGGCCACAGGTTGGCTGCTCCTCTCTTAAGCAAAGTTGGGGGTTTTTTTGTTGTTGTTGTTTAGTTCTGTTTTTTTATGGGACAAAGGTGCAGAAAGGATGCTAACGTAAGGAAACAATTTGTCAGGAACAATAAGGGAGTTCCTGAACTCCCTTAATTTGTGTTTTCTGGTATCCAATAAACCTTTAGCCATATTAACTCACAGGAAACTGTCCACCTGCTTTTGCTGGAACAGGGCACGTGACCTTATGTCATTAATAGCTATTTAGCATTCACAGAATGCATTGCTTTGACTGTGCCAGAACAGTTGTCCCACTTAAGTGATTATATGGTTGCTAATGTACTGTAACATCATCATTATTAATTAAAACAAAACTAATATTTACCTAAAAGTAAAATGTCCTTATAAGCCATGGACCGTTTTGCTGCTCCAAGCAACAGGTGTTCCCCAGCATGTGCTCTTAGTAGGGCAACCTCAAGAAAAAAACAGCAGACTCATTAGAATATAAAGCAGTAATTTCCAATAAGGGCAAAAGAAAAGAGGATGCATATTACCGTGAGTGTATTCAGCTACAGGTACATGTTTAAGACTGTTAAGATTCTAATGTAAAATGTAAAGTGAACATAAAAACCGTAACACTGTACTAACAGCACACTATAATTAAATTGTCATCCTCTGTCACTTCTAGCATTTGGTCTAGATTTTAAACATATGGCTCTGCAAAATACTTCTCAATAAATACAATACTTGCATTTATTTCCTAGTGCCTATTCCCTTAACAAAGTTTTATCTGGAATTTTAAGTTGACACTAAAGACTCCAATGGTCTGGAATGAACTGTTACAGTAAATTCAGCACTATCAGTGTTTCGTTCTTTTAAGTTTGAACCAAAAATTTATGTGGCATTTAAAAGAGCTTTTTCCTCAACAAAGCCCGGCATGCTAAAATATCCACTACTGTCAACAAAGAAACCTGATTCATACCAGGAAGGCACTTAAAAAAGTGGTCATTAGTTTACCCTTTGTCACCTATTTACTTTCCTTTTTTTTCATGTCTGCTTGAAACTTCAGCGCTGGCCTCTATTTCCTCAAGGAACCCCTCTCTTGCCAAGTAATTATTTTCTTACGAATCCAAGGCAATACTTTATGAGTGATGTAAAGGTACACAGCACCTAGGGATACTTAATGTGTTAAGACTTTTCAGGTTCTCAGTGGAGTTAACTTATCTGCTCTGGCCTGCTCTATGGTTTGTAAATCAGGCTGATTCCCAGATCAGGAATTGTTTGTTCAAAACCAGATGGTTTGTTTTGTAACGCCCCTTAGAAAGAGGCTATCACAAATGCAAAAGTGGCATTTATTTTAACTCCCAATACCTTTGTCACTACTCTTCTAAGGTACTTAAGGTTCCTTAGTATTTCCCAACCTGTACACTTCAAGTACTGCAGGTGTGTTTTCAGCCTATCTTTCTATGCTGATTTTTTTTTTTTTAATACAGACAAGAACTTTTTAAAGAGGTCTGATCCTTTCATGCCATCTTAACAATAAAAACAGCAATATTTTTGCTTCCTTTTGTTGCCCTTGTGTAACTGATGCATTTAAAATTCTCCTTCTTTCACATGAATAGATTTTTAACTTATTCTGGTATGTTGAGCTTGTGCACACATATCATATTCTGTGGGTCTGCAAAGACATCATTAAGCTCCTATTTTGGGGGGTCTCCTGTGGCCTGAAACACCTCCATATTCCTGAGGAAAATTATAAGAGGGAATGAGCTCAATTTGAGTCTCAAACCGAAGGATGATCTAACCCTCCTTGCAGGATTTTGTTAAAAACTGAGAGACTGAAGAGGCAAAAAGGAGGAATTACTCAATGCCACTTCACAGAGTCATTTTTCAAGCTGAATCAGATTTTGGTGGACTGGAATCAAGAGATCCTGAGCTGTGAATTAACCTCCTGCCCAGGCAGCCGGTGAAAGGACTGCTTACCACAACTTGGAGACACTGGTTCTGAGTGTGCCAGCACAACTTACTCTGAAACCCAGTGATATTTTAGGATATATTACAGATGTGATGATAGATCAGAACTCTGTCATAAAAAACCTTAAGAATTTTCAAGGTTTGATGCTTTTTTCCCCCACAATCATTATATAAAATGTAATTTTAGTACATTGTATTATATGAAAGATTATTTGCTATGGATTGATACCCGTACATTTGGCATTTGTTTGAGATTCTAATGGCTTTTATTTTTTGCAAGTAGAGAAGACCTGCTTCAAATTAAATAACACACTGTCTTAAACCATATTATAATGAAAGGTGAACTTGAAATAAATATTCTGCAAGGACAGAAAAAACCATGGCTTTATTTTAGAAGATTTTTTTCATTTTTGCATGCAGCTTGGTATCTCTGCTTCCAAAAGAATACAGAAAGCACAAAACACTGAAAGACATACTGGTTTGCTGCTGCTTTTTGTTAACGTGCTTGAGCCTTATTAATTTCCTCTGTTTTTCTGTGGTGGTGCAATTTCAAAACTTTATAAAATTTTAAGATGGTGGGTCTAGCACCCAACTCTATTTGATCAGGCAAAAAATGAGTGTTTAATCATAACATTTACATATCACAAAAATAACAGGACAGTAATTAAAGTTCTCTCTTTGGTCTCCTCTTATACCTGGTCATCCAGTGGTAACTCACAGAAGCCTGGAATATATTTAGCCCATTCAACCAGGACCAAAAGCTGTTGCTTCATAGATTCACAGACGTCACTAATACCAGCAATTTTCTTAACATTTATGTCAGTGCTAGCACCAGGACTGGAGATTGAGATCTGGCCATAGTGAGAGAAAAAATTACCAATGTTAAATTTCATATAATTGCATTTTCACTGGTTAACAGCATATTTAAGAAAAAATCGCAGCAGTAATCATGCATACTCTTGAGAAATTCCTTGACCATATGGACCATTAGTCTGCACATAAATTATAAAATTTTAAAATTATAAATATTACCAGTGTGTATTACAGTATGTTAAAAATGACAGTATTCATATCATGATACAATATCTTCTTATTCCAAAATACTGTTTTTAAATACACCAGAGCCCTTATTATTTGTAGGTGGGAGGTGGGTTTTTTTATTCCTTTAAAATGGTTGGCATTTACTTCATTTCAGAAAAAAAAAGAGCTCATAGGGGCATGCAGTAACATTACGGGCAAAGAAAGAGAGAGATAAAGGGGTAGCATGTTCTTCCAGTGAAAAGATAAGTATCATTAACTTTAGAAGGTAAAACAGTTTTTTTTTAGTGCCTGGAGGAGAATGGTTTGTTAACGATGAAGCAGCAGTATAGGCAGATGCCTGAGACATTTCAGAGCAAATGTAAAGGATATGAGTGTGCATTAGACCACCTGCAGTGAACAGTGTTCTGTGAAATAAGAAGAGAGCAATATCTTCTGGGCCTGAAGCTGGGGCACTTTCACATAATCGCTGAGCCAAATCCTGAAATTCTTAATGACTTTTCAAGGAAAGGAACAAGACCAGGCTTGCTCTTAAGCCAGGCAGGAAAGACAACTTACGATAAAACCAAGCCAGAGAAGAGAAGGTCAGTTTATAGGTGCTATTATACTGGAGAAGAAAAAAGAAAAAAAAGAAAGAAGAAAGAAAAAGAATAGGAAAAGAAGAAGAAAAAGAAGAAGAAAAAGAAGAAAAAAGAAAAAGAAGAAGAAAAAGAAGAAAAGAAGAAGAAAAAGAAGAAAAAGAAGAAAAAGAAAAAGAAAAAGAAGAAGAAGAAGAAGAAGAAGAAGAAGAAGAAGAAGAAGAAAAAGAAGAAGAAAAAGAAGAAGAAGAAGAAGAAGAAGAAGAAAAAGAAGAAGAAGAAGAAAAAGAAGAAAAAGAAAAAGAAGAAGAAAAAGAAAAAGAAGAAGAAAAAGAAAAAGAAAAAGAAGAAGAAGAAGAAAAGGAAGAAGAAAAAGAAAAAGAAGAAGAAAAAGAAGAAGAAAAAGAAAAAGAAAAAGAAAAAGAAAAAGAAAAAGAAAAAGAAAAAGAAAAAGAAAAAGAAAAAGAAAAAGATCCCACCACAACAGCAACGAAACCCCACCACTGTACAAGGCCCATGAAACTGACTTTCACCTTGTGTTTTATTACAGAAAGCATACTTGGGAAATTCTTTAGTTTGATTATCTTCCCCCCTCCAAAAAAAATTGTTTGATCTTCCAGTACTGTGTACCTACAAATTTCAGGATGGTGGATGCTCTTTCAGTTGACTCCTACCAAATCCCCTTCATTCCCAGATCCATGTTAAATCCCCCAGTGGGATCTGTGGTGAAACCCTATTATCCTTTGGTCATCAAAAGGGGCTGCACTTCTGAACTAAAGCTCAGTGCTTCCTACATAATTCAGTAGTTTAAAACACTGAAAACAGCTTAGATATTAATGGCAGTTAACCAGCTGAACATTAGTTCTCAGGGAAATACAGCAGCCAGGCAGGTGAAAAAATCCTCAGACACATAATTCAAAGGTTATCGTGTAGGAAAAGGGTTAGAGGTATTGTCTCTTTGTAGACAGCATTTGTGAAATCCCTGCTGTAATCATGAGTCCATTCTGCCATCTGTTCTACAAAAACAAAGTTGAAAATACTGAATATCCTTCAGGTGAAAGCTACCAGAATGATTCAGTCTAGAAAACCTTCGGTACAGAAAGAGACTAAAGAAATTATACATATTTCATTTTTTTCCAGAAGAGTAAGAGGAGTCTTGATCATGACTCAAAAGTAACTACACAGAGAAGAGAGTTCTGATAGCAGGAGGTGCTCTGATCTACCAGAAAAAGATACCACCATGCACCAACAAGAAGTTAATTCAAGAAGAACAGGCAGATAGTTTAACCATTAGACTTACTGACTCATGAATTTAATACATTGTCCTTCCTTTAATATCTTTTAATCAAAGCTATGCATCTTTATAAACTACATCTTATAGGACAAACTATAGACTCTGTGCTGAAATTACTTGGTGAGCTTCTGCTGGGGATTCATGGGATGACTCCCATGGAGTTCGTTATGAACTCCTAGGGTTGCATCTCTTCACAAGGATGTGAACTTTCCTCTTTCTATTTCTCTATTGCTTTAACCTGCCTCTCACTTCTGGGGTGCA
The DNA here is from genome assembly GCF_035582795.1 of Mycteria americana. Taxonomy (NCBI): domain Eukaryota; kingdom Metazoa; phylum Chordata; class Aves; order Ciconiiformes; family Ciconiidae; genus Mycteria; species Mycteria americana. Next base: position 141,007,859 of record NC_134366.1, on the reverse strand, counting down.
ACAGGGCAGTCACTGACTTCGTAGAATCATAGACCAGCCCAGGTTGGAAGGGACCTCGAAAGATCATCTCATTCAACCTTTTGTGGGAAAGGGAGCCGAGATGAGATTATCTAGCACCATGTCCAATCGCATCTTGAAAACCTCCAGTGATGGGGACTCCACCACATCCCTGGGAAGGTTGTTCCAGTGATTGATTGTTCTCACTGTAAAAAATTTATTTCTTCTATCGAAATGAAACCTCTCCCGGTGCAACTTGTACTCATTAATGACTTGATGAACATGACAATATAATACTATATCCCTATCATCCTGAGAACCATCTCTAAACACATGTCTTTACTCCTACAAGAGTCCAGCATATCCCTTTCATATTTACACAATCCAGGAAGCTGCTCCTGGGTCTGTAGGAGAAACATTGTACTTGGACAATTTCCCCCTGTAAGGGATCTTCAGGGGCAAAGTAATTAATTTTCCCTATTTTAATATGAAAATTTTAAAAGGGATGAATGCCACCTTCTTCCTCATTTCACAGCTGAAGGACTTGGCTAATGATTTGTGACACTACCACCTCCTCCAAGTCTCTCCTCAGGACTGAACTCATCTTATAGACCTATTCAATTGTGGGAAAAACAAGGACTTTTAACACTACTTTTCCACCATGTTAATGTGGTCCACTAATGTGACCGAAGACCTTGGTCTTTGAGGCCAAGAGTGTATCTTCACATATGTTTGGCATAGTGGGAGCAATTCTCTCCTACTACAACATACCAAATAATAAGTAGAATAAATTTGTGGCTGTACACAAGGTGATGTTATAGGCCAGGAATCTACCAGCTGAAAAGAACTTTGTGGCAGGGAAGGGTGAGGATGTGATTCTGTTTAAGATGGCTCTTATTCCTGAATTGTATATACCAGTTGGAAATGATTAAGGGAGTAACACAAAAAAAGCACAATAAGCAAGTTCAAAGAATTACTAAGGAGGTAAAGATAGGTATATTTTTCATACTGTATAGGTATGAAAGGTAAGAGGGTCCATTATGTTCATCTAGTCTGCCCAGACATGCAATATGTGCCAACAACTATCACCCAGTAATTCCTGCATCAATTCTTTACAGACAGTTCCACCCTAAGAGAGATGCTGATAAAGGATGAGATTACAAAACATTTGGGGATGTATAAATCAGTCAGCATGAAATCATAACGGTGGCAGTTAAATTCTAAGTAAGTTAGTAAGAGGTGCAAGAATGCAGAATCAATGACCATGATTTATCTGAGGTGCAGAAAAGGACTGGAGACTGTTCCATTCAGCAATTGATTGGATAGGGAAAAAAAAAAAAGGAAAATGAAGTTCAGATGAGACAAAGAAAATTTAAAAGCAAGATGTGAATAGACTCTGCAGTTGGAACATTTCTGTTTGCCTTATTTATAATGTCTAAGGATATTAAAAATGGCATTTTTCAAAAGAATGTAAGGAAATGAGTGTCCACACCCTTTTGAATGTAATGGCTTTGAACAATTTTTTCCTTAACTTTTCATGGGAAAGCCATCCTCAGGATAGATAGATGCCACCAGCTGCCTGAGACAGCAACTGATTTAAAAGCAGTAAGAACCATAAAGCTTTATTAAGAAAGGTGCCTAGGACATATTGTGCTGGACAAAGTAGAATGTTTTTATTGACTTTTCTTTAAGAATGTATTCTATTACTCATTCTTTCATTGGGAAGAGGAAGCTGGGTGCGTTTTGGAAGTAGAAAAAAGTAATCTCAATAATTATATTTAATACAATAAGAAAGTGAATAGTATTTAACTTTAGAAAAAATGGTCTTAAAGTCATCAAATAATTTTGTGGTAGATCTCAGTACCTGACGGGAGAGTGTCTCAGCTTGTGACAATGTACTAATAGAGGGAATGTTGCAGCCATCAAAAGTGTTTCTTCTCGTACTTATCCTGTCCCGTTCATTTTGTACAGCTGGAAAAGAATAATCATCTCATTTATTGACTTGTAGACATTGCCACACAATATAATTTCAGAAGTTTACTACATAACTATAAGAACCAAAAGGTATGACATTCAAAACAGACCTTGTGCTTTTAGCTCTGAGTAATGAGGAAGGATGACAATACATGTGTATGGTCTTTATCGGTATACTGTTTGCCTGTAAAAACTACGTATAACTAATTGTAGATAGATACTGAATTATCAGCACTTTTGTGACTGGCTTTATTACAGTAAAACCTGTTTTTTCCTTTGAACTCAAACACATGCTGTCGTTTTGTTATTTTAACCAATTTAATAAGTGAGGCTTTATGATAATGGTAGAAATGGACATCTCCAGACTGCTGAACAGGTCAAGAGGTACAGCACCACCACTGACAAAATGTCTCAGTCAGAGGAAGTGTGAAAGCCCTACTCTTGCCCTCCTGTGAGAAACCCTGAAACAAGAATGAATCATGAACTTAGTCCACTAGTAAGATAATTTTGAAATTTAAATCTCATGCTCCTCCTTAGTGATGTTGCATTCCTAGGCAGTTTACAGAACATTAACTAAGTAAAAAAAAAAAAGGGCACCAAAAAAGTTTCAGGCCGGTAAGTTTTGTCTCACGGGGTCCAAAAAAAGGCAGCTGAATGGGCTTTGGATAAGGAATCCTTAATCAGCACATGCAAGGCTTATGAAGCAACAAGGCTTACTTTTGAATTGAAGGAAGAAGAAAAAATAAAACTTTCAATCAGATTTTTCTAAAACCTAGACCATGTCCAAGGTTAGGCCAAGGAGAAAAGAAAAGAAAAAAAAAAAAAGAATTGTGCTGATCAAAATCTTTTTATTGCACAAGGAATCTCATCATCTTTTAAGAGCAGCAGCTTTATTTCCAAAGATATGTTTGCTATTTTGCGGGAAACAATCTGCATTACAGAATTTAGGAGTACTACCAAAGGCTTCAATAAAAAAATAAAATACTCTATACACTGAATAGTTTTCAGGGTTTATCTGAACAATGCACATAGTTTATTCCAGAGGTGTACTAACTTTTTGCCAAGGACACTCACTGATGGGCCTTTTATTAAGGTCACAGAAGAAATGTTGTGCAGTGATAAACACAAAGTGCTAAATGTTCATGTAGACAGGAAACAAAAAATATAACCTTTTTTAAAAGAATGGAGAAAAAAATATTCACTGAATCTCAGCAGCTTAAGTGCTACATAGATAATTAAAATAAGGTCAGCGCTGATTAGTATTAGAAAAATAGTAAGCTATTCTGACAGTCACTAGTGAAAGTCACCGAGATTCTCATTTGAGAGTCATAGGGAAATGCTTAAATTTTCTCCTGTGTATGCATAATTTTGGATTATTAGACTGGATTGTCTGTCTTGCTAAAGTCTTTTTGTCAGTTCATGCTAAAATTGCCTTAAACAGAGACTCCATGAGGAAGGGGGAATATTTGCACAAAGAGGGCTTGTATAGCTTTTACCAGCTGAAGCCTTTCTCACCTTCGCCCTGAAGAAAAGAAAGCGATTTGCTAGAAACAAGCTGAGAAACTATCATACAGACTATGCTACACTTATGCTATAAGACATCCCCTGATGGTGTAGAGAGGTATATAACAACACACAGGCAGTGAGATTTAAAGTTCAGCGTTTTGAATTATTTTAGCACTGGGAAGCCTTGAATAAACATGGCTCGGACGCAATGAAAAACGAAAGTTTTATAGGTAGTGGGACCAGAGGAGACAGAGGGGTGCAAATTAGGTTAAAAGTTTTGTGCAGGATATATATCTTCTCTTCATAAACATGACTCAGCAGCGTGTCTTGTGGCAATGTCAGCTAGCTATGCACTGGGCTGCATTAGCATGTTGAGAGAAGTGATTATTTCTCTGTTTAGGCTCCCCAGTACACAAAAGATGCTGGAAAACTGGGCAGTGTCCAGCAGAGGGCTATGGAGATATAACACACAAGACGCAAAAGGTGAAGCAGAGAGGGGCATCTTTGTTTATGTGGAAAAGAGAGGACCAAGGAAGAGTTGCAGGTCTTAATTTCTGTAGTTTACAGAAAATGGAGCCAGATTCTTCTTAGATGCACAGTGTGAAAGGACAAGAGGCAATGGACACTACCCTAACTGCAGTAAGACACATTCCAATTTTAGATATAAGAAAAAACTCTTCCCAATGAGGGTGGTCAAGCACTGGAAGAAGTTGCTGAGAGAGGTTGTGGAATCTCCCCTCTCAGGGACTGTATAAACCTGCCTGGACGGGGTCCCAAGCAACCTGACTGAACCTAGAAGTTAGCCTTGCTTTAAATGGGGGCCTGGACTAGATGATTTCCAGATGTCCCTTCTGAGCTAAACTGTTCTTTAATTCCAAGGTTTGAAAGTCTGTGAGACTCTGCTTTTTGCAAAACTTTTAGGGCTGCTGTGGACACACAGGTCTTCTCTTTTCTTCATGTCAGATGGATAATATATATATATGTTACTGATTTTAATGGCTCAAATTCCAAAAGGCTAAAGCGTGTTCAAGGAGATCCACAAGAACTAGCAAACCTGTTTCTTACATACACAGTGTAACGCTGTTTAGAATATCCCCCTCCAGCTGCAAGGAGAAAATCCATTTTACCTCATACCAAAACTTGACCACTAGCAAAGCAGTACTGTAGTATAGATATATAAGAGCATAAAGAAACAGCTTCCTTTATCTTAGGGAAGCTATGCATAGACTAAAAATATTATAGACTAGTTACAGTACAGAACTGCGCACCTCACGTTGCAGATTGGCCTTCAGGCAGATACACCATGCTCCCAACAAAACAGGTGACAAAGTTTGTGATGGAAGAACCATTTTTGAGTGCTTTTTTGACCAGATCAGGATGCCTTTTGCCTCTAGATCATAACTGCCAGTGAAGCAACAGTCCCAACAACCTGATACAAAAATTCTCTGATATTCCCACTGCCTTTCTTTTGCTATTGCACTGCTCTTGTGGTCATCTGGACATTCTACTTTGACAGGAGGATCACTGTGACACCCATGTTTCTTCATGTCTGTCAGTGAGATGCATAAGTAACAATCTTCCCGTATTAAGCCCTAATGAGATTAGAAATTTTTTCAATTAATGTGGACACTCCGCTGACAGCTACCACTACTGTTCTCACCACCACTTTTTCGCTCAACTTCACACTCCTTCCTCTGGCTTAAGTGCTTCAAACATTTAAATTTAAGGGAAGCACCAGTAAATTGGCACTGTCATTACTTAGGTAGGGTAGAAACAAAACCCCAGATAAAGATTTTATCACTCAAATTTGGTAAAAATGAAAATTAAAATCTCATACTTTGAACTTTTCCAGGATATGGCTCAACACTTAGAAATCAATGAATTTTGGTGCCAGGATTCATGGATTAAACAGTTGCAAATTCACTTTAAACCCATAGATTCGCTAATGCTCAAAGTGTTAGAACTGCTTACCCACCTGAAAATTAGATGACGCATATTTCACCTCAATATAAAAGCATTTCTCCATCATGAAGGTATTATAGTAGACTTTCCATTGAATTATTCTGCTGGAGTTTTTTAGAATTTTTATTACATTTTAAAACTAATTCAGATTATTTCTCTTTGTATATGAAATAATAAATGATTCTATTACCTTCTTTTTTCATTCCTGCTCGAAAACACTTTTTTAAACGACAATATCTGCATTGATTCCTTTTGTCCTTGTCAACAATACATTGCCGGTTGAATCTATCAGAGACAAGAAAAGGTGAATGTATAAAGCACTAATATAGCAGCACCCTGATTATGAAGAAAAAAAGACCCAACTAATCTGACCTGTCAGAACAATGTCTATAACCACAAACTTTCTTCTTCTGTTTTTTTATAATTATTATTTTTTATTATTCTGTCTTGAGAGGTGTTTCACACCTGCTCAGTTTGCAGTAATAGATGCATGTGTATAGACACATATATGCATTGGAATGGGCAAGTGTGGAAAATTTTGGTGTCGTGCATCATTTACACCTCAGTTTATTTGTGAGATATGTCAGTAACTGGCTGCATCAAATGGCAGTGGGGAAAAAAAAGAAGAAAAGCTACAAATAGAAAAAGGAAAGGACAATCAAGGAAAATGCCAAGCATTACTGGAACAGAGGAGCCCTTAGCTGCAAATCCAGTACCCTTGGTTGGCAAAATTTACCCCTTCTGGGAGATACCAATGAACAAGCTACGTGTATCATTACAGATGACAACCTAAACAGGAAATGAGAGGAAAATTTTCTAACCACACAATGAATAAAGAAGTGAGGAAACACACAGAACATGACACTGCAAAAAGGCTTACCCAAGCTCTCGTGTACATCTACAGGTGTGCCTAAGGGGAATGTATACGAGCCATCCCCTCCTCTCCCTGTTTGCTTCTGCCTTTTTGCTGGTCATGTGTTTGTTAGATAAATAGATCTATGTTTTGCAGAGCTCTTCTTGAAATCACTTATATGAGCTCACCACACCACTTTAAGGCTATGTCTATGCTGTATCACTGTGGTATGTCTATAAGGGAGAGATTTCCTTACAAGAGTATTAAGCAACCAAGGAAGAGTGCAGCAAACAACATTTTCAGTAACAAGCCATTCTTACAAAAAGTTTTCTCCTTTAGTGATTTGTCTAAACTCACAGCAGTTTCCATATATTCTGTGCACAGCTTAAAACTGACATTTTATGGACTTGTGTATGCACAGAGCAATTTGTCAAACATGGTGCACAGACCTGCAGTGTGAAAATTTGGGCAGCCAGACATCCAGAAATTAGCAGACTGCCATTCAGACTGACACGGGGCAAAATGGTCACTCAAAAGAGCAGTGTGTCACTCAAAGTGGGAAGATGTGCAGATGAGCTTGTACAGCCCTAAAACAAGACTCATAAATCTTAGACTTTCTATTCAGAAACTGCCATCATAAGAAAAAAAAATTAAAAGAATTTTTAGAAAACAGTTACACTTTTCATATTGCCAGTGAAAATATGAGAATTTTTCCTTTTTTTTTTTTTCCCAGGAGATGACCTTTGTAATCATAAATAAAAGAGTGAAACAGCTCTTGAGTGATGTAATGGTATCAACAATATCAACAGACATCTGGAATGTAGTATCTAGAACGTGTAATATCAAGTAGTCTTGAAAAAAAGACATTTTTTCCAATCATAAGAATATACCATGAACCACATGCTCATCAAAAATGCTGGTTAGAATTCCTTAAAGAAAAAGCTGAAAACACCCTGACGCAGTTCTGAAAAGCCTGAAAAGGTCTGAATGTAATTTTTGCTTAAATTCATTAATTTAGCGCATCTAGACAAACTTTTGAAATACCTGCATGTATAGACATGATTTTTCCGTATACTGCGTCTAAAGAATCCCTTGCATCCATCACAGCTGGAAGCACCGTAATGTTTTCCAGTCGCTCGATCTCCACATATTGCACAGAGACTACTGACCCCATTGTCAGCAGCATTCATGTTGACAGCTTCTCCTGAACTGTCTGAGAAGAGACAAGAGCAACACACGCAGTTATGGACAAGACTTTCAACAACCACCCCATGAACAATTTGTACTTAAATGGAAGCTTTTTCTGGATTTTTCTCTTTTAATTGCCACTTACTATTTATATAGCACGACATATCTTAATCTTTACATCTCGTTCTTATTCAGATGAACATTTTCAAAGTTATTGAGATGTTAACAGAACTTACGAAGTTCACAACAATAAATAATTTTATTCTAAACTTTTTCCACCTGAAAGGGGTTAAAAATTAAAGTGTAACTCTGTAGGTATGATTAAATATACATTCTTACTAATATGAAGAGGAACTTTGGCACAAAGCAGTGTTGCCTAGTTAGCTGGCAAAGATCTCGTATATCAGTTCTCATAAGAGCTGGCAATAACTGGCAACTATCATACAAAGATACAACTGCATATGTGACATTAAAAAAAAAAAAAAGACAAGACAGTTTTTGCACGATACTTAATGAAAAAAAAATGCATGCTAAGAGGACTGTCGAAGTTTTATTTCCTTGAACAAACTTTCCAAAGGAACATTGGTGCAGACTTTACTTGCACAAGAGAATGTTAGCTATGTGATTAACAATTAGTCACTGAATATGGTAAACAATACTGAAGAAATTCACCTGAAATCAAAACAGACATATTTATTCTTCTTTGAGTCACAAATTTTAACAGACATGTTCAAAGAAATAATTGCAAAATAGCTTTTTCTGTTACACTTCTGGTTTTACGAAAGGAAAGCTGTTTCAATATGCCCTAAACATTTGTAGTTGTTCAGTCGGGGAGAGGAAAGAGTGCCACATTAATTAGTTATTCAAATATGCATTCAAAAGTCAAGTACATGGGTTCATGAACAGTAGATAGGTCGAAAAGTAAAACTGTTAATATTGATACATATTATTATTCATATTATACTAGATCCAACTGAAATGTATTACACAAATATATTACAAAATTTTCATTGTGTCCCAAAGAGCTTACAATTTAAACAGAGTTCTTTAGACAAAGAGAGAAGAAACAACATTTTTTTCTGTTTTACAGAGACATAATTGATAGGAATTATATTAAAAATGGATTAAATAAAAATGAAATCTTAAAGGTAAGAATTTACCTGTAAAGTTCTGTAAAGATTTTATATTAAAACTAAGTTTGTCATGACTGGAGAATTATTTTTAAAAATGGGTTACAGAATTACTTTAGCTAGAAAAAGATAAAGCCTTTCTTTTGAAGTTTTGGAATTTTGCATCATAATGATACAGTAGAATAATTAAAAAGACAGTATTTAAATTTAAGGAAGAAGTATCTCACAGCAATATAAGTTGTGTATATATATAAGGATATACTTATTTTCCTTGGTATTATTCTGAAACAAAATGTCTGGGAAATTGACCTGATTTTGCAAAATTCTTTGATTTCAACAGAACTGCATAATCTGCCTGAATGTGGCTTGTTAAACTTGTCTGAATGAATGTTTCTAATTAATTTAGACAGCTAGAAAAGACACATAGGAAGGTTCATAAGAGGCAGCTTTCAGTTCTAGACTAGCACTGTAGCTCCAAGACAATCTTTTTATAAATTCTATAAGAAAATATGTAGGCTAAACTCAAAGCAAACTCTAAACAGAAAAAGGCTACACCTAATAACTAATAATTATTACACTAATCGCTTACAGTGAATAATTTAACTAGCTCTATCACCAACACATAATGCAACACAGCATAACCTCCCTAATCTGCTTTCCCATTTTATGTAACCTTAACAGATCTGAAAGGGTGCTATTCAGCAAAAACCAAACGACCAATGAAATCACCCATATTAGAACAAAAAGCAGAGAAATCATCTAAAAGTTACATAATCATTGTTGATAGCTTCAAAATCACTTAGGGCATAAAGGTCTGTTTTTTCTTCCTAAATCAATAACCAAATCTACCATCTGTTTACTAAGCTTGCTGTGAAATAACATCAGAAATTCAGATAAAACTTCAAGCCCAACAATAGAAACTAACTCGGGTTCTATATGGCAGAAATATGTGGAAATGCAGGTGCTAAGTATTTTTCCTGTAAATCACTAAATATTTGTTCTGCCTTTGAAAAATATGTACCCCAATAGATCCATGAATTATACTTTATGATACAATGAAACAATTTTTTAAGTATATTGGAAGATTTGGAAAGCCATTTTAGAGTAGTTTAATTTGCCTGATACTTTTCTTCACTTTAGTAGACTGACATTTCCTTTTTTTTTGGTCAGTACTTAATGATGGCAGAATGAAATGGTGTGCTTCCTATTTCAAGCATAACTTATTAATACAATTTCTCAAAAAATTATTGCATTAAAAATTAACGCACCGGAAGTTAAACTGTTACATTAGCCAAACGCAAATAGTTTTTCTCAGCTAAACAATAGCCTCTAGAAAGCCAATGTGATCTTTTAAAAAAAACACTCTAGTTCATATATACACATACCTAGAAAGGCTAGATTAACATTTAAATAAATAAAATATTAGTCCAACAATTAGAAACTAGGCATCAAGAAACAGTAGCAATTTTTTTTTCATAAGCCTCTGGATCATTTTGTCCTGTCCTTCTGAGTGTTATATACGAAATATACTTTCATGTCCAAACTGTCAATACTAGTTATTCATTTGTCTCACAGTAAATAAAACAACTGCTGAATACACCATTTTCTTCCTTTGATTAACTGACTGGTGACAGTACAGTTCAGTTACTTTATTACATATAACCTCTCTTTTATTTTCCTTAATGTTAAAGAATTATAAAGTTACTAACTTAGAGTTAGTGATGAAGTGTAAAAGAGCAGATTTGTAGTTTGAAAACAACCCCCAAATGCTCCATTAATAAAACGTTTAGCTAACACCTTATAGCATTACTAAACTTCACTTTTTCTGTTAACTGGCTTATTTTGCATCACGGAGCAGAACTCACCGTTGCCATTATAGAGAATCTGCATAGTTTCAAACTCCAGTGCCGTATACGTTGGATCTAAAACTTCACTGTAGTTTGCCATTTCCATGTCTAGCATTGGTTCTGAAAGCCTCATCATTGAATGCAAAAGCAGTGAAAAAGCTGCTCAAATGTACAACCTTCCCATTCTGTTTCACAGTGATTGATAATCCAAAGTTAACTATAACTGTGTCACTTACGTGCTGCAATGGGAGGAGCTGGAAAACTGCTTCTGCATGCTATATTCTACCTGGGTTTTTTTTTCTTTTATGATACAGTGCAACCCTTCTGATAATCTTGGAATGCTTTATGGAATAACCTTATCAGGAGTTGTACTGGTTACAGTTCTTGAGTGAACCTAAGGACATGCAGGAAGCTTCCTATCTCCTATGCCCTGCTACACATTTTGTTGTCAATGTGTGGTATAAATAGTCCTAAACAAACCACCCTGGTTGTTCTATGTAAAGAGACTGTAGGTTCATATGCCATTTTGCTCTCTCTCTTCAGAACAATAAGGAAGTGTGATATGATTATGGACTATCCTCATACCCAAAATATCCATCATCGTATTTTAAAAGACAGCTGCAAAACCTCCCATTTTTACAACGGTTAGCGTTCTTTAACAGCGGCAAAGAGCTGGCTGCGTAGGCACGCTTAACCAAAGCCTCAAGTAACACAAGCTCTGTAGCAAGAAAGGCCAGTTTATAGATCCCCTCCATCACATACTGTGTTGCTGTGATGGCTCTAGGCAGCGGACCTTGCACACTCTCAGAAGGTGGCTTCCTGCTCCAACTCTTCTTCACACAAGATGTGATGGCAGCATATTGTTTTTAAGTACCATTCAGATCCATAGGGAAAAAAAATCATTCACCTTCTCTGAAAAGAACCTCTGGGTAGGTCCACTGCTCATCAGTTGGTACACATGGCATGTACAAACCCAGTTAAAAACCCTCCTGTAAAGCCGCTTGAATCTGTGCAAAAATTGCTGAATTTCACTTGCTCATCAGGTGTTTTCAAATGCTGGATAGAAGAATTTCAGATGTTATTACTTCTCAAAAAATTCTTTATAGAAGACTTCCCTTTACACTGCTGACCAACAGTTACATTAAAGATTACATATATAGGAAAACTGTCCAGTTTACATTTAATTTAGAGCAAATAACTGTATATAGAGCATTAAAATGCTTATATGAATGGAAAGAATGCCTGCAGTTGCTGTTCAGTAAAAGTAGCTGCAAAATGGCACCACAAAAAACTCCTTGATTAAGAAAACAAAGAAAAGCAATTGGTGACAGACAAGCTACTGATGAAAAAGGAAAATTTACAGGAAAAGATCTAGAAAAAAAGCATTCCGAAATTCATCCTTCTAATTTCCAAGTCCCCAGGGCTACCCGAGAGGCACAAATCATCCTGTCTGCTTGTGGACACATGGATGCAGTCTCAGGTCAGTTCTCCTCCCGGCCCCAGTGAAGGCCAGTGGCCTAATTATGACAAGAGGATTCTTGTATAAGTGGCTATCGCAGAGCTATCCCCAAACCAAAGAGCATTTACAGGCGTGTTACTGCTTGCACAAATTCTCTGCAGATTTTGGAGGGTCTCCACAGGGGCAACCTACTGCTATTCCTTTTCCTTTAAACCACTCATCCATTATTATATTCAATGAGATATCAAAAACCTGTGAAAGTTACTACTTAAAAAAGGGCAAACCTATAATGCCTTCATATGAATAGCACACTTATTAATGACCAATGTAACTACAAATACTTCCTATACCCTACAGAAGACAAATAATATATGGGAATTATATAAGATATTTAAGTTTATGACTGAAATGTTAGAATATTTCATGCCTACAGTCATGGAAGAAATTCTACTCACAGCATCATTTCACAGTGCTGGAAGTGTACAGTTTCACTGTCTTTCACCATAGCCAGTATTTTTTTCTTTTTCTTAAAGAAGCATACTAAGTATCTTTGTAAATTAAGATTGATGAAAAGCTATTTGTTGACAGCCTGTATTTGTTTAGGAAATCACAGTAGCTTCATCACAAGATGGAATCATTTTATACTATCTGATGGTTCATTTTGAAAAGTTTTGTCAGTAGCAGAATTTGTTGTATTCGCTACAACCATTTGTTGTATTTGTATAGTGTTTGCTACAAAACTAGTTACATGACAAATGATTCATTGCATTAAATATGCTATTTAAAATAATATACAAAGGTTTACTTGTTAACTAGAATTATCTTTTGTTCCTTAGTGCCTAAATTTTGATAAGATTTTCTATAAATAATCTCTGGCTTTTCATACCAAAATTGTATGCTACACAAATACAAACATATCTAAGACTAGCTGAGTTTTATTTCAAAACTCCAGTCCCCAAAACACTCTGGCATATGAGTAACTTTAAAATAAGGGAATGAATGTAAGATGGAAGATATCATGTATGACATGATCAAATCCTGCTATTCCCACCGCTGTTAGCAGAACTTCTTCAGTGCTGCCAAAACAGGCCCCTCAGTGACTACTAAAGAGAGGGAATGAATTGACCCTTCATACTTCTGTCATATAAAAACTCATTTCAATTGATTTTTTAATATGGGAAAATGTACACTATAGGAAAGCCGTTCTTTATACTATTTTTTTCATGTTTTGCTAAGGAAACTTCTTACAGTCAAATATTGCATTTATAAAAATCTGCTTTCTGGGGGATTTTTGGCATCATGAAGTAAATCATGAACAATTAATGTATTGTAAATGACTACTGTAAAATATTAATGTTTTCTTTCTGCCTTAGGTGGATCAGAATGCAGTCCTGAAATTAGAGCAGTTGAGGAAAGAAGCTAATGATGAACAGCTTGAAGCTAATGATGAACAGCTTTTGGTCCTATGTCAGTCCAAGGTTTATAATGTTCACTAGTATTCAGAAGACCCCTACACATCAGTTTTCTTTTCATATTGGACACCTACACTGTTTTTCAAATTCTGAATGACCTTGCAGCTTGTAGTATGAGATGCTCTTTCAAATTCTAAGTCATCTACTACTGACAGCTAGTAAATATTAGCCTTAGGTAGCAGAAGTTTTAAAATTGTATAATTAATTAGTCAAACTGCGAAACACTCCTTTCAGCTAAATTAATTTGAGTGAGAAATTATTTTTCAGAATAAATTTTGCAGTAATTGTGAAGAAAGAGAAAGCTACACAATAATGTTTTTGTTCATGTGGTTTAGCTGTGTTTTTTCTTTAAATCTGATGACCTCACGATCACATAAAGAAAGCATTCCTATCTTATCTTTAAGACTATTAACTCTGTTAATTGTTCAGCTCTCCATATTAAATGTAATCATTCTTTCTGATTGTGGTATAAAATAGAACACAAGCTAATAAAATCAAGGTTATTTCAATAAAAGTCTCCCTGAAAATAAAAATAAATCTCAAACTACTATTACAGTTTTGGTTTTGTTTGTTTGTTTTGGTTTTTTTTTAATAAGTAGCAATATGTCCTTTTATTATTCCAGCTTAGCAAGAAATGTAGGTCCCTATGAGAAAGTCTTTATTAAAAGTTTGGGGGTTTTTTTCTTGTTTCCCATGTGTTTGATGTAAGGAATACATCTTCACGGTATTTCTTTGTTTTGCAAGTACAGTGAGTTGTGGTGGTCATACTTGGAAGGCATCCTATTTTTGTCAATAAGCTGGCATATTTATCCAGTATGTTAATAAAACACACATTTTGATATGTCTCTCCTCCCATTTGCTGGCACACATGTGAGAAGGGGTACGCAGGGATTCTGTACTAACCAAGCCTAATGAAACCATACGCTGAGCCAGAACGTCACCATACTACAGTAAACTCAGCCAAAGATCTCCAAGGTAGAGTTTATTTGCCAAAAGCTTGCTACCCAGGAAGTGGTGTGCAAATTTCTGCACGTCAGCAGGGAATCTCATCCTTGGCTTACAAAGACACACGCCCATGTAATACCAGAGACCAAGTGTCCCTCTCCTGTAACACACCCTCAGCGCCAGGAAGAACACTGCCAGTCACCATCGCATCAGCTCTGCTGCCACCCACCCCCAAGTATTTCATAAACGGTCCATGAATAATGACTGGGAAATGTTTGCTTGTATTCTAAAACATATAAAATTATGACGTGTTTGACATGAAAAGATTTGTAACACTCTAGTATTGCTTTATTTGATAGAGATGGCTGGCTTTTTATTTTTTAAATAAAATTGTTAGAGTTGGATCAGATCTAAAAATTAGTGATAAAATCTAAATGTGTATTACCAAATTTCTTAGACTTCTTGGAAAATAAATAGCCTTTTGTACTTAAGACCTAAATACCATGATGGAAACATGGCTACAGTTTCTCTAAACTCTAAAACATTACAGCAAGTCTCTTAACATTGTCATGCCCCTCTCCCCCCCCCAAAAAAAAGTTTAGAGCCAAACAAGGACAAAGTTGCCTTTGTGCTGGTTAATGTTAAAGGATTTTTCAGAACAATTTGTGAATCATGAGAGTAAATGCACAGCACAACAACTGCTTCCAGTAAGATGATCAAAGGCACCATCTCATACATACTTCTCAAACCCAGCATCAACTATCAGCGTTACCGAATAAATTCATGGCACTTAGATGCTTCTGTGCCTTTTATTTCACATCTTCCTTTTGACTTTGTCTTAAAAATATAGTGGTTAAATAAAACACTAGAAAAGCAAAGCCAGTACCAGAACTGAATAACAGGTTTTCACGGCACACTTATTAGGTAAGGTGGTAAGATTAATTGCAACAAATCATGCCAGATGAAACATAAGTACAGATCTTCGTGGGAAATCTAGGCTAAGCCTGTTTCCATTACACACATTTTTAGACACTTAGACCACCCCAGGCATTCTATAAACCCAAGATTTTTGCACATATTGAATCTGCCTCTTTTTTCATTTGAATTGGTGATTCATTATGTTGAGCTCCACTGTATCATACAGCAAAAATACATAGCTTTCTTTAATAAGTTATGATGAGGGTTTTTTTTTTCCATTTTGGTGTAACAGGGAACAGACCATTACCGCGAGCTCTGAACTGTCTTTGTATTTATGCTTTTGGCTTCATAAAGTATCTGTCTTGCAGAACACCGGGCTACAACTTCAACAGCTATGAATATGAATAAACACAGAAAACAAAGAACTATTCTGGCTTCTGACTTCTCAAACACTATGGACCCACCCTATTTAGCACATTTTGCAAACTGTAAATATTGCCAAAATAGTTATCAAGATGTCAATGACTAGTCTACATCAGAGTTTCAAAGCTGAGTAGGAGATTTAACACTCCAAATTCTATGAAGTGCAATTTACAATTTTAATCTTGCATCCACTAGGGTCTTTGCCCTGTCTGTACTTGAGGGGAAATATCAAAGGAATATGAAAGCTCTAAAATATTTTGAGCCTGAAGAATAGTTGCTGCAGGATAATTTTGAAGATAATTTACAATGGCTGAGGATATAGCCTGCTTTCAGATCCTCCCTCCCTAGTCCAAATTTCATTCTCTGCAGCTTATTCTAAAAGGATAAATGATTTATTCATTTTATATACCACATTGTCATTGAAGTGATATGCTACTAGCATAGCAACAGTAATATAATGGTGCCGTATGCAAAGGGAAGATATTATATCCACTACTTAAGGTCAAGGTAAACAAAGCTATGTGGTTTATCTGATTTTATTTATCACTTACACATACGCGTAATACATGCAATTTTATTTATCACTTACACATATATCAGTGAGTGCCTCAGGTATCATCTCACAAAGTGCAAGACACATTCCACTTTGCAAACCCTTATTTGCGCTCTCTCTTTAACAGAAAGGTGTGTTTTGAGGATGATTCTCATATTGCATTCACCCACACTCTGCACAGACCAAAATTATTAAGGTAGTATCTTCTGCATTTTCCAGATGTGCTGTGCTACTTTCTGTCAACGGTTTAGTGAAACCAGTGGTATATCTGTGTGTGGTGGTCCTGCAGCGGCACTCTCCAGCCATTGATTACCTACTAGAATCAGGAATATTTTTGCTAATGTTATTATTTCACTTCTTTATTATTCCCATGTGGCAGTGAATTTCTTCAACTAAGGAGAGATGGATCACACCTATAATAATTGTATGTCCGCAGCTAATAGTTAAAAACTTTCTTCTGAGGTTTCTCAGCCTTCAACTTAGCATAGGGCTTTTGGACAGCCTTTCACCAAATAATACCACTGCTGAAGAGTAGGAAATAGTCCAGGAAAAGCCATCTCATAGCCAAGAGGTCACATATGGACCACTGCATATAGGCCACCATGAAATGTCAACTAGCAGCTGTGCAACTGCACTGATGGAGAGCGGTGTGTCTCCATCAGTCAAGGCCATGATGGTGCTTGTTGAAGCAGCACATTTCTAAAGGAAGATGTAGAGGGATAGCTAATGGTGAAGTGGAAGCCTGATGACAGACAGAACACAGTATGCCAGGTACAGGGGTTAGGAGGTAAAGACTGAGGGCACAGAGTAGTTACATTCCTTTATCAAGCTGTCCACAATAGACTGCAACATATGTAGATATCAAATGTTATGCAGATTTAAAATCTCAGCTTATATATGCATATGTATGGGTATAAGTATGTGTATGTGTATATATGTACACATCGGAATTTATTTTCAGTGGTTTTGTGACAGCTGGATTTGCCTCCTGAATTATCATTGAGTATACCTACAAAAGTGGATTTGACTGGGGGAAGCTCTCCCTCCTACATACTGGATCCTAGTAATTTTTGATGTTGTATTGTCCGTGTGCAGGTTCTCTCCATGAGCTAGTAGTAAATCTGTATTTTGCCACTTCAATACGTTCCTGTGCTTGCTTTGTATCCAGATTAACAGTAAATTTGCTAACTCTATCTGGGGTTAGCAGGCACTATTAGAAAATTGTGCATTTTCATGGGGAGGAAGGATAAAAAATAGGATACATTTGCTTTTTACATAGCAACAGATAGGGTTTACTGTTAGGTATGAGAATTACTGTGAGGTAGACTTTAGTATTTAATATTTCTATTTTAACTTAATATTCTTCAGTTCATTTTATTCTTGAAAACTCACAATAGCCATGAAGTGTTACCATTTTAGCGGGCTTAAAGGATTTTTGTAGCATAGAGTTTTGTGGTGAGATTTGCTGAGTTACAGTTAAATGACTGGAGTCACTTGTTAATTATTTGCTTAAATCAGGTAACTTATTATTTTCTGATACACACAGGAAAATTAATAAGAGACTTGTCCTGGAGAGCAGAACGAAATGAGAAGAAAAAAGGAAAGAGTTCAGGTGTAAGATAAAACCAAACCATCATGATATCGATAAGCAAGACTAAATACTCCTGTTCAGTCATGTCCAGGTGATTAGTAATTTCTTAATAAGCGTCCTTGGCAGGTTTTTATGCCAACTTGCTCATAAACAATGTTTTATATAGCCAGTTAGATAAATTTTACTTACAATTTAGCCACATTTATCTTGAGAAATACCATATAATGAGATTTTTTTTTCCACAAGTAAACAACCTTGCCTTTGTCATACACAATGAAAGAGTTCAAAAACAGGTTAACCAGTATCAAGGCAAGGTTTGCTTGGGTTTTTTTTTCAGCTTGCCTAGAATCTTTCTTTTCCATGTGATGAATTAATCACAGCAAGTCTTCTAATTTCTATATTCTATCCCCTGCTAGATGAGTTATATATGCTACATAATGTTTCAAAACAAACTCAGTACACTTCTGCCCATGTTAGTGACTATATAACTCTTGGTCCTACGTAAAAGGCTAATTAAATAACTGAATAGTCAGACAAGTCCCATTATTTTCAGTTACTCTGTCTAAAATTAAAATTTTTAACTAAAGACTAAACTGACTCATCACATTCCTGCAGAAAGAACGTTGTGTCAACACACTTGGCTTAACTCTTCCAAGACGCTGGCATGGTTATGCTTAGCTTGACAACTTCTCTCATTTTTATTGTTACGAAAATCAGTTAATGAGAAGTTCAGAGCATGTTAAAGACTATGAGTTTAAACTGAAAGTATGGCAAAGGGACAGAAAATTCAAAATACTACCCGAATAAAGGAACAACATGAAAGCATAAAGGCATGTAGTCTGTTTCAATGAACTTTTGGATCATCTCTTTAAAGTATCAAAATAACTCGATTTTATGCATCAAATAAATATGAAGATTTTTAGAACAACTCATCTCCTGGGGAGGCATGCATGTAAAATACCCTGATTCTCAAAGGGATACTTTTAACTCTGAGAACAGTAATATATGATGGGATTGAGTACTGCTGAAAATCTAGCTTGTAAAGCATATCAAAACCAACAATCCAAAGCTTCTAAAAATCCTAAATTGGGCCAAGGAAACCATTACACTAGGTCATAAACCAAGAAATTTTACATTAAAATTCTTACATTATTTTCCTTAAGAGAACAAAGTCATTCTTGGTTTCAGCAAACATAAAATGACAACAGTATCTCCTTGAAAATACAAACAACATGGCTGTCCGAAGAATCAGGGAGGCCCTGGCCACTTGATATCTTTATGGGCAGAGGCATCTGCATTGTAAGTGCAGTAAATTCAGATCCCAGTGCACGTGAAACAGAATCCTCTGGAGAAGGAGCTTAAGTCTATTCTTTGCTGTACACATACAGATCCGCTCTACAATTGGCCAGTGGTTATCTCTTAATTTTAACACATGCTAGGTGTGTTCCCAGGTAGGAATAAAACATTAACTACTGTGACTTCCAAGAAATACAGATATATCTGCTCCCAACAGATTTTTTATCAGTGATTTTAGTATGCTCAAAATCAGTAAAGGTCCCTTTTAAAAGCTGATGATAAATATTAGAAAAACAAGGTGGGCTGCATCCCTCTGATTAATAAAGCCGGAACACTGATCAAGCTGAGCAGGAAACAAATCACTGGCATGGAAACTATGAGACAAACAGTCCTGCAAGGTTGTACTTAGTCTCTGTCTTAAGAGCAGGTAAGAGGAAACTTTGAGAAATGGTCATAGGTGCAGTTATGAGTAAAAACACAATGTAAATCATCAAGATGCAATCTCAAAAGTTATGTGTAGCTGCAATAATGTAGGTTACATGATCAGTTCTGCCTTAAGTATTATAGATAACAGCTGTGTCTGGGTGGGTTTTCTGGACATCAGCAATATTCATATGGCTGTATTCCTTGTTTTTAATGTATTCATGTAGGTAGGCTCTATTATTTTATCTGACAACCTTGCAGTCAGTAACATTATCTCCATATCTGTGAGAGAGGGCCAAACTATATTCCTCTTTTTATGAACAGAGAACTGAGGCAAAGGCCAACTAAAGATAGTGTTTATGACGCTTGAGTACACGTGTCTACAACATAGTCACCTGCATGCAAACTACATGCCTAACTCCCTTTGTATACAATGATCAGAAACAGGCACTTCTAAACAGATTCATCAAACCTATCTTTGACAGTAAATCTATCTTTGAACTGAATCACCTCTCAAAACACTAATTTCTTCCCACTGGTTGTCTAACCAAAGCGTTCACACAAACACAACAGACACCTAGAGTTAGGTGGAGTGAGTCTACGCAAATGACTCCCCAAAATCAGAGAAGAGAGCTGATGGTGGACACCCTGGGTAGAGACCTACCTCCTGCACTATCCACCTGAGCACTTTCTCAAAACTGAAAGTATCTCATATAACCCACCTGTTACAGGTTATGAATGCCGGGAAAAAAACATAATTTATCACATTTTAAAACAAATTCAAAATTATTGTTATACTCCTAGTTCACATAATGGATGTTTAGTCCAGCTTAAGACATGTTTCAGAGGGCCTGAGCTTCAGGAAGAGAGTCAGCCAACTTAACGTGTGCAATCATAAAATGATGGACACTATACCAAGTGAGGATTAACAGAATGAGACCCAGGTATCTCTGCGTTTGACAAAAACTGAGATACATGTAATATAATCCAAAAATAAGCTAGGTGAAGAACATTCCTCATAACAGAAAGCGACAAAGGAGATGTCAAGTTACCGTACCTAAATGTGGAACAGCTGTCCTGCACGGTCTTGCCTGCAGTGCCGGTTTGTGAATGTGTACCCAAAATCCCTGGAGGATAGGCCTCTATAATTTGCTTTGGAAGGTACACCAAGCATGCACACAGGCTCAGAGCCTAGCTGATACCCCCTGTGGCCTGGGGAGCCAGAAATACAAGGCACGCAGAGGACACAGGTCACTTCCCCACCCTGCTGGGACACTATTCAAGTGCATCTCCTGGGGCCAGGGCTGTGATGCACTTATCCCACAGTGTAGATGCAGCTGCAGGAACAGCTTTCCACTTGAAGTTAGGCTGCCTTATCAAAGCTACACTCTATGTTGAACAAAAGGAGAAATCAGAACTAATCTGCTAAATTTATCACAGAGGACACACAAAAGTTGTTGCACTACATGGTTTTTGTGATTTTTCAGAACAATGCAGTAAAGATATACATCTTTCCATCTGATTAAGGAGGAAAAGCAGCTGTAAACTGTACTTTCTGCTGATTAAATGCCCTGACAACACCTAAAACTGATTCATCTTCCAGATAACATTGCTTTAATTAGACACGTGAGAAAATATCTAAGGTGACAGTCCACTTTTGATCAATAAGTTCTGTAAATAAATAGCACTTAAAACACATTAGTATTTAAATACCCCTAGATGATTTGTGAGAATGGCAAAAGTAACTTCCTATGAAAAGTTAGTCTTTCAACTTCCAAAAAGAAGCAAAATCACAGTAGAAAAGAATGTCCTAATCAGAAAGAACCGCAAAATAAATCTGTTTAGGAATCAGGAAGACTGAGTCAGTAGCAGTGGTGTGCAAGGAAACAAAGATGACTTCACTTAGACAGGTGATGAAAAGGTCACTACTGGGTGTATCCTAACCATTTATGTTAAGGTTTTATTACAGATACAACTAATTAGTCATTTGAAAACTTTCAGAATCTGCAGGTGAGTGGAAAAAATAGGCATAACAGGATTTTCTTTTTTAGGTGATGTAAGGTCTAGAGTTCAAGGCACTGTTATAGCAGACTGACTGTTACACCTAGCAGCAACAACACAATCACTGCACCAAAGAGAATATCAACACTGGCTGCTTGAAGTGGATGTCCTGCTCAGTCTACAAAATGCACCTTCTTGCTAAAACTTAGCCTTGCCTGGGCATTTGAATAAGTACAACTAAAACACTGAAACTTATTTGTTATGCTTTTTTTTCACATATAATAAATGTTAGGGATAGGAAACATGATAAATATTTTCTAATTGAAGATTGATGTGACTTGTCTCATTTGATCTGCATAGCATTCTTGGGAAAAAAACATGAAACAAAACTACAGCACTGTTGTCTACTGTTGTCTTGGAAGGAACAGTTAAAAAAAAAATCTGAAATCCAACCATTCCTAGGAAGTGTGGCAGAAATAAGTACTTGGGACCCCAAAGTCTTCAGAATCATTGAATCCTAAAAAGACATGAAGACACAGTCTTTGTTGTAAGCAGTTTTATTTTACGTAAGTGAAGTTGTATTTTTCATTTTTTAGGAGAGAAAAGCAAAGAGAAGACTCAGAGGTGAAACGGGACACTGGGTTCTTTGCTAATATCTGAGACTGAAGAGAATTAAAGTGACTAAAGTAGTATTGTAGCAGATTGCTGTGCTATATTGTTTTGAAGAGAAGGAAGAAAAAAAGGAAAAGGAAAAGGAAAAGGAAAAGGAAAAGGAAAAGGAAAAGGAAAAGGAAAAGGAAAAGGAAAAATGATAATAATTTTTAAAAAATATTACTGTCTTGATGTTATTTCCTGAAGGGGACCTGAATATAAAATTCAGTCAAGGAACAAGAGATACAGTGAACTAAAAGGCTGGGCATTTCTATGACACCCGATAATCAGTTTTATGAGTTCAAAAGGAGGAACTATATGAAATACCACTATGGACATGAGGAATCCTTAATACATTCTTAATCCTTAATTTCAAGGACCTCAGGAGATCATCTAGTTCAACTTTCCCTTCAATGCAGATCATACCAGGTTGCTAAGGGCTTTATCCACTCATATATTGAAATACTTTGAAGGACAAACACTGCCCGACTTCTCTGGGCACCCTGTTCCTCTGCTGGACCTGATCCCCCCTGGTCCTCGGCAGGGGGATTTTTCTCCTTACATCCGGTCTGAAATTCTCCTGTTTCAACGTAATGTCCATAGTCTCTTGTCCTCCCACCTGCACCACAGTGAAAAGCCTGGCTCCATCTTTTCACAAACTGCCTTGAAGTACCGGAGGCTGTTGTGAGGCTCCCTCTCCCAAATCCATCTCATCTCCAGGCTGAAACAGCTCTGGTCTGTTAGCTTCTCCTCAACCAAGGAGGTGTTCCAGCCCCTGACCATCTTGGTGGCCCTCCACTGACCTTCCTCCAGTTTACCCATGTCTTTCATGGAAGGAAGAAGGGGGCTGGGCAGGGAGGGGAGGTGGAAAAACTGGATGCACTGTTTCAGATGCCATCAAACAAGTGCTGAGTAAAGGGGGATAATCACTTCCCTCGATCCTGCTAATACAGTCCAGGATGCTGTTGGCCCTCTGCTCACAGGACACACTGCTGGCTCAGGCTCTGCTTGCTGTCTACCAAGACCACTTGGTTCTTCTCAGCAGAGCTTCTCTCCAGCCAGTCCCCTAATTCTTCCCCCAATACAGGATTGTTCCCCAAGTGTCCCCCAGTTTCTCAGTCACAATACCTTTCTAGCCTCCCCTGGATAAATTACTACAGCATTCTCTATTTTCTAGATGTATACATAAATTAAGTTACCATGATGAACTTGGTTTGAAAAGATTGACTTATGACTTAGCTGTCTCAAACAGTTTTAATTAAAATACTGCCATATCTGTTCACTTAGCCAGAATAAGAAGTCAGCCATTCGCTTCCACCAGTACTTCTGGAAACCTTTCGTAGAGCCAGCAGAACTCATCTACACCTCCTCCTATCTGTCATTCAGCCGACAGTGAATGGCATTTCTGCTTCCATCTGCACGAGGAGGGGTTTAAAAGCTGCCATTACAGCTGGAATTAAGGAGCACTAATGGCTTGCCAGCCATGTTCAGGGCACAAGAATGTACATCTTACAGAGGGAGACTAAAAGGAGTTGGTTTGCCCGTCTCAGGAAAGTGAAAAGCGAGAGGGAGTTTATTCTACAAATAAATCATGCATGGTAAACATCGTAGGGGGAAAAAAATATTTAGACAATAAAACAATGCTGCCATAAGAACAAAGACATAAATTTGAGGCTGGCAAGCGGAAAGCTTCTAAACATGGCAGGGTTACGGCACTGTAACAAACCTCCATTTAGGTAGTGGAGGCGAGGAACCTAACTGGTTTTAAGACACGGAGAGAAATTTATGAAAGGCATTATATGGGTTGGTGACATCAGCCAAGCTGATGAGTCAGGAAATCTCTTCCAGTCTTATGTTGCTGAACATTTGCATCATGAATATATTTTTAAGTGGTCAGTGAACAATATCAAGTGTGTTATTCTAATTATGAATTAAACAAATATAAATGCCAGAAAG
This sequence comes from Mycteria americana, assembly GCF_035582795.1. Lineage (NCBI taxonomy): Eukaryota > Metazoa > Chordata > Aves > Ciconiiformes > Ciconiidae > Mycteria > Mycteria americana. Next base: position 140,983,714 of record NC_134366.1, on the reverse strand, counting down.
TTAACCTTAGTGTGATAAGCAATTAACAGAATTATGCTGTGACTGCAGCTGATACATAATTAACAACCGCTGCAAATGATGTTATCCATCTAATTTGCCCAGATTGGAGTAACATTATTCTTAGGCATGTTTAGCAAGTTCTGCGGTAATGTGCACTTGAGTGAAGTGCTCTTTACTAAAGTGTTCAAATTCACAAAGCTGTTATTAGAATTGCAAATAAGGTATACACCAGCATCATTTCCTCTGCCCATCATTTTCTCTTCTTTGGAACTATCCTTGACAGAAAATCAAATTGTAACAAGTCCAAAGGATGTTTGCACAAATTGAGCAAAAGTGGCGTTATATAATTAAACAGGGAAAATGTGCAAAAAGTCATCCTGATGAACCAAGTGGGACTGAATTCAAAACACGAGTTGCTGCTGAGTAGGAAGGAACAAGAATCATGGAGTTCACTGGGGGACAGAGGGAAATGTCCATGGTAGAATTCACTTAAGAAAGTGGAAAGGGGAAAAATATTTTTTGAAGTGTTGTATATTTAAGGTGCAGAACTGAAGAATATCTGATCATTCAAAGCCTAATGAAATCAGTAGAAAAAATCACCACCTTTCAAGGACTGGGTCTTCATGGTCAATACATGTCAGAGCTGCAAAGTCCTTAATTAGCTGGTTAAAGCATACCAATTTAAAAAAGGGAGAAGAAACTAGTGGTTCACAGGTCTTCTGTTCATCTTTCCCAGAAGGATATTGGAAAATCTGGACAACTGGAGAAAGTAATAATATATGATGAGGGAGCAGTTGCCTTTAAGGAAGGCCTTGGGTGAACACAGCCTTGGGTGAACAATATAATGATATCATTTGGCAAAAATCTTTGGGGTGTGCATACCTTCCACCAACCTACCAGCAAGTTCTTCAATTTCATTGGTATTTATGTGGCTTTCAGGAGCACATGAAACTGTTGGACCTTTCCAACAGCTGCGTCTCCAAAAGGTCATCATTTTCTGAGAGTGGTGTGTATTAGCCTATTGTGTATTAGGTGTGTATGTCCTATACCATAGGACAGCTAATGGTATAGTCTCTAGCAAGCAAGGAGGTTATTGAAGCATGTAGCAAAACTTTACTTACATTCAAGAAAGAAAAGAACAGAGTACAGAAGCTTCAGTTCTCCATATACAGATGAGGAAAGGCTGATATCCTAGGCTGTGTTTCCATCCTCACCTCTAGGTAATATCTGCAGCCAATAAGAGTAAAATAAATGCTAAGCTACCTGCAATGCAAACCAACTATGCTCCTAAAGAAAATTCTTACTTGAATTATAAAGGTTGAGAACACGGTGCTTTCATTCAAGGTACCAAGGCATTTCTGAAGATTAAAAAAACTTCAAGAAAATGCTTAAGTCATCAGACAATGTTGATGCCAGATTTTCTTCCACTTGTAGAATAAAAAAGCATAGAATTTATACAATGTCTTGAAATACTATCTGGAAGGACTACATATAGGGAATAAGACAAAATGGTTTTAAGACTGTGGAACTGTTGACATAGAAGCATATGAATAAAAGATTCCCTGCTCTTTGGATGACTCTAATGTTCAGGTACTGGGTAAACTACATAGTAAAACAGGGTTTGCAGTAGGAAAGACTGAAAGAAAAATAAGTTTAATTTGACTATGTGGAGAGGGTTTCAAGAAGGATGAAGGCATGAAGGAAACAAAGGGACATTTTGTAGTAACCTTGAGAACTACTTTCCAACTCTTGCAGTCAGCCCTTCTGACTTTTCTTGGGTGAACTGCACTTTTAAATGCTAAGCTTTTGCTGGGCAGTCACTATCTTGTTTTTGGTTTATGTATATTTATGTCAATGCTACCTATTAATTCTATACATCGTTATATATGTGTATGTATAATTCTTAAATACAAACAAAATATACACTGGCCACTCATAAAGTTCTGAAAGACAAATTTTCTTTCTGCATCCCAAATGTAACTCCCTGCTATTAAGATCCAAATATGAGCATGTCATTTTTAGGTTTTCCTATTAAAGAAAAAAATATCCACTGGCTTCAGCTACGACAGCATTACTTTACTAGAAACCTTATGGGTCATACATCGTTCTTTCCCTTGGAAGAAACTGACAATACAGAAAATCACTTCTAGACACCAGGGATGAAACTAGTTCCCCTTATTTAGATACAACAGGACTTTAGTCAAGAACAGAGATTCTTACAGTCTAAATTGTAGGTCTGCTGAGGCACTACATTCTTTATTGATCTTGTAAACTGCAGTGCATGCAAAATAGAAAGCAGTAAAATTATTAGCCCATCAGTACTTTCTGTCCTCAGAAGTGATACTGCTACACCAGTATACCAGATTAATTCTGGCAATATCAGAAGTGAGAGTGTTTTATTTAATAGTTAAAGATATATAAAAGTAATCTTACCTGCATATTTTCACACGTAGACCCTGGATCAGAAACATACCGTTTGGCTAATTGTGGAGGAAAAAAGCACTACTTGTAATGACACAGTCTCTCCCACTGGGGCCACTATAAAGGCACATAAAAATCATCAGCTGTACTAAAGTGAGGATGAAGCCTAGAAATGGATCTGTTCTTTAAGTCCCTCTGTGCCTCTCTCCCTACCTTCACTTATCTATGCAAGGTAAATTAGTCTCTCCATCATCCATGATGAGGAAAAGTTGGAATCTCTATGGGAAGCACACACTTTTTTATATACCTCTTTCAGTTCTACATTTTCAGAACTCCCTTACACGCCTAATCCTATAGCCGTTAGTAAGGCAATAAAACGACATAAAATGAGCAAAGAGCAATAAAGCAATCATATCCCAGCATGTTTATTTAGTTGTGGTCCTTAATGACGGAGACCTTCGTACTCAGTGATACCTGGAGCTGCTACTAATTCTCCTCTGTCTCAAATCTCTGGTTATCATTACTCTCAGACTTATGCCTAATGTTTTAAAGCCTGCTTCACACAAACTGTGCAAAAAAAAAAACCCTCACAGAAAGAAAGATTAGTTTTATGAAAAATAAAAAGCTTTGCAAATTCAGCCCAAATCCATTTTCTTTTAGAGCAATACTGAAAGAGTTGAGTTAGAGGAGGCAGAAAGGTGGAAGCAGTGGACATCAAGTCTGCCTCATCAAATGGGTACAGGCTGCATTTCTGCTGCCCATACTCTGACCCGGCTGGATGTGAATTAGATGCAATGCAAAATTTCCATAGCTGCACCGAGGTTGTGTTAAAATGTGTTAATGTGTGCCTTAGCCTGAGTGCACTGTCTAAATTAGGTACATAAAACAGCTGAAAACACCAAACAGAGCTTGGTGGCTGTTGTTTAATATTAGACAGTAGACATATCCTTAGTGGTAAGGAAGGTATTTAAAATCTAACTATGTACTTGTGAATCTGATGGCAAATCAGACTTTCCTCAAAATACTTGACAAGCAGTCAAATTTAAGTTGTACTAACTATAGCATATTGTGATTATTTTTACAATCACTTCTATGCTGATCTAAAATCCATTCCCTTAAAATACCACATCTCTTCAATGTAAAGAGCTATAGTTATCTATTAACTATTTAAGTAGAATTTCCTTTATCTTTACTTCACCATTTATATTATTGTTTTAAAAGCTTTAAGAAACATCATTCCCATAAGGGGACATTGTGATAGTCTACACTGACTTCTGAGTAACACAGAAAAGTGTAATTTGATCCAGTTATTCCTAATGGGGACCATGAAGATGTGCTTGACCTTCAGAAGAACCCATTTTGATTTAAAAATGGCCAATAATAATATAAAAAAAAATCTAGGGACCAATCACAGCTCAGTGATTGGTCACAGTCACAATTACAGTCACAGCCAAAATACAGTAAATTACTTCCAGTTTGGATATTTCTAGTTTCACCTTTTGAACATCCCTGGTTGGTTGGCTGTTTTTTTTCCTATTTGTGAAAATTAATAAATTTTATGGTTTTAGGGTTGCCTCTTTATGTCATGTAAAATGTCTATAGAGTCACTTTACCTTCACCTCACCCATGTGCTGTGTATGTTCCAGTCTTTCCTTCCCAATGTTTCTGTCTTTCTTTTTTCCCTGTCCCACTGGCTCCTTTTCAGTCAATCTCTTCTCTTTTATTTTGTCATTTTGTTTAACTAGTTCCCTATGTATAAAAATCACTTCAACGTAATAAAAAAATATATATCATTAAGCCAACATGTCTTTAGACTACTATTGAAATTAGAGAAATTATTTCATGGAAGCATTTTTCAGGATCAAAAAATCATAATATTTCTGAACCTGGAAGAGGCCACTGTTGGATTTCTTATTACATTGTATGAAAATGTCAGCAGATTTTACTTTTTATTCTTTAAAACCTTCATAACAGATGTTTATAAAATGCCTGTGAGTGCTGTTATGCATTTCCTGTGGCAATTTGAACAGGTCTTTGAATCCCTTCCTTTTTAGTCTGAAAAAAAGATCTGGAATTTTCTTTTCAGTAATTTGGGGGGTTTAAACTGCATTTCCCCTGCTGTATGATACACCTGTTGCATTGCTTGTTTTTCTCTTGCTCTCTCCATCTTATCTAGACTTTTCCAGAGATACTCCCTCTTTTGGTTAGCATTTTGTCAGAGAGATTGTTTTTACTACAGATTTCAGCAGTGGTTTGTTCCTCTTCTGCGAGCTCTGGGAACCTATCCTCTTCCAAATTGGGATGAGTTGCACAAATGTGGAAGCCCAGCCATAAACTAGCAACTGCTCAGAACAAATACATTATGTGACCCAGATAACATGTGATACGCTGCATTAATATTGTAAGCAAAACATACGACACGTTGTGTTTGCACAAGCAAGTGCATGTGATATATAGAAAACACATATAGCTTGGCAACATTCTTCAAATAGCATGCTCTAAGTAGAAAAGTCGGTAAGAAACTACTCTGAGGAAAAAATTCCCCATTTCATTTGAATTTTCAAGTGTCCAAATAGTATGCTGTTGTGCAAAAAATGGCTTGCTGAAATAAAAATACAATAAAAAAGAGCTATGTGTTGAATTATTTCATTGAGCCAGAATCCAAAGTAAAGCACTGTGTATAAATCACATCATTTTGCTTAAAAGCAGGGGAGAACAAAACATGGACAGATAGAGGGAAAAAAAAGACAAAGAAAATCATGGGAGAAAACCAAAACAAAACAGTCCCCCTTTCAGGCTGATTGAATTTTGTTTAATCCATATTTTACTCTCTGCTACATAATTTTACACTCTTGACAAAGTGTCAGGTAATTGGAAGAGGGTTGGAAAAGCATATGCAGCTTTTTGTCAACTTTATGCCTCCCTAAATTTAGAAGACTTTTCTGAATAAAGAAACTAAAAATAAATCAGGAAACAGTGTCAATAATGGGGTCTGAATTATCCAGCAATAAAAAACTTGAAAACATTTTTAATATATTTAAATAGAACTTTCATAACATAAATAGTGGCAACGAGACTTGACTGGCAACGAAAAAAGTGATTTGTAGCTGACTTACACAGATGACCTTTTAAAAAAAATTACACTGCCTATATATACTGTGGCTTGTTTACTTACATGTTTAAACTATTGTAAGAACTCATAGTTAAAATGTGGCCAACATGTACTTTACCTAATCTTAATAGCAAAACCTGGCACTGAAGTCTTTAAAAGCAAATATATTCACATTGATAGTTAGAATTTTAGTTTCCAGAATGAAAATCAATGCAAATTTACCTGATACTGTAAATAAATTAACAAAATATACAGAAAAATTAATGTCTACAGATTTATATTACAATTTTATTTTCATCACATATATAGTGTGCTTTTCTGTATATAGAGATATATAGAGAAAGAGAAGGTTATGCAGTTTGGCTTAAGGACAATTTTATGAGAGAGTCATGTTTAAATGCAATACAATTATCTTTAACGAAATGTGCTGATAAGTTAAAAAGTTGAAAAATATGCATTTATATAAATATAACAGGTTTAAGTCTGGATTTTCTAAGAAGAAAACTTCCACAATTCTGTAAATATTCACCATACTAATTCTTTGGTCATTAGAGTAATATCATCAGAGATACCTGACAAGAATGATAACTACTAGGCTAAGTCAAAAATTTGGTTAATCTATACAATTTTTCTGAAAAATCATCCACAAAATAATGGCACTGAAAAATGAAAAAAAGAGGGAGCAAGCTGGTTCTCAAAATCAACAAGATGTTAGTTAATCCAAATACGAAAAATTCTTAATCAAAGTAAAAAAAGTCCTTTCAAACTTTAGCAAATTAAAAAATTTTCTACCTAGCTCTAACAATAGTTAGATGCAACACTGAACCCAGGTTCATATACACATACATTTCTGCTAATTCTTTACCTCTTCTCTATGAAATAACATATTAGGTCCAGAGTTGCAGCACATTGCAGTCCCCCTGCCTAGCTAGCCAACAAGATTAATTTTTTTCTCTTTGGGAACTTGTGACCAGTGAGGAGCAGAATGATCAACCAGCTTTTTTACAACCTCTGAATGAAATTAATCATGTCGCACCTTACAAGTCACTCAAGCCCCTGAAATTTTTCATTCTGTTACCCTTTAATGTCAGTCCTCTTGTTCCTTATCCTTTTCAATCTTATTAGGCTTTTATTTTCCTATGTTTCCTATATTTACCACTCACTCTGACAAGTTCATCAGTGAAACCATTGCTCATCGGAGGTATGCAAAAGCAAATGGTATTAATTGTACCAGAAGTGTTAGTAGATTGTTGCTTTATCAAGCCACTCCTCTTGATTTTCCAACATATCTGCATTAAGCTAAACAAATATGAGCACATAATAAACTTCCAATATTTAACTGAATGTAGTCATAAAGTATACCACTCAGTAACCAAATCCACACACAAAATGTGCAAATTATTACAAAGCAGCACTACATCTGAAATGATAGCAACATGCACTATCTCCTAGATAGCACTAGGGGACAAAGGACACAATCCCTTTCAGTCTTAAAAAAAAGGTATATCATTCAGGATACTTCCTTCAAACAAGCCTGTGAGGAAAGCTATCTAAAACTCTTAGTGATATGTAGAACTAGAAAATATATTTGAGGCTAGAAATAGTAGTAAATCTAGAAATAGAATCAGATGATGGCTTAATAGCAAGTCTGATAAAAGATAATCAAATTTCAGTCAGACCAAGAAAATAAATTTTGCAGGTTTTTTATTCCATAAAAAGGAAACTTTGCAATTGTTTTATGCCATATAAATATTTATTAATGTGTTTATAGGCTGCCATTGATTTTAGTTGAAACATTCCATTAATTATTGGAAGATTTGGTATAGAAAACATCGTGCAAAGCAGTAGCTAGTCTCCAGGAAATTAAATAAAATTATGAGATGAGATGAGACAGGATGAGATGAGATGATGAGACGAGATGAGATGAGATGAAACAAAAAGAAATGAGAAGAAACAGTGAGATATACCAGCCTACTGATGTTCTTTTAATAGAGAACATTCTGTCCCCACCAGTTCTAAACACTGAAGAAGGTGGTGAGCAGAGAGATCTTAGACCTGCTTGCAACTCATCTTCTCAACAAAACATCAATGGACAAACTGAAATGAGAAGTGCATACAAACCACAGACCAGCAGAAGATCAAGTACCCCCATAAAAAGGAGCTGCAGAGATTTTTCAAAAGTATTCAGGTACCTTAAGATGCAAATACGCACTGTAAGAGAACCCACAGCTCTTGATAATGGCTGGCCTCATCTTGTTGGGAACCAGCATGCTGAAAAGCATGATTCTCAACTGAAAGATTAAAAGAAGGAAGGACAGGATTGCTGGCATTCAGAAGAGACTGAATAAGAGCAGGTATCTTGTACAGAGACTTCTCCAAACCAAAGATGATTCCCTCTTACACACACAGACACACACACACACGTAGCCATAGTATTCACTGTACCACCATTCTTAACAAGAAAGAGAACTAGCAGCTGCAACTATTTCTGACGGTTTTGATCACCCTGTTCCTTCTTGCTGGCAGACAAGATGATGAGTTTACAGAAAACTCGTACGATAGGTAGGCTGTATTTCACTAGATGTCTACTTGCACCTTTTGATGCATGATCCCCTTTGAAAATTTAACCACAGCCCTAAGTATTCCCTAGAGAAGTGTAATGATAAGAGTTTGTATTTGCTAGACCTTTTTTTGTGTTGAGCTCATCAGTTGTGAATTAGCTGTAAATTATTATAGCAATCATAAATGCTAGCAGGCAATTCTTAGAGCTTAGTTCCAGGTGAACATGCAATCTGTTTTATGAAACAAAGTCTTGGAAATTATAAACATCAATTGATTAACTTGAAAATGCCTTTTTTGTAGTAGACATATCCTGAAAAAAGAGCCCAAATTTGTTTTTTTGGTTTTTGGGTTTTTTTCCTTCTGCATGGATAGGAATTTCCAGGGCAATGTATACAACTAACAAGTCTAAAATAAATACATGATAAATTTTAATTTAAATGCCTCTAAATGAATTGAAATAACTGAAATAATTTTAAATATTTGCAATTTTTGACTAAACTCATTTTTCCCCCAAATTGGTTTCCATGCATCTGAACTGCATGCTCTACTATCAGCCACATTCTGCTATACTAAGACAACACAGCCAGTAGCAATTGAGAAAACACATTATACATAGCACTTAGTTCACCATGAAATTCTAGATGAGTTAATGATAGATAATGGCCTACAATTCATGTGTGACTTATTTTAGCAAATCTCACTGATACAGCAATTCAAGCGCACTGCATCAAGGCTGCACTAAGTATAATCAAATAGGCTTGCAGAAAAATCAGCAGAAATTACAAAACACTTAATAGAAAAGAAAGTGACATGCTTAGAAGTCCCATGAACTCAGTGTTGCTTGACTGTTTTAACACATCTGTTTTATTAGGATTTCCAGTGCAGAGTTTGTGGAGAAAAGAACTAAAGTGTCAGTCCTCATTAGTACCCTGCTCCTTACCCAAAGCTATTGAAATAGTTACAAAAAACTGTCCAGTAGCACTGTGATGGCTGCCATCTTGACTGACACTAAAATGACGTGTAAAGGGTATCTTTGCAAGCTCTCTTTCATCTTTTTAAGTGGGTCACCAGGTCCACATCCAATACTCAAGATGTGGATGCACTAGATATACCCTGCGGCAGTAGGTCTGCAGCAACAACAAACTTTGCCACCTCACGAATCAACACCTTTCCAGAAGCCCTGATGAATATATTGAACAACAGAAGTCCCAGGAATAGCTGTTTATCTGGACAGGTTTATGTGTGACTTCGTTAGCAATTTCCTTTCATTACGAAAGCTAACCTTAAACCTAATCCTAGCCCTACCCTTTGTTTTCTATCTATTAAACAATCATTAATCCAGGAAAAATCCTTCCATCTTAACCCATGATAGCTTTGTTTCTTCAAGTACCTTTTCAAGGAAATTTGCCAAAGGCTTTTTGGAAAATTAACTATACTGTGACAATGTCTAAAATCACGACCAGAAAGCACTTCAAAGCTCCTAAGCCTGACATACCCCAGCATTGCTACATATTGTATTGGGATGAGGTCTGGAAGGGCACCAGCCCCCTTGCTTCCCTCTCGCTGGCCTCGTCAGCAGGACAGCAGCTATGGCATTTGCTTGCTCTCTCAGAACAGGACAATCAGGGACCAGGACACAGGGAGCACACAACACCAGGAGGTCCATTGAGGCACGCCTATGTCAATAACATATCCTTTTCCCTATACCTCCTTGAAAGAACTGCAAGTCTATACGCTGTTCACTCCTGCTGCAAAAATTCTTTTTATTAGAGACTTAAACATTTTTTTCCTGCATTGAGCTCACACTGTACTTCCTCAGATTTCATCTGCAGCCCCCTAAAAAAAAAAAAAAAACAAACCACATCATAAAAAAAATTGCATGGCATTTACCATGACATTCTAGTCCTTTGACACAGAGGTATAGGGTGACATAACAGACACAGACTAGTGAGGCACATTAGTAAATATGAATCATTCTGTAACAAGATAGTTGAAATAATAATACTCTCAAATAGCTTCCTACTTGTGAACAGCGTGAAAGTAATGCCTGTTTTACCAGTACCATGTGCAAGAACCTCATGTGGAAAAGTTGAACAGGTGAGACAGAAAACATTTAAGGTAGAGCAAGAAGAGTCCTGGTTCCCCATCTCCTGCCACCCTGCAGATGGTTCCCACACCGCCACAGGAAACCAGCACCTCACTGCTGGTCACCCCAAATGCAGCCCACCCACCTTGGGCTCTAGATGGCAGCTCTCTCTCTGCAGCCGCTGCCAAACCGACCAGTGATCATGGACTCACCTAAAAACAAAAAATCCACTCTGTGATCAAAAAGCCATAGAAGTCCACAAATAATAGACGCTGGAGCACAGTCAGTAGAAATGTATCTGATCATTAACGAATGTCTGCATTAATTTGTGGTGGAAGGTCTATTTTTTATATGGTGCATGTTATTTCATTTTTGTTGTTTGGGGATGTTTGAGAAATACTAAACCAAAGTGAAGTAAAAATACACATGCAAAAGCCCAAACAAATACCAGAGAACTTGAAACACCTTTTGCTACAAAAGATATAAATAAAAATTCAGGAAACACATAATCAGGCAGAAAAGACATTGGAGTAAGATTTATCTTAAAGAGATCTGGCAAAACTAGCCTATTTCCACAATAAAATATAGCCTGAAGAATAAACATTACCATTATTTAGTTTTCCCAACTATCTTTATTCATCTAATAGCAATACAAATCTGTGTAACTGTGTAGATACAGAGATCTCTTGTGTAATCATATTGCCTAAGTATATGCTTTTAATTAATAAACAGCAGACATAATAATTATCTAAAGCTGAATTACTGGTTTTACTTGGCATTACCTGTCCATTCTCTTCAACAAAAATAAGTAGGAACAACAGAAATGTCTTTGCCTTTCTGCTACTGTTTCTGTGTAAATGTAAAGATTCAGGGCTTTTTAGTCTCACTTTTTATAAATTACATGAGTTTGACATAATTTAGTTAATTCACATACATAAAGATGGGCCCTCTACAGAAATGTCAGCTTTGGTAGCACTGGCCACTTGTCAGTATTTTACCTAGATAAAGAGAATAAAATAGTTCAAACTATCTTCTTAACAACAACTCCCCTAAGAAAAGTGTGCATCAGAATCAACACACCATTTCTTCCAAGACCAGACATTATTTTCACCAAAAGAAAAATTATCTGTAAGAATATGTGTAACAGTGCCCTCTGGTGAGTATGTATATGCCCAAGCAATACGCTTTCATTATAAGGGTAAAGAGAGAGATTTTGTGGCAGGGCTGATAAATAATTTGGACAATTTTGCAAACTGAATTATGGTATCACTTTTCAAAACCAGCAATGAAGAAGTTAGGTGGTTTGAGATTATAATTACTTCATGCAATTGGTTTATGCTCATTTTTTTAAACGCAAACTTGCATGAAGAAAGAGACAGTAGCCTTGACTAGGTGAAGATTTATGAGTGCTATAGACAGCATAGCTACTTTTATGGCTGAGAATGTAATAGATCCTAAGCAAACACTGATAAGTCCTCTATTCTTCTGAGAAGTATCCACCCACCAAGTGTCCTGACATTGGAAAGCCCCACAGTTTTGATAAGAATAAAGACAAGCTAACTGTAGAAAACAACTTCATTTCTTAAGTCAGTTCAAAACATTCATCAACTGTTTTGTGGGCAAGGACTGTGTCTTCCTCCATTACTGGACAATGACCACTGCATTTGCAACTGTACTGAAATGTATATATATACGTAAAGTATATATATACACACACATAAAATACATGTCTATATTTATATGTATACATGTATGTGTGTATATATATATATATATATATATATATATAAATTAAGTTAAAATATTGGAGAGACTTGTTATTGAACCAAGGACTAAAAGTCTACTCTTAAAAGGTTTAATTGTCAAACACAACAAAAGGTACTTCATAAAAAAATAGTTGATATGAAATTGGAGTGGTTGAGTCCTCAAAATACCATTCTGGTCTAGTTTATTACCTACTATCTGGGGTGAAACCAAGAGTAGCTTAACCTAATGCTCCTTCATCAGTACCTCCCAGTGATCACATATGGTTGGTCTCTCAAGGTACTTTGAGAGAGGTACCTCTAGCCTCCACAGTGCAACCTAAACTATAGCAGTGTTCTCGTAAAGGCAGGACAACTTAGAGAAGGTACCAGAGCAGTTTGTATCTGTGATGTTTGCACTGCATAAGAATGAGAAAGTGAACTTAATGAAGATACTATCCTAGTCAACTTATCTATCTCTTATGACAATCATTCTTCTCACTTGTATTAAATATGCCTCATCACCCTTTTGCTCTAACTGCAGTGACTAATTAACTTCACAGTTTTTAAGGAAGGAACTTGGCAGTCCCACTCAGTTGTTTAACAAATAACCAGCTGTCCCCAGAGGACTCAAAGGAGTCACTTCCAGCCAAGTTCCTTTGGGCCAGGTGAACATAAAACGAAAACCCACCTCAGCAGGTGGCAGCAAAAAGTGTGGGGGGACAGGATTGGTAAAATGCCATCAGCAAATAAAAAACCTGACTTCTACGTTATTTTGCAATGTTCGGTGGTCAATTTATTACAGCGACTGTGATGATTATAGCGGACATTGTAGGTCTCGATTATACTATATGTCTCATCAAAGTTATGCATTAGTCCCCTCTAACACATTTACTTAAAACCTCCAAACATCCAGCCATCGGATTTCCCAAAACAGAGGCACTGGTACTTTCAAAAGAGGACAAGCTAATTAATTGTACACACACACAAAAAAAGAGTGTGGTATGCTGTAAAAAACAACAAATTACAATACTTTCAAAAAGTTAAAAGTTCTCCCTCCTTTGCAAATTGTCACCCTGCCAAACACACGGATCGAATAAACTCTGTTTTTCAAAATCAAACCCAGTTTTGCTAGAAAACTTCACATGTGGAAAATGAAGCCGATTTGATTTATTTTGGCAAATAAAGAAGGGAAGGGGCTGTGAAAGTCAGGTCTGCAGTAGAAATATTAACTTTACTAATAATACTTTAGCAAGCATTAAAGATCCTAGAGATCTTTAGGCTACCTTTTTATTATGGCAGCAAACAGCATTCAGCATCATGAGGCCAACAAGCATCACTGTAATATATGAAAAACATAGTAATGGTACAGATCAGTTTGGGATCTTCTCTGAACCTCAGACACAGGGTAAGTTAGAAGTCAGTAAATTAAATGACTGGCTTTTAAACTTTCCCATCATATATTCTTGTATAGCTCTATAGATACTTCTAATTAAGGCAGCTGTCAACATAAGACTTTATCCAGCAGCAAAATGGAAGAGTGAAACTGTAGTGTAAATTGTCACCATTTGCTTATGTGAGGAAGAGAAGTAAGAGCTCAGTACAGCCACGTGAGGTTAAATGTTCTTCACTGGTGAAGTAATTGGTACCTGAAGGCACCAGGATGAGAATGCAGTTATTTTGTGCCAGATTAATAATTTTGGTAGACTGAAAAAAACTTATCTAGGGTAGTTGAAAACAGTACTGCATGGGAATCCAGTGGAATTAAGACAGAAATTTAAAAGCAAACAAACAAATATGAAAAAGCACACTTCTGTGGAAAACCTTAGCAAATTGACAAAACCTGACAAATTTGTTACAGTCCTCCTAAGTTCAGAGTCAATGAGATTTTACTGTAATGGACATTTTTTTCAGGTACTAAAAGCAAGAACGTAAAAAAAGTCAGAAATACTGTTCTGCTCGGGGGTTCAGCCCAGGCTTGTTCCACTTGCTACAAAGCTCTGCACTCCCTAGGGCGCAGCACACTCCCTTGTGTGCCAGCAAGCCCACTGCCTGCTGCTTTCTCCCTGAGCGTTTGTAAAAGAGTTAAAGGAAGCTTTACTGAAATTAACTCCTTATTAATCAAAGGCAAAATAATTCTCTCTCTTCCAGCCACATGCACGAGGAGGGGACAGTTACTTCGAAATTGGAGAGCCCTGGCAGCACTCTTGGCTTTTTTAGCTCAAAACAGTCCTTCTCTGTCAGTGTTGCGGCATGATTGCATCAAGCCGACTTTATTCTTCTGTACACAAAGGGGTCCTTCACATGTCTTAGATCAGCCACAACTTGCCCCAGTGATTCTAAAGGAAAAAGGAAGAAAAATAAATATACTATTATTCTTGACTAAAAAAAAAAAAAACCAACTGGCAGAACGCACAGATTTCTTTGACTGCTACTGATTTTCCTGTGCATTCCAATATCTCAAGGTGTTCTGACAGCAATGTTGCATAGTAAATAAAGTAAAAAGAAATCCACTCTAATCAAATCTATTTATGATTCCTTCAGCTATGTTACATTGACAAAAATGGACTCTGATTTGCTTTCTTTGGGCTTTAGGATCACACCATTACAGATCCTTCAACACAAAGTTACAAGAAAAAGGGGGATAAATATCTTTTTCTGGTTTTATCAATTTTTTATAGCATCTAGGTTTTCCATCTCAACTGTTCTTGTTCAAACTAAATCTACTTCAGGAAAAAAATCCCCACCTCATTTCCCTGAGAACCTAGTTATTTTATTTACCTCAACAACCAAGCTACTCTACCTAGTCATTTCAATTTTCACATATTTTCTCTCTGTGTATTAGTTCTATGATTCAATGAAATCTCATCTCTTCAGTCCACTGCCATAAACTACTGTCTGGAACAAAGCTCTCTCTCAAATTCAATCTCAAACAAAATGAAAAAGAGAAAATCACGAATGAGAAAGTGGACCACAACCAATCCTATGGGTCCCATTCTCACAAGGTCTGCAAGTTATTTTGCTTCATCAAGTAAACCTGAACTACGGGAAGGTGCTCTCACCTCTCTCGTTGCTGAATGCGAAACTGTTAATAAAAACAAGACCTCCTTCCAGGGACATTGGAGTGTCAATGTTAATCACTGATTTGGCTGAAATACACTTCTTGATCTTAAAAGTGATTTCCAGATGAAATGCAAACAGTTGAAATTTTATTGTTTAAATAAATGGGGATGCAGACTGTCACACATCTGGTAAAATTACTGTTGCTAAACTATGATTACTATAAATAGTAATTATTTACTGTAGTGGTAACACCTAGAAATCCTTTGTGCTCCTCTGAGTTTTCTCTCAGACATTTAACAGACCTAGTAACCAGGCAGGCAAGAAAAACCTTTACATTTATGTCATCTATACCACTGCACAAAGCACTGAGCTGCAGAGGGTCTCACAGTTTAAAGAACTTTTAGATAAGGAAAAATTTATTTTTGTTTCAAAATTTAGGACATTTATTGCACTTTGCTATACTGCATTTTAAAAGCTTTGTAATTACTGTCTTCAACTCTCTGCACGTGGTTTTTTTCTCCTATTCATATGCCTTCAATAGCTTGTACAGAGCCCCACCTGCTAAAGCCTCCCCAAGAAAGCTCTAATAGCTGTAACTTATAGGACTGGATTATGAAGGTTTTCCTTCAAATGAAAAACTGCAAAGCACCAAAAATAAAGCATTTATGTAGCAAACATTTATAAATGCTGGAATGTGAACCTGTGAGTTAAAAGGACTGAGCAAAGAATCTTTAAGGTTCTCTACAGTTAGAAAATACTTTGCCATACAATGGTGGCTGTAAGTAATTTTTGCAATCGAGAACAAGTAATTGTCTGTATCCATACTGTGCCATTGTTGAGGTACAAGCTAGGCAAGCCCATACAATTGCTTCAATGGAACTACATGCAAAGGGAGTTAGCACTGAATTAAAAAATTAGTTTCACACAATGATAGTGCATTTTAATGAAAATGATGGAATTAATTTTTCCCTCTGTCACAGTGATTTTAAACTGGTGTAACTCAATTAATGGAAGTTCGATCAGCAGAAAAATCAGCAACAGAGTGTGCAGAATTGATGCAAATAATCCCACATGCCACATGATAGCAATGACGTACTGATAATAGCATATTGATGCTGATATTCCTTGAGTCTCTGTCACTATTAAAACAGTTTCATTTTGTTGAAAAGCTGTACTTAGAATTCTTTATTCAGCTGCAAATAGAAAGTCTTATTAATAAAACTATTTTTTACTTCTTCAGCTGCACTTTTAAAAAGTTAGGTTACAGTGAAAAATTGCTAGCATTTCTCCATGACTTTTCAAGGTAGTACCTCTGTCTTATCAGGTTTACCCTGGTGTGATTCCGTAAGTGTGCATACGGTACAGAATGAGACATTAATGAACTTGACAAGCTGCAATATATTAAAAGTAAGCCTCTAACATGCATATGTATACACACCTTGTAATATATACACATTTCTCTAATTCTTTCAACTTTCCCATTGCTGTATTGTAACGTAAATCTATTGCTACTTTATCTGGAAAACGCTCATTTTTCATGTCTCAACATTTTGTTTTCTTCTAAGCAGAGAATCCTTCTTTTGTGGACTCCTGCAAGGCTCAGTTCTGAGCCCTCTGTTCTGTTCTCTCCCAGGTCATCACCTTACTACTTCCTAAGCATCGAACCTGAGGTCATCAGTCACCTGTAATCTTAACCACCACACCAGCTTCAGTGATGCTTATCTGTAGACACTTTAACACCTGTTAACATATCTCCTTCTCCTTTGTCCCTGCTGTTCAAGTAAGCTGTAGGCTTATGACACCAAAGCTCGAGATGTGCTCAAAGCAAGCATCTCTTTCATTATTTACCCCTTCTCTCTGCTCTCTCTCAACTGCTTCCATATTTCATAATTTCAGCATCAATCTGGTTCTTCTCCTCCTGCATTTCATCTGTTTGCAGACTGCCTGCTGATTCCTGAAAAATTCTCTGTCTATAAAAATTTCCTTGGCACACAGCCGGAGTGTGCTTTTTTTCCCCAAAAAACTGTGAGGGCAACAGCTTACTCAGAATCCCAGACCTAGCAATGGAAAGTTTTGAAGACTTTGTCCCTTTTCGAAGATACCTCCACCTACAAGTCCAACCCTGTTCAGCAGTTGCTATCACTGATGTCTGAACTGTGATCTTCCTGGCCATAGCCACCCATGTGCTGGAGGCCAGTCACTGCATTTCTTCCCTTCCAAACACGAGGTGGGAGAGCAGAGCCTTTGGAAATATGCCCTACACACATCTTCACCAAATTCCTCATCTTGACTTTCATCTGTTTTCAATTCAGCTACATCTCCTTCTGCCCTAAATCCAAGCTCTCCAGCCCTACCGATGTACAGACTGTAATCCATCCTCTAACACACAGAATGATGCTCCAGCACCTCGCCCAAGGGTAAGTTACAAAAAAAGAATTAATTTCCTCCAATAACCCCCTCCCTCTCCAAAGTATTTCATTGGAAGAAATCTACAGCAATGCAACAAGAACATGGCATGCCACATTTTTTCATGCTGCAACTGCCCACCAACCAGCTACATCTAATATACAGCCAGCTGCTCTTCTTGTGTCTTTAGCAAAAGTTGGAGTACTCAAAGGACAAACAAAAACAAAAGAGAACAAACAAAATAAGCCAAACAAACTCCCAAACACACACACAAAAAACCCAGGCATATATGATCAGCCTTTGTACAGAAAAAATTACCTTTGCACACTATTCTTGTTCATTAGTACTCAAGTCTATAAATAACTTGCACACACTCATGTTCATTCAGCTAGGGCAAGGCAATTCTGACGGAACTGGACAGCTGTACTAAAAATGGGAGAAAAATATATAATGGGGAAAGACAAGTTTTACCTTCATATAGGTTAAACAGTTTACAATTTTGCTTAAATAAAAATGTGCATAGTTGTTCTTCTTTAGAGACACACACAGAAATGAGCTGTTTGGACATAGGTATCAACACAGACAGAATAGACATCAAGGGTCAATTAAGACGCATCAACAGGCATCAAGAAATTGCTCAGGGGATTTAAAATGTGTGGGATTCTTTCCTTCATTACAACCAACTCCGTTTCTTAACATAGCTTACTAAACCTTAATTTTTTATTTAAGTAACAGTCTTACAGTGAGGTACTTAGAACATCATTCTAAGGTGTTCTAAGTGAAGTTCCTAGAATTGAAAAATGTGTTGATCAAGACCTAGATTAGTCAATCACTTATTTCAATTTGGTTTTAAATTTTATGTTTTCATTTTAAATATTATGTTAAGAATCTATTTCAAAAAACAAAACATTGAAATGCTTATTGCTTTTGGCTTTATTTTGGTGGAGATTATTCTTAAAAAATAAATTTAAATAAGCAAAGAGTTTGCTTAATTTAAAATTCCTGCATGTTGAAAATAAATATAAATATAGTAAAAATTAATTATAAAAAGTAAGAATTGTTTAATAAAGCAGCTGTTAAAGGCGTTGGTTTTTCTTACAACTATGTCTAGTATAGCTGCATCTGCTTTGGTATTGCTGCACATTTTACTACACAAAAAAGTAGGTGTCACTGTACTTATAAGCATAGCAAATCTTATTTCTTCACACATTCATTACATATGACATTCAATATTTTTCTAACTCAAATAATGCCTATCTTCAGTTTTTTCTGTAGGTCATCATCAACCCTATCCTATTTATTTCCTTTGGCGCAATTCCCACAGGGTTACTGCAAGGAATTTCAAAGATTCAGTATCATTAAAGGTTGCCAACTATGCATAAAAGTAAGAAGTGACCCTTTCTCGCACTATAATCTGCTCAAAGAACTTCCAAAACACTTACTGGAAGTTTTATAATAAAAGTCAACAATATTCTTGTAGGTCGTATGGTGTCTTTCAGGAACTCAATACCTTTTTCTTTAAATGTTGACTGTGCTGAAGTATAGGTCCCGTCTGTAAAACAATTTCTATATCTATTTACATTGACCATCCACCTTCTAATGGGCAATTGCACAGAATCTTTAAGAATGCATTTAATGTGGTACATTTAGTTCCCATGAAAGCAACGTAGCAGATGAAAGAAGGAAGAAAGGTAGCAGTGGCATCATACTACCTACAGCACACTGTATTACCACTAAGTGTTTGATGGACCATGGTTTGAGAAGCACTGCTCTGTTCAACTATAAACGCAGGTATTTATAGCCTATCAGATATATTTAGTGTCGTAAACATCCCCTTTGGTTGGAAAAATTAAATTACATACACTGTTTAATAATAGGTGGCTGGTTTGTTTTCTTTTTCTTTTATTCTTTCTTAAATTACAAGGCTAATGAGGCATACAAAATGATTCTAAGTTAATTTAGGAAAGGATGTAAGGCTTGCTTTATGGGAAGGTTATTGATTTTCAGCAGGAATCTAACTATGTCACATACTAATAACAGCATTAAATGTTTTGTATCAAGGCAAGAAGGCAAGCAAGTTGCAGACTCTTATGATTCACGGATTTACTCCCAGACATAAGAAATATACATTCATGCAAACTTTGTATCTAAAGCTTGAGATATACTATAAGTAGTTCCCAGTGTTCTCAGCTGGAAGATATCCTTGTACGTACACAACCTCCTCTTGCTGTTCTAATATAACTACACCAACTCTAGGGTCAGGGTCATCTCAAATAGCCAACACTGGGTCTGACCAAAAATGAGTTAGAATTTTGAATTCAGTGGCATTAGGATCAGGATGCAGAGAAAGGGGCAAAGATGAGGATGTCTGTGTTCTTTGGCACACCAAACCCAAACTGGATATGGAAAGCATCTCAGCTGAAAGAAAGGGATTCCTGCAAACAGCAGCCACTAGAAGCCACAGATTTTTCTTGATATCTGAAAAAATGTATCTTGACTCATCAAGGATTACCGGACATGTTGAATTCTTTATCTAGCTAAGAGCAATGGAGCATCTTTAATTTTCCAGGATCACAAGTGGCATTTGTGGTGGGCAGATGTATCCTTTGTGGAGAAGTGCACCACACAATCTGTTTTCAAGATTTCTAAACTATTAATGGGTTAATGCCAGGGCTCCCCAAAGTTTCTACTTCCAGTTGTACTGGTCTGAGGTAGAACAGAGCTCTTAAACTGAAAAATAGAAATCTATTACTTTGACCACCTAAAATTACCAGACAAGGCAGACAAAGAAGCTGCTTTCATAGTGACTTCCTAGAGCACATTGTCTTTCTGGGTTTGATAATGCATTTAGTTCTAAACAGCAGCTTCCCTACAACTATTTAACTACGTTACTTTGCCCAACTAATGAAATACATCTATACCAGAAGAGTTTTTCCTTCATGACCTTTCCTATACAGCTGAGGTTTAACAAGCGCCTTGTTGGCTTTAACTGCTCTACAATGCTGCTTTTTGTCCTCTTATGAAAAGCAAGAGACCAGCCTTACAAATTCAAGGCTGCTAGATGCAAAAGGAGATCATAAAGGGTTAAATAGTTGGCTGCAATCTCATAGATATGTTCTTCAGGCCGTTTGAAGCTGTGCTCATTTTCTACCTGCCAAGGATTTTGCAATTCATACATGTATCGTAATTTCAGAATGCTCATTTAAGCTCTCTGGTACCATAGAAACTTGGGAATGATCATTGGGAGTGTTTTTCATTTTCTATCCTCTTTCAGCTTCAAATACATCTTGGGAAATAAATTACTTGACCTATTGGATTAAAATAAGATAAAAACTCCACTATTAAGTTCTGTACTAACAAAATTCATGGTAAAATTTCTGTTAAAATTTGAATCCCGTTCTCAGCCAGAGCCTGCAAACTGCTTAACTTTTCCTTGCCCTTGAGATGTAAGCCTATTCATTTAAAGTTTCCTGGTTTTGCTCCGTTATTAAAAACGTCTTTATAGACTTGCTATTGGAAAGATTACTATAGTGGAGTTGCTTGCTCTCCTATTTACCACTAATCAACGTGATGTTAAAAATGAGAAATGAGTTGCCTTCAGTCAATTTTCGAGCAGGCAAATACCCCTACCATTATATACCCACCAGTCAGCTTACTCTTTTGGGCAAGAAATGAAATGACTGATTTTGTTGACAGAACAATTTGTTGAGGTCTGGCTGCAATACTCTAAAACTTCAGCCTCCGCTCTCCTCAGAGCTGACCATTCCTTTCAACGAGGACAGCAGAGGTGGGCACACGCCCGGACCTCAGCCATGGAAGTTCAACATCCACTAGATCAATGCAAGCGTCCCTGTATTCGGCAATTTAGGCAACTATCTCAACTGTGGACAAGGATATGTATTAATCCTGGCACCTTTGTTATGGGGACAATGACCTTCAGGAGAGGTGGGAGATGAAGTGAACAAGCAAGCAGTGCTAATGCCTTAAGCTGCCTCGGTTGTTTCGTCTGAGCCTGAAAATGGAAGTGAAATGCATCAGCCTGCGTCAGGGAACTTGTACTGTTTCTTCTCTGCTCTTACTTATCTGCAAACAAAGGCATCTGAATGAAGCCTGAAAAATTTGGCTGAGGAGATGGACCCCAAATCAACCCTAAAGCTCAAACCAGACTTGTGTTCTGTGAAGTGCAGAATGCACCTACATTTTTAAGTGTAGTATGGATTGTAAATTCCTGGGAGCTGGGACTCTGCTTCATCCCATTTGAGTTTTACTCTCAATGCTACGTAACAGTAGTTAAGGAGATACAGGCCCTGTAAAGTACTTTTTATTTGAGATAAGTTCTTTTCATCTTGACTCACTTTAAACCAAAAAAAGCCGTAGCCAACAAACAAACAAACAAAAACCACTCACAAAGTTAGCCTAATACACCTGCAATTAGCTTAATGCATTTTACATTTTTACAACTAAAACTTCTTCCCCCTAATCCTGAGGCTACTATTTGCTCTTCAGGGAAATTCCAGTGGAGGCTTCCTTTTTTTTTTTTTTTTTATTTTTGCAGATAGTGTTTTATCTTTGATATAACGATCTAGTTTTCCATGCAAGCTTGGGTGTCAACACCAAACTTTTAAAGGGACTAGTTTGTATCCCTGTAATTTATCTAGAAGATTCTGAAATGAAACACAGCAAGATAAATCTCATATTAAAACTGAGTGTGTTCCTTTGCATTTTTTTGCCTCTTACTATCATGGCCAAAGTTATTCATATTGCTATGATTAAATCTAAAGTTATGCCTTAAACTTATGTCAGACTAAATTCTGTCACTTCAAAACTGAAGTAAATTAAAAAAGCATTGTCTCTAAGTCTCCCTAAACCACTCGTTAAAATTACATGTTTAATATTAATATAAAAAGTCACTGAAGCTCAGAGTATCAGATAAAAAGGAAAAAAAGAAAGTTAAAAGCAATAATATAGGGTAAGACACTGTAAAACGTGAACTGATACAAGAGGCTCGGAAGACATTAAAGCCTTTTTAAAAATGTAAATCTTTTTGAAATGTTTTGGATTTGGACATTAAAGCCAGGAATATCACTGTTCTCCCAAAATGCAAGAAGGATATTGGAGAAGGATAATACATACCTATTATGTAGATAGTGTCTACCACCAAAATCAGAACTAGCAGGAAAAGCTATGCATTGTTTTCACCATTCCTAAGTAAAAAGCTTACTTCCATTTTTGTGAGGATGAAAGAAGAAATATGGATAAAAGGGTGACTGCCCAGAAACCATATGAAACTACACACGCAGCCAACAACATACGGGATCTCTGTCCCACCTAACAGGGTCCAGCACGGCTACCAAATGGTCCAGCAGCTAAGACTGTTTTCAACTTGTTTAGCAGCTGGGAGCAGGGGAGTAATAAACAGGTGAATTATTTAGCAATTTGGTGAACAAAATCCTATCCATTTCCAAAATCACAATTTTACCCTTGGAACTACAACAGCAGGTACGAGCAAACACCTGACTACACCTATCAGGTGCAGAGAGAGGACAGTGAGTGTGTGTTAATGTGCAGTCACAGCATGGTCACCATCTCACTTCTGTGAGTAGTGTCTAGACCTCTACTGAGGTAATTTTGTCTGCTAATGTAACATCAATCTGACATTTCCTTGCAAAAGGAATAAATATTATCCTGAAGCAAAAGACACTGTCTGCAAGACAGTTCAGGGTGTGATTCTGAAACAGGTGGTATCAGTCAGAATGATCTTTCTCATCATGGTCATCAATTAAAAAAAAAAAAAAAAAAGAGAAAGAAAAAGAAACTGTGTAGCTGTGGGAGGCACAAAAAGTGCCTGAGATACTATGAGGCAACATGGTCATTGCTGTGAGCAATCTTCAAGCATCTGGACCAGCTCTGAGAGTATGAACTGGTCCCACTCAGTGCCCAGTGTTGATACTTTACATGTCAGCAGCTAATGAAAAAACGTCTTGCTTAACAAAGGAAAAGGGAATATCTGCATAACTTTCTGCCAGTGAGGCCTATTTTGGGTAGCAAGTAGCTGGTTACTGATGGACATTGCCACTGTCTCAGACAAGTACAAACCAGGCTGGTGTAGCCTAGCAACCCCATACAAAAATGATTCTCAAAAAGGGGATTCTCCTTGCATCATTGCCATAGATGTGCTATCGAGTGCAAGCTGAATCGTATTTGCCATTTCATGGAGGCTCAATCCCCCTCCCCACCTGAGCCTAATCCCCATGTTTGGACAGGTACTGTCATACATACACGTCGAGAAATCCTCTTCCATCAGAGAACTAAACACAAATAAAAAACCAGAAGTCTAGGGGCAAACTTTACCATGCTAGGAATAGATAGTGGAAACAGCGCTATTTGTATAGGTCTACTGCAGTTGGATTCCCAGATAAACAGGAGGCAAGGAAAATTCACACAGCACCTTGTATATTGCTGACTGTAATGTATGCCCTTGTTGCCTGGATACCTCTAGTGAATTACCGAGCAAGGGTGCGAGTCTTTTTCCTAGTCAGTATTAAATAACAAAATCCCAACCTACTACTCCGTAAGAGGCAGAAGATGCACATGGAGCCCTCCTGCATCCATGCCAGCTGAGTGCCAGAGACAGATCAAGCCTTGAGAATTTTAAATCTTGTGGGTTGCTGTGCCACGTTATGAACTAGATCTCATACAATTCATTACCCAAGTTGCAGAAAAACAGTTCAAGAACTCAAAATAATGAATTCTGTCATTTCCAATAGAAGTGTGAAGGGAGAATTATGAATGAACCTTTTAAAAACACGTATGTGGAGGGAGATTGCCCTTCTACAAAATGAAAGCAGCAGGCTTCTATTTAAATGGCCCAATCCTGAAAGCGAGACCTTTCATTTTCAATTAACTTAAATTGACAATTGAGAAAGGTTTGAAAATGTTGTTGGAGCCTTTCAGTTTGATAGATTTCAGCTCTGACATTACACACAGCATTCTGACCTGATTTTTAGGGAGTACTGTTTTAAAATTGAAAATTTGAAATGAAAAATATTTGATTCAATCAAAGCTGCTGCAAGACATTCAAACATCTTAATCTGTTAGAAATGCATTTTCCCTATTTTCTCATCATGGTATGTTATATAATGCATCATTCATTAAGATACATTAAAACCTAAGAGCCATGCCTTCCTGAAACCTTATGTTCTTTTATGTTGCAGCGATATTTTCATTGAGAAATTAAATTCTATCACCGAACATATTACCATATACAACAGGTAACTATTTTCCACAGAAATAAAACCTTTCCTTATATTCTAAAACAGTCTACATTACCAGCCTATACTACCAGAATAATGCAATTATCTAATATTTCATACCTCATATCAACATGACACAACATAGGCAAATCAAACTAATTTTCAGGCTTGATATTAAACAGTCTAGATTGTTTCATTCACTTTTAAACGCAGAAAGACAGCAAAAGAAAGACTTCCGAACAGCTGAACCACTTCATTAAATAAAAAATGAAAATAAATAAATCAGAGAATATTTCAAAGCTCACAAGCAAGAGACAGAACTTTGAAATCATTGAGAAGTGAGGCAGAGAGATCCCCGCATTGAAAGAGTCCGTTTATCAATTAATAAATGGAGTACGTTGCCCCTGCTACTTGACAGATGTAAAAGCACAATCTGCTCAGCTCAGAACCACGTTATACCAGCGATGCAGTCTTAAACCAGTTGTGAATTATTATTGTTTTGTTATAATAGACTCAATTGCCAAATAAACAAAAACAAACAAAAAGTTGACGGTTTTTTCCATCACATGGGTTACCACATTACTAGTTTTGAATTTTTTTCAGGAAGTCTCTTTCAATTAATGACCTGCTAAGAAGAATTAATATGGTTTAAAGTAATGTTTTGTTTCTCGTAGCCAGTGGAAATTGATGTACATGATGCAGATTTGCAGGTAACACTGATGACGTGCTGGACCCCATTTTTCCACCCCAGTCATAAAGAGCTTGAAGAGACAACAGGGACCAACCTCTTGTAGTGTTGAGTCCATACGCACATGATATAAATTCCACCGCAAAGTTTGAAACAGGAGCCGTGTCAAGCAGGAGGACCAAGTTCTGTTCTTGCACTACTGTAGTTGTTTGGTAAACTCAGTGGGATCAAATAGGATTTGATTCAGAGATTAAAATTTGGCCAAGCAATACTAGGCCACATCTGGAGGAATGGCAGTAGCAAAGATGTGTTTATACTAGACTGCTTTTGTTAGGAAGTGTTGTGGTTTAACCTGGCAGGCAGCTAAACACCACACAGCCATTCACTCATTCCCACGCAGTGGGAGAGAATCGAAAAAAAAAAAGGTAAAATTCATGGGCTGAGATAAAGACAATTTAAGAGGACAGAAAAGAAAGGGAAAATACTAATAACGATAAAAGAATATACAAAACAAGTGATGCTCGATGCAATTGCTCACCACCCGCTGATCGATGCCCAGCCAGTTCCTGAGCAGCGGACCCCTGGCCAGCTCTTCCCCCAGCTTTATATGCTGGGCGTGATGTCATATGCTATGGAATAGCCCTTTGGTCAGTTGGGGTCAGCTGTCCCAGCTGTGCCCCCTCCCAAGGGGATACACAAGAAGTGTGCACCCGCAGCCTACTCGCTGGTGGGGTGGTGTGAGAAGCAGAAAAGGCTTTGACTCTGTGTAAGCACTGCTCAGCAGTAACTAAAACATCAGTGTGTTATCAACATTATTCTCATCCTAAATCCAAAACACAGCACTATACCAGCTACTAGAAAGAAAATTAACTCTATCCCAGCCGAAACCAGGACAGGGAGTTGGCCTGGAGATGATTTAATGATGTGCGCAAATTAGCAGTAAACGTCATTTGGCCATCCAAGGAACTGGCTATTATAGCCAGGCCACAAGAATCCCATTTTCCTCACTGTACCTCCTGTGTTCTTCCCTGGTGGGAGGCAGGATAGAGGGCAGTGGTAGCTCAATGCTACCTGAAGCTCTTCCCAATACACTGCCTAAGGGTACTTATAATAGCCGTCTTGAAAATGCAAACTGGACCTCTGCATTGCTCTGGTTTTACACTACTGCTACTAAGTACAAAATTTTGGAATAGAGACATTCCTCTAGTTATGTGAGATAAGGTGCGGAAAAAGTTATGCTATGTGTTAAGGAAACACAAAGTTTGTGTTCTAGGAAATGAGTCCAAATGTGTGAGCTGCTAAAATCAAAGGTAATGTCACGAACAAGACAACAGCATCCTGGTCTTGTCCTACACCTGATTTTTCTTTTTTTTTTTTTTTCAGTATAGGTATGAAGTGAGCCTTAGGCAGCCTGGTGCGCTTTGGTAAGAGAGAGAGGGACAGGGAGCTGAGTACTGGGCAATGGAGATATCCCTTTTAAAATTCTTATTTCCTCTCAACGTTTCAGAGACTGAAGGATCATGACAAGTGTGAATTGAGTTACAACAGAGCATTTTGAGCATTTTAAGCATTTTGTCCCTTTTCCCCTTATCATATGACTAGAAAAAGGAAAGAGGAAAAGAATGAAATTACCAAAACAGTGTTCATAATATTTGAAAATCACCTGCATGTATAGAAATGTTTCATATGCCTCCTGTATAAGTTGTAAGAACTTCTGTTCTTAAGGAATATGGGGAATTACATAGCACTTTGTAGTTTTCTCAGCACATAAGAGACTCAGGGACTTTGAAAGCTGTGTAGCATAATCAGTCTTATTCACTAACTCAGTTTTAACAAACTCAGCGTCAATAACAAAGGAGATGTCACTTTAAACTACTCTACTGTCTTTGTAATATGGGTGAGAAATCACAATAAATCAAAGTATGTGCAGCACTGTACAACAAAAGGCCTACACAAAGGAAGGTCCAATTTAACATAACCATAGTTTACTATGGAATACTATTCACTATTGCAAATGTGAAAAGTCGCTTTGAAATACTGTTATTGCAATCTACTGTCTACTTCACAAAATGCTTGACTATAGCTCCCATTTCAGTGTACAGGAACAGATGTTCAACTCACAGGTGTGACACCTGAAAGTTGGCTTTCATCAAAAGTACCCTGTAAACAGTGCACCTGCAACACTGTAAAAGCACTGGAAACACTGCTGGATCTGCCTGCAAAACTCATCCTTGGCTTGCTTTGCCTGTTTCATGTTTGAATTTTCCTCTTTTATAATTATTTTTCCCCTAAGGGAAGTATTTTGGGATTCTCTACCAAGGCGACCAGCAATGGCCAAGTGCTATTACTTGGAGCAGCCCTACAGTAACAAATCCACCTGCTGTACAGGTAGGTGATCACGGGGGCGGGGGCGGAGAAATAAATAAGAGAGGCAAACCAAAAAGCCTTCAGAAAATCTTCCTAAACCCGGTGCAAAGCCGTGACTTCGGCTGCTAAGGCGTCGCAAGTGCCAGCACAGCCCCAGGCAGCACCGCGACCGGTCGCCGGGGCAGGGGCGGCCGGCGGGGGCGCAGGAGCGCGCAGCGGGGCTGGGCTGCGCCGGGCTCCCGCGGCCCCGTCCGGCGGCCGGGACACCCGCACACCCCGCCCCGGGGCCCGAGGCTGCGCCCTGCGCAGCGCGTTTCTCCGGAGCGCCCCGGGCGCCGACAACAGGGACACGTGACCAGGCGTATTAAAAACAAATTTTAAAAAATGTTTAGAATTTAATAGCCCCCCCAAGCCGGCTCTGCCCGTTGTGCCACGAGCCGGGTCAACTTTCCCCACGTTGCACGTTCGCCTCCTCCGGCGAGGCTGCCCGCCGGCGCGGCGGGGTGCGCGGGGCTGTGTCACTCGGCGGCCGCCGGCGCCGCCAGCCCCCGGGAACTTACCGGCGGGGCCGCCCCGTCCTTCGGCCTCCGGCGGCGCGGTCGCAGCTCAGGGCGGCAGCATCCCCCGGGCCGCCTGCCTCCCCCGCACCCCCCGGCTCCCCGCGGGCGTCCCGGCGCTGGGCTGCGTGACTTGTTGGTGTGGCTGGCACCGTCTCTACCATATGCTGTAGTGGGAAGGAGAAGGAGGAGGAGAGAGTGTGTGGAGCGGGGGGGGGATTAACTTTGCTCAATGGCGACAGGGCAGCAGCCTTAGCCCAAGCATCAGATCGATTTACTAAACAAACTGAAACGTGGGTGGGGATGTTAAACAGTAACCAGCAGCCTCAATGAAAACTGAAAGCTGCTGCTGCCGACAGCGCCTGGCCCTGCGCGCAGCCCGCGCCCTGCCGGCGGGTGGGCCGGGAGCTCCCGGCCCGGCCCGGCCCGGCTCGGCCCGGCCCCGCTGGGCTGCGGCAAGGCGGGAGCCGCAGCGCCGCGGCGGGGCTTCACCCCGGGGCCCCCCGGCTGGCTCCGCGGCAGCGCCCCCCGGCCGCCGGGCCAGGGAGCGGCCGGCCCCTCGCTTCCTCGGCTGCAGCGCCCCGGCCGCCGGCCGCCCCACTCCGGGCTGCAACTGCTCCTGGGCTACGGGCGGGGAAATAACCCCCCGGGCCGCCCTGCTCTGCCCCCGGGGACGAGCCCAGGCCCCCCGCAGGGCCCGAGTGAGCGGCGACCCCCGGCCGCTGGGCTGCCCCGCTGCCCCCCGGCCCGCAGTCCTCAGCTCTCCGCCGTGTTTGGTAGCCACAGATTTGCAGGCGCCCAAACCTCGGGGGTTCCCCAGCGAGTGTCGCTCCCTTTGCTCCACTGAAATGTCACGGGGGGGGGAAGCCCCCCTGTTTTTAGTTAGGCGCCTGGTTATATAAAGAAACGGGACCAAATTCGGGGATCCACTGCAAACTCTGGGTTCCCTGCACTAGAGACACCTCGTCGGCCTCTTACCACCGGGAAGGTCGTGACACAAGGAAGTGTTTATAAAATAATAATTGTCATTGTCCTCCGACATTGAACATTCACAGACTCGAAACAATAATTAACGCCTTGCCTATGATATCACCAGCTCACACCCACAGCGCCATCAGGAAGAAAGCAAATAATTCAAGCAGTGAAGGTGTTGTCTTGTCACTCCAAATATCATCCGGGGGCCTCCTTGGCGGCGTGAGAGGAGGATATTTGGCAGAAGTTCCCATGCAAGAATGAAGAAAGTCCCCGTAGAAAGGGATTGCCTTGCCGTGGATGCGTGCACATGCCTGGCTCCCATAACTGCACACCCCTGTCAGTGATTTAACGACACTCTCGCAGGAGAGGCACTACGCGGGCTCTACACAGGAAGGAGATGGGAAAAAAAATATGAAAAATGTTCTCTTCCTCCAGCCTCTGAAAGCGGCCGGTGATTGATTGGTTTCTCCACTGAGGAGATCAGCGAGTTTCCTCCACTTTCTTACCGATGGTACCTTGCCACGCTGTTGTATCTCGTTAAGATGGCCAATTCCTCATTTCCAGAGTTTGCCCGTGGAAACTCTGGGTCCAATTTCTAGGGGCTTTCGATTGTCTCTTGGAGGGAACAAAGGGAATTTTGCTTGACAATTCCCCCCCATTACGAAACATTAATAATCACGGGAAATAATTGCCCAGATAGCCACAAGGAAGGTGTAAATACATCCAAAGTCCTCCGGTGTTATTTCAAAGGCGGTTTTTAAAAGGCCAATAAAAGTCGCCGAGGAAGACTTGTTCCTGAGGAGTTCTTGCCCATCTCCTGCCGCAGATAAAATACTGCAGGCAAGGGCAGCACTGACAATGAAATAAACGTTACTGCTGCTGGCTACAGCGCGCCTCGGAGCAATCCGCAGGCGCAAACAGCCGCTTTAAAAAGTGCCTGTCCCTTACATGAGGGCTGGTTTTTACCTTTCTTCTGAGAAGCTCAGCCATATGCCGTGGGCTAATAACCGGTTTTCTTATATGAATACAGAGGATTGGGCGTCATTTCTTTGCTCTCTTAATTAGAATAAAGTTAACATACTAAAGCCATGTGGTCAGCTGTAGCAGCTGTATTTCCACACTTGCATCTGGATCGTAAACACAGATGCGGGCAGATTTGATGGAAGGGGGGGGGAGCTCAGGACGTTTTGATTCCAGTCACTTCAGCGTATACAAACGTTATTATTATTCTTTCTGCAGGAAAGGCACTGCTTCGTGCCAAAAGCAAATAGCTTGCAGAATAGTAAATGGAATTTCTTTCCTGTGCGGGGAATATTTGCGCGTATTTCTCATCACATAAGGCCACGTTTGATTTAACCTTAATGTAACTAGTGGTTTTCATTTCTACTTCAGCTTTTCCTTAAATGGTTTTTATGAAGTGGTTGCCTCTTTTAGTTATCAACAACGTTTTTGAGGAAGAGTGGGGGGCAGCACAGAGTCCCTTGACGGTCACCTCGCCGCCAGTGCTACCTCTGAAGCAGCATTTTCACGTGTCACCTCCACGATGAAATCACGCGACCGCCCAAAGAGCCGCAATAGCTGTGAATTGCCCCGGCGCCCGTGGCCGGGAGCCCTTCCCGCTTCCCCCAAGGGTGGGGCGTCCCGCCACCTCCAGTCCTGCCCCCCCCGTTGAGGATGCAGCACTAGGGCAGCGGCGGGGACCCTCTGCCCGGGATCCCCGAGAGCACGAGCTGGCCATCAGGGGCGGGAGATGCCCCTCTTGCTCACCACACCTCTCCCTAACTACATCCCGGGAGGCAGGGCTGGGAGACGGTACTGAGGTTAGGGAGGGGAGGAAATCCACGTAGCCCTTTGCAGCGGAGATAACGAATATTTCCAGGCGTGGACCTCAAGGGGGAAGTCCCAGACAGTATAGTTTCCGTGCCAATTTGCAGAAGCCCCTCTAAGCACTTGGCTGCCCCCGGCTGTGGCCGCAGACACCTGCCAGGCGGCTGCCCGCCGAGCTGCGGCCGCCGGCTCAGCCCCCTCGTCCCCGCCGTGCGAGCGACCCGCGCCCCGGGCGCGCAGCCGGGTACGCTCCCGCAGGGCAGCTACCGGCCGCCTCTGCCAGGGTCTGCCCTTCCCCGACCCGCTCCGAGCGGCGTTTGTCCACCCCTCGCCAGGCAGTCGCCCGGCAGTTTATCCGGGGAGCAAGCGAGGGGAGCTGCCGGAGCTGCCTCTGCAGGCGGCGGGGCAGGGGCTGGGGCGGCAGCCAGGCGCGGTGGCGGGCGGCCGCCCACCGCGGCAACCCGCCCGGCCGCCGCTCGCTTCATGCCGGTATCATTAACCTGCGGGTGAAGCAACTGTTTGTGTGCCCTCTCTCCCTCCCCTGGGCTGCTTTTTCCCTGTTACTGATCCATCCCTTGTAAATCATTTATGGGGAACTGGGCACTTCCCTCCTCGCAGGAGCTTCCCTTGAAAAACTTTCCCATCTTCAGGCAAGCGCCTTTTCTTTGTTAACACGAATAATTGATAAAGGACCCCAACGTGCCTTCAAAAACCATCTAAACGGCTGCCGGGAACTACAGCCACTTCGGGTCACGGGGTGCTCCTGGCTTTAAAAGCGCAATACAGGAAACGATCAGGACCAAACCGGTTTAAAGAAACAGCTGGTTTTATGTGGTTAACTGAAACCATAAATGGGAAACGCGGTCTAATTTTACAGGTTCTGGTATCGAGCGCCCAAGCTGATTTCTGCAGAGCCTTTTCCCCCTCCCCCGGATCAGAGAGCACCTGGCATTCTGGTACTAACCAATCTTTCTATGTTTTCTTGCCTCGAAAAACAGAGCGGGAGAGAAAGTGCATTGTTCAAAAGAAAAAGAAAAGCTGTAAACCTCTTAAAACTCTGAATCGTGAGATTACGCCGGCACCACGCGGCTATGAACCAATTTCAAGGGCTGCATTAGAGACTCTGTTTTCTTTAAAGGTTCCCTGGCTAAACTATTAATTGCCAGGGTTTCATGAAAGATTTGCAGACTTTACAATCATTTATGATCCGTGCAATAAAACTCGGAGATATGGGCAGACTGGTTCAAGGTGTAATGCAAAGATGTATTAGGTGCCCTTGGCAACTATCTGTGGGTGCTGTTTGTATTCTCCGAACACGCCCTTCACTGCAATGAACATTTCTGCAAACCGCGGGTTGGGTTGTTCATTTCCAGAGCTCTGAAGGTTCACACAAAAGAGCTATAGATTTCAGGCAGGGGAATCAAATGATTGGAAACTCATTCTAGTCCCCTGAAGAGTTCAAATGCAAGTGAGGTAATTACCCTTGACGAAAAGTAAACTTCGAGGGAAAATATATGCCTTTCCCCCTCGTAAATTAAAAGCCCGCGAGAGAGCAGATTTGAGTATTCAGAGCTGTAATGCTCTTCTGACCCCCATCAAGGCGGAGATTACATTATTGTCCGCCGCAGCAGAAGGCGGAGAGGAACCCCTCGAATCCGAAGAAAGACACCTCAAAGGGTATTGACGGTCCTCCAATGATATCCCATTTAGGAGCCTCACAGGCGAGCACCCTAGGCATTTTAAAGATTATCCCCCTAAAGATCTTTGAAGATTATGCTAATGACTGCAGATTACAAGAGTTTACTGCGAGAGCGGAGAAACAAAACCAGCCTCGTGGCGGTTGCCCATGGTAATTTTCTGCCTCTCTTTTAAGACGATTTGCGCCCCCCTCCCCCCGGCCGTTCCCCTCATTAGCAGCGCAGCAAGGAGGGAGGCGAGGGGGGCTCCTGCTGCCCCTCTCTATCTAACGGGGCGGGGGGGCTGCTGCTGGGCGGAGGCGGCGGGGTGCGCCGGCAGCGCCGGGCGGGGCAGCGCCGCAGGTAGCGCGGGCGGCGGCGGGGCGCGGGCGCCGTGCGAGACCCAGCCGTGCCACCTAGCGGCGCCGGGCCGCGCTGCCCGCCGCTGCCCGCCGCCCGCCGCTGCCCGCCGCCGCCCGCCGCCCGCCGCTGCCCGCCGCTGCCCGCCGCCCGGCGCTGCCCGCCGCCCGCCGCTGCCCGCCGCTGCCCGCTGCCCGCTGCCCGCCGCCCGCCGCCGCCGCGCTGCCCGCTGCCCGCGGCCTCCCGGCCCCCACCGCCTCCGCCACCGGGCAGAGGGAGGCCGCGGCGCGGCAGAAGCGCAGGCTGGCCGCAGCCGGAGCGAGGGGGGAGCTACCGCCCTAGCCGTAACGACTGCCTTTAAGTGAGACAGGGAGCAAAATCCTGCCAGCGTGTCAAAATGTTACACGCGAGGCGTCCCACGTATTGCAGGGGAAAAGGGAACGATCCACAGGCGAAAGGTTTCAGGCTGCCTGGATGCTTCCTTCACTCTCCGCTCCCCCCCCCCCCCCCCCCATCTTGACCCTTTCACCCCACAAATATTCATCATGTAGATAGATTGCTAAATAGAGTATGAGAGCCACGGTCTCCGTCCTGTTTGTTCCACCTGACCCATGTCAGTGATCCTATCAATGCCTTCCCAGGAAAAAGCACATTCTCTGATCATGCAAATAGAGGGTGGGGGGCACATCATCATCTAGGACACTGTCATTAACATAACGGTAGTGAATGTGTGGAAGTACAAATCATGTTCACCGTGTTTGTTTTTCTGATTAAAAATCCTGCCAGGCTAAAGCAGGAATAAGGGCACAGAAGCACAAACACAGTTACTGATGTAATGAGAACAAATATAATGAAGACGATTCCCCAGATAAAGACAGTAACTACATATTTGGAGATATTATTTTGATCTTGTTGCTTAATCCAGGCCATGCTCATGATATGCTTTATGCAAATCGTGATTAATTTCTTTTCCTCCCAAAATACAGTCAAGAGATGCATGCATGAACAAAAGATGAAATGAAAAATATTTCATAGTTATTGTAAGTACTTCAACATACCATATCTAAAAACACGGGTCATAGCAGATCAGCTTTCTAAGGATTTGTTGCTTGGTCTACGCTTGTGGAGTGTATTGTTCTGTCACTATTGTTCTGCCTTTAACGTGATTCAGAATATACCTCATGCTTATCTATACAAACGATCAAAAGGGTTTATATGCATGGCAATTTCAGCGTGGATACATATCTGCTAGTCTACATGCTCTGTCCAATATGGGCTATTCTGAAATGATCCTTACTCAAGTGGAGACTTCTCCTTCTATGTTTGAGTATGCAGTGGTCCCCTTAGACTGCCTCCCAGGAGATACAGGTCTTGGGAGATACCTTGAAAACTGTAGGACAGGTAAGCAGAGGACATTGCTGTTGAAAGAGGTTTAAACAGTACCAAGACGAGAACACAGCAAAACTGAAACAGGTCAGAGCAGAGATTAACAGGATGAGCATGCATCTGATACATAATTTGTACACAAAGTAGTTCTACCTCATTGATTCAGTTAGGGATGATTGAATTCAAAATGTAGGCAGGGCAAAAGAAAATTATCTTTTACTGATAAGTGAATATAATTCACACTGCGTATGCTGATAAACAGTGTGTATACATTGATATTGACAGTGTAGACATGGCATGTGAAAATCATCCTTTGCTTAGAACTGGGAATAATTCAATCGCCATGACATCAACTGGTGAAAACTTCTGCATTGTTTTCAGTTGGGCTCCGCAGGAAAAAGAAAGCACCCTAGAAGTCTAATGAACCATTTAAACAAATTCCATTTGTCTGGGTTAATAATGATGGTTAAAACTAAGTGGTCTGTCTGAGCTATTTTTATGCTTATGTAGATGCAGAGAAGATGAGACAATTCAACTTTGTCTAAATCTTAAAGTTACCAGCTATTTTTATAGCATCCCAGAATGCATTGTGCTTGGCACTGGATTTAAAGAATTACAGAATAGCTTTGGAGCCCATTTTGGGTGTTAAATTGTTTAAAATAATGTTGTTTAACTTATTCCATTTGTAGATCCCCTGCCTTTTCTTTTCAGTGGAGGTACAGACTCATGGCAATACTCATGTTTTTATTTACTTTTCATAGTTACCTGTCACGTTCTCCTTAAGCTACACATACCACAGTGATTCACAGGCCACCACCTGAGAAGTGCTGCTTTAGGAAAATGGATGCTGACTCCTCATGGCTGGTTTCAGTTGAACTGGTTGCACTTTAACCGCTTCAACACAGTCCGCTCAGAAGCACATGGCTCAGGTCTTTAGTGCAGAAGAAGGCCTGAGTGTTGGCCACAGCAGCTGAGGCTGACGGGGCTGAGCCAGGTGAGTCCTGGCTGAGCCTGGCCAGTCCCACCCTTGCTCCAAGCACTTCTTCCTAGGCTCTTCATCCCCCACCAGCTGAAAGCTGCCAGTTCCTAAGATGTGCTACCAACCACTCCTGATATAACCACGTCAAAATGATCCAGCTTAACTTAAAAATTATGTCAACTTGTTTGCTTTTTAATCAGATGATTCTAACAGTACTGGACACGCATGAAGTTGTGAAAGGAGATCTGAGGGGGGATATAATCTTCAACATACAGATCAAAAGAGGACAGGCAGCTTGCAGCAGAAGGTGAGTGGCTATATTCTGCGTTAACTACAGTGTTGAATAATCTGGAGGTATAACTTTAGTCATCGGTGAGGGGGAGAACCTCTCTCTACTTTCAAGTTCTGAAGTCACCAGATCCAGAAGGGGTAGGCCATTTTATATGGACCTCAGCCTTGTATGTGCTCATATAATTACCAAAGTTATTTAGAACCCAACTAAGGCTGTGATTCTTGTATATTCCTCATGCTCTGTATAGAGCACAGCAGCATTCAGAACACATGATCAAACGCTACTATGTTCGTATTTATGTTAACAATATAAGCCAATTCTAATTTCTAAGGTAATAAAATAAATGGAGCAGAATGGCATTTTAATAAGTTTGTCTTAACACTGCTATTTAACATAGCTATAGATCTAAAACTCCACATTTACGTTTTCAGTAAGAACTATGTGGTACAACGCAGTCCCCTTAAGCATAACCTAAAGCCTAATGACAGTATGGGCATTCTTATATTCTAGATGATGAACCTAAAGTTGTCATTTATTTAAATATTTTACAAAAAACTAAAAGCTTAATAAAAAAAGTGTAAAAGCAAACATCATTTAAGATTGCTAAGAGATGATATATTTACCTATTAAATCATTTGTAAAATTCAGTTGCTAACCCCAGGAAATATGTTGAGGTCACCATAAAAATAACTGCACTCCATAAATCATATCACACTATATAAATTAATACTTGCTAACTTTCAGTGTATTTTCTCATACTGATTTGTACAAACAAGCGTGTTTTTTTCAAGGAATGGGAAAGATCAATGTATGTTTTTGCCAGCCTGCCAGTAGGATCTTTTAGTGAAGTACTCAGATTATTTTTTCCTAGAAAGTTTGTATGTGTAGTTTGATAGCATGCTAACATGAGTGAATTTGAGAGTGTCCACCTTTCCCCGAGAAAAGGAAACAAAAAGACCATTTCAGGCAGGGTGATGTGTTGGTTAGAAGAAATGGAATGCATCAAACTAATTAAAAACCAGCTGTTTTAAGAGTTATTGTTTTGCCTCTGTAACACATGTTTGCCTCATGTAAACCAAAAGAGACATGCTGGGAAAGAGTACATTGAAAGAAAATTCTCTCCCCAGTGTGGAACACATTGGATCCTCCAAGAAAGATGTCCTTGCGGAACAGCTGCTTCTCTATTGTCTACGCTACCATCATCACGGAACAGCTGATTTGTCTTTGAGGGATGATCTGTATATATATTTATACATTTGTATAGATGTACTACTTCCTCTGCTTTCTCAATAGGTTTACTGTGTGATATTTTGCCAAGTTTCTTAGGCTCTCTGTGTTCCAGTTCCTGATTCATGTATCTGGTATAACGGGATGTTCCTCATGTTGGGACAAATAGAAGTTCTGGGGAGAAGGCCAGACT
This sequence comes from Mycteria americana, assembly GCF_035582795.1. NCBI lineage: Eukaryota > Metazoa > Chordata > Aves > Ciconiiformes > Ciconiidae > Mycteria > Mycteria americana. Next base: position 140,946,542 of record NC_134366.1, on the reverse strand, counting down.
CACGCAATAAGGGAAAGAGGCCCCAGACTCCCTAAAGATGAAGCTGCATGCTCCTCAGGTCTAGCACAGGAATTCAGATAAGTATACAGAACATGTGTGTAAGTAGACCTAAGATATATTTTTCAGGTGCTTGATATGAACCATGTGTACTGGAACCTACTTTTCCAGGACCTGAGTTGTATCTGAACTATTGGTGTGCACTGTTAACAATCTTCTGTTATCGTGTTTGAGCCTCAGGGTTGGAGATTTGTACTATGAAGTGAATTTCAGTCTTGCTTCTCTACTGGAGCATCTCTTCCTGATACCCTTCATCATACAGTGTTGTATGAAACAGGGAAGGGGATTCAGAAACATAAGTCTTAAATGAGCCCTATGACTGAAGAAAATTTCAGATGAAGCTTCTTGAAAAATCTTGCTTTCAAAAAGTCTCGTATCCTGACTTGTGAATGAACAAAAGCAACCAAACCAAGTTACCAGACTGAACAGGCTGGCAAAAGAAACTCTTTCAAGGGAAGAACAGCTATTTACATGTTTCAGAGTTACTGTCAGAGTTCAAACAGGTAAATTTACACCAATTCAGTTATATGCATATTTTGTCTTATTTTTTGACACTTGAATATATGTAGAGTAAAATGTATAGCTGAAATACATTTATGCAGCCCTCTTGTGGGCCTGAATTATGACAATTGTGCTAGCTACGGAGGCAGAACCTTTCTATATGCACATACCTATTGGAAGTATAAACTCTTTCAGTAGATGAATCCCCTTTCTCTGCTTTCATTCAAACCCCCTAATTATAGTTTTAATGCTTCACAGAAGGAAACTTAGAGAAGAAATTATGCCTCTTCTTAATTTCATTCCTTTGCATGTAACAATTTTAACAATTTGAAGTCCAGCTCTCTACAGTAGTTTCTGTGGCTTATATTTTGTGAGAGTGTGTAAAATGTAAACTCTATTTTATTTCTTTGTAAATGTCAGGAGAGTATAAATCAATAATAGAGTGGTAACTGTGCAATTAACTCATGTCACCCCTGTACCTTCACATTAGCATCACTGAGAATGGTATTACCCTTTCAGTAACCTCAGTAAAAGCAATAACATCCTTTTCTGCTAAAGTTAATTTTTTTAAGTGAACTTAATGCTCCTGAAAGGTGATAGATTGACAGTCCTCTAAAGTGAAGTTCCTTATTTGGTCATTGACTAGGAACTGTATGGGTAGTATGTAATTCCACAAATTATCTAGTGATCCAGCCCTGTCCCAGAAAGATAAGAAAGGAGTCTGGTACTTCTTTTTTCACCCATTTCATTGAGGCATCACAACTTAGATGTCAGTCGTCAGGGTAGTTTCTGATGCGTTTGCTGTCAATTAGCAAGCAGAGTTGGAATTCCAATTCATTTTCGGCAAGCAACCACACATTACTGTAATCAGTATTGACAGAAGGTAGACGGCCACCACAGACCCGCAAGTGAAGGCCCTGTATCCTGTTACCAATCCCCTAAGCTGTTTCATTTGCAAAATGGCATCGAATAGCAGTTCAAAAGGCATCAGGAAATCCTTGAAACAACTAAGGAGGTTAAATACAATATACTAAGCCTCTGTCAAGCTGGTAGTAAGATTTTGAAAGCTTTATGCTTACTAGGGAAAACGGAGAAAATTCAGTAAAAGAGCAAGTGGAAGATAATTTCATTACTCTTACACGTATATTTTAATGTATGAATTTTACACCATAGTATAGTACTAATGATGTCTGTGTATATTTACCAGAAGTTTGAAAGGTAATGGCACTCTGGGCCTTGTGAATGCAAAGATTTTCGTTCAGTTGTCCTCTCTGCCACAGATCTCAACTGTACCTCTCTCTTGTCTGTAAGGAAAATATGCAAATACTTCCCTATCTTGGAGTGGTATAGGGTACAGACAAATGCAGGGAGATTATGAACTGTTCTGATACAGTGGCAATAAGGGAGTCAGGGATGAAGCTGAGGTAAGACTGTGCCAGGATTCACCCTTTAATTGCTGAAGGGTCTTTCTTCCCTCAGATGTGGCTGCAGGGAAATGTTTGAAGAGCAATTACTTAAAATGGCACCTGTCTCTGATCTCTTTATAGGTGTACTTCTGTATTTCTTTGCAAACATTGAGCTGCTCTCATCAAAATCCAGAGGAGAAGAGTAGAAGAACCAGAGCTGCATCTACGAAAGTGATGTGGTGTGTCGGAGGGGTTCTTGTTTGGGTGAGAACTTGCCTTCTCTCTGTACTTGGGCTGATGTGTACACACTCCAGTGCAGCAAGGATGATTTCAAAGTAGTTTCTTTCTCAGTGGAGGTGTCCTGCCAGGCCACCATCCTCTGTGCCTCACTTGCAGCATGGACATGAGGATCCCCAGGAATTTGCATTTCCTGCATGCAAGGATTTTTGTCAGCAGCAGCAAGGTGATTTGGAGTGTTGGTACAGAGATCTGCATTGCACTGCCTTTTAAGTGTAGATATATGGACACATGTAGGACTGGCCACTGGCATGATCTTGACTGCCAGTACACACACAATGTGGCCATACAGTCCTAAAACCAGAGCAGACTGCACCAAACTCTCCTTTTGTCCTCCTTTAGTCAGTGATGTAGTTGCAACAGCAAAGGGTTGCAATTTTTGCAGCCTCTGCTTTCTGCCCCAAGTGAAGAGTTTTGCCATAAACATTGTCCTCTACTTTTTGGGGAAAGTGAGGAGGATTTTGTCTCTCATGTCAGTCTTTTCTGGAAAAAAAAAAAAAAAAAAAAAGGTATAACTGATGCAGTTTTCAGCAGAAACAAGTTTAGGCCCTTGGACTATATCTATACTAAGGGATCTACGTAAGACAGGAGTCAACAGTCTTACCTCTTTTCCTGTGGTTTTATAGGAAGGAAAGCTGAGAGGTTAGGCTGGAAATGAGCTACAGTGCTATCTACGCTTTCTACACCATCCCTTATCTAGACACTGAAGTGACAAGAGCTAGAAGGTATATTGGACATACTGCGCATAGTTAGAAGTGCTTGTAGTATTCCCATCCTATTTAAGTCCTACTGTTTTCTTTACAGTGAACCGTTCTTTGCAGCTCTCTTAGACTGAATCTGGCCTTTTGAAATGTGACAGGAATAAATATTTGAATTATGAGATGAGATTTTTTAAAATGTTTCAGGGACTTAGACATATCTTTCACTAAATGTATTGGAGGATGTGTTTCCAAGATAGTTTTTAAAAGATATCCTCTTTGGCTTAGTGTAATATTCTCTTATCTGGGGTAAATCCAGTTACTTAGATTGTAGAATGCTGTCGTGCCAGGTTCACTGGTGTTTTTCCTGTGGAATGCCCATCTGGGTTTCCTTCAGGTCATTTGCATATGTGGCGTCTCTTCTTACATTTAAATCCAACCACTCCTCAGTGTGCCGTCTCATTAATTGTACACTGGAAAAAAGAAAAGGAGAACACTGTGACCTGTGTATGTGTAGTACTTAGTGAGAACCTAGGGAATTATTTAATGAATTAAATCACCTCAGATATTTCTTCTACATTCTTGAATAGCCCACCAGATCCCATATGCCTGTAGAAATTGCTATAGGGCTCAGGTGGTCCCTCATTAGCTATAATGTCATTTAATTTCTTCCATCTTTATCCTGGAAGTACCTTCAAATAAAGCTTCATGGCGTAATTCTCGGTGGCCATAATTAACAAATGAGGCAGAGGAAGGACAACAACCCACATTTATGAGTGCAGAAGAGATCCATGTTGGTGGCAGACATGGCGGTATTTACCCAGTGGCAGCAAGCTAGTGAACTCAGCTGTCATTGGGAGTACCCCCTGCAGGGACAAAGGTAGTGCTAATTAAAACTCACTATGCACAAAAGGGCCATTCCTAATGAACATGTACTGATGAAACATTTAGCTGTGTCTTTTGCATCTTCAGATGCATTAAAAGTAGCTTTAATGAGAGATTTCTCTTCCCAGGAAGGGTTGTCAATTTTCCTGAAGGATTTCGGTCACTACCTTTGCTTTCTATGTGGAATCATGCAGTGACAGGCAGAGCATGCTGAAGTATAAAGTGTCTGTTAAAAATATTGTCATTTTTCAAAAAAGGTTCAGCCTGAGTTTCAGAGTGATGTTGTCAGGAAGCACTCTGGTGCAGGAGAAGAGGTCCTCTGTTCTCTCCAGCTCATCATGGGGGTTGGAAGAGACCTCCAGAGGTCATCATGGGGGTTGGAAGAGATGACCTCTGGAGGTCTCTTCCAACCTAATGTACTATATGAGTCTATGATAATTTCTGCACTTTTGTGAAGGACAACTAATGTGATAAATCTATATGAACACAAATGAGTTAATTTCATAAGAAATGTAATGCTGCCAAAGTCAATGGTAAAATTCCTCTTGCCTTCAAGGTAAACAAAACGACTTTTGTGCGTGGCAGAATGTGATTTTTTTGCACTGAATACATTATAGAATGTACAGGCAAACATTACCATACAATTATAACAATTTTTTATCGTAACTCTATCCTGACACATACTGACAGCCGTAAGCATGCTTTGACTTACAGATCTTCTGTAAATACTTGCTCTGGTTCAGCACCAGGTCATATTGCAGCCGAAGAATCCTCTTACATCTGTCTTTATCTTTTTTTTTGCTGTGGCTTTGAATCTGTCCTCAGAGCAAGACCAAGCCTGAGACCTGCAGCACATTCTGGGACCCACATGCCAGGGTGTGGATGGTGTGTTTGCACGGTGGAGAGCTGCCAGGCTGCTTGGCATAACCCTCTTTCAGAGCAGTCTGGATGTAGTCATGGGCTTCAGAGAGCCTGTGCACGTGAGAAAGCAAGAAATCTTTATCTGGCTTTGAATAGTAATTTGGGGTATCAGCATATCAGTTCGTATTATTTACATAACCAAATGGAGTTAGGCACTTGACTGCTACCAAAATTCAGTGTATTCACTCAGCGCCTGAGAGAACCTTTGAAAATCCTTGCTGGTGCCCCAGTATCTCTGCTTCATACTAATGAGCGTGCTGCGAAACTTTAGACACAAGGACGCAGTTAACAGGAATAACTGAAGCTGCAAAATAAGTCTGTTTACTACGGTTTTCAGTGTTACAGCCAGAATTTTAGGTTTCAGCTTTGCAGAAATAGCGTGCATCCTGAAAGCGTTCTCACTGTTAAAGGAGATCTGTGAAGTCATTGTCAAATGGGGAGTAATGTTTTGAAGTTGATCACTTGCATTTCTCACAGTAAACACTAGATGGCCATGTGGCCTTTTTCTTCTTGCCATGTTAAAACTTAATTACGAAAAAGCCCCTGTGGTGTTGTTGATGACTATAAATAATATCATATTGGGAAGTTTCTCTAGAAAATTTAGCCCATGTTAGACTGATTGCAGCAGGGTCAGAATTACACAATTGTATATAGTACCTGATAGCTACATACTGTGTCCTATATGAGAGGTAGTAAAAAATAATTTTAAAAAAATCTTTTTATGAAGAAAAGAAAAATCTCTGATAACAGTTCCAAAGTAACCTTTCAAGGTACATTCTGGTGTTGTAACATAGCTTGTTTTCATGAAGGAAGATTGCTTCATGTTACGGGTGAATATTCACATATCTATACATTGCTAATCCCTAAATTAAGAGGCATTTCATAGATATCAGTCTATAAGAAGATCTGAATACTATGGATAATTTGCATTCCCAAAGCATAGGCATCTTTGAGAATGAAAGTTATATTAAACAAAAGAGTTCAGCATCCTCACACATGTTGATCTAGGATGAGGTTTCCTTTATTGTTTTTGTAATGCATACTTTTTTTTTTTGCAACTGTAACTTCTTAAGATTTATTTGTAAACCTTGAATCACTAAACAGGAATTGATAGAAATTATTACCCTCCTCACATTTCTGTAGAAGTATTAAAGTATTCTTTCATTAAAAATGCAATATTGTTCCAAAAATTCTGATAACAAATAGAACATTCGTCCTTCTGTTTTTAACTTTTTAACAGGGCCTTTGACTTCCACAGGTTGAATATAGTTCTTACAGATTCTTTTTTCTTCCCATACTTTCATTATCTCTGATAGAAAGGATAAAAATTTTCCATCATCTGTTTTTGGTTCATTGTATAGAAAGAGGGAACCTTTATGGAAATGGTAGATCCATTGCCCACAGAACTCCTAGCACTTAAATGCAGAAATGGTAAAAAATGCCTTATGTATAAACTGGAAATACCTGATAAGTTATTTTATAACATTTATCTATAGAACTATGTATCAACATTCTCTTTCTGTCTTACAATAGACATTCAAAAAAGTAGCAGCACACTATATAGTCACAGAAAACCTACTGTAGACTGGGAAGACCTGATGAACTTCTTTGATGTTCCCTACATCATTGCGTATTCCAGAGTTGTTTAATAATGTAAATTATTAAGTTCCCTGAAATTCTCTTCAAAAAGTTATCCTTGCTTATGCAGAAGATGTGTACACCTTCCTTGACTTCTTTGGCTGCAAATTAGTTTAAATAGAACTTTATTGCCAAAATAAGGTAAATCCTGGCATTACTAAGTGGGATTAAAAATGCATTTCTTACTTAGGATACTACTGGATACCTATACTAAATGCCATTAAGATGTTAGATCTTTATGTTCTGCCCAAAGATTTGAAGCATGTATTTAAAGCAGTTTTTGGATTTTAGGGGGATGGCTTGTTCTTCGTTTATGTTAGCCTCGAGTGGCAGATCTTTATTGACCATAAATTTCTGGCACTCTCACAGTGCAGCTGCTTCACGTTTAATATTTGGATGGCAGAATGCTCAATAGTATTGAAAGCCAAGGAATTGGATTTGAGTTTAATGCACTGCTTATTACTCTCAAAGAGCTATTTATTTCAGGGGGGATCAGCTATGTATGAAGGCCTTTATATCAAACAGATGAGCAGTCCTTTGCTGTAGATAGGACGAATCCTTGTTTTAAAATCTTCAAGGCACATACATTGTTACCCCAGGTAGTTCCCATTACCTTCTAATTCGTAGATCTGGGCTCTTGTATTTTGCTTGTTCTCAAAATGCATTTGGCAGCTGTGAGCAGCTTTCAGTAAGATTCCAATGCACTTCAGCAGGCAACCCTAACCTGGTCCATGTTCAGTGCTGACCCTGCTTACAGTGGGAGGCTGGCCTAGATGGCTTCCTGAAGTCCCTTATGACTTGAATTATTCTCTGATTCAGGAATTTAATTTGTGTTCCTGAACAAAACTTTTGAGACTTCTTATGACTTCCTACCAGTTCCTACCTTTTTTAACTAACTATGATTTTCCGCCTGTTCTGGGAGAAAGCAGAAGTTACGGTAGATTTAGTTTCCAAACTATGAAGTTGGTCTCTAAGCCTGCATTTATGCTGTGGAATAAAACAGGTCTGGAGCATGGAGTTCAGCACTGGATCACAACTGTTCTTGATATTTAAATTTTAGCACACTCATTGGCACAGCTTAGCCCCTCCCAGCTAGCGATTTGCCTGCCAGCTAACAGACCAATGCCTGGATATTCTTGCACAGGGTGGCTATTCCCAATAGGCCATTCCCAAAAGGCAGTATAGATGTAGCCATCCTGTCCCTACAGGGGAAGAGGATTTCCATGGAGATGTGAGCTGATCAATGTGACTTCTTTTCAGGGCTGAGCTTCCCCTGTTCTAATTTATCTATTAGGATAGATATATTCTCATGCTCTGAGGATCATAGTGAAATATCTACTGACCTCAGAGCAGGCACCAGACTCAATTGCAAGTGCAAAGTCATTTGCAGACCTAAATTTGTAGGAGTTGGTAGGTAGAGTATCACTGGTTGAGACCTAGTGGGTCTTTGGGGAGCCCTTCATTCAGAAATTTGATTAAGTATGCAGATTTTCTACTGCTGGCACTTTGTTTAACAGTGTAAGAGCTGTGTGAAAGTTAAGGATGTTTGATAACATAGAAATAAGTTTAACTGACAGATATTTCTCGCTGCAAAGGCTGCCAGTTAAACATAACATGCAACTGTTCCTTAGATTTCTTTCAGTAGCTGACTTCAGTAAAGGTGAACTATGCTAGAGCCTTACCAGCACTATTGTTACCAACTCTGATCTCTGCTTGCTCTATTAGGACAGCTGTTTCCAAGACTGGTTTATGTCGCTTGAGGAGGAAGCCCTCTAATAAGCTGTGACAAGCACTATACAGTCAAATATGTTGACTGCTAGATGGTAGAATTGACTCCTTGCTTGCTTACAAGATCATAACTTTTCCAACTTTATATTCTTTGGGTGGCTTGCCAGAGAGATGAGTATTTGTAAAGAAATTTGCCAGATCCTTCCTTTTAGTCCAAAGTTCTTAAAGACCTTTGGAAAGGCACCAGCAAGTCCAGCAGCCTTCTATAGGGTAATATCAGCAAGTCCTTGTTTTATCTCCTATACTGGAAAGGGTACTGAAAATATAAAGGATGTCTGACAGTTTGACATGTTTTAACAAGTTGTTTATAGACTTGACTTTGACAGGAATTATTTACTGGAACCTTCATGTTCCTGATATTTATAGGATTTGGATTTACTTGCAGCAGTTTGCGAGTTTCTTGATCTGCAATCAATAGGTGGAAGGTTATGCTGACTTTGCAGAGTTGGTGACCTTTGCAATGTCTTTCTACCATGTTTACCAGCAAGTTTGGCTATGGACAGGTTACTGTTTGGCTCAGACTCCTCTTTTTGGTGACCCACAGGAAGGAAATGAAGCCTAACACAAGTCTTCAGAATAAACAAGAGTCAAAATATGTTTTTTGGTGATATCCCTAAAATGTTCTCAGTCTGGATTTTCCACTTACCTAGTAATCAGAATGTGTAAGCTGACAGAAACGTCAGCTTTTGTCACTGGCTTTGTCGTAAATCGTTGAATAGAGCCTCTTCTAAGAACACTCAGGCTGGGTGTAGAATGGAAGACTTTCTAGTCCCATGGGCTAGAAGTTGTACCAGGGGAGAGTAGAAAACAGATTATGCATAGAGCAACACACAACATAAAGTAAAATTATAGCACACTTTCCAGGTGCTAACCTAAAATGTTACTTGGTTGGCATCAAAATAACCAGGTATTGTTTTTCTGGAGAGGCCCATAAACATGCTTTTTCTTCAGCATGGCTGATATTTCCATGTTTTGTGAGCAATGGCGGTTTTTCAAATCACTGACATCATAGTAGGATGGTTTAATAAACTCACAGTGTTGTAGCCATTGATTCCACATGGAACATCTTGCAGGTGTTCCCCGCATGGAGGTCACAGGTTATAAGCACAATCATATTTAACTCCATAAAATGGATTACTTGGGCAGATTTCCTGAGTTTGCAATTTACTTTTGTAGCTACTCTGTAGTGCAGGTGGCACTTGGCGGTAGTAGAATGTATATGCTCATCCTGAAGTGACAGCCTTCTACCCCAGTTAAGTTTTCTGAAACACCAGGAAATCAATGTTTTTGTGATCACTGACACCTCACATTTGCAATTTTTTGCACTTTTTTCAGTATCTCACCATATGGTCCATATTCCACTTCAGGATCCTTTGTGACAGATTTATTATCCTATCCCAGCTGAGACACTCCGAGAATGTTCCACTGTTATCAATGATCTATATTATAACCACATAGCTCAAAATCACTGGGCACACAAAACATCTTACAGATATTTCTAATAAACGTTATACCACTTCAGTACTGATGGTGCCAGCTGAAAATTCAAAGCTGATAGACTGAAAATTGAGCTATAACTAAGCAAACATCTTCTTCCATATAAAAAATAGAAAGGTAAGAATTCCACACTGCTGTGTGAAGGCAGGGAAATAAATCTCTTGCTTCAGAAATCCATCCCAGTTTATTTTACATTCTTCTAGTGCAAGCTGATATAGTACAACACATCTACTTTCCCACTGCCTTTTGTGTTTGTAGCGGGATTTCACTTTTGCCGTACAAAAAATTATTTTAAATGGTAAATCATCCTGAGGAAATCAAGTTTTACTTAAATAAGAAAAATCATCTGCCTCAGTGTTGCCTGAACTGATGGTGACAGGTTTGAACAAACCAGTGTGGTGAACCCATATTCATGTGATTATACAACCCGAGAGGATCCAGCCATAAGTATCATATTAGTAAAGAGGGCGGGAAACTTCTTTTTGCTTAATATGTGTCCAAACTCTTACATAAATTCATATTATTCTTGATATTCTGAATTTTTTGAGGTATGATTTGACTTGGCTTTCCCAGTTAAATATTCAATCTTTATCAAATTAACTCTTAAACTAGGTCAGAGGTCTTACTATACTGCCTGCTTTGCTTTATTGATTACTATCTATATACCTTAAAATCTCAGAAGTAAATAAGATTTGCCTGCTCCACTGTCCAAGAGTCATCTGAGGATATGCGCTATGGTGTGCATCGTTGTCCCAGAGAAGTACCCTGAGGGCAGAGCTGGCATACTACTACTTGTTTTTAATTGCATGTTACCAGCTAGTTACTGCAAACATTGAATGACAATATGTTGTCATTTTTTACACATCCAAAGACTATAAAATACCAATAAAATACCATAAACAATAAAAAATAGATTTTTCTTTTATGTACTGAGTCATATTTTATCATATCAGCATGGAAAACCTCCGCATCCAGATTATATTTCCCTGTTCAGTGTTTAACATTGGAATTAGTCGGTTAATTTTATGGTCTATTGTTGTTTGTAGTGTTCAGCTTCAAAAATATAGAAGTTTACCTTGTTATTTGTTTAGAGGTCATGATGTTTGTCAGTTATAGGCATTTAAAAGCTAGAAACTCTAGCTTTTCCCAAGGAAAAGATAGCAACACTTCTTAGCAGTGTCTGTAGCAAACTAAGGTCCAACAGACTGTAATCATAGATCAATATAAGCTCACACCTAACCATTTCTAGTAGGAAGTATGTAGATACAAAATAAGGAACAAAGCAGCACTGGAAAGGAATATTGGTATGGAATTTACCAGTTATTCAAACTTTTGCAATAAAATTTCCATCTCCCTCCTGTCAAACTAAAATAACCCTGGGTTTTGGAACATAATTTTAAATCTAAATAATTTTCTTGATCCACTTCACAAAGCTGCCTTGTGAACAATTCTGTGGGCATAACGTATATGACACACTGATGTAGGGTAGGAAAAAGTAGCCAGAGACAAAGGAAAAGGGGATAAGAGCTTTTAAAGTATCCATCTCCTGTAATAACACACACTGGAGTGCTTGAACATACTTTGTTCAAGGGCCTTATAAAATATGCATAGTTTTATAGGCTAAGCTGCTTGTGAAGTAAATAATACTCTTTAAGAAAAAGAGCTTGTACTAAGAAACATGAGCACCACTATCCTCAGACCATAGGTACATAGACCGTGATGTTGTATCCTCTCTGTAACAGACTGAAAACACTGATGCAGACCTTCTTCCACTGCTTGCAAGGACTCTGGTATGTCAAAGTAGCTCTTTTACATTCACACAGGAGGTGTCTCAGACAATGCTGAGCTGCCAGTTTCCTAGCAGGATCTCCTTAGAACATGCAAGCTATTTTCAGTGACAATTTCCACTGTATCTATTGAGAAAATTTTGACACAAGATTCCTTTATTTTTTTATTTTTTTTTATTATTATTAAAATTCCTTCCCTAAGACTGAAGGAAAAGTACTGCAGTAGCAGCACACTCTACCTCTTGTCTTACTAGTTTTGCTGTTTCCTCCCCAGTTATTTATTTTTTCCATCCTTTACATCCTGGAAACCATCTACCATTGAAAGCATCCCTAAGCCACCTAGCCATTCTGAAGTACGCCCAACAAGCAATATACTATCTCAGGATATTTAAACTGTGTGTTGGTTTAAAATCTTGTGTGCTTCCTGCCTTTATTAAATTAATTGTTATGGATTATGAGTGTGGACCAAATTCATGAGAGTGACAAATATAGGATCCTAGAAAGTTCAAGCTGGAAGGAACCTCAGGAGGTCTCTAGTCCAGTCTCCAGCTCAAAGCAGGGTCAGTTGTGAGATCAGGTCAGGGCTTTAACCAGTCGGGTGTTGAAACTCCCAGGGATGGAGACTGCACAACCTCGCTGGGCAACCTGCTTCACAGCTTGACTGTCCACACAGTGAAATTGTTTTCCTTAAGCCCAGTCTGAGCAACTCCTGTTTCAGCTTGTGACCATTATCTCTCATGCTTCAGTCATGCACTGCTGCAAAGGGCCTCGCTCCATCTTCCTGATGATCTCCTTGTACATGTTGGAAGGATACTATTAAGTCTACGTGAAGGGAAGAATCTCTTCTCCTAGACCATGTTTTCCATTCCCCAACCATGCTATATGTTCTTGTAGTAAAAGCAAATTACACGGCAAAAAGGTCTGCCATGGGGCAAATGAAACATTTGCTGTTGTCCAGGACTGAAGAACTGAGTAAGAAGAATATGCCTGTGTGTCAGCTCACCAGAAGGGAAAGAGCTAAACACCTATGGACTTGAGGCAGATAGAGACTGTGAGTCCTATTGTGGAGAAGGAAGAGACTTGTACAGAAAGGCATGGCTGTTTTGAGCATTTCTGAAAATGTCATAAACCTCATAAGAACAGGTTTGAAGAAAGCGAGTAGGAAAGATCTTATGTTGCAGTGGGTGATCTCTGCATATTTAATTTTTTTTATTGTAACATTTGCTTTGCTGTCTCTCGTATCACTAACTGTCACACTTTGCAGGAATGCATCCATGATGAGTAGCAGGATATGGCTGCACATTTCTGTTGCCTTGGATCCTCATATGTTCTTAACTGCCTTTATAGGCCAGTACGCACTCTTTGAGCCTTTGATATTGCCATACAGTATCCTGATTTTGTATTTATGACCTCAGCTGACCTGTTTTTCCATCCATTGCCTCTTCAGTCTTTCTAAAATGGTCCCTCACTTACCATTGTCTTTCAGCTCCTGGCAATCATTATTTTAAAGACATCCTGTGTCAGAGGATGGGCATAGACCATCACACTTAATATTTACCAATGGACCTATCCTTCATGAAAGCCGTCTGGTCCTTTTTTGAAGGCATTTACAATTTTGGCCTCCACAACATCCTGTGCTATTGAGTTCCATGGTTTAATTCTCTCCTTTATGCAAGCATTTCCTTTTGTTTGTAAAATAATTTCTTTGCATGCTGCTTCCTCTTTGCCTGTAAAAGTTTTAGTCATCATTCATTTTTATGGATCTCTATCACAGCCTTCCTCAACTGCCTTTTCCCAACTGAAGAGTCCTAGTTTACATCATTTCTGTTCAGCTGATCCACAGTACTGATTATCTTTTCTTGCTAGTTTTTCTAGTTCTGCTGAAACAGTGGACATGCTGTTCAAGATGTTAGCCCATTGCAGACCTAAATAGTGGTATAAGAATATTCTTTGTTATATTTCTGGTTTTAAGGGTTGATGAAGAGTTCAGTTACACATCTTTCCTGATAAGAGAGCCTTGAAACTCTCATCAGCTGAAGAACGCTCAGATCTATTTTTCCCTTCGAGTAGTGTTTCAGGCTTATTCCTGAGAAAACTGCCTTGATTAATTCTATTATCTCTGCTCAAATGGACCTTTTTGTGCCTCTTCCAAAATTCGGTTTCAGTTTGATAAGCCAAACTGCTTAGGCATGATGGATGATTCCATGGGAATTGGTCAATCTATCCTATTATTTTAAAACCCTTCTTTTACATTTATTTCTATTTCAGTTATTCCAGCAAATCGGTATGGCAGGTTTTTAATAGGATTTTGTCTTTTAACTTCTTTCATGTTACCCAAAATTAATTTCAAGCATCTTCAGTGTTTTTTTCAGACCACAAAACAAATCAGCTTTTTGGTAGTTTTACTGTATTTTATTCCAGATATGCCCAGAGCTACAGATATCTCTTAGAAAGCTGGTAAAACTAAAACTAAGATAAAGATTCTTTTGCCTCAGTATGAAGGCCCTCTAACTCTTAGCCATGCTGCTTCCAGGCAAACAAATCTTCCCTAGCAGCCTAGCCTGCAGTGACCTATGGTAGCTTTTAGATAGCTGTGCCTCTCAAACATTGAAGCATTACAATTGAACCTCCTCTACATGGTTTGCAAAATGTTACACTCTCAGGCATGGGAGATGTTTAAAGCAGAACTTTTATTACCCTTGATATCTAAAAATAAACACAGTCTGGACAACCACCATTGCATCTAATCCCACTCTGAGAGAGCAAACTCAAGCTGCGGAGGACTCTGGGGCAGGTAACGAGCCCCTCGACCTTCTCACGAAACTACTAGTCTATAAAGACAGACAATTTTGACCTTGCACTCATTCAAAACTGCTGCAGATGCTCTGTGGCTGTTTTAATTAATGGGCTTACTGGGTCTTATCACATGAAATGATAAGCAGAATGTAATTTGTTGTGTCTAAAAACTGAAGGTAGTTTCACCTCATTTTTTTTAGAAAGAGTAAATCTAGTTTAATCTGTCAACTATTTCATTTGATCATGTATTATTTTGAGGAGGTTTGGATACAACTTTCACAGTCAATCAACTGGATCTGAATTCATTTTACCTAAAGACTTGCAATCACTCAGCACAATATCCAGCTGGGAGCAGCAAGAACTATTAAAAATATCCAATAAAACAAAAGCTCCCATTCCTTCAAGGACAGAGCAAAAAAGACACTTAAGCTGACATTTGACCCACTCGCACTTAACTAATAAAATTAAATGCAAAAAACACTCCAAATAAAAACTGAGTTAAAAATAAGGATATGCATATATAGGAAAAGGAAATTAATGAAATGCGTTTTTAAAATTTCTAGCACTATGAGGGTAAACAAAGAAAAAACACCAGGAGCTAAGCTCCACAGGTTTTAAACAAGTCCTCAAGACATTAAGAAAACGTACTCAGTGTTACAGTTCCTGGTTTATTTTTCATAGTGTAACTGACCTATAGGGAATTCCCAGGGGATGAAATAGATTCTGCTGCACTTGTTGTTTCTTTTATAATCAGGAAAAGCAGCATCATAAAATGTCATAACTCTGGCCTCAGACTGCTCAGAAGTTTGCTGCTCTAATTAAAAAGTGAATGTTCCCAATGTTTTGCCAAATAAAGCTCTTTTATAACAAATAACCTTTTGATGGGGAAACCACACTGTTTGGACACCAAAAAGTAATTTTAAGGCTTATCTTGAGTCTGTGCCATGGTAAATACAGGCTAGAGCTTCTTGCCTTTCCTCTCTTTACTGAGGAATCAAAACAGACGTATTTCAGCAAACAGCTTGTACAAATATTCTACTGTAAATGTAACTACAGTTTGGAGTGACAAATTCTCTTCTAATGACATTTTTAGAAGCATTACACATACTCCTAAATTAGGGAAATGCTTCTATAGGATAAGGTTGTGGCACTTATTCTATTATTAACATAAAGTTTCATTGCTTTTGTTTAACTGCCACAGAAAAGCTCCTTTTTGTCTGACTTTTTTTGGCCTTGGTCTTATGTCTTTTTTTCTTACCTTTTTTTTTTTCTTAAGTTTGAGGCTCTTCAAGCAAGTTACATTTGAACTGAGGGGCTCAGAAAACTCAGTAACTATAAGGCATTTTGAAGACACTCAAAATTAATTCAACACTCTTTCACGTAAATGCAGTGTCAATCCATAAACAGAACTGTCTTTACTAGAACACCCACAGGCAATACACTAAAGGTGAGAGAAGCCATAGCACCTTAACTTGCAAGCCTTGGTAAGTTACACCTATAGATAGACAACAGATCATAGAATCATATAATCACAGAATCATAGAATGGTTTGGGTTGGAAGGGACCCTTAAAGGTCAACTAGTCCAACCCCCCTTCAATGAGCAGGGACATCTTCAACTAGATCAGGTTGCTCAGAGCCCCGTCCAACCTGACCTTGAATGTTTCCAGGGATGGGGCATCTACCACCTCTCTGGCCAACCTGTTCCAGTGTTTCACCACCTTCATTATAAAAAATTCCTTCTTTGTATCTAATCTGAATCTACGAATCTACCCTCTTTTACTGTAAAGTCATCACCCCTTGTCCTATCGCAACAGGTCCTACTATCTCCATCTTACTTATAAGCCCCCTTTAAGTATTGAAAGGCTGCAAAAAAGGTCTCCCCGAAGCCTTCTCTTCTCCAGGCTGAACAATGCCAACTGTCTCAGCTTTTTCTCATAGGAGAGGTGTTCTATCCCTCTGATCATTTTTGTGGCCCTCCTCTGGACCTGCTCCAACAGGTTCATGTCTTTCCAGATATAGGGCTTTCCTCCACAGCCACTTAACTTCTTGACTTAAAAGCCCTTTGGTCACAGAATCACAGAATCACAGGATCATATAGGTTGGAAAAGACCTTTAAGATCATCGAGTCCAACCGTAAACCTAACACTACCAAGTCCACCACTATACCATGTCCCTAAAACCTTTAGGGATGCTGATGGTCCTTACCATCAGCTTTGAAGTACCTGTTAAGGTATGGCCAATCAAGTCTAATTCCATATGACTTAAGATGTAATGGTGCAACATCTCTCTTGAATATTTTTAGTTTGTATCCTCAAATTCCTTGGTTTGATTGGGTTCAGTCTTGAATACTGAACTCCTGTTAGTAAATTAGCTGAATACAAAGTTGTCTTGACAAGATGCTGAGGGTCTCCTTGTGGTCACCAGAAACCCGGAACTGACATCACATTGCAACAGACACTCAGCAGCTTGCAGATTTTCCTCTTGAGTTAATAAAGTTGAAGGCAGCTAGGCCACTAATACAACAACATATCACCAAAATCAGCTAAATAACCCCAGGTCTGGGGGTTGCCAGCAACCCAAAATGTTTATCGCCTTCTGAGAGTTTTTTTTAATGTGTCAAGGTCCACATGTCTGTGATACTTGCAAGCATGTAACGTTATTCCCTGAAACTAGAAAGCAGTAGGCAGCATCACAAAGTGATGTTGATTTGTCAACCTGGTAGATACACAGTAAAAGGGAAGAGGTTGAGGTAGCAAATATTTTGATATCCACACATCTTTCTACGCTATTGTATTTCACAGGGTGTATTAAACATTAAACTTCTGATGTCTTATTACCACAACAAGAAAAGAATTGCAAACAGCACAGAACTGCAGGTAATCCATTTTTATGACAAGTTTTCAGTATGAATGAGGAATAGCAAGCATAAGCCATTCTCATTACTGTATTCTCATTGTCCTCCATAGATGTCACACCCAGGGCAATCTGTTCAGTTATTTTTTTTAAAGAATTATATTTTATGTTAGTACATGTTCTTGAGCAGACCAGTTATCTGTGCTGGCCACTTCCAAAAACAAATGTAAATTATCCTTGCTCAGACAGTTCAAGAAATGCACGTCAACAATGAATTATAGTTATGAGTATTTATGAAACATCTAAATGCTTCAGAAAAATTAAAGCCATTCTGTAAATTCTGGTTATTCAGATTCTATTTTGATGTGTATGCAAATTAGTATACAGTAAGGCTGTTATAATGCATGTTTTTTTAATGAATTGCAGAATATACATATGAGCCATAATTAGAGCTCTTGGGAACAGCATTACCTAAATCTAATTTGCTGACATGCCATTGTAAGGTCAAGTAAGTCTTTAAAGAAAAGAACTTCAGTAACCTGAGATCAGAGACTTCCAGGTTTTTCTTCAGCTTTGTACCACTGTGTATTCATACGCATGTTCAGCAGAAAAGCTAACCCTTTTTGATAATAATTCACAAGGCTCTAAGCCTGCTGTTACCATTGACTGAAACCATTAAGCAGTACATTATAAATTAATATGCATTTCTTATACTCTGACCCTGGTTTTATCTTTGCCTTTGTCCTTCACAGAAAAATAATTTTGAGGATTTCAGCAAGATAAAGAAAAGAAATTCTATAAACTATTAGGTCTTCCTTGTGATTGCACTTCTTTACTGCCATCTCTATATAAAATTATTCATAAAGCCCAATTAATTTATCAATAACTTCCTCATTTCCTTTAGCTGCAATCGCTGCTTATCTGAGTTCGTGTGTTACTTTTATAACAACAGGATACTGGCATCTATCACCTTACAAGATGGCTGTTCTGTACAGTGGCAAAGTTTTGGCAGAACTGAATTTTCCTCTGTATTATGAGATCTTTAATTGCAGAAAACAAAACAGTGAAATGTATTTTTTTTTTTCCTGTGTTTTTTTCCCTAACAAGTCTCTTGGTAAAGTCTGGGAAATTCTTGTTCGGAAAACATTAAGGAATCTAGGTCAAAAGTCCTAAAAAGCATATGGAATTTTCCATAAACAATACCACAGAGGTTTGTAGTTCAATTTAGGAGTTGAAAAGTGAGCTCTGAGGTATAGATTGCAATTATACAGATATACTGCATTTTAAAATACCAATCTCACAACTCATAATTATGTTGAAAATATGCTGAGGTGGCTAACATCTAAAAATATGACAATAATAAAAGTTTATGATTTGGGATTAGGAATGATTCCAGACTATGACAGTGAAGAAAAATAATGGATCCTTATGTCTTACTATGGACCCATTCGCAGCAGAAGGTTTTTTTGATCCTAATGTCACATAGCACAATGGGTTTATTCTGATTTATCTGGAATACACTGAGTACATATTTGCCATTCGCAGCTCTTTTGAATATGGCATTTGTGGATAGCTTTGAACATCAGCTTCATGGTTTTCTTTTCAATAATTTTTATTTATTTTAGAAGCTCCAGGTGAGGCTAAATTCTCACTCTGCTTGGCAGTCCACAGACACATAGGAAGATAGACTCCCTTCCTCAAGGAACTTGCAGTTTGAGTAGCAGAGGCAGAGGAAGGAGGCCAAAATAATCTAGCCTTATTTTAGAGAAGGGGAAAGTACGACAGAAGTCTGTGACAGTGATAACATTTTGATTTGGTCCTCACAAGTTACATTCCAACCATGATGAAATATATTCCCATTTTAAAACTCTAGACAAACACTTGACTTCCTTGAATTATAAAAAAAACCTTTCAAATTAATAATGTGAGTTATTAGCTTATGTAATATTCTTAAAACTAGCAATATGAGGAACTTACATTTCCCTTACATTTATAAAGACATAAAGAAGAGACTTCTTTCTTTACTTTGGTTGTTTTTTTAAAGGAAGACTTTCTTAGAAAAAAAATTCACTGTAATTAGAGATTTTTTTTTCATTTTTTAAAGTTACAAAATAGTGGCTGTTTTCTGGGTTTATTATTTTGTGAACACTCTCTTGATAAAATCTTTCATTTTTGGAGGTCTCTTGTAATTCCTGAAATACCTCTTGCTTGGACAACCTTCATTTTTATTTGTATGTTGTAAAGCATGGGAAAGTCTCTACTTAAGCAACCTTGAGAGAAATATTGTGACAGGAAGTAGTTTTGTGATATGCTCAGTTTATGTAGAACAGTCCTTCTCACTAAATATCTTAGAAAAAATGCGTATTGTATGCAAAATTTTAAGCTACATTTTGAATCGTTAAATTTCTAAATAAACTCTGCCTTGCATTTCCTTTTTATCTTCACCTCTGTATTTGTCTCTTCCTTTTATGCAAACCACTTTCCTATAAATCATTTTCACTGCATTGGATGCCCACCTTCTCCCATCAAGAGGCAATCTAGTGGCTCCCTTTCCTCGTACACAGAGTTCAAGCTGTCTCAGTCGTGTTTTCATCCCTCCTTTCTCTTACTCTCCTTTTTTTGTGATTTGTGTTCTGTTGTCTACCCTGTAGCCCTCTCATATTATCCTCAGCTTATGCTGTCTCCTACTAACCAGAAGGCATTTTTCCTTTTGGGAGTCATTCAACCTCCTACAACATCAGGTCTCTTCTCAAAACTCCTTTTTATCAGTCCTCTGTCCACTTTTAAGCTGTTCTTATTGAATATAAATTTTTTAAAAAATAGTGCTTTGCAAATGAGCTCTTGCTAAAGTAGCTTTCTCCACTCATTTTATTTTCTGTGGTCTTTTCTTTCTGCTGTCTCCATTTATTTTCTGCTGTCATTTCTCATTATTTCACCTAATTCAAGGCCTTATCTCGCTCCACCTGTATAAGATGCCCATTGAAATCAATAATGCTTTCAAAAATAAAATATTTCCATCCAGGAGCTCTTGCTTTTTCTCTGTATAAACCCTGCCGCCTCTTTGAAGCATTCAGGCACAAGGCAGTACAGCTTCAGTTTTAAAGATGTCTGTGTAATTTGAGTACAGACAGATCAGGAGGTTGGCTGGTCCAATCTGTGCATGTCAGCCCAAATAATTTTAGCCCTCACCCCCGTTTTGGGTTCTTGAGTTGGATGTCAGAAGTCTTTGGGTAATCGGTGGTTTGGTGAACCAGAAAAAACAGCCAACACAACCTTCACAAAGGACACGCTTGGGAATTTCTGCATAATTTCTTTTTATCTCCAGAAAAAAAGGGATCTGCAGGGACTGCTGTGGAGGAGCCCAAGTGACCAGGGCCAGAAGCAGGGGGAAGCAGCACCCTACAGTTTTGCATGCTTGCTTGTTTTCTTTATAAACACTGACCATGGACGCTTGCTGTCCTTTCCAGTTACAACACTTCACAGGCTCCTTTTGCTCCATCCGCCTTTGAAGAATTCAGTCAGAAGATGGTTGGTTGTTAGCTCATCTGCAACCCCATTATCTCTGAAACAGTTAAAAATCCAGGTAAAAGTTCAAGAAAGCCACTGTAATGTGGATGTTTTCTAGACAGGTATTCAGCATATTAATAAAAGAAATTGTAATTAATCGTAATTTCAGTTGATGTGCAATATCACCGGTAACTATAAAAAAAGATCTGCTGCACGTGTACGACTGCTCCAACTATTGATTTGGCTTTTGGGCCCGATTCAAAATCCATTGGATGAACTTAATATTCATAATCAGATCCTGACATTGGAATTTATTGGGACCGTTTATAAGTAGAGGTATACAATTCTGCATATAAATAGAAAAAATGACCACAGCTTAGCAGTGTTTAGTAAACCATTCTGAATAATTTTCTCTACTGACTTCTTCACATCTCAATCTATAAATTCAGGGCAAAACCCAAAATATGCTTAGTACTGTAATTATTTCATTATGGGTCTAAGGACAACGTGCATGAATAGTTAAAAGCCTTGCGAAAAGCACACTGAAAAATGAATGGAAGGTTTTTCATTGCCTTCAGTAAGCTTCACATAAGTTCCAGGATCAGACTCATCCTTCACATATTTGTGAGTGAGCCCAGACTCACCTATTTGAGTGTTTTATTGAATACTTCACAGCTTCTGGTATAAAATGTGTGCCTTCCTTGATATGCAGAAATATTTCTCAGGCTATGTTTAAAATCTATAATATATATACACACATACATACATATGTATGAAAGCTAAAATATATACAAATAGCTAGCTGTATAAGAAATCCTTTCATGATGAAGGAACAGCTTGTATGTGGATGGGAAGCATTACCTGAAAACATATGTCTGGCCAACACTTTCCTTAAAAATAATTCTGACAGACTTGGTTTTATTAAATCAGTCATTGTGAAACTAGCTGAAATTCTGAGATGATAATGCTGCTTGGTAGCTCTAGGTTTTCTACAATTATTACTATCTTCTGAAGCAATAATATACAATATTTAGAAAGGGATTTTTAACATGCTGTTTCACTGACCCAGCAATTTTTAAAAAGCAAAAGTAAAACTGTTATTTGTCTTGACAGTCTGCATGTCTTTATTCTTAAATTATTTACCTGATACTCATTTACGTGCAGGAGCTGCGTACAAATGAACATACCAATGGGAGCTGTCATTAGCTGCCTACAAACAGTACAAAAGCTGTTGCAACTGATACAAAGGTTGACAAAATCCTTGGCCAAACAAAGTGGTGTTTGAGTTTTCCCCTGCTTTTGCTATCGGCCGTGTAACCTCTTCTAGCAGATGTTATCATACACATGGAAAGTCTCCCAGCACATACCCCACGGCGTGGATTTTCTGGCTGGCAGGGCAGGGTGGGCTTTTCTGTGTGGCAGATTTCTGGCTGCCACGGAGGGGCAGAGGAAACCAGCAAAGTCTCACTTTCAAAAGGAAAGCAAGAATGCTTGACAAGCAGCCTTTCCTCAGATATTGTGTGACTCCAGCATTGATATGTGGAATATTTTTCAGGGCAAACTTTAAAAAGTTTGGATTATTTCATATATCAATACTGAATTAGGGAAAATAATTAATGCTTTTTAACATTTACATACACATAGAGAGTTGGGGTCCTGGGGAGAAAAAAGATGTCTCAAACTGAAAAAACCCCCACCATGTGCTCTAAAACACCACATAAAATTAGGCCTAAGTTTTCCAAATACTTATGGATGTACTTAACTTTATTACCTTGAACAGTCCTAGGCAGTCAAGGGGTGCAAAGCCCGGTAATCAAAGAGGAAGAATTTTACTTTTATTATAATGATATAATTATCTCTATTTTAACTTTAAGCTCTGAATTCCCTGTGTTTAGAGCTCATTTGTGTCCTTTTTAAGGTCTAATTTACCTTCAAATGTGAGCAACAATCCATCTGAGATTTTTCTGGAACACTTTGAAGTTCCAGATTTGAAAGTGCCTCTTTTGCCAGTTATCTGAGGTGAGAATCAGGTCAGCTGTATTGTTTAAACAGCTTTAGTCTGAAAAAGAACAGTTTGGTTAAATGAAAAAAAAAAAGATGACATTTTTACCATTTAAAATGTGAATATTTCTGAGAAACCATCCTCATTCAAGAAAAAAGTACCTTGTGTCTCTGATACTTGCCACATAACCTTAGAAAGGATACCATTAGATCATGCCTGGCAAAACACAGCTTATTATTCTTATTACAAATTATTTGCTAGGTGCCAGCATTGTGCTGCTTCACAGAATCAGGAAGAGATGGAGACATAACTCCTGCCATGAGGATTTTAGAGTCTAAATATGCAGATCAGATAAATCCATCCCAAAATGCATAGGAAGATCCATGGGAGAGATCTACAGAAGCGTGTTACTGTGTTTTCATTTGAGTAGATAACAACGTCTTTGTTGAAATTAATTAGCATTAGTGGACAGAATAAGTTAATTAAAAAAAGTTATTTTAATTAACATAAATAGCACATGGGGCTGATTCCAGGACAAACAGGTACATAGAAGCTACATAAAAGTAACCCAGAGGCTGAGACAGGCTATAATGGGATGACAAAGAAGGACAAGTTGAAGGCCAAGGACAGAAGTTCAGGCTTGATGTGAAAGACAAAAAAGCCAAGGAAGACAATTGGAGAGGAGAGTGATACAGATCTTGTGCAAATAAAAGATCTGCATAGACTGAGATACAACATTTTAAATTAAGTGCTAACAAAACTTCCAATATGTTTTGGTAGTCTCTTGAAAATACCAACTTATCTAAGGAAGAATGACAGCAGAATTGGATGTAGTTATGGATATGTTAGTAGGTGAAATGTGCTTTCAACAAAGTAGGAATATATTTGCAGAATGTATCTGGGGAAACATGCCAGGAATTCCAACTTCCGACCACAATCTTACTTAAACAATATTTAAAAAGTGGGAAGAAATTTTGTCTTGTTTTGTTTATTTCTTCTTATGGACTTCCATTACATAAAGTTTTGCTGGTCTGTGATGTCTTCTGCCCCCAAATGCCTTGAAGAGTTGTGGCTTAATCTAGTTTAAATTAATTTCTCACTTTGGTACATGGGATAAAAGCCACTCTTCCAATTAAAAAATCTGTTCCACTGACTTATACTAATGAGTAATTAGCTATTATCAGATATCTCAGGCTTAAATAATTAATATAGGCTTTGAAAGACTATGGGTGAATGGTCAAATAAAGCCAATTAAATTAAGACAATGATCAATAACTCTCACTGTTATAAACTATACGGCTTGATTTGATTCTATAACAACTGTCATGTATTAAATTTCTGTGGTATAACTAAAGCATCTGTTTTAGAAAACAGAATATTCCCTGGCTATTAATAAAGCTGGGGCCACTTTAATTGTTTTTGAATGTCAGTATTGTGTTACCCAATGCCTGCTGTGTTACATTCAATTCATTTTTAGGCACAAGATCACAAAAACAATTTCACTGAAACCCACAGGGAAACTGGATGTTCAGGTTGAACTTTTGTCCTTAAACTATAATGTTTTCATCTTTAAAATGCAATCTCCAGAAAAAAAAGGATAGCCTAAAGTGAAATAACAAATCTCTCAGTGGTCGCTTGGGGCCACATGGAGTAACACCACCACACGTGTTCCTAAGGGTGATCTTCAGAACATTTTGCCAAATTTAAAGTCCAAAGCAGCTCACCTTCAGTCTCTCAATTCTTTTGTCAGGGCTGTGATTTGTCAAAGGACTAATTCTAAGAATACATCTCAATTGGACGAAGACATAAATTTTAAATGTAATGGAGAGTGACATTAATTCTAAAAATTCTACAGTTCCATCCATACACAAGATTTGTAACCCCAATTTTAGAGGCTACTTTCTAGTTCTTGGACAACTTCAACTGCAGGACAGCCTTAAATTCTCAGACTAAGGAAATTATCTCAGTTATATTAGGATGAAACAAGCATGTTTTCTGGGGTGAGCAACATCAAAGAAGTTATACCAGGTTTGCTGTATGTGTTGTAAGAATATCACAGCCTGGCTTTGGATATTTTGCAAATATGTATAAATGCATTCATGCATATATTTGAAAAGTCCATATTCTTTCAAAGAGTTTTGAACTACAGGATGCTAGTATAGTTGTAGTATCTTCCTTTGATTAGTTGATTTTCATTTTTCTGATTGACAGTTGTTAAGATTTGAGGTGGCTAATTCTCCTTTGTTAGCTCTGAGGAGCCATTTCACCAACAGTCTACTCCTCCTGTTTCTGGAGGCAGGATGCTTATATCATACATCTTTGTTGCCATAAACCATGTTCCTTGATGTGATCTGTGGTCACTGATCATAGATGCTAGTTAAAAAGCCACACTAAGCTGTAGCTTGTGCCAAGATATATAATAATGTTTATTGACTGCTGGTAAAACCATCTATATCAGTCCATCAGTTCTAGCTGGCAGTTGACTGTCCACATATGTGAAATTTCCTTAAGAAGAGTATTAAGTTTGTTGCCTGTTGTGGAGGAAAATGTGAAGATATACAATGATGTTGGTGAAAGGTGGAATTGTGACTATACAGAAGAAAAGATCACATCGGTCAGTTATATTTATGACTTGCATTTTGTCAGCTAAAGGCAAGGATTCCTCTGAATGTCTGTCAGAAGTATGGCTTCAAGAGTATAGTGTTTTATTTGATGATTTTGAAGCCTAGGGAGAACTTGCACAAAATCCACTATCTTGTGTTTCTGTTGTCATAGCTACTTTAACCAGTAAAATTAAAACTTGGTCTGTCCAACTAATGTTTACAGATTGTGTTCTCTTCGGGACTGACCATTGCCCTACATCATTTGCTTTGAAGGTTTTTTTACATATGGTGAACATCTGAACTCTGTCTTTACATAGTTTAACTTTCTTTAAACCAGGAGAAACAGAGAGGTATTGTGGTGATGTATGGCACAGTGTTATCAGTTGAAACTGTAATTGAACAGAAGTTCCTATAATTTCATTCCCTTCTACACATTAATTTATTTGGAAAAAATGATGCCAATGCTTTGGAGCATGACTGGAGTGCTTAAAAGAAATGTAGATTGATTGAAATACAATGCACCAGCTATGCAACTAAAATATTTGCAGCATTAAAGGTGGGATAGTCAAAAGTGCATAAGATTTTCCAGTTAACACTCACTATTACAGAGGTCTTACTGATTTTAATGGGCACAAACTTAGACCCAGGCTTTGGAAACTCCTATTTTACATACAATTTTCCATTTACTTGAAAAAATGCAATCATTTTAAATTGCTAGTATATTATATATGTATCAGGCAGCGCTAGTACCACAATATGATCAGTTAAACATGCTCAGTCTCTAATTGTGGTGTGACAAAGGGATAACCCTGATAAAAGTGTTCTATCATTTTCATAGAATCATAGAATCATTAAGGTTGGAAAAGACCTCTAAGATCATCTAGTCCAACCGTCAACCCAACACCTCCATGCCTACTAAACCATGTCCTGAAGTGCCACATCTACAGGTTTTTTGAACTCCTCCAGGGATTGTGACTCCACCACCTCCCTGGGCAGCCTGTTCCGATGCTTGACAACCCTTTCAGTGAAGAAATTTTTCCTAATATCCAATCTAAACCTCCCCTGGTGCAACTTGAAGCCGTTTCCTCTTGTCCTGTCACTTGCTACTTGGGAGAAGAGACGGACACCCACCTCGCTACAACCTCCTTTCAGGTGGTTGTAGAGAGCGATAAGGTCTCCCCTCAGCCTCCTTTTCTCCAGGCTAAACAACCCCAGCTCCCTCAGCCGCTGGGGGACAGCGGCTGGGGGACACAACCCCCAGCCGCTCCGCATAAGACTTGTGCTCTAGACCCTTCACCAGCTTCGTTGCCCTTCTCTGGACATGCTCCAGCAACTCAATGTCCTTGTAGTGAGGGGCCCAAAACTGAACACAGTATTTGAGATGTGGCCTCACCAGTGCCGCATGCAGGGGGACAATCACTTCCCTAGTCCTGCTGGCCACGCTATTTTTGATACAAGCCAGGATGTCATTGGCTTTCTTGGCCACCTGGGCACACTGCTGGCTCATACTCAGCCGGCTGTCGACCAACACCCCCAGGTCCTTTTCCGCTGGGCAGCTTTCCAGCCACTCTTCCCCAAGCCTGTAGCGTTGCATGGGGTTGTTGTGACCCAAGTGCAGGACCCAGCACTTGGCCTTATTAAACATCATACAATTGGCCTTGGCCCATCAATCCAGCCTGTCCAAATTTTCATTAATTTGCCTTTTGAACTAAAATCTTTCATGCTTATACTCAACCTAAAGGTGAAAGTTCTCAAAAAATACATTGTGTGTTGTATTATTAGTTAATTAATAAAAATAATACTATGCAATCATGTACTTAAAAAATATTTTCATGCAGACAGGTAAGAAGACAGCATTGACTGACTGAGTATTCAGACTAAACTCCCGTGCTCTCAGCTACTGTATGTTCATTTCTATAAGCTGTAACATCGCATTGATTTAGTGGTATTAAAGCCAATGGCAAGATCGTTATTGATATTCAAGGTGGGTACAGCTGAAAAATCTGAACATTTACTACATCTTTGTGAAAATTACCCAAATCAAAATAAAGAGTTCCTTCACAATATGCAAGTATTGGAATAGGCCACCACCAAAATTCTATGTGAAATATTTCTGTATATTTCTTACAGAGAAAAATCATAGCTTAATATTAAAGTATTTACTCAAACAGCTTGCCTCGCTTCTGTCATAGATAGAAAGTTGTGTCCTATGCATCTTAAAAAGGCATACTAGGGGCTACATTAGGAAGTACTTTAGGAATACATTAGGTGAATACACATTTTGGATTTTGGCTACCTAATTTTACCAGAACAGGTTCAGTGGCCAAGGGCACATAGATTTCTATAGTTTCAGGGTGAATATTTATTTTCCTCTGATGTACTGGCCTTTTAAATTTCCCACAATATTAAAAGGCAACTTAAAAAGATAAACATTGGGTGATGAGTAATTTTAGGATACACTTTGTGAGTTTTATACTAAAAGTAAATATTTAACATCTATGATTTGGTATTAGAATATAATCTATTAAAGGTATTTTATTGATCTTGGCTTAGTGGTGCATTCCCCCAAACTATTCTTTCTTGCTTATTTTTTAAACATTTTTTTTTCAATATTCACACTTTGCCTTAGCTCAAAACAAGATACAGAAAAATTGCATTAGTTTGAAAAAATATTATTTCTCCACTATAGTTTTCATATTGACAGAACTTGTAAAAGTAATACTGGTTTTTAAGGTTTTGAACTTTGTATGAGGTCTGTCAATAGCTAGGATTAGTTATATGGCTACTGAGAAAAAACAGCAAGCAAACTTTAAGTTCCAATTTCATATCACTGCTATGGAAGGGGTGGGATTTAGTTATTTCTGCTGGAACAGAAGTTTATTTATAATGTTAATCCACGTTGACCATAATACTTCCATTAAACTCTTTTCTTGCAAATGCAGATGTGAATACTTCACTTCAAATACATGAGCGGTCCCCCAGAAAGCAATAGGACTATTCAACTGCTTAAGTGCCTGTGTGTTTACAGGACTGGAGCCTAAATTTTCACACAAGAGCTCCTTCTGTATTGGTAAAAGGCACAATAGAATACACAGTAAAATGGAATGAAAGCACAAAGTTGTTTCAAAGTCAATCACAAAGTCTTTAAGATCGTATGCAAGACACTGTATATTCAGATGCATCCAGGGGACAACGCTATAATGCATTAATTCTCTTCACTCTACTGCCATTAGGCACCAACATACATTCTCTCCTATAGCTTGTGTTAAAGTTACCCACCATCCTCACACTTAGAAGAGAGCTAGACCAGAAAATCTATTGTTATGTTTACCTGTTGAAAAACAAACAAACCTCACAAGCCTTCCTTTGACCAAGGAAGCAAAAACATGCAGTCTAGTGACACAACGGTACAAGCTTCAGTTCATGTAATTGAAAAGGGGGTGGACGTGAAGACCTTGTAAGTGCCTGGGTTATATTATCCCCTAGACATTTTTGATAACACAACTGGGACCAGTGCTGTGCATTCCAAAAGCAAAATAAATTAGTCTTTGTTAGTTGTTTTCATGACTACCAAGGACCAATCATTTCTAGCGGGGATGTTTTTTTCTACCCAGAGAAAGTAGGAATTGCATTAGAGGCTTTAAAATTATCCTCAATTTCCCTTCAATTTGGTGACAGAATTTTAACAAGTTGCTTCCAGGAACCCTTGAGAGCTTCCCTCAGCATCTTATTCTATTAAAAACTTAGATATATCCCTGCAAATACTATGGAATTTAAAATACATTTATAAGCATTTTAAAATTGGCCTTGATACGTCACCACTATTAAAATTTCTATTAGTTTTTTATTATATGTAATTCCCCTGTAGCACCATGGAGTTGCCTAATAATAAATTTACTCTTCTCTATTATAGGTTGTATGGGATAAGTTGAGAACAGTAATGTAATATAAAACTCTCTGTTCAGTTGGTTGCAACTTTCTCAAAAGTTTTTTTTATTTGTTGCTGTTGTTGGTTTTGCTGAAATTTTCACCCTGGTCTGTATCGTATTTAATAGATACATTTTTGTTAACCATCCTAGCTTTAATGTCATGGGTAGCAGACCTCAGTGAAAGTTGCAGCTACTTGTTCTCGTTCAGCTCCAAAGCATGGAGTTTTCCAGGACAGTATGTAAATTCTTCCTCTTCAAGTCCACTCTCTTTCATGACTTTCAGGTAAAACATGGCTTCTTTCAAGCTCCAAACAGGCCATAAACTCCCTAGTTTAGTCTCCTAAGCCAGAGAATTTCCATCAGGTTTTTGTGCAGCTTCTATTTCAGAGGGAAATGAGGCAGATGATCTATGTCAGGGAAAATTTGTTGTAGATAGCAGTATGTTTATGGTGTTCTGTAGAGGTCTACAGAGATCCCATGTTCTTGAGCTGTGAGTTTTGCTATCTGAGTACTTAAGTATTTCTGCTCAGACTAGTGTAAGAACAAATTTGCATGGAATAATTTTTACCGTTATGAACTAGCACCAAAAATCTCTAGTGCTTTCTTTCAGTTTAATGGGAACAGCACTCATGTTTAGTTTATGAAGGCTGAACTATTGTAGCAATCCCCTCACATTTCTTTATAGTACTAAGAAATATGGGGGAGCCTACTATGGAAGGAATATCATGCTGGCTCTGGTGAGCTTAAATTTGGTTAGTGGGAAGAGAGGGTCCACAGCATAGATTGGTATATAATTAGAGTAGAAAAATACTGAAGGAAAAGACCTTGTAGGGACAAGAGTTATATACTAAGCAGAGGCCCTTGATAAATGTTTAGTCTTGTAAAAGAAAAGAAAACTCATTGTTATGCTGGAAAATAAAATGCAGGTTTATGATGTTGGCATAATAATCTTCCTGTGGGTAAAAGAATTTCAGATTCTAGTAAATTGTGAAGTTGAGGCAAAAAAATGATTTCCAAAGCTCACAGGTTTTGGTGTCATTAAAAATACAATATTTGTAAAGCAGATATAAAAGTTTGGGTATGTGAGTGGATCAAAAAGGAGCTAACAAAGCAATTATAGTTTGGCTGGAGGATTTGAAGGATGAAGAGAGAGTTCTTACTAAAGCTTGAAAGAAAAAAAAAGGAAGTCAAGTGTAAAGGAAATCAGATATTATTTTTTCCTGATCTCTCGCCAAACACCCCATTGAAGAGGCAGACCTTTATTCCAGTAAAGAAAGTTTTCTTGCCAAAAATGTGGAGGTGGCTACTTTGTTCCCAGCCAAGCTGAGGATGAATTATGAAAATAAAACTTATATCTACCGGGACTCTCAGTCGTCTGAAGATCTGTTGCAACATGTTGAAAGTGACTTAATTCAGGAAGATCTGGATTCTAGCTCAGGCTCAGAGGGAACTTGAGGACTTTATGGTTTCCTTTTTTTCTATCAAGTTTTATAGCCCACATTTGTAGTAAAATAATGTTGTTTGAAGTTTGTATGTTTCATGGGAGTGGTGCCTTGAAGAAGTTATTTCAGTTAAATGGCACCAGATGGAGTGTTTAGTTTGTGACAGGATTCCAGTGTTTAGTTTGAAATTATGTTCTTTATTTGATGGCTTTATGGTATCAACAGCTATTCTGCTGGCATATATTCTTGTTCTGCCCCTTGGAAAAATTGGATAAAATGCATCTTGAATCGATTTTGGAAAAAAAAAATGCTATGCTTAGATATTAACATAGAGGATTTTCTTCACTATGAGGCTTCATTACTTCATATCAGAGTATGAATTAACTTTTTAATTCAGTAGTATGTCTTGGTTCTTTTTTGACTATATGACAAACCCCAAAGACACATAGGTAGGACAGAACAAATCTTCAAAAGCAACCATAATAATTAATATTTAGTGTGAGAGTCAAAAATATTTCTGTACTAATATCAGGAGTCAGTACTGAATTTTAATTTTTATTTTTTAATTTGCCACCTTCCTTTATGCTGGTGTCACCTATAGTTTAGAACCTCCACTTTGTAGCAAAAATAAAAGCTCAAAGAAGACAGGAAGGAGATCATCAATGATAAATGGCAGGGCAATGAGGTTGCTATTAATTGTGTCATTGACTTCTAACAACTCTTTGTCCAAAAGTAATGGGGGAGAGAGAGAAGAAGGCTATGGAATGGAAATTACCAACCAAAGAACAGAAATGAAAAAAGGTGTCACAAATTATTTTAGGAGAGAGAGGTCATCTCTATAAGGGGGCAGCCCTTCAGAAACAGAAAGCACAGCAGTAAAAATGGATGTGAGTGATTTTATCTTCCTTGAAGGAGACTGGGCTCCTCAGCTCACAGTCTTCTAGTAGTGGCAAAGACTCAAAAGTGGGAAGATAAACGTGGGAGATTTTATCTTCCCTAGAAAAAACTGATGGAATCCATTAATAGTAAGTCTATTAATAGTAAGAAAGACTCTGAAAAAGAGACAGAAATCAGGTCTCTCGTTTTGTGTATATTAGCAAATACACTTTCTAAATACTTGTACTATCTAGGATTAGAGTGGTTGTGCTAAAGAAAAGGAAAAAAAGGTAAAGGAATAAAGTAAAGGAATATTTTAAACTTTCAGGTGATCTCTAACGGTTAATATAAAAGCAAACCCAGTCACAGGTGTGTGAGATCACCAGTGTGTGAACAGATAGAAAGAGTTTGACAGAAAAGTTGATGGGAAAGTTTGAGACATCTCATCACTGACTTTAGGATCTAGAAGAGTTAGATTATGGAACAGCTCATCCTGAGAACAGGTCCATACAGTAAGAGGCCATCCCGCAGAGAGCATTTAGCTTCTTAGACACATTGGAAATCTTTTGGTGAACCTATCTGTCTCTAGGTAGTGTGCCTCAATCACTTTTAAAACTGAGACTTAACCTAGAAGACACTTAGACATTCCTCAAAGTTTTGCTCCAAGTCAGTCATGTCTTTTAAAAACAAAAGCAATATCTTGATTTGTAACCAGAAACACTTTGAGAGCAAGAGGAAATTCTGGAATACATATACTCCCCGAAAGCAGAACTCTTCAGCAAGAAAACCACAGACTCCTGCCAGAGCTCAGCTCAGGTTTCTGAATAATTTGAGGTGTGGCACACTGCAAAAAGTAAGATTTATAGAAATTCCTTCATACATTTTAAATATATGACTGAATTGTAGGAACAGTTAACTCATGTCTTCTCTTTTGGGAACAGAGACGTTGAAGAGACATTGTCATGTCTTTTTTTTTTTTTTTTAATAAAATTGTGTGAAATATATCCATTCTTATTAACTGCTTATTTGTATCTTTCTCAACCAAGTATTAATTTTCATACCTCCTTTAGCTGAAAAGAAAAAAATTTACACTATCTTTGAAAACTTGAACAAATTAATGCTGTTAAGAACTAACAGGAAAAAGAAAAAGATTTAACTTTATGAAGGAAATGCTACTGCTATAGGATCTTGAAACAAAGTCAGATAAATAATCACAGTTATGACAAGCATATAGAGACCTAGACCTTTCTAATTTCCCCTGCCACAACTTGAATAGTTTTAGTATTCTGCAAAGGCCAAGGCAAATCTATATTTTTTGCACTGGTTTTCCCCACAGGTCTGTAAAAACCCAACCAAAAAAGTCAACCAACCAATGAACTAAAAAAAAACCCAACCCAACAAACCTCACAGAAAAACCCAAGCTGATGAAAAACTCTGAAGTTCCAACAAAGAAACCCCTGGATTTCAATAATCACATCTAGGTAGTCAAAGTTCTCATCTTAAAAGATGTTTGATTCATTATTTGCTGCTCCTCTTCCCAGCAATGTCTTGGCCTTTCATTTAATTTATTTTCAAAGAGATGAGTCTTGTTAAAGTATACAGGTATCCTTATTCACTGAAGTGTTATGACAAAGGATCTCCGTGGATATAGTGATTAAACAATTCAAGAATACCCATTCTTGAATCAGCGATCACCCCAAGTGTTCATTGCACTGATCACATTTAACCACACGACTCACGCAGCATTCCTTGCCTCTGCCATGCCTGGTTGTGGACACCATTTGCTCTCTGGCTCATGAACGCACAGACAACTTTCCCCTTCAATCACAGTCACACAGCATTTGTTTGAAAAAATTTAGTGAGCCATAAATCTTTAGTAGCTCACACTCCACATCTGGAAGACCATTTAGATCAATCATGTCATAATGCTTCCAGTTATTCTAGAGGAAAAAGAGTTAACTTTTCCTAAAAGAGCTATCTGCATGTGAACATTATACCCACATACATAGCTTTATTTTTAAATGTTATTGTGACTTTTGCCACTATTTATTCTGCTTTTTATTTCTTTAATTTTGGGAACCCAATCATATTGCATTTCTTAATCTTTTGGCTAGACCTGTATTCATGCATCCCATAGTGTTTTAATCTTTTTGTATTCTTGGAATCTTTGTGAAATATTCAAGCTTTTCATTTAAGAAATGATTTTTCATTTTTTGGCAATGTAATGAAGCCCTCAGAGAAGTTCTTTACTGCCAAGTCCATTACACGCTTTTATTAGCACTTATGCAATGATAGTTCATACAAAACTATATATATTTTTATATATAAATACATATATCATGTGCATATAAATGCAAACAGTGGAAGTGGAACAAATAACACTGCTTACTCTTTACTATTTCATCCTTAAATAGCTCAGCTGTTTTCCCTTTTTTCTTATAAGTAATCACCTTTCCCATCTGAAACAAATTAACTCCTGGGGAGGATATGTTCTGAGAGCTTTCATATAGTCCTTGTTACCAGGGAAACTACTTCTTTTGTCAGTATGTGTTCTGAAGCTCACAGACAGTGTAGATTGCTTTGTAACATCAGATGACAAGAGACAGCAAGGGCCAACTAGTTTGCATGTGGTTTCCAAGTGAAAAAAATAATTAGGGACTCTCACAACACCAGCCAATATTACTTATCCTGAACAGCTCTTCAAAACAGAGGTGTGCAAAATAGTGTGGTTTATCTCTGTATTCAGCTTACTGTAGGTTGATGAAATAAATATTGTCCTGTGGGCAGGTGGCGGGGGGGGGATGTAGTGCAGAGCATCCGTCGGTGCTGGGGAGTCCTCTGCCGGGGGACGGTATGTCAGGCGTGTGCTGGACGCCGCAGGGTCCAGGTCAAGAGTGCTGGAATAAGCTGCTAGAGGAAATCACTTCCCTTTGAGCAGGTTCTTCCTGGGTAGGTGCATCTCATCTTGAAAGTGATTTGTAACATTTATTTAGTTTTTGTCACTACGCTGTGTGTATTTTTCTATGGTATTAAGCCCAGGGCTTCCAATACCTAATGGAATATAGTACCTGAGAGCATATCTTTCTAATGAAAAATGCCCTTTTTTGAACGTATGGTCTGCTTTTTTATTTTCAGCAAACAAAACCAACAGGTACAGCTGGGAAATAAACCAGAGCTATGATTGTACCTAATAATAATTACTGCTGTTTCAGAAGTTTCTCTGTTTTACATTTTTAATCTGTAATAAGCTCAATGCCCACACTGGATTGAGGGAGGTATTTTAATTTAAAATGACTAGAAAACAGGATACGGAGCTGAGCCAACAGTGAGAAACAATGTGCCATTAATGGCTTCTGAACATCTCAGCAAGGCTTCTGTTTTCAAAAGTCTGTTAATAACAAGGCTCAATGTATGTCGTATGTCTTTACCAGTTTGCTTTTTTAACCATGTTACTTTGTCTAGAATTTTACCCAGAGGAACTGGTTTGTTTTAGAAGTGAAGAAAGACTAGATTAATGGATCTAGAGCATTGTTTTCTTAAAAAAAAAGAAAAAAAAAAAGAAAAAAAAGGAAAAAAAAAGAAAAAAGTCATCTGGATAATCCATTTTCATTCTTTGGAAGACTAAAATAATAAAACCAGGAACACTGGCTGAAGAAGTGGAAATATCAGCTTAGTTTTAATCATAATCATTCCACCATCACTGCAATAGTCCTGACGAGTTGGAGTTCAGTCTTTCTTGAAAGCCATGTATGAATATAACTGATGTTTCAGTCAGCTGCACCTAACCATGAATATTGGTTATGAGAACAGATCACAAAAAATGTAACACTTTGACAATACACATCAAATAGTATTTGGAAAGAATCTGTACTATTAATCTGAGCAGATCACCAGGTAGTGGTTATTCAATAAGAAGAATACAATCAGGAATGATAAATAATAGACAGCAGGCCAAGTGAAATAACTGGGATTACAGAAATGGGAGAACAGGTGATTAAAACCACTAGTCTTACTTACGTGGCACCAGATGCATTAAATACTAACACGAAGGTAAGGTCCCTTGCCTTGAACCATACAATCTAAACAGAGTTTTTATGCACACGATGGGAGTTAGTCCAAGAAAACCAGTGCAACTGGATGGCAAATTTATGAATGGATTTGGTATAACAGGGCGTAAATTATTTTCTTGTGATTGCTTATGATTTTCAACCCATAACGCTTTTCTATATCAGGTTTATTTTTCTCAAAGGTACATTCAATGGGCCTGATGCAGCAAAAAATATGGATGTGTGCTTATATCTTATAACCATATACACAAGAAGAATTTTAGATAAACTCTCATTTGCATCTGATTTCAACGGGGCATAAGCATATGCTTCAGTGTTGTGTGAAAATGGAGATTATCCCACTTTCTGCTAAAATAACAGATATGTGGAGAATAAAACATAAAACCTCTTCCCCTTGGGACACTGGGCAAAAATCCAAAGTACAAGAGACTAGAGCGTGTGGGAAGCTCAGGTAAGCTCCTCCTTGAATTCTGCAAAAACTGTATTTTCAGGTCGAGTTTGTAGCTAGGAGGTCCTGCAGGAGTTCTGCAAAAGCAGAGCATTTAGATCCTGAGGGTCTTCCCAATCTTTGACAATGCTCTTCCCAAACTCTTTCAACAGCGGTCTCCCTTGTCAATTAAAAGGACGCCAGCTACTGTCAGCTAGGAAAGTCTGTCAAGCCCTTAGTGTAAGATGCCTGAAGGGAGGATGCAGATTAAAGCAGTGTAAGAAAACAGATGTTAGAGCATGAACTAAAGAGGTTCTGAAATTCAAAGAGGTTGTTCTGCCTTAATCTGCTTAATTACAGAATTCCTTGTTGCTGTCATTAAAATTGAACCCTGCTGTTAGCTCATTCATCTATGCTCCAATTTCCATTAAAAAATTTCAGTTCTCTTAGGGGTGGTAGGACCACCTAGATTTGCTGATCCCTGAGAAGTTACATCAATAGGGGAAAAAATATTCTCTTTAAATTCTGAACTATTCAGTGGTAAGTGTAAAAAGCAAGTCCAGCCCTTAAATTCCAGGTCTAGGGATTAGATGATCTAGATTTTATTACATTAGATAGATTTGTGATGAAAACCTAGCTCCCTTGAAAACCTTGGAAGTTTTGCTATTAACTTCAAAAGACCCACGATTTCTCCCTTGCTGTTAAAGCTGGAGTTAGTAATTCAGGTCAGCCTTTTGAAAAGGCCTCAGAACTACCGATCTTAAGAGAATACAGAGCATCCCAAATATGAAGCGTCCAGCACTGGTGAGCTCCTTTATGCAAATTCTGTACCTAATTTTTGATTCCTTGATTCTCCCATGTAGAAAATAGGAGAAATAATTTTGGGTTTTATAGAGCAGTTTTACTTATTGATATTGGATCATCAATCAATGAAAATGAAACAGCATTAAAAAGAATAAAAGGCATTAAAAACTGCATGTGATTAATCTTCTTGCTCTTCCTCTCTTCCTGAGTTAGGTCAAAACTGTATTTTCAGTTTTCTACATAATCTTCCAGTTTTCAAATTTGTTCATTCTGGGATAGAATAAAAAAGGGGAGCATTTTGGTGAAATATATTCTTTCTAAAACATTTGAAAACTACATTGAAGACTTCCTTTCAGTAAAATTGAAACTGCTTTTTAAGGAATGTAAAAAAAAAATATTCTAAAGTTTTTTATAAATCTTGTAAAAACAAAAGATTTTCACATTTTCATGAAAATATTTTGTTTCCAACCAAGCAGCATATCCAGACGGAATATTCCCAGCTACCTCATGTCATAAGAAGAAGAAAAGAAAATCAAGGAAAATGTAAACCTAATATTCCAAATTTCCAGTAAACAGAGTAAAAATAGTCAGGATTTATTTTTGCCATATAAATATTTAAGTTAAATATAGAGATGAAAAGGTCAAACTTGTGCCTACAGGAAGCCCAGGAACAATCTGAGCTTCCTTTTCAGGTTTTGAATGAAGTTATGTAAAGATGCCTTCAAATGTGGTTAAGGACAGGGGAGAGGAACACCCGTTCCTGTGGAGTCACTCTATGGAAGGAGACCGAAGCTCCTGGAAGGCACTCGGGTAGACTTCCACATGCCAGAAGTTATGAGTCGTGTCTGAGACAGTGTGAACCTGAAGAGACTGGAGAAAAAAGACTGCTAGAGCCACAGAACCACAAGTATTTGCGTCCATTTAATATAAATATCAGCATAAAAAGCCTGGCACCAAAACCCAGCATTATATCATCGCAGAAGAACTGCATTGTTGCAATGTGCTATTCACTTTTTCATAGACCCAGCTCAATAATTTTTATCTAGAATTTTATTTGCCTTTTTAAACTTTTTGTTGTCCCTCATAGAACATTCACTCAAATACGCTGAATAGCATCTACGCTGAATTCCTGAATGGTGCTTTATAGTTCTCCAGATATTCTCCGATTGAGTACAAAGGCTGCAAGGTGTCACATTTAAAGTAATTCTGTATTTTTATTCAGGAACCTAAATAACTGACCTGCTCTTAAAGAGATGGTTCTCATTTGTATATATAAAAAATGTGATCAAGTTTTCAAATGTTTTCTGTACTTAATATTGGGAGCAAGAACTATTGGATATACTGAATATTTCTGGAAATCAATTAGGAACCTCAATGGAAGCAAAGCACTTCTGTGAGTTTGATTTGTACTGCATGAGCCGATTACTTTTGAAAATCAGCCCACCAGATTTTTATTATCACTCTCTCAATATATCATCCTCAGCAGTACCTGTGACTGTGTGTTGTAAATTATCTGTTTTGGTCAGCATTCCTAACAGTAAAACCACATGCTAGGGTACTGCTGAATAGTGAGCACAGTAAGGTTAGGAAAGGAGTCGACATAAATTAATTTGAAAATTCATATATTCATAGAAACATGTGAGGGACTGTTTCCACAGCTTGTTGTCACAGCTAATTACAAATACTGCTTTGAAAGTGTTTTTCAGTTTTAGGAACCAGGTTGCTCAAAGACAATCCAAAATGTTTATTTGTTCTTTAGTTGAATTATAATTTAAAATCCTTTTGGCATGGACTATCTGCAGAGATATGACATATTTGGATGCCAGTGCCCCTTGCACAATGGCCAGAGTTTTTTGGTGAGAGAAAAATACACAGAACACAGCAGGAGGCCGACTGAGTGCTGGTTAACAGCAGCTTGAGACAGCTATTCACAGGATTTAGCAGGTAGCAGAGAGAAAGTGGAAAGAAAATGAGGCATCTCCATACCAGCAGAAATCTTTTTTTAACGGATCACTGAGTATCATTGCTAGTCTATGTATTCACTCCAATACCTTCAGCCAAGGTTCCAAGTCATCAGTAAAAAAGGGACAAAAAAGAAAGCTGATATGCAAAAAAACCACAGACATCCCCCTCCAAAAAGACCCCAAACCCAAAAACCATAGAACCACAGTAGCTGACCCCTGGTATATTTGGCTAAAATCAGAACAGAGTCTGGGCTGTACCATATCCGCAGAAGAACAGCTTCCCGATCTGGCCTTTGGTCTGCTTGTCTGAACAAATTATGCCAGTTTTTCCCCACTCTGCACCAGGAGGGGTATTAGTAAACCATCATGCTGGATCTACAAAATTATATTAGCTAGAAAAAAAAGGCCTAGGGTGTTTGGAGTGATATTAGGGACTTTAGGACTGCTATTTTGCATGTAATCTAAGGTGCTTTCAGTAGTAAAATATCTCAGGACAGTATATCAAGGCATTACTCCAGAAATGACCTTGATAGGAACAATGAAACAGCACAGGGAGGTGATGCATTCTGTACATCTCAGAAAAATCTGTGAGTCAGGCTGTCTTGGTAGATACAATGCTGAGTTTTTCAACTGATCTCAGTGAGTGTTAGGTCGGTATTGTACATGAACAAAGCAATACATTTGCTTCTTTGGTGTTTTAGAAGATTTTGCAAAGGTTAGTCAAAAGAAGGCAGGAGAAGGTGAGTCACCTCATGCACTTCTAAAGAAACCAATAACAAAAGAGAAATCATCAAAAGAAAAACGTAGTTACTTTTAATTGTCTCTTCTCTGCTTAAGTGACAGCTGTAACTTTTTCATTAACAATGTTAAATTTACCTTGAAAAAAAAGGAAGAGGAAAACAGCATCTGTAAAAATAGGTGTTATTCAAATAGAAGGTCATTTGGTTATAAAAATGTATTCCACAAATCTGTAAATTCATTCACATAGTCAGATGCTATTAACATTGATCGAACTGCTAAAATATAGATGTTAACATTTTCAATGTTGACAAACCAAGAGAGAAATACTTTCTTCACTTTTTTTCCCTCCACAGCTTCTATGAATCTGCCCCAAGCACAATGTAGAATGGAAAACAGCTTAGGAAGAGCTCTTAGTGCACATCAAAATCTTTCACTTTGTACTCCATTGTTATTTCTCATAAGATGTGGCCTCTGTTAGCTCAAAAACACATTTTCCCTGTTATTTCTTTTATATCCTTCCAACAGTTAGAGATAATTTTTTATCATCTTTACTGCTAGAAGTGATTTTTCTCCTAAAAGTATATTTTTGTTTTAAAAGAAAAAACACCCCCAAACTTTATATGGCATTTCATATTTTCAAAA
Source organism: Mycteria americana (assembly GCF_035582795.1). Classification (NCBI taxonomy): domain Eukaryota; kingdom Metazoa; phylum Chordata; class Aves; order Ciconiiformes; family Ciconiidae; genus Mycteria; species Mycteria americana. Next base: position 140,906,413 of record NC_134366.1, on the reverse strand, counting down.
TACTTCTGTAAGTACTATACTTTCGTCAGTTTAAACCAGCAAAGTTGCAGTACATTTGATCAATCCTAAAAGCCTGTCTTGTTACAGAGATCCATTTCTCAGTGAATAAATGTAAAATGCCTATCTTTTCACATAAGCTATTTGAGCACTGAACAATATAATGTAGTAAATATTTCAACATCTGAAGCTTTTCTCTGTAAGGCATGATCCCAAGACATTAAAATCTATGCATATTTTACAGTTAGAGCGAGAGCAAGGTATTTCCCCCAAGTTTCCCATCTAATCCTATGCTCTATCCAGTAGTCTTTTAGACCATGGAAAATATGCTGTTCTAGTCGCCAGCAGTTCCACCACTTGCATTTGTCACAGTTAAGTTGCAGAGGTTACAATGTGGATCAAACCCTATTTTATTTCTCCCTCTCTTTTTTTTTTTTTTTAATGGTGCAAAAAAATCTGTATCTGAAGTTGCAAACAGACAAAAAGTTTATCCATGAATGAACAGGCCTTGTAAAACCTGTAGGTACAAACCAAATTATTTACAGATCTTTTCCTCAGGACCTCTGAACTTTTCCTGTAACCATCTCCAACCTGCTTCACCTCCAATCGCAGATGTTTCTCATGCTCTCTGTTCTGCCTCTGCCTCTCCTCACATCCCTGCTTACCTCTGTTTTGCTGGCCAGCCTGCATGGTGGCCTTTTGGAGCCAGCTGTTTCCCAGGCAGGGCAGAATTGTGCCAACAGCTCCCTTGGGGAGAAGCAGGATGAAGCACTAAAAACTACTAATTTTCAGAAGACTTATTTGAAATAAATATTTTTGGCAATTCTGTCATTCTATAAAATTGGTTGAGCGTACTGAATGTGTTCCGAAGCTCTCACAAGGACATGACGTACATCCACCCAGACCTGATTCAGAGATACAATGCTCCTGTAAGTCCCCTTTCCTTCCTCAGCATGCCTAATACTAACACTGACTTCATTACCTCCACATATGCTGCCAGGGGAAGTCTGCTTAAAAATGTCCTGTTTGAATAGGCGCTGCATGGTGAGCTTATATAGTATTCTGAATAACACGGAGAGAATGTTACTGTAATTGTAGAGTTCATCACGTAAAGATGTAGATCTACAAACAATGATGTAAACGACTTTCTCCAAACCTAATTTTCTAACTAGGTCATCTGTCCTTTGGTTGCTCTTATCAAGTGGAGTTGGTTCTGATCTCACCTGTTCCAGCGTATATACTGCAGTACTTCCATGGGATTCACTGAATATGTAATAATCAATGTGAACAGAATCAGACCCTGTGTGTTTTATGTGGAAGTATTTGAGATATCATCATTAAATTACCTCTGTCAGATAACTAGATTAAAGCTAAGGTCTGACCCTCTTTAACTCAAAGGCAAAATACCCTTTGAATTCACTGAGTCCCTGGATTTCATCCATAATCCATACTTATCAATTTCACCAAATGCTATTCATCCAATAAGCCGTGTCAGAAAATGCCAAGTAAAGTAATTGATTCTCTAGACAAGACTTAATGGAAAGAAGAAAACAGATTAGATTAATTTTTTCAATATTTGAAACTGATTAAAGGCTGACACTATTAAACTTTTCATATATTGAAATCCTGAATGTAATGCACCTGTCACTAAAGCCTCCAGATTTAAACCTCTGGATACATTTCACTGTATAAAGTTCTGCAGCCTGGTAAAACTGAAGAGTCATAATTTATTTGCATTGACCACACTGAAGTATCTGAGAGTGATCTCAAACTAGATGGGATATATGTGGGTTGGGTCAGGAGTTTTTCCTTAATTTCATTAGACATAACATTGGACTATGGTATAGCAAGCATGGGGAGATGCTGAGTTTTGTTGTAGGGTGATAAGCTCAGGCTATTTGCTCTGCATGCATACATATGTGCCCATCTGAAAGAGAGCACTTTGTGTTCTACTGATGGGCTTCCTTGTTGGCTTATAGTCCCTTCTGCATTGCTGCATCCCTCCAGGTGGCCTTTCTGGCCACCTGGAACTCTTCCAGTTCCAGGCGAATTTTCCTCAATATGAAAATGCATCCTGGTGTTCTGCATGAAAACACGCCAGGGGGTGACCGGAGGTGGTGAACATGTCCATCCCGAGAGTATTTCGTGCAGCTTTTGAAGCAGATTCCTCAAAGATGCATAGCTGCTGGCTTCTCGGGCCACAGGCAGCACCCGGCGCCGGCCCAGGGGTGCCGCTGCGGGCCGAGGGGCGCCGCTAGGTGTCAGCCTGCTGCCGCGGAGCGCGAGGCCCTTGGGTGCCGCCGTGACGCTGCCTCATTCCCAAAAAGGCTTTAAAAGGCGTTCTCTTCCTTTTCCAATGCCTTGGAGCCAGTTTGGTGTTTTTTAAAAATCGTCGTCCTCTTTCCATTTCCTCCCTTTTCAATTTTCAGACTTTAGTAGTCAAGCAACCTGGCAACCGTGGTGTTTTCCCTATGCCGGCTGTGATGTCAGAGCAAATGCCATGTTAACACAGCTCAGACTTTCCTTTCACTCGAACTGTATTTTATTCCATAAAACTTCCAGCATCAAGCAGGAAGCAGAAGAGTTAAGCAGACACAGCAATCCAACTTGAACGTATTTCCTGAAAAATATAGGCATACGTTATTCTTTTTTGATTTGGTGTAATAATCTGTTATCTTTTGTCATGCATGTTACAATGATTTCATGCATGAGTGGAAAGGATGGATGATTTATTAGGAGACCTCTATTCATCCTGCCGAGCAGGCTTGGGTTTGAAATTGATATGTACTTAAAGAAATACAATATCTCGGGTCGCAGTTAAGAAAATACATTCCTGGTTGCAGCTTCATTAAAGGTTTTCTTTTAAGAAAATATGAGCAAAAGAAATCTTAGCTGTTGCTCCTTTTTGCATTCTACATAAAAGATTATACTAATGAATGATTTAACCAGAATAATTTTCTACAGCTTCTGTTCCTGCCTTTGTATTGATTTCCATTATTCATCCATAATTAAGGTACAGAGTGTTATAAAATGAGATTTGGTTTTGAAACATTGCTTGTAACTGGCTACCTTTCGAAGTTTGAAAAACTGAGGCATCAGTTTAATTACACCAGTCTGTCACCAAGCATTTTTTGGAAATATTTTTAGTGGGACTTAAAAGCCCATTAAAATATGATTATATTGTGAGGCCTATAGTTCTGCTCTAATTAACATCTCCTTCCAGTAATGATAAATCACCATTCAGTGTAGTGGTGAGGATATTTCTAAATTGTAAGCCTGACTAATTTGAATGTTGCTGCCAAGATACAACCACCCATATTAATGGAAAGCTGATTAATGACACTTTCTGTGAATAGAATGCTGAAAGTAGGAACAAAACCTCTGGGAGTTAATAAGATCCCCTCTCTTCAAGAAATCTTGTGTTGCCAAAGGCAGAGGTTTTGTTTAGAGACTGGTCAAGTCATGGTAGTGTTTTGCTTCTAAAGAGCAGGTCAGTGGTAGATGCTAAGACTTAATCTACTAAAATTCTATTTCTTCTTCTACTTCTTTTTTATAACGTAGTCTTTACAATGAACAGCAAGCTGACATGGAAAGGCTGGATAGCTGTTATGACCCACCCAACCTATGCACTTAGATTTTCTCTGTGGGTGGTTGGAAATCCACTGTCCTTGTGTCTACTGTTCTGAAATACAGCCACTGAACTGAGAAGAAACTGTGTTCGCAGCTCTTGCATGCTTTCATTATTTTACATTTGACCATGGATGATTGTTGATTTTTTTTAAAGGGGTTTGGAAATCTTGGTTATTTCCACTAAATCAAACCCAAAGATATTTTCACTTAAAAAATGGAATTTAAAAGTGAATGTCACCAGTCCAGCTGTTCCCAACACGTAAAGATATGGAATAAAAACTTTAGTTCACTGAAATAAAAAATCCCTTTGATATGCTCTGCACTGATCATTACCATTTAGGAAAGAGACCTTGTGGTTATAATAGATATTTCTAGGAAAACATCAGTTCAGTGCTTAGAAGCTGTGAAGAAGCAAATCGAGTGTTGAAAATTATTAGAGAAGAAATAGAGAATAAAACAGAGAACATTATTGAAACACTCTACAAATCCATGGGGAGCTCACATCTTGAATAACAGGTATAATTCTGGCCATCCCATTGCGAAAAGAATATAGTAGAAATGGAAGAGCTACAGAAAAAAGGCGACAAGGATGATCAAAATTATGTAATGTTTTTCATAACAGGGGTCAACAAGCAAGCTTCGACTCTCCAGCCTGAAAAGACATGAGGGAGAACAGATAAAGTTCTGTAAAATCATGAATAGCATTGAAAAGGTGAATAGAGGGCAACAGATCACTGTCTCACAGTACAAGAACTAGGAGCATAAAAAGAAACAATACAAGACAGGTTTGAAATAAGTAGAAGGGTAAGACTTCCTCAGATAACACTTGCTTGAACTGTGGAACTCTTTGCCATAAGGTATAATATGGATGCTAAAAGTTCTGATGGGTTGAAAAAGCATTTGGACAGTTTCATGAAACAAAAAAGCCACTGAATGATCTCAGCGAGTCCCAGCCTCCTGGTGGCACTGGCAGAATTTTGGGGTTTTTTGATCATGGGTCGGTCTACGCGACACCAGGCCTGCTGGCAACAGATGGAGCACACCTGTCTCAAAGGGGGAAAAGGATCTTTGCACAAGACTTAGCAGGGCTCACTGAAAGAGCTTTAAACTAGATTTGAAGGGGGAAAGGGATAAAACCAGGCTCGCTAGAGATAAGCCCAGGGGTGGCACACTAGTGTTTGAGGGACAGTGTGCTAGTGAGGTCCTTTGGTCTGCCATCTCAGTGGAGGTAGGGCATGGAGATCCATGCGGCACCAAAGAGACAGGGTTATTGATGTGTTAGAAACCACAGAAGCGCCTGAGAAAGAATGGTCATGTAGCAATTAGGGTTTCTCCCCCCAAAATAGTGGCAGGATCAATAGCCCAACTGAAGTGCATCTACGCCAATGCACGCAGCATGGGCAACAAACAGGATGAGCTGGAAGCCATTGTGCAGCAGGAAAACTATGATATAGTTGCCATCACAGAAACATGGTGGGATGACTTGCACAACTGGAGTGCTTCAATGGATGGCTATAAACTCTTCAGAAGGGATAGGCAAGGAAGAAGAGGCAGTGCGGTAGCCCTGTATGTTAGGGAGTGTTTTGATTGTCTTCAGCTTAATGATGGTGACGATAGGGTTGACTGTTTATGAGTAAGAATCAGGGGGAAGGCCAACAAGGCAGATACCATGGTGGGAGTCTGTTATAGACCACCCAACCAGGATGAAGAGGCAGATGAAATATTCTGTAAACAGCTGGGAGAAGTCTCACAATCGCTAGCCCTTGTTCTCATGGGGGACTTCAACTTACCAGACATCTGCTGGAAATACAATACAGCAGAAAGGAAACAGTCTAGGATGTTCCTGGAGTGTGTGGCAGATAACTTCCTGACACAGCTGGTGAGTGAGCCAACGAGGGAAGGCGCCTTGCTGGGCCTGTTGTTTGTGAACAGGGAAGGACTTGTGGGTGATGTGATGGTTGGAGGCTGTCTTGGGCATAGTGATCACAAAATGATAGAGTTTTTGATTCTTGGAGAACTAAGGAGGGGGGTCAGCAGAACTGCTACTTCCGGAGGGCAGACTTTGGCCTGTTTAGGAGCCTGGTTGACAGAGTCCTTTGGGAGGCAGTCCTGACAGGCAAAGGAGTCCAGGAAGGCTGGATGTTCTTCAAGAAGGAAATCTTAAAGGCACAGGAGCAGGCCATCCCCATGTGCCGAAAGATGAGCCGGCAGGGAAGAAGACTGGCCTGGCTGAACAGGGAGCTTTGGCTGGAACTCAGGAAAAAAAGGAGAGTTTATGACCTTTAGAAGAGGGGGCAGGCAGCTCAGGAGGACTACAAAGATGTCATGAGGTTATGCAGGGAGAAAATTAGAAGGACCAAAGCCCAGCTATAACTTAATCTGGCTACTGCCATAAAAGACAATAAAAAATGTTTCTATAAATATCTTAGCAACAAAAGGAGGGCTAAGGAGAATCTCCATCCTTTATTGGGTGCGGGGGGAAACATAGCAACAAACGGTGAGGAAAAGGCTGAGGTACTTAATGCCTTCTTTGCCTCAGTCTTTAATAGTAAGACCAGTTGTTCTCCAGGTACCCAGCCCCCTGAGCTGGAAGACAGGGATGGGGAGCAGAATGAAGCCTCCGTAATCCAAGGGGAAATGGTTAGCAACCTGCTACACCAGTTAGACACACAGAGGTCTGTGGGGCAGGACGGGATCTACCCAAGGGTACTGAGGGAGCTGGCAGAAGTGCTCACCAAGCTGCTTTCAATCATTTATCAACAGTCCTGGCTAACCAGGGAGGTCCCAGTTGACTGGAAGTTAGCAAATGTGACGCCCATCTACAAGAAGAGCTGGAAGGAGGATCCAGGGAACTACAGGCCTGCCAGTCTGTGCCAGGGAAGGTTATGGAGCAGATCATCTTAAGTGCCATCATGTGACATGTACGGGACAACCAGGTGATCAGGCCCAGTCAGCATGGGTTTATGAAAGGCAGGTCCTGCTTGACCAACCTGATCTCCTTCTGTGACAAGGTGACCCGCTCAGTGGATGAGGGAAAGGCTGTGGATGTTGTTCACCTGGACTTTAGAAAAGCCTTTGACACCATTCCCCATAGCATTCTCCTGGAAAAACTGGCTGCTCATGGCTTGGACGGGTGTACTCTTCGCTGGGTAAAGAACTGCCTGGATGGCTGGGCCCAAAGAGTGGTGGTGAATGGAGTTTACTCCAGTTGGCGGCAGGTCACAAGTGGTGTTCCCCAGGGCTCTGTGTTGGGGCCAGTTCTGTTTAATATCTTTATCAATGATGTGGATGAGGGGATCGAGTGCACCCTCAGTAAGTTTGCAGATGACACCAAGTTGGGTGGGACTGTTGATCTGCTTGAGGGTAGGAAGGCTCTGCAGAGGGACCTGGACAGGCTGGATTGATGGGCCAAGGCCAATTGTATGACGTTCAACAAGGCTAAGTGCCAGGTCCTGCACGTGGGTCACAGCAACCTCATGCAACGCTACAGGCTTGAGGAAGAGTGGCTGGAAAGCTGCCAGGCAGAAAAGGCCCTGGGGGTGTTGGTCAACAGCCAGCTGAATCTGAGCCAGCAGTGTGCCCAGGTGGCCAAGAAGGCCAACAGGATGCTGGCTTGTATCAGAAATAGTGTGGCCAGCAGGACTAGGGAAGTGATTGTCCCCCTGCATGCAGGACTGGTGAGGCCACATCTCGAATACTGTGTTCAGTTTTTGGCCCCTCACTACAAGAAAGACATTGAGGTGCTGGAGCGTGTCCAGAGAAGGGCAATGAAGCTGGTGAAGGGTCTAGAGCACAAGTCTTATGAGGAGCGGCTGAGGGAGCTGGGGTTGTTTAGCCTGGAGAAAAGGAGGCTGAGGGGAGACCTTATTGCTCTCTACAACTACCTGAAAGGAGGCTGTAGCAAGGTGGGGGTTGGTCTCTTCTCCAAAGTAACAAGTTATAGGACAAGAGGAAATGGTCTCAAGTTGCACTAGGGGAGGTTTAGATTCGATATTAGGAAAAAATTCTTCACTGAAAGGGTTGTCAAGCATTGGAACAGGCTGCCCAGGGAAGTGGTTGAGTCACCATCCCTGGAGGTATTTAAAAAACGTGTAGATGTCATGCTTAGGGACATGGTTTAGTGGTGGACTTGGCAGTGCTAGGTGAATGGTTGGACTTGCTGAACTTAAAGGTCTTTTCCAACCTAAACGATTCTATGATGCCATGATTCTAAATCTGTGGATCCCTGTGATTTCATATACAGCTTTGCTTGTCTGAGGCCCAGCACATTCATTTCAGTGCAGTGCATTCAAATTCAGTTCATTGCAAACCAAGCCACAGAAGTTTTAATAACTGTGGCCAGGTCAGATTCTGCCAGGAGAAGGTCCAATCTCATGGCTGGCCATAAATGAAAGAAGATGTTTTTGGCGGTTTTTGTCATATGGTGTAATGAGAAATGCAGAAAGATGCTGAGGCTGCCTGCCATCTTAAGAAATGAGAAATGAGAGCAGCTGTCCCTCAAGCAAAAACTTTATTACAGTGTTGGTTACTTGTCCAAAATGTTTTCCTCTGCCTATCAATATTGCTTTTATGGTGCCCAAGTTTAGTTCAGCCAGCTGTTCCTAGTCATAGCACTAATCCCTCTTAGGTTCCCGGACAGCTGGAGAGGGGTAGTTTATTGCAATTTGTTTTATTGGATGGCAATAAGTAGAAAGTTAGTATGCTGAATGAGAAAGTGATGTAGAGCTGAATGTCACAAAGTATCCCTAGCATTTCTGTCTTTTGAGTATGACAGACTCCCCAGAGAAGTTACACAGATATGTTAAATGGAATGAGAGGAGAGAGAGAGTTTGTAGCTTCGTACATATGAAAATTTTACTGACACCTTGGCATTTCCAGTCCATCACTTTGGAACCCTCATCTACCATTCCCCTCTGCAAAACTGACAAGCAGCAGTGAGTTTTAGGTTTTTAAGATTTTTGTCATCAACATCTTCTCTTTCATGTCCTATAGAGTAGCCTTATTTAACTGTGAGTCCTTTAGGTTTTACTAGTCCCTAAATATCTAGGGCATCCAATATCATTAGAAAAGAATAGGATGTTGTAAAGTTCTTTTTACAGCTTTCATGATAAACAACCTAACAATAATCTCTAGGAGACTATTTTTCCTCTGTCTACCTTTCAGGAGCATCAGCTTCAGATAAGCAGAAGGACAACTACAAATCCTTAAATTGCTATAAACTTATTTCCTTGGGTTACGTTTACCTCCCTTGGTGCATCAAAAGTGCTGAACTCAAGTGAGTTTTTAATTTAGCAGGGTTAATAATTATCAGTTCAGTGTGACTCTCATAATACTGCTGGCTCTAAAAGCGTGTAAGTGACCTATTGATTTCCTTGGCGTTTTGTGGCTTGTTCTGATATGAGCACAGATTTTTGTGAAGTCATCTTGGTGCCATGACAAACAGTCAATACGCTCTGCCAGTGCTCTGTTATTGAAACCTTTTACCTAGTTGTTAGATAGTATTGCTTGGAAAGGTACTGATTGAGCCATATTGCTGGTTTATACTGAGGGCTTTTCAAGGAGCTACTCGCTCAGCTGTGAATGCTTCAGTTCACTGTGCATTCTTTATTTGCTTAGCCTTGTTCTTCCCCTTAAATTACTCATTGAATATAAATCTGCATCCTTATACATCACAAAGACAATGCTGTACTTATAGCAGACAGCAACCCAGAGAGATGATGTAATGTTTTTGGACTGTCTCAGCTCCCTGGAGCGAGACAGGTTGGAATTCCCCCCGCGTCAAAGATCCATCCCCCTGTGAGATATAAACACAGGTTAGCTTAGCCTAAGACTGGTGGCAAGCAGTGCTGCACATGCTGGCAGAACTCCTTTCTATTCATTAAAGAGCAATAAATAAATAGCTCCCCAAATTCTCGAAGGCATCCTACGCAGTCAGCTCATGATGTGAGAAAGTGTACACTGCTGCTTTGCCCTTTTACAGAGCCCAGCTTTGCTGCCCTGTCAGAACACCATTGTGTAACGGGTGACCTCTTTTGTCTGACACTTCCCTTGAATCTGGACAAAAACTTTTGCTGCTTAATCTTTACCAGTGGCAGAGGGGTAAAGTCTCGCCCCTGGTGCTGGCTCAGCTTTGTCTTACCTCACCTCCTTCGCTGCCCATTCCCCTCAACCTGTGTGTATCAGGAATTCAGGAACTGTTCATCCCTCTCTGTTTCTTTTCTTTGAAATAGTGATAGGGAATGCCATTTGAATCCTTCACAATACACATCCCAAGTTGTGCTATCGCCGAACCTTTTTGTCCCTACTGCCCAAATGATCTAATCATGCAGGAGGGCTGGGACCTGTCTGGGAGGTGAGTGTCAAAGACAAGGTGACACTGGGTCTCCCCGTTCCATCTGTTAGCATATGAAGTCCCCTGCAACACCTCTGCCCTTCAGTCACTGATCTCACAGCCACGAGAGCTCTGCTCTGTCCTCTTGTAAAGGAGAGCCAAGAGAAGTGATAGGGAGAAGGATGGACAAATATGTCTCACCTTCAGTCCCTTCTCTGATGCTACGCATGTGGCCCCGTCTCTGGCAATCAGAAAGCAGAGAGGTGCGGGGCAGTGCCACGCATGGCCAGATCCGTCCGTGCAGAGTGCTTCAGGGCAGTGAGCAGCACTGGTGTTACCAATCCTGCAGTAGAAACTGCATCGAATAATGCAGACGATGTTTGGCATTTGGCACTACAAAGATGTTTGTGTGTTATGTACTGCTACTCCAAGGCAGGTGTCCTGCACAGGGTGAATGAGACTTCAGCTTTCTTTCTATTTCCTTTCATTGTTGAATAAGACAATTATTTAGACAATTAATAAGACAATAAGACAACAGTGGTTGAAAGTAAGGCTACAAGACCACCTCATCCCTCTATCCAATCATGAAAATAGTCATATTTATATTATTCCCTATATTTTCTCATAAACTCTGCAATCATGAAGCACCCTACTACTTCTTTCCCATGCCTGAAAGGAGTAAAACCGGCAGGTAGAAATTCAATCAAATGCTCTTTCAGAGAAGCAGACAAGAATTGATTCCTCCTTTAGGATACCTGTAAACTGAAAACCTATTGCAGAAGAATAAAAACTTCCAAAAGAGATTCCACAAACCCATTCATGGGTATGAGTCTGAGTTTATTACTGTTAAGGACAGTGAGGAAAGTAAGGAAGCAATAAGGAAAGTTAATGTAAATTGCCTGACAATGTGAAGTCAATTAAAGGGGATTAAAACTACACAGATGTATGCATGCAGGAGTAAACTGTCCTTAGATCACTCCAGCTTCTAGTTACCTCACAGCTGAATTCATCCCCATGATATTTAAAACACTTGAATGGGTGCACACACAAATAAAATCCTTAGCTGAATTGTCTTAATTTTCCTGAATGATCACATGTCCAGATGATCTTACACTAAAATTGATTAGGATTTATTCAGAAAATGACACTGAGGTATAAATTATGTTCTGTACTTGCTCACAAGGCTTCTGTTCTTTGAAATTCCTACCTAGCCTAACAAACACCAGCTGAAATGAGGAGAGCCTGTCACTGAGGTGATAAGGCTGACAGACAACTTAATTATCTTGACCAAGGAGAATTTGCTTGTTTGGACAATCAGAAGGGAGGAAGCCAGCTTACTTATAGTATCCCAGCAATAATTACGTATATTATAATACTCAGTCTGGACACAGTACCTTCCAATCACTGTCTCTAGGAAAATGGCCGTCAGGAATTGTGTTAGAAATAAATGTTATGAAATGAATTCTCTGGAACAAGTAAACGTTTCATATTGTGGAGATAAGCTGTATAGAACTGTCTAAATCATTGAAACAAAGCGGCCCATCTGTTTGCATGGAGAGCGAATGATGACCAGGTGCATCTCAGCTGGAAAATCAGAGCATGAGCATAGCCTACTGGATTCTAGTAAAATTGCATTAGCAGTAATTGCTTTTGAAAGGAGCTTTGCTGTTTAAGCTTTTACATGAACTGCAAAAATTTTCCCTCCTTGAATGTTTTGCATGTTGTCCTAATGGAAAATCAAAAAGAAACAATAGATCGCCTAATTAGTGAGTTACTAAAGCTACTGCTAATACTCCAGACTGCATCCTGAATTAAATAAAAATGAGTTTGCTTATTTTATTGCTTATTTCAAGAAACGCCATGAGTTATGTGTCTCCCCATGGCCCCGTGAAGTTAAAGGCTTGCTCAGTTTTGCATATAGTAAGTTACAGCAATATAGTCATCCACATACAGATATTGTGGACAGGACAGAAGGAAGCCAGACAAATGTATATTAAACTAGTTCATTAAGGGAATAAAAATTACTAAAGCAATTCCAGTTCTATTATGTGCCTTTAGCTAAAACTAAATTCACTGTCTGTATGTGAGCATGAGCTACGAAGTATGGCAATAATAGCTCAGAAGTCAGGATTATTTTTGCCTCTGTAGCACCCTTTTGTTCAGTATCTGTGACTTCTGGTCCTTCTAGTTTGGGTAGCTCTTAGTTCTTTCCTAGAGCAAAACTTGCATCGCTCATAAAGAAAGCTTGTATCTTAGCAGGGAATGGATCTGCCACTGCATCACAGGCTTCTGAAAAGTGAGGGCTGCCTTATCTCGACACCGTGGCATTGTATACCTCTCTAATACCTCACAGTAACTCCTTGCTTCTCTTTAAACAGAGTTCACAAAGACCATTTAGTCTGTATCGTTTGGCCTTGAATGTCTGTGAACCTGTGTCACATCTCACCTACTACTGAATGAAAATAGCAGCTTCTCTGGAAAACAGACAGGGCAGTGCCTGCACAAAGAGACAACACAGGGATGGATGGCTCGGTTCATCACACCTTAGCAGCCAAGTGAATGAAGGATGGAGACTGGAAACTTCCTAAAAGGACTGGGTGTTTAGACAAATCTTCTGGGTTTGGGGTGCTTCTGTGAGCAGAGTCTATGAAATGTGACACATTATCAATTAATAATAATTTTGTCTACCAAAATCAAGAGCTAATTTATTTTCTTTGCAGAATACTTGCATTAACCTTAAATCATATAAACATATACAGCCTATAGATGTTAAGGGACAGAACTGCATGCTAACCAGAGGACCTTCAAACTTGTTATCAAATCTCTCAGAGTAGATGGGAGGCTGATAACACGCTTGTTGTCTTCGGCTTGTTTCAGTTTCCTTACTTTCAATCTCGTTGCTGATCTCCAGCAGCTTCTCTGCTTGCAATTCTTATTTGACCTTTTTGTTGCAAAGTTATTGTGGAGGCTTTAAATAGTTCTTTATGAGATCTCAGTGGGTATTTCAATCTGAAATTCAGAAATAGTTCTTGTTATAATCCTAAGAATCAGCATATACAAGCTGACCTGCAGCTTAGTGTTCATTTCAGTCCCAAATGTCTATTGTCTCTCACAGTAGGTATAGAAGAGCACAGTATAAGGAAGAAAACTGTTTATTAAAACTGCTGTGAAACAAGAATTAGGGGGTTAGCATGAAACTTCAAATTCTTAAACTGAAATGTCCTTGCTGTCATTTTAAACTTTTTGGCTACTGCTAATGTTACAATGATAAGAATTTATTTCTTTTGCCCAACAGAAGTAATATCAGGTATTTTACTCCCAAATCGATTCTAAATCAGTGCAGTTGTAGTAACTGCAGATTATGAATAGGTTCTAATTTTTCTCATAGAAAATGATCTGCGTATTGAAAATGCATTTGTGCTATCAGAACTTAGATGAAGTAATCATACCCCCAAATTGCAAAACAAAACTGTTTCAATTTTATTGCTGAGAAAAAAAGAGGCAGACTGTGTAACTAGCACTTGCAGCAAATGAAAATCTGAAGATTAGATAGTATTCTGATATTTTTCCTGAGTCGATTAGCAATTTATTTTTCCAGATGAGCTTGAGCAAGTATATTAGAATTTAGTCCACTGATTTCCATGGATCTTTTCTTTAAAAAACATTATTAATCATTATGAGGAAGGGAAAATAAATAAGAATAATAAAAAAATATTTGGAAAAAAAACCAAATTGAAATATATGGACTAGACTATTTTTTCTATTTTTTGCAGTGGTGACCATTAAAGTGAGAATTATGAGAGTATTTCTGTTTTAACGGAAAGATTCTGAAACCTCATATTCCTGCACAGCGAGATAGATAAGCTCTGTTATACAAATAATTATTGCTGTTGCCACTCTCCACATGGTCCCACTTTTATTTTTATTTTTAAATTGACACCTTTCCTTCTACTATTCATTCTATTTCATCACCAGCTCATGTTTTTTGCTTCCCGTTTATCGGAAAGAAAGAAAAGAATTATTCTCATAACCAGGAGTTAAGCTAGAGGGATTTGAATTTCTATTTTGCTCAGTGTCACTTAGACAAAAGCTCACAGAAATAAAACATAGTGTGTATTGAAACATGTAGTAATCTGTTGAGGGTTTGTGATACAGCAAATGCTCTTTCTTTAAGAGTCTTCAGTTCCAGCAGCAGCAATGTGAATATTTCTTTGTCTTAAAATGCTTCCCCTCTAACAATTTCTCCTAGAGTTTTCCTGTACATTTGAAAAAATAAACATCCTTTAATCACATTTCTAAGGCAATGATTTGCGATGACACAGTGGCAGTGAATCAGGTGCATTGCTCATCAGCTGTGAAATCTTGGATGATTTCAGGCAGAATCTTGTAACAGGCTGAATTAGCTACAGCCCATTTGGTTAGTTAATTCATGCTACTGCACTTTAAATAGCATTGGACTATTTTATGGCAGCCACGCCCTTTATCTCCACTTTTTAGCTGGCCCATGAAGTGTTGTATAACTACCATGTTCTTCTGCATTCAGAGAAACTGCAACTCCCATCTCCCATCAGAGTTAAGATACTCTGATCCGTATCTTGGTGCTAAGGAGTATGAAATTGAAATGTACGCAGTGCTCTCTGTCCTTTTACCCAAATGAGATCAAGAGCATTGCTCTTGTGACTTTCTTATTTCTATCCCCAAACCTGAACAACAGCTTTAAACATTATCTGATAGGGCAGGACTCATATAGTCCTTAAAATCACTGTACTTCGCATCGAATTTCAATAGTGATGAGCAAAGGACTCAGAAAAGTCTTTGTTGACCATAAATTAACATGAGCTGCCCAGGTTTTGGTACAAAAATATATGACTAGTAGCTCTGTTCAAACTGAATGGCACAAATCCCTGGGGATGTGCTTATCAAAACAGGACCATGTGTTCTGCATTATTAACGAAGGGCTGTTTACTCAGATAAGTCAATATGTTGAAGAAATTCTAAAAGAACATTTTGTTCCACAGAAAGAGTTGAGCTGAAAATATATTCAAGCTTTAGCTTTCATATTGGTCAACCTTTTGTTTTCATCTTTCATACCAGCAGGGTGGTGGAAATCCCATTTCCCAGATAGCACAAGCTGGCTGGGAGAAATCATTTTCTTCATTTCATTTAATTTCTTGTGCAGAACGGGCTAAGGATATAGCCTGGAGGCACCCCAGGGTTTGCTGTACTAAGATGCCAAAGCACTAAATTGAACAGGAAATTCAGAATAAAAACAAATAGCAACAAAATCTATGTGAAATGCTCGGACAGTAATTCTAGTACCTCAGAGTACTCAGCATTATCTTTCTCCTGACTGATAATAACATACATAGAAAATATATATCAGCAGCAGGGACGTGGAGGCAGTTTCTATAGTCAACCAGAGGACAGTTAAAGATGATTCTGACACTCATTTCTTTATATAAGGTGCTCTCTCTAGCTATTCCTCTACATGGCACATAATATTTCCCTCTCTTGGAGGATTTCTATAATGAGAATAAATTGGCAGGGCAGAGAGTGAGTGCCACCTTTAGCTGAGGACCCTATTCTTTGCTTCTTGTGCTTGTCCAAAGGGAACATAAAATACAAACACATCAGATTAGAAATCTTTTACGCACTTTTTACTCATACAATTTGAAACCCATTTTTCAAATGTGAAAAGGAAGATACAAAGTCTATGGCAATTAAGAAGCCGGTCATGAATTTACTTCCCTTACAAGTTTGCACCTAATATACTTGTATTAGAGTGCGGTTTTAGATATAGCAATATCTCTTAGAAAGTTTCCTCATAGATTAGGGTCAAGAGATAAAATTTCAACAGCTGGAAATTAAACCTAACACTTTGGTATTATTTGCTTTTTTTGTTTGGTTTTTGGCAATACAGGGTTTCCAGGAGGTGAGATCAGTTTTAAGGCCAAATCAGAAAGTGATCATCAAGAGGAAATCAAGATGGCTTCAGTAAAAAGAAGACAGTGTGTTTACATGAAGTCAGCTGGGCACCTGGGAGTTGTCTGGGTCACTTCTTGAAGTTGTACAAGGAATTGGAAACAAATATGTCAAGATTGAAAGCCACTGCAATGGTGATGTTTAGAGGATGTTCAGTAGCATCTGCTCACATGGCAGTGCACTGAACTGGATAGCACTGATATGGAAGACTACACTCTTGTTAGGAAGTATAACAAATTCATTCTTGGGGTTTGGATTTTCCATACTAGGGAGCCTTAGCTTCCTGTTCATGGTGATTGCTGAAAGAAACTTAGAATCAGCTGAATTTATTCATAGGGTTTATTAGAACCAACATCCTTTTTTACAACAGTTTTGTTAAAGAATTTAGATTTTTATATTCATAAATCATGCAAGTGATGAAAGCAAAACCTATTTTTGTTTGTTTTCATCAGTATTTTTCAAGTAAACAAACCATTTTCCTGTTCATCTAGCCTTAGACAAAGTATTTCTACATTGTAAGTACCTGAAAAGTCTTATTGACTGCTTTGCTAAATTAAACCCTTGACATGAAGTAGGGTTGCAGTCTCATGGCTATCCTACATATTGTCATTCAATGACACAGTGTAACCTCAATGAGGATATTATTCAAAATTTCTTATTATGAACAGACATCTGTGAAGTATTTGAAACTGATTGGTATGACAGGCCGTATAGATGTTACTATAATATGTGCATAGATGATACTAACAGCTTAGTAAAGATGCGGCCTTGTAGTAAATCATAACATGAGCTGTCTCCTGGAACTGTACCAATGCACATGTGCCCCTGTGTCTCCTCTTATGCTGCAACGTTAAAAAGGGTTTGTGTGCAGAAACAAGCTGTGCTGCGTGTGCAAGAGATAGTTTTAGCAGTTTTCTGTCAGGGCTTCCACTTAGCCATTCAGTATTAAACACATAAATACCATACTGAAAATACAGTGAGAACATACAGGAAATAAGGCTTGCTTCTGAATTTCCTTCCATAATACCCTTACGTTCTTTCATATAGTTTTCTCTGAAGCCTGCTTTTGTACTCTATAACTTTTTTGGGAGCTCTTTAGGTCCACTCTGGATTTTTGTTTTGTGAATGACGTCCTATCTTATTTCAGAGAAAGTGTAGAAGACAAACTTCACTGAAACACTTGTGTTATTGGTGCCTAGAAGAACTTAAAAGTTTTCATTGCTTTTTCTGCTTATTTTCTATCCAGTCCATCAGTGCTATTCTAGCACTGGTGTTTAACTGTTTGACTGATCTAGCTTTTCTTCCACGTGGAATATATATGTTTTGAACAACACTGGAAATTAATCGTTCTCGTTGTTTCTCTCAGGTTTTGTTCCTTGATGTTTAATTATCCAGCAAGTTGTACCTTACTGCCCTCATTGCCACTGTAGAAAACACATTAATCAGTTAAGAGACTGCCATGTACTTTCACCAGAAGACAGAAGCTGTTTCAAAGGAGTTAATGATAATTGCAGAAAGAATTTTAGAAAAAATAGGAAAGAGCCAATTGTATCTCAAATAGAGAACTATTCCATGAAGAAAAGCAAAAGAAAAAATATAACAACAGAGATTTGCCATGAGGTTGTAGATTGGTACACTATTTCGCTTTGAAAGGAAACTCAAGAGAATGGCACCCTCTATGCTGTAGATCAGTTGGCTATGTTTATAGAGCACCATACCTGCTCCCTCTAATGGCAGTTTTCAAGGTTGTTTTCCTGTCAGCCTCATACAGGCCACAATTATGAGAAGGTGAATACAAGAAAGATTCTATACCTTAGTTGCACTGCAGATGTACGCTATAGGTTGCTTTAGGGGTCATTTTTCCCTTAGCATCCAGGCCTGGGCCCTAGTGTGCATGAATAAGTTTTCTTGTCATGAAGACCACAGCATCTCTACACAAAGCACACACAAAATGAAAACAAAGCACTGATGATATAGCAGACAAATTTTAAAAACTCTGTATGCACTGATGCTAAGATTAACACATCTAATAAAAACACTAGAATGAATTTTCAGTAATTTTCACTGAATTTTTCAGTGTAAAGGAGTCATGTAGAAATGGCTGACTGAGGCAGACTTGTGTTGTTCTCCCTCTGCTGATTTGTTAAGCTCTTCTCAGCCAGGGGCAAAAGCACATTTATTTGGCAGTGGCTTTACTGAAAGCACTCAGTTCTCCTACCCACATGAACCATGTAGGGAGAAGAACAAATCCTGGACTGTAGTGTTTGCTGCTTTGAAAACTAAGTTAAACTAGAGAAAGACACAGCTTTTAAATTTCTTTGTGCTATCATCTTTCTTTTTCTTTTCTTCTTTCTCTTTTCCTTTTTTCCATAGTATGCTGCTGTTCACAACGAACATGTTTCCCCCCACCACATACAGCCTGCATAAAGCACACTGCATGCACACTGCTTTGTTTTGCAGCTTAAGTCAGTGCCATGCAATTTCAAGTAGATGATTTCCAAGAGTCTTCAAAAATTTTAAAATTCAAACCTCATTAGACCCCACTGAAGTTTTGAAGGAAGTGAAACATCATTGCCAGGTGATCAGGGTGTTCACAACACAGTTGTTACTGGACAAGGGAGTGCAGGAGTGTGTGTTCATCCAGAGGTCACCTCAGAGAGCAGCCATGACAAGTATCCACTGTTCAAGGGAAAAACCACATTTCTGTGTGGAATTCTACAAGCAACCAAAGATAACAATAATAGTGCAGAAAACCTTTCCTCTTGTGCCTTTGGAATTCTGGGTGAAGATGAAAATTTGAGGTTGCCCTAGAAATTCCACTGAGGAGGACATATGCCATCTAGTACAGGTAAACTAGCATAATTTCTTTTGTTATGGTAAGCTTTTTTTGCTATGAGCTGGCCTTGTATCTTTATACACTGGAAGAAGCTACTGACCTAGTAAAACTCAGTTCTATGGTGCTGGGATGAAACTAATAGATACTGTCTTCTAAGGCAAAGGGTGTGTAGGTGGGAGAAAGCAAAGTTGAGAAAAGCAAAAGAAGAGCCTCTCACATGCAAAGGTATCACACTGTGTCTCCTGGGAGAATGAACAGCAGTGGCAAAGAACAGACCCTGCGTCAAGTGGTTTCCAAATAACTAATTCAATAATAAGCTATGAGTTTACCAGCAGTGTCTGTGGAACTGGACTAAACCCCTTGTAGTGCAGGTTTGCTGCTTACTCAGGGAATTGTACCTATGGAGCACAATACCCTGCATCCAAGACTTTGCAAATGAAAAATCTTTTTCACTCCTGAACTGTGTCATTTCCCTTGTAGGTAGATTTATCCCCATGCTTTTTCTCAACCACAGACATACTGAGTATCTTTTAAAATTACTATGCCAATTTTCCCATGAGAATAAGAAATAATCAGTGTTAAAATATCAGACTTGACCAAAGAATAGTGGTTTCATTTTGTGACAGCCTTCTGTGGAATTTGTATTTTGTTCTACACTGGCATGCAAACAATGGCTTTTGGATGTATTTTCTACCACTGGAATGGTATTGAATTATCACTTTTAAAACTGACACATAAATTCCTACTTCATTATTAGGATGGGAGGTGATGGCTGGGACACTGTCCAAAGATTCCAGTTCAAATCCCCCTTATGCCTGGTTTCCCAACACTTAGAGCTGGAGAATTTATCACTTCATTTCTCCCCTCCCAGTATGATCTCTCTCAAAAGTCATGACTTTTACTGAAATATTTTTAGCTTTGACATAATGGTATATTTCATCAAATTAAAATTTCACTGAACATGTTTCAACCAGCTCTAGGAAATATAGACATACTGATCACCACTCTTGAGGTGCTTTGAACTGTTTAAACCTTTTGGATAGTGTTGAAAAACAGCAGATTTTTGGCTAGAAGTCAGAAATATACTTTCTATTTTGTATGAGTAAATCTTTGCTCTGGAATAGGATGCAATGCAATTGTACAGTGATTAAGCAGTCACTTTGTTATCATGATTTTGTTAAACAATAAGAAAAATGGTGCCAAAAAGGTTGAAGTGAACATTAAATTACTTTGAAATATTCCATTGGCTTACATAAAGGTAAAAATGTAGTGATGCTATCCAGTCTGAATTGCTCAACTTTGTATTTATACCTCATATGTCTGAGTGTTGTATGGATGACCAACCAATAAGTATGTTAAATTATTAATGCCAGCTTCTGGATATCTATTAATTAGAGTTCTAGAGGTATTGGAGGTTAAGAGCGGGCAATGAGGAGTATGATGGTCTTTAAGGCTCCTTTCTCTTCTGTCAACAGACCCTGCCCCAAAACCAGGGACTGGCATTCAGAGCTATCCAAGATCAGCAGTGCAAACTTTTTACTCTTCAATCACACCTACTAGCTTTAAGTGACCTGAAGAAAACTGCTTTCTAAATGTCATGCCAAGGAGGGAGGACATAAAAGTTGGCTTGGTATGGGGCTAAAGATACTTCCTGGCTGAAATCTTCCACTTGACTCAGGAATCCATCTTGTCTTATGACCCACACGGTACATCTTGTCTGCATTATCAGTGGGTCCAGTCCCACCAACCAGGCATGTTGGTTTTGGTTATATAGTAGTTTATAGGCCCTGTGTACCTCTAAGTTGGGAAATAATGAAAACAGGGTTTATATTGTCAAAATCATGGAATGAAGCCACACAATTTCCAGCAAGTGAATGGTGATGGGGGCGAAATTCCATAGCCAGATTTGGAAAGCAAAATCTATGTCACTCACACAAAGTCATGTAGCAAAATACCCAGCAAATTCCCATTCTTTCCTAATGCTTTATTCAAGATACTGATTTCTATGACATAGTAACTCTACATACAAAACAGAAGGTCAAATTTCACAGTTTGTTCTAATGTTTCTTGATTTTTGTAGTATGTTTCTTCATTTCTGTGGGCCTGAGTCTCAAACTTGTGCCCTAACCAAACCATGAACCTCCTGCCAGCCTCCCATGAACAAGTTATACTGTTTTCTATGATCACAGCTTGAAGCAGTATCAAAAAGGTCAGAGAACAACCAGCTCTGCTGGGTGAACCCAAATGCCTTCTAACAGGTAGATTGGGCAGTAGGTGACAGATGCAAAGCCATGAAGAAATAAAGGGCTGAGGAGCAGAAATGTAATAGTTTCTTAACTGGGGTCATGGCTGTGGATAAGCAGCCCTTGTTCTTTTTCAGTGGAACTGGCTTAACTCAGCTAAGTTTTGCCAAACAGCATCTGGTTGTCATTGCACTGAAATGGGCCAGGGGTGCCCCTGAGACCTCCTCTGTGACAGTAAGTTCCAGCTGAAAAATTAAGGAGCAGGTCAGTGCCAGGCAGTACTTCTGTGACTGCAGTTACCAACGTGTGCCTTGCAGCTCAGTGAAGGTGTCCTTTTCTGATGAGGAAGGTACATCAAAACCTGTAGCAATGTAAGAACTCAGTAGCCTGAGGCTGTTTCTTAAACTGTGTGGACATGGGTGCAGCAGGGCTCTAGTATTTAGACGCGCAGACATAAGGATCAGACGCTTTCCAAGATAAGGCCATGGACTTGGGTCTGGGCCAAATGTACAATGTAGTCATGACCCACGTGCTTCCCAAGAGTGCAAACAGAGCGAGGAAATTATCCTACTTTACTTTATTGAATAGTGGAATACAAAACATTGCACCAGACTCATGAGACCAGAAAACATATTGGAAGGATTATTTTTCCCCATTAGAAGCACGAATAATTACCAGTGAACCATTTTTACAGTCTTCTCAGATTGTTGACATCACTTACTGCTAATTAGGTTAGGATGAAAAATGAGTTTGCAACAGCCTTAGAATAAAATAGCGTATGAACATCTTTGCTGAGTCCTCAGCAATCACATAGAAATAGAAACAACGAGGTGACATGGATCAAGCTCAAAGTATGTCAGTTCCTGGCCAAACCAGCATATGTTCCATGTTTACTTGACAGATTAGCACACATGCTTATATCAAAAAACATATCAAATCCAAGCGAGCCATACTGAGTCTAATTTGTGTTCACTGAGCAATAAAGTTGTCAGGGAAACTACCCAAAACTTGACCAAATACCACTACTTCCAGGTGAAGCTAAAGGAATACAAATGGAAAATATAAGATTCCTTTTTGTTTTATTTCTTGCAGCCAATGAAGGCTGAGAAAAAAATATCTCAAAGCCTGTGAATGTGTATTAAATTTATTATCCATAGGTAGTGGCTATGAATCTTTTTGCTGAGATGAAATCCCAGGTGATTTTCAATAGCTTATTTTTTTTAGTTGTTGAAGGCAAAAGGTTTCAGTGCTGCTGTACACAGGAATTACATGATACAGACTCTATACCAAGTGCTGTGTCCCAAGGTGTGCTATGTCACAAGATATACTGATGCAGTCTTCATAGAAACACTTTTAAAAATCGCATTGCAGGAGCTTTCAAAGAAAAAGAATTGAGTTATATATTACAGTATTGTAATACAGAATAGCAATTAGTATGTATTATAGTCAGATACATTTTACATAAACATGTAGTTTATTGAGGCAAAGTTATTGTTGGGTTTTTTAAATTATTATATGTTAACAGTATAGTGCAGAAAAGATTGGTCAGCAACTGCATGGTACCACAAATTAAAGGTTAAAAATAACAATAGGATCAATGAAAATCCTACTAGGTTTGGAATATTTTTCTATAGTTTTAATGAAATTCAGTTCTACGCCATCCAAATCTTGCCATACTAGACCTTCTATAAACTGGCTGTAGCCACTCTGTGAAAATTGAACACTGGACTGGGTTTTGGAACACAGAGAGAAAAGTGCCACAGCTACAAAATCAAAGTCAAAAGAACTAAGCTTTTAGGAGCAAGGGCTGTTGTTAATTTGTTTTTTCACAGAAGTAAGTGGTGTTGAATCAGATTTGTACTGGAGTGACCAATACTGTCTCATAGCCCAGCACTGATAAGTCTGTGGTGATTATCAGGATTAATGAATGGTGCTAGAAGCCTGCATTCAAGAGTATCAGTAGCAACATGGCTTCTATTTGAGGCTATTTACTATAGACAGTAGAGTTCAGTGGTTTAAATGATCACTACACATATAGTCAGCAACTACATGTCACTTGGGTGTGAAAATGGGTGATGGGTCCCTTCTTTGCCAGTTCAGAGATTACATGAGTTGTTCCCACTCCAAGCCTCAGGATCTCATCTCTTTAACATAAGGTGTAACAGTTCACTCACAGCTCTACAGATCCCTGTTTCAGTCCATGGTATGTCAATCAAGATGGTGGTTGTCAGTTTTCTTATTATTGTCTTTTACATAAGGTTGTTAGGTCAGTTCAAGGCTAGTCTCAATATGTTGGGGTATCCTCAGCTTTCAGTTAATCAGTAATAAAATATTTCTTATATTTAAACTATTGAATTAGTTCACTTTTGGCTTATTTTATAGATTTTTAAATATTTAATCCTCTTCAAATTCCTGTCTTATCTGAAGTTTAAGTTTCTCCTTATCTCCCAACTTGAACAATGCTAGATAGTCTGAACAGAGGCATGCTACTATGCTACATGTCTTTGCCTAAAACTTAGGTAGAGATCCTATTTTTCCTGTCCTGTCATTATGTAATTATTTTTTTTTTTTAAGGAAAAAAGAGATATTAAGTTTGCTCAAAAAAAAAAGCAACAGAAATATTCCCAGAAAAATGATTTATTTGTTTTCCTGCAATAGACTATTCTTTTGAAAGCTATGTTAGATCAGAAAACTGCAATGCTTACCTCTCTAGAGCTTTGAGTCTGTCATTTTTTCCGTGCTTATATCTCTAACATATTTTCATCTCGCATCTGCCCTTGGCAGCAGATTACTTCCTGCTCTGGAGACCACTGAGTGACATCTTCCAGGTTCTTATTATGTGATCAGGTGTCAGCTTGCTCATAACAGCCAGAAAGACAGTGCTGGTGCTACTATATGAACAATAATGCTTACCTATGAGCACTGTCTTGGGTGAAGTAGTGCATGTTCCTACACTTCTAACAAAGCCAGTCTCTACCAATGAGTATAACAAGTACCAGTGAGAATAACAAGCACAGGAGTTATTTTCCAGAGCTTTACACATCATTTTAAATTCTCCTTCTTGCATATAGTTAACTGCTATTTCCACAGGACAGTCCCATGGCTGCTGAATCTAGTCCAAAGTGATATACCACTCTTATTTAAACAACATGAATTTGTTTCTCTTTCCTTTCTCTTCCCTCAAGAGGCGACTCTCCATCATTTTATACCAGAACTACTTTCGAATGCCAATCACAGGTTCACTGATTTTGCTGAAAAACTAGAAGTGTTATGCTACTTGGTCATTCTCTCTTTCTGTATCATATTTCCTTATAGGACAATGCATACATAAGATTTGAAGTTAATCAATTTTCCAAGTTGAGATTAAGTAGGAGTTCAGAGTGGAATGACTGCAGATGATGCTAAGTCAGTGGAAGACCGCTCTGGTCTCTATCTCTTCAGTATAGTATTAGATTACAAATACAGTAGGATACAGTGAGAAGTTTTATTTTAAGGAAGAGTTCGGAAGTAAATTTGAATGTGTTTTCTGATATCTGGGTGTTGGTTTTCTGTTGATGACACACAGTTTTTCTTTTTATGTAGAAATGGACTATGTTACCAATATTCAGAAACGGAATGGGAGACTTTGCCTACTCCCTCCCTCCCTCAGCAATTTGTTCAGTATAGCTTGCTCTCACTCCCTCATTTACTTGCTAATCTCTTACTTTGTCAAGACTATTTATTAGAGTGCCTTCTCAGTCCATGTATAGAAATTACAGAATCACAGAATCGTATAGGTTGGAAAAGACCTTTAAGATCATCGAGTCCAACCATAAACCTGACACTACCAAAACCACCACTACACCATGTCCCTAAGCACCTCATCCAAACGTCCTTTAAATACCTCCAGGGATGGCGACTCAACCACTTCCCTGGGCAGCCTGTTCCAATGCTTGATAACCCTTTCAGTGAAGTAAAATTTCCTAATATCCAGTCTAAACCTCCCCTGGCGCAACTTGAGGCCATTTCCTCTTGTCCTATCACTTGTTACCTGGGAGAAGAGACCGACCCCCACCTCTCTACAACCTCCTTTCAGGTAGTTGTAGAGAGCAATAAGGTCTCCCCTCAGCCTGCTTTTCTCCAGGCTAAACAACCCCAGTTCCCTCAGCCGCTCCTCATAAGACTTCTGCTCCAGACCCTTCACCAGCTTCGTTGCCCTTCTCTGGACACGCTCCAGCACCTCAATGTCTCTCTTGTAGTGAGGGGCCAAAAACTGAACACAGTATTCGAGGTGTGGCCTCACCAGTGCCGAGTACAGGGGCATGATCACTTCCCCACTCCTGCTGGCCACACTATTTTTGAGTCATAGTCTTTGCAAGAGTCATAGTCTTTGCAAATGTTACTACTACTCTGCTGTAGGAAGTTAATGACCCTGAAGCTCTACTGGCAGATGGCATCGTGTTGGTCACTAATCCACTTCTGGCAAAGCCAGCTGCAAAAGGTCACTTGAGTTCACCTGGCCAGTTTTGCCAGAATTGTATTAAAGAGAAAAGTTCCTGCCTGCTGGCAGAGATGTGAGGGCAGTAACCTCCAGGTGGTAGGCAGTCACAGGGAGCCAAAAGCCTTAAAGTCTTCAGCTGGCACAGCTAGTGCACGTAAAACTTCTGCATGTGGCTATGTGCAACCCCGAGTGACTTCAGTGGAGTTACTTGGCTCTCATTAGTACATCTCCAGTTTGACTAAGACCTGTAGTCCTTTTATTTGTATTGTAAACTAATTAAATTACTTGTGACTACTGTAACAGTAGCATTGAATAACAGTGATAATAATTAGTCATATTAGATTAGTCATAATTATTTATTCATATCATAGTGGGAGGATATCAATGGGCAAATCTAAAAAACTCCAAAGTTTGTTTTGGATGAAGCTTTTATAAGAACAGTCTTTGTTCTGAGATTTCTGGTGTTTCCAGTTTCCACTTGACCTATTTTTCTTAGCTTGCTCTCTGAACAAAAATTATTGAGATTGAGACCTACTAATAGAACAGCAGAGCCTAAATCACATATCTTTACTCTTCGGCAGCTGCTGCCATATGAAGATAACATCTACAACCAAAGGGAATATCTCTGGATAAATCTTTTCCATAATATAGCTAGCAATTACTAACAAGACTGTATTTATTCAACATATGATCTATTTTGAACCACTTCCTAAGATGAAATCGCAGATTACTGATATCTGTAGTACAAATATACAGTGTTTTCAAAGAAGTGTTGGGCTTTCATGCTGCATAAGGTTCATAGAAAAATGATTATTTTTCTAAGTTACTAAGACTAAGTTATTAGTTACTAAGACTAAGTTATTAGTCTTAGTCTAGGACTAAGACTAAGACTAAGTTATTAGGCTCTCATTTAACTATTTACTATAAAACATCTGCATTTTAAAATGCCACCTGTCCTCTGTCCTTGTTGTAGAGTATTCAGTAAAACCAGCAAAATTATTTTTTTTCTGTAGACTTTGCTGAATGCATTCATGAAGGTGAACATTTACTTTCTTTTTTATGTGACTTCTCCAACTTGGCTGCTAGGCAGTCATTTTTTTTCAGGACAGTGATTTAAATGAACTGTAAGAAGAAGACGCAGGATCTTGAGTTGAATAGTTAAGAATGCTGCTGCTAAGAAAGTTAATAAACCAAACAGAAGTGATAGGCTCAGTGGGGGAATCATAGTGATGCAGTTGTACAGCCTGTATTAGTCAAACTAGGTGTATGTACTGGTCTTTTCTGACCTGAAATCAGAAATGCTTCAGTGAGAAATTTGGTAGTAGCATTGAGCTGAATACAGCTCCATGTGTTCTTAGAATGAAAAGGGTGAAGATCCATCACCAAAACAAGCTTTTGCAATTGTCTGCACGCTCTAACCTTGCTCCAGCAAAGAGTCCAATGGAAGGTGGTCAGCCTTCTGGACAGCTTGGCTAAAGATCATTTTAAAGCCCCTATTTGGTTCTGACAGACGAGGAGCAGAAAAAAATCATTTACCTGATCAAAGACTTCTGTACTTCCCCTTGTATCAAACCAAAACCAGGGCCCCAATTCAACAGAGTACCGAAGCTCTCCCACATCAGTGTCAGGTAAGAACATGATTAATTGCCTATGGAAGCAAGCCTCAATGTTCAGAACTAGCAGTCCGTGCTTCACATTTGATGTTCGACAAAAGAACAAAGCAAACCAAAAAGCCTGAAAATAAAGTTTGAGTATTTTCACACACCGTGTTTCCAGTAGGCATCCTTTCTCCTTCCCCCTATTCCCCCAATCCAGTCCAGAACAATTACTGTATCCTATGGCCTTTTTAGACATGCACAGGTTCATTGTGTCTAATGTAGAGGATATGGTGGAGACAAATGATCTGAACTAATCAAAACAGGGGGCTAAAGACAGTGGCGTAGAGGTGGAGATAAGAATTCCCTTCAAGAAGAGCCTTGCAGCCTCTAACCATTAACATTCTTTCTTTCTCTCCTCCCACACCCTTGGCTTCCTCTGAAGCCAGCAGGGTTTCAGCGACCCGGAAGGCCATGGATATTTTCTGCTGGAGTGGGCCCAGAATTTTGAAATATATTTATGCAAGAGTATCAATCATGTAATTCAGTAGAGGTCAAATACCTTGAAACTTTTTTTTTAAAACTTTTTTTTTTTTCGTTTCCATCTAATTGAAAGAGTATGTTTGCTAAATTTGCTAAATCACTCATTCCAACATACAGTACTATGTTACAGTATTAAGGCCATCTGTATTTGTATGTATTCCATACAAAGGAATGTTAAGTTCACAGAGTTAAACTCTAATGTAAATGCCAGAGTTTAGATCCTGTGAATAATCCAGTGTGTCTAGGCAACAAGTTTCTCTTGAATTATGTGATCACACAGTATCTTTCAAACAATACTATATTGTGTTGTACAATAGAGTGCATTGTTCTACATCTTTGTATGAAAATGTACTGTTTTAAAAATTTTATTCCTTTCCTTCTTTCCATATTACACTTACTTAATAGTTCATAATACACTAATTACCATAAGCTATATATTGGCTAAGGCCAACCTTTTCAAAACTGGATTACTAAAATGACGCTGTTAGGTAGGCAGTGCCTTATTTGCAAAGCTCTAAACTTCTACCGCTGCCACAGGAATAATTTTTTCTATCTTAGTGCAATAAGCAATGAACCTCAAGATATGTTTATGTGTTAGACATCAGTCCTCCATGATTTACCTCATGCTAAATGCCGTTATACTCAATGCCCATAGATTTTTTTCCACATTTGAAATCCATGGATGTTACCTGAAGTTTTCTTCAAAAATTATTCAGAACTACTTTAACTTAACAACTGTATCTGTAACTCTACTTTGGGGAAGAAATTCTGCGGCAGGTGTTATATTGTGACTACTACTCAAGTTTCAAGCAATACTTCAGCATTTATGTTCAGGAAAATTTAAGAATTGCCTTTAAAGAAATTAAAGTCATGTCTTCCCATGGGAAGAAATTCAAATGGAAAAGTAGCTATGAAGTCCTTTTAAAGAATCAGAGGCACCAGATTAAAACTTACTTCTTATGCCATTCTCCCCCATTTACTTCAGATAGATGGAGGTCTGTTTTGTACAAGTCCTTTAGTGAATTTTTATTCCAACCTTTTAAGGCATATACATGTACTCCACAGACATTGCTTTAGGGCAGGGTCCCAATGCACAGTGGGACAAGAGCCAGGGTTCAAACAATACTCATCCACATTTAGGGAGGAAATAAAAAAGGTATCTGTGCAGTTGCATAGTTGGATAACATGACTCAAGAGCAAGTGCCACACTCGTTGATGGTATCAGCTTTCTAACTTCCTCTTACCTGAGTAAATACACATCTCACCACGAGAAAGAAAAATACAGAGCACAGCTCATTAGGTTTCTACCCCTGTCTCTGGATGTAAAGGCAGTTGCAATGTTACTATATAGACATGCAGAGTTAAAATAAATGAAGGCTTCTGTGTACAGCTTAGACACTGACAAAACCCAGCAAGTTCACAAACGTATCTGAAGCAAATTAATTCTACTGTTTGTTCAGTGAAAATTGTGATATTTGTTCTACTTCTGGTTATTGCACACATGCATTGTAATTTTTTGTTTGTTTCAATAGAGCTTCAGATGCCTGGATCAAAAAACAGAATAAAAATACGGCTTTTTGGCCCAAGACTTTATGGTCTAAATATGGAAAAGAGAGCTATTAAGAACAAAGAAGATGGAAAGTACAATGAAACAATGGGATAGATATTATTCAGCCTTGTAGATAATGCGCTCTGCTTGAGCTGCCAAGCTTTTGTAGGTATTGGGACAAAATGGGAGGGATTTGAAGCAATGAAGCTATATTTCTGTGCCATAAATCTCATTTAATACTGGTTTCATCATCAAGGAAAGACTTTTTGGAAGCCTATGCAAAAATGAAACCAATGATAATGTCCTATTAATGCTTACATATGCATCATTTAAAATGCCTGATGTTTCGCTTCTCTGACTGGAAGAACTCTGTGCTACATATTTTAGATTGAACTGTTCTGTTTAATGATACATTTGAAGAGACAATAAAGCACAAGGAGAATTGTTTCTGTGTAAGGTTTTGTAAGGTTTTCAAGTAGTCATGAGCAGCTCTTTCAAGTTCAGTCCAGGTTGAAAGTCATATAACTCCTTTCAGTGTTCAAAGGAAGGTGAATCCCTGTGCCAGAGCAGAAATTACTCACTTAGATGTACAATTGACTTATCTCCACCCAAATATTTCAGTGCCTGGAGGTTTACCACATATGTTCTCTTTTTTTTTTTTTTTTTTTTTTTGTTGAACATTGTGCAGTCAATGCACTTGTTTGGCTACAGGGAGAAACTATCAGTCAGTGAAAAGGACACAAAGAAAAATCAAACTGTAGTAAAGGACAAATCCTAACTCGACTCATGAGTGTAGCTTGCTGGAGCCTAAATAAATTTTATTATGTAGGGTGGATCTTAACCACACACTGGAATCCCATTAGTAACTGGACTATTAGTGGATTACCATGTGATTCAGTTCTGCTCTTGCACACTTCTTTTCTGACTTGTAAGAAATTTATATAGAAATTAAACAGGCAAAAAGACGCTCAGAAATATTTTATTTATTCCAGTCACTCCAGACAGAAGACCAGGTGGATGTTAGACTACCTAATCTCACAGTTATAAGAAATTACATTTGATTTGTAATTAATGATTTTCTTTTCTTCGTTTATTAGCTTTGTTTAATTAAGAAGTTTTCTAAAATGGCATGACTTTTTATCTTAATAATAGGGACTTCTCTGCTGATTTAGTTTGGAGGGTTTTTTTATAAGGTGCAAGAAGAAATTTTTCTTATTTCACTTGACTGCTTCAAAATCTCTCCTTTTTCTTAAATACAGTGGTAAAATGTAAGAACTAGCAGTGGTATATCATGTGGGTAGTCCCCTTTCTCTCCTTTTGTTCTCAAATATGTCTGCTTTAAATGGGCCACTGCTTCCAGAATACCAATGTAAGGCTTTCTGATATATGCTTCTTAAATCTCGTGTGGGGTTTAAATTAGGGATTTTTAATGTAGAAGTTAAGTATTAGCTCTGCACAATGATGAATTTAATTCCCTAGGGTTTAGCATGTTATACTCTTTCTGCAAATTTTTAAAAGATGTACCTCTCAAAAACCTGGTTTTTTGGTACAATTGAAGTTGCTATATTTATATTTATTTCACGTCCAGCATATTTTCTGTAAGAAAACAAAAGTAACAGATGGAAATTAAAAGTATTTAAAAGAAAAATGACTATTTTCTAGAGTGTGTGCTAGTTTTAAAGACTGCTTAAGGAATTGATTCACTTACATCGGAAGTAGGCAGTGGGATGACACCCACATATATAGCCAGACACACACGAAGCATGTACTGGTTTTTCCAATTCAGATGTGCTCCACTGACTGCTGAAAAAGAAGCAGGCTTTAAAAATATTGCAGGAGTCCATTCTCTTTATCACCTTGATCCTTGTGGCTCAGATGAAGCAGTGCCCTGAATCTCTTGGAATCAAAAAGTTCTCCTTCTGACAATAGGTGCCGGAGCTACCAGGGTCTACAAGGAGAGCAGTAGTAACCTTGGCAGCATCTTACAAGAAAAATCAAGATACTCACATATGTGAAAATTTAAAAATGTGTATAAGAATTAGAATTTTTAAAAAAGAAAATGAAGAAAGTTAAGCCATCCTGGTTGCAAAGGATTATGTGAGATTGGATACATTTTCCATACTTTCTTTTTTCACAAGAATGAAATCACATTTTGGATATGTGTTAGGTTGACACAATGTACAAATGCAATCTTGCATTTTTTTCATAGCTGATGTTTGTATTGGCTGTGTTTCCCCCCTACTCTGTGTTACAATTCTTGACATCATGTTGCAACCATGGGTAAAAGTGCCAAGTGTTGTAGCAGCTAGCATAATGTTGTGTGTTATTGGGATACAGTGAAGGTTTGGCAGGGAATTACAGCTCCTATATTCCCTTATAACTCTTTTGGTGCAAATTCCAGAGGCAAAGTGGACAACAGTGCAGAACTAACCAGCCAGCGAAAAAAAATTATGAATTTAAAGACTGCTTTTTCATCCATGGAAATCAGTGAAACTTCTGGAAGATACGCTAATTCATTAATTTAATTTAGGACTAAACACTCAGTGCTGTAGTATTCCTTGCTCGCATGCCTGTCTCCTTCAGTTTATTGCCAGCTGTATGTATTGCACAACTCTTTATGGTAAAGAATCTGCCTTCATTAGAAACATATTTAATCATTTCCAAAGTTCTGGGAGAGGACCTACAGTCTTCTTTTTGTTTTCATAGACATGATACTAGTTTAGGAAGTGGCATCTCCTTAAATTTCGTTAGTTTAGACTTGGAATATAGAATTGAGTGCTTCTATCAAAATCTCAGTGATCAAGAGAAAAAAAATCTTTTAATACTAAAAAGAAAAAAAGCCTTGCCTTTAGTTATAGCCTCCATCTTAACCTGGGAAGCCTGCAGTTTTACAGTTCCAGTCTCGCATTTTTTTAGGAGAAGTGTGAAAATCCCTGCATGAGTAGTATTTTCAGGCCCCTGCTCTCCTCCCAGAACAGGCAGCCGGTGCTGGTCCTCTTCCTCTGTCTGAGAAGGCTGTCACACCTCCATGATCTCATACTAACTTCTCGTTATTTCCTCCTCTGTGCCTCATGGCTGGGCTAACGTCGAGAACTACAGCCAAGAGCCTCTTAATATTCAGTTGCAACATCTATTCTCTCAGCTTGTAGATTTCCTCTCACTTCCAAAATATTCTCTGAAACAAACTATTGTTCCAAACTCCATATGCTCCCTTAATTTTGAGTATATGGGTCATGTCACTAGGTTCAGTTCAATTTCTCATGGCATTTGTGAAAGACGGTTTAAAAGGAAAACCAGCACTGTGGACTCTTTCTGTCCTCCCTGCCCAGTTCCAGCCATTCTGAGATCCCAAGGACCAAATTTTTCAGCATTCAACATTTTCCAGCAAATAAGGAGAAAATTAATGTGTTTTCATGATTTTATGTGTTTCCTTGTGCATTCAGCTTCAGCACAGATGTCAGTTTCTTGAGCTACTGTACTATTTTTTGTACAAATTAAACTATAAAGCAAAAAGATTTTAGTTACTTGCTGGAGCTCAAAAACATATGGGGACAAACTGAAACTGTTTGCAATGAAGGAAAAATAGTAATTTATGCCACAGTAACTTTTTTCCAGTAATAACTTAACGTAGGTGCAGTAACTTGTATTCTGTTTTCCTTTACTTCATGCTAATTTTCTATTTAAAAAAAATCTATTTGGAAACAAGTTAAATAAACACGTTGATCAGCCAGGAGGGTTTCAGTGTTCCTGCTGACACTGGCACAGAGAGGAAAAATGATGGAAAAACTAAATAAGTCTTAACTCTTACCAAAGCAGCACAAAGTAATAAAAGTTTTCTCCAGTGCAGTGTTTACCATATACACAAGTGGGAAGGATGGTATGGTCATCAATGCATGCTGTGGAGAACAGTGATTTCAGGTATCAGATACTGATTTTACATAGAAAGAGGTCAGTTAAGAGTTAGAGGCAGTAAAAATTATATTCTCTAATCTTTTACTTTTTCTCCTTAGGTCTCAAAGTGCTTTGAGATGAGCATGCTAAAGCATGAAGTGGGAACATGATTTGCTCTGTGTCCTGTACTAGAAAACAAGTTGATACAATCCCAGTCCAGTGTTTTATCCATTAGATCACACTTACAAGAGAAAGCTAAAATCACGGCAGTTTAACTTGTGACAAAGTAAATGTCTTCACTCATGAACAGATTGACACAAATAATCTTATTCTATCGTACAGCAGAGGGAATCATATCAGTGATGTCCACTGCTGAGCTTGCCAGCCTGAAAAGGACTACAGGCTGCGTACACTCATTTCAACTTGGCCTTCATGCCTTTCTACCTTCTGATCTGGTTTCATGTCTTTTCATTGCAAAAGAGTTAGGTCTTGAACTTGACATAAACGCTAGTGAAAATCTTCCCTCATTCAAGTAGCTTATATTAAGCTGTCAGGTTTTCAAGAAAATACTTAATATCATGGTTAGTCTGTAAGCTGTTTGGAACAGTGATTACCCCTATTTCAATGTGCCAGAAGTTCATAATAAGATATTGTATCTCTGAAAATTGTATCTCTGACTTTTTGAATTAGATGAAGACCCCCCACCTCAAAAAAACTTTTTCCCCCCATAAGTCAGTAATATGTTACCTGAAAGTGTCATGTGATTCAGAAACATTCACATATTAAAGCATTTCCATTATCTCTTTTTATGACCAGGGTTCCTGCACTTTGCCCCATGCCCTAACAGCTGCTTTCTAGAACAGCTCTCCTTCACTGTAGGGTTCCCAGGTTGCCTGCCCTGACAGCCTTACATAAATACAATAGTGCACTTCTCCTGTGCACTCTGCAAACATACCAAAGACTAATAAACAGAAATCACTACTGACTTTTACAGTCATATAAACTTTCCCCCATGCTCTTCCCCTTACCATCATCAGATTTTAAGGATGGATTATCTTCTTTTGCTGGAAATGATGTTGAAAAGACCTGTTCTCAAAAGTTATTATGCAGCAGATAGATACACATGAACTGAAAAGCCTATTAACAACCTTGTTCTTGATTAAATGTTTCACAATTTCAAGAAATTCATTCTTCCATAAATTATGTGTTTCTTTTTCAGCATTCTTTCCTAGGAAAATAGGGGATTCACTGCCTATGATTTTGTGTGTATCTTGTTAGCCAATATGTATTTTAAATCTGTAGCAAATCAGACTAAATTTTTCAGCATGTTAGAGGTTTCAAAGATATTAAGGGTTTGAGTCGGTTGTCCATGCATAGATGCCTAGTAACGATTACTAGGGTATTTGAGAAATCTACGTGGCTTTGGCAGATATGACATCAGAGATATAAGTCTTGCAATCTTTTTTGCTGAGGCAGCTGGTGTCCATTTGGTATATAAAATAACACTTGATACATGCGTATGGGCAGCTTATTCAAGTCCTGCATCTCCACTGATCATCAGGGAAGCTTAGACACAGTGCACATGTAGACATTTTTCTGTAAGCATCTAAGGCTTCTTAATCTTGAACTGAATCCCACACAAAGTTTCTATAAGTTTCTGTAAGTTTTCTGTAAGTTTCACCAAAAATATGTTTATGAGTAGAGGGTACGCTGAAGTTTGAGCTCTACCTAAATTAGGGCACAGAGAAGCAATGTAGCAAAAAGTGAATCCCCTCCTGCGTGGATTATCCAGTGTCATGTAGGGTTAGATCTTATAACCTTAACTGGAAAATGGACTCTATAGTCCTCAGTAGGGACCAGCTAATGATGTAGCCTTAATACGGCACAGTTAACAAACAAAATAATCACAACTTCACTAAAAACCTGTCTTCCTTAGCCTGTTGTTCATAGCATTAGTAGTTAACTCGATGTTCCCAAATGAGAAAATCCAAAATGTATTCACAAATGTATCTATGTCATTTCAGCAGCAGAACCCAACTTGTTATTTGAGTCTCGGTATTTTCTTCATTTCTAGTCTTAAATGTTTGAGCAGGAAGATGGACTTGGTGACCTCCCAAAGTCTTTTCCAAGTTAATTTTTCTATAATTCTTCACTTTGGCTGCTATGATCATCATAGGGCCCCATTTTATTCTACTCTTTCTCAATTGAGCATATTTCAAAAAATTATTTTGAGTGTGTTTTCCTTCGCTGTCTTATTCTTCCTTCCCTTTCCCTCTTCAAACTACTTTCAGACCACTGGAGTAATTACAGGCTACTATCTAGCCTCCCTTCACAAAGATGCCTTATCCTCAGTTTATGTCACAGCTTGAAAAATCTGCATCATGGCTATAAGTCTCTTTGTCCATAAGAAATTATTTCCCTTCCTTAAGACTTAAAAGTGGGGGACAGACTAAGAATATGCCTAATGAGAATTCAGACTGTGTTATTTGCTTTAGTCCTTCAGGACAGTTTGAGTGTTTTTAACGTGCACTCAGGTAGTGCCTTGCATAACAAATTTAAGGCTTGTAAAATCCATTTACATTTCTTGCCTTAAGTCCAAAACTTCATCCAGGTTAAGCTTTGGCCCTCAAAATGTTCTGCTTAGCTGAAGGGGAACTATGTTACACAATTTGGGATTTGATATTGTGATCCAAGTGAGCAAAATCACATTTAAGTGCTGGTTGAGATGATAATCTAGCAAAACAACAGGACAGTATTTCACCAGCTTCCTGTTTCAATTTCCTGAAGATAAATGGTTCTTTTTTGTAAAGAATTGTTGTCAGTCAGAACAAAAAGGGATTTTCAAGATTTCCATCTCTGCCAGGTGTTTTATTGGGCAGTGAATCATAAGTGTAATTTAATCCTTACCCACATTGTGTTACTGAGAAGCAGCTTGGGGTTTTTTTTTTGAAGTTTCAGCTTCAAATAACAGCCAACAAATTTATGAAACTCCTTAACTATGTCCACATCTAAGCTTCTGAATTTGTAATTCCCTCACTGAGGAACTGTAGATAATGCAAATGGGATTCTTTTTATATGTGTGTACTGTTTGTTCTTTAAATGTTTGTTAGTAGTTTCTTGTTACTCAAAGGTAGGATTGCTTTTACCCAGTTTTTATCTATATTCATTTTTACAGCAGATTTTAGAGAATACTCCCCTTTAACTGTTTCAGATACTTTGTTCCTACTATTCCCCATATCAAAAGTGGTGGCCTCATGTTTTCTGTTGCCTATTACGCTTTCAGAAATGCTCATTGAACATTCAGGTTTGGAACTGAAGGCACAAATTTTGCTTTGATAAAAATTTGGTAAAACTTCACAGGGCTCTTGTTGAAGGGCAGGGAAGGGCAGGGCGGGGCAGATGTCCTGGTTTCGGCTGGGATAGAGTTTATTTTCTTTCTAGTAGCTGGTATAGTGCTGTGTTTTGGATTTAGTATGAGAATAAAGTTGATAATACACTGATGTTTTAGTTGTTGCTAAGTAGTGCTTACACTAGTCAAGCACTTTTCAGCTTCTCATGCTCTGCCAGGTGCAGAAGAAGTTGGGAGGGAGCACAGCCAGGACAGCTGACCCCAAATGGCCAAAGGGCTATTCCATACCATATGGCATCATGCTCAGTATAGAAACTGGGGGAAAGCTGGCCGAGGAGCCGCTGCTCAGGAACTGGCTGGGCATCAGTTGGTGGGTGGTGAGCAATTGCATTGTGCATCACTTGTTTCGTATATTCTATTATTATTATTATTATTATTATTATTATTATTAATATTAATATTAATATTATTATTACTACTACTACTACTACTATTATTTTCCCTTCCTTTTCTTTCTTATTAAACTATCTTTATCTCAACCCACAAATCTTACTTTTTTTTCCCCAATTCTGTCCCCCATCCCATTGTGTGAGAGAACAACTGTGTGGTGTTTAGCTGCCTGCCAGGTTAAACCACGGCAGCAGGGAAGACCTTTCTCTCATGTCCACAGGTCCATCTTTCATGATTTGCTGTTCATGGTGTCTTTCAAGTTGTGCTGCTTCCCAAATCTACACTCCTACTTTTTCACTTCTTACCCTTTGGTATTCCTTTATGCAAAATGTGTTTGTAATTGGTAAAACCAGTTTTATTAAGTTAATGAAACAAAAATGTTCAGTACAGAAGAATTATCCTATTCCACAACAACTACCAGAACTGCATACATTTAAAACAATGCACTGTGTAACGGAAAGCTCAGCCCAGGCAATACAAAGTGTACTGAAGTGCATGTTTCAGGAAAAAAATGCTTGTTTTTTCCCAAGTTTTTCCATGGAATATAGATTTGTAAAATCTTTTTTAGCCCATGTGTTAAGGCTGAATAAGTTGCTGACTAGGGCCTGGCCTAAGGGTAAGCCATCTGAGCAGGATCTGAGAAACTACTGGATGTGAGATGAGAAAACCCTAACAAACAACAGTGTGAGGAACTGAAAAAGTTATTTATAATGTCATAAAGAATAGCCATATTGCACAGGTTGTTAAGTGGTGTTATATGAGAAACAGCCAAACTTTGCAGGTAGTTGAAGGAGAATATCAGGGACTTCTCAGGGATACAGAGAAAGTATCAGAAATACCAAACAGTTGTTGCAAAACTAGGACCAATGGGGAAAAAGTAATTGGGGTGGATGTTTATTTAGGAGAGGATGAGGGTGTTAAAAAGGAAGACTCTGGGAGGGGGTAAAAAGAGAACATAAGGGGTCACAAATCAAATCATAGGGCTGCCTGGGGCTCCCTGTTTGGCAGCCCTGCAGTTTGGAGCAGAGCGATAAACCTGCTCTTTCCACTGTGCTCGTGTCTGACTTTCTTTTGCAGTCAGAAGAGAACTGGTATCATTCACACATCGGCAAAGGAGCCACAGCAGCTTTCCTCCTAACGCTATCAGGGAACAACTGGAGGGTGCTACCTGACATCTTCACCCTTCCCCAGCCTCCTTTATCACCATGAACTTCCTCCTAACACTTGCACTTCCTGCAAATTTCATAAATCATAACTTTTGAATTGTTACACTTTTCAGTAAATTCTTTGTAACATATTGTTCCTTAATACCAGAGATTGCTTCTGTCTCTTCCTTGCTTCACTTTGAAGCAAAAAGAGGGAGTAACAAGCCAGTGGCTATGACTGAGTAAGGTAAATACTGAGCTTTTTGGTTAAGCTCAATTGCTGTTCACCTGGTATGTTCCAAGGTCTATGCTGAATCCTTGACTTCCATTTTGAAATCACACTGGAAGTCTCTTAACCGGGGGGAGTGATCTTTCCATTTTCCACTGTGTGAAAACAAAACTATTTTTAATAGGAAATTTCATTATGCAGCAAATAGCCACAAATGAGGTCAGAATAAGGAGATATACCTAAACCATTTATTTGCTTAGGAAATAACTCTTTTTGCCTGTTTGTTTTGCTCCAGGGTATTATTGGGTACAAACTACCCACAGCTGTGGATAGTTGTGCTCACAAAGTGAAGCAATTCGATAGTGTCCAGAGTACAGCCATTTAACTGTTCGAGGAGCCATTTCCTACCAGCCTATTTAGAGCTTAACATTTTCAATGTGGGAAATGCTTGAAAGAACTATAGGCATTGAAACTAAATTTAAACTTGCTAGAAAACAGCATGAGGTTTTTTCTCCATTCTGTATTTCTTCTTGTAGACTAATGATTTAGAGGAAGGCCATGAGGGCTAATGAACACATGGTGGGACTTTATATAGGATATCAAAGCTGGTGCGACCCACATACATCTAGCTCTAGCACTGTAACTCAGATCAGAAAAAAAGTATTTGATACTATCTGGTTCAATTGCTACAAGCTTAAAACTTGGAAGTGGTCAATGAAAGACACACTTCTGCTGTCTGACTGTAGTCGCCTTTCAGAACCGCACCTGGAAATGTCAGACTATCCATGGGAAATTCACATCCCACTAGTCAGTGGAAATATGGAGTATCACTTGGTTCTTCACACCATTAGATTGTGACAGCTCTTCCCACAGCAGGCAGTAGTAGGCATGGTCAAAGCTTGAAATATTGTTGTGAATAATAAAACTGAAGTAACTGTGGATTTGCCAACTTTTAGCAGTCAGTGGGGTAGTTTGTCATACGGTATTAGTTATAGTGTTCTTCTCTGCTATAAGAAAGGTTGACCCTTGTCACATTTTCAGTGTTTTCTATACTAACAGGTCTGTACCTGCAGGATCTTGGAACAAGTTTTGACAGGTGCATGGGCCAAAGATATGACATATTGAGGGGTCATTCCCTGGTGCTCACAGGGGCCTGGCTGAAGTTCTTGCATGTGGGAGCAGCAGGTTAGTGTTTCTTTGGGCTATCGTTGGGTCGTCCAAAGTGAGGTATATATCTCTACCCAACTTCTCCCCAAAGCAATTGCCTTTGCTAACTGAATGCATGAGATGACTTTGCCTGGATGAGTGTATAAGAAACTGGATGAGGAAAGAGCTGAGAAACAGATGTCAGTTTCTTTCAGGTTCACCTCCATGTTTCCCACAAAGAAGCATTGTTCCTTCTCCAAAATGCAGGCTTTCTTTCAAAGGACAAGTAGATTCCTCTCTCTACCAAACATATATTGCCATATAACCACCCATACAGCATTTATTCTGAATATTCAGTCCCAAATCTGTGACTCAGAGATGGCTTCTTTGAGAAGGCTGCAGGACTGAATCCTTGTACCTTGCCATTTTTCTCTCTTCCATTTTTTTTTTCTTACTACAATAAATAGATCGGCTATTAGTTTAGACATTATTCTGTGATGCGTTTGCATGACCTCATATATAAGCTTCCTGCTGCCAAAACACTAGCCTTCATTTTAAAACCATTTTCTGGCCTCTGTAATTGCCAAAATATATCTCTGTTTTGCTGAGATAAGAGTATCTCTCCAACCCATGCTGCTCTGAAAGCTATTAAAAAATTCATTATCTGGATCAGTTAAAATTAACGTTGTGCACAAGAAGAACTAAAAAT
This sequence comes from Mycteria americana, assembly GCF_035582795.1. Classification (NCBI taxonomy): domain Eukaryota; kingdom Metazoa; phylum Chordata; class Aves; order Ciconiiformes; family Ciconiidae; genus Mycteria; species Mycteria americana. The sequence goes on along the minus strand of NC_134366.1, from coordinate 140,866,308 downwards.
ATTCTGCAAGTATTGGTAGGATACTGTGGAATTGGGTTCCTATCTGGTTCTGAATGGAGGAATACAATGTGGCTGAGACAAAGAAGCTCCATCAAGGTACAGGAGCTTTCATAAGGAACCACAGCATCTGCATGCTGTACAACTGCGCATTCACAAAGCTAATGGTGAGCTGTTACTGTGAAAACATGGTAATTGGCCTCTCAGTTGACTTGTAGCTGCCCAACTGTGACCACGTATGGGCAAAGGAGCTCTTAGCACTATTTGTGAGTGGTAGTTTATGGTCCTGCCTCCACTGGAGGAGCTCTGAGTGATGCTGGGCAGGTTGCATTAGCTGGAGTGAGAATAGCATTTTCTTACCTCTCTGGGGCCTTGGCATAGTAAGAAGAATAATTAGTTGTTTTGAGAAATATCAAGGACAGATGACTATAGTTGAAGAACACACTGCTAAAGCAGTAGATCTCAAGTTTTCTAATTGTCACCCCTGTCGTGAAGTTATAATTGGTTTATTGGCTCCTCCAGGATCTCAGCCCAACTTGGGAACTCCCTTCAATCCATACTGAGGATTCAGTCGCACTTTTTAGGTTTTGACAATTTACTGTGTATCAATACTTGCACCTTGAACAGCTCACTGTTGAATCATGAGTTTGGTGCGCTATTTGACTGGAATTTAGTTATAAAAAATAATTAATTCTATATTAATGTAGTAAAATTGCTACAATTGTAAATGCTGCTTTGCATAAGCCTTGGAGAATTTAATTATGATTCTCACAGCAACTTTAACTCTTCTGTCTTTTATGTCTATCCCTGTACATAGTGTCAACTTTTATTCCTCAGTTTAAGGTGCATGTACAATGTTAAAACTGCTGTGAAAATGAATAGTATTACATTTTCTGTCCTTCTTTTTGTCTTAAAAACCTGAGCTATAGTATTTCTTGCCTTCAGCAGAGTGTTATGACTTTCATTTTCTTAGCAAGAAGGCAAAGGAAAAATGTGTTTGATAGTTGTGTGAACTTCTGCCCAGAGCACGGAGTTGTTTGGTTATTAGCATTTTAAGATAACACACTCATTCTGGCATGAAGCGTAGTCCTTGATTAATTTTGCTGAGGTATAATGCAGGATGTTCTGCTAAGTAAGAGCATTTTGTAGAATGCTTGTGGCATATATTAGAATTCCCATGCTGTCATGTAAATAAGCATTTATTTCTAGCATAGGTACCGCATGCTAGGAAAGTGTGCTTTGCACTAGGAACCTTCACGTTCCTAACTGCAGCATTAATGAGGGAATGATAACACCAGTTGCAAGCAGCAAGCACAGCTGAAGGGAGCTCCTGAAACTGGCTGCTTTGCATGGATGAGGAAAGGGCTAGATTTATGAGTCAAGATAAAAGGATCTTTTTCCCCTCCATTAACATCACTTAATTCAGCTATACAACTTTCTTCCCAATCTATCAGATCAGGTCTGCACTTTGTATGTACTCAGATCCCTGTTGATAGCAAGAGGAAGAGCATCTGCTTGCTCAGGAGAAACTTCCAGAACCAAAGGCTGAAATATAATCCCCTTCCTCCCCCTGCCCATACTCATTCTCTTCCCCCCCACAAACATACACATGATTTCCTGTAATTTATCTTTACTAATTCCTGTTTTCACTCTTCTACACCCTCCTACATTCTTTTTACATACACATACACATACACATACACATATGTGTATTTATTTGAACATATGTAAGACCTGCAGTGGATTGGCCCCTCTCCATATAGCTGACAGGACACTTTCAAAAAGCCCCACTTCCTAACAGATATATTTTCTTTCAGTGGTAATTGGGCTCAAGAGGAAAGAGAAAGCCTAGAATTGAATATATAACAATATAAGTGATATAAATGTGAATTCCTAAGGTGATGGTTGAATGGAAGAGTGTATACCAAAATTAAATTTCAATTTATCATAGAGAAACCTCTATGGAGCAACATACTTACAAAGAGCAATATGAAGCCAAAAAAATAAGGGGAAAGAAAGAATATAGCTTAGTTTTTAACAAGATATTTAAAACTTTTCAAGGGAAAATCTTAATCTTTTTCTCTTGAATAAATAATGCAATATGGCAAGGACACCTGACAGCTGAAATAGAACTGTAGGCAAGCAGAAAATATATCCTTTACCATGAAAGATATCCACCCACAGACGGTAGTAGTAACAACCAATAAAATAAAGCTGGGGCTTATAAAACACATAATTTCAGTCACAATTAATTATAAAAATTGAAACAGAAGAATTGCTTGCAGCATGGTGAGGAGAATTTTCATTCCTTCTCAACATATTTGCCATAAAGGGTTCCCACACACTAATTAAATGCAGTATTTGTGTGGTTATTTTCCACACAGGAGGAGTTAATTTTTCTGTAGGCTTGGAAAGAAGCTCTGCTCAGACCTTTTGTTTCAGCAATAAAAAGAATAAACGACTGCACTAGTTACCCCTTCTTTTCCACAGTACTCTGTCATGTTGCATATAATTTTATATTTTCATGTGGCAACAGGAAGGATATGGTAAAGAGAGGATAAAGACATACCTGGAGAAGTTCAGAGTGGTAAGAACATAAGTTGCAAGAACCATCGACTTGAGTTCATGAGCAGCGTACACCAGAATAGCCTTCCCTGCTTTGACTTCCCAACCGCAATGACCCTTGCCTGATCTTTCTCTTGTCCAGATTAAGCAACTGTAGCTCACCTGTAAAGAGCAGGGCATGTCAGGTAAGAACCCAAATCTTGCTCCTGTGCAACACTGGAACAAAGCTGGGGCATACACCTGAAAATGCCATGCGTATATGTACAGACAGTCATTTTCACCCATTTACATGTAGTATTAGTGTAGTTTAACCAAGAACCACCATGTGGTGGAAAGTCCTGTGAAAGTTCTGTGATACTAAGGATTGTACTTTTAAGTAATCTAGCCTCTCACGCACAAGTCTGGGAGTGAGGCAATGAAGGAGCAATTTATTTTTGTTAAGCAAAACCAAAGGAATGATGTCACAGAATAAAGAACACTTATTTCAGCACCGTGACTGATGAACCAGCAAAAATAAATACCTCATCAAAATACAAAAAAATATCTGGAACAGAAGAATCAAACAGACCAGAGAACAGTTAGAGCTCAGTGCCTCTGAAAATATGAAAGACAACAAGAATACTAAAATGGTCAAATTTCTTTGAATCTTCAAAGAATGGGTGATAGGGAAAAGAAAAATGATGGGAAGGACATAGCATGCTCTGACATACTTAACTGAATGAAAAGCTTTTCCTTAGCTTGGAAACTGCATAACAAAATGTAGATAATGTCTACATCCTATGTAAAATTGACATATGAGACTTAGTTTTGATGGCATATGTACTAAAGGAAAGTGAAACTATAGGAATGTTTGTGATTAATTTCAGCTTGGAAAGCAAGTCTTGAGGAGTGGTATGTCTGTAAAAGAAACAGAGATCAGGCACCTGCAGCATGATATAGAATTGGATATTCAGATCTCCTCAAAGATCCATGCTTCTAGAAACTCCACTTCTTGGAAAGAGATGGGATCTACTAAAAGCTTTTAGTTTGCATTCCAGGCACAGAGACTCTTGGTGGATCCAGAATTAATCCCTACTAAGACCATTCCAGGCAACAGAAGCCTCTCTAGTTCAGGATGAAGTTTACAGATGGTGAACATGGCAAATGTGATTAAAATATTCCAAATACCTCAAGAGAAGAGAGCTGAGGCAAAAAAAAATCAGATTTAGTAGTGCACTTAATGCATATCATGCAGACATATTAGGACAATGTCTGTCATGTTAGAAGGGAGAGAAAAATACAGTGGATTGCCTGGCCTCACATGAATTTTCAAGTGCAAAGCCACTTGTGCAAAACATAGAGAAATTGGACCTCCAAAAATATGTAGCAATGAACAGAGTAGGAGGAGAATGAACTACAAACAAGAAAGCAAGTGGGGTATTTATTAATAGTGAATTATACACTAGGTGTTCAATTCAGTTACCCTGAATTGCTTAGTACAACTAGTGTATCTGAGACATTCACACAGACCTAGCAGACATAATGTAGGACCTGTGTAAGACTCATCTTTCTACAGCAACAGGTAGAAGCCAAGCATCTATCCTACATACAGCATAGTAAAAAGCATTAAACATCTGAGTTCAGCGGTGTGTAATACACAAGGCCAAAATAACATCATTAGCATTACAAAAAAAGACCCACAGGTGGTGTCCAACCTACAGTTTTGTTAGATGTAAATAGAAAAAAATAGGAAAGGGTGCATTTCACAGTAGTGCTGATGATTAGGAGCATGCACTGAGGATTAAGAAAGTGTCAAATGTGTTTTTTCAGGAAATCAAATTGCTTTAAAGAATACTGGGTCAAAATAAGGGGGAAAGGGTCTAGAAATCCTTCGAAGGACTTAAAGAGCCAAATACAATACCTTACAGAGGAGGAAGAGCTTTCTGCCCCCTAATTATGCTTCCAGGAAAGCTTTTCATGCTCCAGAACAAAGGTCCCAGAAGGAACTGAATATCCCTATTACATTAGAAACAAGAAATAGAAAGGGAATCTGAAGGTAGATACTCTTACATGATCACTATACAGAAAAAAAAAGATGGATCTCTCTTTTTTTGTAAGTCTGAAAGAATGTAGTTCATATACAGAATAGGAATATTTTTACTAGACACAAGACGAGATGTTTTAAAAGATGCGGATGATGCTAAGTATCTTCATGTGCTAAAATGTGTCAGCACAGAAGGTTCTTTCAAAAATAAAATAGAGTGGCCAGCAGGACTAGGGAAGTGATCGTCCCCCTGTAATTGGCACTGGTGAGGCCACACCTCCAATACTGTGTTCAGTTTTGGGCCCCCCACTACAACAAAGACATTGAGGTGCTGGAGTGTGTTGAAAGAAGAGCAATGAAGCTGCTGAAGGATCTAGACAAGTCTTATGAGGAGGACTATTGCTCTCTACAACTATCTGAAAGGAGGTTGTAGTGAGGTGGGTGTCAGTCTCTTCTCCCAAGTAACAAGTGCCAGGACAAGAGGAAAGATCCTCAACTTGTGCCCAGGGAAGTTTAGATTGGATATTAGGAAAAATTTCATCACTGAAAGGGTTGTCAAGCATTGGAACAGGCTGCCAAGGGAAGTGGTTGAGTCACCATCCCTGGAGGTATTTAAAAGACATGTAGATGTGGCACCTGGGGACATGGTGTAGTGGTGGACTTGGCAGTGTTACGTTTACAGTTGGACTCAATGATCTTAAAGGTCATTTCCAACCTAAATGATTCTATGGTTTTATGATATATGTACATAAATATATATGTACAGTGTGGATCCCTCCATCAGCTGGGCTCAGACACAGTCTGCCCAGTAGCTGCCACTACTCATCTTTCCCTGACTCACCTTGATGGGGTTCACACCTGGACACTGGACTGAGGGTCACCTGTAGCATACGTGGGAAGGTCTCAGACAGTATGTACCTTCCTCTGAGGCCTTAATTTGGGCTCCCTGTCTGCTACAGTGCCCCTGTGCTCCTCTGGGTTTGTAGGGATAGGCCTGTGATGGACTGATGGCTCCTGTGATGGGTCTGGGAGTATCCAGGGCAAGGGATTATTTGAGGTCCCCTGTTGCCATTGCCTCTCTGTGCTCCCTTGTGGGTGTGCAGATGAGTTTCTATCACATTACTTAACAATCAAGAGTTGTGTTTATTAAGTATTAGGTCATTTGGGGGGAAAAAAAAAAGAAAAAAAACAGAGAAGATGTTGGTTTCAGAATTGCACGATAGTGAGTGTAGTTTCCCAGGAACAGGAAACCTAGAGGAAAGGAACTGAAAAAGCATGTGTTGTGCAATGCCAGGTCTGTCAATAAATAAAGGCTATCTCTTTGAAACAACAGATTTCTCAAGCTAAACCCAAAAATGTAGTGAAGCACAGCACTTCTGGCTGTGTGCAACAGCACTGTAGGCCCAAGAAAGTCAGTCTACGCGGTAGTTACAGTCTACTGACTCTTAGTTGCATAAGCAGAAGGTCTGGATTTTTGCAGACTGATCTTTTGAAGGTCTGTAAATACTCCTATATTGCACTTACATACAGATTTTTTTTATTGGATCTTACCTTGAAGAATTCCAGACGACCACAAAGATTAATTACTTGCTCTTTCTTAATTAGGGTAGACTATTATGATCAGTGTCTTGCAGACTTTATCATCCCTCTATTTGATTCTTGGTACCAGCCTTTAATATTCAGAGTTACTATATTGTAAGGCTTTACTTTCAGGACTCGTTATTAGTGCTCTGTATGAATGAAAACCTATTCATGTCTTAATATATGTATCCTACTATAAATTTTCCATTGGGAATTAAAAAATATTGTTATTAAAATGAGCTCATTATTTTGTTCTTTGGAAAAAACAACCAAATTAGTACTGCTTTTGAGAAAGATATTTGATTTATGCCTATCTGACTATTATCAAGTCTTGTTAGGATCAAAGCTATCAAAATATATAACAAACAAGGAATTTATCATATTTATTTTAAATACTGCTATTGCTTTTTCTTCTTTGCTATTCCGTTTCTCAAGAAAATCATCATGCCTCATATAAAATCTAGGTTTTCATGGTATTTAAATGTAAGAATTTTCTTGCCTTTTCCAGAGTTAGCAAGACCAAGTGATAGAAACACAGAAATTTGAGCCAGATATTACAATCTAAAATATTTATAGTAGAATCAAAAATGCCTAAAATTTGCTTTGATACTAGTCCAAGTGTTTGCTTAAAATTTTGGGTTCAAGACTACTGTATGAAGCTGACCCTGGCTCGCTGAAGATCAGCAAATGTTTCAGGTTTCTCAGCAGTAAACAAGTAGCCATAATATACATTGTCAAACTTTTATTTGGTGATTATTTAGTTAAAACAGATAATGTTAGAGTATTTATGTGTAGTACGTCCTTTTTTAATGGATGATGAACAGTAACTTAAGAAATGCCACAGGTCCACGTAGTTCTGTAGTTTGTCTCTAACAGTGTCTTGAGACAGATATTTAAGAGGAAGACACAAAGAAAACCTTCAGTGCAAATCTACAGAATGGTTTGCTTATAGTGGGAATTTTCATTATGCTCCACTAGGTCTTGTCTTATGTACTTTAACATATGGATTTATATTTTATTTGATCAGGTTGTGACCTTCTCGTTCTTTTGACTAATGCCAGAGAGTGCATGTGCTGGTTTTGGCTGGGATAGAGTTAATTTTCTTCATAGTAGCTAGTATGGGGCTGTGTTTTGGATTTGTGCTGAAAACAGTGTTGATAACACAGGGATGTTTTAGTCACTGCTGAGCAGTGCTTACACAGGGTCAAGGCCTTTTCTGCTTCTCACCCCACCCCACCAGCGAGTAGGCTGGGGGTGCACAAGGAGTTGGGAGGGACACAGCTGGGACAGCTGACCCCAACTAACCAAAAGGATATTCTGTACCACATGACGTCATGCTCAGCATATAAAGCTGGAGGAAGAAGGAGGAAGGGGGGGACGTTTGGAGTGATGGCGTTTGTCTTCCCAAGTAACCGTTACGCGTGATGGAGCCCTGCTTTCCTGGAGATGGCTGAACACCTGCCTGCCCATGGGAAGTAGTGAATGAATTCCTTGCTTTGCTTTGCTTGTGCATGCAGCTTTTGCTTTACCTATTAAACTGTCTTTATCTCAACCCACGAGTTTTCTCCCTTTTACCCTCCGACTCTCTCCCATCCCACCGGGGGAGAGTGAGCGAGCGGCTGTGTGGGGCTTAAGTGGCCAGCTGGGGTTAAACCATGACAGCACAGTCTTTGTATTCATATATAGCTGTGTACAGTCTTGACAGATGACATGGTTCACCAAAAGGAAGGGATAGGTGGTTTCTGTAATTTAAAAGTTTAGGGGAAATATTGTGGTTCTTCACAGTCATCATTTTATTTGAAGAATTTCCCACTGCAATAAAAAATTGTTACAATGCATGTAATATCATTAACACAGATGTATGCCTTCACTAAGTACCATGTGGAATTGCAAATAAGAAATATGCAACCAGCCCATCTGTTTTCCAAAACTGTCTTTTCAGAATGATATTTAGTCCCTTCCTGATATGCCTTATTTTTAAAGACATCCAACAGAAACCTAAGTTTCTCTGAAAGGGAGACCCTTCACTGAAGAGATTCAGTATCAACTAGGCAGCAAAGGATGTGGTCTTGTGAACAAAATTGCAGTGGCACTTCTGTGGACATCATTGCTAAAAGTGTTCTTTTGTAATGTGAAAATGCTGCTTAAGCTGCTTGAAAAATTCAGCCAAATCAAACAAAACAAAACAAAACAAAACAACAAAACAAAAAATCCCGGTTGGTTTCATAGAGTAAAGAGAGTTTATTTCAAGACCATTTGCTGTAAAAAGTCATCTATCTTTAAAAAGGTATAGAAGTGCCTCTTCTGTTATTTATAGCTCAATTTCCTCCAAACATATTTCTCAGCTGAACAATGCAAGGAGAACAAAAGCAAACAGATCATTCATAGTCTTAAATTATAAAATGCCAATTCTGAAGCACTCAGGATTCTGGACTAAAGTGTCTTTAGTTCGAGAAGACAGATGCTATGTGGAGGAACATATGGCAGACTTTATTCAAGACTGTGGCATTCTTTGGTTTTATTGTTTTGTGTCAGAATCTAAACAACCTTTATGTATGTGGAATTTTTTGCTGTATATGTGATAAGAAAATGACACAAAACTTTTTTCCCCCAAGTTGAAGGTTAAATAAGGACAAGAAATTTAAAAAGAGGCTGGATTGTAATCTGCCCAAATATCACTTCAGTTCTTGTGTGCAAAAAACCTGTATTATTTTAATCTGATTTTTTTTTTAAGTACTGGATAACTCATGGGTTTCTGAACGGACTTTTCTTACCCACTGTGTCAAATATTTTTTATTCTGGATTAATGGCTAACAGTTGTTACAATTTGACAGGTGTTAAACCAAGTGTATGAAATTAATCAGCTTGTTTCATACCAGTGGTGTATTCACATCACTGCAGATGGCACAAATTTGCAGTTTCAATATTCAGTTCAAACAGCTATTTTGACTGAATCACCTCTTTAGTTCCACAATAGATTTTTTTCTTCTTCTTTCTTGATCTTTTCCTTAGTGTGCACAGAACCATATTCTTTTGTCTATGGAAGCCAAATTTCTAGCAGCCTAACAGTGCAAAACTGCCAATGCCCTTCTATAGAGTCAAGGCATCAGTCAAGATGAATTCTTCTTTTCAGTCTAAAGAACAAGATCTCATAAAAAACTTGAGAAGCAAATTAGGGATGAATGAAATATTCCTTCACTTGAGCTGCTTCCCTGTTGATATCTAGCCTCTATTAAGGTATCAGTTTTTTCCTTTTAAGTTCCCATTTACAGATGTTCTTCTGAACATGGCCAAAACTATTGTCTCTTGACAGGGCTGAGCAGCTCAGTTAAATACCCCGCTGAGATATAGTAATTAAAGGCTCGATTCAGTTGCTCACACAGCTTTCCAGTGCCATGTGAGACATTGCAGGATGCCATGGTTTCCCGTGCTATCCCCATAGATACCCTGCAAATGCTGTACCATATGTGCCAGACTTATGAAGATGTCTTGGAAAACTTAGGGCTTCTCAGATGTCTGTAGGCATCTATTGAGCAGATGACTAAGTCAAGCCCTGGGGAGTCAGTTCATGCTTAAGGCACCTATAATTATTATCAATATTTCTACAAGGGCTATAGGGACCTGACTGAATCAAGCTCTAGGTGTCTAAACTTCGATTATACTCCGATACCTACCTGATTGTACTAGATACCCACTGATCATAACATAGATATTTGATGTTTACTGAGATGCCCTAGGTTAGCCAGGCCACAAATACAGGCCTGTCAAATATGACACAGGATGTATAGGAGACATGTGTCTATCCAGACTGCCAGCAGGCAACAAGATGGGGTTCCCAAGATGGGAATAAAAGTATCTTTAAATGTGAACTGTTTTTAACTGCTAAGCAGCTAAACAGGAAAGAAAATACCCACCATGTTGAATAGGAAATCAAAGAATCTTCAGTGCAATTTCTAAATAAGAAGTGTTAGCTAAGGAAAATTTTAAAGCTCAGATTATTTAAAATCTCTTGCAGTTTGTCTAAAAGAAACATTTATCAACTGTGTTTTGAAACCCTCCTGTACTTTTATCTCTCATATCAGAAGCCATTTTAAAAAGCACAGTGGAGTTTTAGAATTGGAATTGGAGCACAGTCCCCAACCTGGTGCGAGGAAGCCAGACTGCATGAAGATATTCTGATTCGGTGGCTGAAGTAAAATTTAGTTATCTATGTAACAAAGTAGCAGCATATGCAAAACTACATAGCACTAATAAATAAATAAATAAGTAGTGCTATATCTATCTGATCACCTGTGTCATCACAGCTTTCTCTTACTAGTCACTTTACTTCCAAGAGTCTTGGGACATATATCAATAGGAACTGATGAAATTAAGCTAGGAAATCTAAAGTCTTTTAGATTTCCTAGGGGCTAGGCGACTCTGATGAATGTTCCCTGTATGTGAGTCTGCATCTTGCCCTTTTTAGCACAGAGCGCTGAGTTTGCAATACTTTGTGAATCAGGAAATAAAAACACCTGGTTACAATTTACCACCATTTTCTTTGGCTGGGCTAAACAGCTACTCTTGTGATCTTTTATTGCTCTTGAATTCCCTCATTAACTCTTTCAAACATACATTTATTGCATTTTTTAAATCCATGACAATATAAGCTGTCTGATACTATCACTGATTTATAAGAGCAGTCTTTATTATAAAGGACCAGACACCTCAGCTTTCCCATGACACTATTTTAACTTGTAATAATATTCCCAGTAAATTAGGCCCAAGCTGTGCATTTTTCAGCATTGCATCTTAGGGCTACCAAGAGGTCATATACAATGAGGCTGTATACTTATTGTTTCTCTTGCATGCATTGCTGGGCTTGCAAATTCTTGATTGAAGAAGAAAATCCCCACCTATTGCTGTCCTGCTTAGTTGACCAGAAAGTCTAGTCATTGCAGTACCACTTACCAGCACACTATTTCAAACTTAACCTTCCAAACCTAACACTTGCAGTATTCTCATAAAAATGAATGGATATTCACTTCATTTAGTTCCTGCAGTGAGACATTATAGCTCTGATTCAGAGTTACACTGTGAGAGCTGTGCACTATGTGGGCAGTTCATGTGCACAGAGCTTGGGCCATCCATTCAGCTGCCATCGGAAGCTCTGATATTGCTAAAATTTTACATTAGGACATAGGAAGGCTCCTTGTTCCTCTTTATTACATAGAATATGAAAATAGTCTAATGTAATTTTTTTCTCACTTAGATACCAATTGCTTATATAGAAAGTCTCTAAGCTTACATCTTTAGTGTGATAATGCCATTTCCTAGAGCGTAACTTGCAACAGAGAGAAGCTGAGGGATGACGTGCCACGGCTAGAAGGAGTGGGTGCCAGCGAGGGCACTCAGCCTGTGTCTCTGAGATGTGCGGCGTACACTGGGGCACAGTTGAAGTCGAACAGAGTTGAGCTAGGGAATCCTGAGGCAATAGGAGCCAAGAGGGAAACGCCAGTGAAACACCTCAAAGCACACAAGGGGTGTTCTTCTATGAAGGCGACACGGACGACAGCCCAGCTGAAGTGCCTCTACACCAATGCACACAGCATGGGCAACAAGTAGGAGGACTTGGAAGCCATTGTACATCAGGAAAATTATGATATGGTTGCCATCATGGAAACATGGTGGGATGACTCACAAAACTGGAGTGTGGCGATGGATGGCTATAAACTCTTCAGGAGGGATAGGTGAGGCAGGAGAGGTGGTGGAGTAGCCCTATACATTAGGAAGTGTCTGGATGGTTTAGAGCTTAATGATGGTGACGATAGGGTGGAGTGTCTATGGGTGAGAATCAGGGGCAAGGCCAACAAGGCAGATACCATGGTGGGAGTCTGTTACAGACCACCCAACCAGGGTGAGGAGACAGATGAACTATTCTATAAGCAGCTGGGAGAAGCCTCACGATCGCTAGCCCTTGTTCTTGTGGGGGACTTCAACTTAGCAAATGTCTGCTGGAAATACAATACAGCAGAAAGGAAACAGTCTAGGATGTTCCTGGAGTGTGTGGCAGATAACTTCCTGACACAGCTGGTGAGTGAGCCAATGAGGGAAGGTGCCCCGCTGGACCTCTTGTTCACAAACAGAGAAGGACTTGTGAGCCATGTGATGGTTGGAGGCTGTCTTGGGCACAGTGATCACGAAATGATAGAGTTTTTGATACTTGGAGAAGCGGTGAGGGGGGTCAGCAAAACTGCCACCTTAGACTTCCGGAGGGCAGACTTTGGCCTGTTTAGGAGACTGGTTGACAGGGTCCCCTGGGAGGCAGCCCTAAAGGGCAAAGGAGTCCAGGAAGGCTGGACATTCTTTAAGGAGGAAGTCCTAAAGGCACAAGAGCAGGCTGTCCCAAGGTGTCGAAAGATGAGCCGGCAGGGAAGAAGACCAGCCTCGCTGAATAGAGAACTTTGGCTAGAACTCAGGAAAAAGAGGAGTCTATGACCTCTGGAAGAAGGGGCGGGCAACTCAGGAGGACTACAAAGGTGTAGCGATGCTGTGCAGGGAGAAAATTAGAAGGGCCAAAGCTGAGCTAGAGCTCAATCTGGCTACTGCTGTAAAAGACAACAAAAAATACTTCTTCAAATACATTAGCAGCAAAAGGAGAGCTAAGGAGAATCTCCAGCCCCTAGTAGACGGGGGAGGGAACACAGTGACCAAGGATGAGGAAAGGCTGAGGTACTTAATGCCTTCTTTGCCTCAGTCTTTAATAGCAGGGCCAATTGTTCTCTAGGTACCCAGCCCCCTGAGTTGGAAGATAGGGACAGGAACCAGAATGGAGCCCCCATAATCCAGAGGGAAATGGTTAGTGACCTGCTGCACCACTTAGACACTCACAAGTCTATGGGGCCTGATGAGATCCACCCGACAGTACTGAAGGAACTGGCAGATGTGCTCACCAAGCCCCTTTCCATCATTTACCAGCAGTCCTGGCTAACTAGGGAGGTCCCAGCTGACTGGAGATTAGCAAATGTGACACCCATCTAAAAGAAGAGCTGGAAGGAGGACCAGGGGAACTACAGGCCTGTCAGCCTCACCTCGGTGCCGGGGAACCTGATGGAGCAGATCATCCTGAGTGCCATCACACGGCACGTAGAGGATAAGCAAGGGATCAAGCCCAGACAGCATGAGTTCAGGAAAGGCAGGTCCTGCTTGACCAACCTGATCTCCTTCTACGACAAGGTGACCCGCCTAGTAGATGAGGGGAAGGCCGTGGATGTCGTCTATCTAGACTTCAGTAAAGCCTGTGACATGGTTTCCCACAGCATTCTCCTGGAGAAACTGGCTGCTCATGGCTTGGACGGGTGTACTCTTCGCTGGGTTAAGAACTGGCTGGATGGCTGGGCCCAAAGAGTGGTGGTGAATGGAGTTTACTCCAGTTGGCGGCCGGTCACAAGCGGTGTTCCCCAGGGCTCTGTGTTGGGGCCAGCTCTGTTTAATATCTTTATCAATGATCTGGATGAGGGGTTTGAGTGCACCCTCAGTAAGTTTGCAGATGACAGCAAGTTGGGTGGGAGTGTTGATCTGCTTGAGGGTAGGAAGGCTCTGCAGAGGGACCTGGACAGGCAGGATCAATGGGCCGAGCCCAATTGTATGAGGTTCAACAAGGCCAAGTGCAAGGTCCTGCACTTGGGCCACAGCAACCCCATGCAACGCTACAGGCTTGGGGAAGAGTGGCTGGAAAGCTGCCAGGCAGAAAAGGGCCTGGGGGTGTTGGTTGACAGCCGGCTGAATATGAGCCAGCAGTGTGCCCAGGTGGCCAAGAAAGCCAATGGCATCCTGGCTTGTATCAAAAATAGCGTGGCCAGCAGGACTAGGGAAGTGATTGTGCCCCTGTACTCGGCACTGGTGAGGCCGCACCTCAAATACTGTGTTCAGTTTTGGGCCCCCCACTACAAGAGAGACATTGAGGTGCTGGAGCGTGTCCAGAGAAGGGCAACAAAGCTGGTGAAGGGTTTGGAGCACAAGTCTTCTGAGGAGCGGCTAAGGGAGCTGGGACTGTTTAGCCTGGAGAAAAGGAGGCTGAGGGGAGACCTTATTGCTCTCTACAACTACCTGAAAGGAGGTTGTAGAGAGGTGGGGTCGGTCTCTTCTCCCAAGTAACAAGTGATAGGACAAGAGGAAATGGCCTCAAGTTGCACCAGGGGAGGTTTAGACTGGATATTAGGAAATTTTACTTCACTGAAAGGGTTATCAAGCATTGGAACAGGCTGCCCAGGGAAGTGGTTGAGTCGCAATCCCTGGAGGTATTTAAAGGACGTTTGGATGAGGTGCTTAGGGACGTGGTTTAGTGGTGGTCTTGGTAGTGTTAGGTTTATGGTTGGACTCGATGATCTTAAAGGTCTTTTCCAAACTATATGATTCTGTGATTCTGTGATTCTGTAACAGTGCTTAAGGTCGTGGTTATCCTTAAAGGATTTGATAATGCGCCATCCATTCTCTGGGTTTTAGATAGGATTTCATTGTACAAAAGAAGCTACAGGAGTCTCTAAATCCTTTTGGCTAGATCTGAAGTAGACAGCAGTGACCTAAGCCACTCATGTTCAGCTGAGCTGATCCAAAGGGTCCAAGTTTATGCTATTGTTCTGGTTTTGGCTGGGGTAGAGTTAATTTTCTTTATAGTAGCTAGTATGGGGCTATGTTTTGGATTTGTACTGAAAACAGTGTTGATAACACAGGGATGTTTTAGTTGTTGCTAAGTAATGTTTGCACTAGTCAAGGACTTTTCAGCTTCCCATGCTCTGCCAGGTGCAGAAGAAGTTGTGAGGGGGGCACAGCCAAGATAGTTGATCCAAACTGACCAAAGGGATATTCCATACCATATGCCGTCATGCTCAGTATATAAAGCTGGGGATGAAGAAGGAAGGGGGGGACGTTCAGAGTGATGGCCTTTGTCTTCCCAAGTAACCGTTAGGCATGATGGAGCCCTGCTTTCCTGGAGATGGCTGAACACCTGCCTGCCCGTGGGAAGTAGTGAATGAATTCCTTGTTTTGCTTTGCTTGCGTGCGTGGCTTTTGCTTTATCTATTAAACTGTCTATCTCAACCCTCAAGTTTTCTCACTTTTACTCTTCTGATTCTCTCCCCCATCCCACCAGGGAGGAGTGAGCGAGCAGCTGTGTGGTGCTTAGTTGCCGGCTGGGGTTAAACCATGACAGCTATAGACTACCCGGTTGCTTCCATGAGCAAGAAGGCAAGAAGGAATTCTCCTAGGAAGGCTAGACTGGCCAAAATATTTGCTTTACTTTATTCTCAGCACAGGGCAGGGAACTAACTTCACAAACTGTTACAACAAGCACAGCCAAGGAGGAAACCTGTACTTGTGCTTGGTGGGTTCAGAAGGACAAGGACAAGGGACCTCTTGCAAGGCTGGTGCTACGTGCAATGGCAGAAAAGGATGGAGATACTTAGATTAGCAGAGACCGGGTGTGCTCCCATGTTAGCAACACAGTCTCTAACTGGGTCGAGGGATATTGATACCATGTGCTTACAAACCGTAGGGGGGAAATTGTTTTATGTGTGTTGTATGGTTATATACCCGTAGTTAGAAATGAAGTTGCAGTCTGCCTTTCAAAGACACTTCTGTGTACATGGTTTCTTTACCGATGTGACTGAATTGATGGTACACCAGTGTCATGTTTTCTGTTCTCTCATGTATTTCCTGAATAAATTAAGTACCATTTTTTTCAACATTTTCATTATTTTCATTTACTATCTTTAGATCCCTTCTGTTTCCCTTCCATCTTTTTGAGATATGAATATCAGAAGTGAACACAGCATTCATGTGAAAATTTTGACATGACTTCATCTCTTGCCTTGTACCTTAGACCATTAAGAACTTCAGTCCAGGATTATGTATAAAGACACAGAGGGAGTAAACTAATTAAAACACCAGGTTGTCACTGTAAATTATTCTGCTGACCTGGAAGCATTTTTGCTTACAGAAGGCATGCTGACATGTCTCTTCACTCAGGTTCATCTATTTTAACAGTTAATGTGAAATTTCAATAAACAAATGAAATGGTCTCTTTTTATTATCTTGCTGTCAAAGAGCAAACCTTTTCATTTCTCCTTTCACTTTTCACTTCATGTACTATCAGTATATGGTCATAATTTTTTCTCATGGGTGAGAAAAGAATGTGCTTTCCAGTGAAGAAACTGGCAACAGTTTATCAACATATCCTTACAATTAAATATTCAGTAAGAAGTGAAAGCACATTAAGGCCACCCTACATTTGTTCACTCTCTAGGGGACTCTTCAATTCCATATTACCTTGGTATGTGTCTTCACGGAAGCTTTCACTCTCACTTTTGAGTCAATCTTATAATTACTTCAGTATCATTTCAAGGCCTGTGAGCTCCTCATTAAAGAGATGGAGAGTTCTCCTACCAATAATGATCCTCTGAGTGAGTTATCTGCAACATCATTAATGGAAAAAAATGGCTTTATTTTACAGAAATAATTGGAAACATTGGCCACGTCTGATAAAGTTGCATTCCATAATTATTTTGCCATATATGATGTATGTCCTTTGTTTCCTATTATGCTTGTGGAGGCATACTTTCTGATATTTTATGGAGGTTGTTTCAGAGCGCTCCTAATTTATATCTAACAAATGTTTTTTTCTGAGCCTAATTTGCTTTTGTCAATAGGATGCCTACTTAATATTGCTTAACGCAGTGTAATGCTTACTTGATTTTCGCAAGTGGAATTTATTCTGGATTTATAACAAAGGTTACAATTCACAGGTATAGCTCCCTTGACAGAACTCCAGCAAAAGCACCTCTGCTTGAAGAATTCAGGCCTGTCCAGCTTGTCCACTGCTTTTTCTCTGGTGCTCTGCCCAAGACATTGTGATACCAAATTGCTAAATATTGTTTCCTCCTCCATTCACTAAGAAATGTAATTCCTTTGTTTTAAAATGCAGTCACTTGCATAAGGCAAAGTCTTGGCCCTACTGGCATATATGTCCATCAAAAAATTAACTCTGCGTAAAAAGGAAAAGGATTGCTGTTTTCTGTGCGTACCTGATATCAGGAATGGAATAGCATGTGTTCTTTTTCATGTTGCTTGAGTTCAGCTGTTTGGTTGTTGAATGTAGGTATAATCATATTTTACCAAAATCAGCAAACAAGATGAACAATTAGAGAGTGATGCTTACCAATATTCAAAAAGTTTAACAAGAAGCACAAGTCAAGATCTTCTTCTGAACTTCAGTAAGAAGGGTCCTGCTAGAAAATAATCCTGTGGTCCCACAAACAGAAAGGCAACATAGCTGAAGGAACTGCTGATCAACAGGGCAATCAGCTTGGCGTTTATGGTTTTGTGTGGCTAGATGTTATTCTTTTAAGTAAACCTCTGCCTTGACAGATTGTCATGGTTTAATCCCAGCCAGCAACTAAGCACCACACAGCCGCCCGCTCACTCTGTGCAACCCCCCCCGCTGGTGGGATGGGGGAGAGAATCAGAGGGTAAAAGTAAGAAAACTTGTGGGTTGAGATAAGAACAGTTTAATGATTGAAATAACATAAAATTTAAAAAAAATATAATAATAACAAAACCAACAACAATAATAAATTGTAATAAAAAGGAAAACAACAAAAAGAGAGAGAAAAAAACAAAACCCAGGAAAAACAAGTGATGCAACTGCTCACCACCCACCGACCGATGTCCAGCCAGTCCCCGAGCAACGATTGCTGCCCCCCGGCCAACTCCCCCCAGCTTTATATGCTAAACATGATGTCATATGGTATGGAATATCCCTTTGGCCAGTTTGGGTCAGCTGTCCCAGCTACGCTCCCTCCCAGCTTCTTGTGTACTTCCTTGCTGGCAGAGCATGGGAAGCTGAAAAGTCCTTGACTTAGTATAAGCACTGCTTAGCAACAACTAAAACATCAGTGTGTTATCACATTATTCTCATGCCAAATCCAAAACACAACACTATACCAGCTACTAGGATGAAAATTAACTCTATCCCAGCTGGAACCAGGACACAGATGAGTTGTTCTTCTGGAAGCCCAAAAGGGTTATTATAAAACTCTAAAATTTAGCTGTCTGTAAGGTTAAATATTCACCCCAAACTACTGCTTACTAGATGCTGCCTCCAACAGCACCCCCATACAGAACCCACATACAATAATAACATAGACAGCCAAGTCCCCTTCCTCCTCTTCAGCTGGTAGAGATAGACGTTCACTAGTGCAGCCCCACACACAACACTCTCTATGTTCACAAGCACATGCACATTTGCATGCACGCCCCCGAGTACTGGCACAGACCCTCTGTCTGCCTGGTGGCCCTGCCTGGATCCTGGGCCTCCTTACCCGATTCACGGGTTCCCCCACCCGCTGGCTGGTCCAGCTTGATGCTCACTAACAAACATGCAGCACTCACACACTTGTTCCACAGGCACCCAAAAGTCACGGGTCTTCTCAAATACCAGCATGGACCCTCCATCTGTCTGATACCCCTGCTCGGACCCACAGCTACCTATGGTCTGGCTGGTCCAGCTTGAGGTTTGCGAATGAATGACACATGCACACCCCATGCGCACCTGGATTGGGGAAGATACAGACACTTGTCCCTCAGAAGCTGGCACCAGGCACATGGGCTGTGACCTGGGGTCCTGCTGCAGCCACCAGCGCTGAGCCCCCTCACTCACCTCACTCACACCAGTGTCCTCCAGTAGCTGGTTTTTGGGACACACACCATTCCTGCCCCAGTGGCTGGAGGTTTAAGACCCCCACTCGCTTCAGTCACTGATGCTGAGACCCCCACTCTCACTCCAGCAGCTGACACCACAGGCCGGGAGTGCCTACACCCCCAGTCTGATTCCAGCTGTTGGCCCCAAATTTCACACGTACAGGTCTCACCAGCAGCTGGTACTTAGTCTCATAGCACACATATGCACAGGATAGAAAGTGAGATTATGCAGAGAAGTAGTTAAGAAAGGATTTAATAAGAAGTTAGGACAGACTATGGTGATGAGATACAGGGCTCAGACAAGAGTACTGACCAACCCCGTTTTACATGCAGTCAGCCCCTTTTATATCTCTTTCTGTCTATTCCCAGCTTTGTTCCTCCCCATCCCCTTCCTCTGTACATTCCCTCAACAGTTTGCATAGTTCCCCCAACACCCCTCCAACATCCCGGACGCTCAGGTTTACATCCTTATCAGTAGCAGAGTCCTGGTTTGCCTGCAGTTTCTTGATAGCCCATCAATTAGCGTGACTGATGACATTTGTTTCTTGTCTCTCTCTCTGTTATGTTCGTCAAATTTGTGTCTCTGTTTTCTGTATGCCTTTCCTCTTTTCCTTATCACCCCATTTGATAAGATCTTTGATCAGATAATCTTAATGAAATAAACACTCCCACACATTCATCAATTAGTGTGACTGACCAGTTTTGTTCTCATTACTACCTCCTTATTTGTTGATCAGGTTTGAGATCCTGTATGTTCTTGTTTATGGCTTCCTCCTTTTCTTATTATTCCCTCTTGCATTGAAAAGGTCCTTGACCAGACACCCTTAAAGGACCAGATGCTCTCTCTTTCCACATACCAGTACAAATCCCTTTCCTCTGGAGTGGTGGGAAATGTTCCTCTATGGGCAGTACTCTCCATTGTTACCACAGAATGGCTGAGGTGGGAAGGGACCTCTGGAGATCATCTGGCCCAACCCCCCTTGCTCAAGCAGGGCCACCTACAGCTGGTTGCCCAGGACCATGTCCAGATGGCTTTTGAATATCTCCAAGGAGCTTCTCTGGGCAATTCCAGATAACTTCTCTGGGCAACCTGTGTCAGTGCTTGGTCACCCTCACAGTAAAAAAGTGTTTCCTGATGTTCAGACAAATCCTCCTGTGTTTCAGTTTGTTCCCATTGCCTCTTTGTCCTGTCACTGGGTACCACTGGGAAGAGCCTGGCTCCATCTTCGCCTGGCTCCATCTTCTTTACACTTTCCGTTTAGGTATTGATATTCTTGATGAGATCCCCCTGAGCCTTCCCTTCTCCAGGCTGAACAGACCCTGGTGTCTCAGCCTTTCCTTATAGGAGAGATGCTTTTATTCCTTAATCAGCTTTGTCGCCCTTTGTTGGACTCCCTCTAGTACGTCCATGTCTCTCTTGTACTGGGGAGCAGGGACCTGGACACAGTACTCCAACTGTGGCCTCACCAGTGCTGAGTAGAGGGGAAGGATCACCTCCCTTGACCTGCTGGCAGCACTACTCCTGATGCAGCCCAGGAAACCATTTGCCTTCTCTGTTGCAAGGGCACATGGCTGGCTCATGTTCAACTTGGTCCACCAGGACCCCCAGGTTCTTTTCTTCAAAGCTGCTTTCCAGCTGGGCAGCCCCCAGCATGTACTGTCCATAGTTGTTAGCATTAGAGAATAATGGATGTAATTAGTATAAATGGTAAGAATATGTTTGGATGAAAGGGTTTTGAGGAAAATAATACAGAGAATTCAAGAAAATTAAATTATTGTGTATGCAGAACTGAGGCAGTTTATTAGATTTTTAAACCAAATGAGTATACTGATCATACTGATAACACTCTTAACATTGGAAGTCAGATGTGTGAGAACTCATTTTTTGGAACAGAAAGAAATCTTTTTATCTTAGTGGCATAGAGAAATTAAGTGGAAATATCCTTTCTATGTAAAAAACCCTATGCAAAAAAGAAGAGTGCTACTTTTTTTCAGAATGTGTGGGCCTTTTGTTTTATGGTAGACAGTCCAACAAATTTGCTGATGCAAGAATGGATTTCAGAATTATTCTTTGGAATATGAAGATTATACTTGCAATTTGGCTCATGTAGGATTGTGATTTCTTCTTAGTTCTGGGAAAACTAACTTGCTTCATCAATGAATGGATTTCCTAGCAATCACTTTCATGATCTGAATAGATGAAGTGTCCAGAGAAAGGTAAAAGGCTGATCAAACCCAGCTAGTTAAATTCCCATGAAAGGTACACAGTGGAGGTTATGAGTCTGACAGTAGTTATATTAAGAGCATATGTTGCAATGAGAGTTAAAACATTTTTAAGGTTAAAATATATTTCTACTTAGTTAAAAGGGTGATTGTAATTACCACTCACTAGGCAACCACTTTGCATAGGAATAAAGAACTGCAACAGCTGTAAGTAAAAGAGGACCACATATAACACATAGTCTCATTACATGTACCTCTAACTGCTTCAGACTTGGTTAAGTGAGAGATATGCTTCTGCAGCTCTTCCTTCCCTTGTTCCCTCCTTCTCCATGTTCTGGTTTCCAGGAGAAGGTCATCTAGGTGACTGTGTCGGATGTGAGCCTGAGTGGGCTCCAGCCCTGCTCCAAACTGGGCTGCATTGGTACTAGGACGATGGCACGCACTGAGTTTTACCCCAGCAGGTAAATTTGGATGCATCAGTGAGCTTATTAAGACAATATTTATGGTGATAATGAGACCCAGGAATCTTAGATTTTATTCTAGTTCTGAAATGTGCTTCTCAAGATACATACGTATATTGGGTGTCCATGGCAAAGTGTTGGCAGCAGGGCGGGCTGCAGGGGTGGCTTCTATGAGAAGAGGCCAGGGCTACCCTGTGCCGGACACAGCCAGTTCCAGCTGGCTCCAGTGGACCCACTGCAAGACACAGCCGAGCCCATCAGCCAAGCTGGTAGCACCTCTGGGAAAACATATTTAAGAAAGGGCAAAACACCACATGGCAGTGTGAAGAGTTAGGAGAAAAAAGGATGAGAAACAATGCTATGAACACCAAGGTTGGAGGAGGGGGAGGAGGTACTCCAGGCGTTGGAGCTGGTATTCCCCTGCAGCCTGTGGAGAGGACCACACTGGAGCAGATATCCACAGTGTAGCCCATGGAGGACCCCACACTGGAGGAGCTGGATATTCCTTGAAAGAACTGTGGCCCGTGGAGGACTCACACTGGAGCAGGCTTATCCTGAAGGACTGCAGCCCGTGGAGAGGACCCATGCTGGAGCAGGAGATAAATGTGAGGAGGAAGAAGTGGCAGAGAGGAACTGTTATGGATGGACCATAACCCCCCATTCACCATCCCCACAGCGCCATGGAGAGGGGTGGGGAGGACGTATAGGAAACTTGAATGAAAAAGTGAACTTAAACTTGGGAAGAAGGGGTGGGGGGAAGGTGTTGCTTTAATTTATATTTGTTTCTCACTACCCAAATGTATTTTAATTTGCAATAAATCAAATTTTTCCCCAAGTCAAGTCTGTTTTGCCCATGACAGTAGTTGGTAAATCATCTCCCTGTCATTTTCTCAACCCACAAGCTTTTTCGTCCTATTTTCTCCCTGTCCTGTTGAAGAGGGGATGTGAGAGTGGCTAGGTGGGCATCTGGCAGCCAGCCAAGGTCAACCCACCACAGTATTCTTCTATTGATACCTCTACAAGAGTATTTCTCCAGTATTGCCTTTACAAGAGTACCTTTACAAGAGTATTTCTTTAGTACTGCAAGCAAAAATAAAAATCCATCCTTTCCTCATTTTCTTCCCAGTCCTCACCCCATAATGGTCCTTCACTCCCTTTCTCTCCCAAATCTGGCCTCATTGACCAGCCAGCCATTCTATTTCTACCATCTACTTGTACCTAATTTTCTTCCAGAAGTAATAGTTTTACCTTGTCCTATTATTTTCTCTTCTTTAATGTCACATCATTCTTCGTTTATTCCTTCAGGACATCTGAATCCCAATTCTTACCTTCTCCTCTAGGTGCTGCAACAAATCTCTGCCCATCCTTTCTTGCTCACTTCCATATTGCAGTTGATTATTTCAAACATCTCTCACTTCTGCTGCACATAGTCTTGTGGTGGATTGACCCTGGCTGGACACCAGGTGCCCACCAAAGCTGCTCTATCACTCCCCCTCCTAACCTAGGGGGAAAAAATATAATTAAAGGCTCGTGGGTCGAGATAAAGACAGGGAGAGATCACTCACCAATTACTGTCACGGGCAAAAGAGACTCGACTTGGGGAAATTAGTTTAATTTTAATACCAATCAAATCAGAGTAGGATAATGAGAAATAAAAACTAAATCTTAAAACACCTTCTCCCCACCCCTCCCTTCTTCCTAGGCTTAACTTTACTCCCGAATTCTCTGCCTCCTCCCCCCAGCGGCACAGGGGAGAGGGGAATGGGGGTTGCAGTCAGTTCATCACACGTTGTCTCTGCTGCTCCTTCCTCCTCAGGGGGAGGACTCCTCACACTCTTCCCCTGCTCCAGCATGGGGTCCCTCCATGGGAGACAGTTCTCCATGAACTTCTCAACCATGAGTCCTCCCCATGGGCTGCAGTTCTTCATGAACTGCTCCAGCATGGGTCTCTTCCACAGCATGCAATCCTTCAGGAACAGACTACTCCAGTGTGGGTCCCCCACGAGGTCACAAGTCCTGCCAGAAAACCTCTCCATGGGGCCACAGGTCCTGCCACGAGCCTGCTCCAGTGTGGGCTTCCCATGGGGTTACAGCCTCCTTCAGGCACATCCACCTGCTCCGGTGTGGGGTCCTCCATGGGCTGCAGGTGGATATCTGCTCCAGCATTAACCTCCATGGGCTGCAGGGGGACAGCCTGCCTCACCATGGTCTTCACCACCGGCTGCAGGGGAATCTCTGCTCTGGCACCTGGAGCACATCCTCTCCCTCCTTCACTGACCTTGGTGTCTTCATAGTTGTTTCTCGCACATATTCTCACTCCTCTCTTCTGGCTGTTGCTGGTGTTGTGCTGGTTTTTTTCCCCCTTCTTAAATATGTTATCACAGAGGCGCTACCACCATTGCTGACTGGCTTGACCTTGGCCGGTGGTGGGTCCATCTTCGAGCCGGCTGGTATTGGCTCTATCAGACATAGGGGAAGCTTCTAGCAGCTTCTCACAGAAGCCACCCCTGTAGCCCCCCTGCTATCGAAACCTTGCCACCCAAAACAGGTCTCTGCCACAGACTTCTCATTTAGCCACTCCCAGTCTCATCTGTTCTCAATTCTTCCCAGTCAATTTCTCATCTCTCTGTTTACTTCACCATTCCCAGTTTTCTGAGTTCCCCTCCACACTTGTATTGATTCGGTGCACTGCAATCATGGCTGTAACTCGCATGCCTTTTGGGTTTCAATTATGCAGTGTCTTCTTCCTCCATGTGATGACTCCATGTGACAACTGCTGTCTCAGAGAAGTTACTCAAAACCGCTCTGGGTAGAACTTTGCAGAACTACCATTTTAGGGAGAGCCTTGTTTAATCCCTTGTAAGCAGAATCTAGTAGGAATTTAGCTGCTAAAACTAACTATAAATTGAGGCTGCATGGACTGCAATTTTGCAAATGCTTATAAAATGACACTACGTGGGTAGATTTTCAAGCTGACGGCAAATAGATGTAAACATTCCCTTCACTGCCAAAATTATTCAGGGTAAAGCACATAGCCATGATTAGCAATTCCAGCCCAAATGTTTAAAGACTGGCAAATTTATAAACAACTGAAAACAGGGTCTTGCAATGCAATCAGTAGGGAAACTAAATAGTTGGTGGATTTACCAGCCCCACTTGTATGAGAACACTTTGTAAGTGGCCAGATTGTCAGCTGGTACAAATCAAAGAAATTGCAATGAGTGACTGATAGTACCTGTGATTCATTGCAGGTGTAGATAAACCTTGTTAAATAAAAATTAAATTCTATGTTTAAATCCTATGTGAGAAAGCATCCTTTACTGTTGCATTTTTAGTGTATTAGTGAGCTTATTAAGGTAAAATTGATAACAACAATCCTGGATTATAATGAAGTTACTTCTTGGAAATAGCATAATAGTCTGTCCTGCAATGCCATTAAATTGTGATATAGTAGAACATTATATTCTAAATCCTACAAACGGAAAGAGTCTTTTAAAAGATTTTCCAGAACATTCTTCTGAAATCTCAATAGTGTCATTTTTAGGAAAAATAAAACTATAATCTCTTAAATGCAGAAGTTGAGTTAAAAATATTTAGTTTCTAAAGCTAAGCAAGAAAGTATGCAAGACTTTTACCTCTGAAATCATGATTTCTTTTATACACTGTATATAAAAAACAATATCTACAATGATATAGAGAGCTCACACCCCATCCAAACCCCTTAAAATTATTTCTTGTTCACACAGAGTATCAGTCAGATATCTTGGCCTAATAATTTCTGTGCAAAAATGCCCACAGGGTTAAATCTTTGGACCTGGTTCTTCAGACATCCGCTCCCAAGAAGAGTATTGGCTTATGATCACAGAATCACAGAATCACAGAATCATATAGGTTGGGAAAGACCTTTAAGATCATCGAGTCCAACCATAAACCTAACACTGCCAAAACCACCACTACACCATGTCTCTAAGCACCTCATCCAAACATCCTTTAAATACTTCCAGGGATTGCGACTCAACCACTTCCCTGGGCAGCCTGTTCCAATGCTTGATAACCCTCTCAGTGAAGAAAAATTTCCTAATATCCAGTCTAAACCTCCCCTGGCGCAACTTGAGGCCATTTCCTCTTGTCCTATCACTTGTTACCTGGGAGAAGAGACCGACCCCCACCTCTCTACAACCTCCTTTCAGGTAGTTGTAGAGAGCAATAAGGTCTCCCCTCAGCCTCCTTTTCTCCAGGCTAAACAGTCACAGCTCCCTCAGCCGCTCCTCAGAAGACTTGTGCTCCAAACCCTTCACCAGCTCCGTTGCCTTTCTCTGGACACGGTCCAGCACCTCAATGTCCCTCTTGTAGTGGGGGGCCCAAAACTGAACACAGTATTTGAGGTGCGGCCTCACCAGTGCCGAGTACAGGGGCACGATCACTTCCCTAGTCCTGCTGGCCACCCTATTTTTGATACAAGCCAGGATGCCATTGGCTTTCTTGGCCGCCTGGGCACACTGCTGGCTCATATTCAGGCGGCTGTC
Organism: Mycteria americana; assembly: GCF_035582795.1. NCBI lineage: Eukaryota > Metazoa > Chordata > Aves > Ciconiiformes > Ciconiidae > Mycteria > Mycteria americana. Next base: position 140,840,197 of record NC_134366.1, on the reverse strand, counting down.
ACCAACACTCCCAGGTCCTTCTCTGCCTGGCAGCTTTCCAGCCACTCTTCCCCAAGCCTGTAGCGTTGCATGGGGTTGCTGTGGCCCAAGTGCAGGACCTTGCACTTGGCCTTGTTAAACCTCATACAATGATCTTTGTATAAATGATCTTGTTACATACAATGATCTTGTTAAACCTCATACATGATCTTTGCTGTTCCCTCCAAAATATCTTTGGGCTCAACAGAGACAAGATGAGGATGTGCATGTAAAGTACACAAATAAAAAATTAACTGGTTGAGGCAGAGTCCTTGTAAGCAGAACATCCATACTAATACATTATTTATTATTCACATTTCAAAGACATCTGTCAAAATAGTAGCTAAATGCCATGAAACTACTGAGGAAAAAAAGCATTTAGATTAGAGTTCAAAAACAGAACTTGATATTTGATATCACATGTTATAGATCTGTATACTTAAGAATTTTCTTCCTGCAAATCAGTTTATATTTGCCTTCCTTCTGTTCTATCCTGTTAAACACAATTTCGTTCCCTGTATAATTCCTATCTCTTTTCATTGCTTGTATCTTTCAAATAATTGTGAACAAATATTCTGACAATCTCACAACTCAGAACTACTATTTTCAAAACTACTGAGAAGTCTATTCTCTTGTATTAAGCACTACACAAAGTGCAACAAAAATGTGATGGTCACTGTTCAGAATTACTTGCATTTCTAGAGGACATTTTACCTTGATTTGTGCATAGAGAGATATATAAAATACAGTTATCCTTTCTTGTCCTACATAAAATAGACATAATTGCATGGAAAAAAGATTTTCACAACTTTAGGCTATTTTTGAAAATTTTAAGTGCAAAATATTTTTCTCGCAGGATAAATATCTTTGTTCTGAAAATAACAACAAACCAGTGTCTATGAGCTTCTTTCATTCATTTTAAGTGCAGCCAAGGCTATCACCCCGTGTTTCCTGGCATTGCCTGTCTCCTGGATTGGATGAAAAGAATGCCAGAAAAAGTCTCATCCAAGCTCAAGCAAGATTCAGTGAGAGGACTTATGAAAGGGGAATGTGACACTTATTCACAAGATCTCCAAGGTGATTTTACTCACTTGCAGTCTTCTTTTCATATAATTCATGCCTTCACGTACCCACACACGCATACTCACCAGCACCTTCTTCCTGATGGGTGACAACAAATCGGTTTTGGACTTAATGGGGCAGTTCTCAGAATGTTGCTTATTTCAGCCTCTAAAAATCTTAGGTAAGTTTGCTGCCCCTGTTTTTCCTTGTTTGGAATATGTGTTTGCTGTATATGTCAACAGTCTCTCTTTCTAACAGGAAACAAAACTGTGCATGTGATATATTGCAGTCTTGTTGCCGTGCTCCTCGTGTATGGATGCAGGTCTTCCACTTATAAGTCATCTGTGTCTTACCAGTGTGCAGGCCTTTTTGGTCTTCATGCAAGCAACACATTCCTCAATTTTACTGCTGTGTAAGAGTGTCCTGGAAGCAATGGCCTGGGGATGGTGTTTTTCATGATAAATGCAAGCCATTTCTTGTAACCCTTTTCTGCTGTTCTAGTGCTTAAACACACAGGCATTTCTGTTCATATTTCGTTTGTATCAACCTTAGTATTTCCCTTAAAAATCTCCACAAGAGAAGAACAGAGTCTGTCTTCCACAGTGAAAAGACCCATTAAGTGATAAAATATAAATCTGATAGTCTATGTATCATTCTTTGATATATTACTGTGGATGTCTCATATAGCTTGATATCCCTCAGCGCCCTTCTTCTTCATAACATCATCAATAAGAATGGACTTGCCAATATGCAGCACATCTTTCTTTTTTGTGTGTCATGCTAATTGTCACCATATTCTGATCTCTGCATACATCTACCGGGAACCATCAAACTCATCTGACTATTCCTATGGATTGTTTAAATTGTCACATCAGCACTGGACTATCAGCTCTTTCCTTTCTCTTACTATTGCTCTTCACATGAATTATCAATACAGAATTAAAGGGTCATGAGTGAACATCAACGTTAACTTTTCTTTAATAATATGTTTAGAATAATATTCAAAGTGAACAACTAGTTCCAATGACAACACCTTTTCTCTCTTTGTTAATTCCAATCATATATCAGCCTTCTATGACCTTTTACACAAATAATGTTATTAAACATGAAAAGGATTAGATGTGTTAATGTAAATGATAAGGAAAATTTAAAACTTTCCTTCCAAGAATATCTCCAGCAGCAACCTAACCAGAAGAATAATGCTCATCTAGTTGGAAAAAAAAATTTCCATTATATATGTCTTACCTAACAATAAGCCAATTTTAACTCCTTTTGCTGGTGCTTTTGCTGGTGTTAAGACCTTGCATGGAAAATCTCTACAGACATTTGAGAGAAATTTCTTCTAATAATTTGCGAGCACCTTTGCATATACTTTATCAGTCAAAATGAGGTTGGGGTATTCAAAACTTTTTCCTACAGGGTTCTTTTTTGTTTGATTGTCTGTACTTCAATAGGAAAAGTGATTCCATCCAAGTGAAAACTACCTGAAATGTATTTATTTTCCAAACATTTTGAAGTAAAAAAATGAAATTTTATCATAAAATATTTCAGTTTCATGAAAAGTACTTCTATGAAAAATGATTATGGCAGAAAATTTCAAGGCAATATAGGGAAGTGTCTAGGGATTCATTTGTACTTGCTGAGATTTTCTTCCATCCCTTTCTCAGAATAGTTTCTACTGATAACTGATACACTGTACTGTAGTGCACACAGGCATTGATTCCCTGTGAGCTCCATCTAATGTTAGGGAAAAAAATCTTCTTCCCCATCTCCAGTCTGCTGCCTGGACTGTTTTCTTGATTCATCATTGCCCCTCTGAGGTGTAAACCAGGTTTGTAAAGATGGAGGCAGAGTGATTAAATTTGTTCCACAGTTGCCACAAAATAATATACTTGAATTTTAAAATACAAAGATAAAATGTAGTGCATTAATGGAAAATAGCCTGGACACCTCAATAAAGACAATCTGTTTTTAAACGTGATGATTTATGCTCATGGATATTACACAGAATGGCAAAGGTCAAAATTCAGACTCCGGTAAGAATTACTTGGACTATTCATTGGCTCTAGAACATGAAGAAATCATAATTACCTCATCTGACCTCCACTAAACACAAACTGCATTTTCAGTAGCTCCTGCATCAAACTCTTGGTTTTTTAAAGACATCAATTTTTTGTGTTCTTCACTAAATTATCCTAATATCTGATAATTTTTATGTTAGCACTTGATGTGTGGGAATGCTTCCAAGCTGCATCAGGGGAGGTTTAGACTTGACATTAGGAAGCATTTCTTTACCAAGAGGGTGATCAAACACTGGAACAGGCTTCCTAGAGAGGTGGTTGATGCCCCAAGCCTGTCAGTGTTTAAGAGGCATTTGGACAATGCCCTTAACAACATGCTTTAACTTTTGGTCAGCCCTGAAGTAGTCACGCAGTTGGACTAGATGATCATTGTAGGTCCCTTCCAATTGAAATATTCTATTCTATTCTATTCTATTCTATTCTATTCTATTCTATTCTATGCAATTCCATTCCATTCCATTCCATTCTATTCTATTCCATTCTATTCTATTCTATTCTATTCTATTCTATTCTATTCTATTCTATTCTATTCTATTCTATTCTATTCTATTCCATTCCATTCCATTCCATTCTATTCTATTCTATTCCATTCTATTCCATTCCACTCCACTCCACTCCATTCTAAAATACTTGCCACTAACTCTAACCTCAAGTTATCTAATTTATCAGCAACCATCAGTTTATTTGCTAGATTAAAATGCTACTATCAGAATCCTGATTCTTCCAGACATGATGGAGTTACTTCTCCATTTGTTCATGGGTCTTTAGTGTTCTGCTATAAAGTAAATATTCCAGACCTTATATATTTTTTTAACTGTCTTGAATCTTTGTCAATTTTTCTATACTGTTCCCTAAGGTCTGGATGTCAAAGCAAAATGCTTCCATAAAACATAACTGAGATAATTTAAATAAGGCACAATGGCTTCTATTTTCTGCTACTCAGTTTTTCCTTGCTTACACACTCATAATCTCATTCTTCCAAGTTCACAACTGGGAGATCACATTCAAACAATTATTCATCATTTACCAAGTGTCCTTTCGCTACTTTTCAAACTACAGCCAAACTACATTATATTCCCTGATGATTTTACAAGCGACATGCTGTCTCGTCCCACTCAGTGGGTTGCGAGATGGGTGAATCTTTTTGATTCCCCGATGATTTCTGTATCGACAAAAGCCGATCTCTGCTCGACAGAGCTGCGTGGTCGGTAGAGTCATGTCAATGACTCAGAGGAACAGTCTATCCCACTTCTGACACCAAATTCATGTCTCGTCCCACTTGGTGGGTTGTGAGAGGGGTGAATCTTTTTGATTCCCTGACGGTTTGTGTACCGACAAAAGCCGATCTCTGCTCAGCAGAGCTGCGTGGTCAGTAGAGTCACAGCAATGACTCAGAGGAACAGTCGATCCCACTTCTGGTACCGACAAAGGCTGATCTCTGCTCGGCACAGCCATGTGGTTGGTAGAGTCACGACAATGACTCAGAGGAACAGGCTTGCCAGCAACTTTATTAACTGGCGAATTCCACAAATGGACAAACTTAACGAACTGGCGAGCTCAACGAACGAACGGAGGCGATTTGGCAATGGAGCTATTTTCCGGGCAACCCGTCACAATTGATCCCAAACTTGCATATATTGGAAGAGTAGAGGAAGAGAGAAGCGAGAAAAGGAAAGGAGAAGAGAGGAGGAAAGAGAAATAAAAAGTATCACCACCCTTGGATCCCGCGATGACGATGACAGACGTGGCAATCCTCCAGTGGTAGGCGCGCGTGCGGTTCCCTGGAGGGCGTGTCTTTTGTAAGCTAACCCCCGCCTCCAGGTAGCCTCCAAGTTCTCGATCTTCTGCGCAGGCTCTGGGGGATGGGGGTGGTTGCGAGGGGTCTCTCGGGCGGTTGCAAGCCCCTTCCTCAGATCAACTCTGTGTGACCTCTGGCCATAGATGGTAAGGTCCGTTGGAACCCAGAACCGTGCATCCTCCGACGCGCCCTCCACGTCCCGCACATCCCGCTCCCGCTCTCGCTCTCCCCCACCTGCCGTTGCCGTTGCGGTGCAAATAGCGCCTCGCCTCGCCACAATGTTTGAGACATTAACTCTTTCAGTCTTTCACACATGCTTTGTTCCTACAAGTTCAATCGTATTTTCATGAATATGAAGGGTTTAATCTTATTTTATAAGTTTACAAGTTTAATCTTATTTTCATGAATAAGAATGTTGTCAATACCAGTTTACTCTATAAAATGGAACTTTAAAAAAATGATTTATTTATCTGAAGTTCCTTATTTATTGAGGCAGGAGTTACAGAAGCTTAGCCCTGCTTCTGTACCCCTTATGAATCCACAACTCCACTCTTTTGCTGCAAAACAGCAGAATCATATCCAAAACCATCAGGTTTTCTCCATCTGCCTTACCCTACATACAAAGTATTATGAAGTGGCAGACAATATGCAACCAGGATCATACCCAGGTGCCCAGGTGTGCATCCCATTTCAGGACAGTACCGTGGGCACCGATGCCTGTGCACTGATAGTACAATCACATACAAAGTGTGTTTCTAACATATGAAGAAACAGAGGAGGGAATGCATTTGCCCCAACCTTTTTGCAACATACATAGCAGATATATGAGTGATGTATGTAATATATCACACACATGTCCTGACAGCACTATACAGAACTACATCCCTCCCTGCAATTGTCTTTTACCTTACTTGCTACTGAAACAGTTTTTGAGTTCTTTCCAAAATTTACATGCATATATCTGTATTGATGTAACTCTTATCTAATTAAATTGTATGTATTTCTCCAAGTGACTGGTAAGAGCACATGATATGGCAACAAACCAGGATCAGATCTGTGTGGAAGACCACTGGCAATAGTCCTCATAGGATGATGATTTATTATTGAAAATTATTTTTTTAAATTGACCAGCTAACAATATTTTAAGCTATTTAATTTTTGTTTCATTGATTTCATATAGTAGATTTTATATTAAATGTCTCCTACAAGTGCAAATACGTCACCAGCTACATTTATCAAGCACATTAATCATCTTACACATCTTGTGTCTTTAGCAATGTATTTCTCCCTAAGAGAATTCAGTTCAGTGTTCCACTGTAACAGTTACACTTCAGTATAAACTTCAGGAATACATTTGAGTTCCATGGGTAAAGAACTGATACCTCTGTTTGAATCAGGATTTTATGACTGCATGAAGTTTGATCTCTTTGACTTGCTGAATTTCAAGTTCATTCATCTGCATGGATAAATCTCTGTCAACACAGGCTGATAGAGGTCACATTTTAATTCATTTGACAGATTGGTGAGTGAGGCTTTTCAAAGTTTTTCAGAGAATGACACTCAAAGAGGAGATGTAGGATCTTCTGTAGTCAATCAATCTTCTTCCTGCTTACAGAACTTAATTGGGTTAGGAGATGTTAGGAGGTGTTGAAAGGACTAGGAATAGAGACGATATCTGTAGAGGCTATAGAGTGTATGTCTACACCGAAGAACTGCACTGAGATATCCAAGGTAACATTACGCTACAGTTGTGTGCTGAAAGCAGTATTGTCATGGTAGTACAGATTTTCACTTGAACTAATTTCCAAATAGAAGGAGTATCTTTACACTCTGCTGCACTGTGTAATGCAGACACACTCTTAATCTTTTTCACCTCTTTCTCACTGTTTGAAGAGGAGAACTCTTGTAGTGAGTTGTCAGGCTGATAAGGGTTATAGTGTTCACTTTATTTTTTACAGGAAAGTAAAAAAGGCTCAGCTTAACTTAAATAATCACTTTGCAATATCATTTTAATAGGTCATTTATTTCACATTTTCAACACATTCATTTTGAAACTATAATGTACTGTTCTACAAAATAAGGTGCTTAGAGGATAAGATAAATGAAAGGATGTAAGAAAAAGCTACAGAATGGTGCTCTACATACGATAGGACATTATTTCCTTATTGCTCTTTAAATTTAGCTAATAAAATATCCTTCTTCAATGACTAAATATGAAGACTAAGTATGTATTTTCAGAAAGCATAATTTGCTATCACATCTTGTGCACTAGGAGACTTCTTTTGTGTAAAAGTTTTACTTTCTAAAATACTAAGTATAGTATATACTATATAATTAACAGCACAGGTTGGAATGAGAAAGGTTGTCAGTATGAAAATAAAACTTTCTCTAAGAAAGCAAAGTGATGTTTTCAACCTACTTTAACATTTGAAAACTTTGTCCATTTGTATTCATAAATTCATGCAAAACATGAAAGATACGGGAAGCTCAGCACGAGAAATTGTCACATTTCAATGTCTTTACCAACAAAAGTCTCTGTGTATAAAGTCAATTCACTCTATCTTAAATTTTCAGAGCTTTCAAAACCTTTCAGTGAGTGAGCATTAGTTGTCTAGTTTTTCTGAAAACTGGTTGCTTAACCAAGGTGTTTAACTGTGGTTCTAGAAACTTGACTTGAGAGATAACATTAGGAGATTGTAGTGAAAATATTGGAATCGTAGCTACTCTAAAAACTATTACAAAATTGTAAAAAACTACTTTAAAATGTCACAGAATACTTCAAGTATATTACTACAACACTTATTGAAAGATCAGAAAATAAAATTTCCACTTTTAGGAAAAAAACCAAACTAAATCCAGTTAAAAAAATAACACTGTGCTTGTTTATTAAAACTGTTGTAAAAATGTTTTTATTGTGCACAGTTATATTAAGGTCAGCTATATCCTGAAGACTCAGGTTGGGCCACACAGAATTTTCTTTTCTGAAGTAGGAGTAACTTAACAGTTACAATTTAGGAAGAAAAAACAAAACCAACACAAAACAAAACAAAAAAACTGTGGGTTTTTTGTCTGTCTTTGAGGTTTCACCTTGGGGCAAGTCTAGCATTAATGTGTTTTTCATCCTCCTAGCTGTGCCCTAGCTGGGGCCCATTTACATGAACTAAAATCAATTTTTGAAAGCCAAAATCGGGCAAAACATTCATTTAATTTCATGCTATTTTAACATGTGCCTTGCAGAAATGATGAAGTCAGGAAAAAAATAGCCCCAAATCCACCAGTGAGGCCCCTTAAACTACATTTGTTTGCATACTTTGGCTTTATGAGAGTAAGTTTTAAAACAAGATTTACAGAACAAAAGCAATCTGAGCTGCAGTTAAGCAAGATACACAGGGCTGCAGCTGATGTTTTCTTGTGCAATGCATTTAATTCTCACATAGTAGGTGTTGTTGATGGATATGTCATAGATCAGCACTTCTTGGATATTTGAGTGGTCAGAGAAGTTTAGAAGTATTGAAACTGGAACATTCCTGTGTTTCTCATGCCAAATCTGGTGTTATATTTAGAGGTGCGCATCATGTGCAAGGAAAAATTGCAAAGGTTCTGGAATTAATCATCTTGCCTGTTAACCCCCTGCGATGTTGTAACTATCTGGAATAAATGCAGGAAACTTCTTAGAATAGGTGTTGATCATTTACTTCACATCAGATTTCTGCTTGTGAGGGCTGACCACAAGCCAAACAGCATAAAAACAGTGGATTTTGGCACTCAGAAGCAGGAAGTATGACTGACGTTAGGATTGACAGGTCAGGCTGCAAGAATTAAAAAAGGTTATTTTCAGGAAGCACAAAAAAATATTTATTTCTAGGTACTGACATGTAAGATCTTCAACAGAAATTTTACAGGTACACTGGTTTATGCTTTGTTGCTGAATACAGGTTTAAAAAAATCCTCTAGTGTTACCTTTGGGCAGTGATTAGAAACAGTCCTGTGGATTTAGACAATACCTTTCATTTGCCTGCTAGAATACCGGGCATCCACAGATCTCAAATTTTATGGGGGTAAAGTTACTTCCCCAGCATCTTGTGGAATCGAGTTCTAAATGTAGTTCCTGAAGAGATACTTCAAAAGAACTTTATAGTTTTTCAGGTTGCTGAGAACTGGAAAGAAGACACTAAGACTCAGCACTAAGGTTCCACCAAACATGTTCTTGCACACAGAGAGAGTCTATATTACACAAGCCACGCATTGCAAAAATTCTGTCCCAGCAAGCAGTGGGACTTCATTATGGTTGGATGGGTTGCTTGGCAGGAAAGATCTGTTTCCTGAATCTTCCAAAATCTTAGTGCTGCTTAGCACCTTCTTGTGAAATAGTGCCCTCAGTGCTCAGCTGAATGTTCCAAGGTCTTCGTCGGTAGATAATCTGTGGCTACTTTTCCAATTCAAAATGTTCTACTTTCTCAAAGGAATGCCAAAATACACAGAAAATTACATTTCTCAAATAAAACATGTATATCTTGTACACAACAAACATCAGAAAAAGGGTTCTTACCTACCTTGAGTGAAAAAAATCATGTCCCTTAACATGTAAAATTCAGCACCAGAATAGTTAGAATTTGTTTCAAGAAGACTTTAGATCCCCCTAATGTTTATATGGCACATTGCAGTGCTGAGGAGACTCTGGTGGTCTCTTAATAACTTAATAAGTAAGGGAACAGGATACATACAGCAGCACAGCACAGTTCTTCAATAACTAGCTACAGTATTGGAAGATGAGAAGCGGGGTCATCATTGCACAGTGTTATGCCTTATATATGCCTACATAGGGCCCAACAGTTCTAACCATTACTCTCATTTTATATATATGAAAATTGAAAGAACTTCAATAAGTAAATTGTTTTTACAGGTCAGAGACCAGAATTCAAGAGTTGCTGTAACTTAGGCATGTGCTAGTGTCGTGGTTTAGCCCCAGCCGGCAACTAAGCACCACGCAGCCGCTCGCTCACTCCCCCTCGGTGGGATGGGGGAGAGAATCGGAAGAGCAAAAGTAAGAAAACTTGAGGGTTGAGATAAAAACAGTTTAATAGGTAAAGCAAAAGCCACGCACGCAAGCAAAGCAAAGCAAGGAATTCCTTCGCTACTTCCCAGGGGCAGGCAGGTGTTCAGCCATCTCCAGGAAAGCAGGGCTCCATCAAGCGTAACGGTTACTTGGGAAGACAAACGCCATCACTCCAAATGTCCCCCCTTCCTTCTTCTTCCCCAGCTTTATATACTGAGCATGACATCATGTGGTATGGAATAGCCCTTTGGTCAGTTTGGATCAACTGTCCTGGCTGTGTCCCCTCCCAGCTTCTTCTGCACCTGGCAGAGCACGGGAAGCTGAAAAGTCCTTGACTAGTACAGCAACAACTAAAACATCTCTGTGTTATCAACACTGTCTTCAGCACAAATCCAAAACATAGCCCCATACCAGCCGCTACGAAGAAAATTAACTCTGTCTCAGCTGAAACCAGGACAGCTAGGTCATATATTCCCTCCCAAAGTGCAGTGATTGTTAGCAGGTTACCATTGATAGCTGAGACTTAGCTTGTATAAATCAGTTTCTAGCTATGAAGATTTATAGAATTCTGGAGTTCAGAATCCTAAAGGCTATAGTTTCTCACGCTTCCTTTGCTTCTGTATCCTTTTAACAGCCATGAAATTCAGCTATTGCATCTTGCATTATTCTCATTTCAGTTTACCAATTGTCATATATCTAAACACCAAATTGTTGTAGCCTAACTCTGGAAAAGTGGAAAGGGACAAGAGGGCTTTTTTTTTTTAAGTATTTATGACTTCTTTGTTCAGTCTGAATTATGATTTAACCACCTGTAGTTAGGTTTGCAAGGAAAGAAAGTGTTGATAAAGGGAATGCATAATGATTTCCTGATTTTAAGTATAGTATTTGCCAGGTTGGGAGGTAGCTGGGACAATGAATATTTTCCTATGTTATGTGTTTTGGCCCTCTTGGGCTGCCTTGGTGATCTTTTTCATATTTGGAAACAATATTGCCCACTCTGAACACATGAAACACCATAAAACTGATCTCCCACTTCCATATTAATGTGCTTCTTATGGACAAAATCACTCAAGAGCAGAGATCCCACTTTGTAAACAATGTTGTTACAACCTCATAAACTATATATAATACAGTTCTCCTCTAAAAAAAGGTAATTTTGCTTCTCTGCAGTCTATACATCACAGGACAAAGCCAGAGGTTCATATACACCCATGCATATATATAAAAATATGTATACACACACACGTATATACACACACCCCCCTATGTTTTCTGTATTCATATTCAGTATCCCTTTATAAGACAATAAATCTAAGAATTCACAATTTTAGACACCCACTATCCTGTCAGACAGTAACGCAGTGTGTAAGAGAGAATCTAAATTTCTCCTGTTGCTAAAGCAAATCTTCAAGTTCTTTGGGTTTAAAGTGACCTTAGAGTTTAAATGAAATAGGGTTTGTTGCCTCTTGAGGTATTGTCATTATCCTAAAATCATTTTGCATCTCAACACAATATAGCATAACTGGTGATGTCAACTTTCTCTTCCTGCATCTTCTTTCTTTCACCTCTTCGTTACTACAAATCCAGAACAGAGGAATAAAACATGATGAATATGTTTCCAGAGAGAGAGAGGACAGAGCAGGATAAAAACAGCCACAGGCATTTCCACGGTCAATGGCCCACCTTCCTTGGTGACAGGAGGAAGTATATATTCAGAGGATATGACTGTACCGTGCATTAGAGCTGTGTGGGTTTCTGACTCTTCCTGAGATCTGAAGTGTTATTTTCATGAAAAACCCTGCAGGCAGCTTGCCTGCAACCTTAATCACCTCCTCTCCCCTCCTAACACAGATTTCTTGCATCTATGAGTTTTCCCATATGATGATTTATTGTGCATAAAATTCCACTTTACACCTAATGTAAATTATACTGCCAACTATCCACATGCCAGCTATCCTCCAAAACTCAGTCTTTTGGAGGCAGTAAGCTGTCCGGTCTGGATGCCTAAATGCTTTCTAAAGCATAGTGGCTTTTACTAAAGCTTCCTCAGGCAACTACTGTATATGTCTATGATTTTAATTATTCAATTAATACTGCCTGTTGTGAATAAATTCAGTATCTATTCATCCATTTTTCAGAAAGTCTACAGGCTTTCAGTCTTAATCTTTTATCCCTTCTGGATGCTTTAGTGAATTGTGCTAAACATTACAGCTAGCAGCAATAGTTGGAATATCATTAATACGTAGCAGTAGACAACTGCTGTTAGAATAAAGTTCCTTCTGGATATATGTACACCACAGCTCAGCCTGAGGTACATCTATAGAAGAAAATAAATAAAAAGTACCAGAAGGTATGCAAATGAAACAAACTGATTAAGACTCAGTGCTGAACCCATACAATTACAAATGTATATATCTATCACACTATTAAAAGAAAACTAATAGCATATCTCTAATTACAAAAGACAGTACAGAAATTGTGAATGAGCTATCCAGTACTGCTGGCAATTAGTGCTGGGGAGGCTCTACTGTTGATGCTGGCAGCTCTGCTGCTGTAAGAAGTAGAGCAGGAACTGGCTTAGTGAGGCTCTCAACAAAAACTAATAATTCTTCAGAATAAATAACTGTTTATCAAATTAACTCTTTTTATGGGAAAGGTGGAATAAAAGGAAGCTGTATAACTCCTATAGCCTCTATAGCCTGCAACATGCAAATATTCAGGAGTCTTTCAAGTCAAACTACAGTGGCCCACTTCTCAGCTGGTGAAGGCTCATTCTCATGCCATTTAATACCAATTTATCTGTCATTTCTGGGAACTGAGAAGGTATGTGGAAAAAAATACTACAAGTGCTTCTCAGTCATGCGCTCTGGTGTGTGTTTAAGGCCCATGACTGGCTGAAAGTCTGCATGCTGTGCTCAATAGTAATTTGTTGATGGCTAGAATATCTAGCGGACAGATCACATCACGTGCTGTCAAGTGCTATTCAATGCCTTCTAATGAACTTCCCCCAGCTCCTTAGCCCATTTTTCCTATTAATACCTAAGTACCTTTAAAAAGCCACCTTGTACTTACTTTATGCTTTAGCTTCCATTTTTCTGTTTATATGTTCTACTCCTTTTTCCATCTCTAGGAGATCAATGTTCTGTCACATCTTACAATCTATCCTCTTATTTCTGTGTTTGTACAGGACTTAGCACAGTGGTCTATCTGTGCAGTCTTTTAGTGGTGAATACTGCGTGCTCTGGAGGCACATGGGATCTTATGTGCCTGATAGGGCTTTAAAGTTTTAACAAACTATTGACTATGCTTAGGCAGGTTATCTGCGGGTTGTCTAGAAGGCAACTATATAGATAACATGCAGAAAATACAGAAAGAACCTAATGCTTGTGACTGATATAAAGCTTGCTTAGTCCATTGGTGCTCATAGATGCTGCTACAATTCAAGCTGCAAACAGTAATAGAAACTATGAAAGAGAGGCTTTTACTACTGTAACAATATTTCACCAAACCAAGTAATTCATTTTGATGGCTTCCTTAGGTCAACACTGGCATGCCAGATTTTTTGCTGTAAAACGGCAGTCTCCTGGGCTGTTTTATTTTTGTGAAAGGATTAAATTTTATTCACCAGTCAGTGTGATGACAACTATTTCACTTGCTTTAATTGTCCTGGAAATACAAATTTAAGTGAATAGTTAAGAAGATGAGTTAGTCATAGGTAAAAATACTCTATAAGGATTATTTATGGTGCTATTTCCATGTTCCTGGCTTCAGTTTCCTATTGGAAATGGTGAAGCTTGCTATGTTCCAGTCACAATGTTTATACTATCTATACAAATAACAGGATACACTTCATATAACACTACTAAATTTAACCTCAGAAGCAATACTGGCTAATAGTGTTTTAGAAGGAGAAAAGTAATAAATACCATGGTAGTAGGCATTCTGGCAATTTAAAATAATGTGCTAGAAAATAATGCCTCGTACTACCCTCGAAATGATAAGTGAATATACCATATTAAGGTTTGAACTATAAAAATGCATTTGGGGTAAATATTTTGATGTATCAACCATTGAAGAATCTTTTCTTGACACAAGTACCAAAACAGCTCACATGCCTGATCAGGAGCCCTTGGACATGACAAGTTCTTCCTTCAAAGAGCAGGAATACCGCCATGCCCCATCTCCATGGTGGTCTGGGGTAAGACCTGAGTTCTGAGATAGTTTCTCTTACTATTTTTCAGAGGTCTTCTCCGATAATGCCTCCAGATATCATGTAGTTTTACTCTAGAATAAACAGATGCCCATTGAAGCCTCCCAATAACAAGGAGCATTGAAGCTAAGGTGCAGATCCTAGGAAGTTTCTACTTTTTTTTTTTTAAATAACAAGTTTATTCACAAGTCCCATACTGGTAGATGACATTATATGGTTCATTGCATAAGGATCTTTGATAGCTAAGAAACATTTTGAATGATAGATTAAGCATTCTGCTTAATAACCTAATTATAATATGTCTCCCTGCAATAATCAGCAAAAGTGTCTACCTTTCTGCTCCAGAGCAGAGATGATAATAATTCAATGACAGGTATAGTTTGGTCTGACTGGAACTAACAACTATTAGGAGCAGAGAACCTATTTATCTTTATTGCTTCAACTTGAGGCATACAAACTTGATATATGATTCTGTCACAGGAAGCTCAGTGTCACCTACTGGTACCACCAAATATTTCGGCTAAGGAGATGGTCTCGTTCTGCATTCTGATTCATAGCGTCTTTATTTTGGTTATGGATCACTAACCCAACAAGCTCTGACAACAGGACAAAGTTTCTTGCAATGATCCGAGAATCCACTCATGCTGACATTTCTCTCAAAAGTGGAAATTTTTTATGTCATTGTCCACAAACTGTTTTTGAATTTACTGTACCTGAATAGGTATAAGTTACTTTCTGGAACATTCTTTATCCACTTCTTTGTCTGCTTCTTTCCTACTGCAGGCAAAGGCATCACATAATCCTAGTTACTCATCTCCTCTCTGCACCTTTTTAAACCCAAGCTCATCTTTCTGAACATCAGTGATCAGAACTGTAGACAGAACTCTAGATGTCTGTCTCTCATGCTTTGCATATTGGCATTCATATTCTCCCACTCTACTGAAAATAGTTTGGAAATATCTTAGTACCACATGTGACCTTTTCAGATGCACTTTATTGATGGTTCAAAGTAATTTTTACAGCTTTCATACTAATCCCCAATTTCTCTAGTTTAATACGTTTCCTTAGAATACTTTATGTGAAGTCCAGAGAGCTTAGACTGTCTGCATTGTCCTTTTACAAAAAGTGAAATTTTATCGAAGTGAGCCATACAGCTGGCTTGGTATGACCTACTTTTGGTAAATTTGTGTTGCACCTATTCCCATTTCATATTTACTGCCCTTTCTCTAATTAGATTGATTAAAAATCCCGGATATTAGAACTAATTTTTTTATGTGCAAGTTTCTTCCTTCTGTATCACAGAAAAAAGATTATCTGGTCCCCCATACTTCAGTGTGTTGAGGTCTTTTTGTTTCGATGCCTCTGAGGATGAAGTAATTAGACCTGGTTTAATTAGAGCGCTTAGGGCTTTCCAGTTGATATGCTTTGTCCTTAACCTGAGAAGGAAGTCTGGGCAATCAATATTTTTGGACTCAAGGCTACTTTGTAACATAACTGCAACAGGAAATAAAAAGGCTCTGATAGTTACAGAAATTCTAGTAAAGTTCCAGACACCATATTTTACAGAGATAAGAGACACTTAGAAGCATACAAGAAAGCCCTCTCCATGGTAAATTAAAGAAAACTGGGCAAGGAGAGAGGTATTCCAACAAACTT
Organism: Mycteria americana; assembly: GCF_035582795.1. Classification (NCBI taxonomy): domain Eukaryota; kingdom Metazoa; phylum Chordata; class Aves; order Ciconiiformes; family Ciconiidae; genus Mycteria; species Mycteria americana. The sequence goes on along the minus strand of NC_134366.1, from coordinate 140,824,316 downwards.
TTAATGGAAGCAAAATCCGCTTGGATTTGTAATATTAAAATTTCTTGCCAGAAACTCACCATGCACATACATCAGTTGGGAACATTCAATTACAAGTAACTGAAAGTATTTTTTTCCATTATGCTGGGTAGCAGGGTCAGATACAATATAGCCACTTTGAATTACCTTTAAAATAAGATGTAAATGAAATAGGTGATATTTTTATTTCTTGAGATTGGACAGTTGTCACTTAAGCTGATGAATGGGTTCATTCAGAAAAACAAATGAACAGCTACTCACTGGAAATAGTAGCAACCACTTCCCAAATACTGTCTGCATGCAACCGTGGAAGAGGACTGAACTGACCTCTCTGAAAGGCTATCACTTGCCCACTGTAATTACAAGGGTCTGGGTGTTGTTACAGGTTTGGGTTCTTGACAGAAAGAACAGAAACATAAATGACATAATATAAGATGACTTCAGGGCCTCTGGCCTCTGAAAATATTTCCAGCATGACTGAGAAAAAGCTAGGACTTGAGGGCTAGCTCTGGGCTTCAGAGGAGAGTGCTCACTAGAAAGAGCCTTGGGATACTGGAAGGAGACACTAGGAATTAAAACACAAAAATACTGCGAATCTCATCTTGGTAAATAAGAAGACCTGAATCAGAGGCATAAGTGACTCAGTTGGCAGTATCTTGTTCTAAAAGTAACAGCCTTCAAGACATTTGATATTGCCTAATTGTTCAGAATGGAAAATCAGAATGGAAAGCTTGATAGTCTTTTAAGTCCTAAACTCACAGTTTATTTTTATATGTTCAGTGCCCTGTCTCCACTTTTCTATGAGCGTGTTGTATGTTCCCCTCTCATCAAAGACAGTGATATCAGTTGATACTTCTTAACCTGAGTTACCTCCAATGTAATCCATTTGATTTCAAATGGCGTAATCCATTTGATTTCAGAGTCCTGAGAGGACACTGTAAATTACCCCCTTCTCCATTTGCATGTATTCTTACCTATCAGAAGAAAAGTAAACTGATTTTGCCTGTATTTTGCCCAGAAAGCACATCTGGCAGAGGTAGAGGCACATGGAAAGAGGTAGAGACAAACCTGTTGTTTTGTTTTTAGGATGTAGAGTCTGAAGCAACTCTCATTGTAACTCAGAGTAATTCTGAGTTTGTTGTAATTTACACCAAACATTTGTAGTTAAGAACATATCCTGATCCACCACGATTTTCATGGGGATTTGCTTCAGTCTGTAGCAATGTTGCCACCTATTTAAAATACCCACAATTTTTTCATAACACTGTGACTTACAAAAATACTTCCTCCTCTCTGCAGCATCAGATCCTTGTATTGGATGTTGTGAAGACAACAGCATAGAAAATATACCATAGAAAAGAAGAATCTCCTTCTAGATGCAGAAAAGTATTGGAAGGATCAGAGATGGGGCCTGGCTTTTAATTCAACTGTTCCCTGGTGCTACAGGCAAATTCATTGCATTCACAAAACTCTACCTTCAGTCTTGGTCAGTCTGCCTCTGGAGTTACCAGTGTTGGCCATGTTTTATCAGCAACTCATGTCTTAAAGAGAGCTCCATCCTGACTAAAGAATAGATTTAATAATTACTAATGAAATTATAATAATAACAATCTTAGCAATTCCTAATCTTCAATCGTGATCTGAAAAATGATCAACTCTTTCTGGTCCAATTCCCATTACCTGTCTGGTCCAATTCCCATTCCATTATTTCTTTCTATTAAAGTTTTCTCTTGCAAGTTTCTTGTAACAAAAAAAGACTTAGCATCTTCTTGGCTAGCCCAGATATCAGTGATATTTCATTGCTTTTGTTCAATCTTAGGAAAAAAAGCTACATTTATGGTTATTGCCCTTTAACCAATCTACATCAGTGAGATAACTTTTGTTTTGACAGTGCTTTCTAAAACACTAATCGCTGCTGCTACACTAGGTCTTAAATTTCTGAATATTTAAGAATTACCTGTATTGTCAATGATGTTTTCCTCGCTTATTGCAAAAATAGAATTTCAATTTTATAATAATACTTTCACTTTTTCTTACCTGCTAAATATTTTGACTTTAATAATTCCTCTAAGGCATTTGTCTGCTTGATCCTATGAAATGTTTTAAAGATTTTTCTCCTCAACTAAGCAGTCTGTATTTTTTTCTCTACCCTCAGGCTCTTTCTCAACTAATGACACCATATGAGCCAGGCTGCAGTCCCTCAGGATCTCTCCAGAGACAAAAGACTTTCAAAATCAGCCTGAAAATTTCTGTAATTTAAATTCTCACTTCATGTATAATTCCTCATTGTTGATTTTGAATCCTCAGATGTTAAGCCTGTTAAAATATATTTAACTTCAGATGGTTATGGTGCATTAATGCATAACTTTTGACTCACCATTTGGAACTAGAATACATTTTTCTTTCTTTTTTCTTCTTCATTATTATGCCATCTTTTTGTATATGTTTGCAAGGTGATATTAAATACATCCCCTCCAAATTCATTATAAAAACAATATGAAACTGCAAAATAAATAGTCTATGCTATATGCTCTATAGTGGTTTTTTTTTTAAATTATAACTGACTTTTCATTATAATCTGATCCCTGTGAAAGACATACTGTTGTCACAAAAAACTTAAAATTTGCAAACACAAACAAATCACAATCTATTATAGATGATTCCCCTATTAATTTCCTGGCAATTTTTCACTAATTCAGCATCTAAATTCAAGAGCTTGCCGTGCCCATTTTTTGACTCATGTCTTTTTCAGAAGCAGTCTTGTACATCATCCCTTTAAAAACTTATGTGCACACACACACACAATTTGAAACAACACAGCTGTGATTTCGGGTGTCTGCATTGTATGTAGCACATAGGTGGAGGTTCTCCATTTCTTTGAATTTTTTTACCTGAGTGTACAGGAATATGAAACCAAATTGATGTCTGTGAAGGAAAATGAAGAGATAGCAAAACAAACCCCCAGGGACCAAAGGCATAGTATTCATTAGCCTGTGCTCAGTGTGTCCAGCACCTGAGCCTTCACATTGTGTGGGACAGATAAAGTAATTCATATGGAACTACACTGGGTGTAGTTTATAGAGTGTTGCATCCAGCAGTGAATAGTTAACTCCAAGACTTATAGTTATTGCAGACTATTCCCAGCAAGCCAATACTCTGATAGTTCATATTAGGTGAATGTATCTTTTCCAAGTAAACCTTACATACGCTCTCAAAAACAATTTTGCAGAGGGTATTTGAAAGCACAAGGTTTAAGGTCCCAAAAAAACCCTCAGAACCTTTTCCTGACAAATGCTCTACAACTTGTTTGAAAGAACAGCATCCTAAATATGTCTTCTGTGAACTGCCTCAAAATCAAGCTGAATTTCCTATGATGTAAGTCAATCTGTTCATGAAAACATGCTTTTTGAGGTTTAATGTTTTCAGCTCTTCAGTCATACTACCAATGAGATAACTAAAAATCCCAGAGTTTTAGCAGATTTAGCAGATTACTGCATATCAAATCATTTTTTATGCCATTCATTTTATGTCATTCATTAATAGATAGTACATTTTTGAAAGTGGGAGAATTTTCATGTTTGACAAGAATTGCATGGCCATGGCAGAGCAGTGCTGACTACCCACAACTTCCTAAAGTCTGGTTCTATTCACCAGTAGCCATACCAGGAAAATACTACATTATCACTTTGGCCATTTTCTGGCACAGATGTTCCTTAAAAAATATATTCTTTATTAAAAAAAATTACTTAAATTAGTAAAAGGAGAAGTGGTCTCTACTATAATGAAGGGTATTAGGCTCCTCCTGTGAATTGCCTTGCCAAAGGAATGAGGAACCTTCTTCCCTGATATAGGTCCCATCCTCATAAGTTAGGTGCCTTTATCTAGACACAACCCGTTTGTGCTTACATATTCCTTAGAATGGAGTTTTCTAAGGATATAGTAAAGTAATTAAGATCTGAATTCTCAATGAACTTGGGAAAAGTTATGCTGGATGACGGAGTGAAATCTGGCTGTGTGCTTAAACAAAACACAACATGCACAGCAAAGCTCAGAGTTTCTTAGAATGGTCTTGATTTCTTCAGACAGCAGGGGATGCCAGTATTCATACCACTTAAAGAAAAACTTTGTAGAAGTCTTGCCTGCCTCATTGTTTTCAATAGGATTAAGTTAGGTATCAGTTTTCCCATACTCTTCAAAGACGTTATTTATTGCAAAGTCTTGCATCCTGTTAGCCAAATGAATTTAGTCCAAAATAACACCCCCGAATTACCAACTCTGTAGTTCACAACTCATGTTCAGCTGATGTGATCTGATACAAACTCAGAGTAGTGTGTCAAATCTAATGAGGGAATAGCCCCTTATATCTGCAGAGAATTTTTGAAGACAGTGGAACATTGAGTTTTGTGCTCTGGTATTGTTGGTGTGCAACAGCCACTCCTAGATACTTGGGATTCTGCAGGTATTTTGTTCTGCAACTTCTAAAGGAAGAAGGAACATAAAAACACCATTCCTTTCTTCTGCCTCAGCTGCACATATATTCCCCAGGCAGCCCAGTAAACTAGGAATGCAGCACTCCCACAGAGACTGAAACAACTGCAAACCCAGCTGAAACAAAACCAGAATAAAATTTTGCTCCCAGTAGCGGACACTTAAAATGTCACTGGAAAATGAGATGGAAGAAGGGAGCCTGCCTGTACAGTAGTTGGAAAGGGAGTTGTTTTTTGTTTTCTTTCAAATGACTATGACTGACCTGGAAAAGTATGGAAAAAGAAATTGTGCTCAGACCTTATCCTTAGAAAAAATGCATTCTTGCCTGGTTAAAACTTAGGATAACTGCTTATCTCAATTAGACTAAAACCAGAGCAAATGAATCAGTGAAAGCTCGATTAAATAGGTAGTGTAGTGTGTGTTATTGGTATACATGAGAAAAATTTAATCTCATAAAATTTCCAGAGAGAACTTATATGGCAAAATGACTTGTTTACACCTAGAATACAAAAGACAATACTGCAATGTTTTGCTTCCTTCTATTTTTTCTGCTATAAAGGGTAAATAATGGAAACAAAATACATGGGACAAATAGTTTTATACACCTTTATTTTGGCAAATTAGTTTAAATCACAAGGTGTGAAATGTAACACAGGAATCTGTCAGAAGATATAGTTTTCCCCTTGGAACAAAAATATCTTGAGTGCAATCAGTTAAAGTACTATGTATGGGTAATTTGCAAAATAGATTTTCTCCACTCTGAATTTCACTTTATATAGAATCTTTATCTTCTATACCTAGAACAGGAAATATCAGAATATATTCACACATAAAGATTTCAGATGCAACACTTACAGCAGTGCCCAATGTACAGTTTTAGATTCAACTGTGGTTTTCTCTAGCTTAAGCTAATTTAAATGTTAAACTCTCTGTGTCACTATGAAATAGCTTATGAGAACTAAACTGTCGACATAAAAACTGCCAGAAGTACAGTGCCTGGAGCACGGGCCTCTAAAATATGATGGTTTCCATTTTCAATATGTTTTGGTTTTGCTTCACATTAACCAAATTTAAAGCTTTTTTACTTCAAGCTTTTAGTCAGAATGAGCTCAAACTCACTCCTACCCTAAGTGTCATATGCAGCCCACGTATTATTCACATTTGCTCAATATTAGACCCGTTCCCCTTTGTAAGCTTTGGTGCACCTCCTGTGAAGCTAGGGAGAAGAAAGGTAAGTTGCCAGTACCTTAAAAGTTCATTTTGATCTAATTCTGAACAAGAAGAATACCTAGGAACTAGAGAAGGTCTTGGATCTTCTGCAGTCCACCAAACCTGTATGATACTGAGTCTCAAACTATGGTCACAGACCTCAGTAGCCTTCAGTTCATCTGAGGTGGCCCACAGGAATATCTTAGCATTGTGTTTGTGATGGTTTCAGTTATGGTTCATAAGTATGACCGTTCTTCCCTGCCTTCACCAAGATGAGAGCAGGAACTTTCTTGTCACACTAGGATGGGAGAAAGACAAGATTTTCCCATCAGATCTTAGCTACAGTCATGTGTCACCACATGTTCCACAGCAGATGTAGAGGGCTGACTGTGGAGTGTGCTTCAGGAAATATGAGAATCCACGGTCTAGATTTGCCGTTAAATCTTGGATTATTTAAATTTCGGGGTGATTCACAAGTTATATTCTTTCTACCCCCAATATACATTTTACCATCCTCATCTTTGTGTCTCTAGTCTGTACCTAAAAGCCCTTTACAAACTTTACTGGGTCTACCTTCAGAAAACAGGGGAAAAATTCTCCACTACACTGTTATTTCAGTAGCTATTTCACTTGGATTTAGCATCTGTATTTCAGTCTATGTTTTATATCCTTGAAATAGTTTGTGTGTCAGAGTTATTCCCAGATTTTCTGCTTTCCTATTGAGTCTTTGTATGAAAAAGAAAAGCTTGCCTGATGTAAATGCAACAACAATCTTAGTACTTCCCTACTAAAATAGGATATTCTTTTCTTTTATTTTAGGGCAGTTTTACTGCCAAACCAGTTCTGATTTAGTGAAGACATTAAGGTCACACCAAAGACTAGTGATTACAGTGGAAAAATTATTTACAGAAAGTTTATGCAAATTCAGTCCCATCTGTGGCCATGCATCTCCCATTTATGTTTTCTTGTGGGTGTCTTGGTTCGAAGGAGCTGTGGGTATACAACAAGCAAGAAATGGACTTCTTCTGACACGCTTCTTCTTCATAAAGGTGAGAACACAGAGCTTAATGTGTATATTAAGCTCAAGTCCTTGGACTGCTGAACCAAAGTATTTACTCAAAAATTGACTCCTTTTGGTTTGCAGAGCCATTTATTCCAGTTTCCTGTATTGTGAAATTATTAGAACAGTTGTGCCCCTGGACCCGCTTTTGATCTGAGCCAAGTGGCAATCTCCTAAGGAATTTACTACAAAGGTAAGGGCCTGTATGGGCTGAAACCATTAGTAACGTGTAGTTTGAATGTGACTGGCCTCCTTCACATCTTAAGATTTTAGTAGTATGGAAGAAGAGTATCCTGTACTTGTTGACTACAGTGCCAAGGAGTGCTACCTGAAGCATTCCGTTTATTACTATAGATATATCCAGATGATTCCAGCTCCTGAATCTACAGGACCATGTCCAGGCATGTTTTGAATATCTCCAAGGAAGGGGACTCCATAACCTCTCTGGTCAACCTGTGCCAGTGTTCCACCACTGTCACAGTAAAAAGTTTTTTCCTACACTTACGTGGAGTTTCCAGTGTTTCAATTTGTGCCCATTACCTCTTGTCCTGTCACTGGGCACTACTGAAAAGAGCCTGGCTCTACCTTCTTTACACCCTCCCATCAGGTATTTACACACACAGATAAGACTCCCTTTAAGCCTTCTCTTCTTCAGGCTGAACAGTCCCAGCTCCCTCAGCCTCTCCTCATACGAAAGAAGCTCCTGTCCCTTGATTACCTTTGTGGCCCAGCTCTGGACTCTCTCCAGTATGTCTGTGTCTCTCTTGTACTGAGGAGCCCAGAACTGGACACAGTACTCCAGATGTGGCCTGACCAGTGCTGAGAAGAGGCGAAGGATCACCTCCCTCAACCTGCTTTCAATGCTCTTCCTAATGCATCTCAAGATACTGTAGACAAAATAACTTTGTTCTTCTAATAATCACCACTCAACTATATAATCTGAAACAACCACGACTATATACTTGGAAAATATCCATTATTTGATTTGCAGTTACAATTTATCAAGACATTGTCATTTATCAGCTTTTTTAATCATGACTACAGATGATAGCTATGGATACTGGAAAAGGGTATTCTTTTCCCAAAGGTTGCCTAGCTAGCTGCTGTCCTGTTCCTGTGCTATCTGTATATAATTCAATGTGCCTGTGATTGTTTTAGGGTCACTCTCTTGCTCCAGTTTCTTCCAAAGTTAAAACAGCAGTGATGTATGGCTTCTATGCCTATCACAGACAATGAGAAGGCAGGTCTTTGCAGATTTGTCTCCCCTGTGACTGTGATATAAAAATTGAAACTTGGATTTTTCAGTGCTTATAAGACATACAAGTGTGGTTTCCAGATGTATCAAAGGGCCTAATTTGCAGGCAAATTCATGATTTGGTCTAGTCCTACCACCAATATAATGTCTATTACTCAGGAATGATTACCCTAAAGCAAACACACGCGCACACAAATTGCTAGAGTCTGCTTTGTTGTATGATACATTTTGGCCTGGGTGTGGCCAAAATCGGTCTCTGGATAAGAGATCAGGTTATCGTAGTACAGCACAGCTTGTAACCCTTTAGCATCTGAATCTTTCAGACAATTTGAGTAGTTTTGCCACTAGAATTAGACTTGAGGAAAGCCTACTGCAGGCAATTACCTTGATGGGATGGCTGTGATGCTTGCTTTTACAGTCACTGCTGAGATAATAGTTCCACCAATTTGCCAAAAGTAGAATCCAGTTTGTGACTTAGTTTGTGTAATCCAGTAGTTTGTATGAAGACCCTGCAAATCATGGAAGCCTTAAGATACTGTCTTTGAAGATATTTTGTTTTGCTTTGTCTCCATGGAGGCACAGATTATCGTGCTAACAACTGAATAGCAAACTACAGAAATTCCATGCTGTATTATCTGATAGACAGTGGAGACAAAAAAGAGTAAAATAAGCTAATTCAAAGCCAATTGCTTTGAGAAAAAACAGACCCTGTCTGTTTTCAAGACATAGTCAGTGATCGCTCTGTAACTAATGTCCCAGCCAGTTTCGCAGGAGTCGATTTGTTTTCATTTTGGAGTCGGCTATGTAAACAGTAATTCTTTATAATAGTATTTACTTGCTAGTGAGAAATACAGCCAGCTTAAACAGTACATGTCTATCTTTTTTTAAAATTGTTTCTCTTTGTTTTATAATTTAGTTTTGCTGGGCAAAACTAATTTAAAAACACAAATCACATGCCAGGGAAGAAAACACCTCAAAGGTTCTGTACTTGGAAAATGTATATTACTTTATTATTAGCTCCCATAAAATTAGCAAGCTGTATTTTTCAGTCTGGTTTCTCAGAAAAATAATTACTCTTGATAGCTGAAAAATTAAGCTAAAATAGGCATATGGGAAAGAAAGTAAATGGGAATATTGTTACGTTTTGTAACAGTGTTTCTACAAAACCCAAAAAGCTTGATTCAGAGAACTTACATCTTCAAAATCAGTGATGGAATCTCATAGGTTTTGGTCAGGTTCTTATTTTAAATGTCAAGTTGTGAGTCTGAAAAATGAAACTGGAACATGGTTTTGGACATTGTGTCTAACTATTTCTTCCAAAAAGGAAAGGGAAAACAGAGTGTCTTGAATATCAGTTTAAATAGGAAAACAAGTTATAAACATTCCTTTCCTGATTACCATGCTTAACTTTGTACCGCAGCTAAAAAGTATTGCTTGAATGGGTTAAAAAAATAAAACTCGGTATTTGTGGTTGCAGATTGCAGTTTTGTTCCTTAAGATAATTTCCAGGTTAACTTTCTTCAAAGGCCATTTGCATTCCAAAGTCAATATTTTTCCTTGTACGTTTCTTTAACAGTTTGCAAAAATGTCTAGACTTATATTTCAAATACCCTTCTTATGTTCCAGCTACATGAATAAGCACATTTTTTTGCTTAAACCTAACATTTTCTAGCAGATTAGGCATGTAGGAATGTTAAATCTTCTACATTGTCAGTAAATATCTCATTCATAAGTTCATAAAACTGTAATAACACTAATAAAGCATAGCAATAATGTCTTAGTAATTATAAAGCAAGTTGTTATTAACAGGCAGAAGAGAAAGCCATGACAGGTCTGACTGTTTCACACAGCAGCAGGGTATTCATGCCAACAGGCTATCTGCATTTGGGATATGTTTCTAAATCAGAGAGCCTGGACTCCAGCCATAGTCCCTGGAAAGAGCTGTGTTCCTCCAGAGGCTGACTCTCAGCCCCTGAGAAAGTGCCTGCGCTACTTTGTGGACTATATAAGGGGCCTACATTTACCTATCTGATATGCAATGTATGGATTAACACTTTGATAAAAATTACGGCAGACAGCACAAGATGCTCAGAGTACTGCTGGCTGCTTAGGTTTGACAGACACCTCAGTAGCACAGTCACAGCTCAATGCCACAGGTGGACACAGCTCAAGGAGTCTTTATGTGGGCCCTCCAGAATGAGCACAAGGCATTTTCAGAATAAAGTGTCAATACCTGCACCAGAACTGGGGCAAAGTGTGCCACTGAGAAAATAAAGTACTCTTGACATGTCGCATCCTTCAGGACTCATTATTATTCTGGACCCAAAGACAGAGACTGACAGGAGCAAGGGTAGAAGAGGTGCTAGATTGCATCTTCGGATTAAAGGAGTAAGGGTTGCAGCCTGATTTTCTGGCTTCAGCCTAGTTAAAGAAGAGCTTCAGCAATGGGTTTAAAGGCAGAGCCAGCAATGATGGGAGGAAGACACACACCCATGATTAGAATGATTACTCTATGTGTGTTTTGGAAAAATTAAGTCACACTGATTAAAACAAATTGTCTGATAAAGAAATAAGCAGTGCTGATGTTGTAAGGACACTTTCACCTCAATTTGTAGTGTCAAGCTGAAAAAATGCTTTGACACTTGCTTAGTTAACATTCAGGAAAAAAACTATGTGATGTTATCATGGGCACAAGGAAATGTAAAAATGACCCTTACAAAAACCCTGAGGTCTGCCATTCTCACTCACTGCGTGTGTTCTTTCCAGGCCTTTTACTTTATACTCCTTCTGCCTCCTTCTCCTCTTCCCACTTTTATTCCCCCTTTACTCAGATAGAAGTATGTGTCACTGGTCAGATTGTGCACTGAGCCAGTCTCCAAATCCCTATCACCATCTCCATCTTTCATAAGATCTGGCTTTCAACAAGAAGCAGTTCTTCTAACAATTTTCCCTTCCTATCCACCTCATTCTTATTCCTCACACCACACTCTGTATAAATTGTTTTCCTGAGTCTGGTCTTCATTTATCTTTTTCCTATCTTAGACTATAAACACTTCAGGGCAAGGAATGTAGCTTATACTACATTTGTAAAATGATGTGTAGATTTACAGCTCTCTATAAATGACTTTTTAATAACAGAAGCAAAATCCTTCAATCCCTAAACAGGCAGAAATCTTTCTTCCCCACATAAGTTTTACTTGGGTAAAGTCAGACAAAGGCAACTGTCACTAGTGTAGTAGTAGTAATAATAACTGTTTAGTGTATTGATAGTTTATTAAAACACAAATTCTGAAATCAGTCCTGCAAAGTTAAAAACCTGACAGCACTGCCTGTTTTATGTGAAATGTAGTAATAGAAGGAAATTATTCTCAACACACTGTTCTAGTAGGTCATTCCTACTAATCCCTCATCTGGAATTTAAAACTCTCAAATAAGCCCCAGGTCTCAGGGGAGTCACTCTGCAAGGGAAATATCAGTTTTCACCAAGATTGTCTTTCAATTAAAGTTTTACTTACATACCAGTATGGTAAGGGACACATAGTCTAGTAAAAAAACCCTTACTTTAAGATCAAAGTATCTTTCCAGCATGACTATATGCACGCACACGCAGTTGTATCTCCACAGGTTTTTTTTTTCCAAAGTTTATTCATAGAAATTCTAGACTTGCCATTTATTTTCTGAGGTTTCTGTGGTTATTGTTGTCAGAGGTACCAATACTGCGATGAAGTGAAGGAACACATATCTCATATTTTCTAGTGCGGTATAAAAAAATCCAGACTTCTGCAGATTTTTCAAGCATTGGTTACTTTATAATTTCCTTCCTTCTTTTCCATTTCCAGCCTTTGTCTAGATTGTATGCATGCCAGACATAATTTTCAGCAAAGAAATATTGAAATAGGAAATACTCCACAGTATGTTCTTGATGTTGAGTCTGCAAATTCTGTAGTGCAAGTCTTACACTTCAAAGATATGTTCAAACAGTAGGAGTCATTAGGGAGAACAGACATACTGCAGATTGGAAGTAGAACCTAAACCATTCACTTTTTGTATTAATTAGCACCATGACTGCCACACATGCAAAAATGTCAGCCTTGAGCAACTACAAGATTCAGGAAACCAACCCAAATGAGAACAGCTGTCTGATGTTTGAAACTGGAACAAAGAAGGAACATGGAAGAGATTTCAGTGGGTCATTGCTAGAAGGACTTGACAAATCCTAGCCGTCAGAAAAGACTGATTTCTGAACCAATGAAAAGATTAAGGGTTTAATTCCTTCTGACATCAAATTATGTACTGTCCTAGACAATTCTTCATTGTTCCTGGGTTATGAGACTTAGTCTGAGCTCCATGGAGAACCACAGGAGATAGATCAGGCTGTATGCAAGGAACATCTTTCTTTTGGGATGTAAAAGGTGAAGGAGGAGTGAACACAATTTCTGTGAAACCAGAGAGAAAGGTGTGAAGAGAAACACCCCGTTGTCTCTACTGTTTATAAAAGGGCATCCTTACATCAGTAAGGATTTGCTGAGGATCACTCTTTTTTCATTTGTTCATTTTTTCTTAAAACATCTTTTCTTAAAGTATTTTAAGATAGTGTCCTATTGACACTCATTTTAAGACACATTTTTTAGACACATTTTTAGACACATTTTAAGACTCATTTTAAGACAGAGTATAACAAACTCATTTTCACAGCTTTCTCTACGTCTTCAATGACTCAGATTCTCCAGTGACCTTCCTGGTATCAGTGCATAATGGGCTGTGCAATCTGAGCTCTGGGGAATTTCTGTAGGCTGAAAGGCTGCTCGTGGGATAGGTGTACAAGTGGGGACCTGACCAACACTCACAGTTTTTTCTTGTGTAATAATGCAGTGAATGAGAAACAGGATATTGCTTCTGTTTTTTAAAAAGTCAAGTCTACTATATAAAATTATCAAAGACTGCAAAGGAAGCATATGTCCATGTTTCATATCAGAAGTCCATATTAAAATGCAATAGCAAAGGGCTGAGTTATTTCTAGTTTGCTTTGAATAGCTGGCCTAGGATTAGAGTTTGGAAACTGTCTTGGCTTGAAATTAGGTTTTGATGATTGATGAGAGCCTTATAGTGCTGGCATGATAAATAATATCTGACCTTGACGGGATCCTCCACAATTCTAGTTGTTTGATCTTTTGAATTTTTTTTTACCAAAAAAGTTCTTAGGGAGAAAGGATTTCAACTTTTATTTAGTATGAATCAATTATATAGCCCTTATTACCTGGAAATCAGAAATCCCCTGCTCTTATCTTTACAGCAGAAAAATGCTGTATAAGGCACATTCAAGCACTATGCACTTTCCCCTTCCTTATCATTTCTTGAAAAATGAGAAGACTGAATAATTGCTTGTCCCTTTGTTTCTGATACTGGTCTAAGGATCAATATATGAATTTTTGGATATCAGGCAAACTTAAATGCCAGTTTGATTTATTTTATTTATTTTATTTATTTACTTTTTCCTGAAGAAGTCTCATAGTGCTCTTGGAAAATGTTTTATTTTGTGTTCATGCAGGTGAGACTATGTTAAAATAATTATAAAGCACAACTTCAGCAGCATTATTGGGGAGATGACAAGGGAGGAAAGGAAAAACATAAAAGCATTTTCAAGGGTTGTTACAGGTCAGATGCATACACTGAGTTTAGTATCCTGTCTCTGATATGGGCCAGTAGCAGAAGTCCAGGGGAGAGTATGAGCAGGGCAAGGGCATGCTGGTGGTTCCACAGAATGTTGCTGATCTTAAAGTGATTTTTTTGAAGCAAAGTGGTATCTTGGTAGGTAGTAGATATCAACAAATTTCTCTTCCATACAGTTATGTAGTTGCTTTACAAATCTACAAGCAGTGTCCTGTCGCAAGGAGTTCCACAGATGTGAAAAAATATTCCTTCTTATTTGTTCAGAAGCTTCCATTTTCTGCTTTCACTCATGCTGCCTAGTGTATTCTATTAGGTAAGGCAGAGAACAGCCCTAAGACTAAAATATTTCTATTCCTTCTGGTGCTCAAGAGAAAAAAACAAAATTAGATACTTTTGCAGAATTTTGTTTTGGAAAAGTAAAAATTTAATGCATGGTATTTTGATTCTTTTTAACATATTTTCCCTTTTCTCCTCCCTTGGCTATAGACAATTTTTGGTCTTCTTATTATGTATCACTTTCCTGTAAAAAGCTGCCTAACTCTCCTGAAATTTTGGGGGGCATAAGAAAGATGATTGTGGGAGATACATACTTTCCAGCTAAGGAAACATTACAACATTTTAGCAACCTGACTTAGGATGGAAAGGTGCTAATGCAAATATCTTTTTCTGGATATATGCCAGTCAGAAACCTGTTTACCCTGCATAAATGTATTACGTACTTGATCTTTCAATCTGGAAAATCAAGGAATCTGGATACTTTGCATCTACTTTATTTGTGCCATGGGCTACAGAACTGCCATGCTTTTACTGCACAGACCCAAAGTCTTAACTGTATAAAAAACGAAATTATGGCATTGTTTTCTGAGTGAGGAAATACAGTCAGAGAGATCTAAAATGCTCTGAGTTAACAGGAAAAGCATTTGTATGGAACATGGGATTATAAGAGGAAAACTGTAAAGATGGTGGGTTTTTACTGCTAAATATAAAATTATGTTGAGAATAGTGCAGATTAGGTCAAGAATAAGAAAGCTTTCTTTTTAATGCTCTCTGCCCAATCCAGCATGGATGGCCCCTTAGCCCACAAAACGAGGTTTGTACTAGAGATTGCAACCCATCTTTCTATTTAAACTGCAATAAACACCACACTTGTTCCTATCATGTTTTTCTGCACAAATGACACAGCTATATGTTTCTGTAGAATTACATCTGTATTTCAACTTTCAGTTCTGAGCCATTGTTGGAAAAAAACTCAGCTGTCTGTATTTGGGCATATTTTCTTTGGTTTGGGGTTGGGATGAGGGACAGTGTGATGGAAGTATTGACTTCCCTAACCTGTAGTGAAATGCCCAGAAACTTCCTGGAAGATAACGAAAGAGTAGGAGTTAATTGTTTCTTTCATCAGGGGTAAATCTATTCCAGTCAAAAGTGACTTCAGCTGGAGATTAATGTAAATCAGAGGAACCCATACAAATTGTGTTCATAAACTTGCCCTTACATTCTACGTGATACATTACAAACCTCTTTTTTTAACTCCCTTTCTTTGTTTATTAGAGAGGAAACAGGAGTAATAAGGAATGTCAGATATCAAACATTTGTACTCACTGTGTAGTTTAATGGTGAGCAGAACTGCAGAAATAAAAGAAATCTACAGTCATAGTAATTTACGAGTCACAGCTTTTAGCACGGCTGGTAAACAGGTGCCCTTTTCTAGTAACAGCACTGATTCATGAGAATCAGAAAGAGGCAATGGTAAACATTTATTTAAATGTTTACCATTTAATGTTATTTAAATAAAAATAAACATAATTTATTATTCATTAGGAGACGGATCCAAAACCCACTGAAGGAATTTCAGTGGTACACCTGTCTCTTCTGATGATACCTCACATAATCCAAGAACATTTACTTTTTCATGGCTGTGTCACATTGGTGGCTGTAAATATATGCAAAAGATAAGTCTGAACTCCAGTTCTTGAGAAATCAGGGAAAGAAATGAGAAACAGAGATGACTTCAGCTAGTGGCCTCTGTCCATGATAGGACACATTTACGTCACAGAGAATCAATGAATTAACTGTCTTCCTGAGTTGATCCAAGTAATACTGTTTGCTGTGAATAATAAAACATCCTGTTTCTAGCAGATTTTTCTACGAATTCATTGATTTCTTTGGTTCTACCCCCACACTCCTCTGAGATCATTACATTAATACATATTGGGCAGTACATAACAAACCTAAATTTCTGAAGGCCAAAAGCCTTTGTGAGATATGTATAAGCAGAACTCACTTTTCCTGAAGTATTCTGAAGTAGAATAATGCATTTATTCTGAAACAGGAAATTACTTCTTTTCATTGGTGAGTCTACTGCACAAAAGTGTGTTAGACTAGAAAGAAAGGACATCCATTATGATATGAAATCATTAAAAATGTAATGGCAAAATACAGATTTATTTTTTATTTGCTCTGAATAGCTAGTATAGGACTAGCGTTGGGAATAATGCCAGACTGGACGTAGGTTTTGATAATTCATAAGAGGTGTTCAGTTCTGAGTGGGATCTGACCTTCACAGACTCCACAAAAGTTTGATAGCTGTTTGACATTTTATGACAAGAGAAGGATAGAAGTTTCTCTTCTAAAAACAAGTTAAAAAATATATCCTAGAATTACATTTCCCTACACCACTCTGATCTCTCATAGTCATATCAGCTGATGCATCTAGGCCTTTCTTCTCTTACATTGTTTCTAATGGAGAAGATCCCAGTTTATAGCATAAATTCTTGTTAGCAAGCTTAAATGCATGACCCTGAATTTGTATTCTTGAATTACTTTCTTCTTTTATTATGTCAGTCCTTAAGGCATTTAGCAACACAAAGGAATTTTTTAAAAAATTCTGTGAATCATGGAATGAATGAAATTTGGCTACCAGAATTTCTCTGCCATATGGATTCTCTAATGTCTTATTAGGTTTTCATCAAGGCTATTAATTGTCCCTGTCTTCTTCTATCTAGCTGCGTCTTTCCACAATGCCTCTATAGTAAGTCTTGAGCTTCTAAACCCCTAACCCTCTCTCAACTAGGATTCAATGTGTCACTTAATTCCAAACAGACACATACAAAAATGCATCAGGCAGACTACGAGTTTTATTTTATTAGGAAAATCAACCGAAATGGGATAAGCAGGCAGCAACAGGAGCTCTTTTGAACTATAAGAACTGGAGAGAGTTTGAATCTATTAAGCAATTCATTAAGTAAGTTTCTCACTGCATCACTATCTAGCCCTTCAAAGCTAGTTTAAAATGTCTGAATCTATAGATCTTCCATTACTTCCCTTGATATACTGATCCCTGACATAATATATCTCACTGATAGGAATTTATTCCATCTTAATTTCATCAAATTATTCAGTTATATTCCCCTCTGCCACCATAAATAATTTCTCTTCATCCTTGGGGTGAAATCTCAGCCCCCCAGAAATGATAAGAGTTTTGCTGTTGTCAGGCCAGAATTTCACCCTTGGTTTTGCATGCTTGAGATACTTTCGAATGTTATAATGAGTTATCATTTATGTAGGCCATAAATATATATCTGTTTTAATCAATCACTGGAGAGAGCTTACAAGAGATACGAAGATTGAAATATGAAGTCAGAGCACCTCATTGGAAAGGCAAAAGCATTCATCCAATAAACTGTCATACATGATTAAACAGGTTAGAAAAGAAAGACCACCTGGCAGGTAAAGGCTAAAGAAAATGCTGAATGTTGATTGAAAAATATACTTATCACAGAAGAATGATCTCTTAGAGCATGAAATGCTTCCCTTTGTTGAAATGTCTTTGTCCTTCTATATGAAGCTTTTAGAGTAGGGGGAAAATGTTTGGGGAAAAAAGGCACTAAGTAGCAGAAGAGAAGGACAAATGATTTCCAGGGAAGGGGAAGGGGAAGGGGAAGGGGAAGGGGAGGGAAGGGAAGGGAAGGGGAGGGAAGGGAAGGGAAGGGAAGGGAAGGGAAGGGAAGGGAAGGGAAGGGAAGGGAAGGGAAGGGAAGGGAAGGGAAGGGAAGGGAAGGGAAGGGAAGGGAAGGGAAGGGAAGGGAAGGGAAGGGAAGGGAAGGGAAGGGAAGGGAAGGGAAGGGATGTAATTTTCCTGAATTTCTTTCCACATCTTTCTCCACGTTCCAGGACTCAAGATTATGCTTCCACCATCTTTTCCTTCTCTCTTCTCCCTACCATAACATTCAGAAGCAATAATTATTGCTACAGGATTGAAAAATACAGTGGTAAGATGAAGTGGAAAATAGAATTTGGAAAACAAAGAAAAAGCTGGCTGTTATAATTTCTTGTGTATGTTTTTCTCGTTTTTATTTTTCACATTTCTCCTTTGACATTTCTGGTAATGTTGACCTTTATCGCAGAGTTAGGTTCATTCGACTAGCCTTCTGCTGTTGCACAGGTAGTTAAGATCTAGGTAAAGCAATATTAATATTGAAAAATCAGAGCCATGGTGATTATACAGTGCCATGACATTCACCCTTTCAAAGAACTTTCAATTTATTGATTCAAACATAATTAAGACTGCCAAGGGGGTCTTACAAACAGCAAAGCTTTCTGCACTGAGGTCCCTATCATTATGGACTGAGCGATTCGTAAGTCTTTCTTATACTTTATATTGTTTCCTTTTTCATTTCTTGGCCTTTCAGGCTACAGGCACAACTATCACAGTGATACACAGCACAGATTAATATTGTATTGGCAATGCAAGGCTTTCCTATAGGATAGTGATGACATGACATCAAAGAAAGCAGAATGTTTTAGAAGAATGATGGGGTGGCTTTACCTTTAAAAGAGATGGAATTAAACTTCAGTATAAAAGATCCATGACACTATTTTCAGTTTGTATTTTGCAACAGAATCATAAATGGAATATTTCTATCACATGATGTTCTGATGTTTTCACTCTTACACGAGTATTTTCAAAAAATTCTGAGACACTCATGTAAGCCAGATATATCAGTCTCTTTGCTTGGAGTGTTTCACAGTGCTGGATCAGAACAACTCAGAAATTATTTATCGTTGAAAACATTTGACAGAAAAAGGCTAAATATGCCACCATTCAATATTAAATGCTGTAAATAACCGAAGCTTGGTAAGCTAGCCTGCCAATCTGTAGTTACTTCCCACCCTAATAAGAAAAAATTAACCCTATGCAATTATGCAAATGGATACAGATGAAACTGCCACATGGTCTTCATTCTATACCTTGCATTAGTCCCCTTATCCTTTCCCTATGTACAGAAATTACTTTTTCAAAACATGCAGGCGTTAAAATAAATGACTGAATTGTTCAGGTACTCATTGGCTTAGGAAGGCACGCCCATCTAGTTTGTATTTTGTATGTGGACATGTTAAAATTCTGGTAACCCTGTTCAAGGCCCAGGTGCATGCTCCTCACTGGGATAATTTTACATGAGAGGCATATTTTCATAGCTAAATTCTTGCAAATTTACTCTGAGATCTTAAATTCAAATCACAGACTTTTTATACTCCATATCCTTTTATCCCACTGCAGGTAGTACTTACTGTGTAGATGTCATTTGGGTACTGGCTGAGGATGCCAACCCGAGGGCAGCACTCACCTCCCTGCTCAGCCACACTCTGTGACACTTGGTGCCAGTGGGTAAGGACTTGGTCCAAACAAAGGTCTGTAATGTGGAGTTTCGGTGAAACAAGGTGCCTAAATCCAAACTCCAATCAGAAAAATACTTTTTTTCAGCACTAGCTGAACCTGCAGGAACATTTTTACTTTTTTTTCTTTCTTTTTTAACTATAAAGTTTCCCATGTGCCTACATCTGTGAACATCAACAATCACCCACTCTGAAGAGGGTGGTGCATTTCTGCACTTTGCTCAGAGGGCTAAGCCTAGCTGGGGCCCAAAAATGAGACTTTCCCCAGCCTGACTACCCTGAATGGTTTGTGTGTCCTCTGGACACAATTACATTCAGGAATAAGGCTGGATCCTTTGCCTAGTGAAATACTTCCACCCGCTTTCTTTAAAACACAGGTAGAAGAAATACTATCAATGTTGTTGGCCTCCTCCATATAAGGACTACCTCAGGATGGGTGTGAAATAATAATATTCAGTTCTTGTGGAGAAAATCCAGTCACATCACCAACACCCAGTGAAGCACTCCTGTCACTGTCCATCTGTAGGCTATTCAAGGCTGGGTTTATGCTCCACTCTTCCTGTCAAAATTATACTGCCACAGGAAAGGACAAGCCAGAGAGGAGTGAATTGCATAGTGAGTGGGGCGTTCATTTGAGAAGTAAGACTCTGGAGTCCCATTTCTTCTTCCAAGCAAAGGTTCTGAATTTTAACCAGTGACCAGAATTTCAGGGTAGGCAACCTTTTGTGAGGATTACATTTATAGATGCATTTAAAATACTCAGGATTTCAGGTTAGTCAACCTTTTACATGTACCCTAAAAAAATAAAAAGTAAAAAAAAAAAAAATCTAATTTAAAGTTTCATTGGTATTTCAATTTCTCTACACTCAAGAGCTCTGCATAAGTTTTTGCTGTCCCCATATTACATGTCCAACCAAATGTTCCTATTGCAAATTTCATTATCCCTCTAGCCATGAAAATTTAATCTCAGATACGCCAATAGGAAACACAGAAGATAATTTAACAGAGCTTTAGCATTAATCTTCAAGGTATTAAAATTTTCCTCAGGTAGAAAAGAAAATATTTTTATCTCCTGAAGTCACACTGAATATTAGTAAGCATTAGAAAGATTTTTTTCAGGTTTTTTCACTTTATCTCCAGCAACAGCCATTAGGCATTCCGTAAAGAATCAAATCTGAAGTCACTAGATGTATTTCCAAAGACTTAGCAGAAGCTCTCTCAATGCCATTCTACCTAAGAATTTCTTATTACAAATGATGGAAATGCAGTTCAAAATAAAGGAGTTTTCCATAATAAGCTGAGTTTTTCATAACTGAGATATTTTCTAAAAGTTTTTTTTTAAGTTAAAATATAGATAAATAAATACATCACCAAACTTCCTTGCCTTTTCCTATGCTTTTTTCATAAAAGAAATAGGAGTAGATGAATAAAAAATGAAGAATGAATCAGATCAAAATAAAAATACACCAAAGAACTGGCATTTGTTCTTACCAGGCCACTTTTGTAAAATCATTCAAAATGAACAAACAAAAAAAGGCAATCAGAACTGATTTAATATTCCCTGGTGTAAAGAATTAAGTTAACACTGGAATTAAGATGCAAATTACCTATCAGAGATGTAGGACAACATGTTTTGTGATGGAAAAAGAAGGAGAGAGGAAATTCAGCTGCCAAATGTAGAATATTTCTACATATAAAATTTGTTTGGTGAGTCACTTGGAACAATGCAGAAAGAAAAAGAAAAGTCTGCAAGAACTCAGGGCCATTCTTTATGTTGCCTTCCCAGAATACTTGATATTCTTAGCCATGGCCATTCCCAACCATAGCTGCAAGCTGGCTTGGTAAACACAGGTTGTCACCATGGTAGGCCATTGTTCGTTACTCTATCAAAAGGGTCTGGAAGGGACACATGATGAGTCATCCTTGTCACAGTGAAATGCATGGTAGAATAAACTTTGATTTCTTTCTGGAATCAAAAGTTAGAAAATCAAATTTCCAACATTTTTACTGTATAAATTTCATTTTTAATGTTAGGTATACAAGTTTTAATGAAAATTTTTGGGAAAAATGTTTTAGTGTTATTGATTTATCAGTTTGCATCAGAGATTTTGCCAGAATTTTCTCTCAGCTAAGTTTTTATGTTGCATCCAAGCATACTGCATTTTTCTCTCCCTCTCATAAAAGACAGTATCAATAGATGATGTTACTGAACAGAAGGAACCCAAAAATGCTTATAGCTCCAAATTGCTGCAGAGAATCCTTACTTCTATGTAAAGCACGTTGAATTTGTTTTGAACAAAACCTGTAGACAGGACTTTTTAATGCAATGAAAGCAATTTTAAATTGTGTCCTTTCTGCCAGACTTTGTTTATTCTATTGAAACACATACTATTGTTCCCATCTATCTCAAACCAATGAGAGATAAGGATTGTTTTTGTCTATAGGATCTTGCTGTCATCCTTAGCCACCATATTAATGACCAAAATATAAACAATACAAATGATAATACACAGCAATGTGCATTTAGCTTGGTACACATAGGTCAACAAATGCCTGTTGTACTACTCTCTGATAGGTAAAAAAAGTCTGAAGCCCTTTGTTTAAAAGTTGACAAAGCCAGTCAGCATATTGATGTTAGTGTACCATAGTGTGTAGGGGAAAATTGTGCTTAATTAAAAAAAGCCATTCATCTTCATCACCACTCTCTCCCTGGCAATAGAAGTGTTATTTCTGATACAGCTTGTCTAAATCAGTCATGTGGTTTTATATTTCTCAGTGTTTTACCAAGTATGCCTGACGACTGAATTTACTCCTTCATTTGGTAGATTTCTCAATGGACAGTTGGGTCAGAGATCATTCAGATCTGTGACTGTTAATGCCAAGGTACAATGCAATAGGCTTTCTTATGCGAGGATGAAACTCAGTATGCAGAGGACAAGGTTTCTTGGCCAAGAGGTGATGCGAGTCAGAGGCACATGGAAAACATGCCACCTTTAGATACACCTGAGTGTAGGAGGGGGCTGCAGGAAGCGGCATAAGTGATTGCGGGCAGCGTTGTGTTCTTTGAATCAGTGAAGAAGCTGTGGCTTTCTATGGTATTGGATAGATATGACCTGTGCTTGTGTTTCTGCAGCTGAGAGTGGTTTTTTTCATAGCCAGGGGAAAATGGTTATTAGGGATCAATATAGAAGTGTCTTATCTTTCAGACACACGCATTTATCACTAAGACGTCTAAGAAGGAGTTTCTTGCACTTCCCTGACACTGGATTTGTTGCCATGGCCATATTTCACTATCCCTGTCAGGAGCGCTGTTCCAGCATCAGGAACAGCCCCTCTTCCTAAACCACGCCTTGTCTCTGTAATGTGCGCAGGGCTGCCAAGTGCTTGCACTACAGCAACAGTCTGGCAGCCCCTCCTTATTCTTACATCCTGCTTATCCTGTCATACACCCAGCAGGAATTTCTGCCACTGCACGTTATAGCCATGAAAGATTGCAACAGCATTTGACCTGGCAGCCGCGGTGTCTGTTCCGCTGTCTCTCCTTTCCCTCCTCTGCCTGTTGGGCCACAGAAGGGTAAGGATGGTGATAAGCAGACGCACAGATAAGGAGTCAGTGCTAGCAGAAGTCATCCTTAGAAATCTTCCTCTGCCCTAGCAACCTTACAGGCAACCCTGCAGAGTGAAGAGTTTTCCCCAGTCACCCCACGTCTCGGCCCCTCGCACCCTAGCATAACCCCATGCGCCCCTCCTCATGCCAGCTCTCACAGCTCATGTGTCTGCTGACACCGCAAGCCTGTCCACCAAGTATCTTTCTGTAAACACCAGAGACCACAGAGTACTTACTGTTTCTTTGATTTGTAAAACTCCTCCCATCAACACTAAGAAGACCTTCTGCTGTTTAGAACATGGTGCAAGGTATGGACACAGGCTGAAGTTCACAGTTGTTTGTATTGAAAAGATACAATAGTCATGATAGAACTGAGGCAAAACCACAACAAAACATGGGAGTTGTGCACATCTATACTAGAGATGTGATCTTATTTTCCATGTATGATATATCTTTACACATCAGAGTCTGCTATATGTAGCTGCCACTTGAGACAGGATTTATAGTCATAGTTTATACTCTGTTTCCTACCTCAGCTCCCTCAAGCTATTGTTCTAATTTCTGTATTTATTTTTCATAATCTGAGGCAAGAGTCAGACCTGCTATGAGAACATACCTCTCTTAAACCTATAAGGAAGAGAATGCTTTATGTAAATATTAATTCTTACTAGCTCAAAGGGAGAGTTAGGAGGCAGGAACCAGCCCTACATAAAACAGGCTATAGAGACCTGGCTGTGTAAAGTTGAAAGAACCAGTTCCAGAAAACGAAAGGCAAGAAATGCCTAAATGATCCACAGTGAAAGGAGGAAGCCAACAGGAATGAGGCTTACAGGGAAGGACTTGAGGTATGAGCCTGAAGTACGTTGTACATGTTGTTACCACAGCACCTTGCCCTTTATTCATAGCCCTGTAGATTTAGCACCCCCCAGAGGATACAGTAGTTTTCCATACGACTCATTTGTTTTAAGATTTCATACTCCCCCATTAACGTGGGATGCAGTGAGTGGAACTATTGTATAGGATTACTGTGCCCAGTTAAACAGTTCTTGGTTTTCAACTTACTGGCTGTTCTTCAGAGAAGTGTAAAGAGGTACCTCTGTATTAGATTCTGCAAAGCCCTCTGGTTGATATTATATAAATGCAAAATATTTTATTATTTTAAAGCATGCTAACACTGGAACCCAGAGGGATGAATACATTTTTGGGTTTTATTTTCAGTGGAAAAGAAACTGAAGCTGAAAATAAAATATGGTTCCTGGATAGTCAGCCTAGTGTATACAGAGGATGGGGAAACTAAATGAAACCCATTCACAGTAGGTTAAAGTTGGCCACAGGAGCAGCTGACATTGGAACATCACTAGAGAGACCATGTTGTTGTGAGTTTATTGACGGCTTAATGAACAGCAGAAATAAACAGAGCACTGGGTTTTAATTTTAGGGTATATTTGTACCCTACTAAACTAAAGACCCCAATGACGTCTGTCTCAAGTAACTGGCACCACCTCTGTTTTTTTTAACGGACACTGATAAAAGATGATTCAGCACTGAAGAGGTGCACTGAACAGCATGTGTGTTGTCTTCATCTGAGTTATTGATAAGCACTACTTTCAAGGACTGATATAATCTTATTTTTACCTACTTTCATTGCATTTAAAATAATTCAGCTTTGAAAGTAAGAGGTCCTCTCCTATGATGACAGTCTAAAGAAAGATTGGCTGCATTCTCCAGCTTCCTTAGCACTGTACCCCTGCAAAGGGATAGCACAGCTCTGGTGAGAACTTGGTGTACCGTTAAAGTGTTTTGTACCCATAAAATGCAGAGAGTGAGTGTTGAGGGCACATAACCTGTGCCAGATGGATACTTGTAATCAAGCAATGGATTTTTTTTTTTTTCCTGAAAGTGCTGCCCTTCCTTGGATACTACAAGGAGTCAGGACAAGGACTCCAGAAGCAAGGGCCTGGCGGCATTCAAGAGTCAGATTCAAGCAAATCTCCTTTGCAAGTGGTTGCACACTCCAAATGTATTTGAACCTTTAATTTGAAAAGTATTTCTTAAGTAGACAGTCTCATGTAGTTTCTCTCATGTTATTTAATTCCAAACTTGCTGCTTTTGGGTGCTAGGCAGCTAAGTAAGTCTAAGCAATCTGCCTGGATCCAGATACATACAACGGTAGTCTGTCTCATGCAAATTCTTTACGGATTTGTTTTCCTCTACAGACTAAGTCACAAGACATGAATGTTTCATGGTGTTGTCTTCACCCTGCCCTGGACATAAGATCTGGAATACAGATAATTCAAGTAGTACTTAGATGCCTGGTAAATATATACGTTAGTAGCCACGCTTCTGTGGGGGCAACAACTGATGATCGCTCCCACTCATTCACCATCTCTGTCCTTCTCCATCACAAAACATAGTCCCAGAGGGCAGATCTCCATGCCTCAAAGAAAATATATGTCTGCCTACCCCCACAATGGCTGTCCTTGTCTTGACCCATACAATACAACTGCACCAGTTGTGATGCATTTCTTTGCTTGAGAAGAGATGAATCTTTTAAGTAAAACTTTTAGGTAGCAGATCCAGGCTACTTGGCTTAATTGTTTTTTGTAACTCAAAAGACTGCTAAGAATACTTATAAGCAGTTTATAAGTGTAAATAAGCAGTGCATAGTTAGCAGGAGTCAGTACTAATTACGTTCACAAACTGGCGGTAATGACATGAGCAAAACTTCTCTGCCATGATGAATTCCTAGTGTTATGAACTCAGAAGTAAAATAAACAATTGCTGGCCAGAGGAGTGACCTAAAGCCAAAGTGGCCTATTTTTGAATGTGGGAACCACATGAACTTCTGAGACAAGCTGAGGTTCACTTTTTTGTTGTGATCTTGATGGGAGAGCATTTACACAGGCAGAAATGTAAGGAACTATGCAAAAGGACAAAGCATTATTACTGTATACAATGCCTTTTCTGCCATAGATTGTCTGAAAATACTAACTTGCTATTATACAGTTGCCACCTTCTCCAAGCACAAGAGCATATCGTGTATCTATTGTACCAAATCTTCTAACAGGAAAAGAGTATTTTAGTCTCAAATTGCCAAAATTAAAGGTGTCTACATGAAAAATTTCTTCTCCACAATTCATTCAGACGTTTGTCATTAAAAGAATATGGTCAGACTAAATAAAGACAATAAACTTTATTAGATAGAAGAGAGTATAAATGTACTGAAAATTATTTTAAAGAAGGGATGAGATAAGTTATTGCTTTAGAGACGGGGTCTTCTAACAAGGCCCAGGCAGGATAGTGTTTGTGTTTAGAAATATTCAGACATCCTTAAACATCTTTTCCCAAATGAATTATTTACTGTCTCACATACTGAACATATTTTTCTGTTCAGCTTGTGTTCATTAGTTAAGTGTAATTTCCTTGACTTATTCATTATCCAACTATACTACACCCTTATTTGATGAGAATTTCCCCACCAGGGACTGATCATTCTTTCAGTATTTCAGTCTTAGATAATCCAAATTAAAGCTGTGTTGGTTAATTGTAATTATTCTCATATGTCACATGCTATTTTTCCTGAATGAATGAATTTAGTGATTATAATCTGAACAAAGGCTTAAAGAGGTCAGTAGAGTTTGAGTTTCCCAGCAACAGGCAATCATTTAATGAGTGGTTAAAGATAAAAACTGCATCCTGAGGATGCTGACAGAACTATCCTAAAGGTCCATGTGAGAGGAGGCAGGTCTGTTTCGTTCTGGCACCTTGAAGGAAAAAAAAATCACTTAGACTCCAGGTTGCATTGTAATGTCTATGGGCCCCAACACAGGCAGGTTAAAGAACATAATTTTTTTGCTGAACAGGGTCAAATTTCTTACTGAAACAAAGCAAATAACTGTATAAGGCTGTTTTTAAATATTATATCACAGAGTCAAGTTTATAAAACAATTTAGTTTCCTAATTTTGTATCTTTTGTATCTTAATTTTGTACCTTAACTTGAGATTAGCAAATGTGACACCCATCTTCAAGAAGGGCCGGAAGGAGGACCCGGGGAACTACAGGCCTGTCAGCCTGACCTCGGTGCCGGGGAAGCTGATGGAGCAGATCATCCTGAGTGCTATAACACAGCATGTAGAGAATAACCAAGGGATCAAGCCCAGCCAGCATGGGTTCAGGAAAGGCAGGTCCTGCTTGACCAACCTGATCTCCTTCTATGACAAGGTGACCCGCCTAGTGGATGAGGGAAAGGCTGTGGATGTTGTCTATCTAGACTTCAGTAAAGCCTTTGACACGGTTTCCCACGGCATTCTCCTGGAGAAACTGGCTGCTCATGGCTTGGACGGGTGTACTCTTCGCTGGGTAAAGAACTGGCTGGATGGCCAGGCCCAAAGAGTGGTGGTGAATGGAGTTTACTCCAGTTGGCGGCCGGTCACAAGCGGTGTTCCCCAGGGCTCTGTGTTGGGGCCAGTTTTGTTTAACATCTTTATCAATGATCTGGACGAAGGGATCGAGTGCACCCTCAGTAAGTTTGCAGATGACACCAAGTTGTGTGGGAGTGTTGATCTGCTGGAGGGTAGGCAGGCTCTGCAGAGAGACCTGGACAGGCTGGATCGATGGGCCGAGGTCAATTGTATGAGGTTTAACAAGGCCAAGTGCAAGGTCCTGCACTTGGGCCACAGCAACACCATGCAACGCTACAGGCTTGGGGAAGAGTGGCTGGAAAGCTGCCTGGCAGAGAAGGACCTGGGGGTGTTGGTTGACAGCTGCCTGAATCTGAGCCAGCAGTGTGCCCAGGTGGCCAAGAAAGCCAATGGCATCCTGGCTTGTATCAAAAATAGCGTGGCCAGCAGGACTAGGGAAGTGATCGTGCCCCTGTACTCGGCACTGGTGAGGCCGCACCTCAAATACTGTGTTCAGTTTTGGGCCCCCCACTACAAGAGGGATATTGAGGTACTGGAGCGTGTGCAGAGAAGGGCAACGAAGCTGGTGGAGGGTCTGGAGCAGAAGTCTTATGAGGAGCGGCTGAGGGAGCTGGGGTTGTTTAGCCTGGAGAAAAGGAGGCTGAGGGGAGACCTTATTGCTCTCTACAACTACCTGAAAGGAGGTTGTAGAGAGGTGGTGGTCGGTCTCTTCTCCCAGGTAACAAGTGATAGGACAAGAGGAAATGGCCTCAAGTTGCGCCAGGGGAGGTTTAGACTGGATATTAGGAAATTTTACTTCACTGAAAGGGTTATCAAGCATTGGAACAGGCTGCCCAGGGAAGTGGTTGAGTCGCAGTCCCTGGAGGTATTTAAAGGACGTTTGGATGAGGTGCTTAGAGACATGGTGTAGTGGTGGTCTTGGTAGTGTTAGGTTTATGGTTGGACTCGATGATCTTAAAGGTCTTTTCCAACCTATACGATTCTGTGATTCTGTGATTCTGTAATTTAGAAGCTTAACTTCTGAATTGCATTATAATTATATGGTAGTTATATGGTAAAAAAAATTTACTTGCACCTGTATCTGAGGGGTTTTTTTTTCAGATACGTTATCTCTTTTTCTGAAAGCTAAACAGGATGTTCAGAACCTTGGGACAGCAACCAAAATTATCATGTGGTAGCTGCCACTGTTTTCTGTTATAACCTTTTTAGTAACCTATAAAGTGCAGGACTGAAAAAACATGCAAAAGTGACCACATGCTCAACCCCATCCTTTTCTAGGCACTTTTAGAATGTTAGTCATATTGGTAGGTGGTCTTTGTTCAATGTTTAGCAGAGAAAAGAAAATCTTTCCATTTCTTATCTCTTTCATTGCTAACAAAAAAAGTGTAGACTTCTGAACCTTTCCTTTTGCACAGTTATTTTTAAGCTTATGGCCAAAGTCCCCTTTACATCACTAACAATTTAGTCCTTAACACACTCTTAACATTCACCGCATACATAATTTTAATTAACAAAGAATCAGAAAAATTCTTTAATTAACCTGTATTGCTGTCTTCCCCAAAATCAACTGCTTAATCTTTCTAGGAGTGAGAATGAATTTGGAAAAAGAGATACTGCCAGGCTATGCTGGGTTGTTTGTTTCTTTCTTTAGCTATGTGTCAACACAGAAAGAAGGGTTATTGGAACAGATAACTTATTTTTTTACAGTTCTTCCAGGATACTCTTTCTCAAAGTATGGTCTGTAAACAACTTCTGGTTCTCAGTATGTCAGAAGGTTGTCCAAGAAATGACAAAGAAATCACACATCTACACTCAGGAGGCAAACAATTCAACAAACAGAATGATGTAAAGAAATAAATAAACACTCAAAATTTAACTTAATTTTTAGCTGCAAAAGAAAAAAGCAGCTACTCTTCAAAAGATGATATGTGGGGTTTTCTGGAAAGATTAGACAATTGTTCAAACAAAAAAGGTTTAAAAACCCCTGCTCTGGGATGCACTGAGGATGAGAAGAAATCCACCAGTCATTCAGACTTTTCTCTAGACCATCTCACTGAAACTGCTGAAGACATTCAGTTACCTTCCAAAAGTCCTTTTTTCCCTTGCAAAGCTCTCATCTCTGAATTTTCCTGAGGAATAGTCATTCATCCACAGGGTTCACAGAATTTTGCAGTAATACTTAAGGTTTCCAAAATCTCTGCGAGTTATCTATTTTACAGCTAGTAAGATTTTGTAATTCTATTTCCACAAAAGTTTGATGAAATGTTTTCACTAATTAAAGAAAGAACAGAACTCAGCTTTTCTGATCTGTGTTGCCCTCTATTTTTCCAGCAGCTCTAACGATTACACTCAGTAAAAGCTGGGTGAATGGTGAAAACAAAATGTTAAATTATTGGCCTGAAGTCTAGACACATGATTTTCTCCCATTTCTATGGTTTTTTTTTTCCTGGAACTCCAGTTGTTTTTTACTTTTCAGATTCCAAGATTTAACACCATTTCCATGTTTTTCTGTATTTTGAGTTACACTTTCTTTTTGTCTGGTCAAACAAGGCAGAATGTTTCGTTAGGTTAAAAAATAAAACAACAACAAAAATTTCTAAAGATAAACCATCAGTGCTCAATCCCAGACATATAATAAAAGTTTAATGTTAATGTTACATATTTTTGTGCACAACAGATAATATTTCCAGACAGTGCTGTCTTTCCTCCTCTTTCTTCCTCAGGAAAAGTATGATGTTCTTTCAGCAGAAAACTAATACCATCCTCTTAAAGCCTTCTTTTAAAGTTCTTGGTTGGCACAACCTCTCAGCTTCTAAAATAAGCGGTTTTCAAACTATAGCCTAGGGTCCCTGGGGAAATCCCCTGGACCACAAGTGGTCCACAGAAGGCAACTAAGAAAAATATGCTTACTGAATATTTACAGTCACTATCCCCAGACCTGCTCCCTCAATGGAAAAAAATCAAGGGTGTGCTTCTTGTAAACATCAAAATCCACATCTAGGCAAACTAAATTGTTTGTAAACAAACTTATGATATGAAATGTTTCTGTTTATGGTTTATTTTACAATGTATTCATGTAACTGTCATTACTTAAAGCACATGCTTAGCAAGGAAACACACATATTAGAACAAATTAAACAGACCGTGAAGGAAAAATACATTAAACTTTTGGTTAAAAGTGGAAGGAGCCTGACAGGTCAATGCTCATAATGCTGATCTATGGAGGTAATGAATTCTAAGACGGTCTTTGGAGAATACCTTGTATAACTAACTGCAAAGCTTAAGGTCATTTGACCAGTATCTGGCTATGCATAAATGAAAAGTTTGGATCTGGAAGAGAGAATCCATATTCGGGAATTAATCTGCATATGGTTTCATAAATTAAAGCCACATGACAAAAATTCTAAATTACAAAAAGAAAATTAACCCCATTTCATAGCCGGTACTATTAGAGAAGTCCACTGCCTACCCTCTGTATTTCAGTAGTTATGATGCCTGCAGAAGTTCATCTGAGTGCCTCCAGAAATTCAGTGTTCAAAACTGGCTGAATCTTAATCACAGATGACTTAACTTTTGTCATCCCTTGGCATGGATCTGTTACCACAGAGACGATCAATTTGTCTGAATCAATGCAGTCTGAACAATGGAGTAAATGGAAAACTCTTCACAGCAAGAAACATTCAATTTCATTCCTGAGCGAAGGCAACTCAGATCGTCTATTCTGCCTGCCAAGCAAGACAATTCCATTGTTCAGGACTTAACAGGCATTGTGGCAAAGGACGTGAAAACTCTTTTTGTTTCCAGCAATGTTAAGGCACAGCACTCCTCTGAATCATAAATCTCGATAACTATTTTACATTAGGTCTTGTCAAACTTGGAACATAATATTTGCCATCATGATCTGGTCACATCTCTTCACTCCTATTGTCACAAACCATGTATCTGTATTTTGATATTTCTGTGCAAAACAGCAAAGAGAGCAGAGAGTAAGGTATTAATAACCTTGAACAAAAAAACCCAATAATAATTTTCTTTATAATCACTTGGAGAGCTTACGGCCTGCCCAATATTCTTCCTCCAACAGATATGAAATGTCCGGTTTTCAGCTTCTTTGCCCTTCTAATTTTGTCCGTTCACCTACTTCCAAAAGTACCCATAGTTAGATAAGCCACTATTTGCTCCATTGTTAACCACATTTAAGTAACAATTCAACTTACTAATGAGTCATAAAGAAAATACAAATTGATAAGCAAGGATTGCATTTTTTCTCTGTAAGCGTGACTATTTATAAAATACATGGCAGTCATCCATTTATTATCAATAACTCAAAGGCTTAGACTCTATCACTTAATTTTTACTATCCTGGCTTCTCTTCAACAGTGAATGTTTTTTTCAATTTCAAAGTCAATGGATGAAATAAAATTACTTTGGAGGATTAAAGAACGTCAGTGCAAAAACCCCTTTGTTTTATGCTGATTAGATCCTGCAAAAAGATTTACTTGCTGAAAACACACAGCAATTTTTTCTTTTTCTTTTTAGAAAGCAATTTCTAATCAAACTTTTTAGTTTCCTTAGAAATCTAAGTGTACCAGTTAAACTCCATTCCACAGTTTTTGCTCAAAGTTTGCCTTATATTTGAAGGAAGATTTTCCTAAGGAAAGGCTGCTACTAGGCTCAAATGATTACACAGGTATCTGAAATATATTTTGGTGGCTTTAATTTTTTGAAAGATACTAGCGTGATTCCAAAACAGTTTAACCAATGGGAGCTTTATGGTACAATATTCACCATAGTTATTAAAAGCATAAAGTACTGAAAGATGTGAACATTACCAGAGCAACATTTTTGTGGGGAGCAAATCTTTTACTTCTGAAAAATAAATATTTCTTTAATCACATATTACAGACATTTTAACCACGGATTTCTGAACAGCACATCTGTTCCTATGTCCACAGTGACGCATCATGTGGTGACATGTCCCATCTATTTATGTCAAGCAGGCCACGTTACATCAGTAGGACACCATGTTTAAGAGAATAGGGAATTTTTATACATATAATACAGAGGTATATATACATAACAGGGAATATGCATGTTTGTATGTGTGTGCCAAAAAGAAACAAATGTCTTCATATTAAAAAGAAAGGTCTTGGATCCAGTTCTGATTTCAGTGGCAGTTTTGGCCAATTAAGCTCAGGATGTGGACTCATGAAGGAAAAAATGTGTGTATGTGGTATGAATGCAGGGGGCTTACTCTATTTTTTAATGGAAGTGCAGCAAGTAAAATATCTAAATATGGAAGGGTATTGATGTCTTCTTGGCTACATGTAATACTACTGTCCCATTATATATCTGATTCTGATATCCAAATTCTTCTAGTTTTTCCAAGGGAACAGCAGTTTCTGAGATGTTTTTAAATGTGATCTGCTGTTGCTTGTTTCCTATTTGAGATACTGGAATTTTAAATGTCTGGTATTTCTGATTTCTTGGAATGTTTCCAAAATGTTTCTGGCTCAAAACCAAATAACTTGGCCTAAAAATATCACATTCTTTTGAGTTCATTCAGTAGTATTGACTGTTAGTATCATCAGAAGGTTTTTAACAATGTGCTGGTTTGTTTATTGAAAGCTAGATACCGAAATATTCAGAATTCAGACTAAAATCAAAGAGGCAGGCAGAAACTTTAACAATACAGAAAAGAGAAATTAAAGTCAGCTATACAGCTAATCCTACAATATTAGCTATGCACTGCTCAAAATGAAAAATCAGTTACACAAATCTAAAGTAGGCAAGAAATTTCTCAACCTATAAATGAGTGATCAAGAAAACAGATAAAGCCTTACAGCCTCTTAAAAATTTGCTGTTTGGTGTTTTGTACATGGCTTAAATGACAACTTGAAATAATGCTGTGAATGTTTTCAGATAGACGTGGCAGAGGTAGCCCAAAAATGGAGTAATAAGAGGCTTTGTTAAGTGCCACTACATGCTCTAACCTTCCTTCCAAACTCAAATAAATTTCCCATACTTAGAATTGTAAGTATGTTTAAAGCTCTATTATAAGAAGACTGTACATGGAAGAAGACAAGCTAAGTATATAAAAATGTAATACAACAAGTTTTTGACACACTTGAGAATAAGCTCAGGGACATCTACTTACTATTCTACTTGCTATGTTTATGAATGTTTACCTACAAAATGACCTTACTGTAAACACACCTAGCCCTTGCAGAGTTCATGAGCAAATTTTGCAAACATGCATAAAGTAATTTAAGAACATAAAATTTGCCCTGTTTAAGACCCTAAAAATAAACAAAAATATTTTGAGTTTACATGCAAGCTTGCCAGCATAAACAAAATTGGCTAGCCTTAGCAAATTCCCTCTCTTCTTTTTCATAGACTTCACTCCCTGCAGCATGGTGCCTTTTGACACTCATTTACTTAGTTGCAAAATGACTATAAAATGCTACTTTTTTGATAGTAATAAGCATGTACTTTGTGCAAAGCAGATACACGATTACTTGGATTACTTTAAGAATGCATTTCCAGATTTGCAACCTTTTTCTTCTTAAAGTACAAATTCACTTGTTAAAGTAAAATACAATGCTCTATTATAGCAATTTCTTGAGAGGTACCAATATGTTAAGTTCAAATTCAAACTTAACTAAACCTTTTATTTTATAACTTACCCATAAGTCCTCAAATAGTGCTATATTTGGAGCTTCTCAATTTTGTCACAAACAGTTTGGCAGATCTCAAAAGAAAATCTTCTACTCTCTCATTTCCTAACTTCTCAAGCTGCCTTTTTAATAGTCTATTATTTTCAAAATTTTAAACAGGTGTAAAGCTGGCCTTTGTGATTATGCAGCCAGTAAGAAACGATCCATTTCCAGCCATAATCACAAGGATCTGTAGTATATCACAAAAACCTGGAAATTAAGTATTCACTTCAGAATTTTAAGACTTGGCATGTATTCCACAACTGGGACCCAGTTATTTCTGCTTTTACCAAATAATCCTCAAGGTTTTTTTAAATATTCTTCAGCATTTGTTTCTTTCCTCCACAAGCTATGTTAAATGAAACCAGCTGAGTTAGCAGTGGCCTGTTTGAATATATCATCAATGAACTTTGAAAAATCTGTTTTCTAAAGAAAATTCCAACCCATATCAAAATTTGCCACATGTATTCAAAAGGTATATCAGAATTATTTTCTTCCATGAAAAAACGACATGGAGGAAAGATCAAAGGCACTTTAGAGGTGACAGACAGTCCAATACTGTTCATGAAAATGAGAAAATAAAATAAGCAAGACCTATTTATATAGCAGAGTCATCCAAAGCACAGGCCTTTGTGGCAATAATCAATGCAGCTAACTTTACCTCTACCACCGAGAGACCGTCCCATTTTGGGACATTCTGAACAATATCTAGAACAGCAAATAAAGAAAGCAATGACTAGATAGAAAGAAGCATTCTTCCAGGAACTGAAACTCAACAAAAATCCTACAAAATGAAAATTAGATCTAATAGCTAAGAATGAGTATTACATGAGTAAAACATGAGCATGAATGTAAACAACTCATTGGAAGAAGTTTATCAGTAGTTTACTGTCAGACTAGAGGGATATATATGCAGTATCATTCCATAGCTGCCTGTCCTGGGTGCGGTCTATTTTTCATTAGGGACAGAGATGATGAAATAGAGAGCATATTTGTTCAATTTACAAAAAATGCCATGCCGGGACAACCCGCAAGAATTTGGCAAGGCAGGATTAGAATTCAAAGTTGTCTCAACAGAACTGGCTTGAAAAAACAGGATTCAGTTCAGTGAGAGAACCAAATGCTACCTCTATGCTGGAATAATCAGCTGAATAAACATACAATGAGAAACAAGTAGGTAGACAGTGACCAGGAGGGGTTTTAGAGGACTACACACTGAATGTGAGACATCACTACTATATCCATTGTGAAAAAAATTTTATCTAAATTCTATAAAGAATAATATATTTTAGACATTAAATCTACATCATTAAATTTAAGAAGTAGTCACTGAAGATAAGAGCCTCAAAGTGGAGTTCATTTTGGCACACCAGCAGAAAAGCTCTAGAAGAATGATTGATTGCCTAGAAAATATGGTAAATCAACAAAGATATAGCTAAAGAGAAAAAGGCATAGGAGACAGATGAGAAATATCTTCAAATAAAAATGTGGCCACCTCAGAGAGGAAAGAAATTATTTATTTTCCATGTTCATTGGAAATAAAAGTTTTAAACTAACAGGGGAGATTGGACAACACAAACCCTCAAAGAGATGGGAAAGCTGAGCACAGGCAAAGACAGTTCAGGAATATTGCAGTTTCTCCATCATAAGATGATGTTTACTTATGATTTAGAAATAATCTATCCTGCCTTAGGGAGGGAATACGGACTAGACAAGGACTCACGCTATGGTTAGGGGTTTGTGTCTATTTTCAAAATACCCCAAAATTGTTGAAATCTTGTAAATAATGTTATATTGTGAATAGCATATTCATAATGGTAGAAATAAGACACTACAAGCAATCTTACAACAATCGTCTCACTCTGGGCCAAAATCTAGCAAAAGTATCTTTCAAGTTTTTTTCAAAAAAAAACCCCAGAGTCTGAATTTTAGTCCAGCCAAGACTGCTGGAGCATTTGTTGTATAAGTGAACGATGGTTAGGGGATCAGTAGCAACTCCCTGCCATAAGCACAATACAGTTTTGAAAAAAAGTAATCCAAGTGCACTGTGTAGAACTCATTTCTTCAAGCCCTTGACGGTTGCATCTGAGCCTGACTATGCAGCAGGCAGCACCTGAATTCTATCTTCTAGCTAGATCAGCTGTGTTTAAAACAGAAAGAGGTTACATTGCAATTCTTCAATGGTCTTGAAAGGTCTAACTCAAATAATTAACTCTATTTGGAAGTGGACACCAACAAACAGCATAATATAGATCAAAACTAGAAAAAAGGAAGTCATACTACAGGTTGGAAATACATCCTGTAAACAAGAATGAATGGATACATCATAAGTAGAGATATATAAATTAAATACTTTTACAAAATGTGTCAGCATTTACATTATTTCAAAGAGAGAAGAAATATACCCTTGATACTGCTTTCTTTTTATAACAATGTCTCTTCCGTTTTTCTTCACTAACACTCAGACTAGCTGTAAGCGTGTTTTCACTTTCTCTTCAAAATTTTGTGTCACCAAATTGTAAATCCATAGCTAACATATTTTTAGCCCCATCTATAATTTAATAAATCTTCTCATCCACGCAATGGTTGAGAAAACTGTGAAGAGAAACATACACTGAAAATGTGCTGTATCTGTGTTTTCAATTACTGTTTTCAATTACTATTTATTTGATTTTTGCTAAACCTTACCAGCATTTACTTTAATACAAATTACCATAAAAACTTCTAACTTTAAGTATTTTTTCCACTATAATTTGATGCTTTAAAGCTTTCACAGTCAGAGTCCCACTTACTTTTTATATGGAAGTTACATTCAAAATAGTCTATGGTCACACAATTAAAGTGTTTTATCTAACCATGGTGGCTAAGCATCTAAACCCAGATTTAGTCAGTAAATGGATCAAAAGCTCCAGGGGATGCTGAGTGCTATTGGAGCAAGCCAAGAAGTATTGGTTGGACACTTGGTAAATATTTAAACCACAGAAACTGGATGGGTTAAGCGATTTTTCCTTCAGGCCTTTTTTTGCTGCTAAACTGAAAGATGAAAATAAAAAACAGCAATAACAACAGGCAGGAATCCTATTCAGTGCCATTCAAAAAATCCCCCTAAGGAAGAAATAATAAAGAGTGGTCATCTTTTCTATGTTATTACTATATTGTCCTAAGCAAGTTAAGTATTGCTTGGATAAACAGAACTTCCCTATTATTCCCCCAAAGTCATGGCATGTATAGACCTTTTAAATGTAAACAAATTACTGCTAATTTGTGGCACAAATTATCCTCTCCATTATAGGTCTCATCTCTTTTATTTTCTCTGATTATGAATTGCTTACACAAGAAATAAAGAATCAAGAAACCAAGGTTATGAAATAAATTAATCGATAATATTTCAAAAGTAAGATAGTAGATAAAGAAGCAAAATAAAAAGCATCTGACTATCTTTTTAGCTTTTTTGGTTGTTTTCATTAATTGCGCACAATAAGAAAATATTTAGAGGATCTGTAACTTTTACCATTACTACTTAAAATATATTTAGTACTTAATTCCTGATGTCATCATAGCAGTGTGGCCCCTACTGAGCTAGAAACTGACAATGCACTTAAGGAAAGGTAGTCCTTAAATGGAGACTGCTCCACCCAAGTGAGACTTAGTCACAGGCTCATTTGAGTGACAGACAGATAGAGCCCGAAATGCATTAGAATCTCAGAAAATTTGTCATTTTGCTTTTCTTTTCATTGTGCATTTCTTCCCAAACTACTAGCTGCTGTTACCATGTTTTTGGTCAAAGCCAGTGAGCAAGCATATGTGGGAACAGAGATTCTAGGAATAAAGTGTGGGTTACTCTAAAACATTATCATAAATATTCTCAAATTTCTCTAATGAGGCATTTAAATCTTGCTTCATTTTAGGTGCCATTTTACATGATGAATAACTGGAGGTTTAAATTTCTTCTCTGAATCTTGCAGAATTTTTAATTATTGTAAAATGCCCATAAAAATTAAGCAGAAGTTTTTCCACAGTAAATCATTATTTACCATCCATCATGGTTGATAAACCCATCAAAAAGTATTTTCAGAGAAGTTTGCAGCATATAATAACTTGGGGAAAGTCTGCATTATGTGCACCACCATGAGAAAGTAATCAGACAGAAATCACAAATTTTAATGTTACGGTTCCCAAAGCAGCCGTGACTAATCCAAGATAAGTTATAGCTGCTTCAGGACCTCTAATTTTAAGTAAGTCATCATCTTGTTTATACATAGCACTTTATATCTCTACAAACTGTACCTTCTCTTATTTATGTCTCACATATATGCATAATATGCTTACTTAACGTTGCTGTGGGAATCATGATTTGGTTGATAAGTTTCTGACTTGTGCTGTTTAAGTTCTCAACACATCTCATGACTAATGTTGCATTAACACATTATTTGCACAAAATTCTCTTGCTCTTAAAAACTGTGGTAAATAATTGCACGTAAAATGGAAAAGCATTCTGTGTCTCTTTTGAGCGTGTGCGGTATTAAAATGTTAAAAAAGAGATAAATCCAGCAAGGTAAAAAAAGAAAAAGCTTGCTTGATTGCAAATTGATACAAATGCACAAAGTCATTTGCTTCAATCTGCAATGTGAGATTCAAATGTGATAATATGCATCCACCTGACATTCTGCCGAATGCTTTCTGAAATGACTGCACACTGAAATAAATATGATGAATTTCAGCCCAAAGAATAACCTTTCCAGAAAGTTATAAGAGCTTGAAAATTGCTGTTTGGAAAGATTATACCTTCTGAACCATAAGGACAGACTAGTTCATCTAAAGTTTCTGAGTTGTTTTCAGATCAGTCAAGGGCTACAAATAAAAAAACATGTTTGAGTGCTTTTTAAACAATAAATTATTTAAGTTTTTTATAGCTTGATGAAATGAATGAAAGAAGCAAACAAAAATTCTAAAATTCTAAAATAGTTTTTGGGAAGTTATTTGACATAGCTTGGGGGTTCAAGCAATTAAGTTGCAAACTTCTTGGAAAAATATGTCAGAATTGATAGAAAAAGTTACTTTCCAACAGCCAAGGTCTTTTCTTCACTACATTGATCTTGCCAGAGCTGTGAGTGCAGAGTAAAAAAATCTTAAATCAGGTCCTAAAAGATAATGACAAGATTGTCTTCAAATTTATGTCAAATGTATGTAGTTTTCTGTACAGGTCTGATCTTAGCTTTAGATCTCTGCCATACTTCAAACCTCTTTTATTACAAGGAAGCCCCACACTGAAACATTCATGATTCGAAACATTCATGAGTCTGTTATCATCTTCCCCACTGTTTTTGCACACTCACCTGAATGTCTTTGCAGAATTACATTTTACTTCTTAACTGTGTACAAACACAGACAGCAATTCTGAACACAAATGCTCTTTACTTAAGAAAGAAAGAAAGTGTAAGCAAGCCCACAGCCTCTTCACATCATCATCATTATACTATAGACTTCCCAGAAAATTACTTCCCCTTGCAGAATCCTGGATAACTCCATCATAGCACTTTACATTCCACAGATGCCAGGTGTGGTGTTTTTTCTCTCAGAGTCTCTTGAAATAGTACTTTCCAAAGAAAGTACTCCTAGTTGCATCACTGTGAAATGCTAGATGAGCCTTCTGGATTTCCCAGTAAGAAGCTGCAAACTTCTCTGTTGATAGAACAAATGCAAGGATAGTTTCATGTGGGGGGAAAAAAAGAAAGAAAGAAAAAAAAAGACAGACTATACCACACTAAGATCATCTTCAGCTTCCTATCAAACTAGTAGATCATATTCCTGCCATGAACACATAAACTGAGTGAACAAAGCTACTCTAAAGGCTTTATATTTACATTTTTGTTTCAACAGATCTTCTCTGAAGCAGATTGTCTTTATTGAAAGTCTGCAGGACACAAACTCATTAATATTCTTTGTGGCACCTGGTCAGCAAAGCACCTTTGAGCCTAAAGGTTATGTTGAAGTCCGGTGTCCTAAAAGTAAAGTACATGCTTAAATGAATTACAAAATTAAATGTATTTATGCCTTTGCTTAAAGGCAAGTATGTGCATAAACACCGCTGAACTGATAATTTCATGATTCCTCATTGTCTAGAATAATTGCGCTAGAATAATTCAAAGTGTAAGGTTCTTATGTAACTCCCATTTGCTTCAGGGGAGTCTTTTATTAGCTTCAGGGAAAATGGGAATTTGTTATTTGTATGCAGAGTTAGATGCACCACTTCCCTCATCACCTGACACTCAATGTATGCTGGAACAATGTTCTTAATGAGGAGAGGAGGTAGGATGGAGGGGGAGAAGGGGCTAAAGCCCATTAGCTTCCCTGTTAAATCCATGCCTGGGATTTTATGAAAGGACTCAAAGAAATTGTAATGCAATAGTATCCGGTCTTCACAGCCATTTGCTCAACAGCCAGTGACAAGTTCAGATGATGTAATGCTTCTAGCATGTACATTGTTACTTAAGTGAGTTGCTAATTAATACCATGCTGAAAGAGCTTCGGTTGGGTGTCAAGCTACTCAGACTTGGTCTCTGCAGCTTAGGAAATGTTTCTGCTTCAGCTCCTTCTGTTCTTACTGTGTGCACAGAGTCCTCTCTAAGCAAGTCTTTTTTTCCTTTTTGGGGTTGGGTTGGTTTTTTTTCCCCTCAATTGCCTCAGGGTTCTTAATTGCTACATACACAGCACATTACAAACGTTGCTCCTAAATTATTCTAGCAAAATGAAATTTCTTTTGTGTCCTGGCAAATTATCATTAATTTATTGACACTAGAAAACTATTCTGCCAGTACTTTTCTGGGACTGGACCTCGACTGTAAGAATATTTTTAAAATGGAATGGAAAAGCTATTTGAGAATGATCCTCTCAAAATATTCATGAGAAAGGATGATGTACCCATCATATGCTCTAGGGACGCATGTGATTTTTTTTTACATGCAGCTGTTTTTCAGTATTTGGTGTGTAAAGCAGTTCTAGTGTTTAACTCATATGTTAGGAATAAAATACACGTCCAGAGTCTGCAATGAGCTTGCTAGATAAATTGGAAAAGGCTTTCCACCTCAGTGATGGTTAGAGGTCTAATACCTACACACAGTGCCTATTTCCAACTGAAGCAATAGAAGTTAAACACTTACCTAAGAACTAGTCATACAAATACTTTCAAGAAACTAGTCCTTAGCAGCTCCTTGCAGTAGTAATACCTAATTTCTTAGTGATGTTTCCCAATTTGTAATGAATACTAATTAATATTTAGAGGAAAGGAACTGAAAATAGAATATATAATGCATATTAATAGAATATCTTCTTTCCTTCCAAAGACAATGATTATTCTCTGATGTAAAACAAAATGTGACACTCAGCCTTAGATTATTTGTGTGTTTCTCTCATATAGTTTACCTTTTTATTTACAAACCAGAGCCAAGTATATTTATATCTTCCTGCTTTGGGTAGAAGATTTATAAACTTCAGCAGGCTTTTATTTTTTTTTTTTTATTTAAATAAAGACAACACAATCAAGAATGAACACTGAATTACACACATACTTCTTATTGCTGAAGTCACTGACCGGAGTTATTATGAAATAAACCCTTATTAAAATTTATTCACAAAGTTAAAGCTATCGCTGTCTGGGACTATCTGCTCTCATAGGTATATAAACACAGCAGCATGCCTGCATCAGGATCACACTTCCGTGCCAAGGCCTGGCACTACATCACAGGTTACAAAACAAAGTTTCCAGCAAACAGACAAACTTTTTTCACAGATCAGCTCCAGACAGTAATACACCTAACTCAGCCATTGAATTAATAATTAGATGTGATCTATTTGTAACACCGGAATTTTATTCAGGTTGTCTACTTTTTTGGGGGAGTTCAGAGGAAAGGGCTAAAACTGTATCTGTTGCAGCTGTATTCCTATTGCCTTGCAAAATTACCTAGACAGAGGACACATTTTAATTAATTACTAGGAATTGTAATATTTCATTATAGCTACTTAAATGTCATTGGCAAATATCCCATTCAATTTATTGGGAGATAGATAATAATCCCTAAAAGAAATTATTGTAGGTTTGCTGGAAGCCAGCTTCTCTGAAAAAGCTATGAAATATTCCCAAATGCCAACTGGATTTTCTACTGGAAGGACAGCACAACACCCTGAATGCCAAGCCTATAAAATGGTAACAGAA
Source organism: Mycteria americana (assembly GCF_035582795.1). Taxonomy (NCBI): domain Eukaryota; kingdom Metazoa; phylum Chordata; class Aves; order Ciconiiformes; family Ciconiidae; genus Mycteria; species Mycteria americana. The sequence continues at coordinate 140,781,983 of NC_134366.1, read as the reverse complement.
AAACTGCTTCATATGGTTAATCTATATGGCTAATCTATGAAGGCTGTGAAGGTTAATCCAAGGCAATACAACACAAGTCAACTAGTAAATGACTGATACACAACCCGTGTTATATTTATATTATTTTTAGTTAAAATTTTGATTGTACGGAAAATCATGAGAAATAGAGTGTGAAGGGTGGAGCAGGGATTGATAGAAGTCCTTGCTCAAAATGGTTGAATGTCTTAATCATTTACAAACAGTAACGCTAAAGTGATTTCAGGGAAAAAGTATGATAGTGTCCCTAGCCAGATTTCTTTTTTAGAAAAATTATAATCCGGTGTTTGGGTTTTGTTAATATTAATTCTAGACTGTCTTCAGAGGGCCCTGGATGCATTAGAAATAGGTCCAATCTTCAGAGAAATAGCTAAGTGGCAGAATATCTGAAATAAAGTGCACATGTCATTGCATCATGTCTTAACTAGGTTGGTGTCAGGATGATTTGTTAAATGCAAATTCAGCAGGGACTGTGTAGGATTGTATCTTGGCAAAAGCTCCAGGTAAGTTCTTTCTGTTATATATAGTAATGACTCAATCAGTGAAAGAAAGCATAAGGAAGGTTTAGATTAAATTTGCTTATGTTCAAGCTTTCAAAACTAGAAGACACCAAACTGTGATATTAACATACTATTTTTCTGACATTTAAAAAAAAAATCTTCGCGTACATAAAGCTAGAAATGTAGCCTATTATGTTTGTTTAGCCCAGTTCAGAAAGCCTAAAGCACCTAAAAGCTCCAGGCAGGTTTTCCTATGGAAGCTGATAATAGTACAGAATAGTACAGAATTTTCTTTAAGGGTATTAATGATTTTTGTTATACATGGCTAAATTTTTATTCCAAAATCCTCTAGTAGGTGACTGGTCCTTCCTCTGGGCAGCAATATAGATATGCTGAGACATTACAAGGATCCTGCCCTAACAAACATGTTTTTCCTCCATGTCAATTCAATGCTTTGCATTTAATAACCTGAAACAGCTAGAAGAAGACGACATGATAAGATTAGATCATCCCCAATGAACATCTAAATCTGATTTCAAAGAGACGAGACACAAATGCAACATTTGTATTAGTAAAATAAACATGGACCCAGGGTGAATTCTCTAGCACTGAGGGCATGTTGCACAACACAGCCTGAGTACAAATAGTGTCATAAGTTTTCTAAATCTATATGTCTTTCCTCTCAAAAGATAGGGCAGACTTATTCTAACCACCCATTGGGAATAATCTCTGGACAATGCTATCCCCAAAATTTTGCCAAGGCAGTATCTAGAAAAGTCCTACCAACAGTTAGGAACAGCAGTGCCAGAGCCCATGACCTGGCCCCACAGTAGCTACACCAGCAAAAATAGTATAGGTTTTTAGTAGCGTATACCATTTGGTATATAATAGCATATAATACTTTTATAGTTTACATAGTATGTAACAGTATAATAGTGGTCATAGTGGTAGATTAGACACAGGAGTTACAGGAGATCCTCTACCTCCTCGGCAGGATGCCCAGGAAGCCCAAGGTATGATAAGTCACAAAAAGCGAATGATTAGAGTCCTTGGGAGCAGGCCAGTAGGTATGCACTTGGCGTGAACTACATTGCTTTTGTGGATGCATTAAACACATTGATGAGTTCTGTATTGACTGTAATGGGACCTGGTGTGTATGTAGAAGTCTACATATAGACACTGAAGTTTGGGCCAGTTTAATTTCATCCAATACATAATTATTATAAGGATTATCTGGTTTGCGTCTAAGACATCAGACATGAGGTAGGTCTTCACAACATAAGGACAAAGAGAATGGTATAGACTCCAATTGCTGTTTCATGGCTTTCTTAATGAAGATAGTGAATGCTCTGCTTCTTCCAGCTCCTCAAATCCAGCTGGAAAGGTTTCGGAATGAAACCAATCTGCAATCATCAAATGCAACAAATATTTTTCTCAAGAAAGCATCTGTATTTTTTTCAACAACTATCATTCAGTTCCTAACTTTGGCTTAGTTAGTTCCTAACTTTGTGGTTTTTTTGATTAATATTTACTTGAAAATTATTTGAAACCTGAGTCCAGGTTAGTAAAACTAGGGGCCCAACACGGCAGGAAGCAACACTGATATAGATGTGGCCCAATCCTTCTAATGAGACAAATTAGGTAACATATTCAGAGGATGTAAACTATCATAACTTTATTGACTTTTGCAGTTTCTTTAAATTGTATATGTGGTGTGCTTGACCTTGTTTTCCTAAGCTGGAGGTGCTATACTCTTTAAGTGTAAGCGCAAAATCCTTGGTGGCGTAATGTATCATGCCCACCTAAACCTGACAGAGTACACTGTTTTAATCCAGCATTTCTGTGTACTGTTAAACACTTTCATATATCTGGCTGGATAAAGTGATCAAGACATTAAGCAGTTAAAGCCTTAGTCTTCTGGTCTAAAAATGCGAGTTTTTACTATTGATGATTATTCCCTGAATAGTAACAGAATGACTAATGGAAGGCATCTAGTTGTGTAGAGATAACAGCACACAGCTTGCGTAAGACCTTGTGTACAGTTGGCAGCACACAATAAGTTATTGTTCATAATAGAGACTGATTATTAAATGGTGTCATAAATTAGAGGAGATCCTGAATGGAAAAACACAGACAATGGGATAGACTGAAGCCACCGTATCAACTCAGTTTAGAACGGGATTTGCCAGATGACTGAAGAAGACAAACGGCAGCTTCAAATGGCACAACCATTTGTTCTCCCTGCATATATAGATGTGAAAAGCAGAGGCAGTTTGCAGTTGTTTTAAGCTGGCTAATCCCCAAACCTGATCAGCTGAGAGTAAAGCCCTTCTGAAAATAGTAAAAGTTCTATTTATTTCAAATATCATCTAGACTAACTCTCTTTCTATCAGTGAAGACCTTATTGAAAAGAAGGGTCAAAGGACAGTTTTTAAATGCTCCATTGTATGACAACGCTGCTTGATTCACTGATGAAGCCCTTTTCCATTTTACTGGCTTTTGATTCTGCTGTTGCTTATGAAAAGGTTTCCATTAGGATGTGTAAAAATAAGTAAGAAAGAACTAACAGAGAGTCCTATCTTGTTTTTGAAATTCAGGAAATAACACTGTTCTAGTGTTCTAGCCCTGAAATGTACTGAATTCTCATACAGGGTGCTTCCTATCATGGCCTAGTAACTGACACCTCTGTTAGCGTGAGAATAAATGCGTGAGGTTAGGGCTTATACCTTAGCATTCCTGAGTAATTCCAGGTGGAATTACATGCTAAGTCTTTGGCAGTGGCATGCCAGCTTTGTAAAGTTTTTGTCCCTGTCCTATCTGCCTTTCAAATCTGTTCGATTCCAGTTTCTGGCACCAGAATTAAATGCAACCCCCCTTTACACCAGAAAAGCCTGCTTGTGGGACTGGGGCATAAATAGAATCTCTCTAATGAGCTAGATTTTAAAAAGACAGTATTCTGGGGGAAGGGAGCTGGAAGGCAGACTGAGGAATATGTAGCATATAACTATTCTCTGAAAGCATAGTGGAGAACAAACTCCGAATGCTATGTTTACATGTAAAATCCAGAAAGAAATTTTATCAGTCATATACTGGGTAGGGTGTAGAGCACTGTCTTAGAGGACATGCCAAACCCCTTTTCATGAAAAATGGGAGATATTTCCATGAAGTAAAACAAGCAGGAACATATTTGTAAAAGAGCAAGCCAAGATTTGCCAACACATTCTTCTGAAGAGGGGAAACATTTGGCAGATCACCCATCCAGGAAAATTTCTGCCTGAACTATTCTGCTGCTGGATTAAGCAAGGAGGTGGGAGGAATTTATGTCTTTCTCAATCATGTACCTTTGCCACACCTTCCGTGGGGAATTAAATAAGCAAATTCATATGAAAATAATCAGCTACGTTGCTTTAACTCTATAGCAAAAATGGCATCTAAGGTATTAAAAAAGTGAAAGAAGGTAATTTATGCTTGAAAACATAAACAATTTTTAAAATAATAAATTGAAAAAAAAATCTTTAAAAATGTTAACAAAATGCTCCAGCATTATTAGCTAAAAATAAAGAATTAAAAAAAAATCATCTATTTTCAGATAGATTACATATAGGAAAAGGATGGGTTGAAAGGAAACCTTTCACTACCATGCCACTTTTCTGGTCCTTGAAATTGCTAGGTGGGCAATATAACACTCACTCAAATGTGACTTGCAAGAGGTATCAAGCCTCATACTAGCATGTAAAACTAGACAAGCTTTGGAGAATAGCATAATAGACGGGCACCTAGGAAAGGTGGTTCTAGTCCTAATTGTACTACTTTCCTCCTGTGTCACACTTTAACATGGACACTTTGCCAATAACCTAATTTGCAGAACATTTTGATGTCTCTTAATCTCAAAGTTGTCACACAAAAAAAGATAAGTAGCATTACTGATATTCTCAGGTATGATTATTAAAATACTTTAGGGTATTAAAATACACTAGTGTATTTAGTGTATTAAAATACTTTAATGTATACTTGGTAAATATATTTAAAAGTATTACACACAAAGTAACATGTGGGACACTTTGACGAAATTCAACTTTAGGAACATCAAGCAATTTTTCATGTGTGATGTCACTGATCAGTTCCTTCTTTCTGCTTCCTGTTGTGTCTTTCCACCCTAAGCACAAACATACATCTGAATCAACTCCTAAAGCTAAGTCCCATTTAATTAAAAAAAATAGCAATTTACTTGTTTTTTTAAATTTTTGAAGTTACTGATTCTACATGGTATGTTTCATACATATACGATGAGCAGTACATGGACATTGTGTTCTGCCAGCTGAAGAAAAGAAGAAAAGAAAGAACAGGAAAAATACCCAAATAAACAATTCTTCTTCTAAAGGAGGCTGTTAAAAGTATGGGCTAAGTATATTAGAAAACATATACAAGTGGCTGAGATTGATCTCTGGTTTAGTCTTATCTGTGTGTCCAAATTGTATTGTGCCTGCAGCCAGTTCAGACAGCAGATGATATTCTGTAGCAATTAATTCTGAATTATGTGTATTTTAATTTATACAAGGTATTTTAAAATAACCAGCGTTAGGTTACGTGATTAAAGGCCCACTTCCGCTCACACAGAGGATCCTAGAGGCACAGTGGCAGGTGGAGGAAAGCCAATAACTGTGTGTGGTGGTTTAACCCCAGCTGGCCACTAAGCCCCACCCAGCCGCTCACTCACTTCCCCCCAGTGGGATGGGGGAGAGATTCAGAAGAGTAAAAGTGAGAAAACTCGTGGGCTGGAATAAAGACAGTTTAATAGGTAAAGCAAAGCCATGCACACAAGCAAAGCAAACAAAGAATTCATTCACTCCTTCCCATGGGCAGGCAGGCGTTCAGCCATCTCCAGGAAAGCAGCTCTCCGTCACACATAACGGTTACTTGGGAAGACAAACGCCATCACTCCAAATGTCCCCCCCTTCCTTCTTCTTCCCCAGCTTTATATGCTGAGCACGACGCCATATGGTATGGAATAGCCCTTTGGTCAGTTGGGGTCAGCTGTCCCAGCTGTGTCCCCTCCCAACTTCTTGCCCACCCCCAGCCTACTCGCTGGCGGGGCAGCGTGAGAAGCAGAAAAGACCTTGATGCTGTGTGAGCACTGCTCAGCAGTAACTAAAGCATCCCTGTGTTATCAACACTGTTTCCAGCACAAATCCAAAACACAGCCCCATACTAGCTACTATGAAGAAAATTAACTCTATCCCAGCCAAAACCAGCACACTGTGTCAGCGACGCGAGCCCCTGCTCACCCTCCCCGGGGCTGTGCCAGGGGAGCCTCAGCCCCATGGGTTGGGGGGACACCCAGCACCAGCAGCCAACAGAAAGGCTCTCCAAAGCACCTGTGACTGGGGGGGTTCATGAGAGACCTGGAGAGTGCAGGACATCTTATGAGATGCCAGGAAGAGCATTTTGGGATTGCACAAGGCTTATTATGGGATAGCTAGGGGAGGAACCAAAGGTGGGAAAAGGGAGAGATCAAGGTGGTTTGGGCCCATGTGTCTGGGGTGCCAGTAACCGGAGAGGGCTGAGTGTGTGTGCATTGTCAGTGTGATCGCTAGCGAGACACGCTGGACTAGCTGGCGAGTAGCAAAGCAGGCTTGGGAGCCAGGTTGAAGCACTGCTGGAGGAACTAGGAGGTCCAAGGCAGCTGCTGGGGAGATTGCAGGTCTGGGGGTCGACTGAGACACCCATGTGCATGTGTGTGCGTGTAATTGAAGGCCAGGGAATCCAAGGCTGGCTCCTGGATACACTGGGTGTCTAAGGCCAGTTACTGGAGGGACCCACAGTATGCATGGGGGGGGTGTGTATACGTGTGAGAAGGTCTGAGTACCAGCAACTGAAGTGGGGCTGCAGCCTGTGGGACTTGTGTCCCCAGGTGCTAGCAACTGGGGAGACTGGGATCCAGGGGAAGCTGCTAGGTTTCTGTGTATCTTCTTCAAAATTAAATTTGTAGTAACAGATACACTATGAACAATAACTAAATCTATTCTTGAATATTAAAACAAGGAAACCAGCCAGCAGGTTTAACCTCTCCATCTATGAGCTCTGGAGACTTGTATTCTTCTGCCTTCTCTCAATGAATTTTTCTCCTGAACTTGCCAATAGCAGTCAGGGTCACTGGAGTTATCTACTTTCCTATTCTAGAGGAAATTAATTGACTATTTAATTAGTCATTAATTTGGATCATCTTGGTGGAAAATTAGTGGACCTGTTTCAGGACTTGTTCTTTGATACTCGTCCATGTTATTATCAGTTATATTAATCTTATTTTGATGTGTTAAAAATAACTGCTTAGAAAGGTAAAACCCAAATCTCATACCTGCTTGTACTTGAGCAAATAAATCTTTTGGACCTATTTGAACATTTCTCCAGTCTTTTCCGTTCTGGCTCATCACAACTTTAGTATAGATGTCCTGAAGCATTCATCTGTCACAGATTTTTTCAGTGCACAAGGAAAGAGAGGATTTGCTTGGCATAATGATTGCCTTTCCCTGGCAGCCAGACAACAAGGTCTGAGCTGGGAAACAAATGTGTGGGAAAAGGTACAGGGGAAAACATCTCCATTCTGTCAGAGAAGTGGGTAATGGACAATTTTAAAGGAGACTTCAAACACTAGATGAACCTGTTAAGCCCTTTTGCTTGCATCTCTATTGCAATTCAAATGTAATTCTGGATCTTACCTATACGTATCTGAGCCAGCTTCACCTTCCTTGTTCAGATACTGAGAAAAAAAAAGCCTCAGACCCTGGGTGTTTTGACTGAAACAACCTTCCAGTAAAGTCACAAATTATATGCACAGTATATGTACATAAGACAGACTTTCAAAGGGAGCATCTCACATTGCTCTTGCAAAGTTTCATATTAATATGTTGGTACAGGCGTTCTAAGAAAGTACATGTGCATTTGGTACTGACTTGCTTGTTCAGTTGGCTACAAAGATGTACAGCATTCTTCAATGCATCTAGATTTTGCCAGGCTAAGTTTTTTTCACGTTCTTGTTCTGAGTATCTAAATAAAGAAAATGGTACAGCCCAATACATCTTTTTGGACAACGGAAATTGCATGCCTTTGGAATTGTAGTGCTAAATCAAACAAATACCAATTTCAAGCCAACTACGTAAAGTTGAATAAATTGCCATTTGACTAACTGATTGCATAAGTCTTAACAGACATAATAAGTATTTCTCTTACTGGGGTTACTGAGCAAGTTTTCAAACATAACATGAAATGTATGGCTTGATATAAGTGTTGAGTTCTTTAAATTATTTTATGCTCAAAATAATAAAAAAATATTTTGAGGAAATTAAAAGAGAAACCAGAACTTGTGAAAAAAAGTTCAGAATGAATTGCAGGTCTTTGAATTATTTCTCCATTATGTGTATGTAGAGACAGTTCTAATATGAAAATAACAACATCCACATCATACACCAGATTTTTAAACACATTCTTTTTAATTGCAGTACATACTATAATTTTTTTTCTTACATGGTCAAAACTGTGAACAGTTTGTAATATAAATATTCCTCATATAAAATTAGTTAAGAAAGAAATTTAAGTCAATATTATTATCCATCCTTGTATAAGGGTGTAGATATACAAAAGGAATTGCTTGCTTAGAATTATGTCAACATTCATCACTGTGCCAAATTAGTCTAAGACCAAAGAAACACTTAAGCCCCACCTAAAAACTTATAATAGAATGTAAGTATCTTTGGATACTCACATCCTTGTAGATAAGAGCGAATTTCATGCACAAATCTAAACTGATTTTGCAACACACTCATTTAAAATATACAATGAATCTTCCTAAGAGAATACAGAAAAGAAAACAACTGCTGTGGTTTAAGAACAGAACTTATCAGTCTTTACCAGCAGTACAAAATAAGAGGCAAAGGCACTCTCCCAAGGAACAGATGGTATAAAAATGTCAGAAACAGGCAGATGAAATAATGACAGAAGCCGAAGCAGTCCTTCCTCTGTCTCCCATCCACAAATAAGAAAAAATGTTTTGAAATAAAAACCTGGTTTAGCTTCTTTTTTGTTTATATAAAAGCATATAAACAGGCATGCAAGAAGGTAAGGATTTATGCTGAGACATATGCAGAGTAATATAAGTAAGTCTCACAGAGGACACTTAAATAAATAGGGTTTTAAAAATGTATTTCTTATAACTTTTCTTTCCTACCCTAGAATCTGTTTGCTCATAGTCAAAGAAATACATAAAATGGTGTGGAAGATTGCTTTTGTAAAATTGTCAGTGTTGGGCATTGAATCATAATATTTGTTATATCTCTTAACCGTAGCCACAGCATGTGAAGGGGCAAAGTAGATTCATGAAGGGAGTTTTGTATAAGAGTCCTTTCATTCCTCTTATGGAATGAATAAGATTTCAATGATGTTTTAGTATATATTTCATTATTATAAAAAGGGCAAAAGGCAAAGGCAAAGTTTTATGGTTTGATTGTCCTCTCCAATCAAAATGTTCAATAACAGCAATGAAGTGAATTCTGCTAACGCTGCTCACCTTTGTTCAAGGGACAATAAAAGGACTACAGATGATTGTATTGCTTATTAAGCCCAGTAGTGCAAGCAATACAGTCTTCACGCTTGGTGTCTAAACAGGGGTGAATTTCACCTGGAGGCAACTTTGGCCTTTCGTCCTAGCAATTATATTATTATAAAATATGAGTTTTACAGATGAACTAAATCCCATCTAGAATCTTCACCCAGAAAAACCAGCACTGCTGTGCCTTGTTCAGAATTTTTCTATTCCAGAGCTGGCATCCAGGTGTGTACTTGAAAAACATCTTTGATTTTACATCTACAATAAGCATAACACAATTTAAAAGCATAGATGCCACAGAGCTTAATTTAGAAAATGCTACTTTTATTAAATTTAGCTACTTTTCCCCTGCAGCTTTACATCAATATTGACTTCAAAGTGCTAGCAGCTTTCATTAAATTGAATTACTTTCTTCTGTAATTTGAAAAGTAATGAGGCATCTACTAAATGAAGCTGTTGACAAAACAAGAGCAGAGGCTATTAAAAATTACATGGCAAAGTGTGAGTCATAAACAATGATGGTTAGTGTTCAAGGGTGGCTACTGAACAAAATTGCACAAAACCCACAAAACAAACAATTCTCCTCAGTCACCTTCTGTGTGCATCTAAGAAATGTGAATTCTACCTGATTAATTCTTTTAGTTCTGTTCTATTTCAAACAGGTTCTATAATGATGCCCTGCCCATTGTATCTGAGTATCTTCCAGTTGTGCATTAAGTGATACAGTGAGCATCTGCTATGATTAACATCTGTTTTGTGTCATTTGTTCTTTCATTGTCCCTAGAGAGAGAAGTGGAGTTTCTTGTTACAGCAGCATTTTTGTTTTGGTCTGCTTTGGAATTGCCTTTCCAGGGGAACGTTGTATTGGATATATAGAGAAACATATACATATGAGGTTCTATAAACCTGATTAAAAATACTGCAACCAGTATAGGAAGCAGAGGATGAGTACACTGTACTTTCTGTATTCTTCATTGCTTCACATGTAGCGGCATTCACAATAGCTGGAGTTTTCCAAATCCTAAAACCTTTATACCTGAAGTTGGTTTTCCTGGATTTCTGTAACCCTTTGCAAAGATGCAGAAATGGGAAACTGAGGCCCGGTCCTCTTTTATCAGGTTAGAAAGAATTGCCCACTCAAATACAAATAATTTTAGCATACTTTCCTTTGATCTTGAGATTTACATCTGTCTTGCTTGGGGTCAGCGTTGGTTGCTAATTTCATGCAGGAATTGAGTTTATCTTTGCAAGTGGTCTTTTGGTTGTAGTATAGCAATCCCATATGATGGAGGTTTTTACTAGTAGCACATGATCAATTGAACGTTGGACATATAACTTTATTGAAAAGTCTTCAAGGGAAGAAATGGATGCTTATATGAAGTGATGAATGACAGAAGAGAAATTCCTCATTGGTACTCTTCGGGTATGTCTCCCTTTCCAAACAGTGCAGGACAGCAGGTTTGATTTCCCGTCATCTGTTATGGTTTCAGGACCAAATGTCTACATCACATTTTTTACAGCAAGGAAGTTTATGTCATTTGCCAGTTCTAGTTGACACCATATCTCAATAATGTGAAAATTGCTGAAAAACTCTATGTACACATTGCAAGCAGAGCATTCTAGCAATTCCAGCATCTAGGTGCATGGCTTCAACCTTAGTTCCATCAGAAGGCGCATCTTCAGAGAAGCAGTAATGCACTTTGGTGTATACAGAAAGATTCCAAGTGTAGGTGTAAGGCAAATTCACACCAAAAATAACCCTTCTCTGCACTCTATGACTAATGTAGATATGCCCTTCGTACACATTCCTTTTATAAAAACTCAAACTATCATAACATATTGTCTAAATAATTCATTCTGGAGAGCCAGAATGAATTATAGCATTCTTTTATAATCGACTCCTTAATCGAGTGTGAAAATGAGGTCTGAGCGATTAAGAATAAATATTTGTCCTTTTTGCATGGATAGAGAAGATATCTACTGTCATGGCCAAGTTCTACTTTCTCCTGGGCAGGAATTTTGGTTTTGTGAAATTTTAGCGTAGTGCCTACTAGTTGGGTGGCCAGAACATAGTAGGCACCAATGAGCCTCACAAGAAGCAGTGCAAGTGCAGCAGTGACCCGACCTGAGCCGGCTTTGGTGCCTGATAACTCCACACAACACACCACCTCTCCTGTCCTGAGTGACCACCATAACAGATGGAGCCCAAAGTCATGGACTAAATGAACTCAGTGGACAATCTGTGGACATTCCTGGACATTTTATGGGCATTTTACAAGGGTGGTCCATAGACTAAGGGAATTATATCTGTGTATTATATCAAAGGATAGGAAGGGGCGTGGCAGTTAATGAGGATGTATTTATTGGATAGTGTGGGACCTGAGAATGACGTAAATGGTATAGAATAAGGGGTGTAGAATGTGCTGGGTTTGGCTGGAATAGAGTTAAATTTCTTCATAGTAGCTTCTATGGGTTTACATTTTGGATTTGTGCTGGAAATAGTGTTGACAATACAGGGATGTTTTCGTTATTGCTGGGCAGTGCTCACACAGAGTCAAGGCCTTTTCTGCTCCTCACCCCACCCCACCAGCGAGTAGGCTGGGGGTGCACAAGGAGTTGGGAGGGACACAGCTGGGACAGCTGACCCCAACTGGCCAAAGGGCTATTCCATACCATATGGCATCATGCTCAGCATATAAAGCTGGGGGAAGAAGAAGGAAGGGGGGACACTCGGAGTGATGGTATTTGTCTTCCCAAGTAACTGTTATGTGTGCTGGAGCCCTGCTTTCCTGGAGATGGCTGAACACCTGCCTGCCCATGGGAAGGAGTGAATGAATTCCTTGTTTTGCTTTGCTTGTGCATGCAGTTTTTGCTTTACCTGTTAAACTGTCTTTATCTCAGCCCCTGAGTTTTCTCACTTTTACTCTTCTGATTCTCTCCCCCATCCCACTGGCAGGGAGTCAGCGAGCAGCTGTGTGGGGCTTAGCTGCCTACTGGGGTTAAACCACGACAAATACAAAGCAAAAATAAATTACAAAAATCAAAGAAAAATAAATGTTTATTTAGATTTACTTACTCTTTATTCATGTTCTCATCAAAATTAAAATTCACAAAGAACCCCCAGTGCTCAACAGTTGTTAATGTTGAGTTAATCACTTAGTTGCGCATGTATGGATTAAAATACCTAATTTTAGACATTTCCTTTAGAAAATGTAATATTCTGTATCTTTCCCTAAGAGTTTAAATTGGTGTCAGTGTCTTGATCAAAAGCAAGGATCAGCTTCTTAGCTGGTGCATTTCCATTAACTAAAACGTCTCAGGGGAATCAACTCCCCATAACTGCCCCCACCCCAAGTCTTCACGTCACTGTTTAAAGGCCAATTTAGTAATATGACTGCCACCCTGGACCAAATACAAAAGTATTTGAGCTAAATGCAGTAACTGCTGTACTATTAACTAACTCCCAAAGACCTTGTCCATTAAATAAGAAGTCTGTTCATGACTTCTAAATAAACTTGTATCACAAACAGGTCTTACTAACAAGTATTGCATGCTTGGCATTTGTCTCTAAAAGTTCTCTGAAACGGGCACTGAATACGGTAATCAGCAAGTATGCTTCTTATTTGCTAGATGGAAAGGAGATTTACTCATGAAAAATGGTTCTTAATTATATGTTTCATGGGTGATAGCCAACCCTACTACAACAAAATTAATTTATGTGACAATATTATTGACTCTTCTTTCCAGAAGATCGTGTTAAATGCTTAGTGTACAGCCCCATGTCTGTAGGGGGCTATGGATCTGACAGGAATTTCAATGATTTTTCAGTAGCTGGCTTGTTAGGAAGTACAGAGCAATAGAGCTGAACACAACTGGATGCCTGCTTAATGGACACTCTCCAACCTTAGATCTATATGGGGTATGCTATAGATAAAGTACCAAAGAGAGGAAAAGAAAAACTATTAGTTAACTGTCTAATTTGTCTTCCATTTACTTCTGTGTCATTTGATAGTCCTTTTATGGAAGTTTCATCAGGATTAGAGGGGTTTGTTTTATTTTGTTTCAAAGACCAGAACATAAAGGATAAAATCATTTTTTGAGTAACTTTACTAAGAAGAAAAACTTTACATGGAGGGAGGACTCAATGAGCATTTAAAAAATAAAACCTCTTCTGCTAGCTGAACATGACATTGACAGTAATTGGTTCTCCTGAAGAACAACCTGATGTAATACTTAACATTTTTACTTCAAATAAGTAATTGCATTTCTCATGGCATAATGCATTCTGCAAAACAGGACTACTGAATTTTTGTCATGATATGTATCCTCCCTGTTTTTACTGTCATAAGTCATATGAGGCTAGAGCATAGATAGAATGAAGAAGAGAGAAGGAAAGAAGTGTAGCTTTATAAATGGAACTATTCTCTTAGTCTAACATGAAGTGTATGTAAATTTTAATAACACGGTTCAGTTTCAGAACAAAAAGACCTTACAAGGGACTTTGTTGTAAAATGACGTTCTGTAGAAGCCATAGCAGACAGAATGGGAAAAGTCAATCTCTAAAGGCACTGCAATCATTTTTACTGAGTAACCTTTATTAAAAACTTTCTTGTGCCAGAAAAAAAATTAATTCAGCTATTAAACTGATGCATTTTGAAACTGCTGCAGCTACCCATCAGCTTGTTGCCTTTTCTTGGTTGTCCATCTTACCATAGCCTTTAGGGCACCATCACATAGCTGTGATCTTTTTGTAGGCAGCTTGGAGATCATTGCACCTGTGCTCTGATCATACAGGATAAAAGCTGGCATGGGGCAAGCAGCTTTGTAACTACACTGTCACCATGTCCAACCTGATGGTGCCTGATGAGAAGTCACACAGTAGGGCTGGTCTCCAGCCCCCCACAGCCCTGACCTGCCTGGTCATGAGCCCGCCTGCAGGCTTATGTCCATCCCCAGGGAGGTGCCCGATGCCTGGGGCTGGGGCTATCCCTGTAGCTCCCTAGCTGCCCTGCTCCTGGCTGGGTTTCCAGGCCCTACCCTGCAACCCCAGGGAGCCCCTGCTGCCTCCAGTCCCCTGGGCCGAGGGACCTTCTGGTCTGCAGGGTGCTCCATAGTCTAAAGTCTAAAAGATGTTGATAAACTCCAGCTGATTTGGTAGAAGGGATTAGTGAATACTGGTGACAGCCTTTTTATCCACCACCAGCATAGGATGTCTTTTCTAACTGGGGAGTTATGCTAATGTAAGAGAAGGTATGTCTTCAAATGACACACCTGATGGGCATACTTATTCCTGTCCAAACATCTTTAAAGGCATTGCTTTTAAAGTTATTGAATGTAATTTGAATTATGCCAAAAACATGAATCTCTTTCTTGGATAAGGGTGGGAGTATTATATTGAGATAATAGTAGTTCAGATACATCAATATAAATGTATTGTTGTAGCCCATAAAACTTTGCTCAGACAGGTTCTAATCAAACTGCTATTTTGATTTCAATAACTTTTTTTTTTTCAATAGCAACCAGTAGTTTATACAGCAACTGCAGATTTCTTCTTGTTCTGTATAAAATTTAAGATTTTTATAGAGTTTATTATAAGGGCAACCATATTTTTTTTCACAAACATTATTAGAGATTCCTCTTGCTGTATTGACAAATGATTTTGCTTACATTCAAATATGTTTATTTGCTTTTACCTCTCATATTAATAAGGCTATTTTTGCTGTGTATACAAACTTTGTAGTTTCAATTCTATTTTCACAGTGCCTGGCAACAACAAAATCAAAACTAAATTGGATTGCTTATACATCCAAATAAAAAGGAAACACTGCCTATGGGGATAGAAATAATCATATGCAATTTAAACTACCCCTTCAGGAGCCTCCAAATATTGAGGGTGTTAAACAATACGATGTGGACAAAAGACTCTGTGGGTGATGATATTTTAGAAAAAGCAAATGTTGGCATTGGAATATGGTCAGTAATGGAAAGGAAAAGAAGTAAGTTCTATTTCAAAATCAGTCATGAGCTCCTACTTGTTTCTCAAGCAGGACAGTTTTTATCCCTAAGAAATAAACAATTATTCAAATATATACTTGCATGAAAATGTTGGAAATATTCACATAGCTCTACATTAAAAGCAAATTGAAAGGGATTCTTGAAAGGGATCCTAAGAGCTTTTAGAAAGCTCCATAACTATTTCTTTTTTTATATGGCTACTTTATTTTTAAATCCTAGATTGTGAGCTTTCTGTGGGTTGTCTTACTGCTTAAAATGTGCAGAGTACACTACAGCTCTGCTCCATCTAGGGTTCCATAAGGCTTCTCTCACTAATGTGAAATGTAGGGGGGTTTCCTATAGTTATTTTCATTACCAATATGAAAAAGACAAGGCAACCCAATAAATCATAATAGTCATATACTGAGTAATGAATACAAACATTTGTGATAAAGGAGGAATCTCTAGTTGAATTTCTAGGACCTAATTTACCCTGCTCAATCCTGTGAAAATCAGTACTCTGTCAAAACACATCAGTGTAAGAAAAGAAAAATTAGACCCTCAATGGGCAGATTGATCTTTAACATGTTAGATTTTTATCCTTTATATATACCCAAAAGGACAGATCTTTATTGTAATGTCTTCCTGTCACAATTTTTTTCATTAAATGAATTCTGAATTTTTCAAATTCACATGACTCCAGGAAGCAAAATTATAAGGCAACTACCAGATATCAGAAATCAAAGGACAAAATTTGCAAGAACTGACAAATGAAAACTACCAGTTTCAAGTATTGCTTGTAAGAATAGGATCATCATGAACCAAACTAAACTTCCAATCTGAAATAATGTTGCAATTATGTAAGTTATTATGATTCAACAAGCCTCACCCAAAATGAAATGAGGCCCTAAGTGCTCTATATTCACACCCCGACATACATCAACAGGCTACATCTGCACTGTACCCAGCAGCCTGTTTGCAACTGCATTGCCTTTTTGGCAGTGTAAAAGTCTAAGCTCAGGCTTCCTGTAAATCCCATTTGTCTTTCCAGGGCATGCTGTAGAAGCAGGCAATGTCACAGAAGGGAGAAATACAAGAATAACTCCCTTCCTTTACTCAGACTATTTTGTCTGGCTGATATCAGTCCTGTGATACATAATAACACAAAAACGGATGGGATACATGAGGGAGGACCAACCAGCCGGAGTACGTGGAGGTGCCCTGAAGTGAATTCTACCCTCCAGATTCCTGCTCAGTTTTGCCCCAGGAAATACAAGCCAGAGCTGTTTTAAAAGGGTTCCTGTACAGGCAAACAGTATGGATAACTGGCAAATTTCATCACAAACCTTCTCTGACCCAGGCACGAGAAATTCAGTGTAAATGTAGCATAAGATTTTCTGCTTTAAATTCCTAGCATTCTGGAGGAGACTTCAAACTCACTGAGTCCATCATTTCACTCAAAACACTGCAACCCCTTCAAGAAAACTGCTTTAATTAATTCATTCCCCCAAGTTCCTCCTGCTAAATAATAAAAAAAAATCATCAAAACAAAACAAACCCAAAAAACAAGAAGAAGAAAGGCATAAAAAGAGAGATAGTTTGGATATTTTGCAGTCTTTCTACCGATCCCTATTTTTCTTCTCAGTAGGCAGTAAAAAGGGTAACTATTTAACCACTTTTCAAGTCCAGTAAGGGAAAGGCAGTCAGAAAAAGAAAACATTATATCCTGCTCCATATGTCCATTGAGAGACTTCAGCGGCAGCAAATCAATTCACAGGAAACTGAAACTATATAGTAATTAAATTACTAAAATTTAGAAGGAAGAATCCTGGGAATTATTTAAAAGGATGTGCTGGAAAGCATCTGAAGGAAAACCAAGGCAACACAAACAAACAAAACACAACCAAAACCAACAAAAGAAACAATGAAATAAATCCAAATCAGTTTAATTACCTTTTTTTTAAGGGTGTGGAGGCCATAGCTAAGGAACATGAGACAATTTCCTGGAGAGGTTACTACCAGCAGAGTCAGGAAAGTTCAGTGGGTTAATATGTATGTATATTTTTAGTATTAAAGAAGGTCTTTCATCTCGTTGTGGCAGCATTGGGAAACTTTGAACAATAAATGAAACAAGAAAGAAAATATTAGATAATGGGGGGAAGGAAATCATGTTAATAACAAAAGACATTATGAAAAAATACAGGATTATTTTTCAAGATAAAAAATATATGACTCAAATTTTTGGCCATGGCCATAACCCAAATACAGAGAAACTGAGTCATAAATTGGGTAAAAGTATCATAAATGTCATCTCTGCTTTGCCTTCAGATTTGGAAGTCTTGTTTTCACCTTGCTTTATGTCAACTGTATGGCATCCTTGGATTGGTGCAGCCTACTTTGGTACAGTTAGGAAAAAAAGAAAGAACTTGTAATTGGGGGATGGTTCACCAGGAACCAACCAGCACCTCCAAATTTTTTGTAATGTTTTTTCCTCTTGAAAGTGCTGGTGTCCTGCATACATTGTTTTCCATTGTATGTTTGCATTAAATGACTGAGCACTGGCATAGGCTGCCCTCAGAGGCTGTGGAGTCTCCATCCTTGGAGATATTCAAAAGCCATCTGGACATGGTCCTGGGCAACCAGCTCTAGATGGCCCTGCTTGAGCAGGGGGGTGGACCATATGACCTCCAGGGGTCCCTTCCCACCTCAACCATTTTGTGATTCTGTGAAATGTGATGGTTAATAGTGCTTATGTGAATTATAGTATTCCATGTACAAAGTTATTACTCAGATTTGAAAACCACCTCAGCAGATGCCAGTATATTTTTTTTTACAGTGGTCAAATGGTTTGATTTCAAAGAAGTAAATGCCAGGCCAATTGTTAGCATATTTTATTTACTGTCTGATTAGAAAATGGTTCTGGTCATCCATTCTCAAGGATCAGCAACATTTCTGAAGTCAGGTGAGGAAAATCAATAATCCTTAAGAGAAGTGTTAAGCTACCTCAAGTTTAGGGTGTATGAATCTCTGCGACAGAAGGAAAGGAATAAGAAAAAATCAAAAGCCAGAGAGAAAGGGGAGGCAGGTTCCCAGCTGCAGGCTGCACTCAGGAAAAGCAACGCCGAGAGGTAAAATTTTGCATAACACAGATCTGTGAGAGCCACAGGAAAAGGCTGACAGTCTTTCAGCTTCATGAAATTAATGGGCAGCCTCCTGGAACTGATCAAAAGTATAGAGAACCATAAATTCTTTTGTTTTTCTTTCAATTTTTGCATATCTGTCTCTCAATCTGTCAACTACTTTGTTCATCATTGGATTGTAACATTCATATTTCCTTGTACCATCATTTCTGCCTGGTGTTAAGAGTGACTGGAATAACCATAGACATGCTGCTCCTGGCTGAGAGGAGTCCTGTGAAATTAGCCTACTGGCTACCTAGCCCTTGTCCCACACCCCAGTTCTTAGGGAGATAGGGAGTGGCTCTTTTCTTCTAAGCCACACATGCCAGGTGTTACAATGCAGTGTGAGATAACTCCTGATGACAAGTATTAGCCTGAGTTTCACTGGCATGCTGCTTTTTCCTGATCTTTGTAACTTTGAGAAATAAAAATTTACAAGTATCAGGTCAACCTTCTGTGAAGGTTATTCATGTATGTATAGCAGTATTCAGGACTCCTCACTATTCTCCTTTTCTGTTGTCTCTTTGAAAGGTAGTTGCAGAGTAAAGATACAGTGAAGGGTGGGAAAAAACAGAAAGACCAATATTTGTTCACAAAATACTCGGAGAATTCTTGAGAGAAACAACCACAGGTACAGAAAATCATGATCAGTTTGTGGGCAATTCATAAAAATATAAAGTGCAACAATAGTCACACATCTTTTAATATAGAAATAATGCTGCCAGTATATAAGAGATATATTTCCTTTTTTCTCTTTTTCTCTTATCCTCCTACTTTCCCCACCCTTAAATATTTTCTGCATAGATATACATATACTGGTTTCTTAGTACCAATAAAAATTGTACCATCAAAAAAGGCTGATGGAAATGAACAGGGAAAAGTATGACTATCACATTGTTAGTTTCATTACTGCAGTTTAAATGTATTCATGAGTTGGTGTAGCTATTTTTTTTCCCAGAAGGATGTATTATAATAACAACTAGATTTTCAAAAGACCTCTGATCTCATCTAGTGCCTTGTACAAGGGACAGATTTTCCAAAAGACTAGGTGCATTAGGTGTTGTTTTATTCTAATATTATGTCCTCATCTGTAGTTTCTAGCCCTGTAGTCCAGAAATCAGATTTTTTAGAAAATTTCTCCCTAAATGTACAGGCTGTGATATACCAACAAACACATATGAATACCTATTTAATACAAAAACCATAATCATTGCTTCATTAAGGTTCACTTTGGAACCTTTGCATCACTGGATTTTTGTCCTGATTAACAGAAAATAAGACGTGTGTATATTTTGCTCTCTGAGAGTTCCTGAAGCAGTGCTAACGATGAGAGGTTTAGATTTTGCAATGCCATATGTAATCATAGGATGTAATCTATATTCCACCTAATAATAGCAGAGGGTAAATCCACACAACTAATTTAAAGAAGTCCTTGTTCAGTCCCCATAAATATTCACTAGATGCAGAGAAAAATTCAGGGCACTCCCATGGGATTTGGGATGCTTTTGGGGCCAGGCAAAATATCCCCTAGAACTGACTCAACAGGAGTCCTCTATGTCTGTAAAAACAAGTACCTATTAGTTTGTGTGAGACTGCTCTAAACAGCTGGCTTTTTACATTATCCATTATTTTTACTGTGCTTAGGATAAATTCTGGCTCTGCGTTCAGCCCACATAAATAGGCTGTGTGCTGGGGGCTCTGCAGGGGTTGCCAAAAGAGCTCCTCTCTCACAGTCAAAGAAAATTAATGACAGTAAAATTGCTTTGCGGTGCAGGCTAGAGTTTCTATCCCATCCATGCAGCAAATCCAATTCTCTCCTGCTTTGTTTCCTGAAATCTTCATGCTGGAAGAGATATAGTCCATTGTATAACCAGGTATTTATGAAACATTTATTTCAATAGTAGTAAATTTTTAAAAATACCATCAATTTAAAGAGAGTCTTGTTTGCTTCCTGTGTTACCATTTTGTGTTGTTGACCAGGAAATGAGCCTGGGAACGGGAAATCATGCATGCTCTGTTGTATAAGTTTATGGAGGTGACAGACTATGAATCCAAATTAGATGTCCTTTTAAGAAGCTTTGGCAATGTTTATTTTCTGCTTGTTTTTGAAGAATGTAGACTATACCACCAGCTTGTGTAAATTAGCAAATTTCCCTTGAAGCCAAGAGAGCTGGCCTGATTGACACCAGCTGAAAATCTGGCTTGAGCTTTTAAAAATCACTGTGATTAAATGCTGGTGTTATTTTTCTTGAGTAACATTGTTTGCCAAAGTGGAAAATGAAGTAAAAGCTTCAGGGATCGAAAAGTTTCAGCTATGCATCTCAAAGGCAGCTGGGACAATGGGCCATTACAGGGAGTTGCTTCTTCCACATGACAGTAAATTTGGCAGATTTTGTTTTACTAAAGCTGTGTCTCTTAAACCAATAAACCCTGTTCATTATACCAGGGCATAAATGCCCTAGCAGAAAGAGGTCAAGGGAGCTGTCAGCTGTGTCAAGCACAGAGATTGTCTGAAAGCCAAAGAAACTGTAACTTCATCCCCAAAAGATTCAGGCATGCCAAGTTTGAGACCAGCCCGCATAAGAGAAGGCAGGGAATGCCAAGCTCAAGGCATATCTTGGGCAGACAGGCCTCTTGCAATGAGACTAATCCCATGTCTGCTCCATTCCTTTGGGTAAAGTAAATTCTACCTTGCTTGGAATAAGATCTTCCTGTGTCTTGGTGTACTAATGCTATTTACAGAAGTAAGAGGTACCAAGATTAGTCGGCTTGCTGTGTAAAAAAACTGGCATCCAGAGGGATATACCCAACTGAATCATAGCATAGTACCCCAAAAAGGCATATGGGGATAAGAATGTTTAGAAAATGTGTGTAGTGGAGGGAAAGGAGCAAGATCTGAGAAGACTAAGCCTACTCATGGAATTATAAACAGTCTTACTCAGGCTGTTTGAAGTAAAATGAAAGCCAGTCATTCTTATGTGATAGAGAAGCAAATGATCTGCCTCCAAGAGAAGTATTTTTAATAATCTGTATACCTCTTTGTTAGTCTTTTTTTCCTCTGAAATAATGTCCCATTGTTTTGAATGTTCTATAATTCATGCCACTTCCTCAAACATTTCTAACCCTGAATGCTTCACTTCCTCTGTTCCACACAGAGCTGTTGCAGTGAAATCAAAGAACATTTTCTTGCATCAGTTCATTCATCACACTCAAATCTCTCTGTTTCGTTTATGGAGCTAAGGTAGAAAAGATTTGCTGTTCGCAGGGTATTATCTTATCTCTTGGTATTGCAAAGCTTCCCACGTTTACATTAAATTTTCTGAGTTGAGCCTTCAGCTGATGTAAATAGGCATGAATAGACTGACACAATACTTTAGGTCTGAAGACATCTGCCAGTAATTACAAGACTGAATAACACCCATCTGAAATAGCAAAACTGGTTATCACTTTCAGTAGACTGTCCCATTTTGTAAAGGACATGTTATCAGGTGGGTTTTTTGGGCTCTGGCAGTGGACATTGCTGGGACATTGTTTAGAGCTAGATGAAGGTTACAGACATATACCCAGCTTGAAGAGTCATATGATGAGACTGAACTTTTTTTTATGGAGAATAATATGAAAATATGACTGTAGTATAACATTCAAGAATAGCATTTGTTGGTTTCTGTAGACTGCCCCCACCTAAAGAATGAGAAACATCAACTAATCTCTATTAATCTCTGCATTAAAATTCCTGATCCTGCAGCCACTGTTTGAGCAGATTTGCAGACTAGTAGGAAACACTAGAGGCAAGGCATAAAGAGGATACTTTCTGTCAATAGACCAACACTGTCTCTCTTAAGATCCTCACAGAGAAGCTAATGAATTAGGGCCTTTATGAGCAGATAGTGAGGTAGATTAAAAACTGGCTAAATGGCCACACCCAGAGAGTGATGATCAGTGGCACAAAGTCTAGTCAGGGGCCAGTAACTAGCGGTGTACCCCAGGGGTCTATACTGGGTCCAAGCCTGCTTAACATCTTCATTAATGATCTGGATGAAGGGGGAGAGTGTACCCTCTGCAAGTTTGCTAATGACACAAAACTGGGAGCAGTGGCTGAGACGCCAGAGGGTTGTGCTTCCATCCAGAGGGACCTCGACAGGCTGAAGAAATGGACTGACAGGAATCCCATGAAGTTCAACAAGGAGAAGTGTAAAGCCCTGCAACTGAAGAGGAACAACTCTGTGCACCAATACATGCTGGGGGCCACCCAGCTGGAAGGCAGCTTTGAATGAAAGGACCTGGGGGTTCTGGTGGACATCGAGTTGAACATGAGCCAGCAATGTGCACTTGTGGCAAAGGCAGCTAACGGTATCCTGGGCTGCACTAGACAAAGTATTGCCAGCAGGTTGAGGGAGGTGATCCTGGCCCTCTGCTCAGCACTGGTGAGGCTACGCCTGGAGTGCTATGTCCAGTTCTGGGCTCCGCAGTATAGGAGACATGGACATACTGGAGAGAGTCCAATGAAGGGCCACAAAGATGATTAAGGCACTGGAGCATCTCTCCTGTGAGGAAAGGCTGAGAGAGCTGGGACTGTTCAGCCTGGAGAAGAGAAGGCTCAGGGGGATCTTATTAATGTCTATAAATACCTGAAGGGAGGGGGCAAAGAGGAAGGGGCTATGCTCTTTTCGGTGGTGCCCAGTGACAGGACCAGAGACAATGGGCATAAACTGAAACGCAGGATGATCTGTCTGAATATCAGGAAATACTTTTTTACTGTGAGGGTGACCGAGCACTGGCACAAGTTGCCCAGAGATGTTGTGGAGTCTCCATCCTTGGAGATATTCAGAATCTGTCTGGATACGGTCCTGAGCAGCCTGCTGTAGGTCACCCTGCTTGAGCAGGGGGTTGGACCAGATGACCTCCAGAGGTCCTGTCCAACCTCAGCCATTCTGTGATTCTGCGATCACCCTAGACTTGAATGTCAAAGTGAAATGGATTTGCTACCTTTTATAAAGGTCTCTTCTTATTAAAGCACCTAGTACCAAGATAAGACATTATTCAGAACAGGCAATGCTGATCCTTCTTCCACTAAAAACATTTGAAAAACTGACATAGCTAAAAAAATTTATGATGATGTCATAATTTGGTGAACAACTTCTTTCAGAAGTATTCTTATAATTCGGAAAAGCAAAGCTATCCTTACCCCAGTTTTTGAGGAGCGTCAGAGATTGGTGGGATTATTCTGTTAAATGATTTACACCAGTTTATCTGAAAAGATAACCCAACCTTTCATTTATCAAATTTGCAGCATTATATCTAACAATAAACAGCTTGACTGCTTCATAATACGTTTGCTAAATTTCCCAGTGCACAAAACCTGTCTGTTGTCAGTATTGTTACTGTGCTGAAGATGCCTTTGTTATCACACTTCCTTGTATATATGCTCATGGTACGGCAGGACTCCCTCCCTCCCTCCTCTCTGTGATTTCACATGAACATTTCCAGTGACAGAGCCCTGCAAGGAGTCTGCCATCCCTCTAGCCCCGCTGTGCAGTGCAGTATCGCCGCAGACATCCTCTCAAGATTTTCTCTTTCTTTGTAACTCCCACCTTTGACTAGGAAGGAAAAGAGGCATTTATGCTCTTGCTGAGACTCAAAGCAGCTGGGTTAGATGGGAGGAGAGACACTACCTCTATTTCACAGTCACTTCTGTCACTAGGCATGAGTTATGAGAGTGAGAGTTGGGTAGCAACTTCAACTGTGCAGATACTTTTAGTAACTCCAGGGTCAAACCCAGAAGTTGTACTGAATAACAAGTCTTTCAGCTAACACATACCATTTAGTCAGTAGGTTGAAAGAAGCTATTTCCTTTACATTGGCTTTTTGGGGACACAAACTGCATTCCTCATGAGCAGATTATCTTCCTTGCACTGTGAGGATAATCCACATACTATTGCATCTTTTACAACTTTTTACCAATGCACATTCTCTGGATTTTCAGTCCTAACACATTGCTGTCTAAGAATTTGTATGTCTGGAGAGTGTTGCTGATCAATGAACTGGTACAGATACACAGTGAACTACAGATTGGAAGGAACAAGCAAAGGGAAGAGTTTTGAGTTGAACAGACTACAGGAATTTAAGTTAATTTTTAAGTTCTTGGTAATAAATTAAAAATAAAATTATGGGTTGGCACCTTTGTAGCTACAAATTTAAATAATTAAATATCTAGCTCTAGAAATTAAGAGAAATTTGAGGATTGTTCAGTTTAGAAGACATCATAAGACGTACTTGCTAACTGATCTAAGCAATTTGGGAAACCTTCTAGGGCAAAATTATAAAACAAACCACCCTCCATCCTGTCTTCTGCTTAGTGGATACTTTGTCCTGTTTTCTGAAGAATTTGACCTTCATGATCCATCACCTCCAGACTCTTAGAACAGTTGTAAAAGGTACCAGTTCCCCAATAGTTTTTATTTCATTAGAGGATACTGAGAGGTGTAGCTCTGTATTATAAGCAGTTTCAAGGCATAAAGATGTATTTATGAAATACAATGAGGAATATTCCTTATTTCACTGTATACTTATCACTAAATAACTTTAGAGCCATATTTGCAAAAACTCATTGCAAAGCAGTTTCCTGTGCCAGTCCTACCAGACAAGTAAATGTAACTCAAATGGACAGTCATTTAAGTGATTTGTTTGCACAAAGAACAAAGCTTACTGGAAAACTGTTTATGGAGAGTTTGGGTGCTTGTGAACGAACCTTAGAATTTGCATCAGATTTTTGTGCATCAGTATACCTCAGCAAGCTCTTATCCACCTACCAGTCAAACTACAGACAAATTCTCCTTCTCAGCCCCACTGACCCCGGTATTTGCCTACTTTTACACACCGAAGAAAAACAATGAGCTTTGAAATGTTATTTGAAGGTTATTTGGTTTGGGATACTAACCAGACAGTTTTAAAGTCCTGAGATCAATCTTTATTAAGCTTTATTCTTTGTATTGTAGCAGCATCTACCAGTTCTACTCATGGATCATGTGATACAGGCACGTAAGCTTGTCTTCTAATACATCAAAGTGCCCTGCTTTCCTGTAAGAGGCATTTCTCATACTCTCGGGGACCTCAGCTATTCTAGCCTTCAGCTGCAAATTAGTCTCACCTTTCTTGTTAAAGCCTGATTCTTTGACAGAATATGGATGTTAAGTTATTCAGCATATTACCAGAGACATTAAGTCCTTTGCCGATGCTTTTGACTAGTGCTAAATAAGCTGGGTTGGAAACTCAGCCTTCTAGGGAGTCACAGACTGCAATTTTTATAGGATTGATTCTGAGTTGTTGTTTATGTGCTGTACTGATGTGAGATAAATAAGAGCTGAATGTCTTCTGAGAGACCATGGTAGAGATGGTGGTTTTCCTTAAGTATATTTTAACTGTTTTGATTGGACTGTACTTCTCCAGGGATTGTAATGAAAACTACAAATTGGACCGAAGCATTAGCAGAAAAGAAATGCTAAATCAAAGAACAATATTTTTATTGTGTAGTAGATGCAACAGCACATCTCATTCAGGGTGTGACTTCCTGATTTCTAGGACAAATCTTTACATATTACAAAATAATAACAAATTCCAAAATAATTGCCTTGTAACTTTTAGAAAACTGTTTTAAAATTATGTGGACTTTGAAGCTGCTGGAGCAGAAGCTTCCAAATATAAATTGTTTTAACATTAGTATCAAGCAAAAATATCACTGTATCTGCACAATCTGCACATCATTGAACACGTTTGATATAATATGCTTAAACCCTCGATCAGTGGCAAGTCTTCACCAGCAAGCCACCAAACCCATCTGTCTAGTTATTCCTTTTATTTAAAAATGCAAACTGATCTAATTTACCCCATAATTCTTACTGGACAATAGAGGGGCTCAGAGCATTTCACAAAACTATTCCTTGGCCCAGTTATAGCTGTGCTGGAGTAGGACTATCACCTCCAGTACAGCAAGCACTAAATCGATTCATACGATGTACTTCTTTGTGTAGTGAACTGGGCTAAATCCAAAATCTGAGAATAAGTCCTTTTGCATAAAATGATTGCTCTGTGCTTAGTGCAGCCTGCAGCCCCAAAGGTCTGGGAGTTGTTCTGACACAATAAAAGAAATGCTTATTCAGAAGACATGATCTTTCAGGAGGAAAAAACCACCCACCACCAACAAGAAACAGATGGATTTCAACAGATAAATAAGGAATGAAGATTGAACTGACTACAGGGAGATTTATTTAGCAACTGTTTCCAATTTATCTTTGGATGCACAGTAGCAGCAATTCATGAGAAGTCAAAGCCATCTTGCTATTTACATTGCATATAAACAAGCCTAAGTGAATAATTAAGCAACTGAAGTACTTGTTTTTCAAACTGTAGGTTAAGTTTGGAAGTCTTACCACCTCCTAGCACTTTTTGTTTCTTGAGCATCCTAACAATAATTAGTATTACTAAAAATTCTTGGGACTCTCTTAGCCTTTGGAAGTAATTCCAAAAAGATATGCAAGAAAATCTAAAGCAAGTTCTTGTATTTATTCTAAGATGATAATCCTAATAAGGATATTGTCTTCATAAACAACATTCATTCAGAAATAACTGCAAACACACCAAATAAAATTTGTTAAACTGCATAATCAGTCTTCATATTAAATAAAATTTCAAGATTATTGCTAATATTGGTGGTGTTAGGTACAGCAATTTCTGTTCAGCTGAAATAAATGGGGATTCTTTGAACAACTGAATTTCTTACTAAACAGTTAGCATGTGCTGACATTTTTATTTTATTATAATGCCTATGCTTTAAATAAAATTAGTGAATTTAAAAGCCCAAGAGTTATTGCCACTGGCAACTGAAGTCTTTTGTGTGCCTATTAAAAGATATAGTATTACCAACTTATGTTGTTTGGCCAGTGTATCTCAGTTCTTAACCAACAACTTTGCTGCTAGCCTTCAGACACTCACCCCATTGTTAGTAAAGACAAAACCAATATTGGATACAGCACTGGGGGCAGATTCTGAATTGAATAACTAGGGTGATTATAGCAGAAATCAATGTGGATAGTAAGACATGGAGCATCATGACTGGCTGTTTTGGTTGCATGTTCTTTACTTTCCTCCTTCAGTCTCCTATTTTCCTGTGCCATATTATATTGAGCTGGTGTGACTGGGGGAGCTTTTGCTAGCTTCTGAAAATTTAAGACTCATTATTAGTACTTTTTGCAATGTGCTACGATGGTTTAATGATGTAGGCATCTGTCTCCTAGCAAACAGGCTAAGATGAACAAGACATTTAACACGGATTGTTGAACAGCTGATGGCAAATTTCAGGTCTCACATTATCATCGTATGTTAACATGGAGCAGGAATCACATTTTATTGTATTTTCACAGCCCCCTCGTACATGACAAGGACTTCTCATTTAATAACAATAATATCAATAGTGACCATATTTAAAATACTATTTCCAGCATTTATTCCTGACAGCAAAGACAGGCTAAAGCTAAGGCTGACAACATGACTTCTTTTCCCATATGCACAATGTTTGTCTTTATAAAATCACATGCAATTTTCTGAATACTAATGTATGCTATCATTTGTATATCTAAAACCCTGTAAGATGCATATTATACACTGAATGAAACAAAACTCTTCAGGCTTTTCATGCCTTGTGTAATTCCCTAGAGTTCCACAGATGCTATAAAAAGCCTTAAGACATAGAAGTGTGACAGTACAGTATTTCATACAGTATTTATATAAATTTCTGAACAGAATATTGCACTGTATGAATAATCTTTGTAACTTCCAAATATTTACATTTCTAAATCTGACCCTTTGTACGACTACAGAAATTGCAGGAAATAAACCTTCCCTTGTGTATTCACAGGAAACTGGGTTATCTGAGTTTTAAGCCAAATTCAAAACATACTTCAAAAGCAATTGCCACACAGAAGACACTGTTTATGTGAGTATCTTGGTTACACCTCCGCCATATGAAGTAAACTGTTGTGCATTTTCCTGAGCATATGTATCAAAGCACACAAAAAAGCTGATGTTACTTTTCTTCTTTTAAATCCGGTGAGAATCCAAAGACAGCTGACAGTCTGACATTTACATGAAACTTGAAAGCGAGTACTTCATCAGTTAAAAACTTGCAAAGTTATCCCAACCTGTGTTTCAGGCTTGGTTCCAAAAATACTTTATGTATGATTTCTAGATGAGACTGTCCCCTATGCAGAAATCAGACACAAGGAAGTCTGTAAACTCTCTAAAATTCCTCAGTATCCACAAAGTTTAGGAAATGTTTCTGTTTCCTTAGTTTATGTCCAGCTAGTACTATGAGCTGCCTGCTGACATGAGTATGGGTCGCAAGTTCCCTAAAACAAACGTATTCTCATACAGCTATCAAAATGGTGAAAGACTGTTAAAGACTTATCTGTTTGGGTCTGACCACTTTCTTTCATACTAACTCTTGTTTAGTTATGAAATTAGTTACTCCAGCTGGAAGGGATGCAGCGTAGCAGAGAAATGCCTCAATTGATCCTTACTGAAAAGCTCACCAGGCAAGTGAACTATGCTTGACAAATACTTGACTCCTCTCCAAATGATTCCTATGCTCTTCTTTTGAAAAGATTCCTCATGGAGCAAGTTGTAATGAGAAATACCACAGGAGCATGGGAAAAGGTTCATATGTATTCTTCCCTGCTTCACGTACACTTTCAAGGGCCTACTGCATTTAGTGGGCTTACATTTGTTGATATTTTAGCCCTTTCAAAATTACAAATGGCAGATAACATACTAAAACAGCTTTTTTTCTTTTGTGTTTTTTTTTTTTGTTTTTGGCAAATGATTGTTATGTATCAGTTGAAATAATTCTTGTTGGCTACTTATAGGTCTTTCCTGGGAGGCAAGCTAAATATTATGAATAGCATGAATTAAACTTTACTTTCTTTTTTACTTCAAGTTGAGAACATAATTTTGTAACTGTTTGGTTAACCAAACAATTCTTCAGAATTTAAAATTTTACTTCTATATTTTTTCATTAGGCTACAACAAATTTTCTGATACTGCTAGTTACTCACTGGGGCTTTCTGTGAATTAGTTGTGACCATCTGGCATACAGTTGCTTCTGGTGCAGATAAAAATACCAATGTGTAGCTCTCACTCCACAACTGCCTGGAAATGTCTACTCATTGACTCATTACTTACCGTAAATATAGAAGAGAATTTCTCAAAAAGCCGATGTTAGCTGGAATGTTTATAATAGGACAGAATCATTGCATGTGGAAGAGCAACAGGACTCTAAAATTTGTGCAACAGAAGATGTGAGGAGAGAGAGTTACTCACCTCCCTTTCTTGTCACTGTGTTGATTAGTAGAGCTGCTCACAGCAACCAAACATACACATTGCAGGTAGCCTCCACTTCTCCTCCCACCAAGCACTAACTTTGTTGTTAGGGCACCAAGGGGCCACCCCTGCCCCCTTGCACAGAAACTCCCAGCAAATGTAGGTAGGACTTTACAGATGAGAGAGAGGAGAGGAAGCAAAGATACGCAGCAGAACAAAAAAGATGTCAGGAACAAATGCAGAAAAAAGGCAGAAATTAGGTGTGGTAACTGTGTTTCCACATGGGACTCCAATCACCCATCTACCCAAAGTGAGGAAGTTGTGGTTATGACTGAAGGTGTGGCTGTCTTGTTTTTTCCCTCAGCCCAGGCTCTGCTCTGCCCAAAGAAAGCGGTGCACCCTACTGCCTGGTCAGCATAGCAGGGAGCTAGCTCACCACCCAGGCTCTGCAGCACCCAACAGGCTTCCCATGGGCTCCTGAGGCAACTGCTGGGGACCATGGGCCAGGCGGGGGACATGGAGAGCTGCTGGATGGCAAGGCCAGGCTGCAAGAAAGTGTCCCACCGGTGCGGAAGGGGACACTACAGTTGCATTCACACCATTTTGTTTCAAATGTCTCCCTCAGCAGTTCTGCGTGCCCTTAATTTCAGAAGTGGCCTTACTCCACTTTACATTCTGATAACCCCAACTATAGGTATTGCAAGGCCTTTCTGTGTTACTGCTGTGGTGCTTTTAAGGAAAGGCAGTGCAAGTCTATCTCAAGCCTTTGAGTGACTTGGAGTCCCATCATAGTAAAAGTCTACTTGCACTGTGGTTTCAATTCTGAAAAACGGTTAATGCCAGTATTGCAAAATCTATATAAAGCTTTTTTCAATACCCCCCTGCCACCACCTGCAAAAAAAGGGGTTATATATTAAAGACTCTTTGTCTCCCTCATCAATTAAATAGATTTCCCAACTGGAACTCCCAAGCTGACCATTATTCTTATGAGGCAAAAAAAGAATGTGTAATAGAAAAGCCTGCTTGTTCCCAACAAATGTAGCTAGGAACATTTGCACTAGAAACATTTACCACAACAGCGAAGAGCTGGACTGAATAAAAGGTGGTGGCTTTTTTATAACTACTTCCTGACACAGAGTTCCCCATTAAAATGAGAAAGCAATCTGTTCCCCAAGACCCTGGTCAAAACTTGAAAAAATGACCAGAGATTTAACCATAAAATTCCCAGTGCAATTAATGGAAGATGTGTGCCTAAATTGCCTTTACAGCTTTTAGAACCTCAGACTATGTCTACTGCTTGGTACTACACTTGCAATGTTTAGGTCAGGAAAAAAAAGTAAGTTTTGGGTGGCTGTTGTTTTTTTTCTTCTAGAGGCAGGACAAACAATCCAAAATAAAGGCTGTCAAAGGTACTCTTACTATGTAAATTAATTTTATTCAAAACAGATTAAAAAAACTTACAAAGCTTGCCTAACTACATGAGGTAGTACATGTAGCAAAACAGAAGGCAGAATATAGTATTCTGAAATACGAAGAATACAAATAAGTTTACAAGTTGGAAGGTAATAAATTCAACAACAGAAACAAAAAATACCAAAAATAAAGTTTAACAGCTTTTCAGTCTTAAAGCACCAATACACTTTTCATAGAAAGAAACATAGTATCACCGCTACATGTTCTTCATATACCATAATATGGTAAAATTAATGCACAAGGTTGTTCACCATAGATGAATTTTTAAAAATGGTGAAGCAACAAATGACATAATCGTCACTGGGCTCCGCACCACTATACTTCCTGGCCTGCAGGAGTATTTGCCAGGTCATGAGGAGCAAGGTTAGCCTTTGTTACTATTTTCTTTAAGATTTTCTTGAACATTTATCCTCATATTAATGTATAGTATACGGATACCATGCACAGCTTAAGGCCTCAAGCTTGCAAGTTGTTATGTATGTGTACAATTCTACGTTTTTGCTGAAACCCAATTTAGGTAAATTGAAGGAGTCACATGGTAAAAATAAAGCATGTATGTGTGCAGAGCTGCATTGCAGAACTGATGGCTTATTCCTTAATTTCAGGTTACTCCACTTCTCAATATGAAAATTTTCTCAGATTCTTCAAGGTTATATATGTCTACCTCTCACTCACACATCCCAAGATAGCTGAATATCTGTGAAGGACTGGGCCATAATGAATTGGTTATTTGAACTAAAGAGCTTAGCAGCATCCAATAAACATTTTATTTATTAACATATTTAAGAAATAATAAACATGAATGGCCCAGTCTCTTAAAAATATTTCTTTAGAGGAAAACAAGCTAATATGAGCCAGGACTTCCCTATATTTTATGTTTTCCATTTTACTTCAAAATAGGTATTTGTACTTATGATTAGTGTGGCATTGAAAACAGTCTAGCTCTTCATTTATGCTTGCACAGCTAATGCTACTGTAAATCATCAAAAAGTTATATATATTTTTATTTTACTTGAAGGCATGATTTATTATATTGAATTATTGGGATGGCTTCTTTTATGTACATTGGAAATAAAAACTCAGGCCTCCCTATGGTATAGTTTTAAGGTTACTGTTAGTGGCATATATAAAGCACCATACAATAATATATTCAGATGAAGAAAACAAAGAACATTTATGAGCTTTGAATTAACTGTATAGGAGTAACTGCTAAGAAAATATAGCAATATTTAACACAGGATTCAAAATAATGTTATATATCATTATAGATTTTCAAATGAATTTTTCTCCCATGTTTACTTTTACAGATTTTTTTCATTAAGATATATATGTAATTTAAACTTTTTGGTGGAAAGCAGTATACATCTTCTGTACAATAATGTTACAGCTTTATACAAACTTCAGTAATTATATGAAATGGCCTTTATTATTCTCTTCCAAGTGCTCTGTTTTCACTTGCTTGTTTTACATTTTACTTGCTAGACTCAAACAACAGCAAATACTCTGAACGCCTTGCTTCCTGGAGGATTCTGTAAACTGAAACATAAAAACATTCCTGATGTTACTTTTAAGACTGCAACACTCCAATGACTCCAATTTTCAAATTGTTAAATACAGTTCTAGGATCCTGCGACTCTTCCTGTGACTACTCATAACTTTAACTATCTAAGAATTTTTTTTAAAGCTGTTACAAATAAAAATTACAGAAATTTCAGATTAATTTTTCTTCCAAGCGGCTTATTAGGAACAAATAATAACATAAAAAAATTCAAGTAATCGTTTGCGATGAGGGATTCTCGTTTAAAGGATAAAGCTCTATTGAAGCAAAATACTAAAAAACGTTTTTAGGAAAAAGAGAAAGCATGTATCTTATGCTCACTATTCCAATAACTATATTCGGATAGAACTTGCAGACCTAGGACATCACTTGTTTGTTAGTTGCTTATATTTAATTGTCCCATTGTTTTCTCTTTTGCAAACCCTGTCTGAGGCGTATCAGGGAATGAAAGGGAAATGGAGGTGAAAGTAAGGAAGGGCACAATGAAACAGGTTGCCTGCAATGGCATTACAATCCATCTTCTTCTGCTTCACAGAAAACTTGCATGGGACTGTTTTCCAAACCGCTGACCTTCCAAACTTTACCAAGACGGTAAAGTACAAATAATGATTAAATTTGCAACACTTTTCCTGGCTACATCTCTACTCAATGAGAAGATTTAGATGGAGAACAAAAGTGTCAGTAAGGAAGCACTCTTTCTGAGGGAACTGGATGGTCATGTGGAAAGGCCAAAGAATGTGTAAATTAAGTCACCCACTAAGCAAAGGAAATCTGTATTTTACAAGTTTTCAGGTTTGTTGAAAGGTTTGAGGGAAAGATGCAGGACATTCCCCCACCCCCAATTAAAAATAAGAAAAAAATACTCTATCTTTTCCTACTTCCAAGTTCTCTACAGAAACTTTTGGAGGTTTTTTCTCACACGAATTTCTTGGAAAGCCTATAGTTTTACAGGTTACAATCATTCTTAGCTTTACAGGACTTAAAGAGTGGTACAAGGTTTTTTTTAAGGTAATTTCTCTTTTGTCCTTTACATCCTGGAGAACTCTTTCCGGGATTAAATTTAATCCGCAACATGTAGCCATGCGTTATCATCACAGAACACTGAATACAACTAAATGAACTTTCACAGCATCTCCACATCTTTCAGAAAAACACTGTTAAAAACAGTCAAATCATTAAAAAAAAAAAAAGAATTAAAAAATATGTTTTAATGATTGTGAATTTTAGTGTTTGTGAATATTATTTATGATCCAGGCTCACTGGTTCAATACCATGTAAATCAGTAATGAACATTTCATCATGAACGAATGAACTTGCATCAGCTACTAGTCTATTGCAGATCCTCTAACTTGGACAGAATAAATCACTAATGTTAATTTTAAAAAAATCCCAAAGAAAGCAAAGGCAATTTTCTTATCAAATATTTTGTTAGTTGCAACAGAACCAGGAAAGTAAACAAGAGGGTTATTTTATTTCATAAGCAGCTTTTTAGAGTAATGATTTATGAGCTTAGAGGAGGCAGGCAGCTCTGGTACCACAGCTTCTCCAAAGTCACCACAGCTGTTACACAAGCTCTGTAAATCATCCATGTTGGCCTATTTGGTTTCTAGCACTGCCCCAGGTACAAACAGACACAATACAAGACTTTGTAAATCTTATCGAGGTGAAGGGTAGAGTGTAATCTTTGAAACTGGGCTCTGTACCTTTCTGAATATATCCCATTTTGAAAGGAAGCAACGTACACCTTTCTTTTGTCTACTGGCATAACGTCAACATAACCGCCCTGGTTGCGGACTACACCAGCATGTACTGCTGCCCGGCAGATACTGGATATCTAAGAAGGAATGAGGAGAAGATTAGTTTTCATTCATCCTTTTGTTTCAAAACTGTTTAGAAGAAAACTAATAAAGACATTTAAACCAAGTTCTAGGAAACATAAAATAATTATATTTATTGCATGACTAATTTTATTAATCTTACAGTATTTAAATCTGTTTCATAGCAATTGCCATTACTGAAACTTGGTTGGATGAATCCCATGACTGGAGTGCGGCTATTGATGGCTACAGGCTGTTCAGAAGGGACAGGTGAGGAAGGAGGGGTGGAGGGGTTGCCCTCTACATCAACAAATGGATGGAGTGTGAAGAGCTGTCTCTGGAGAATAGCCACGAGCAGGTTGAAAGCTTATGGGTAAGAATTAGAGACCGAGGCAACAAAGGGAACCTTGTGGTTGGTGTCTACTACAGGCCACCCGATCAAGGGGAGCCTATTGATGAAGTCTTACTCCAGCTACAGGAGGCATCACACTCGCAGGCTCTCGTCCTGCTGGGGAACTTCAACCACCCCAACATCTGCTGGAAAAGTAGCATGGCAAGCTGTAGGCAATCCAGGAGACTCCTGGAGTGCATTAAGGATAACTTCTTAAGCCAGATAGTAGACAGCCCCACCAGAGGGGATGTGATACTGCACCTGATGGTCACCAAGGCAAGTGAGCTAACCGGTGACGTCAAGATTGGAGGCAGCCTGGGCTGCAGTGATCACGCACTGGTGGAGTTCACAGTCCTGAGGGATATGGGCCAGGCGAAGAGTAAAGTCAGGACCCTGAGTTTTAGGAAAGCAAACTTGCAGCTCTCCAAGGAGTTAGTCAATAGGACCCCGTGGGAAACTGCCCTCAGGGACAAGGGAGCAGAACAGAGCTGGCAGACCTTTAAGGATGCTTTCCACAGAGCACAAGAGCTCTTGATACCCAGGTGTAAGAAATCAGGAAAGGAAGGCAAGAGAGCGACATAGCTGAGTCAAGACCTGCTGGTCAAACTAAAGAGCAAGAAGGAAATGCACAGGCAGTGGAAGCAGGGACAGGTGTCCTGGGAAGAGTAGAGGGACGCTGCCCGGTTGTGCAGGGTTGGGGTCAGGAAGGCCAAGGCACAGCTGGAGCTGAACTTGGCAAGGGATGCAAAGAATAATAAGAAGGGCTTCTACAGGTATGTCAGCCAGAAAAGGAAGGTCAAAGAAAGTGTACCCTTCCCCCCGCCCCCCCCTGATGAGCAAGACTGGCAAACTGGTAACAGCAGGCGAGGAGAAGGCTGAGGTACTCAACAACTTTTTTGCCTCAGTCTTCACTGGCAACCTCTCTTCCCACACCTCTCAAGTGGATAGACCACAAGAGAGGGATTAGGGGAGGAAAGTCCCTCCCGCTGTAAGAGAAGATCAAGTTCGTGACTATCTGAGGAACCTGAACATACATAAGTCTATGGGACCTGAGGAGATGCATCCCAGAGTCCTGAGGGAATTGGTTGATGTAGTTGCCAAGACACTCTCCCTGATATCTGAAAAGTCATGGCAGTCAGGTGAAGTCCCTGGTGACCGGAAGAAGGGAAACATTGTGCCCATCTTTAAAAAGGGTAGAAAGGAGGACCCTGGGAACTACCGACCTGTCAGCCTCACCTCTGTGCCTGGGAAGATCATGGAACAGATCCTCCTAGAAGCTATGCTAAGGCACATGGAGGACAGGGAGGTGATTCGAGACAGCCAGCATGGCCTCACCAAGGGCAAGTCCTGCCTGACCAACCTAGTGGCCTTCTATGATGGAGTGACTACATCAGTGGGCAAGGGAAGAGCTACAGATGTCATCTCTCTGGACTTCTGTAAGGTCTTTGACATGGTCCCCCACAACATCCTTCTCTCTAAATTGGAGAGATATGGATTTGATGAATGGACTGTTCGGTGGATGAGGAATTGGTTGGATGGTCACATCCAGAGGGTAGTGGTCAATGGCTCAATGTCCAGATGCAGGTCGGTGACAAGTGGTGTTGCTCAGGGGTCCGTACTGGGACCAGCGCTGTTCAAAATTTTCATCACTGACAGTGGGATCAAGTACATCCCCAGCAAGTCTGCAGATGACACCAAGCTAAGTGGTGCCGTTGACACACGTGAGAGATGGGATGCCATCCAGAGGAACCTGAACAAGCTCGAAAATTGGGCCCATGTGAATCTCAGAGGTTCAACAAGGCCAAGTTCAGGGTTCTGCACCTGGGTCGGGGCAATCCTCAATATCAATACAGGCTGGGGGATGAAGGGATTGAAAGCAGCCCTGCTGAGAAAGGCTTGGGGATACCGGTGGATGAAAAGCTGGACATGAGCCAACAATGTGCACTCACAGCCCAGAAAGCCAACCGTATCCTGGGCTGCATCAAAAGAAGCGTGGCCAGCAGGTCGAGGGAGGTGATTCTGCCCCTCTGCTCTGCTTTGTTGAGACCCCACCTGGAGTACTGCATCCAGCTCTGGAGCCCTCAGCACAGGAAAGACATGGACCTGTTGGAGCGGGTCCAGAGGAGGGCCACAAAAATGATCAGAGGGATGGAACACCTCTCCTATGAGAAAAGGCTGAGAGAGTTGAGGTTGTTTAGCCTGGAGAAGAGAAGGCTCTGGGGACACCTTATTGCGGCCTTTCAATACTTAAAAGGGGGCTTATAAGAAAGATGGGGACAAACTTTTTAGCAGGGCCTGTTGCAATAGGACAAGGGGTAATGGTTTTACACTAAAAGAGGGTAGATTTAGACTAGATGTAAGGAAGAAATTTTTTATAATGAGGGTGGTGAAAAACTGGAACACGTTGCCCAGAGAGGTGGTAGATGCCCCATCCCTGGAAACATTCAAGGTCAGGTTGGACGGGGCTCTGAGCAACCTGATCTAGTTGAAGATGTTCCTGCTTATTGCAGGGGCGTTGGACTAGATGACCTTTGAAGGTCCCTTCCAACCCAAACCATTCTATGATACTATGATTCTATGAATTATGCCAATTTATAGCAGTACAGACACTTCCTCTTCAAAGATCTCCTGCAGCATGACCCCAAAATCATTTATTTCAGGCTGTATCAGTTCAAGGATGAGGAACGTGTTTGAATTCTTGAGCCTTTCAAAATGAAAGGCTCTATCAGCCTTCACTTCAGCAGCAGAGAGGGAGTAAAACTCAAACCTTAGTCCCATTAATTATTAGAGAACAGGAGATTCAGTTTAACCTCCAGCCAGAGCCAAACAGGGGAACTGTAGAACAGCAAAGGCACGTTGCAGTCATGTTTCTAGGAGGATGTCCTACCCCAAAGGTGAGAGATAGACTGCAATAATTCCATCTCTAGGTGCAAAACCTCAAACAGCAGTGAAATGATCCATATTCGAAGGGTACACAATTTCCTATCCAGGCATGGGCAAATATTAAAAGCTAATTAGATTAAAGGTATAATCTGAGCAACAAACAGAAGATAGAGGTCTAAAATTATCCCTTAGCTATGACAGTTGATTAAGGGAAGACTAATGGCTTTAGCTCCTTAACTCCGAGTGAGGAAATAGAGTCAGGAGGTAAAGACTTCAAAATTGCTTCAAAAGAAGAATTTTTAAATCAGGGACTAATTCCACAAACTTTACACAGGCAAAATTCTCTGTGAAGTTAAGAGCATTTTCATCTGAGTGAAACCTACATTCTCTGGCCACTAATTCCTCTCATGAACCTATGTAGCATAAATAACATCCACAGAAGGATTGCTCAGTGACAATCTTGATAATGTTCATTTAAATAATTGATTTAAACTTTCAGTCCTCTACTACTCTTTCAACATTTCAAAAATTAGTCACCAGAAGAATGAAACTTCTTAGACACAGCAGAATATAGCTCCCAATCTTCAATACACAGCACAGCAAAGTGTAGCGCCAGCTACAGTGAATCTCCACTTGAAGCCAAGTTGTTTTGTGGAAAAAGTCTTCACTACAATAGGTCTCTCCTCAACCAACCTTAAAAACTTAGCCAATATAAATATCAATAGCTGGTCACACAGACCACTATTTAAACAAGAATTGCATTTCTTCCAGTTGTAATTGGAATAATTTATATCTGTTACCGTAGCCATTTTGTAATCTCAATGCTCTATAAAATCAGGAATTTAAAATAGCAGTGATTTTCCTACTCTCATTCCAAGCACAGAACTTGCCAGTTTCACTGTTATATAGTTTGTCTTTTAATGTTATAGTATTTCTAGGAGGAAAGATTTGAAATTGTTTATGCAAAAAATCTTTTGCAAAGATGCTTTAGAATTTTTCTCTTCACACTGCTGGCTGCAGTTTTTGAAAATGCCAGAAGGGGTGTCATTTATACTCCTCTGTACTTTTTTCTCCTCCTCCCAGGGCTACAAGACTTTTGTTATATCCTGAACACCAGCAGTCAGCTTATTTTTAGGATTATAGCATCCTTTATGTACTCATACTATGGGAGTAAGTTAAGATCAGATTGATCATGTACAATTTCAAATATACAGGGGGAAAAATGGCCTCTGCAATACAGGATTACAGTCTAAAGAAACAAAAGATGAGATTTACAAGCAATTAACTATGGTGAAGAACTAGGACACTATTAATTACTAGTACTATAATACAGTAGTAACTTTGTTTTCAGTTCACATTGGAGATATGAGAAAAGCTAGAGCTACAATTGGGGAAAAGAAAGATCAAAGTTCGTCACCTTTGTAATAGTAACCAAAAGCCTACACTTTATGTAAGTCATTACATAAGTCATTATGTAAGTCAGATAGGTAAATACCTTCATAATTACATTTGAGGGTAGCTAAGATCCTGGCTGTTCCAATGTTATTTGGAAGTTTCTAGTCGAGTAAAAAAGAAAGGAAAAGTCAAGGGATGGAGATTTTGACAGAAGAGGCTGACTATTTTTTGGAAACTATTTCCAGTAAAGGATGGAGTCATTGTTAGAGTTGGTACCACAACTGGTTACTGGATCAATGAAGTACGGCTAGGCTAATGCACAACATTTTAAAGCTAAAGAGAAGATGCTTATATGGGATATGTGAAAAAGGAGAGGTCAGAAAAATGGTGTTGATGAGGCCAGCTCAGAGGCTATTATCAGATGAAAAATAAACTGCTATTCTGATGCTGCCTTCCAGATGAGATGCATACTTTTTGAATAGATGAACAATTAAATTAGTATAAATTCATAATTATGAATTAGGTCATAAGAATACAGATGAATAAATGCCTATAGTTTTATCAATATATACATAATATAATTTTTTTGAGAAAGTATTATCTGCTTTGAGCTTTCAAAAACTTCTCGTTGGCTTGGCAATCTTCATCTAAATGGAATCAGATTCCAGTACTGATGCCATAATATTTCCTGTACTTAATAATATTATGTCATCCTGATCACACTTCCTTGAACTCTTAAGGTGAACCTCCTGTTAATTTAAGCAGAGCAGGATTTCACACTTAGGTCTATCACAACTTTCAGCATATTATTGGTATTTTACATTAGCAGCTTTATGTCACTTTCTGGAAGTCTTCATCAGAGATTTGGGTTTGGTTCTTTAATTTTGATGAAGTCACTCCAAAGGATATATAAGGCAGTATTTTTAAGTTAACATAAACAATTCATATAGCATTATATGACCCTGCTTTATTGCTGTGCTGTGAACCCTCTGAAATTCGTTACTATTTAACAGGTCATAGAATCTGAATACCAAGCTGCTTAATTATTTTCCTTCTTCAGCTACTCAGCAACATACCAAATATCTACCTCAGCATAGCAGTACTCTGCAAAGGCATTTTAACCACAAGCATCTCTCCCTCACCATCACAGGACTATAGAACTGTTTAATAGCTTTTTTACATCATATTGTTTATATTTCACCACAGCAGAGAATTATGAATACTTTTGCACAAGTATTAGGGAAATATTTCCATATATGGTTACTGAAACAAAAATTAATATGGCCAAAGTCCTCAGACGGTATGAAATTATACAACTCCATCAAATTCTTTAGACAAAAGACCTTTGTTGATCTCCAGCCCCCAGAAGGAGGCTGAATTTTTTTGTAGAACTGCTCAATCAACACCCATAATGTAGAGTCACTACTGGTAAGAGATTGTCTTTGGGAAAACATTGCCTGCTCTGAAAACAACAGGATAAATACAAACCTTAATCTCTTTAGAAATTCTTATAAGGCAACTGCAATGTGGTTAAGAATTTCTACCATATACATATCTAATGTGTGTCCATTGAAATAAAATTTTACCAAAAAAATCTGCAAGTGAAGGAATTTTCAACTGAACTATTGTAGCCTCCCCTTCTCTCTATGAAAATGTTCGTTATTTTGGTACCTTGATAATCCAGGGACTAACAGCAACAACAAAGGACAATCTCTGTACAGGCAGGTGCTGCAAGGTCATGTCCAACAGAGTTGAGACAATCACATCGGGCCTGACATGATTCAGTTCTTGGAAAGTTTTTTATTTTATTTCACAAATGAGGTTATATTGAATAGTGCTTTAAAAATACAGATATTTTTTAAATGCTTGTCAACATGACACGATTCTGAAATTCCAGAAATAAGACTCAAAAAGTTTTAGACAAAATGGATTAACCAAAGTTGAAAGGTGGAACCAACTCTTCAGCACAAGATAGGAGGAAACTTTCTTTTTTTCCAGGTCTCCCAACAAGGCAAAGCATTGCCGTGTGGAAACTCTTAGCAGTGGGACCAGCAGAGACACAAAGCACAAAGGTGGCAATGTGTTTGGGCCATATGCAGAATGAGTAATTTGTACTTCTGTCTGCTGAGAACGACACATACTACAGTTCTTATTCATACCATAATAGGTCTATTCAGAAAATAAACTAATTGTACCATACACGCAGAATAAGAGAGATTTTTGTTTTAAAGAGCTTGCAGCCTACCTCAAGACAAGAGAAACAAAGGGAGATCAACTAAAAAAATAGAAGGTATAGAGCACAAGGGGATGGGTATTACATGAAAACTCCCCCCACACATAAGTTTAGAGATGCTGGCTATATGAACCATGGCTGTAATTTATCTGCCACGGACAAAGAGACAAGAGCTAGCAGACTGGGAGAATGGAGGATGAAATAATGGGGGGCTTTGTTTCAACTGAGTTAGGGACAGTCATTGCAATGTCAAAGGAAAAAAAGAATGGGAAGAAAAAAGGGTAAAAATTCTGTGGGGCACTACTGATAAACCAAAGAACAACCCTTCTCAGGAACAGGGAGGAAAAAAAAGTTGCTGTAAAATATGAAATGAGTTTAAGAATTAATGTCTGATCAGAGCAAAGCCAGAAAAGGAGAAGTTTAACTAGATTCTCATGAATACTACAAAAATGGTCTTGTAAACATCTTTTTGCATTAGTGACATCTATTAATGTTATTTGCTTTTTATCTTAATATCTCTGCAAGATCTTCTTCATTTACTGAATGCAAGTGCACTAGTGCAAATAAATAGTCATGTGCATATATGCATACATCCATACACATATATATGCATTTTTGAAACAAAAGAATTTGCAGGAACGTCACAAAAAAACTCTGTTTTGTGGAATCAACCAAGTAGATCATGGACTGCAATTTCAAATACATTTGCTATGACAAGTGGGCAACTGAATTCTCTATATCTATGAACAAAACTGTCTGTGAATACATG
This sequence comes from Mycteria americana, assembly GCF_035582795.1. Classification (NCBI taxonomy): domain Eukaryota; kingdom Metazoa; phylum Chordata; class Aves; order Ciconiiformes; family Ciconiidae; genus Mycteria; species Mycteria americana. The sequence goes on along the minus strand of NC_134366.1, from coordinate 140,739,786 downwards.
AAAAACTGCAAAAGAGATTATTAAAACTGCAAAATAGATTATTCTCTATAAATACTTCACCTGAAACTAGTTCAATAATAAATTATAATACACAAAATAATCATATTATTTAGTGAAAATTTCAATAAGAAGTAACTTTAAAATAATTTAAAAGTTAGCAACAAAGGAACATTGTAGAAAATTTCATAATGCTGATACCATCGATGGGATCATCTATACAAATATAGGTAAAACACATCTGTCTATATCTAAGCTAGGTGCCCTAGGACCCTTCTGTAGGAAATGGAGAGGAATAGATGTCTCTGTTAGGCAATTCATCTCATACTGAGGTAGACACTCCGAAAAGGTCAAATGAATTCTGTTCTGCAGATGCCTATTTATCTCCTTTACCACTATACTGTATGTACGACAAACTACTATAAACATAACCTAGAATAGCACCTTCAGTGTAGATAACTACCCTGACAGCATCTGAAGTTGATAAGAAGACTCCCATCCCTAGTTTCTTACCTGTATTTATGTCCATTTTTTCCTAAAAGCAGTATGGCTGCACACATTTCTATACAATGGAGATGAATAATGAGATAGTACATCTAGAATAATTTGAAAGCATAACTCTATAATACTAATCAAAGTCATCTGGGACTTCTCCAACCAAAGCAAATACATATTCTGAAATGTTCTCCTGTGTAAGTTAAACAGAAATGGGTCTTCTTTCTCCCACAACAAGTTACAAATCCTAACCCTACAAGTCTTTTCTAACTCACTGGGAAACTTTGGCTGTAACCTTTGATTGCAACCACAGGACTGAAAGAAAATAGTCTTCCACAAAATGGACTATCACTGCATCTATTTTCAGTGCCCCTCTCAAACGCATTAAGGACCCAGTTCCACATGCACAAATCAATTTAATTCCTGAATTGGAAGTACTTTTCACACATGTAACACTACTCACAGACAAGAGTGTTTTCGGGACAAGTTACTCAGGTAATCTAATGGACATTAGTTAGTTTCAAAATAATGATGAATAAATATTTGCATATTATTTTCACACATTTCAAAGTGCTGGAAAGTAGTGAAAATCATCACATGACCCAGCTGGTTGCCATACCATCCCTTACGACAGCTAAAAGACAGTTAAAACATACAGTTGACTGGCAAAAATGTGAACTGCTCTCTCTGCCACTACATCCTGGCTTCTCCATAGAGAGATGACAAAGGAGAGGCATAAAAAAGAACTTTCTTTTCATTATTTCTACCCACTTCAGAACTAAACATTATGTAGAAAAGACAGGGAAAAAAAAGTTGTCTAGGAAACAGAACGACCAAAAAAAAAATCACTCTGTTAAAATAATATGACAACGTGAGATACTGTACACAAATATATCAAAATCTTGCTGAAAATATTTAGCTATCTAGACAGATAAGAAATATCCAAAATAATGAGACTGTGGACATTTATTTTCAGAATAATTTTTTTTGGCTGGTTTAATCTGAGAAGTTATGGTGGCATCAGGGTCCAAAGAGCCAGGGTCTAAATGAGTATACACTGCCAATACTGAACAAATCAGTGGGAATTTTGATAAAAAATTGAAAATATGGGTCCAGAGACTACTGCAGTCTATGCTGAGTCTTCAAATAACTTTCCGTTATCTTCAGCAGCTGAGTACTACTAACTTAAATGGGAGCCTCTGAAAAAGAACTTCCAAAAAAACTGTGTAAAAAATCAGCATATGGAGGAAAACTGGATATCTTTATTATATCTTATTATCTTTACATTATAGCTTTTCATAGGATTTTATATTTTATTATGTAATGCAATGTAAATCACTATACTTACATCGGAATAAATTTGTGTTCCAATTACACGAGCATAGTGTGGATTTGCCTGCATACAGTTGCGAGGACAATACACCCTGAAATATCAAAAATAAACCACACACAGTTAGGAAGAACGATATCAGAGTATTACTATATCATATTCAACATCGGCATTATTGAGTATAAATCAATTTAATGATGCATACATATGTGTCCATACTGATAGTAAAAGGCTGTCAGTTCTTGAGGCTTTGACAATATGTGTGAAAGCATTGCTGATGTACGTTGTGCTTCATAAGAAAGTGCTTGAAAACATACCTCAAGAGGTCTGGTCTTCTCCCTTTTGGATGAGCAGATGGTGTTGTTCAACATATGTGAGGCCAGTAGAAAAGCCAGTGAGAAGAGAGACTGTTCAGTCTTATATTATTATCTGTTTCTACAGCATCCTATACAAACTGTACAGTTGAATACCTTCACAGGAGAGGCATATCTGAATGGGGACCTGCTATGATGCTGATGACCTGGTGATGCAAGCCAATTTAGCAGCTTATAATGAGGGTGAGCACTTGGCATCTGTGGCTAAAATGAAAAACTTTGGAAGGTAATGAGATTCCTAGCTGATTCTAGGAGATCAGAAAGCTACTGAAACAAAGACTGTCTTTATTCAACTGCATTTTGTTAACCTTTGAGAAAAACTCTCTCTGTGACTTGTGCCTGCTATAGCTCCAAAATGCACAGGAAAACCATGTGGGAAGCTAACAGTAGCATAGAAGGTATCAAGCATCTTGTTTGGTAATTGTGATATGCCACAAGGAAGAAGTGCCAGTCAGCTCCGGATCTACTCTGAGCTGTTTCATTTAAAAAACGGGTCATGCCCTAATGGCTTTGGAGCCACCCTACACGGGGCAGCCCAGGGCAAGCGTTCTTCTCCAGGACGCTATCCATGCTCTAATTGATATTCGGCATGTCACACCACTTGGGCATGCTACAGTCTTACCAGATGGGTAATTAAAACAGGCTGATGCAGCTAGGAAAGAGATTTTCGTCTGAAGGAAGCAAGATGTCAAAGAGACCTTTTGAAGACCTGCTGATTTATGATTAGGGCATGAGAGGGAAAAATGAGGTTGTGCAATCAATGCCATAGCTGATTACTGCTTTTAGCTCCTGAGACTACATTTTCAGAATTAAGTTAAGAGCATGCACACAATCTTGAATGAATTGCTGCTCTTGTGAAGTTCCTTAAGTTGATGCATCAGAATTAATCAGTCATTTTAACCTTATTTTTATTTTTAAATTTTCTTGAAGACAGACCCTATTTTCCTCTTAATGAAGCTAGTTTTAGTTTTAATAATGAAGAAAAAAAGAAAAAGATAGAAATATGAGATTGTAGCCATCCATTCCTGCATTCCACTCCTTTGCTTACTTCTCCGCATCTTCCAGCTAGAAAGCCAGGAGTCATAGCCAAACACCAAAAAAGTCTACGGACCCAAGTGCTACACGAAGGGATGTTTTCCTAGCAGTTCTGGCTTTGTACTTGCTTCCTGTATTGGCTGTAGAATTGCTATGAAAGTAATCCTGTGGATATCTCCAGCTTAGCTTGCGGTAATTCATGCTACAGTGTATTTACCTTTGACTCATCTATGGCTTTAAGAACTGTTACCAATTTCCTTCCTCAAAATACTGCGGCACAGGCTCCTTTCGAAGAGTTAAAAATGTAGGCTTCAAAGAAATGGTGCATATTCTTAAAGCTGTTAACTGACCTGCAGACCACACCTTACCTTAACAACACGTATTTCAATTTTTTTGCAAACATATCTGCTCACTCTATCCTCCAAAACTCCCAAATGAGTTGATAACTTCTATGATAAATACATGTATCTACGATAAATACCCGTGTCATATCCTTTTATTGTATCTGTTTTACAGGCAAATAAACTGAAATAAAGTGCATCTTGCCCAAGGTGCATAGATTTAATAGCGGACAATGAAAAAGAAAAATGCATCTTACTTCGCACTCTTTGGTTTAACAAACGATTTCACTAAGATTTGCCAAGGGACCAAAGAAAGATCTTTATGGGCAAAAGAAAGTGAGATTCTCCTAATGAAAAAGCCTGTAGATCATCTTTACTTATCTTACACCAAAGACTAAAATATCAGTAAAACATTTCTGGCTTCACTTTTACAGCTACTGTTGTCACCTTTATCAATGACAACTATAGATAATTAGTAACTGACAGAAAATATGACAGCACTTTGAATTAATAAGACTCAAAGAATTTTACCTTGGGCAGTGTGAGGCTGGTTTTTGAAATGGGCACAATTGTTCCACTGTTGTTTCACAGGTGATAGCTTGAACTGAAGAAAGTAAAACAGAAATGAATAAATGTGTGCCATTTAGAAAAAACATAACTCAAAGTAGTACTGAGTTTACAAGAAATAAATGCTAACCTGTTACTTTAGAGACAGTGAAGGAGTTAGCAGACTGGTATTTTCTGAAAAAGAAATAATAGGCATAGTCAGTAAGTAACATCTCTCAATGATTTCTTCTAGTGAGAATTGTTATTAGAGAATCTAGAAAAAACCTCAAGACATTGTCCCCAATCAATTTTAACTCACTGCACCCCCTCTCCGCAGTTGTGAATCTATTTATTGCAATGACACATTTACTTTGTATTCCCAGTGAGTCTGTCTGAAAACCAGGAATGCATCTTAAACTCTTTCAGTAATTTCATTTGCTAAGAGAGTAAGTGTGCTAGGAACAAATTACACAATCTATTTGTCCCTCAAAATGTAGCAACCAAAATCTGTGGCTGAGAATTGCTCACAACCATCCGTCTACCAGAAGAGATCATTCATTTCCTCCCAAAGGTTCATTCCTACAAACAGCTCCAACACTGAGAGTTTCTCCTGGCAGCCTTTTTGAAAAATTTCATTAAATTTTACTTTTGGATCTTGTGTCTATGTTTATGACCAGTGTCAATATAAACCCAGTATAAAATGGTCTGTTTTTCTCAGACAGACTCAGTACATAGGGTACTCAGATGTACCTGTTTCCTGTTGTTATATAAAGTCAGGTATATACATTCTGTTGTTACATTACAATTGATAAACACTTCTATTTTACTCCTCTTTATCTCCTATTTTACTCCTCTCTTACTCCTTTTTTAACTCATTCTAACATTTTTCATCTGTAACAAAGAAGCTGATGATGCTTTTGGCACCCATAAAGTTATTTCTTATTTAAAAAAAAACCAAGGAACTGATTCCCTATCCACCTTTGCAGCAAATTACTCCTGTGTGCTCCATAGCACTGCAATTTGTATTCAGAAACTGTTTGCTTGCATTGGTTTATTTAGTAGTATCGCCCACCAATTTCACATTTGCTCATTTATTGGATTCCAATTTGCTTTCATGGAGTTAGCTCATACTTCTGTTGCCCTAGCATTGTCAAACACTGATATGGGAATACTTCACTGTATTCTATTGTTGATTAGCTTGCTGAGATATTGTTAAAAATGGTATTCTATACTACAAAAATGCAACAGTTGAAAAAACATCTGTATTAGCAATCCTGATTATAAATCAAAGGAGCTGAAGATTAGGAAATTTGCTGCATGTTGCACTGACATTCCCTTTTCTGCCTTTCTGGTTTGCAATATGCACTAGAGGTGAGATCCCCTTCATTTCACCTATTCATTGAATAGATACATAGTTTATGCAAGGCTCCACCTAGAGACACTGGTGATAGTCAGGTAGCTGCAAGGGATCCCCAGCTTTATTGATGGGCCTTTCGAAGGTTGAAACTTTGGTAAACCATCTTTATTTATCTCAAAGACTTTGATTTATATACTGACTTATAAAGCTGATGCCTGATCACAGTATTTTGTAAATTCACTCTAAAAGGTGATGTCCTAAATACTATAGGACATTAATGAAGAATTATGTCATCTGTGCGCACACATTGAAGCAGGAGTTTCCTGAAATATACTTGTAGATAGGAAGATATAGATTTGGTCCTTTAACAGTCTTTTATGTATAAGGCATCTAAATTTTTTTTTACAATATCTGAATCACAAAACCAAAACCAAAATGGCCATTACTGTTCAGCAATGATACAATTATCCATGCCCACAGTGAACAAAATCAAGTGTTAACACCTCACTCTGAGTTCTGATTCTCAGAGGATAGGTGCTAAACACACTTTGTAGACTGGACACCTGTACAGTTTTGTCTCAGATGGCATAGAAACACAGAGATTTCAAGTGATGGGAAATCAATTCCTTCTAGTTTGAAGATTTTCTACAGTTTAACTACTCCTACATTTGTAAGAAAGCTGGCTCCTAGTATGTTAGTATTGATATAATCAAGATTTACTTCTCTCTTTGTCTCAAAGTATTTAAAAAAGAGAGATTTGTCTGTATCTTCATTTTTAGGGGGGGTAACTTAAACCACAGTCAGCTCATCAGATGACCCAAAGAAACTGATATCAATGCCTTAAGTGCTACCCAGGTAGCCCAAATTATAGGCCACTGAATTTAGTCTACCTGGTCAGTGTTTTTCTCTATCCTGGATTAGGTAAATCTGTTGAAAAGAGAAATTATGAAAGGCGTCGTAGCATGTGGCATTTGTTTGCACAGCACAGAGTGAGAGCACAGCCTCTAATGATTACCTATCTCCTTACCCTCTGGTTCACACCTGAGCCAAATATATCACTCAGCAAAATTCTGTTTTCTTTCAGTTCGATATTACCCATACATTAACTGTTACACACATACTACTATTACACATATACTAACTATAGACAGAAATAAGGACAGCAATGTACATCTCTGCAGAATACATTAAGATATAGTGAAGCGTAATTTGCAAATACTAATAATATCTTAGATTCAAACATACTGATATCAATGTTGTCCTATCATTGGATAATTACGTAAGGAAACAGCCAAGTATTCTCCACTTTAATACACTGTTTTTCTGGTTTTTCTTTTAGCATGTCAACAAGTACTTGGACCTGTTTTCACATACCAGTCTTAGGGCAAGCACCTGAACAGTGTAGTACACCTCCAAATGACACTTCCACAGTATGCGATATTATTCCATCACTGGCCAATGCAGAAATTGTGCAAAATATTGGCGCAAAATATCATATCTAAATTGTGGAATTGTGATGAAACCATTAAACATACAGGAAGAGGTGTATTTTCTACTTGCTTCATATTATTCATATGCACAGTACAAGAGGGTCACTTCCAAACACAAACTTGAAAGATTATTGCCTTGGTAGCTGTCATAGATTACTATGTCCATGGGCCAACCCTGGAAATATTACCAGCTTTGTCCAAAACATGTTCAGTGCCAGTATGTACTAACGCTTACAAATGAATTAACTGAATACTCCAAATATTGAGATTATTCAACTACAAATACTAACTTACTGCCCAAGTGATTTTGTAAATTATTTCGCATCATTATTGCATCACTTTTCTGTGCACCATTAGACACTGGCTAAAATTTCAGAATGGATACAATACCTGTATATCCACATGCCTTTTTATAGTATTTTCATATTCTTTATGGTAAAAAGTATGAACAAAATGTTATTACGGTGATATATTTTGTATGAAATAAAAAGAAACAGGTGAAAAACTTTCCATACATTTTAAGAAAACTTACCCAATTGACTGAATGCCATTTCTGTAGGACTTGATAAAGTAATTTTTCCTTCCTTGCCTAGTGACATCAACCCAACCACCTTCATTGTCTAGGATGCCATAATGTATGGCAGCTTTACAAATACTGGATTGCTGAAAAACAGAGCAGGAAAAGCAGTGCCATGTCAGACAAAGCCACTATTTCACATTGTAATTTATTTGTGAAAAAATCAGGTTTTAATTACAATGTGTCATTAAAAACTTGGTAGATAATCTATTAAGTTCAATGTGGTCTATGTAGGTATTATTTCAAATTAAGAAAACACCACTTTGCCTTACTCAGAGACAAACTATACTCACTTACAGTATATTGGTCACAGTAGCTGTTATTTCCTATAGTGTTTTTCAGTTCTAGAGAGTAAATTATATATTTTCAGCTAGTATTAAGCTTACACAAGTAGGCCTGCCTTACTGAAACAATTTACATGAGTATACCCACAAATTGCTGTTTTTCTCCTTAAGTCGCACCTTCACGTATTTACACCCAAATATGCAGACACAAAACTTCTATTTCTGTGCATGTATAAGAAGTATGAAATACATTTGGACAGTACACGCAGAATAGCAGATACAAACTTAGATCATCTATCGGCTAATGCCATCTTAAACATTTGGTGTAAGCTTTTATTTTTGGTGAATATTGATAAATCCATTCTTAATATATTTTAACTAGTATTCCAACAGAAAAGAAATTTCATTAAACAATCTACTGATACAAAATCTAATTTTAAAAAGTTTACCATTTCATAATGTACACTTCCAATAACTTTGGCTTTGCTATCCAAACAGCCAGCAGGACATTCATACCTAAGAAAATAAAACACAACTTGGTCTTAAATCCTGTGATTACAAAAAGGGAAAATATTCCAGCTCACATACAAATATAGCCTTTTATAATAATCTCAGAATGACAACTGTAAAATTTACCATACCTATTGCAAGTTGTTCCTTTGCACTGATCTCTTAGCCTTACTTCACATGAAACAATCTGAGCTAAAACAAGCAAAAAGCAATTTCACTGCAATGAATTCAATACTATATAATTCAAATTTGTTGACCACTTGCAAATCAGGTAAATTCCTTACACATTTGCTGTGTGCTTATTACTTCATTTTTCTCACTGTCATCACTGCCTGTGGAGCCTGAAGGTGAATGAGTTCTCGGCCGGCTTTGCGCCGTTGCATCCTGGGCTTTGGATCGCTGCCGTTCAATCTCATTGGTTTCCTCTTCTGGTTCGTGGGGAGAATAAGGCCTTTCTGAATCCTCTGTTTCAGAAAACGGGCAAAAAATAATCTCTCAGGCAAAAAAGTTCAGTGTTTGTGGAATGTAAATTCCTTACTATGTTTTGGTAACATGGCTTTGTTCTCAAAAAATGGGGGATGAATACAAGCAAGAAAGCAAGGAAAACTTCCCACTGCTTCATAAGATGAAGACCTCCAGCTTACCAATACACCTCAAGTATCTTTCTGATGCTGAAAAAAGGTAGAATTTTTCTAGCCCAGGCAGCACAACGGAGGTATGAAAGTGCTCTTAACACTCCTGTTTTAGTATCTTCTTTATGTCATCAGAAAACCAATAGAACAAAGGTCATATTTGTTTTATACATTTGAAGAATTTTACCAAGTTCATAGATAACTTGTAATTAAAGAAGATGATTTCATAAAAACATACTCCTGAAAATGAGGCCCTTCTGTTCATACATAATGAAAATATTTTTGAAATACTCATCACTGAATCTACATTTCTTACTTAAGCAAGAACCATAAGGAAAGTATTTGGGCACATTGGTGCAGCTTTTATGGTCCATATGAATAGATGAATAACTTTCAAAAGTTACTAACAAAAATTGCTAAATTACTTGTACACAGAGTAAAACAAAAAGAAATAGAAGCTTCATAATATGCTGTGTTTCAGTGCTATAAAATATGAATATGAAAATTGTAAGAAGTTAATAATCATCCTAGCTAACATTTTAATTACTAATGTCTTCTAGTCTTGTTCTTGATTTTTCTTATAGCAATGCACATGGCTATGTCTCTGAGATAACATGTTTCCCTATAAACAAATCACAGCATCGACTTCCACTATAATTACAGAAAGGCATACAAATAGCACACAGCGACAGTCTACATCTTTGTGTACTGAAAGCCCTCAATCGGCACTTAAATCAGCAGGAGTTCAGTACATTCCACTCCCTCTGGTGAGGCTCGGCCTCACGTATCATAAGTACATGACCTCATTCATCATAGTAAAGTAGGCCCCTACCAGGTCTCTGGGCACATGCATAATATATTCTATTCCACTATGTTAAAGCATAATGAGGAAAGAAAGCAAAAGAAAGGTTACATTTCTCTGCCCATTTATAGTTGTACTGTTGAAATAGTACATACCTCTGTAACAAAGATTTTCTCTGCAACCTCCTCCAAAACTAGGGGGACATGCGGAACAAGGGCGGCCAGGTTTATAAGGAGCGTGACCCCACCAGTTACCCCTTTACACACACACACACAAAAAAAAAATTAGCAAAACATGCCTTAATAAATGAACATTTTATCATTAAACAGCATTTAGTATGTGGACAAATAAATGATGAAAAAGAGCAAACACTTAGACTATAACATTATTTTGATATACCAAATGCACAAGAAGTAATTGAAAAGTTCATGAAGAAAAAACTGAAGTACTTCTGTAAACTGATGTAAGATCTTTTTAGATTAGCGTAGCACCGTAAGACTAAATTCCTCAATTACATGAGAACAGTCTCTGCTCTCCTAAATGGAATATTCTATAGAATTTTATCTTAACCATGGGCTTCATGTTACACATTCCTTACAGTCACAATAGGTAGATACATTTATTTTTCAGACAAATATCAGACTACAACAAAGAACTCTGATGTTGTATGCTAAAACACAGGCCAGAAAACTGAAGCTCTAGAAAATCACAAGAGCATTTGCTCAGCCAAAGGCTGCCTTGCGAACAATGCTCTACTTTGTAATAGTACAAAAAATAGAAAACCCAGACTGATTTCCTTTCAGATTACTTCCTGGATTATTATAAAGTATCTTGCCCGCTCAAGATATTACCGGGTGTCAGCCTACTTACTTAGGAGAATAATTGCATACAAGATAGACTGCTTTTGGCCAAATCTGTCCCCAGATGTTCATGTTATGACACAAATTAATTGCACAACCAATTCTGCTACTTGTAGCCCAAACAACCTATGGAAAAGGAAAGAGAAAGGCATGTGAAAACTAAAGCTGATTAACATAAAATCGAAACCATCTCCAAACTTCAACATATAAAACTCAAATCACAGAAGTGATGTTATATTCCCCTCTGTTATAAATGGGTTGAAGTGACCTAATTACCACTATCAAAAGGCCATTCAGTTATATCCTTATTAGAAAGAAAAGCATTACCTTGATACAAAAGATATGGCTCTCATTTCATATAAATGGTCTAAGCATATGTTTGAAAGTGTAGCAAAATATTTACAAAACATAATCTGAAGAACTTATTCTTGGAATTACAATTAATAGATGATTGTGAGTTAGAAGAAGTTAGGTTCCTATGCCCTGGAGTTCTCAGCCAACCTAAGGACCCAGAGAAGTTTAGATTGGTTAGACTGAGAGAATAGGTATTTGTCAGCAGTGAAAGGAGGTAACATAAACGATAAAACTATTCAGAAAAAACCTCATACACTGAAAAGACTCCAGTCATGGATTTTAAATGAATATGCTTTCACGTCATTGCAATCTAAGGTGGCTGTGCTCCTTTATTCATCTGTTGAAACCACTTTCATTTCAGATCTCAAAATAATCTGAACGACAAAGGCTGGAACATTCAAATTAGACAAATATGACAGGTGCTAAACTTGTATTAGTTCAAGATAAGCCAACTGTGTAGTTCCAAAAGGATTTATGAGTTGAAAGAGATAGGTACTGTGAAGAATTAGTACCACAAAGAACTAAATATATTTATTGTAGAACTCGCATGTAATGGATAAGTGTAATTATAGGTATTTTTACAGAAATGGTAAATAAGAATATGGAGGCAATTCTGTCTTAAAATTAGATACAATTGTAAATTGTGCTAGTAAACAAACATAATAAGTGTTTAAAAATTAATCATTTTGAAGTTTTCTAATATTATATTGAATATTATACGTGGATTTTAGTATAACCTGAGGATCACATATTTTCCATTCACTGAAAACATGACTGGTTCCCCTCTGGAAAAATTCAGGCTAGATACACAGATTTCAGAAGTACCAAATAAATTAGTTCTTATGCAATTTCAAAATCTTGCTGAAGTTAAAGCAACGTGTTAAAAACTGTGGTTTGATCTGAGGAATTCACCTAAGAAAACCTTTTTTTTAAAATGTGCTGTTTCTTCAGCATATTACAGAAAGGACTACCAGCATACCAGCACAGACAAGATTATACAAAGTGCACTGAGCAGTAACACTTAGTACTGGGTTTTGTGAGCTTTTTCCTTAATCCTGTTAAGGAAGTGATATTTATGAGGATGAAATCTAAAGATTTGTATGACAACCCTACTCTATGTCACCAATACCCAATGCTTGTAACTATGGAGTCTAACAACAACAAGCCCCTTTTGTGCTTTAGTGCTATGGTATATACTGCAAGATCAATATGTTCTACATGTTATACAGCAAACTAACTGGAGGTCTTGACCACTCTTTTCCATAGCCGACAAAAAACAAACCCACCTACATACCTGTGTGTAATGTGTACAAACAGGACCAGAGCATTTGTATGGACAATATGGGTTGCATTCATGAGGATGGGGATACGTGAAATCTCTCACTTCATCATACCATGCTTGGACATGAAATGTTGGAGGTCTGTACCTATGAAAGCCAGTAGTAGTCTGTTAGATCATTCAAAAGTTGTCGCTTCTGTCATTCTACCTTTAAGCAAATTTTGTTAGATTAAAAAACAAATTATAGTATAAAACAGTATCTTAAACTACCTTCCCCAGTGTGCCCCCAAATTCTGCCCAATTGATGGAAGAAGGCTTGCAGGCCCATGCTCCCATAGACAGGTTTCAGCCCACGACTCTGCAGATCTCTCCAGTTCTGTGTCCCATGTCTGAAATTTGAAAGAAAAGAAAGGGACATCTTCTTCGAAATACTTGGTTGGTATCTCTTATTAAAAAAAAAAAAAAAAAAAAAAAGGATTGTCCATTTTTCAAGCTTCTGTTACTGGGGCAGAAGACTGAAGAAAAAAGCGAGACTTGACAATTGTATGCCCCATTTGTGTTACATAAGAAAAAAAATGTTTTCACCAAGAGAAAAAAAAAGTTTTAATCCCTGCACAGCATTCTCTTTAAAAGCATGTGCAGCCATGCTGAAGTGAATAAAAGACAAATATGAAACTGAAAGGCTTAGTTCAACTTTCCAAGCTAAATTAAGTGCATTTTCTGTCTTGTGAGATTTCTTTTTAGTAATAGGCACTTTTCTTAGCCAAAAGGGTATTATCCAACACACTTTCAACATAAGGCTTTATTTCCTCTAAACCAATAGTTTATTTGAAATGAAAGTGCTTTTCTCTCCCTTTTCTATAATCAGCTTTTGTTGAAATAATACACAGTGCAAACACAAAATATGAAAACTAGAGTAAGGTTGTCATTCATTGGTTTTATGGCTAGGTTGGCAAAAAAGGAGGCATTCATGTTAGTAAGAGGCATACTTAGGGCAAGTTAAAGAAAAAGATTATGAAATATTATCACAATTATTTATCCTTATTTTTTATTCTTTAAGGGACATGGAAGAATAGCCTTGTAGCTGAAAGGCAAATGCAAGTTTCTTTCTTTCAAAAGCATACTAAAAACTACTGTTCTTGGAAGAAATTATACCATCCTGTGTATGCAGAGTTTTTACTGCATTAAGCTGGGGTTTACTCAAAGTGGTCCCATTTGTGCAAAGTATCCATACCGCTGCTTGATTTTTTAAATCTCCTGATAGTTGCAGAAGTAGTTTCCAGATACCTGACTCTCTGATACCAACGCTCAGGTTAGGAAACTGAAATATTTCCAGGAAGGAAACACATTTCTTGATAGAAGCTCAATTATTTCATCATAAGTTCAGACTAAGTTTCTTAGAGTGAGACTGTCTTATCTAAATGACAGTAATTCAGTATTTCCAAACCCAAATTCCCATGCAGACACTGGAGATCGTGTCTACAAATTTTTGGCACAGATTAAAGGTAAAAAAATCCTTAACACAGCCAAAGAATACAGAAATATAACAGACAAATTCCATGTGCTAGAATTTTTTTTGGTATTGATTTTGACATGCAGTTTTCACCTTATTAATCAGATTACTCATTAAAAACAAATATGTCCTTGGTTATGTAAGACCACGATTATGTAAAGATGTTAATATCACCCAGTTTAATCCTAGAATATCTGTTCTTGGTTCTCTTCTTCAGAAGACTCTAATACATTGAATTCCATTTTGTCTGTTATTATTATATTATCTGCAAATAAGAAATTTACAGGGTACATTTTGACTCCCAAAATGCAACATTTATTTTGAAAGAATTACTCTAACAGTATTATAATGACAGAATAAAGCTTTTAACCCACATATGGATACAAAACCCACTGACTTTAGGAAACAGTAGGAATTTTCTATTCACCCTAGTGGGCCTGTATTTCAACGTCATAAGCTGTAACATTCTTTAATCTTCATATGAAAATATTCTAATCTTAAATAAGAAAGTTTTATATGATCGCTTGTATAAATCTTTTCCTCTTCCCCTTCCTTGTCACACCATCGTAAATAATTCTTCTTCCTATTGTAACCATTGTAAAAAACAAAGATTAACACACTTCTTCCACATACATATTTTTTTCTCATAAACTGTAGTACAATTGCTTCATCATTCTACAATGGAATCACGAGAACGTAACATTTTAAAACAAATGCCACAAAATATTCTCTTGCAAAGCATCACTCCACATTTTCAACTCTGAAAACAGCAGTCATGGTTAAATGAATTGTACTGTTGTGGGGTCCACGCAACTTTCAAAATATTTTATGTAGCTATTTTAACTGAAATAATGATTTTTTGGAAGATGAGAGCTAGGTAGTCAAGAGTAGCTGCTTGAATCAATTCCTCAAGCTTGTGAAGTAGTTATCTTTAACAAAATTTTCTTTTAAAGACTGATGAAAGCTATGCATGACAGAGCCATCCAGAACTCTGCAAGAATAGCCTTTTGATGAAAAAATTAAATTCATTGTTAATCCTCCTGACAGATGAACACCCACACTCCAAGGTATTGCTGAGATTGGATACTGCCTTCAAAAAAATTCCTTCTTCTTTAACTGTTTCTCTGTCTTCACCCAAGCATAAAATATCGTCTTCACTCCCCACTGCTTGCCCAGCCAGAGATAGGCACACTTCTAGGCCACAACCTTAGCTGCAGCAAAGAAATAATCTTCATGGCTGAGCAGATGGGATGCAGTGAAGCTCTTTGCACGAAGCATAGTGCAGGAGACAGTATCAGCAATGAGGAGCTTGGGGTGCTTGGATATTTTTGCTCTTTGCACAGTCATTCCTGAATCCAGAAAAGGTTGGTATACGAGCTAGAGAGCCAACTCCACTCTCCCCAAGAATGGGTTTGTGTGTACGAGATTATCTCAGAGAGGAATCTGCACAATTAATTAAGGGCAAGAGGTCATAGCTTAAGGCTCATCATGAGGTAATCACCTTATTTATTTTTATGTTAGAGTTTAAATCTGTCCCATTGGTGCTTTCCAGGGTTTTTATTTACTACTGTTTATGGTGAAGTAAGCCCCATCATACTGCACTTTCCTTGAAGCAGCTTCACTTATGACTCTGCTCTGGAGTCCTCTAAGGCAATGATATAACGTCAGCTTTCATCGGTCACTGCCCTTCCATGTCAATCATAATGACAGGTCTAATGACAGATACTCCAGAGAGTCAGCATTTCATGACATATATGAGAGGGACGGAAGGGAATGAAGTAATAGAGACGTTAGAACTGAGCTAATCACAATTTTTGGCAGTTTTCATTGAAAACAAGTAATTAGAGGATTAAAACAAATTTTGTTTCAATTGAAATTTTTCAGTTTTCCTTTCTCTAATCAAAAATTAAAAAGTATTCTAACTAGCATTAACAAGCTAGACAATTGTTGTTTACTAGTGTATCAAAGAAATAAAAAAAATCTTTAAAATGTACTAAGAAAGTCATTATTTAGCCTAATGAGATACATTGTTTTAATTAGCATGGTAAATTTTTATACAAAAATATCTTTGCATCATTTATTCAGTTATCAACTGTTCTCTAAAAATAGCTTTAGCAATCTAATCTTTATAACACTGGAGAAAGAATATGATTTTTAATCTTGACTAATTCATATTTCAGTACCTTTGTAAAATGTCTGTGATACTGTCTCATGGGACCTGTCTCATAAATCAGAATTTAAATTCAAGCATAAAACAACAGGTATCTTTTTATCAAAAATATGCTATAAAAATTCACAGCATACATTTCATAAACTCATTAATTTTGATTTAAGTTTAATCACTAAAATGTTGATTAAAAGTAGTGAATAAAAAGTTTTATGATAAAAATAAACAGAAATCTATCAGTAAATAGTTGCTGCTGTGTAAGGATTGAATTCACCCAATTATACTGCCTAACCCAAACGCATGGTAGGCTGATCAATCAACAGATAACCTCAACTTCAAAATGTTATGAGATATCTGGAGTGAATCAGACGTCAAAAAACCTGCATACATATTTTGGGTTTGCAGCAAATGATGCCACATGTCTTGCTTGTCTCCCTGATGTATGTACGACACAGTAAGTCACTCCAGAACAGTCAGCTGTTCAGGAAAGTCTCTGTGCATGCCATAGAAGAAAGGACTCATTCATTTCTTTCTCAGCCTTTAACACCTAAATCCCTTATTTCTAAAGCCATATACAAAAACTACTTGGCATGGATATTGTGCACATATAGCTAGTATAGTTTATTGTCAGAAAACGCTGCCTATTATCCTGCCAGCCAATGTTTAGTTTGATCCAGGGTTTCTTTGGATGAGAAGGAGGTCATGAAGAAATATCGACCTACAGTACAACTTAAGATTGCTTCTTCTTCATCAAGACTATGTTTGAGTTCAAATGTGTTCAAACATACAATGAGTATTGTTGTTAATGGAGCCAGTTATTTCAAAGCTACTTCAGGTATCCCAGTGCCAAATTGCAGTCCACAGTATGGAGGTACACCAAGTAGATTACCAAGATATAGCTTAATTTATTCTTCATTTTAATTATTTAAGTATTGTTTTGGGGTGTGATGGAGTAAATCTCAAAACCATTACATATTTAGATGTAAAAAATCTGTGAAGTGTAAATCACATATAGGAAACAATCTCTTTAACTGCAGTATTCATCATCCAACTGCCTCATTTTCTCATCAAAGCCACTGCTTCCTGAAGTGTCTGTAACAGAAATTAGAATTAAAATAAAACCTCTCCTAAATTATATCAAATCTATGAAATATTCTGGAAGAAATGACCCAATGTCCCAGTTCCAAAGAATTTCCTAGAGATCCAAGTCACTTTCTTGATTGCCAGAGACTTTCAAAAGAAAATTAAAAGGGGATAAAACACCAATAACCTCCTCAAGTCAGTAAAAAAAGGTAGAAGGGATTAGAAGTTAGTTACTTGGGTCTCCAACCCCTACCAAGACAGAAGCAATACAACACAACTCCAAATCATAATGTAGAAATGAAAGTTTTTCTCAATCTCCAGGATCGCTCTAATGATTTTTAATAAAAAAAGGGGAAACTGATATCCTAATTTCTGATGCAATTCTTGAGAAGATTTTATCTTAAATTTATATCTGACTACTCCAGTGATGCAAAAATTTTACACAGTTGTTAACAACATTATGAACAGGTATGGAATTTCTCAAAACAAATTAAAAACTTTTAAAAGAATTCTGACAGACTGGAATCCCGTATCACAGCTAACACAGAGTAAATTAGCTTAAAGGTATTTTTAAAGGTCATTTCTACAGTTACATGTTGTTGGAACTTAAACAATCCACAAGGTTTCTACTGCTTTGCCAACATGCCTAATCATTGCGTCAGAGACTGGATCAAGAACAGGAAGAAGCTGCTTTACATCAGCGATGCCACCTTCAGTTTTGTCCTTCTCTTCCAGCAGTTACAATAGGAGATCCAAATTTCCTTCCTAAATTAATTATTCTGATTGAAGTTACATGAAGAAAAACTGAGCGTGTTAATTATAAGGACTAGAAGACTGTTAATTTTAAATTATTTTCATACCAGTCCAGCCAAGTTAGTTCTAAATATAATGCATTTTATCATATTTGTTCTGTGTTTGCTCACATAGCAGGCTAAAGGAAACAAACACATAAAATAAACTATGTAACTATATAAAACCTACCTCCTTATGGGAATAGGAGTTTTATTCTTGTGCTCTTAGTAGCATTCCCTTGTTTCACTTACATGATGGCAAGCTTTTGGCTTCAAACAATGAAAGCATGTCCATATACAAAGAAACATATACACATATGTTTTCATGTTTCATTTCATAAAATTCAAAAGGCTTTTGTTCTCCTAGTGTTCCTTTCCTCCTTAAAGCAGTGAAGAAAAAAGATAAAGGCAGGAAAGCAAATGTATAATGAAAGGTTTCCAAAAACACATAGAAAGGTCCATTCAGAGCAACTTACACAATGAAGAACTTCAAACAAATATAGAACTAATTAGTGGATCTTTAAAATGCCAAGGTGCTTGGCATTTTCAAAAAAGCCAGAATGAAAATGGAAGAATATCAAGAGTCACAGCAACATAGGTATTTTACATCCTACCAGAAGTAGGCATTTTTCATGCTTTAACCACAATGTCATTAGTGATATTAAAATTTGGCTACTGAAATATATACTGAGCTGACATAGTTCTGATGCTTTAAACTTAATTCAAAAAGTTCTTCCACAACATTCACCATCATCAGCTGGTATTTTACAGATTTAAACTAAGGACACTTCTAAAACAACTTAATTCTTTGTCCTGGTTTTGGCTGGGATAGTTAATTTTCTTCCTAGTAGCTGGTATAGTGCTGTGTTTTGGATTTAGCATGAGAATATGATAACACACTGATGTTTTAGTTGTTGCTAAGAAGGTTTTATACTAAGTCAGGGACTTTTCAGCTTCCCATACTCTGCCTGCAAGGAGGTGCACAAGAAGCTGGGAGGGAGCACAGCCAGGACAGCTGACCCACACTGGCCAAAGGGCTATTCCATACCATATGGTGTCATGCTCAGTATTTAAACCGGGGGAAGTTGGCCAGGGTGCAGTGATTACTGCTTGGGGACTGGCTGGGCATCAGTCAGCAGGTGGTGAGCAATTGCATTGTGCATCACTTACTTTGTATATTCTTTTACCATTATTATTATCATCATTATCATTATTATTACTATTTTATTTTATTTCAGTTATTAACCTGTTCTTATCTCAACCCATGAGTTGTGGGTTTTTTCACTTTTACTCTTCCGATTCTCTCCCCCATCCCACCGGGAAGGGAGTGAGCGAGCAGCTGTGTGGTGCTCAGTTGCGGGCTAGGATTAAACCAGGACACTCTTTGAAACAATTGTTACAGAAAAAGTTTAAAAGAAATCTCTGCATAGCTATAGGCAAGGATCCTTTTGCTTGATGAAGGATAAATAAACCCTTCAAACACAATTACTTAAAAAAACAGGCGGTTGTTTTGTTTCATAAAAAGGGTGACCATGTCTTTTGAAATGTAGGTGTGTGTGGCACCTGATTCCTCATCCACTAGTTCCATCATTCATGCGCTGACATGACCAGGTTTCAATGAATTTGCACTATCAGATTTCTTTGGTAAATACAGGGTATCGATGGGAGCACAAGAAGATGGAAATGCAACTAGAAAGCTGATTCCCAGGTCTGACAAGCATTTTGACTGGCAATTGTTTGTTACTATGTGCAAGATAATTCAACCTGTTTATCAAGAAAAAGTATTGCTCACATTGGCGGAAAACTATATATGGTCTACCTTTTGGATAAAGGATCATCATGAGGGTTGGCTTTCTACATTGAGATGGAGAGACAGGTAGACACTGAACATATCACCAACTGCTCAGCAACACAAACCTACTTGAAGCTATTCCCTTTGTTTCACAACTCTGTTAGAGTAGCAACAAATGTATAAGGAGTTGCTAGCGTGTCTTAAATTGAAAAATGTCCTTCTACTTTCCAAATACTTCTTGCATTTTTTACTTCCAAGAGAAGATCACTCAGTGATGGTAATTATAAAGACCAAAAGATGTTACCTAGCAATGGGAAGACACAGTGCTACTACAGAGATTGGGGGAAACTAAAGAGGTTTTTTGCCCTTTCATCCATCAGTAGTTGCAACGTCAAAGTGGTTGTAGCTACCAAGTTATGTACCTCTCTTTCCCTCCCTTTCATGTAGATCAAGTTCACATCTGTACCCAGCTTGAGAAATGCACATTGTACTTTTCTGCTTCGGACATAAGAGGGGCAAGACAAGTGCAAATCAATACATACTCAAGTCTAAGAAAATGGTACCATTTTTGTGCTCCACAGTCTCTTCAGTGCTGTAGTTTCTTCCCTGATACTACTGAATGCAGGGTTATCATGACAAATACAGCTTTCTGGCTCATAAACTACATTTTCCCAGTGGAAAATTTTCAAGATGGCCTTTGGTTCACTGCTTTCTAACCTTCTGCATACATAAATAATTGTACACCAAAATTCCAGGAAATAATGAGTGATCACCCTTTGAAATGTGGAATTTAAGTCTGTGAAAACTTGATCCCATTATCTTACTTCTTTACTATATTATACTTAGGCATTGAATCCTTCCTAATTTCAGCTTTCACAGGTAACTATTTATATCCAACAAATTAACTTCTTTTCAGCTGCAGTCCTGCAGACTTTGACTTTATCAACTTTTAGAAGTCACATACAAGGTTTTTACAAGTCATGTACCAGTTTTATAAGTTTATGGACCTGGCTTCAACTAGAAAGACATTAATCTTTTATATTCCAGTCTGTATCTGATGTTTCATCTCTTTGAAATTTTTCTTAGATTTTGGTCCACATCTGCTTTACGGATGGACTACATAATTAAAAAAATACTGGTTTAATTAATCTACAGATGATGGTGTCACCACAAGTCTACATTTGCTCTGTAAGCATACAGGTATACCTTTCTTCTGATTCACACAACTAATTTAGACATCTGGTACATTAAACAGTGCTAACAGCCAAAGGGGCTTGGGTACTGTTATGCTGATAGCTGACAGCTGGAGCATTGAGTACACACATATTCCTGAAGACTGCAGCAACAAGCAACTTTAGACATCTAGGTCATCAAAGGCAAAGGATGATGTTCCTCCTTCCTCCATTATTGCCTACTGGTCTAGTTCCAAGTGGTGGACAGATTCATTAATCAAGACCTTCCTCTACAGAAACAAATCATTTTTTTATTATTATTATGATTTTTTTTTTCTTTTGTGACATTCACAAGAGCATGTCTGTGCTTTGCTGAATAAAATGAAAAACTGAAATATTTGCAGAGATTGCTGAGTGGTAGGGTAGTGATGCTGATGGTAATTTTAGAGATGCTCATTGTGCTTCAGTTTTTGATATAAAAATTTCCAAATTCAGAAGGAGAGAACCAAAAAACAACAAAACAGGCACAGGTAATACTAAGTTTGCTGATAGTCAAGACCAACATCCTGCAAGGCAGACTTCCTCAAGCAAGTGTTATCCAATACTTAATCAAGGTATTCTCTTAGCTTTTAACCTTGCCAGATGTACTCTTCCTAAAACCTGTAGGTCATGCAGACATGACCAAGTTCTCAAGTAATACCCCTCTCTATGACAAACAGTCTTTTCTTCTAATGAAACATGTACATTCAGAACAGAAGACCCAGATGCTGGAAACCAGCTTCTTAGCCATCCAAGAGGACGTATCTTCTTCTGTAACCATCCAAAAGGACATATCTTTCTCTTTAGAAAGCTACCACCATAACCACTTCCCTTTAACTCCTGTATCCTCCTGTGTGACAGAAATGGTCTACATTAACTTTTTAGGTACCATTGCTGTGAAGCATGTTCCTCCCACGGTGTAATTCATCCACACACAAAAACCCTTAGTTCAAGGCTCACTGCCGCTCTAGACTTGATTTCATCATCTACTCTGAATAGTCTGCCGCTGACAAGATGGCATGGTCTATAGCTCAGGTGTTTCTGCTATCCAAAACAGTATAGCCACACAGTAAAACTGCTATTTCAAACTTATATTTGAGCCACTATGTACAGCAGGAGCATTGGTTAAACTTCCAGCCCCTGCAAGCATCTATTTTACAGCAAGAGAAGGAAACATTTAGCTCTACATACTTCAGCCTTACAGTCTCAGTAGGGTTATATACTTTATCTAGTGTCTTCCTGTTTCATCCTGTTTATGCTATTTCTGCTGCATTTCTTAGAGTTCACACAGACCTACTATCTCAAACATTCCCTTTCATGAAGCCAGCGGTCAGGAAAAGATGGTGATCTTTTAGACTGGGTTGCGATACCACCATGACTGAACTCCAAGTGGATTAGTTTGGGGTTTTTTAAATTTAGGTCAGAAATGTGCTTTTGAAATGAAAAGTCCTGATCACTCCCACTCGCTACGCATCACAGAGCACTCTTGGAGTACAAACTGGATCGTTTCCAGATAAAATGCCAGGAGTTGTGGTCCAGGAGTGCATCTAACACTTTGCAGTTGTTCATGGGTATTCAGTCCACACAGATTAGACATAGTTCAAAATAAAAACCCTGAAATGCAACCAGCATGAATGTCAGGTCCGCAGCACCAATTCTTTTGCTCTACAAATCTGCTCCTGTTGCACCACAACACTTGCCAACACAGTCATTGCCTTCATCAGTATCTTGTTAAAACCTAGTGCACCATCAAAGACATTTCACAAAGAAATGGCACTATCAGCATTTCACAAATGTTCCATATATGCTAGACTGGCTGAGGCTAAAACCCAGGTTGCAGATTAAACTGAATGGTAGTAGCAGTTCCTGACTCCAGCTGCCAACTCTTCTTCTACCACAGAAGGTTACAAGTTTTGCAGCAGGGATGTTGCATGCAATATGGATCTTCTGAATGCTTCTGGTTTACAACATGTCACATTAAAATACACCACAACTAACACCAGTTTAACTTTACAGACTGGACTACAAATTGTGGTATTTAACCTCTGTCAACATGGGGTTCAAGTAGCGTGTAGACTGAAACCAATGTTCTGCTTATAGAGGAGCTGATGTTTCAGTGAGGATACCGCAGCTTAAATTATAGCTCAACAGCCAAACTAATCACATGGGGTGGGATTAACCTTCCCAGAATTTAAACAGCCTCAAAGCAGATACCTACATCTGAGCTAATTATCTAAATTACCTTTGCAGTTACACAGACAAATAAGCATCTATAGAGGGAGATAATTTTAGCAACCCACCTTTAATTGAGATAAACTGTGTGTTGGAAATTCTCATTTTTCTCTACTAATTATAAAGGAGACTGGCTCAAATGCAGACATCTACACCACAGACATCAAAAGCTTGGTGAGATGAATCCCACCATTTGTGTTGTGTGAGTGTTAAATCAAAAGAGTACATTCTCACCCAAGGCAGACCAGCATAAGTGAGTCCACCAATTATACCAACTGGTATTGCAACAGAACTGGCAAGCCCAGTAGCTCAAAAAATGTTTTCCAGTAAAATACAAAAAAATACGGTGATAACATTTTAATTGGAGAGATTTTCATATACGTAGGAAGGCAGAAAAAACTCATATGGAATGGGACTATATGGAAAGAAAAAAGAGCTAAAATTTAAGCTCAGTAAAGACGGAAAGGTAAGTACAGTGGGCACCACTGAAAGTAAACATTTACCATGGCATAGTATAAATACTTCATTGCTGTATACATTCTAAATATAGGGAGAGAGTGGTAAAGTAAACACCACAGTACAGTATGGGTATTTATTTACTTTTTAATAGAATCCACTGTATTCTTTAAGACTAATGACACTGAGAAGGAAAAAAAGTAAAGATGAAACATAGAATGAGAAATGCCATGAGCAAATAAGCCAGAAATACACTTAAGAACTGGAAATCAGCTGCATGGCACCAGCACAGAATGACAGAAAGGTACAGCTGAAAATGACTTCAAGAGACTGGTCTTGACTGTAGTCTACCTAGCCTCTTCCACTGAGCGAGAATCATATGTGTATTATCCACATTTTTAAAAATAAAACTAATAACAGTAGTTTCAGAATAATATTTACTGTAATTCTCTTCTGGAGTTTTATGACTGTAAGGGTAAAGAGGATTTCCTTGGTATGCAACCTAAACGTCCTGCCCTGCAATGCTAGCTGATGTTATATTGCCAAGAAAAAAGAAATCACTCTCTTTCCTGTAACAACCTTTATTTATTTTCCAGATTAAACAAATTCAGCTGCTTCATTCCTTCAATCTTCCTCATAAATCACATATTCTGTGTTTATAATCAGTCCCATTAATCTCTTTCATTCTCTCTAGAATGGCTAGACCATTCTTAAAAAATGACCAAAACTGGACATGGCATTTCAGACAAGGTCTCACCAGTTTCACACAAATAAGTCTCCTTTCAAAGACAGCTGCCTCATATTATTTTTTAACTCAGTGCAACTCCTGCATCTTTTTATTGCACTGTTACCTCTACATTTTATTCCTTGTATTTTACCTGTTTGATTTCTTTCTTACTCCATACCTTGCAGTTAAAATTCATCATATTGATTCCGGGCCATTACTTCCACTTGTCAAGTTCTTCTAATTTTGATTGTGTTCTCTAAAACAACCCGAACCTGTAACCATTTCTTTGCTCACACAAGTCATAACCTAAGTGCTTAACCAAAAAGGGACAGGCTCCAACAGCATCAACGCCTTCAACCTTCTGCCAGTTAACAGGGAGCTTCCGTCAATTTTCACTCGCAAAAATGTCGGGGTGGAGCGTGTCAAAAAGTTTCCAGAGTCAAAAATATGACACCTACTACTTCCCTCTGATACACTACGCTGGTTAATTAGTGGGTCAAAAAAAAAGTAAAGTAGATTGGTTTGACAGGATCTCTTCTTGATGAGACATTGGCAGTTTTCATCAGCTTGGCTTTCAGTTATGCTTAGGTGAGGCATTTTCATCTGTACCAAGGCTGCTGAAGGAAGACCATGCAAACTAATGATAATTAGCACACCTGAAAAGTCAATAACTTGCACATGACTCAGATGCTTACCTTCAGTCATTCGAGTTGGAAAAAAATGTGGCCTCTGTCCTAGCCCAAGGTCCCTTACAGCATACAGCAGAGTGACCACAAAAACTCAGGAGTACTGAAACACCAGACAACTCCCTTTGAAAATACAAAGCCAGCCATACAACTAGTACTGATATATCCTTTAAGCACAAAGAAAGGGGATAGCTAAAATTGTTAAACTTTCCACTACCAAGGAAGTTAGGCATCCAGTTTCTGTTGGAGGACTACTGCCTGTCTAGAAATGAAATGGTAAGGACCTTACATGCTACCATGTGGTAGACTGGAGTTTATAGAGCCTTAAACTGGGCAGAGGTCCCTGAACAGACCTTGAAGTTTCACCTACTCTTTTGGAAAAGAGTAAAAAGCAGGAAAACTGTGGCTTTTGCCTGGAAACAGGAAAGCAGTATGAGGCCAAAAATATTGTTCCTGAACACTGAATAAATTGCACCAATATTTAGAAGTATCTCCCTATTACAGTTTCATGTGTTTGAGCTTTTTGTGTTCAAAAAGTAAAACCAGGAATAGGAACCAGCAGACATGACTAATCACATTTAATTCTCTGTGTACTCTAAGCATGTTAAAAAAACCTTGCTGGAATATTCAGCTTTCCAAGGTGTTCTGAAACAGTACATGTACTTTGCTACTTTTTAAAAGCAGCGCATAAAGACTTTCTATTAGAACATGACTAAAAATCATCTATTCACTTCTATATTCCGACACGAATGGAAAAGAAGCAACAGTGTGAAAGCTGATCTTGATTTCTGCATTTTGTCCCTTGTCAAAGTATGAATTACACACATTCATTACAAACAGTATTCATAAATATTTATAGCTAATGACAAATTGACCAGAGCACTGGTCCTTACCTCAAATCCTAGTCATGATTACCACGATAAACTAGCTATGATTGCTTTCATACAGCAGGTTTAGAGATGCTACAGAATTTCCTGGACTTTGAACAGGAATTAGCTGCAGTATCTCAAATATGTGTCGGGGGAATGTTTGCTTTTAAAAGATGACCAGTGTGATTTGACATAAGTGAATTGAACTTACTTCCAGAGAGCACCCATTGATCATATGTGACTTGGCACTACTGTTAGAAATATGTTTAAATAAAAGCTAAAAAAAGAGAGTTGGAAAATGTATTAAAGGAGTACCTGAGCATTTGAAGACCCAACAGGGAATTCAGGACAAATGTATTTTGATATGTATCAGGCAGCCAAATTCTGGATTTCGTGAGTGAAATAGACTCAGTTTAAGAAACTGTTATCTTCCTTCATAACAAAGTAAAAATTGTCCTTCTCTATATGGACAGAAGATAGTCTTCCTAATGAATCACGCTTTTCTAACTATGATAGTCACTCCACTTATGCCAAATCTAAAGTTGAGGACTATATTTATAGATAACAGGATAAATTCATATCTAGCATGTCAATGAAATTATCTTAAGAAATAAGTATTTTTTCTCAATTTAAAAAATCTTAAGTTAAAGAAGATTCCCAGGCAGATATCATGAAGACGACAGGCTACATGGAGTTACTTTTATAAATCTCACTGATTCTTTCAGTGTTCAGTTCATATTTTGTATTTAAGCTCTGATTCTGCTACTACTGATTAATTTTTAACAATCTTTTTGATATGGGGGATGAAGAAGTTCTCTGACAGCAAAAATAAAAGATGAACAGCATCTGTCCTGTATTGTTAATTATTTTATTTTGGGAAGCTCCCTTAAACATCGAGACAGTGAGCCTTTCTGCTACTTCCCACTTTCAGTTTCTTTACTTGGAGTTGCTTAGTTGTTGTTGGCATTACATCAATAAAAGTCATACCGTGGACTTATCCACTTGCTTTCTTGGCCACTTCACATTGCACAATCTTTTGCTAAAACTGCCAGAGAGAATAAGAGGATAAGTCAACGTCACAGTGTTCTTTGATGTAGTGTCAGTAGCCTTTGAGCACAGGCAAAGGAGCTGAAGCACTTCCACCAACCTTTGAAGTGGAGCAGAAAAGTGGAAAACCAGAGGGAAAGCAGGCGGATTCACTCTGAAAAGAGCTGCTCTGTTCTTGGCACCCAAAGTGCTCTCCAGCCACTTAAGGGATTCCACAAACCAAAGTCCTCTGCTCGAAAGGAATGGGAATTGTTTTTAACCAAGCATCCCTGAAGAGTTTTGGCAAAACGGACAAGATACACTAAACAGAAACGTGAAAAAGTTTTGTCACAAAGGTCTAGGAAATTTAACAGGGATCTTCTATTCAGCACAGAAAAATTCACCAAAATGTGTAAGCCCCCTACAAGGCCTTCCTTTATGTTTCCTAATGCTGTTTAAATTTTCCTAAGTATACTACAGACAAAAAATCTCAGCTGGGAGCTGACAGATACACATAGAGAGACAAACTGCTACATCCAGACTTATGCAGATCATAGGATCTAAAGGCATCACAAAATAGCCAAAAATTTATTTCAATCCCTATTCAGTCACTATGATGGTATGAACAACGTTTTACTATTATCTATGCAAGAGCTCTAACTGCTAGTGCGTTCATATGATCCAAAGTCCAATGATCCATATTTAAATACAGCAGGAATTTGCCTGAGGAAAAATTAAGAAAAATCAAAATGAGAAATATTTACAGTTGTTCTTAATTTTCTTCTTCTGAAGTCTTCATGAAGTTACTGAAATGGACAGGCAAGCCTTCAAGACTCCCAAAATATAAGGCCCCACAGAAGTCACAAGTCAGTCATGGTTTTGAAAGGAATTATATGGTATCAGCACTTTCAACACATCACTATCAAGGTTTTCAAACTAAGACCTTCAGAGGTATTATACCAACACAAAGTAAGAATAAATATATTTCTTTTTTCCCCCCCTGTGAACAAAATATGGATCCAATACTACTGCCAGATACACATCCATAATTGTCCCTAAGAACTATGCAGCTATACCAAATAAATTATTCTAATCTGAACTTTTTAAAAAGTACCTCTAGAAGATTGTATTTTCTTCACAAGGTTTGCAAAATAAAACTTTACAGAAGCAAGACACAGGCTTTGCAATGACATCCCTAGCATTTATCGGCAGGATCTGGCCAAAAGAAGACTAAAAATAATTAAAGAAGTAAAGACTTCCTTGCCCTAGAGGACACTGATGTTCTCCAGTTACAGTAATCACAAAATGCAGTGTGTGGCTAGGTGCCAAGAAATACCAGGTTGAAATGCATTGCTATCTGTCAAGCCAGGAACCTAAACACTTTTCAGTACAGCAAAGGCACATGCATGCAATGAGGATCTCACATGAGCTATTTGACTTATTCATTTGTTTGGGAAAATATGTATGAAATCAAGGAATGAATAGTAAAAGAATGGTTTAAAATAGAATGCATTATAAATTCATTAAACAAAATTGGTTTTGTAAATTTTATTCTTGGTGGGTCCTTTTATTTTGCAGAGTACAACTGTTTGGAATATAAAGGAACTAACGACTTCCACTATCCAAATAATAATGACTATTTTTAAAGTGTTGACCGTAATACCCATGAAAAAAATCTCAGCTTTCATTAATACGTTCAGATTTCTTAAGGTGCAATGTTGCCAATCAAATTATCGGGGAAAAAAAAGTTTTTGCAAATTCAGTCCATGATACACAAATAACGCTTACAAAAAAAAAGATCAAGAGGTTAGGAAGTTGTAGGGTTATGGTGCCTAAGACAAGTTTTTCAAGTTTTATTAACACTTTACAATCTAGTAAGAATTTATTAATAATGCAATAAAACCCTTTCTAACTAAATAACATAGAATAAGGCCTTCCACATCAATCCAGTCTGAACAACAAACCAATGTACTGGTTTCCTGATTTGGTCACAGTCTCTTGTACGATACTTATTTAAGGGTGGGATCGATGGCAGGAGAGTGCATAAGGTTGTCTAAAGTCAATCTGCCAAATAACAATCTTAACCACAGAAAGAATGTATTGCCTTATATATTCCAAGACTGTTACACACATTGACAAGTATATGACAAAGCACAATGGTTCCCGTTTTTATCTTAAAGGCTTGGTCTTTGCCAAGGGAGGCTGGGCAGGCACAGACAACTCCAGCACAGTAGAGGAATAGGCAGGGACATCAGAGCAGCCGCAGAGCAGCAGAGTCACAGCAGCATACTGCTCTGGTCAGACTGACTACTGCCAGCAGCAGTTGGCTTCAGTTTTCAGTACTAGCTCAGACATCTCTTCCATACAGATGTACCCCAAGTGTGTACAAGGTGTGAAGGCCATGCTGGTGTTAATGGCCCAGGGTGGGAAATGTAGAAAGCATGATATTTTATACAGTGCTCCGATAAGCGTTGTTTGGGTGCTTTGGAAGGGCAGCAGGGAAACGTCATCCCTGTCTGCTCTCTTTCCAGTGCTGTTAAATTCTTGTGCACACCAAAAAGAAAATGTTCCTTACTCCTTTCTTTACTAGGAAACAATTGTGTACAGCATATGGCAGGATAAATATATATACACTATACATCTGCCATACATTTTCATAATAAACTGTTCATCATAACCTCAAGAAAGATTTTCTTCTTTTTTCTATTGAAGTCATAATGTTGTCAATTCAAAAACTCTCTCAGCACTGAAGGAAGAGGTCTAGGAAAGAATGATTTAACATGCAGTCATTAGGTCATATAAGGCCACTGCAGAGGAGTTAAATGAACTTGTTGGACTGCTGTTCCCTACAGAGGAGCTTACGCAGGTTCTCACGCCAGAATCCTTCTATACGGAGAAAGAGAGAGAAGGCGAGTCAGAGGATCCATATCAGACTTAAGAAACATTAGATGAAACTGAAAATATTAACAGCATCAAATTGCCAGGACCAGACAATATCCTTCAAGAATCTGGAAGAACTTGATCATGAAACTTCTGAATTACTATGTGGTACACAACCTCCCTTAAAATGGCCTCATTACCACAGTAACAAAAAACAGCGCGTGGGTGTTAATATTTTAAAAAGCTTCCAGTAGATCCTGAGAAACTGCAGACTGACTTCCATTGGGATGATTTAATAAGACAAGTTAAAAAACATACTAAATATACAGATAATATGAATTCCTCCCAAATATATTAGGCTTTGAAGGTGTCAACAACATGTGGAAAAGGGTTAAGTGCAGGAAAGCTTCCTACAAAGTTCCTAAGTTATTTAAAAATTAATAAATGAATAAAATTAAGCTATCATGAGATCAAGAAAAAAGTGATAAAAGACAGAAAACAGATTTAAGAATACAAAATCATTTTTCAAATTCCCTGCAAGATGTTTCCATGGTCCTCTGCTGTATATCTTCTTCACAATAGCCCAAGAAAAGGGAATGCAAGATGGTATTAACTACTTAAGGTAGTTAAAAACAAGATAGGAAAATAAAAGATAGAGATAGGAGACTCACTAATACCAAGTGATTGGAAGACAAAATGATAAATAGCATTCAGTGTGGACACATGCAAAATAACGAGGACGTTGCTGGAGATTACACCAACTATAACATGGACTGTAGTGTAGTAAATGACCTCTTAGCACATTGGAAAGATCTGGGAGCCATTGTGAATAGCTCTATGAAAATGTTGGCTTTAGTTTAGCCACAGTCAAAAAGTAAAAGAATGTTAGAAATTATTAGAAAGTGAAGAAAAAAATACAACTGTATCAATTTGCAGTATGTCATAACTATCAACAGTTTGGTTTGTTCCCTTTGAATTAAAAGGAAAACAGAACCACAGTAGACAGAGAAGGAAACAAAATAAAATAGCTTTTCAGATAGAACAGTTTTCAAGTAGGAGGAGTAGGACTCTTGAGCTGAAAAAGATGTGACCACTGAGGAAATTATTATTTCTCACAATAAAGAAAAACAAGGAGTCAAATAAAAGAAGAGGTTTAAAGCAAAAAAAGTGCTTTTTCGCACAGTGCATAATTAAATTTAGAGCTCTGCAACTTGATGCTATGGATTCAAAGAATACGAATGGACCCAAAGCATTCAGATTCATAAAAGAAAATTCCATCTAAGATTATTGGAAACAAAAAGTACAACCACAGATTTAGGAAGTCCCTAAGCTGCTGTTTGCTGGAAGCTGGGGGGTTTCATTGCAGACGTTTCTCTGTTCACATGCTCTATTCTTATCCTCTTACCCTAGGAATCCATTACTGCTCACCACCAGAGCCACAGTACTTGGGAAGATGAACTTTTCATCTGGTAAGTTCAGCCAGACAACCATGAGAATGTTCTGTTCATTAGACATATCTACTGTGAACCTTACGGCAGCTAGTAACTTTAGGTCTCTGCACTGTGATAGCCCAGTACCCTTTTTCTTTTTCAAGGCATAAGAGGAGAGTGTACAGCTGCACAGAAAATCAGTAATTCAACCTTTTTGGTTTCCTTTTTTTTTTTTTTTTTTTAAATACAACCAACATCTTATATGCTGGAGATCATCCTCAAAAGCTTTTGACCTCTGCACAACTTAAACCAAAATACGGCATTAGCCCTGTGGTTCTCTCTCTCCCCTTCATCCCTCCCACTCCTTAGCTATGCATTCCCACCTTCTTCTTCAGCACTGGTACTCACCTGATTCAGCCATGCAAAGAGCCAGTTTCATGACTCAGACTGGAAAAAAAATTAAAAAATTAAATTGAAGAAAATAAAACCTGCTTCTTTAATTACTTGGATCAGTCTTATCATCAACTCAGATACGTGCCAGTGGAGGCACAGGACAGAGACACTTCAGCCAGAGCCGCCTGCTAGGTTAGCTTAGTTGTTATACACTATCAGTGCAATGAGAGCATGCAGCCCCCACATACTTTCTCCCAGCTCCTGGCACTCTTGGAGATCTTAAACTTCTCAACTCTATGACAGACTTCTAGAGAGACACATGTGTAGCAGTGAGGCACCTGGACCTTGATCACCTCCATTTGGATTCAGTAAGACATGTAATTTCACTTCCACAAGCAGAGCTAGCTCTATTTACAAGGAAAGGTTTTAGTAGTACAAGAGGCAGCTTACAGTGACATGACTGTGCCCATAGCAGGAGATTTTTTTGCCAGCATGTCTATACTAATAAAGCACCCCAAAAGTAGAGAAAAGTATTTTAGCTGTACTTTCTAGCTCCCTAAACATCAGGCAAATGTTTAGAGGGATTGTTTCCCTACTCTGGAGCACTGGAACTCACCTTTGGTAAGACCGATGTATCACCGTGCAAGGATTTTTTTTTTTAGTGGTATGGGTCTATCTGCTGAAACTTTTTTTTTCATTAAACATCCCCATTTATCCCCATCCTTTATTTTACAAAAAATAGCCACGTACAGTTTTAATTCTATCAATACTTGGGTGTTTGAGCTTTCTGGCATGCACAAAACTGATCCAAGGATCACAGACTGTGATGGTGTGCTTCCCCCGCCCCCGACCTTTATCTCCTGCAACCCTGCTTAGGTGATAATCACCAGTGCTGATTGTAATGGATGCATCTGGTCCCCATTGGCTCAACGTGGATTCAGGAGACAGATAACAACACAATAGCCTATTGTGCAATGCACCCACCAAAGAAACTAAAACCTGTGGTTGGCATGCAAATATGACTATGGGTCAATCATCTTATCCCCCATAAACAGTGAGCAGCCCCAGAGCCCTTTGAGCTCTCCTGCAGGGCAGCGGGCTGCATGCCAGGACCTCCCCTTGAGCAAGGATGCCTCTCAAGGTTACTCCTCGAGGTTGAGAGATTCCTTGCCGCAACAGATCCTCGGTAAGTGACTAACAGCATGCTAAACTTTGGAATCTTAGCTAAGTGATATAAAGGATTGATTGCGCACATATAATCCTTTAGACATAAACCATTGACCAAGTCTGGGACTAGGACTGGATCTAGCCGCACCTAGACTCCTCTCTGAGAAGGAGTTTAGAAAGCAAGGGGATCTTTTTCCGAACCTCATGACTCAACAGGAGGGTCTCCCTAACAGTTTTGTCTGACCCTGTCCTCTATGCAGTAAATAATCAAGTGCACCTCGCCATCGAATCGTGTTAAAACACTGTCGCATTGAACTTTGTTAACTCCCTATTCTGTATCAATAAACTATATTTTTACTTCTCTCTTGTGAGTGAAGTGCACCCTCACTCCATCCGCGACACGGACCCATGGAAAACCAGATCTAAGAGTGCTTATTTCTTTATCCAGAAAAGTGGAACTTGTCCATCCTATTACTAATATGCATCTAGAAAAATAAAGTGACTACTAAGTGTCAAAACAGGCATTTGTTTTAATTATGGACAAAAAGCTAGCGGTAATAGTTATACAACTATATCTGTCAGAAGTTATGAAATGATATAACGGAGTTGGCCTCTGTAATTTATTTCTTGCATATATGCACTATGATAATGACCAGATACTAGTTTTTCCAAAGGAATCTCATTGCACAAAACAAATCATGATTCCTTAATGATTTACTATTTATTGCTCCTTCTTTGCTGTTCACTCTGTGGCTCCACACATTTACAATTTTGTACTCAAACTTCGCTCTTATTAAACAATAAAACAGCCCTGATTCCTTTATGACACTTTGTATAGAAAATATGGACAATCACACAATCACAAAGTGTATCATAAAAATGTATGTGCAAACAATCAGAAATCCTATCATTTCTTCCTTCTGTTCAAGCAGCGGAAGGCTCCCGCTGTCTCCTAACCCATCCTCTCTTGGTTCCCAATATTGACTCCTGCCTGCTTCCTCCAGGTACAATCTCCCTTCCTGCTCACTCCCAAGCTTAGCCTTTTTAAATAGACTCTTAGCAAATTTCTGTGCTCTTCACCTCCCTCCATAAACTCCTGCTCCGAATTTTTCTCTGCCCAGAGAGTCACCATTCTTCCCCAAACCACATATATTCATCAAATGCTCTTTCCCTCCATACCACTGATTTCTCAACACCTTCTTGACCAGACTCAGCCTCTCCCCATGCCCTTCTCATGGGTCCCTGTCCCTGAACATGTATCCATCCCTTTGACCAGACCCTTTACACAGACCCTTTGCATTCACAAATCCCAAACTCTTGCCCATCCCAATCCCTGATTCCCTTGGATATTATGCCAAAATTGAATCCCACTCTTTTGAAAGCTGCTGTCCTGTTCTGAATAACAGGACATAAGAATATCTCCTCGACATTAAAATTGGGTAATCTCTTTTCCATGCTACTTGTACTCTGGGTCAGGGGTCATTGGGGAACACAGGAAAAACAACAACAACAAAACCAAAAACACTTGTTCCAGATGTAGACCTAACACAAAGTTTGGGTCAAATTATGTGCAGTGCAGGAGGAATCTTTGAATAATACAGCTGTAAAAAATCTAACTCCAATGAGTACATCTAAATTCTACTTTCCAAGACATGTAACACAGGCAAATGTAGAATGCATTTAGGAATGGAAAAAGGTGCATAACTAAAAATCAAAGCTACCCTTTTGTAGCGTCACAGGAAAAAGTTTTGTGGTATTTTAACATGGGAAAACAATACAGTCTTCCGTATTCTCATTGCACAAAAAGGCTGGACAGCTTTTTCTTAAGTTTTCCAGAAATAAATCAACCTGAGTTACTGGGAACAAAAAGGTAACCCATATCATAACAAGGTCTGAAAAATTCACAACAGAAAACAAAGTTTAAGGATATGTGCAGACAATTGTAACTGAAAGGGTTAAAGGGTTTCAGATATTATCATCTCTTTGTTTAGAGGTGGAATGTGGTAGCTAATTCTCTGACGGCTCTTAGTAACACTTATATAGGTAAACTGAAGTTAAACTACTTTTATTGATGGTTTAAGCAAGCATGGTTTCTCCAGGACACATATATGCTCAGTTCAATCAGATCTCCAAGCTGAGAGACATCTCTCCAAGCTGGGAAAGATATTTACGTCTTGAAATGTGTTAATATGATCCTCTGTCATAACCTTACAATGGAAAGTGTCAGGAAACCTGTGTAATATTTGGTATAAACAACGCAACCTATAGTAATGCTATTTCTCTGGTGCCTGGACGGATAAATAATACACAGTGTGGACACAGGAAAAAGATTTGAGCTTTTCTAGAGAAATAAGAATACAGAAGAAAAGTTGCCCATTCTTGTCAGACCTCTGGACTTCTTAAAAGCTCTAATGACTTGATTTGATCTAGTTAGCAAGGAGAGACATAGTTAGCCTTGAACCATGGCATAAAATCAAAGTTCAAAAACATGGGAGAGTTAAGTCTACTAATAACAAACCAAACATAGAGGCTTCTTAAGGGAAAAACACAAAGAGAAATTATGTATTACATTATTAATCTGTTAAACATAGGAACATAGAGGACCCCAGTCTAGTAGCACATGCCAACTTAAATAGTTATTGTATCTTGTTCTAGGAGCTTCATTTTGCTTAGAAATTCCATCCAACCTAGAAGCATGGGAGAGAATCCATGTTATTTTGAAACTTCATAGTTCAGTACTCTTCTTAGATGGTAACTTCTTAGGCCACAATCAACTATTTTGAGTAATGCAGTTTTGGAAATTGGCCCCTCACACTGAGGAACTGTGACTTAAATTCAGGAGAGCTGTGAGAGATTAAATCCATTAATATCAGTAGAATATGACACTTGATCCACAAGCAGGCATTTTTATCTCACAGTTCACCCCTGTACAAAAAAAAGACAAGTAACAAGTGCTTTAAATGAGAAAACAAGCAAGCTAAGACTGAAAGTATGATGTTTTATAAAGTGACATTAACTATTCTAAGAACATTTCTTTCTGTATGTCGCTATCAGTTTTTCCTTACCATATATTCCATATTGGAAGCTGGTGGATACACCTGACCCCGTAATTTATTATGAAGATCCAAGATACTTTGCATATCACTGTCTGTGATAGCCCTTTTCCCTCTCTGCTTGGCGATCCACCACTCACCATCTTCATCCATGTACTTTTCCAAAAGTTCCTCTAAGAGCGTGGCATTGGGAAGAACCACTGCAGAAACTGCTTGAGCTATGAATAGCAAGGTAGTTACTCTGAGCCATTCCTGTACTACATACTTCATGATGAATGATCTCAAAATGCACAGGAGTTAGCTCCAAGACAAAGTCTTTCTTCCAGGTCTGTTGGCTGTAAATGCATAAGAAAGAGTAATGTAATTTGGAGGTTGAAGTACCGGCCTGTATGAACTTACTAAGCAACAAAAGTCAAACTGTAGCTTGTACAGAGTTTGCCACTGTTGTTTTAGACGGAGAAACTGGGATACTACTTTTTTTTACTCTAATAAATATACACTGTTGGTTTGGGAAGATAGCTTATCTTCAACCTTACGAACTTCAGTTTGTTCAAGTGGTTTTATATAGTACGCTGGCATGCACATTTCACTGCCTGCGTACATGAAAGCATGCTTTTCATATCTGCCTAAAAGGAGCCAAACATCAGTGAAGATTAGACTGTAGAAGAGGTCTTCCAGGATTGGAATTTAGGACAAAAAAAGTTAAAAGGCTTGCATTCATTGCCAAAATGCGAACTGAAAAACACAATAAAGTTGCTATGAAATATCCCCTCTTGATGGATTTCAAAATATGACTTTGATTAAAGCTTTTGTTTTATGATTTCCAAAAACTTAACAAAACTAAAGGTAACTCGGCCACGAAAATGGGGGTAGATGGGGTTATATTCTATTCACCAAACAAAGGAAAGCACAGATAACTCTCAGAAGTAGTACCACTTCCAAGAACACAACATTCCAGCACCGCCTATTACATGATCGAGAGCTTTAGGTAGGAAAGCCATGGTCACTCCCTCACCCTGGGTGAAAAAGCGTGAATCCCGCCACACCGACCGCGCTGGACCCAGCCGCCGGGAGGGAAACAAAAAGAGGCGAAGGGGGCAGAACCGGTCTCTCCCCAACGCGCCTCCGCCGCCCGCAGCCGGCAGCCCGGCCCCGCTCTCCCTGGGGCAGCCGGCCCCGAGAAGCCGCTCCCCGCCCGGAGCGCCCCGCGGCCGCCGGGGCCTGGATGCCGCCGGCCCCCGTCCTCCCCCCGCCGCGGGGCGGATGCTGCGAGGAGCCGCCGGGCGCCCGCCACCAACGCCCTTACCCCTCCGGCGGCGGCTGCCTCCTCACTCCGCAGCCAGCTTCGCTCCACCGCCCACTTCCTCGCCAGGCCCGCGTCGGGGCCGGGGGGCCAGGCACGGCCTCGCCCCGCTCGCTGCGGCGGGCAGCCGCGGTGGGAGCGGCGCGGCGGGCGCGGACGCGACCAGCAGCGGAGTCGCGGCGAGGGGCTGCCGCCGAGCGCGCCGCCGCCTCCCCCGCCGGCCTCCGGGTCGCCGCCGCCCCGAGGAGCTCCGCGCTTCTCCCCCTGGCTCCCGCCCCGCCGGGCATTTATCGCGGGCGGCGGTGACGTGTGGCGGACACCACTCCCCGGCACCCCGCGGGGCGGGACGCGCCGCGCTCCGGGCACCGCGCCCGCCCCCGGCCCCGGCACCCGCGCCCGCACCGGCGCCCGCACCCGCAACCGCACCGCCCGTCCTCGCCCGGGCGGGCGCGGGAACGGCCGGGGGCGGCGGAGCCCGCACCGGCTCCCCGGGCGGTGCCTCGAGTCCTGCGGGCAGCCAGCGTTGGCCGGGACCTCTGCCTCCTGCCAGAAGCTGGCCTCGGTCCTGCAAAAGCTATCGCCTAGAAACGGTCGAGGGGGGCCCCGTCCCCTGCCGCCTCCATGCGTTGGTGGCTGGCAAGAGGATGCTAAGCCAGCCTGCTCCTGCTGAAACACAGCAAAGCGAAAAAGATGGGGGTTCACACATGAGCTCCGCAAAAGTCCAGAGCGTGTGAATATGGCTGGAGGTATCAGGACGGGAATTTTACTGTGGATTCAGACCAGCCTCATGAAACTTCTCGTTATGAAGTAGAATTCAAAAGCTTGTAACTACTCATTTTTGTTTCCGGAAAGACTAGGCATCAAATATGCACTTCTTCGTTGTATTTTTATCAAAATCTTCGAGCCTGAATTTTTTATGCAAGCTGATCGGGACAATGTTTCATTTATTTAGTATAATTTGGTACATTGAGCTAACGGCAGGATTGACCAGCTTCCAGTCTTCACAGGACTGCTGTACCAGCTTGCAAAGGTTTTCTGTATTTTCGTTTTCAGAAACTGAGAGGCTGAGGTTAAAATTCATCAGAATCCAGCTGGCTTCAGACCAGCTCTATAAATGCTTCCAAATTTCATGGGCCCAAGAGAAACAATGCCGTGCAAGTAACACACTGCTTCTTATTGTACTCTCTCTTTCTCGGTTTTGGTTATAATTTCCCTACAGACTTTGAAACTAACCTGTCTTGCAGGATGCTATAGGTACTCCGTTACTTACACACCGTGATATGCAAAAATTGTTATGCTCTGTATTGGTTGATCTTTATGACTTTTTCTTTGCAATGCTGGGAAGTGGACTTCTGCACTCAAGTATCAGGCACTAAACTTTTTTCCTAGCAAAACTGTGTGAGGTAAAATGCCACTGTGCAGCTGGATACACAGACTAGATGCGAGTTTTTTCAGGGTTTATGCACCAGGATGCCTTAACATCTGACGCTTTTGGTACGGAAGAATGACCCTTACTTATAGTCTGGTCATTCAAAAGAGTTTGAAGAGAGGGGAAGGAAACCAAAAATTAGAAGAACTTGATACAGTCTACACATCAAATCTGGATTTTTGTAATACTCACATCCCATTTAGCTTGCTAGATGGACTTCCATCCTCTTTAGACCTCTGGTGGCCAAGACGTAGATGCTATATCATCGAGGCACAGCTTCACCATCATCACCTAATAAAGACTATGTGTCATACCAAGCCATTTATTCTGTATACAGGCATAGGTTATTTCATTATAAAGCAACAGAAAAGGTTTACTGTTATAGCCATTAATGGTTGCACACAAGAAAATGAAAAATTCTAAAGCAGTGAAGATATTTATGGGGTTCCCATCAGTCATTGGAAAGCACAGTAGCTGCCCATTTCTGTCAGCATTGGACATCTGCTGGGCTTCAAATAGAATATAGATCAAATTTCACCTTCCATCTTTCATTTTGAGTATTCATCATACTTTTTAGAAAGCATTTGATCATATTTGGTCTTTGTCAGATTGAAGACCTTATTATGTTGTAATGCAGGTTTTAGATTCAATAAAATAAATACTAATACAAAAAGAGATAGGCCTCATTGAAATTGATTTTTTTGTTTACCGATTAATTTATCAGCAAGTGAATAAACCCTTTACACTCTGTGACTGTGCCCTTTGTATTGGTTTATGGCTGTATGATTTGTGACCACGTAAAAGTGTTGTGACTTTGACAAATGATATTTTGACCTATCCACTAATTTTGTGTATATAATTAAGCATAATTGCCTCGATCTGTTGCTTAATCAGCTTGGAGGAGATCCTTTCCTCCTTTTTTGTTATTCTGGATTGGTTTAAACCTCTGACACTGAGGATATAACTGCCATCCATAATTTAAAATTGTTATAATAAACAGTTAAGCACCATTACATCTCCTGAAACTAAAACTATCCTCCCTTCCCAAAGGCACATGCAGACAGGGCATATGCAGACAGACAGATTCAGTAACTGTTTTCTGAATAGCTGTAGCAGCAACAACAACAACAATTGCAACAAAAAAATCCACTTGAAAGAAATCAGTAAGGGGTCACCAGGTACATGCTGGACAAGCACTGAGAATGTGGCACTGAGAAAATCCTAGAAAGGAAGATTTTTAGCCTAAACTTTGAATAAAAAATGATTTAAAGTTTGAGGAAAAGAGTATCTTCTACTGTTTGAGTCTTCCTGGGTTCGAGGAGACAGAATTCCAGCAGTCATTGTAAATAAACAAGGACCTGAATGAAAGATATTTTAGTTCATCATCAATTTGTTTTCCTAATAAAAATAATACACAGGGCCCCCAAGTGTGGATAATTGGGTTCAGAAAGAGTGACACCACCAAGTAAGAAAGACAGAGAGAGAGACTCTAATACATATAAACACATATTTAGCAAATCTGCTAAATTATAAGAGCTGGGCTTTTAATTGAAAACAGAAGGAAGAAGAAAAATCCAGGCCATCTTTCTGTTGATTTTAAACGTCTTTAGTTAATATACCTTCTGATTTGCTGCTTGACATTACAGTATCACAACACTGCATTGGCCAAACAGAACTATTAAAAAGTCTGATCCATTACAGGACTTTGGTACCACTTTTTTCCCAAAAATTAGACCAGTGTTTAAACAGTGTAAAACTGTTTAGTTGTTGCCTGGTCCTGTAGGCAACTCATAATCATGGGAACAGTTTTTGCCAGAAAAACCCACTGTACACCTAAAGTTCAGCCCCTGGAGATGTACATTACTGCGTATATCACAAATGTGCTGACAGGCGCCTAAGCTCCAGTGACTCACCCAAATCAGGGACCCCCCTGCCTACCTGTCCTAACAATGTGGCTAATTGCTCCAGACTCCCACAAAAATGGCCAAGCAGGAGACTTTTCAGGAGACGTGTCTGTAAGGTGGGAGACCAGTTTTCAAATTTAATCTCTTTCTGATGTGGAGCAGGCTCTTGAATGCTCCTTTGCTGGAACCTAATATGCCCACCATGTTGCTGAGCTGTCTGATTTGATTTTGCTTTTGGTGGCTTTTGTTTAATCTGTTCCATTTTACAATTAAATATACATAGCGCTAGAAACCCCAAATATATTCATCTGTAAGGTGGTGGCTGAAATGGAGGAACTGTGCTCAGAGCCTTGCTTTAAGCTTTTGCCCAAACTGCCTCTGCAGTTTTTTGATTTCCTGCCTGGTCAGGTTTAAAAGACTGTCTCAAAAGGCTACTGGCAAGGATAATAAATGAAGTAAAGAGATGATGGGTGTTGGTATTTGTGCTATTCTGGGTGTGGTGCAAAACCTTTATTCAAAACAAAATTATTCCAAGGTTGCAAGATCTTTTGATAGATGGATTCCTTCAGCTGAAAATGTCTTGGCCACATCCATTGTTGCGGACCTCGTGAACTGTTTTGTTCTCAAAAAGCACAGCTGTATTGGTAATTTGGAGACAGAACTCAACCAAAACAAAGCAATGGGATATAGCTTTCCTATGGCCAGATTTACCAGAGTAAAAAGATGCATAAAGATCCCATACCATCTATCAGAAGTCATTCAAGAGCCTGGACACTTTGCATGTCCCAAGTAGCATTTCCAAGCATTTCCTGTTATCAACAGGCATCACTATGCATTCTCTAGCACAGTTTGTGCAACATGCTGTTCATTCAAGAGTTGGTCATCTTTAGACATTGTAGCATCATAGAGAAAATTTTATATCCATTGCTTTTGGTATTTCACCAGCAGAGTTCTCAAAAATCATAGTTTCCCCTTGTCTCTCTAAGCAGCTTGAA
Source organism: Mycteria americana (assembly GCF_035582795.1). NCBI lineage: Eukaryota > Metazoa > Chordata > Aves > Ciconiiformes > Ciconiidae > Mycteria > Mycteria americana. The sequence goes on along the minus strand of NC_134366.1, from coordinate 140,698,416 downwards.
AAATACTTAAAAGAACAGGACTTAATAAAGATACTCGTAACACTCCACAGTTCCTGGCCTTTGGAAAGAGGAGCCAGACCTATTATCATGTATTATCCATCACTATGATGAAGAGCAAAATTGGCAGAAATGTTTTTCTGCACCATCTTCACCAGCTATTTCACACAAGTGACTGAAAATGTAATCACAAAGGTCTGTAAAAGTAAATAGACAAAATATAAGTTGGGTTATAAAGATACATCAAATACATGAAATAAAGTCATGCAATGATTTCTAGAACAATTATTTGAACATAACTTTTTATACTTAAGTTATGAATAGATAGCATGAAGATTTTACTTTTATGTTACTAATTTTAAAAGTTTCATTTTAAAATTTGAATACAATGATTGCATGAGGACAGAACTATAATTGTATTATCATTGTATTACTTTGAAAAAGTCATTCTTGTGTATTTACACTGATGGAAGCAATTATTTCTACTAAGAGGAGCTTCTACTTTGCTTCTAATTGAGATTAAGAACAGTTTATTTTTTTAGTTTAATTTTGTCCAAGATCAACAATGAACAAAAGTTATCAGCAGTTAACATTCTGCAACTAATATGAAATCCAAGAAAGATTTTAACCAGTGGAGAAATGTCAGAGCTTCAGGCCACTGGGAAGCTGGGGTGAATGGAAGGCAGGTTATCATTAAAAAGAAAAATGTCATGATTTAAATTACTTTGAAGATATATTTTAAAAGAAAGATACAGGAAATTGTTCTGATTTCTGAACTGTTGTTTATTACAAAACTGGTTAATTTGCTCCCCTTGCCTCTTAAGCATATAAAGATCAAAAAGTATTTTGTTTACCAAACAAAAACTGCTGAAATGAAGAACAGTTGGACTCTCACAGAAACAGTCTCTGACATTTAGATATTAGCACATATACTCGTTATTTCAATATGGCTGTTCATAAAATGTAACAAAAGACAAATACATACTCCCTTTTCTTTTACACCATACCACAAGAGATAATCAGTCAGCATCTGAAAGAGTAGGTTTCCATTTCCACCCCTCTCTAAAAGGATTTGAGCCTGATTGTCCTTGATTAATTCCCCCAACCTGTACATTACAGTGAGTCAGGATGGCATTCTCTCTGTCACTTCTATTTCACAAAATAATCAAGTATACTTTGAGCCGGGAAGATGTGTAGTAACGCTTTTGTAACCCAGTGACAAAGGCACTTCTGGTAAAATGAAATCACACTGAAAACTGATATTTACATTTGATGTATTTGAAATAAAGAACTAATTGGGGAAGGTATATGGTACCATATATATTCTTGTTGATTTAGTCTCCTGTTTCTGCTCTCTCACCAGCTCACAACCATGTGCTTGTCTCTTTTTTTTTTGTTGTTTTAGGGGGATAGGGGACTTATGAGCATGCTGGTTTTTTCTGCCTGAACAGATATACCCAGACAGCTCCAACAAATTCAAGCCTTAAGCGCAGAAACGCTTTGTTGTAAGTCCCTTTGCTGCTGATTGATTTGGAATAGGACTGAGAACTTTGTTGGTGGTTTTTATTGTCTCCAGCTATTTGCCCCATAAAACAATTTAACTGAATTAAATGTTGCTCTTGTGCTCAATGTTGCTGAAGAGACAGGACTGGAGCATTTTGCCCAAAACCAAATTTTACTCCACAATAGGTGGATTTTGTCATGATAAGTTTTGAACAAAACCTAGTGCTGAACTGCATGTATTTTTCTTATGTTTTTTATATGAAATGTGGCTGACAATTTATTTATAAATTTATATGTGTGAATCACTTGAGCTGCATGTATGAGGGAGCAAACCAAAGTTTGAATCCCTTCCTGCCAGTTAGAGCATTTAACTTTGCAGTGGCTTAACAGTTTAATTGTAATGGTGCAGTCCTGTCCGGTTAGACCCTGTGAGAGTCATTAATTCCTTGTTTACTCTCTGGAAAAGAAATGGCTTGACTTAGCCATATCAGCCTTTCTAAAGTTAGGTGGGAAGGTCATTATTTTTTCAGTATCACTGTGAAAAGCAGTATCTTTATCAACATATGAATTACAGCAAGGAGTCAAAATAAAAAGGGAGAAAAATGTTTGAAAATGAGAATTTATGGAGAAGTATATCCCTGGACCAAGACCTTTCCAATGAAAATGCTCAAGATTTTTTTGTTTGTTTGTTTTTTGTTTTTTGGGGTTTTTTCCCCCAGGGAGTAAATTCCATCTGCCCAAGCATCCTGATTGCTTGTCTGAGTTGGCTGGCACAGAAACAGTATCACAGAGATGCTATGAAGTTTAGGCAGTTAGAAGCATTTTTTTTTCTTCTGAACATCTAAATCTAAGCATAGGAAATCTTTGAATAGTAAGAATAAATGAAGGACATAAGGAGTGCCCTGCTGGGTCAGAGCGATGGTCCATCTAGCCCAGTGCCCAGTCTCCAATGCCAGCCATAGAGGAGGCTGCGCAGGGAGCGTAGGTGAGCCAGACCCTTTCTGCTGTCTTTTCCCCTTGCAGACTGAGCTGCAGCCCAGCAGAGGCCAGCCAGGACAGAAGGACAAGCCCTGCCCCACTGCCTGTGTTCGTGGCAGAGCCTGCTGGCCACAGCAGCACAGAAATGGAAATCCCTACTGCCTCACTGGGGGCTGAGGAGAAGAATCAAACATTTACCATCTGAACCACTGCAAGCACTGTCGCTATTGCCAGGAATTATATCTCCTGCTACACCTAGACTCCTCAGTTTATCCCCCCCTTGAAAGGGAAGGGACAGAGAAAAGTCCATCCTGTTGACTTCTGTCCTGTTACCCCCTTGCTTCACCTTTCTCCTTTGCTCCTGAGTATCTAGGTAAATTTTGTTTGTTTGTTTGTGGGCGGGGTTTAAGGCAAACTTTTACCCTCATTGATCATGTTGTCTTGCCCCAACCTGAGACCCACACAGACATTGCGGAGAGGATGAGGCTCTCAGCTGTGGTGATCATTCTCTAAGATGTATGAGAAGATGGTCTTCTTTGTATTGGGGAATAACACCCTGACAGCAGTGGAGAAGGAAATCTCAGTGTATAGTATCACCATCCCCTTTGAGTCTCTATGGTTATAAGTAGTCTTCATCCCCTTCTGCCTTTCGTCTTCTCCTGCCCCCGTGCTGCCCTTCTCCTTCCCTTTTCTAGCCTCACTAGGCCAGTTTCAGCCCCAAGCTCTCTCCCACCAGACTGCAAATACCTTGCTTTCTACCACACATGCTCCTTTTGCCAGCAAAACATCATCCAAATGCCAGTGGAAGCACACAGTGTAACGGGGAGGAACAGAAATATTCTTTGTCACCCTTCTTTGTCACCCTGAGCCTGACCTCGGTACCGGGGAAGCTGATGGAGCAGATCATCCTGAGTGCCATCACACGCATGTAGAGAATAACCAAGGGATCAAGCCCAGCCAGCATGGGTTCAGGAAAGGCAGGTCCTGCTTGACCAACCTGATCTCCTTCTATGACAAGGTGACCTGCCTAGTGGATGAGGGAAAGGCTGTGGATGTTGTCTATCTAGACTTCAGTAAAGCCTTTGACACGGTTTCCCACGGCATTCTCCTGGAGAAACTGGCGGCTCATGGCTTGGACGGGTGTACTCTTCGCTGGGTAAAGAACTGGCTGGATGGCCAGGCCCAAAGAGCGGTGGTGAATGGAGTTTACTCCAGTTGGCGGCTGGTCACAAGCGGTGTTCCCCAGGGCTCTGTGCTGGGGCCAGCTCTGTTTAATATCTTTATCAATGATCTAGATGAAGGGATCAAGTGCACCCTCAGTAAGTTTGCAGATGACACCAAGTTGTGCAGGAGTGTTGATCTGCTGGAGGGTAGGCAGGCTCTGCAGAGGGACCTGGACAGGTTGGATCTATGGGCCGAGGCCAATTGTATGACGTTCAACAAGGCCAAGTGCAAGGTCCTGCACTTGGGCCACAGCAACCCCATGCAACGCTACAGGCTTGGGGAAGAGTGGCTGGAAAGCTGCCAGGCAGAGAAGGACCTGGGGGTGTTGGTTGACAGCCGCCTGAATCTGAGCCAGCAGTGTGCCCAGGTGGCCAAGAAAGCCAATGGCATCCTGGCTTGTATCAAAAATAGCGTGGCCAGCAGGAGTAGGGAAGTGATCGTGCCCCTGTACTCGGCACTGGTGAGGTCGCACCTTGAATACTGTGTTCAGTTTTTGGCCGCTCACTACGAGACATTGAGGTGCTGGAGCGTGTCCAGAGAAGGGCAACGAAGCTGGTGAAGGGTCTGGAGCAGAAGTCTTATGAGGAGTGGCTGAGGGAACTGGGGTTGTTTAGCTTGGAGAAAAGGAGGCTGAGGGGAGACCTTATCGCTCTCTACAACTACCTGAAAGGAGGTTGTAGAGAGGTGGGGGTTGGTCTCTTCTCCCAGGTAACAAGTGATAGGACGAGAGGAAATGGCCTCAAGTTGCGCCAGGGTAGGTTTAGACTGGATATTAGGAAATTTTACTTCACTGAAAGGGTTATCAAGCATTGGAACAGGCTGCCCAGGGAAGTGGTTGAGTCGCCATCCCTGGAAGTATTTAAAAGACATTTGGATGAGGTGCCTAGGGACATGGTATAGTGGTGGTCTTGGTAGTGTTAGGTTTACAGTTGGACTCGATGATCTTAAAGGTCTTTTCCAACCTATACGATTCTGTGATTCTTTGTCAAGGAGAGATCCCTCTGCTTGGTGAACTGTTCTGCGAGAGTAGCTTGGTGCTATTCCTGCTGGCTGTGGGAGTACCTCAGGAGGGACAGCCCTTTGGTGCAGCAAGGAGGAGCTCCAGTGCCCCAGACAGTGGATAGCACTGACTACATCATTGCTGTTGACTCATTTCAACTGAATGTCACCCTTCCTTTGTAGCTCTATCCAAAGAGCCCACCTAGGTGCAGAATCAACCACCTACACCCTTCCCATTACACCCAGTAAAGCAGACTGGAGATGACAAAGCCACACAGGGTCCTTGAACAGCAAACTAGAGGAAATCGTGTGTCTGGCATGGAAGAGGATCATTTCCAGGGGGTGCACCATTTCCTTCCTTCCCCTGTCTTCTGATCCTTTCTTTTTATACATGGCCATGTAGTCCTCAGTCCAGATTCCCTAGCCAGTTATCTCAGGGAGAGGGACAAAACCAGCAAGTTTAAATCATGGACCTAGCACATTCCTCACTAAGGTGGGAAACATCTCGAAACACCTGAGCAGGTAATCTGTGGGTCTATGGCTATGGCCCAGAGATGGCCCAGGAGGTAAAGCTGCCTACAGAGGCACAGAGAGCAGCAGGGAGCAACTCCTCTGCTGTTCCTCCAGTTGTGGAGCTCTTAGCTGGGGAGGCTTCAGAGGTGGTTCCCTCACCGATGCGTCCTCAGCACGTCCACTCACCACTGAGGCATTGACTCACCAGCTACCAGGCATTTGTCTTCTCTGACAGGGAGGGACTTGGCCTCTTTAGGGAGGCTGGGGTTCTGTAAGACACAGAGGGAAGACAACTCTTTCCAGTGGGCCTCTATCTTTGCACTGTCCCATCTCCGTCTAGAGCATCGAGGTCATGACAGTACCTGGATGTGATGCCAACGTGGGGGCCCACCATCCCTACTCCTAATTCTCCAACCCCTGTGCTGTTTTAGCAGCATAGGTACCGAGGTTTCCATGCCCCTAACCTACAGCCAAGCTTAGCCACAGTGGGGGAGCACAGCCTACTTCCACCTCCTGAAGACATCTCATGGCTCTACCCAGGCCATGCTGGTCACCTGCTATACCACCAGGCCCACACAGATGGATCAATCATTAATTTGGTGGTGAGAGTTTTGTAGACTTTGTAGGTTTCTGGCATGACCCGTGCAGCTTACAGTGTGCACGCTTGGGGCACATGCAGTCTGCAAGTACCAGCCTCATACGTTTTACCAGTGCTGATGTCTGCAGGGCCTCATCTCTACTCCCTATTGAAAGTGTTTGGATACATAGGAAAAGCAATAAACTGGTAACAGTACATCACTCTATAAAGATGAAGAAATCATTAGTGGGTGGGGAAAATTATACAGGCATCTGTGCTGAGATATTCCGGCCATTGAACAAACTAGGAGGCCCACTGACAGTGAAAAAGATACTGTGGATACCTAGAAGCCACCAACTTTAGATTCCAGATACAATATGTGAAATGTGCATTTTGCTTACTGGAAGGAAGGCAGAGATCCATCAGTATCAGACTTGATGTCCTATTAATGTTTGCTTGCTTTATCCTTCACAGTTGCAGTAAGGCAGACGGTGACAGACTGTAACTTCAAGTGAAATTGTCAGATTTCAGCAGCACTATCACCCTGCAAAACTAGAATGTCCCGTCTCTGAGAAAAGCAGCAGCTGAGAACCACTGTGAGTTGCATGGCACTGGTATGACCAGTGCTGTGAGGTACCTTGAACTAATAGCAATGCAGTGCTCCAAATCCTGCAGGTTCAGGTCTCTTGTAAGTGAGCTGGGAGAGTTGCATGGCTGGTTACAGGTATGAGAAATATAGGAAGTAGCACTGCCCTGACCCCAGAGCTAGAAATGGTGCAAGGCGTAAATGTTTGACTTTCCTGCTGACAGAAATGCTTGGGTCTGGTTTGTTCCCGGTTATGTACATATTTGTTTGTTTTTTTAAACCAAACACATATGAAAAAGGACCTATGGAACTGCTTCTACACAGGCTGCTCTTCTTCTTTACTCACAGTTCCCTGCAGCATAATCAGAGGACTTCAGATGTCTTGACTGGCCTGGAGCAATCTAGCTCTAAGAAACCCATTTTCACCTTGGGACAGCTTCTGCCATGATTGTGCCCCTGTCTTGGACTCAGCCTCTGCTTCCCACATCATCCTGGGACTTCAGAGCTGTGTGCCATGCTGAGGATGAGAAGTGGAGGAGAAGAACAGGCCTATTTACTTACACCAAGCTTCTTATGACTGGAAGAGAACAACAAATGGGGCTGACAGTGACACCAGTAGAGCATCTTCATCTGAGAAACATGTTCAGGTGCCAATACAGAATTGTCTGCATCAGTATCTGTAACATCTCACACCACCCGTGCCACCCTAGTAAGTGGCTCCTTGGCAGCAACCTTCCTCCTAGAGATCTGGTACATCCAGCACTTCTGCCTAGGTACAGATGTTCAATACCAGATCCTACAGTGAAATACAGAATGATGTACAACTCCCAGGCCTTGCTTCAGCTGAATCACATGTCTTTTTAATGTGGACAAAATGAGACACAGGCATCATAATTCCACTGATCACAGGTAGCATTCCCCTACAGAAAGAATTGATGCTTTTAAGGCATTTGGGGGGCAGAAGCCCCCAGGAGCACTAAAAGCCACAGGAACGAAGGAGGTACCGGAGATCATGCCTGTGGTACAGCTAGTGCATCTAGAGCACAGGATAGTTTTAGGTAACACAGAATAACTTCTTGCACAGTTAATCCACTTTTTTTTTCCTCCTGAACAAATCTGAACTAGTACAGGCATATAGATCAGACAGAAACATTGTATTATTTAGCTATTACAGTTCTGAGATGGTGCTGGGAGTCCTTTAGTATCTCATGATACCACTGCCTAAAGGTCAGGTGAAATTACCATTATCCACATCCTGATAGTGCAACTGGAACACTCTGAAACAGGACTGTTCAAGGATCAGTAAGAATATTTAATTCTGATTTTATGTTGGCATGACTAAACATGCTAATTCTTCTATTATAGGTTGTTAGTAATTCTTTTTTCTTCTATATAAATTACTCATACCCTGCTGTGCCAAACAGGGTCTTTATAAATTACACCAGCATGGACAGTTATCATCCACTTATTAAGAATTAATTTATGTCATCCTACATATCACCTCATTTTTCAGTATCAACTCATTCTAGATGGCAAAAATCAACACAATGTTTAAAACAAAGATGTTAAGATTATTAATTTTTATTATTATTATATTTCCTGTAAATTTTCAGATAAATGTAATTAAATATATGATTCCACAAGCACATGAAAGGAAGGGATGGTTTAAAAATTGATTCATAAAGGAAGATTTAATTAGAATTACAAAGGACAATGAAAGCAATGAACTTCGTCAGTTGGAATATGGCTCTTTCATAAGTAGATCTTTGAAGAAGGTGCTCATTAGCATATTTCTATATTTTGCCCAGGAGCACTTCGGCCAGACTTATTCAAGTTTCATTAATATTTTAAAATTTGTGGCAAAAATGTAACTTTAATTATAGGGTTGGATTATTTGAAAATTAAAATACTGCCTTTAGCTGTACTAAAAGAGCACTCAGAAGAGACCTTGTGAGAATCTTATTTCTCCTTAAATCCCACAAGATGGAATCAATTTCTATTTTAATTAATAGCTTATTTGCCAGTCATTTACAATTCAGTGCATAGCCTGGACTGTTAGCACCTCTAAATACTCATTCCTCACACTGGGTAAATTATTTTCCAGTATCAGGAAAAGGTCTGTGATGCAGTATCTTTTTTTTTGAGGCAATGATGGCTTTGGGAATGGATCCATGTGGCACATTTGGTTGTATCAAGGAGAGACGGATATGATCATAGAAGACTAAGACCGTCGGAAGGGTACCGTGATGTGGATGGGCTGCCACCCTCACCAGCAACAGCAGCTTCCAGCTCTGCACCTGCAGTGCAGGTGGTGCAGGAAGAACTGTTCCTCCCGCATTTCTTCTTTAAACTTAAGTGTCAAGTGTTGTTTGAATGAGATCAGCCAAGCACCAAATTCTCCTCTCTACTTCCTTTTGTCCCAGTCCCATGCTTCCCCTCTTCCTCCGCACTTCTGCTGTGTCCTTTCCACCAACAAGCAACCAGACCCCATACTCTCTCTCTCTCACAGCAGGACCCAGCCCTTTATTTTCTGCCTCTTCAACTTTGTTATTGCAGGTACTTACCTGCCTCATATCGGGACCTCCTACTCCTCCTGGGGAGCAATCTCTTTACAATTCCCTAATTTCCTACCTCACCTCTCAGAATAACTGGGCACATATTTCTAAGTAGATATACCATTTATTTACCACCTTTTTGCTTGTGTAGCGTGGGTTATGCATTAAAAAATCCATTTGGCAGCAGTACGGACATGGGTATACAGGTAGCTGAAAAATATAAAAGGATGTTTATTAGAGAACTCCTTTTTCCTAGGAATCTCCCATTTCATCAGTCTTCCATAGCCTGCTGTTCTGCATCCAGTAATCCCAACTCTCTCTTTCCTCTGACCCACAATTAAAACAGAGCACTTCTGCCAAGGACTGGGGAATATGCTGCATTCACAGATGCTGCAGTGGATGGCAAACCCACACAGCTCCAGCTCCAGCTACATCTACAGCTAAAGGAGGATATGTGAGGATTTGAGTTGCTGCTTTGAAGGACTTGCACCTTTAAAGGAGTGCAGGTTATACACATCAAAACACTGACCTGTTCTCTGAATGCTTATGTTATAAAACGTAATTAATTGCTTACAGAATGTGGGGCCTCAGAAAAGGAAGTTCAAGCAAGCAGTATAGTAAATGTTTTGCAAAGAAGCTTTCAGATTTGCAAAGTCTATTGGCGTTTTCCGAAACGGCGTCGCCAACGTCAGCCAGGTAGGTGCCATTGAAAACACCACTAGGGTAAATACCGAAAGGTCAGCTTCCCTTTTGTGCCAGTTGTGTGTGCCTGTTCTTCAGCCTTCTCGCTCTAAACAGACTGATATCTGTATGTGCACAAATATTAAAACATACATTCTTACACTGGTGCCAGTGTCTGTTTTTCTTAAAGAAGCAATGTTTATATATGCAAACAAGACGGTTACAGAGAGTATGGACTGTAATATTTTCACACCACAGTTCCTTCTTGCCTTGAAAAAACGGAGAAAAGGAACAGGTCTTTCCTGATGTGGATGAGAGCTTTGGGATCTTGGCATCTTTGCAGTAGTATGCTACCTGACCAATCTGAGGATAAACTTTGTGAGCCATATGGTCTTTTGTGACTGGTCCTCCTGAGGATATTATAAAATTTAGTGCAACCAAGTGGAAGCAACAATGTTTACTCAAAGTTTGCTTCCTTTGGAAAAGAAATTTGATGTGGCTTCATTTTAATTAGTTTGTACCATGCAAGAAATACACTGACTACAGAGGAGGTGTGAAATGTTCAAAATGCAGTAGGGCTGCTGGAATCACAGTCTGGATCTTGCAGGGGACAGGGAGTTAGAAGGCTTTCTCAGTTTTTTTGGCATACATCAAACAGGGTGCCAAGGAGTCTGTGGCTGGCACGGTATGATTGTGCAACTGAGACGTATATCTGGAAGGGTCAGTGAGCTGGAGACTTGTGCTACATGGGAAAGGTATCACTGTCTTCTTCTATTATCACTAATAAACTAGACCTGTAATAAACTAGACCCACAATAAACTAGACCCACATGAGAGTGCACAGCTAGAAAGGGAAGATTTTGATTCTGTCATTTCCTCTGTGCAAATCATATTGATTCAGTAATGGAGGAAAAAAGGACCTATCCCTCAAATATTGCTGATAGTCTGTATGTCCTTTGCAGTTAGCAAATCAAAATACTGCTGTGTTTGTGTTCTCTGCTCTTGCTTGTCAGTGTTGTAATGGAATAGCACATAATTTCTCATCTCTGGTCTAGCATTAGGAAAGTAAAGTTTTAATATTTGAATATTTGGGGGGTTGTAATATATTCTGTAATAGATCTAATAAGTGTACAGCAGGTTTGGGTTTTTTTTTAAATCTCACCATAGCACTTTGAAAAATAGTAAAATGGTAAAATACTGCCACTTATGTGCAAAGTTGTCAGAGTGCATAGTAGGGAGGTTTTATTAAAAAGTGCTTATGCCTGGGGTAAATACTTCTCAGAAAATTTTCAGAGGTTGAAAGTTTTTTCGGAAGATTGTGAAACCTTATCCTTGTGGTTTCGGTGAAAACTTGTGGATGACATTTTTTATGTATTGTGGCATTTTTCTCCTAAATATTTCATATCACATAAATTTACAACTGAATTACTATGTATGAATGATAGCATACCACATACTCAAAATAATATTATCATAATAAAAAGCCACACAGTATTAATGTGGTGACCCACCTGACACTGGACAAATTTTAACTCTACGCACTTTCTCCCCTCAGCCAGGTTTCCCCTTCACAATCACTTTCTGACATCAGGACCACCCACTCACTGACATATGATAAGGTTTTGAAAAATGACCTATCAGCAAGACTCACATCTATACTTAGCTAATCATGATAAAAATAACTGAAATTTCTAAGGTTCCTAAAGTATACATTAGAAAAAATGCTCTGAGGGAGCTATATAATGCATTATTTCCAGATGTATAATAAATAGCATGTTTCTTTAAAAAATGCTAGGAAAGCAGTTTCTTCCAACTTTTAAGAGAGTTTAAGGGACGAAGGCACATAAAGGAAACAGCATTAAGTGCAGGAAAGATGGTTTGGCATTGGTAATGTCTATAGAGATTGCTGTAAGGAAACTAAAGGTCAAAGTCCTTCTAATTTTAAAGCTTTTTAAATAAGAATCTTTAATTATAATGTATATATTTCCTTGTGTAGAAGAGTGATTTAAAACATCCAAGTGAAAATATTTCTGTTGTAGTTCACAATTCCCATATCCAACTGCTTATTCAACTACCATACCTCGCCAGGCTGCTGCTCTCAGTACAGTGTCTTCATCAGTTCTTAGAGGTATCTCCATGCCTACTCCCAGCCTTCCCTTCCATGTGAGATGCTACTCCCAAATCTGTTTGGGAAGCCTTTATTCTTTCTTGGACTGCAGAAATTCTTCAAACCAGGCTTTGGACCTCTGGTGGTTCAATGTTTCCCTAATCTCACAGTACATTTGGTAGCTCAAGCCAAGGCAAGCTGCACATGTCTCCTGTCTAAGTGGAAAGTATCCATTTGTCCTGAGGAACCCTCAAGAAGGCCAGCTGGCAATTCAGATCTTGTGAACAACCATCTATTCTTGATAGAGCCTAAAAAAATGCCTAACCAGGACTGATATATTTTCAAGCATTTCCAGAAGACTTGTATAAATAACCCATGAGCAGTTACATACCATCTACTGAATACAAGGAATCCACTAAGTTTAACTGGAATGTATTTACATTTGTTTGTGCAGTATTCAATACTATACCCTATACATTGTGCACTTACAACCATCTTTTATCAAATTCAGGATTTTTCTCCAGTTAGCCCTTTAAAAATATTTTCCACAATTTGCTCACCACAATATTATTTCAGCCATTTGTTGCCTGCCAGAATGAATTGTCTCAGTCTCTTTCATTTCACAGCTTTGCTTTCCTTTTTTGATCCTGAACTCTTCTTCCCTGCTGCCTTTCTTATGCTCACTGTCCTTTTCCTTTCTTTCTTGGAACAAGGCAGGCATATGTTTCACTGTCTCTCTTTCTTCAACTCCTCACTAATTGTTTTCACTTTCCTCACCTTTATTTTATCATCTTCTCTCCACTGTCTCTCCCTCCTACTCCACCAGCTTGACATGGTAGTTCAGGCTAACACCATTGCATTAGACTCAAGAAAACATGTCCTCTCCAGCTATAAGTGCCAAATATAGCAAAGGCAGAAGACAACCAGGTCATGTTACACAGATTAGATTTTTAGTAAAAGTTTGATTGTTAAATGGCAAGTGCCTGTATTTTCTTTTTTTGATGTCTGCTTTTATCTTTACCCTTCAAGATGCAATGCAGTACAATATCAATTAAATGTCACTGCTACAAAATAGTTAATAAAACAGAAGTAGAAGCTGCATAGGATGTAGGGAGGGTATGGAGCTTCTGACAGATAATACTGTGTCTCTCAAGTACAATCACTTTCTGATGTCATGCCAATTCTCTTTACCTCCTTGTTTGCGACCCATCTCTTCAGTCTCTCACTTGGCTACAGAATGGAACTGTATAATATGGAACCTGGCTTTGATGTTCTTGACTTTTGGTTTTGGTCAACTCTCATTTTGTTTTCATACCTACAAGAAGAATATTTTCCTCCAGGTCAGGTGTGCTGGTTTTGGCTAGAATAGAGTTAATTTTCTTTATAGTAGCTAGTATGGGGCTATGTTTTGGATTTGTGCTGAAAACACTGTTGGTAACACACTGATATTTTAGTTGTTGCTGCACCAGTCAAGGACTTTTCAGCTTCCCATGCTCTGCCAGGTGCAGAAGAAGTTGGGAGGGGACACAGCCAGGATAGTTGATCCAAACTGACCAAAGGGCTATTCCATACCATATGCTGTCATGCTCAGCATGTAAAGCTGGGGAAGAAGAAGGAAGGGAGGGACATTGGGAGTGATGGCGTTTGTCTTCCCAAGTAACCATTACGCATGATGGAGCCCTGCTTTCCTGGAGATGGCTGAACACCTGCCTGCCCATGGGAAGTAGTGAATGAATTCCTTGCTTTGCTTTGCTTGCATGCGTGGCTTTTGCTTTATTTATTAAACTGTCTTTATCTCAACCCACGAGTTTTCTCACTTTTACTTTTCTGATTCTCTCCCCCATCCCACCAGGGGGGACTGAGCGAGCGGCTGCGTGGGGCTTAGTGGCCAGCTGGGGTTAAACCATGACATCAGGGCTGTACTATAGTTGGTAATTCTTTGTAGTTTAAAATAAGAGAAACACTCTTGTCTCTGTCTGTCACTGTTCCTGGAGTGCTGAATAAGACACCTCATTTGCATTTATTAGTTGGTGCTACTTCTCTGCCTTTCTATTCTGCCTTTCTGTCTTCTTTTATATGACTTTTTAATTAAATCTTATTCTGTCCTTTCATTACTTATTAATGTTTTCATTGGGGAAACATGGTTTTCACTCTCCTCACAAAAGCAGAGTCAATTTATTTCAATAACCTCATTTAGACTTAGTTATCAGTAATAAAACAAATAATCCATTTGTTAATTATGCAAATTGAAATGACAATTTCAGAACACATATTCTTAACAATATCAAATGGTCACACCTGGAATGTGGCTTCTGCTTCATGAACAAATGTGCTGACTATTAATGTGACAGCATCTGTTAGAGGTTATTCACAACTTCTAACTGGGAACACTTGAGATAGGTAGCTAAGTAAGGATGTTCTCACTATTTAATCAGTTATGACAAATATGTCCATTATGAAGATGACTTTGAACATCAAAGTTAACCTCCTCATCTTGGCCAGCCCTCTAAAGAAGCCTACATTGACTATACAGGAGCTCAGACTCCTAGTTTAGGTGTTTGAAGTTAGGCAGCGTGAATAACCTCTTTTCTGTCTCTGCAAATAGCCAGATCTCATTATACAAAGTATTCACAAATACGATTTGATCGTAGCTCTTGTTTTAGCCACATTCCCATGGAGCAGTATCCTGGTGATACCTCCAAACTTCTGTTACCTGCAAACCTCCATCCACATTTCATCCTGACTGCTACATTTCTTTTAAATTTGCCTTCATCGAGTAAAGGTTTAAAGTGAATGCCAGCATTTTTTGTACTTTGTCTCGGTTCCTCATCTTCTTTACATTGCCAGTGGATTAATTTCTAGCACTTTTGGTCCTACCATTATAATCAACAGTAGATTGTAACATCTACAATTTTTTTCAGAAAATATTTAACGAATAAAATGTGAAAGCACCTCATTTCACATACTTCCTTTGGTTTTCTGGTAGCTTCCTGTATGCAGTGAGCAAGTCAAGCAACATATTTCTTCCAGTATTGGCAAAGACTTAGCTTACTTCTAATTCTTCATAATGCCATAATGCAGAAGAGTACAGGTGAGGGATTGCTACTTTTTTCTTGACTTGCATCATATGTCCTAGATCAAGGTTATAGGAAATTTTAGCAGTCTGACATCTGTCACGTAGCTACTGATAAGCTGTGATTCCAATGGCTGCCAGGTTCACCATGGCTTACTGCGACATCAGTCTGAAAGGAAAGAGCACATACAAGATAATTTGCAGCTAAGAACCTCTTGTTTTCAGAGAGGCTGCAACATAACCCTGAGGGGCTGTGTGTGGAAGGGATGTACATACTTTTGCCACCCAGAGACTGAGCTCGAGTACCATCAGCAGCTTTACAGCTGTAATCCAAACCAAAACAGTCTGTAAAGTGAAATATAAAAGTAGCTCACACGAGTAAAAAGTTGCTGAGTATTGTGGAGGTATGCAAGTGGACGGGTATACAAGAGGAAAGGATTTGCAAAACAAAAGATTGCAGTGTTTGCATGAAGGGAAAGGTGAACTTTTTCAAAGAGGTTATTGGAGCTATGAACTATCCTTTCCATCTGACTCAATGCTCTGTTTCAAGCTTCTCCTCTTCCGTAGCTTACTGGATCTTGACTAATTATAGGTTAATATGTTAAGAAGCAGTCACACAGAATTGCCTTCTGTATATTGGATTTTACATGCTAGCCTTTGGCTGCTATCCCCACCACAACATCAGGCTGCTTGTGTAAGTTGTAAAAAAGACACACTGGGCAGGGAAGACAAACAGTAATCACCACTGCAGCCACAGCCCCACAGTGGTGCAACCACAAAACTAGCATTCATAAAATAAGGAACTACATACAAGAAGCTGCCTACGCTGAAAAAACTGACTTTTCAGATGCTAGAGGTGTTAAAATAAGCGTGAGCACATTTTCACCAGGGTTCCACAGGAGGTAGCAGTGATATCTCAGTAGCTAAAATACTGTGGTGATATGACATTTTATGGCATATGGCATTATAAGACAACCCTTTTAATTTATTTGCTTTAGCTCAAAAAGTGATGTAGAAAAGTGAATATTGAGAAGACATGTTGCATTTAATTGCTATTTCTGAGAAAAACAAAGTTTCGCAGAGAAGCACAGGTGTGGGGGGGAAGTTTGGCTTCTGTAGTGTCACGCATGATGTAGCATCACATCATCTCTTGTGCTGAGGCACTATCTCTCAGGTGGGATTAGTGGTAGATGACAGAGCCAGCCAGGCAGCCACACTGGGATGTGGTATTGAGGAACACGAGAGAGGAATTCATGATTCCTTACTGAGACGGTACAGAGCCTGGTGTGGTACAGAGATTGCAGAAGACAAGCATGTAAAGAACTTCTGAGCAGGGGAAAAGAGCAAAGAGCCTTTGACAAAGAGCCTACTAGCTTGGTAAAGGTTTTGATCCTTATTCCTATTCTTCTGTTGTTTCAATTTGTGGTTATAAAAAGTATCTCTTGCTGAGGACATTTTCCTATATTATTTTGGTGTTTTGGTTACTTAATTTGCTAATTTAGGAGGCATTTAACCTGAATTTTACGAGCTGTTGTGTGGGTATAATGGGAACACGGAGGGTACCCAAGTAAAAATACATACACAGCTATTACATTTTACTTGTTCACGTCAGCATCTGTCACTGGTAAAACACAAAGCACAGTTTTAACCTTTTGTGTTAAAGGGGGAAATGTATTGCACCAAAATAATATTCCTATTTATTAATTTCTTAATAAAACTGCAAGTACAAACACAAAATTACATCAGTTTTGAAAATATTTTCAACTTTTCTTTAGCAGAACTATCAAACAATAGATTTACCGGTATTCCTTAAACAAATTTCTTCATTTGCTGACACAGCTAGGATTTTTTAAGCTTAGTACAAACTAATTACTTTTTAATATTTTCTTGCATTCATAAAGACATACGTCTCTCTGATTCTAGATAGATTTTTTTTTTCAAACTTTAAAGTGTCCACTCAGCCTGATTTGCATATGTATAGATAGTTTCTTTATAGTCAGAAGAGAATGGCAGACTCCATCCAGGAAAAGACAATAAAAACAACAAATGACAAAACCCAGACCTTTATAGCCAGCAGCAGTTACAGTATCTGGGCAGATAGATATTTTACTAATTTCCAGAAAAAAAGAAGGATCTGTAACACACATTTAAAGTAACACAGATCTAGCATGAAGCCTTCATAGTTGTATACATCCCTTAACTGTATACTGGTCATCTACTAAGTGAATAGAGTTGTTTCCATTTCCTTTTTCCTTTGAGCTCTGATTGAGTCATCTGTCACATGGTGAAAATGTGGAGCCTGCAAGCCTGAAAAGAAATCTTCCACAGATCCTCAGAAAATATACTATGTCTTGCAAGTCCAACCATCATTTCTATATGATCCTGGAATTTCTACCTGACTCAACTTTTACTCAACATGCAGCAATTCAGGCTTTTCCCTTTTGCAGCAAATCATGCTTTTCATGATTTGTTAAGCCTTCAAAAAAGTGCAAGCATACTCTTTCACTTCTGCAAATAAAGTCAGTGATACCTGTGAGCACTCAGCAGCTCTCTCGTAACACTGTGAAAAGTTCAAAAAAAACCCCAAACAAACCAAACTGAGATATTTCTTAACATAGGTCATATTTAAGCTATGAAACTCACCACCATGTGGCAATTTAGATGACAAGAGTTGTTATGGGCTCAAAAACTGAGTTGGCAAATTCACAGAGGAAAAGAATATCAAAAGATCTCAAACACAAATATATCTCTCATGACTGAGGAAGTCCGTGAGCCACAGATTGCCAAAAACTGGGAAATTATATCTAGAAGTATATATGGTTGCCTTGCTCTTATGTTCCTCCTAAAGCACCCATGTTGGCTATTTACAGAGGTGCAGTAATGAACTAGATATATCTCTCTGTTCTTTATGTTCTGCATATTATGCAGTAAAGTTTAGATACCCAAAACGTAGGAGAAAAAATAGAGAAAGTAATTGTATCATAAAAATATAATGTAATGCTAATTTCTGGAAAGCACTCCAGGAATCATACAACAAGGCAATGAGGCATATGGTACTCACTGTTTGACATCAAAACCCACTCCCTGAAATGCTAAAAGCTAATCATGTAGATTATTTACTGTTGGCTCTTGATGGTGATTTGGCATTTGACCAGTCAGTAATTCATGGATCAGGAGGGAGGTTTGCTTCCTCATTTAATGGATAACAAACATTTTAAGCAGATGCTCAACATGAATATAAACCAATAATAATGCACTTCCACTGCGAACTTTTGAAATTTATGGATAATTTCACACATACAGCATAGCAGCCCAAATACTTACTGGCAATAGCTCATTAGATCTCATAGATAAAGTGAAATAGTCATTATATTTTTATGTTAAAGGGTATACATATATCCCTTTCATTGTCGGGGTCCTCATTAGACCCTTCCTGCTCTGGAGTAGCCTGATAACGTGTAGCAATAACCATAGGTGTAAATTTGAGTTATTCTCACTGTTTTCCCTGAGAAAAGATACTAGTTTTATAGACAGTGTTTCCAACTTGTCTTCCACAGAGGACCATTTGGTATGTGAAAAAGTTCTGAAAGAAACCATGCCTGAATGGATACAGTTAATGTATCTCTTACAGGGCCAGCATTTTAGGACTTGTCTTGCATTGGGAAAGATTGTTCCTGAGCTTTCAGCGTGACTCATTACCTTGTAGCAGAGAATCCAAACTACATAATCTATGAACTCTTTTTTTTATTTTTCTGTACTAAATCTCACTATTTCTCACATAATTAGTACTTCTCTCCTATCTAATTGGACCCAACTACAGAATTTCTAAAATTCAGTAAGACTTTATTAAGCAAAAGTGGGAATGATGCAGATTATATAGGTTAATATGAGCATTGTTACAGAAACTAAGCTACATAGGTAACTTGGCAACTCAATGATATGTTAGTCTCAAACTGGAAAAATTCAGGGTCAGTAATAGTGGAAGGGATGATTTCAAGTAATCAGAGCTGCTGATGGCTTCTACATTGAGTACAGCCACACAAATAAAGTTCTAAGAAATCTTCCTTGACAGACGCTGAAAATAACTGTTCATTTTGCAGTAATGTTCAGAATAATAAACAAGATACATTACAAAGGTGCACCAACAGGTAATGCTGCAATTAAATATTATAACTTTACTATTTACTTATAATATTGCATTACTTTTGGTCACCTGTATTGAAAAGATCCAGCAGAAGGCAATTCGAATGATTAGAGACTTGGAATGATTTTTATATGAAAGAACAAGATCTGACAAGACAAGCATTTACAATAATCAGTATTTTAGAAGGAGATTGCTGAAATGTGTATGAATTATTTCACAACAGAACGGCACAGGAATATCTGAAATATTTTTTTTTTAAAGTTACATTTTAAAATAATCATGAGAATAATGTGTTTACAGGCATAGTTTGGGACCACTGACAAAAGCCAAGCGTGTAGGAATTTCTTCTGGCTCACCAGAGCCCTGTATAACCACTTGTCAGAGAGCACAGGCTGACTGCAAATGTGCTGCAGACCACGGGCCCTTGCCTCGCAGACCCCAGTGGTGTATGGACGATACTTTGGGAACCACCCCTCTGCACACTGAGCTGTGGAGCACAAGATGTTACAGAGCAGAGCAGGGCTTTAAGGAGGATTCAGCATTTTTACACCTGTTAAGAATGTCTGCAATTCCACTCAATAAAATACAATATATGTATTACAGAAAGATGCATACCTTCATGTTCAAGACATTATCCATCCCTAACTTCCTGCACTGGAAAAAACTATTCAATAACATGCTATTGCAAGCCACTGTGGGGATTTTTTAACTGTTGGTTTTTTTGGTTTTTTTTTTTTTTTTTTCTGAAAAGTTTGGTATTCTCTCAGTTCAAAGAAAAGACATTGGAAAAAATAAACTATTGGTTTGATCTGCTGTGACAATTCATACATTACTTGATTGGTGCTTTGTCATATGAAAGACTAGTGTTTTGCATGCTGAAGGCTGAACAGTTGTGATTAAGGTAAAAGAGGGAACACATAGTGTTGGAAAAACATAAAATAAAGACTGGGAGAAAGCAAAGCATGTATCATGTGGGATTATAATGACTAAGACCATCTGTGAAACGATAGTTGGCAAGGAAAATATTCAGGAAGTAAAGATAATGCTGCTTCCTTCTAGCATAGTCAAATCAATTCATAAGGTAGACTAGACCTAGTACCTTGTCTGAGTCAGCCATTGAAAAGAAATTTGGATGATGCTGGACTCTTAGCCATTCTATTAAATTTAAAATGCTGATTTTAAAAAGTGTGGGAAGACCATTAATGGAGAATTACTGAAGTTTCAAAAAAGCAGAACTGATTTTTTTAAAAAAATTAACCAAGATTGGCTGCAATTAAATAATAGTGGGACATACATCAAGAAAAGTAAAGTTATTCAGCAAGAGGAAAAGTCCACCATGGAAAAGAAAAGATACAATGGACAGGAATATACTTATTACACAGGCACTGAGGAGACAATTTAAAGTGAAAAAAAAAATGGCAATGTTATAAAAGCAATAATTAATGCAACTGAGAAAATTCAGAAAGCATTCCAAATAATTTATAGGAATGCAGCAGGAGTAACAGATAGTTTTAGGGACAAGTACCTGATATGATGAATACACAAGCCAGCCATGTGCCCTTGCGGCAAAGGCAGCTAATGGTATCCTGGGCTGCATTAGACAAAGTATTGCCAGCAGGTTGAGGGAGGTGATCCTGGCCCTCTGCTCAGCACTGGTGAGGCCACACCTGGAGTGCTATGTCCAGTTCTGGGCTATCCAGTACAAGAGAGACATGGACATACTGGAGAGAGCCCAACAAAGAGCCACTAAGATCATTAAGGGACTGGAGCATCTCTCCTATAAGGAAAGGCTGAGTGAACTGGGACTGTTCAGCCTGGAGAATA
This sequence comes from Mycteria americana, assembly GCF_035582795.1. Lineage (NCBI taxonomy): Eukaryota > Metazoa > Chordata > Aves > Ciconiiformes > Ciconiidae > Mycteria > Mycteria americana. Next base: position 140,677,655 of record NC_134366.1, on the reverse strand, counting down.
AAAGGCTCAGGGAGGATCTTATTAATACCTGATCTATAAATCTATAAATACCTAAATATAAATAGATCTATAAATACCTGAAGGGAGGACGCAAAGAGGACCGAGCCAGGCTCTTTTCAGTGGTGCTCAGTGACAGGACCAGAGGCAATGGGCACAAACTGAAACACAGGGGGTTCCCTCTGAACATCAGTAAACACTTTTTTACTGTGAGGGTGACCGAGCACTGGCACAGGTTGCCCAGGGACGTTGTGGAGTCTTCCTCCTTGAAGATATTGAAAAGCCATCTGGACACGGTCCTGGGCAACTGGCTGTAGGTGACCCTGCTCGCGCAGGTGTATTGGATCAGATGACCTCCAGAGGTCCCGTCCTACCTCAGCTATTCTGTGATTCTGTGATTCTGAGTAAGGAAAGGTGTTGGAATGGTGACAAATGGGAGGTATTCATTGAACAGGAAATCTTGTCTACCTGAGTACTTGGAGAATTGGCCTTCTAGTATCAAGAATGGAATTATTGATAAAAAGATCTTTAAAAGAGGTAGGACACATTTGGAAGAAACTTCTGTAAATTCACACATAGGTTTAGTGCACAGCTGAAGGAAAATCAGATGAATGGAGATGTATCAAGAGAAAAAGAAGTACTGAAGAGTAAGAGAAGAGACAGAATGATGAAAATGTGTCCTAATATTAATGACAACAAGAGTAATGCATTTACTGAGAGTATTGTGTCTTACCGGCTACAAATAGATGAGGTCAGGGGAAAAAAACACTGAAGTATTTGTATAACAATAAGCTTTAGCAATAAAATGAGTACTCTCAAAGTACTCACACAGCAGATGAAACTTGATACAATAGGAATAACAGAAATCTGTGTTGCACACTGCCTTAAATGCCTTACCCTGTGTAGTGCAAAGGACTTTCCATTTGCTATTCGGTAGCCTGCTTTTCACTTGCAGCTCCGCAACATCACTCAAGTTGCCACGGCCAGTGTTTTCCAGAGCTTCTCTGGCAGTGTTTTTCCCTTGCTCTTGTCCTCTCGTTCCTGCAATCTTACACCTGCAAATCTCAAAACTATTGTTAGGGCAGGGTCCCATGGGAAGTCACCCTGCAAATGCATCTCAACATCCTTTGTGCATCACATGGACTCTCGTGACTCTCGTGACGAGTCACTCTCGTGACAGGCCAGGAAGGCCTGTCTAAACATAGCAGTCGTGAATGCTGCCCATGACTTGTGTTGATGTGGGACTCTGCTGAACTGAGAAACGAAAGAAACTGGTGAGAAGTACTAGAAGTAAGTCTTGTGTTTGCCTATGTGAAAGCTGTCTGGAGCTTGTAGGTAAGCAAAAAATTGAAGAAGGGTCTTGAAGCCTGAGAGGGGCATATAAGGATTAATCATACAGCAGAGAGGTCAGTAAAGAGAGCTCTGCCTAGAAAGCCAAGATATACTAAGATAAATTGAGGATTTCTGAAAGCTAAACTAAGCTCTATCTTTAAAGAAAAAAAAGTTAAAACCAATAGCAGATTTGCCAGACGTGTATCTGTGTGGGAAAAGAGGTCAAGGAATAAAGAATCACTATGCCATGCTGTGATGACTAGGTACAGTTTAAAGATAATCAAAATATAATCCCAGACCAGATTAATATTTTGCTTTCCTTCTCAGTAAGAGTAATTATACTGAACACAGGGCAAAGACAGGATGGTTAATGGGAAATGAGAGCACAGAAACAAATAGGAATTCAACCAAAGTATAATCAAACTTCAGGACAGCCTGCTGTGTTACAGTGTGCTTTATGGGAAACTAGTATTTGAGCTGGATAAGGAAGGGATTAGCACAAAAGCTGAATGACCTTGAGGACCCAAGTAATAGAAATGGGAAGGAATTCAAGAGTGCAAGGTAAAAGGTCATGCACTTAGGGACTAATAACAAGAATCTCTGCTATAAACTTGGGAGCTCATCCGTTGAGAATGACAGAGGAGGAGGAAAACTTGTGTATGCTGGTCAGTCACAGGAAACCTGGATGATGTGATGCGTCTGTGAAACAGGCAAGGAAGGATATATCCGCTAAGAGGGAATGAAATAATAGTGCCTTTATATGAATCATTGGTAGGTCTCCATGTATAACAGTAGCTGTCCATGTCCAGGGAAGAAAGATTCAGAATGGGACAGAGGCACAGAAAGTCTGCTAGGAAGATCACAAGAATAAAAGCCTTTTATATAACAAGTGACTGCAACTGGATTTTTTTAACAAATCAAAGGTTGAGATATTCTCTATAAAAATGTGTTGAGGGTGTTTTTTCATTCAACACCAGGAAGATAACACAGCTGTTTAAACTAAGGACAGTGGTGAAACAAGACAAAGTGATAAATTAGCTATGACAGTATTGAGGCTGGAAATTAGAAGAAGGTTTTTAACCACAAACATGAGACTATCAAGTAGTTTTTTAGTAAAAGATCTGGGGGCAAAGCTTAAGTCAGAATTTCAGCAATTTATAAACAGAATTATATGATCTTGCATTATTCCTGGTTTTTGTAGTATACCAGCCTGGAGGTCCCTTTCAGTCTTTTTTTGATAAGGTCAACATTATCTAATCAAAGAGCAAAACTATCACCAACCCTCATTGCCTTCTGTGAAAGCTACCAGCCAATCCTGTCATCAGTGAAATTCTGTCAGAACAGATCTGTGTGAACACATATTCTGCAAATTCTGCTGATTAGTTATTTCTCAATCAACTGTTGTGTGGCTGAGGTCGATAGCACTGATTTGAAGAGAAAGATTAATTATAGCAAGTGCCTCAAACTATAGCTGTGGACAATACCCAGACATCTTTCCTTCAAAGCAGTGAGCTTTTTCTCTCCTTTTAGAATAATGTATATGTGGAAGGTGTTGGACTAAGGCCCATAAAGGAAGTGTATTAGGCATGGAAATAGTTCAGTTAGCAAGTTGCTGTGCAGATTTCCCAGGTGCTGCCATAGGTGGTTTTTTTTTAAAACAAAGTTGCAGTAAGGAATTACTTTATCTGTGTGTCTGTGTATCTTATCGAAAGGATATTTTACTGTTCTGGTTGCCACATGCCCAAGGCTATGGTAAACGCTGAGTGGCATCCTAAAGAAATTGTTCTTCTTGACCACGGATAGATAATAGCGGAGAGCGTATAGAGGACTTTGCACAATCACAGGCATGTACATGCATATGCACAAACATTTCCATGCACCCCAAACAGTCCACATAACACCAGTTTGAACAGTTTGAGTATTTAAAACATGTACTCAGTCCTTGGTCCCCAGGTAGCAATGTCACGTTCTGCTTGTGGGCCATTGTCATATAACTCATAGGACCAAGAAGAAAACGTGGGAAACATAGGAAAGCACGTGGAACAAATAACAGTATGTTTACTTGTTTTCTTGTCTTAACAGATGACAGATCTCCTTATCTGTGTATAACTTTAAAATATATAACAGCTCTACATTATTTCAAAGTCTTTAATGATTTTTATTTGTATAGAAAATCTCTCTTTTGCTTTTCATTTTGGAAAAATACAACACCCAGCCCATTCACTTGGTAGATCTGATTCCCGTGGCAGTCTTTGTCCCAGCTGCCTGAACTGTGATGGGAAAGGATAGTAGCAGACTCAGGCCAGGATGACAAAAAGGCATCTTATCTACATCAGTGAAGTTACAGCTTCATTTTAACCTGCCTTCTGATCCCATGTCTGAATGCTGTTGTAATTGGTGTGGTTATACAGGCTTTTCCTGCAAATACCAACACTCAAAGTGCTGGCTTGTCAAAGAATTCAGGCAATTCCCTGATTTGGAATCAGGGAATCAGGGAGTTGCTTCAGTAGGGCATCTCTAGTCAGACATGTGTGTAAGTAGCTGGCTGAATTAGAGCCAAGGTGCTTGTGAGTTTAATTCTTGCCAGAGAAGGGCCTCTTTCCTATGTCTGCCTGAACCTGTCCCGCTGAGTTCAAAGAGAGATTACAGATTCCTTATCTTTTGTTAATTCTTTTGGGTCACCTTATTCCTCCAAGTCTATGACAAGTTCTTTCTGATCTTTAAGCTAAGTAGTTGGCAAAGAGATACTTCCTGAAAATGTGTGCCTGGACCAGCCAGGAACATGTTTTTCTAAAACGATGGCTGATTTTAATAAATAAATAATATAATAGATTGTATATTCATAGAATCATAGAATATCTCAAGTTGGAAGGGACCCATTATGAAATATACCTTAATATATTTAAAATATAAAATATATTATAAAAAATTTAATACAAGTAAATAAATAATATAGCATGATAAAATGGTCGGGAGCCTGGCATGCAAATGACGTGGAAGGGCTGCAGGTAGCAATCAGCTCCCCCAGGTCACACCTCCATGATTAGATTTTTAAGTTAAAAAAGTGGATTGGTGCAGAGAGTATTTCCTGGGAATAACAGATCTTCTGAGAGAAGAGGGAGCAGGAAGCAAAGGGTACCCTCTCTTTTTAATACTTGCCAGCTCAAAGGGCACTGAAGGAGAAAAGGTTACTTATCCTTTTGTAGTGTCTTTTTCCAAATTTCAGTCACTGTCCTACAGCGCATATAACACATTTCCAAATGAATTCATTAACCGACACTATTTGCTCTGTACCCCCTTTTTTGGCTCAGCGTTCTTTGCCCTTTATTTACCCATGGTTACCTGGCTTGGCATTCCTCTGCCTGGTTCCTACCTTTGCCTTCTCCTTATTCTCGTGTTGCTGCATCTGGAAAAAGCACAGGGAGAGGTTGTGAAGGTTGTGCACCCAGTGCTGTATTTCTACTTGGCAGAAACCACAACTCCTCCCGTCTGGGGTTTCTCTGGTGGCAGGCTGCAACAGTGCATGCTGAGCACTTAGCACAGTCTTGACCCTTCTGGCAAGGTGTAAATCAATTAGCTGTTGAGGTAGCAGGCTGAGATAAGGATGTAGAATGAGGGAGAAGAAAATTATGGCTACCCTGATTTGGATCTTAGGATGTCTTTTTTTTTTTTTTTCCCCATGAGGACAGCTCTTCAGTGCAGCAAGGTATCTGTTTTCAGTTCTGGTTAATGGTATTAATGCATCTGATATGGAAATGTTTCCAAATGCAAGGATAATTCTGAACAGTGCTGAATTCCTTCAGCTCCTAGTGATTACAAGGGATAGTTCAACACCTCAGAGGACTTATTTTATGAAAGTATCAGCTATCTCATCTGCACTGATTGAGATTAATTAAGACCCACTGAGGATAAAACACTCACTTTTCAAAGTACTCCCTACGTTGAGTAATGGATATTTTCCTGGGTAGACTTTGCCAAGACTGGGACCTTAGTAAAGCATTTAGGGCTCTAAAAGGCAGCATTTAGTCATATGAATTATGCCATTTTACAGCAAAAGTTCCAGAGTGCTACTCACATGAGTAAGAATTTCAGTTCGTCCATCATTAGGAAAGCCATCAATACATAAATGTTAAAATATAAATACATGGACATATTCTTAATGTGTCTTTTAAACAGACTTTTAAAATGTGTATTAATAATTTAGCCTGCCAATAAATGTTCTTAATGAAACCCTTCAGACTAGTGTTGAAGGAATTTTGCTTGATACAAGTGGAAAAATTGTGCATATTAACCTGATGGGGGGGGTGGGGGGGTGGTGTCACTCAAGGCAATGTGCTTGCATGCACGTTTGAAAGGCTCTTCATATAAAGAAGAAACATTCAATAACACTAAAATACAAATATTGGTTACAACATCAAGGAAATCAAATAAGGAAAGATATTTAAAGGATTTCAGATTATATTTACGTTATTATTTTTACACATTTCTTCTTTTGAGTGAAGAGTGCTGTTTGTTTAAGGAGAACACAGAATCTGTATGACACAGTGAATAAATTTAAAATGCTTTTGTATTTAAAGCCCAGGTATATTGTGAAACACATTCAAATGCAAAGTAAAATGCCTATTATTTTCCTCCTGCCCTTAAATTTTAAAATGGTGATGCCTTTGTTCATATGAGGACAATTTTTTTACTCCACACAAGAAGTTTGTGCAAAAAGTACTTGCCCAAACAAGATGCTCTTTTGTTATGTTCAGCATAACTTCACAAAACAGATTGTAAAACAGTTAGAAAATTGTCTGCAGAGAACCATGAAGGCTCTGCTCCCACTAATTTCAGCTTTCACTGCAAGGCCTCTTGCCCTTCAAGCCTTCAGCAGCAGCAAACTTTTCTTCTTCAGGATGTAATTCAAGATTACTTCACAAACTGTTTTCTTCACCTGCATAAATATTTCCCCCTTCTCTTCCTTCTGTGTTCCTGCTCTTCGACACAAAGGAAACTGTGACAAATGCCAGATTTCCAAAAGAAAGAGTAGAAGTCCCGTTCCTTCTCAGATGTTTAAATAGGAAGGTTTTTAAAACGCATGCAAGGCTGCTGAAACACTGCGAGTCCACAGGTAGATTGCTCCCTCTCCTGGCAAACCTGAATATTGCAGGACGATTTTTCAATCTAATAAAAATGATGCATATTAATACATCAGGTTTATTATCGATTATTATTTTTGATCACTTACTATAAAAATTCTTACAAATTATGAAATATTTCATAATAAGATCTGTTCTGTAGTACTACACTATACTGGCTACAATAAGGAAAAAAGCATGACTAGACATATATGAAACAGATCTCTTGATATTTCTCAAGGCACAGCTCTAAGTGAACCTGCCATTTTTTGTGAAGAAGGTTGTGAAGCAGGTACACAAGAAGTTTAACATACCTCTGCAGAAGACAAGATAGGAAGCTTATCTGGGCTCTACATATACTGGAGCATCACTTTACCAGGACATCTATGCCTGTGTACTCCATTTTATGGTTTCAACCAACCTGAGGCCATATTTGGTTCTCAGGGTTTGTTATGCCTTGTTCCTAATCAAGTCTGAGGTTTCCCTTAGCCTTAGATATGACCTAAAACTAGTCAGAAGCCTGTATTTCTGCAGATCTCCCAGTCAATAATGCCTTGACACACCAATTTCAAAAAGGGCACAAACACTATATTTTCAGTGTTGCTGGTGCTCCAAGATTTTATTATGAAGCGCAAAATATGCAGGTTTTTTTTTTCTGTAGCCACAACTCATGGAACCAAGTGTCCATCAAGAAACTAAATCTTCATTTTGAGACATTTTAGAAGCTGCTGGAATAAACATCAGAACTAAAACCCCCTGAAAGCTTAAAAGCTGGGAGGAAAAACCATCTATAGTCAACTTTTAAGTTAATACCATGTGTGAGGGTTTGATTTGTGAGGGCTTTGATTGTTCTCTAAAGCTTGGGATTGACATTATTACCTGAAATCTTTTACTGTTGATAGAGTGAGGTTAGCTATTTTTTTGCTAGTTGTGAAAATAATCCAAATAATCCCTAAAATCCCAACCCAACCAAAAATTATAAAATATCATGAGTCAGACTCATTAATTCATTTTGCCCCTTTAGAACCCTGTGGTCTAGAGATGCTCTTTTCTTTGTGGATAGAAAGCTGAGATCTTGTGGCAAATCACTAATTTCCAAGTTTCAGAACATGAGTAAAAATAATAAATATTATGAGAGGGTCAATAAAACTACCTTTTAGTGTTAGCTGAACATATAGGGGAGGTTAGTACCACTCAAAAGTATAGACACTAGTAAAGAAGGGAAAAGAAGGTGCTCACCGTCTTCTCTGGAGAGGGTGCTTCAGAGAGAGGATACTCTGGAAGGGAGCATGTGACAAGTCGGGTCTGGTGGGCCAGGCTGGAGCCATGAGCCCCATCCTTGCGAGAAGAGCTGAACAGCTCTGGTGGGAAAAGGCAGAGGGAGATAGACACATGCCTGAAAGCATCTTCTACTGCCAGGACCTGATGGTGATAACTGGATGAACACAATGCTGACCCCCAAGATCAGGAGGATATGTCTGCTAATGTTAATGGCAGAAATGTCTTGTGTGAGAAGGGTATACTTAAGATATTGTTCTTAACAGGTGAATGCACCCTGAGGAGACCATTTTTGTCCCTATTTCAAGTCTGGTAATCGCAATTTCTATGGAAGTTCAGTTCTCCTGGGTGTATAAGGATGGCTGACTTATGCCTCCTCTGTTTGGTTAGACTCCTCTCCAAACCCCAGCACTTTGGCTCCTTTTCCAGAGCGGACAAGCAATATCCATAGTAATGTTATTAGTGTTGATTTCACGAAGGAACTTCATGGTGTGTTAGAAAATATGGCAGTGTTTCTTCCAGTAATTGCATGACTCACTATCACCAAATTGGATGTTCCCCAACAGAAATTCCATAGCTTTAGCAGCCTCCGATCAACAGACATTTCCCTTGAATAATGGAATAATGGAAAAGATTTTCACAACTGGTAGTAATGCTATGAAAAAATAGAAAGTCTCCTTTCTTGCAAAGCTTGGAAATGAGGAGCAGTCTCTGTGGGTCTGGGACAGACAGAAATTGAGCCAGGAAAGCAGGTTCTGGCATGTGGTCTCCAGCCTTCTTCCATCCTCCAAATATGTAATTAACGTCAATCTTTTCTGGTACAGAACTAAACATCCCCCTAGTACCATCAGTTAGATTTAGAGAATAGTAAGTATTCAGAAGACAGAAACCAGGACAGATAATTTAGAAAGCATGAAACGGAATAACAAGGTAAATGAAGCAACCAAAATTCTTAGAGAGCTAATATCCATTGCAATTGTATCTTGGAAATTCACATTCAGATGAGAATTTGGATTTCACATCTATATGCAAGCCTCAGGGCTTAGGAAAGATCTCACCTGAATAAGGCAGGAACCTGCTTTTAAAAGTGTACAACCAAATCATGTTAAGAAAAGAAGTTATATAGTTGCCATTCAGAAGTTGGATGAATATTTTACTCCCAAGAAAAGAAAGCACCTGAATGGTGTAGATTTCATGACACTTGTGGGAGTTGGGACAAACCAAGGAAAATTTTTCCAAATGCTCTTAAATGAGTCATCCTTGATTACAGATCAGACACTTTGGCCAGTTTTGTTGTATGAGATCAGAAAGTGATTGGAGTGAGGGATTCGAGATAAGCAAAAACCTGTTGGAAGATGCAAATTTGGCTTTGGGGAGGGATCTGTCAAACTGCATATATCTCTCTAGACAGAATGAAAGACATCAAGATGGAAAGAAAGAAAGAAAAAAGGAAAGAAAGCAGGAGGCAGTCACACCAAACAGGCTAACAGGAAAGAAAACTGCAAGGAAAATGATACAGTAAAGAACTCAGAATAGACTCAAGGGAGAAAGATATGGCAGAGCACAGATTTGCATGAGATAACAGCACAAGGAAAACCCAACGTCCAGCAGCTTACAAACACAGCAAGATCTGAGAAGCACTTCTCAGAACATACAGTTTCTCAATGCCTTACTGAAAACTGCTGTTTAGTTACCCATGATTTCTGTAAGTAAATAAGAGTTCCAATATTCAGTAATTTTTTGTTGAAAAATAAAAAAAAAGGAAACATAAGGAACTGCACACAACTTTAAAAATCTGACAAGTAGAATCACTCTGTTGTCAAGATCTAACGTACCCTTTGTTGAAGGTCTTCTTCTTACAAAAACTAAACATTACAAGATGGAAAGGTCAAAATTAAAGAGATTCTTGTTGTGAGGAAAACAGCCTTTTTGTACTGCAACTACTACTTCCAGGGTATCATGCGGAAAGCTTTTTTATTTCAAAAACAGTCAAGTGAGCAACATTTGGAACTTACGTCCACACAGTAGTGGCACTTTCTGCCAGGAGCTAAGAGCACTCAAATCCCATGGGCTCCTATGGAAACTCTGAAAAATTCAGCATCTTGCATCTCAAATCCCTTTCTGCTCTGCAGGGAAAAGCTTTGCTCAAGGGAAAGATTTCCATTTGATATATAATGTCTAAAGAGTGCGTCAAAGTTAAGAACTTTTAAAACTAGATGAAATGCTAAAAGCAAAAGTACTTCAGATAAACATGCCTCTTTTTTGTTCCTAAATCTATTTTCTGTGAGACAGTTGGGACCAGATTTATTTTGTTTTTGTGGTTTTAAGGGTTTTTTCTTTCATTCTCAGGGGTCCTCTGAGTCAAAACCAAAACCAGCTCTTGCTCTTTTTTATAATTAGATTTAAATAGATTAAGCTGGGTATTTGTTTTGTGCAGGTTGTTTAAAATAATTAGCATCAAAATGATTAGAGGCAGTCTTTGAAGTTCATACCACTTAAGATGAAGCGATGGAATTTCACACCAGTATTGGTACTACTGGTTCTCTAAGCAGACCGGCAATAGTTTAATACCATTAAGACAATGAGCACTAGAAGGTAAGAGGATCAAGACACATTTAAATGAAAATTTAACACCTGGCAGACACAGTCAAATCTGTGCCACTAGTTTAGTTGATGTACTAATATATTTAGGGTGTCTTTCTTATAAGTTTTTAAAAAAGAAATGTGATGTTTTTTCACTTTTCTCTTTCCTTCTTTCTTGCTTGCTTTATTCTTTCTTTCTTTCTTTCTTTTTCTTTCCTTCTTTCCTTCTCCTTTCTTTTTTCCTTTCTTTTTCTTTTTTCTTTCTTTCTTTTCTTTCTTTATTTTCTTTTTACTTTCTTCTCTTTCTTCTCTTTCTTTCGTTCTTTCTTTTTTCTTTTCTTCCTTTCTTTTTCCTTTCTCTTCTTTCTTCTTTTTTAATTCTTCTTTCTTTTTTCTTTCTTTCTTTCTTTGTTTCTTTTCTTTCTTTTTCTTTCTTTCTCCTTCCTTCCTTCCTTCCTTTGTATTTCAGTGGCAGTTATCTTTAAGAAAGAATGCATTTAGAAGGAGAAACATAGAGATCAGTCACCAAACATAGCCTGAAAATGTCTTGAAATTTGCGGAGGATGTCAAATTCCTTGTCAAAGACATTCTAGTCTATGAATAAAATTAGATTATGCCAGGTTTTTTGACAGGTATATTTAGAAGGAGACTTCTTAGAAGATAGGCTGACACTGTTGATTTATTCTGCCTTCTTTAGTTTTCTTAGGTAAATAGCCCATCCATTACTGTTGGAAGTGGGGAAGAATACCAGGAGTTCTTGCCCTCTCATTACCTGTGGAAAAGAACTATTCACAGCTACAGAGGTATGGTCCTAATTTTGCAAGTTTCTTAATGTTTCTCGGCATGGGCTCCATGACCACAATTCCTGTTGGCTTTAGGTCTGGAATATCTTTCAAGTTGTTCAGAGGCACCACAGCACGTGACAGAGTACCATAGTTGCATCTTCATTGCTAATACAAGTGGGAGGATCCTTTTTAAAATGTATAAATGCAGTCAGATCCTGTAAAGAAGGAACAGAAAAAGATGAGGACATAAAAGGCTGTTTCCTATAAAAAGGGCATGACTCACTATCAGAAATTTTGGATGTCCCCTCCCAGTAGAGCTTCGATTCTCCTTTGGCCTAGTCTAAACAGACTCCAATCAATAGGCACTTCCTTTGAGTAATGGAAAAGATTGCTACAAATATTATCACAACTGTTAATAATGCTGTATAAAAATAGACAGTTTCTTTTTTAAGGACCTGATTTGTTTTACGTGCATAGCCATTTGGCAAACCATTTCAACATCTGCATGAAATACAGTAGAAAATTTATCAAAGTTGTCTCAACTGTTCCTTTATGGCAAACCTGGACTATTCAGGAAAAATAACTGAAATCGGTGAATGTCCAGCATGAAAAATAATGACATTATTTCTCAGCTTTATTTGTTAAATGAACAATTAGTTGCTGTCATGGATTACATAAGCAGCAATTTGAGTTTTGTGTGGTTTATTTGTGTTTTTGTACCATGTCGAATTTCCCACTCTTTCCTGATTTCTGGATTGTTGTTCAAAGTTTTTCCTGATACAGTCTGTAGTAGTTCCTGCTCTTTTAGTCTCAAATCACTTCTTTTATTTCTGAGTATATATTGCATGTCACTGAAGTCAGATCCTCAGCAGAGCACTCGCCTCCCACTACTATGAGTGAGCCAGATCTGTCGATGCTGCTGTCAGTGATCCAGCTGTTGGTGTTGACCACTCTTGCTCGTAGTCCTTAGTACATAAGCACCATTCATCAAGATGAAGAAGTAGTCAATGTGTTAGGAAATCCTTATGGTCACTGTCCTAATTCCACTCAGTGGTGTTTTTCCACAATTCTTGTTCTTTTTTCTTTTTTCCATAGCAAACTAGCTGTGCCATTTCTTCATATCCTCAAAACCAAACAACCCTCCTCCTCCTCATGTAACATCTAAAATGGGTGTGATTGGAATTTACTCTCACTCTTACACTCAGAGAAACTTCAATACTTTCTTCTCAATTAAATTTTGTTACATGACCATGTAAGATACCTGCAATCACTGAAAGTAAACAGCAGCATTTACTCTAAATAATTCCTCATCCACAAATGAAAAGGCTCCAGCATATATCTTACATGGAAAAACTGAGCACATATGAAGGTCTGATATATACATTAAAAACTAGGTCAGGTTCAAAAATCTCACAGAGGCAGAGATTCTAGACCTTTGAAAAACAAGAAAAATACATTTTGAGCAGAATTCTGTATTCTCTGCTGGTATCTCTTCTTGCTTGTTCTGTCCATTGAGTCTTCTCGAGATGTGTGCTGTCATAGACAGGATCCTGGAGTAGATATACATTATGTTCATTCTCATGCTATTTTTGTACGTCTTTCCTTGAACAGTTGATCATAATATAACCAAGGCTGCCTAACTATTTGCTGTGTGGCCACCAGTATTTCACTTTTTATTTTATTGCTCATCTTTATGGCATGAAATTTTTCTTTGCTTTATTTCTGTCTTGGGCTATTATGAGTTACTGTGAAGGGAGAACTATTTTCAGCAAAATATGTAGCTATTTTGATAACAGCAGTGTAGACGTTGCTGCACAAATGATAAGGAAGTTGTCTGCCCTATAAAGAAAACTCTGATCCCTTAAAAACTCAGTTTACCCTTTAGGCTCAGACTAAAAAGTGTTTAGATTTCACTCTGATAAGCCACAGAAACTGCTATTTGTAAAGGGTAGGAAAGTTATGGGCCTGCAGCATAATTATTTGCATATTCCTTTTCATTTCACTGTTAATGCAGTTGTTCATTCTTCCCTGCTCCATTAAAGTAGATGACTGAAGTGTGAATGTAGCAGAATCCTGCAAACTCACAAGTCATAGAAAGTATAGATATGGACCAGGTGTTCACTCTCATTTCCAGTAGAAGACCTGAGGAAAGGAGGAGCATCAAACAGAGGCAGGAGGAACCAAGACTGAAACAACAAAAGAAATAGCAGCTTTCTGCCTCTTGATCACAGTTGGTAGTTGCCCTATAGCCTCCTCTATAGAAGAAATTCTGGATACTAGAGGCTGGATGGGTTCAAGAGGAACATGGACAAGGTCATGAAAAAAAATATCTTTAGAATGTGGCTAAAAACACAACAGTACTAAAAAAACATCTCCTGAGGCTAAAAATAATTGGAAGGTGACATAGTATTAGGAAGACGTTACATAGGCTTCTCCAGTTTTTATCCTTCTCCGGGCCTACACTTAGGGAAGGGACAGCAGGTAAGATAGACCTGTCACCTGCCATTCTTGTGTTCTCACTAGCAGTTAAATGGGACAGACGATACAAACCAACATAGATACAAAAGGTTCTCACACTGGAAAAACTGAAATATACTTCAAGAGGTTCTAGTATACATATAGGCATGTTTGAGCATATATTTTACCTGCAGTATATATTAACTGATTTTGGTACTTCCATGGTCTATTCCTCCTAACACCAATAATATCAATGATAAAATACGGAGATCTGGAAAAGCAGTGAATCACTTTTTCAGCAGGTATCATGTACAAAAGAATCATAGGATCATAGAATGGTTTGGGTTGGAAGGGACCTTCAAAGATCATCTAGTCCAACCCCCCCTGCAATGAGCAGGGACATCTTCAACTAGATCAGGTTGCTCAGAGCCCCGTCCAACCTGACCTTGAATGTTTCTAGGGATGGGGCATCTACAACCTCTCTGGGCAACCTGTTCAAGTGTTTCACCACCCTCATCATAAAAAATTCCTTCCTTATATCTAGTCTCCATCTACCCTCTTTTAGTCTAAAACAATTACCCCTTTTCCTATCGCAACAAACCCTGCTAAAAAGTCTGTCCCTGTCTTTCCTATAGGCCTCCTTTAAGTATTGAAAGGCTGCAATAAGGTCTCCCTGGAGCCTTCTCTTCTCCAGGCTGAACAATCCCAACTCTCTCAGCCTTTTTTTCATAGGAGAGGTGTTCCATCCCTCTGATCATTTTTGTGGCCCTCCTCTGGACCCGCTCCAACAAGTCCATGAAATTTTCCTGTGCTGAGGGCTCCACCAGAGTGTGGAGAGGCAGAATGAATCACTTCCCTGGAGCTGCTGGCCACGCTTCTTTTGATGCAGCCCAGGATACGATTGGCTCCCTGGGCTGTGAGCACACATTTTCAGCTCATGTCCAGCTAATGCTTATACTGAAAAGCAATCAGTTTAAATCAAATGGCTCACTTGTTAGTAACCCAAATCATTCAGAGGTTCACCTGTGTTTGTATAAGATCATAGCTGAGATATTTATCTGAACATATACAAACAATCTGAACCTTGTGCCTGTAAACGCATGCTGAAATTTTTGCAGATATCTTGAACTTTGCATTTTTTTATCAGGCTGAAAATAATGTGGCAGCAGCGTTTCTGAAGTATTTTGGCAATTTTGTAATTAGCAAGTGAAGAAACTATATGACACATAAGCTTGTCAAAATTATTTTTTTTTAATCTGAACAACAGCTTGATTTACATTTGTTTCAATTTCAGACTGCGACTCACTTCACTTTTTATGTTAATTAGACTTGTTCCACCCTTCAAATTTTCTGAGTTCTTTGGAAAGACAGTGTCAAGATGATTACAGCTTGCTTTATACTGGTGACCTTCAGTCTTTTATAAACTGCTGACTTGCAGAAGTAGTTAACCAAATAACCCATCTATCTAGAGCTGTTTGTATGGAGAAATGTATGTTCATTAACTTTACTGAGCTCTTATGTAGTTTTGCCACTTGTGTCCTTCAACTTCCTTGTTATCTGTACCTGAGGTAGCTATTTAAAGCAGGATCAGGTCTGATGACACAGTCTACATTTGTTGTAGTGTAGATATAGCTCAAGAATCCATTTTTGTTTCCCTGAATCAGTTAAAAAGGAGTTAGACATATCACAAACCAAAAGAATATACATACATGTTAAGGTAGATGTTACCTTTCTTTATGGAGGGGGTTTTATGCACATCAGTCCTCATTTCTTCATGTAGCCACTAGACTTTATTTCATAAGGGGCATATGCTACCAGCTTTATCTACTCCACCAACGTGCTATTCATCATGATCTAGGATGTCCAGATGCGGTCCTAAATTTGGATGTAAAGGCTTTAATTCACTGTGTGAGGCTAACGAAGAAGAGGACTAAGCACACATGACAGTTCTTTGCTTTTCTTCTGAAAAGACAGAGTATAAAACAACATAAAACTGCTCTGAGCCTGGACTCAATCCAGCAGAAATTTTGCAAGAAGCAAAAGGAAGCTTACCTTTGAGAGAACTGTGCTGGTCATGTTCCAGTCTCCAGCACATGTAAATAGACATAACCTCGCTGTCAGGAGAACACAGGCAATAAGGCTGTAATATTTAATCCTTTTGAATAAGCTATTTAAAGAGGGCCAAAGTATAGTAAAAACAATTAGAGGCTGTTTACTCCTTGGCTAGTGAAATCTTTGGATATGTGACGTGCTGTGATGGGAGAGGAGGAAGTGTCCATCTCTACCATCAATGACTGCTAGCTTCTGTTCTGGATGTAAAGAATCATTTTTTAAAATTTCTTTTCCAAATCTGAACATTGTTTGAGCAAAATGTTTTTAAAAGTTTTCTTTGGATATTTTGAAAATGCATGATCCAAAAGAAATAGTTATTTTGAAATTAAGTTCTCTGTTCAACGGCATAGATGCATCTATGAATATGATACTTCTGAAGGCTTGTATTTCTGCTGGGAGTGAATCTGTTGGCTCCAGACTGACGTGTAAGGGTGAGGTGTTGGGTTCCCACAAATACACCATGAAAAAGCAGTCTTTTACTTCTTTTGCATGAAAGGCAGCCTGAATGTATGAGGTTGTTATTCAGTGCATGGGACTTGATGCCTCTTATTTCTGTCTAGGCTTTAAGAGCTTCTAGTTCAGTCACTATGAGTGCTCTATCCCAGTAAAGGACTGATGCTTTTTTTTTTTTTTTTGCAAGTACCATGCTCACTGTATAATCCAGCTTAGTAGATCTAACAGCAGTGGGGTGTTCTCCATCTCTTAACAGAGAGTGAGCTGTCCCAAAACCCCTCCTCGCAGTCCCACCATGGGGATTTACCCATGGCTGGGGATGAGTGCTGACTGGCTGGCCGATACCAGTGAGACCCTGAGTACCAGTGCAGGAGCCAAAAACTAATGAGAAAGGAGTCTGCCTCTTCTGCATTGGCTGTGTTTCAGTGCTACTGTAGAGCTGATGGTAAAGATGGTTTCTTGACCTCCCATTTTTATATGCCTTTCTGCAGGGCTCTGTCCCAGTCAGTCTGATACTCTCATTGCACTGACTTCTTGCTGCTGTGTCGAGGACACAGTAAACCTGCAGACTGCCAAATGAATGTTGTGGGCAGACTTGGAAACCAAGGGATAATTTCATGCCCTATATGTACATTGTATTTAACACTCTTATGAGGCTGGTTTCTGGTTTACTAGTCTGTATGGGAGGAAAGGGAACTGCATGAGAAATTCCCATGGTGTGAAGTTCTTTTCTCTTTCAAAGTGGAAAAAAACCTAGAAATATCGCAATGACCCATCATACAAAATTTAAAAAATAAAAAAAAATTAATAAAATAAAAATTAAAAGGTGATCAAAATGTCTTATTTCAATAAAAAATTCAAACATCTCATATAAGGGTACTTTTACTTTATGGATTTGTTTTTTGAAAAGAAAACAGAAATTTCTGAATGGATAGCAGTACCAACTTTTCAATATCAGAACACATCCTCTTGGGCTTTTCTTTCCCCAGTTGAAACACCAGTCACTTTGACCATTTCTATTAAATATTTCATTGCTATTCATTTTCATTTTCCAATTGAAAAGTGTTGCCCTGGAGAATGTACAACTAGTTCTTCTAAATGGCAAATGAAGAAAACACGTTTCTTGTGTCTGGAAGAGAACGATGTACCTCTTGAACATCCTTATCCTCAGAGTTGCCTCAAAATCCAGGAAACTGCAGCAAAAGGCAGACTAATGGCTACCCCAATATCCATTATCCAGTAATTTATCTATAGCATGAGCTACACAAAGATTAATCCTGCTTTGAGTGCCAGAGAATATTGGATAAAACTGATAATCATATCCAGTGTGTTTCTCGGTATTTCATTATTCTCTATACTACAATAGTTCTCTCTAAGTAGACAAGTTTCTTCTATATAGAAATACAATGGAGAGAAAGTTATGTAGGATACACTGGAAGCATTTTTTTTAGGAAGCCAAGTAAATTTAATTTATTTTCTACACCAGTCTGCTCTGGATTACAGTTCCTAATCCAGTTTCTAATACAATAGGATTAGCACTGTTGTCTTCTATTTTACTGTCTGATTTTACAGTACGGTCTGTGTGTCTCTGCTGAATCAAACCTCAGTAACCTGAAGTGTCTTTTATGTACTGTGTGTTAATTTCTGTTATCTTTTTGACAGCCGTACTTATGTAAATACAACATAAATGGATTATCTCACTTGTCATCCAGTCCTACTCAGCTCTAATTCCTGTTCCTTTATAAGTCTGAAAAAGAATAAAATTATTTGAAACTTTGAAAAATTACTTAAATTCTTAGGCCAGGAAAATATTGAAATTATATATTTAAAATTCTGAAGAAGAATGTGGGACTCCTCTTGCCTTTTGGATTGCTTCCAAAACAGAAGAAAGCACCTCACAATTTTCGTCCTTGCCCTGTAAAGTATTTGGGTGGGTTAGTGACTCCTCTAATTCTTCCCAGGAAAGTTTAGACATCCATGAGATTAGTTTACTAAAAATAACATTTCAAAAATCTTCCAGATAATTTTCCCTTAGAATATGTGTAAAAGCATCTTTAGGAAAAGTATGATAATCCTCTAAGCTAAAAAAAAAAAAAAAAAGAAAGAAAACATCTCAGTAATTTACCCTTTTCTACTCTGAATTATCTTCTGCAATTTTCCACTAACTTGGTGTGGAAGAGCCATCACCTGGAGCCCAGAGCAGAGCTCTCCCAGCAAATGTGGGATTACTGAATAGGATGTTCCTCTTTCCAGAAGCCTTTCTATTTGTCTCGTTTCACCACATCATTTCTCTGTCCTCTACTGTGGCCAACGGGAGCCTTAAAAGGCAGTCTTAATTATTGTTTAACTGCAAAGAAATATTGTAACAGGAATATTTTAATATTGCTTGTAATGTTTTAGCATTTGGGGGGTATTTTTCTGTAATATTTGTAGCTCCATCATTAGTCAGTAAATTAATTTTATAGCAGATAGATACCCTCTTCAATGAATGCATCGGAGTAATGGTTATACACAGATTGTTATTATATACTAGGGATAAACTTAAGCTCTGTTGCTGAGCTTTTCTTTCAGGAATAAAGCAAGTTTCTTTACAGCTTTAGGCACAGTACTCAAAATATAGGCAGAGTCAGTGTGTACCCCACAAAACATTACCAGATTAAACATTTCAAACTGAGATCAAAATGCAGCAGAATTGAAGGGAAAGAAAATATGTGTATTTCCGTACTTTACATCTCCCACCCACATCTAGTAGTTTAGTGACAACTCAAGTCTAGGGAATCCTAGAGTTGGAGCAAATGCTAAAATAAAATGTAACTCTCTGCCGAGCAAAATTTAGGAGACACTCAGTTTCCATTAGTTTGAGAGTCATGACTTCAAGTTATAGTTGTCAGTATTGTTCCCAATTGATATTTATTGGTGAAGAAGGTTTCTAGTTTGCCTAGATAAGAAGAGATACATTTAGGTAGAATACTCACATAATTGGAGTTGCAAGATAGAATAAAAGAAAAGTTCTGAAAAGGAACTTAGGAATTTCTTATGGTTATCCTGAGGGAAGGATGACCATGACTTCTGCAACACTCAAGGATCCCTAACCTAACTGAGGAGAAAGTCTAAATATGTCTATAAATATTTTCATAATTCTGTACTTCAGAAGGAGAACAGGGATGAGGTGAACTGTGTCTGTCCTGAAGGAAGTCTATGAAAAACAGGAAGTTTGGGTTTGTTTTTTTAAAAACTTTTCTTTTCTTATATGCAATGCAATAAAAACAAACAAACAAATATACATGTAAACATATAAATAAACCCCATTGTTATTATTGGGTTTTCTTGCTTTGATCTCTTAGTAAGTGAGAAAGCCCTGGGTTGGCTTTCTTTTCAGGAAGAGAGACTATTCAAGGATGCCCCACGTTCCCATTCTCCTGGGGCTCCATGAGCTCCCCTGACCTGTTTTCTTGACTTACTAGCATACCAGTTTCAGGTGTAGCATTTTCACTTGCATTTCCTACAAGATAATCATAGTTTGGGCGTTTTTTCCCCTGCTTTCTGGACAGTTCATCTTCTTTCATGGATTAAGTTAGTACAGAAACACTGATTTGAAGTTGCTTTCCTCATGTCTTTAATTAGCTTTTATTGTTTAAATCATAAAAACACTCAATACACTTTATGTCCAATAGATGGCAGTGAAACACTGAAAATCCACCACCTTTGTTTATGTTTTTAGTTTTAAATGTCTTCTGCAGTGAAAATAACCAGCTACTGCCCAATGCTCCTCCTTAACAGCAGGAGATTTACACTTCCCTGCAGATTCTGAGCTGCTCTTTCATAGGAATCTGACATTTTCACATGCATCATGATCTAGTCTTTGCTCTCTGATATTTTTGGGTGACTGTTTTCTCTGCTTCTCTTCCCCCTTTCTTAACTCTTGTCATTCACAAAAGTCTGTGCCTCTTTTTTGATTAGATGTTGATCACTGTTAACAAGGTGATGAGAAATTCCTTCCAGTACTTATCTCTTCATCAAAATAGCATAATGTCTTCAGTGTCTTCAGGATGGTGAGCGACTGACCTGCTGAGTATATACAGAAGATCTTTCTGTGTTCACTCTTCTGAGAAATATAGAAGCTTGTACTGCATTACTTAAAGTTTTTGTATCAACTGCATAAAAAGCATAGGTTTTGCAGCAATCAAGGGAAGGAGTTGAGTTTGGAGTTTAGAGGAGGAAGGTTGTTTTCCACTGTATGTAATATTCCAAGTTTCATTTGATAGTAGTAGAAGTTTTCAGAAAATCTTAGAGCAAATATTTTGCATGTTGTTGACTGCTTGTCCCCAAGGACCTTGTTGTAAAACTGATAATTTATTTGCACTTCAAAAAAATGTGAGCTACAAAAACTGGTGATGTCCTATTTTTATGATTGTGCTTTCAGTCTAGCACGATCTTCAAAGAAAAGTACCATCAAAGCAATATTTGCTATTTGAGAACTACCTGAAAAGGCAGAAGGTGTGAAATATTTCCAAAAGGATGCACATGATGTCTGATAGCCGTAAAAATTACACACCCACTTTATAAACATACTTATGATTTGTGCTGCACAACACAAATCTTTTTCCCACCCTGTAGAACATAGAGTTGCTTTATGGCTGCTTGCAGGAGTATGCAACTTTTTCTCTAAAGATTTGAAGTTTTGTCCTCACGCTCTTCAGATGGTTGGCTCACTTTATAAATGGTATTCATACACAGAAGAGCCCTTGACAAGAAGACCAGTATGAGAGAGGAGCAGAAGCAAAGTGAAGATAGTCTGAAAAACTAAGTAGGGAAGGTTCCTAAGTAATGGTTTTAGCTGTCACATGCTGAAATTCTCTGCAAGAGAAGATTTCTACTTACTGATTTCATTGGTTTACCTCAGCTGTTCCATAAGGACTAAATTTAACATCTGTCTTGTGATATGGAAATCTTAAAGGGCAAACTGTAGGCAAGGGTGCTGGGGACTTGCCATTGGTGGTATGTTCCACTGCTGCCTTTCTAGCAGCAAAAGCCCAAAATACAGGCCTGCCATTTTGTGGTCCCTGCAGCGCAGCAGCTGTTCCACCCAGGCCCTAAAGACTGCAGTTCGCAATAGAGATTCAGCTTTTTTGCTTTGGTAGTAAAAAAATTACTGAAATTGACCATGCTTTTTTTTGAACATCAGTTACCATGCCGTAATTTTTTCCTAACTTCAATATTCATATCTTTTTGGCCCACACCTCTTTCCTGTAACAACATTATAATAGCTCAGTGGTTTGGATGGAGATGATACATCTTTGAATATCATGTCAAGGATCAGCATAAATTGTTCAAAGAACTCTTTTGGCATTGGATCAAAATTCACTTGAAAAAATCTAAGCTTGTATTTATACAACAAACTGTGCTAAACAATGTAATTATGGTTCATCATGTCAACTTGAATAAACTTGAAAGGTTTCACTATTTTTAATGCCATTGTAAAAATGTACCAAAAGTGAAAAACTGAATACTGTGTATTTTCTATTGAACCACAAAAGAAGTCTAAGTCCAGATAATACTAAGGGTCTCATTTAAAAACCACAAACTCCTGAGAATTTAGAGTTAAGGCTAAAAATACAGTCTTAACTTATTTTGTTGCATTTAGGTATTGAAGAGGTGGAACTGCAATACCTACATAGAACGGGGTTAGTTAAGGATCCTAAACAGAGTTTGAAAATATCCACAGACACAGCATTATATGTCGCCAGTCCCATTTATGGATACTGCTATATTAATGACACAATATTTGTTTTAGAGGCCACTAAATATCTTTGCCAGATTAAACATTTGTAATCTGGATCCAACTTTAATATACTCTTTCAAATGGGAAAGCCACAAACAGCTATAGGCAACATCAACACAGTCTCCCTCAATCTGTTAATTTGTCAGAATTACAGACAAGGTAGAGCCAATAATAATAAGCACCTTCCATGAGGACATTAATTAGGATGTTAAAATAATGAGACCTCTTGCTATGAACAAATCTGAGTTTAGTGTGCTGCAAGAAAATCCTATGCTATTTCGACAAAAGACTAGCAGTAAACTGATATCAGTCCAGTGAAATGAGAGCAGAGTATAAACTTCCTTCTCTCTTTTTATCCAAAGATGCCCATGGTCCATAACTTTTGAATGCACTTGACCATCTTCTCTTTTTATCATTCAGTCCTTGCTTACCATTTTAGGCATGTCTACGCAGTGGATTTGTACACTTAAGTATAGAATATAACTCTCTTAGAAATGTCCACTTCACTTCCTTAGGTGGAACTAAGGGGATTATATTGTATTTTCTCTATAGCCACTGGATTTGCCTTTGCAATTCCATGGGCTTTTGATGCTATGGCAATAAGGCAAATGGATAAGGAAGAGGAGCAGAAATATGAAATACAGCATTAATCTGAAGCAACTTCCCCAGTGGAGACATTTTTCTGGACACAGACTGCTAGCAGTGACTAGTGGGCTAGATTAGTGATACAAACATGGGACAACCAGCCATGACAGTGATCTCAATGGTAATATAGCTCATTTTCTGTGAAACTCTTCCTTATTCCCTTCCCTCCAGTTTTGACATTTCCATCCTCTACTCTCACAGAAGGATTCTTCTACAAAGGCAAAATATTTTCCCGAAAAATAGCCTTTGTAACAAAAGGTTAATAGTTGTGAGGTTGTGATTGATTTTGAGGTTTGCAAAATGGATATGCATTTGGGCTTTATGCATGTGAATGACTTAACCTGCTATGTGGCAATATAGTAATTCTATGTGTGTCTTAGCAGACTGTACTTTACAGGCGACTGCATCACCTGATGTAAATATTCAAGAGCCACAGGAAGCACCCTTTTAGAAAAGGCAATGAGCAAAGTAACAGCAGATATTATGCTGCTGTTTCCCATAAAAATTTGCACTGAGATAGCATAGGAATAAAAGAGAAACTCAACCTGTATGGACTATTTTGCTTGCAGCGTGCTTACCAATATACTATAGCTCAAAACTGAGATGATATCCATTTTTGATTGTTATTCTGTCTTTTCTGTTTATCACTACATTGTCTCACAATGCAGTTATTACTGGTTTTAGACAGATACATATTGGTGCTTAGGGACATGGTTTAGTGGTGGACTTGGTAGTGTTAGGTTAACAGTTGGACTTAAATAATCTTAAGGGCCTTCTCCAACCTAAATGATTTTATGATTCTATGATCTTCATAATCCTATCAGTCAGAGATGGCTAGAGAGAATAAAAGGGTAGGAGGATGTAGTGGGTTAAGATGGTTGAAAGGAAGGGACGGTAAGCGGCAAATGGGTTGGGGAAGGGGCTGGTGAGACCAAATGCTGGGAGACTTGTTTATGCAAGGAAATAAAGATTGAAGTTTGACAAATGCAGCATTTTTTAACATGCTGAGAAAGAGAAAAGAAGAGAAGAATGGGGAGAAAAGAAAGCTACTTGCAGAGTACCACGAGAGAAGTGTTAATTCTGCCTTATTTAGCCCATATCCAGAAATCTGTGAAAACTCTTAAGTTTGTGTAATGGCACACAAAATACCTGCAAGCATAGTGAAGCATTTTCGGGTTTGTTTGGAAAAAAAAACTCCTGATGGCCACAGTGATAGTTTGGCTGTCTCCATGATTAAGCAAAGCAGTGTCTGTGTCTGCAAAGTCACTGAGTTTTGGGCTGCTCTGATTAAATATGTTGTGGTTGGGGCCCATGTCGTACAGGAAGAGCTCTTCAGGAGTTGGGAAGAGGGGACTTGTTACATTAAGCTAAGGGTGCCCTGTATTGCATGGGGGTTTTTTATCAAATTTTACAGCAATGAAATTTTTTCATGATTCGATGGTAGAACAAACTTGCAGTCCACTTCTTTATCATTTGGACAGCATAAGATCCATAAATGCTCCCTTTTCTGCCTCCCTCTGTAATATCTGTATAAGGATGCCTGCATCCTGTCAGTTCTCCAGATGGTACTGAACATATTCCAACCAGGGCAATTGAGTCCAGCAACTCAGAGCTGGCATACCCAGATGCAGGGACACTCTGTGAGTGACGTTATAATTATCTGCCTCTGTTTTTAGACTGCAGCTTCCCGAGCTGCTCCGGGCTGCATGATGAAGGGGAGCATCTGGAAGAGCTCAGGATAGGCAGGTGCCTGAACAATACCAATCAAAACACTAAGCAATGCGGGATAACAGCTAAGAGCATTTAGAAGTAAGAGTGGATTTAGACAGAACCAGATGGAGAGGCACAGGACCTTCTAATACTGAAGAGGGATTTATTTCCTTCTGAGACTTGCCAGGGAATCGTGTACATTGGGTCAGGTAGGAAATGATAAGCACAGTGGGCAGCAGCGAAACGCCTGGGCTAATAACCTGTGTTCAACTATAAAAAAATGCAAATCCTAACAAGGCTCTTTTCAGCATGGGACTCTGCTGCTAAACTGATGGTTCCTGCCTAAAAGTCCAGCTTGTAAACAGAAGAGCTACAAACACAACTTCCTAACACAAGTTCTTAACCTTAAAATGAATAAACTTACTGCATAATGGAGTTTCTTCTATTCCAGACAAGGTTAGAGGCTTTATCTATTTGCTTTATTAGAAAGCAGTTAAGTTTGAAAAAAACTTATGTGTGGAAGTAAGCCACTTAATAGTTGTCCTGGATTCAGCTGGGATAGAGTTAATTTTGCTCTTCCGATTCTCTCCCTCATCCCACCGGTGAGCGAGTGGCTGTGTGGTGCTTAATTGCTGACTGAAGCTAAACCACGACAATAGTGAACTAACTAAAATTCTTCAGATTTGGCTTTTCGGGGTTGAGACATGTTTTTACAGTGTATAATAGCCTGCAAGCACACAGTCCAAAATACGTTGCCACTAAAGTACCTGGGTTTTTTGGTTGGTTGCTTGGTTGTTTTACTGTGGTTACTTTATTAATAGATCCATACCATGTACAACATATGCCCCTTGAAAGCTCATAGCTGGAGGGAGTGGCATTCATTTATAAAATTAGTTTTGAGTGCTTTTATTGATTTCTCTTCCAGAAATATGTTTAAAGGATAGCACTCTTAAGAATCCTGATAGATCAGGAAATAAATCAACTAGTTTATAACTTTGCATCATGTTTTTTCTACTTTTGAGGAGCTCAGATAAGCAAAAGGTGAGCAAAATCAAACTCTGATTAAGTGCTTTGAGCTCCAACACATACATTTGCATCCAGTGGTTAAAATTGCGTATTAAAAAGTGATCTGTATTTTTAGAAGCACCTGTATGAAAAAAAAAAAAAAAGACGACCTACTATTGAGTCTTGTTTCCTCATCCATGAAAGAAGCGGGTTAGTGTACTCGCATATGCCAGGTCATTTTAACCAACATTTGTACATGTATAGCCAGCAATTACAGAAAGTTGCAGGACATCCAGAGACTCATAAGAAAGCCTCTGCCTCTTCTGGTAAAGCAGAAATGGACTCCAACAAACAAATATTTACTCAGATCTGTGAGTCACAGATGCTGTAACTTCAGGTTACAGCTTCGCCTTCAAGCCTGCAAAGCACATCCAGTTCATATTTACCAACTACAGCAGTCTGCTGCATGTGCTCTTTTGCTTTACTCCGAAAGTAGAAGCTCTATGACTCGATTCTATGTCTCTTTTAGGTAGAAATACAGGAATCAGTTATGTAGAGAATTTGATGACGTATATTTAACAACGTAGTTAACTTTTCTAATATTTAGTATGAGGAAAAAGAGCAAGATTTGGCCTGTTTGTTATTTTTGTGCCTGATCTGAATTTGACATATTCTTGTACTCAGGGACTGATCCAACACCTACTGAAGTTAGTGGAAGCACTGTGTTCTTTTTCTGTAATAGATGCTCTCAAATTACTTTATTTGTGGTGCATTAATATAAAATAATTTCTCTTCTATTCATCAACAAACTTGAGAAAATTACTATATGTAGAAATAAAATTTTTTAAATGTGTCAAAAAGGTAAAATTCATAAAAATTGTCTTTTCCAAGCCAATTAGCATGCACAATCTTCAAAAGAATAGTAGTTTAAAATATTCAGATGTTTCAGAAGACATGGCTGTGTTCACAGGGTATAATTTTTGGTGATGTGGTATGAGAGGTGCTGTCTACAGGGTGTAATGATCTGTGACCACAGACAAACTGACCCCAGGATCATCAGCCAACCACAAACACAGCTCTGGGATTTAAATGTGGCTTCCAAAACCACAAACCTCCACCCACTGAGCTAAAACAGCAACTCTGCTAGGTCAGCTAATAGAGAGGACTGATGAACAAACATATGAGGAGGTGCATCATGTTTTCATTGCAGCACATGTGTACTCCAGTGATCACATCATTAGCAGGTACCAGAAGGTTAAGCAACATAAAAGCTTCTCACACACAGACAGAGGCCGTACAGAGGGAGATCTATATTTGACAGCAGCCTTGGGACATGCTTGGTCCCTTTTTAAATAGACAAGCATTCTCCCTGGCTAGTATCCCCTTTGGAGCCTCTTCTCAGTCCTGCCTAATTCATAATGATTCAGTGTTTTCTGTCTTCATAACTAGAGGTGGAGTGCTGTGATAGAGCCAAATAAACAGGAAAGTAATGGATGTACTGGAGAAAATTAAAGGTTCAAAAGGCAAAGCAGCAAAGTTGCTAGACCCATGACTCTTATCTGAGGGGAAAAAAAAAGAACAAAACCTAAAATGGGAGAAAGGGTATAATTTTCATAAACCAAGAGATGTCATTCAGCATTATCAGCTCCAACAACGAACTCCTTCCTTGCCAGGTTTCCATAAAAGCGTATTAAAACTGGAGAAAACAAAATGCTTCATCTGGCTAGCCTTCATCAGGAGCCTTTTTCACACTTCTCAATTCACTTGTGTGGCTATTACAATAAACTTACCCAGGGACAATATTTACAGATCTTCAACATCAAGGTTAAAAATGAAGTGAGGAGGAAGGTGAAAAGCAAGTCATCTTTGGTAGAAACTCTGAAAGATTGAAAGACTCACAACAGCTAAACAGAGCTTTGCAAACTGGCCTTCAAGTACTTAAATGCTTCACCTGATGAAACCCATATAGGATTTAGGATTCTCTCTGCTGTAATTCCTTGTATTTACAGACAATATATTTTTTTAAAAAGCAGATGATACCATCATATTGCAGAAATGTGGCTAGCTGGAAATAACTGGGTTAAAAAACACTGGAAATAAAAACCATCAAAAAATGTACTCACATTCTCCCTAGACATTTACATTAAAATCTCTAATCCCAAAGGATTTGAAATGAGTCTGTTCACACCTTGTTCGATTAGCTCTGTGCTGAGTTTTGTTAAGAGAGGTCTGTTCCTCAGAGACATTTTTCAGAAAGCTTTCAAGTAATTTCAGTGAAAACCTTATAAAATTAACAAGTAAAAGCCAGATCTTCAGTGGGTATAAACTATCAGAACTCTATTGATCCTGTCATTCTGGATCAGGAGGAAATAGGGTTAGCTCAGGTGGAACTACTGGGAAAAAATTAAAAAGAGTTCTAATGTTTTTTTCCTCCTCCCGTCCCAGTCTTTTGGCTGTCTATTAAATGGTTATCTGACCATTAGACATTCAATGGCTACTTAAGCATCTAAATTCCAGAAAAACTTTATTTCAAGTCAACGCTGGCACTCACAAAACTGCCATCTAGGACTAACAAAACTTAGCTCTTTCAGAGCCTATGTTTCCATTACTAATGTTGCTATGGTACCAAAACCTTTTTACTAGGTATGTACATATCTGCCTGTAATCTGACAGCAGTAAACTGCAGAGTTCCTTTCTCATAGCTCAACTCCTTCAGGGCTCATAAAATGTGCATTCCTCCACTTCTCTCAAAATACAGTTTGATTTGGTAGATGATCGTGCTTATCAACACCTCCCCATGTCCCCCCTTCCCACACATTCCCAAGCTAGCTGAAAGAGTAATTTCTGTCTTACTTGATACGCCAGTCATTAAAGCTCTGGGTGCTTTTAACATTTTTGATCCCTCCTTCACCAGAAGTTTTTTCCCACTCCCAGAAGACAACATAAACTGCCAGGCTGTGGTATGTTCCAGGATGGTCTCTGTGTCACTTTCTCTTGTAGTTCACGTCGAATATTTAATTTTATGTTGAAGGAGAAAAGGCATGAAAAAGTGAGAACGATTGTCCAATGAGTTAAAGGACTCCCTGGAAAGGGCAGACTGGGACCCTTTACTTACTGAAATAAATTATTTCTGTAAAGTAATAGCAGCTTCACCAAGGCTACGGTAGAGCCTTGCACTGTCACTGCATTACCGCAGCATCCTACAGCTGCGGTTTTAAGCTCCCTTCAGGCAAGGAAGGGGACTAGACTTTGAAGCCAGTTGTCATACACAAAACAAGGACACTGAGAAGTAACATAGATATCTATTACTAAAGTCCTATCCTGATCCGGTGTTTTGGAAAGGACTCATCTGTTCATATTATCCACTCGGATTGAATATCAACCAGAAAAGTCTTGAGAGTTTGTAATTTTGACTCCAGTTTATATTTAGCAGTCAAGTTATTTATTCCAGTAATAATAATTCTTTTTCTGGCTTATGGAGTTAAAAAGGGTAATTTTTGCTGATTTGTACCTTTATAAAAATAGTCAATATATTCATTTATTTTGGTTTTTGTTTTTGATTAAAAGTCTCTAAATCATTGACTGAAAAATATGTACTAATATTTGTATACATAGGGTAATATACTTAATGTGTTTATACTGTAACAAAATAGTCCCCCAAAACATTGGACACAGGAGCAAAGGCAGAATTATTTTTATGAAGAAATATAAGTTTTCCTAGTGAAATAGTTTGGGTCATACTTTGCTTCTGGGTTAGCAGAGGAAATAACAACAAAAACATTCCTTTGGAAGTTTTGAGTGATACCTGAGAAGTTCCAGGAATTTGCTATCATCAGTATCTTCTGGAAGAAATTAGTAACATAAATCCGAGATCAAAAGTGTTTGTCACTCAGGAGTGGTCACTGTCTATTCCCAAGAGGCAATTAGTTGTACTAAATTCGGCTTTTCTACCTGTTAAGCCATAAAAAAGTGATTATACAGCTCTTCACTAATGCCTCTGTAATGAGATGCAGTTAGCTCAGCGCCATGGGAGGTTTGATTCCACTGATGGTTTCCTGTCCCTACATGAAGGATAGACTTTTTTCAGTTGATGGAGGGTTTTTTTCCCCTTTAATGAACAGTGTGCTTATGATGTCCTTCTGCCAGCTCCAGGGAATGTAACGGCTACAGATTAATGGCACGATCTCAAACAGAGGTGCTGGAGTATTATTAAAAGAGGTTGTCTTCTATTCAGCACTACAAATGGAGTCACAGGGTGGAACTGCTGGGCCCTTTCCATCTCTTGACTGCCTGGAGTTCCCTCCAGTCTTGTGGTGAGGGGACAAGGCAATTGCCAAGGAGCTAATGATCTTGGAGACAAGGGGAGGGGCCAGCAAAAAAAAAAGGGAAATGTTCAATTAACACCTATTTAGCTTTTATAATAATCCTCAGACATAATTATACTGTCTGGTGTTAGGGTATATGTCTCATTAACAGCACTACATATACTTATGTATGCTTTGGCAAGGGAGGCTGAATCCTAGAATTTTTCATAATGTCAGCCTTGCTGTTGTTAACTTCACCCTACATTCTTGTGATTGCACTTCATTCCAGTATTTTCATACTTTTTTTCCTACAAATAACTCTGTTGGAAATACAAGATTGTTTTGAAACCAACTGTTATTTTCCTTTGAAAATAAACATTTCTTTGCATTTCTCAGTAGGGGACTTGCTTTGAGCTTACTCATGGTTTTCAAACTATTCCTTCAGAGCACTTCAGGTCCAAGCTTTCCCTGTGCCTGCAGCAGATCCATTAAAAAAATGGAGCCCTTTAAGAGCTACACCAAAAACATGGAGCTTCAGACTCCTACTGTAACCGCTATGGTGCAGCACATTTTCCCTATAAATCCAGATGTGCTCGGATGCAGTAACTTCTGATAGAGCTGAGCAGATGCTTAAGTGTCCCTATGATGCTCTTACTGTGACTTCCTACTTCTGTCTCTTGTGAAGGGCTTAATCAAGCCACTCACCTGATGAGCAACTACCTATAAGAGCAAACCTCCAGGATAAGGTTTAGCACAAAGCACTGATGTCACAGATAGAAATATTCTTGCTTCCATTTTGTCCCAAAGGCCCCATAAATAAAGTGTCAGCTGGAATGTGATCAGTAAGGGTTTTGTTTACCTTGCTTTCTGGAAGGAGTTTGCACCCTGAGTGAGCACTTCTGTTCCTGAATGTTCTAGGATGGCCCTCTTCCCTCTTATGTCAGCATTTCCCAATGGATACTTTAGACAGTTTCTCACCCAGTACTAGCTGTTTCATACTCCCCATGCACTCCCTCAACTGACTGAAACTAAGGCCATAAATTCCTCTAGGCAGGAAGTTAAAAATGCTGCAGTGCCCATCCTCAATACAGCTAAGCCCTTTTGCTCAACTGTTTTAGTGGATCCTCAGCAACTGAGGATCCTGGGAGCACGGGGTCCACAGTCCAAGGACCTGAAGTATTCCAGCAGCAATTCCTAAATTATGTGAGAAGAGAGGAGAGAAACAACCAGAAAGTCCCTTCCCACGCTGGCACGTAGGTAGGTCTAGTAGTAGGCAACAGCAACCATTACACTCCGTTACACTCCTCATACTTGCTCACTGCTGACCTCAGTTTGCTTCCATGCTGCAGAAGGGAGTTGGAGACAAGGTCCTGCTCCTTCAAGAAGGCCACACTGTCCTCTTTGAGAAGACCTCAGTTTTGTGTCTTCCATAGCACATGGCCCTTGGCAGGTGATAGCCAACATGCCAAACTAGCAGTGTTACAACGGTAGGGTAGACAGGGGAAGTGACAGTTCCTATGTGCTAACAGGTTGCAGCTGTTCTCTCTTCTGAAGGGTAGACATGGATCAGTTGACCAGTGCAGATAAAATTATACTGTCTAGGGCATGTCACAGATATTGGTAAGCTAACAGTTGTTCCTGTCGCCTTTCATCCTAGTAAAAATTGTGCTATAGAAACAGAAACTGAAAAAAGTCCACTTTTTAATAAAATTCTCTTCTACCAAGGATCTTGAAAAAGGCAATTTACATTAAAAGAAATTCAGTGTCATCTGTAATTTCAAACAGAATGGCAATTCACACATGCTGCACGTAAAGATTACAAAATGTGATTTTTAGACTATTTCGAGGACACTTTTATGCTAATAGAGATTAAACTGAAATGATATTTTACAACTTTCAATAAAATGAAAACATTTTTAAAAGAAAAGATGTTTTTAAAAAAGTAATTATCTTTGAATCAGTCAAAATACTTTGTTCTGATTTTGACTTCATATATTATGACAATATATTTATTTTACAAAATAACACCATAAGAAAAACCTTATGTTGAAATTCCCAAAATGCCTTTATTTTCCAAAAGGAAGAAAAAATTAGACTGAGATGCTCCAACAGAAATTCTTTTTTCAGGAGTATCAAACTTATGGATGAAAATTTTGCAAAATTAAGCTCTAACTCTTTTTCCTCTATACCTTATGAAACCTATTATGCTCACTGCGTCTGTCAGAAGGATCACCTGGGCTTTCAGAAAGGGCCATCAGACAAATTATTGTTATAAGGCGTTGGCAGGGAAGCTCAAGCTGGACTGCTAAAGCTACTATCATAGCTCTCTACTCTTCTGCTATATTAACACTAATTCTGGGTTTATTTTGTGAAGAATTATGTTCTACTTACAGAATAAGTATTAGGTTTTGTAGAGTCTGCTGTTTTATAGGATTTTGTAATATCTGATTATATGTTAATACATAATGAGAGGAAACGTAAAATTGGTGAAATTTGAAGATTGCACAACTAGAATGACATAATTGGAAGAAACTCAATTATTAACACTCCAGGAGTAGCGTAAAGTAAAACGCATTGCATAATCTCAACACTTTGTACTGTTAATCCAACACAAATATCACACAATCAAAACCATATAACATATATCTTGGCTAATACAGCTTCTGAAAAGATGATTCTTATATTGTCTGACTTGATGTGATGACAGCTGTAGTACCATATCCCATGGATTTACACATAGTTGCCTAGAACACTTTGTTTTAGGGAAGAAGAGTGGGTGGTGAAATTACCTTTGTTTAGTCATGTTGATTTTCACATGATCTTCAAGATACTCACACCTTATTAAGTAGATGGAGAACAAGAAGGCTCATTATGTGGTGAAACCTTAGGTTAGACACTTTGGGAATTTTTCCTTCACACTTTCAACTCATATGAATGTGATATGCTCTCTCCATTAAAGGTGCAGCATTAAAGCTCCTACAGATGGACTCATGTCAGTAATAGGGCATGAGACCACAGCCAGAACATACCAAATCAACTTGAATAACCTTTCAAATTTAAGCCATTTAATAAATAGCTCTTTTGTTTAAAAGCAGCATATGTATATAAAAAAAGATAATATCATGTGCCACACAGACTTTAATGACACTTGTCTCAAATGTGTCCATGTCCCTTTATCCAACATTACAGCTCTTTTTCTCATGCCTATAGTTGCCCAAAATATTTGAATCTGGTTTTTTTATTAACTGACTGAATACAGATTACAGTGGTCTACAGAGACTAACTCTCCCCTTTCTAAATATAACTCCTTCTGTCTATACAAAATGCATCATATCCCTTTCCCTTTTCTATACATGAATGCAGACAGTGGAGGGAAGGTTATACGTGGCAGACCATGTCTGGATGCCACTATAATATTGATGACAAAGCTGTCAGCTTCTTCCCTCTACTCTACACTCTTCTCTCTACAAAGCACAGAAACACTGTATGGTGAAACTGGAGGATTATGACTCTTCCTCCTTCCCCAAAAATCTTCCCTGGTAGGATAAACATCTGAAAGTTCAAGTCTGACCCATATTTTGCTTTCCAAAATAAGGACTGACTGAATTAGTGCTTGAGAGAGTGAATGAATCATCTCTTCAATAAAACTCCATTAGCAGCAAATTGCTATAATTCACATACAATGTTGAATACAAGCTGGAACTGGTTCCCATTTGTCATTCTCAGTTTCTGAAGGTTGGCCATAAGGGGTCTCTTTGTCCCACCAAGGCCAGTGACAAAGCCCACTCCAGTACTGATAAACAGGTGAGAAATATAAAATGTAACAAGATGATGATGAGAAGTATTGGGATGATCAAGATAGCCCAAACTAGTAAAAAATAATGGGTTTGGTTATTGTAAGGTACTTAATATTTCAATAATGAGCAGGGGCCAAGAGGCATTCTCCATGCCTGTGAGTGGGGCAGGGCAGAATCAATCAGGACCAGTGGCAGGACACATGCGTACCTGAGGTAATGTTCTAGCTGCGGGAATGAATGGCAACTGCTTCCTGTAGAAGGGAAAGTGAGTGTATGCGGCTTGACCAAGATGCTGAATATCCTCAGCCACCAGAAATAGGTGCTGGCTATGAATTCTGCAGCAGAACAGAAAGAAGATCAGTAAGCAGAGAGACTGACAAAATATCTAGACCCTCTAGTTTTCTTCTGGAAACCAGGGACCTCTGTGATGAAAGGAATGGAGTAAAGCTCAGTGCTATAAAACTGGTGTAAGATGGTGAAAACCTGAAATGAGAATACTAAAATTCTCCTATGTTCCTTTTAACAGGACCTGGTTTTAGGGGAAGGAAGCAAGCCAACTGCCCAGGAAAAAGGTGAGATGTCTTAAAGATGAAATTAAGCAGCAATGCAAGTTGTCCAACATGCATATTGGAGGAAGGAGGAGCCATGCCGTACCTGTTGCCCCTCTGGGGGACACATTTCAGTCTAACGTTGGCTTCATTTTTACCCTTAGTTTTTTTCTTCACTTGCTCACTGTCAGAAGAGCTATCATACAGTAGAAGTTAGAACTGGGAAAGACCCATGAGATCATTAAACTGTCTCCCAGCCAAGGCAGGACCGGTCTTAACAATATATCACTTTTTTCTTTTGTTCGGTACTGTCTTGTGCTTCATGTGACTGACTTATCTTGTACTTTCACTGCATTTGGAAAAAGTGGTGTGTATTGGAACTACTCTGCTGCACTTTTCTTCTGTAAATTTTGGCTTCTAAGACCATTTTCTTTTAAAAAAGGGATAAAATAAATCTTCTGTCCCTGACGGGCTATTAGAGGGCTGAATACTTTTCAAAACAAAAAGTTGAAATAACAGTCCTAATGATAGAGTGATAGAGAATGTGGGAGAAAGTTTATTTTGGTATGTAAAAGTGGGCCATAGAATTACAAATTACAGGGATTAAAAATGATTTTACCAAAAATGGTTTATCTTTGCCAGCAGATAATCTAAGCTAGAGGTTTCTTTTAACTGTCACTTCAGTTACATCTAATGGGCATGTTTCTATCATCTTTGTGTTTATTCTGCCTCCCACCTTTTATGCAATTCCTCTTTCTGTCACTTTCTCTGATTTCTGCCTTCTCTTGGATTCCAGGCTATATGTCTGCTGCATTCTCACCCTGCTTTGTTGATCAAATCCTGCAGTTGTATCCTTACTTCTTACTCCTCCTTACTCTTATCGATCTACCAGATTCATTTTTTATGCAAAATCTATCAGCACATTTATCTATGTGCAAATGGTTCCCAAAATGTATTTTTTATTTCTTCGTCAAGTTCTAATCCCTATATCCAGTCAGGTTTATATCTTTTCCTTTGTCTTTAAAATCACCTTCTGGTTCTGGGAGCGAGTGAGAGAAATCACAGAAAAAATCAGTAGGATCTTACTTTCCCCTTTTTAGAATATATAGAGTCTAGGTGCACAGTTCAGATGTATGCAAATCTTAAACTTCTGAATTATAAGGGGAAGCTACTTGCTGAAGGAAGTGACAGGTGGGTTTTTTTAAACATATCTGAGCCTGCGCATGTGGAGTCTCAGAACTGATTCAAAAAATATGAGCAATAAGATTCCTTCTAATAACTGAACTAGCTTCTCTTCTCAAAAAATGTATGTCTCAAAAAGACATTTCTACCTTGCTGAAGGAGCAGGAAACTGTTCAGGAAAAACAGGGATCTGAAGGTTATTTGGTATAGATTTGTCTATTTAATTTTCATTGGACCATGTCAAGAATGAGACTGGCCAGATGGTAGGATCTGTAATCTCTTTCCTCTTTATCTACGTAAGCTATTTATCCAGCTGTATTTAAGCAAGTTTTTTCTGACGTTTTGTTTATGAACGTGCATCTTTGCTAAGTATTTCAGCTGCTAATACTGCCATTATGTCGTTGACTATACTCACAGTCAGCTTACCTCCTAATTCAAAATGAAATGACTGCTACAGACTTGATTTTTAAGTGGAATGAATTTACCATCCCATGGCTATGTCTAGAAGGAACAGAGAGAGCACAAGACAGAGAACTTAGTTTGGATCCCATCTCTTCTAGCATGTCTCTGCCTCCCACAGTTCAGACAGAGAGCAACTGTTTCTTTCTTCATTACCCCCTTAATAAAATTCTTTCCTCAGGGTTTAGACTCTCTGACTTTTTGTACAATATAATTTTAAAAAACTTTGATTCCACCAAGTGATTAATTTTGGTGTCCAGCAGTTGGCTTTGTTGTTGGAGATAAACTGGCAAATTTTGCATCTTCTTCACAATGTCAGGAAAAGCCAGATTGGTGGAGGACTTAGACCTGAATGCTGGTCATTTCTGTTGGAACATTTTAGGCCATTCCAAGTGGCAGCTTGTACAGAAAAATAAAAGATCCAAGTACCAGGAGCAAAAGAGTACTGGGATCTTGCTAGTGGACCTTAAACCTAAAAAAGCACAAGTCCTGAGGTGTTGCCTTGTGAGGTGCCTATTCCACTACCTTTTCTACAGAAGAGGGGAGGAGAGTCAGGGTGTTAGAGACTGTGGAAAAGCTACTTTGTGATTACACGGTGGAAGCACTGTAGTCTTGCTCTGGACCTCCTCAGATATGACAAGTGTTTTGTTAATGAAGTTGTGGCCTTCTCCATCCATGTTCCTCCTTCTGATCAGCTCTCACAGACCCTAGCCATGGTGGCGTGGCATGACAGGAAAGGAGAAACCTGCAGTGCTGCTCCCACGACACACACAGTTGGGCAGAGCTGAACCAGCTTCCACTGGAGTCACTGGCAAACTTTGCCGTTTGGGCTAGTGCCAGATCAGATCAATGGAGTTGTGCCTAATTGAAAGCCTTTTAATTTAAGGGATGGGATGGAACAAGAAAGAACACCTCTGGATATTAAAACATCTGCATGAACAGGAGAAAGCTTGGCTGGTGTTATAAATCAAGTGGCAAATAATGAGAATTAGTGTTTTAACTGCAGGAAAATTAAAATCATCCTGTTGCAATAGTTGCTTTAACAACACCACTTGCACTTAGATTTTCTGATGGCAGGCTCTTTTCGCTCTAAACTTTCTTCATGGACCTGCAGCTTTCATAAATCTTGGTGGCAAGAGTAGCAGTGGAACAAGCATTGGTGCTTTCATTGCACACGTTATGGGTAGGTAGAGGCAGACAGAATGATTTTCTTTGGTTTTATCAGACCATGCTTTCGTTTGGCATCATTTACAGAAACGGTTCTCAAAGTGTAGCTTGCAGAGCACTCACTGGTGGTCCATGAAGAATTAGCTCATCACATAGTGCATATTTCACTGCCTTTCTCCTCGTCTCTAAAACTGCATTCAGTGGCTTCCTAGCACTCCTTCTCAAGGCAAGCAAATGCTCTACTACTTGCGGGAATGTTATAGGTTTCTGAACGCATTGGTTAAAAAAAGTCTATCAGTCCTTCCACTGGCATCTCCTGAAAGCTAACAGCTGGCCCTCCTTAACTATCTGGCAAGCACCTGGTGCACAGCAATAAGAAATTATAATACTTGTATTCTTTTTTTAAAACATGACAAGGAGGCAATATAAAAACAAATCACAGTAATGCATGATTATTTCAGCCTTGGTTTGTGCACAGTCAGCATGCTGAGATATTCCAAGCCAAGAGGATTTTTTCCTTGCTTTTAAAGAAAGATTTATTCGTAAGGGTGAAGAGGGCAAATTCCCAACATTTCAGCCCTCAGCTGGCTTTTGTCAAGGGTTTCGAATGCACACACATGGTGAGGCTTGGCTAAGGCACAGGGGAAAAAAGTTATGAAGTAAATTCTATGGATTGATATATACTCTTTGTAGTAATGTTAAGATTTGCCAAACTTCTCATGGATAAGGAATGTGAAAGCTTAGGAATATATGCCGATCTACATATACTTTTACACGCACAGATAAATAGCATAGTCTTTGTTTTGCCACCATGACTTTACCATTGTATTATCTTACTTTGCCATTTATTCCATTAAATACAGTCAGTAACCCTTTCAACTACACAGCTGGAATAAAAGTAACAAAATCTGGCCTTCAGTGACCCTAGCACTAGAAAGCCCACTTCCCTCCTACCCCCACCTTATACGTAGAGTAAGACCCATGCTTATCTTATGAGGCATTCCTTCATTTTAAATTTACAAAACACCCAAGAAAGCATACTCATTATAATGTTCAACAAGCATTCGGCTTTATTTCTACTTCCTTTTTTGAATTTTTCTGTATGAATGAATAAGGTGAACACACACTTCAGAGCTAGCTTCTACCTAGCTCTCCTGGGGACTCGCCCAGCCAGAGAGAAAGTGATATCCCTCCTCTCAGATGACACGCATACTCTTCCATAGCAGGTGGTGGGTTCTAGTCTGTGTTCCCAGGAATGTTGCATTTTACATTCTATGTTTAAATGCATAATGTAACACATTTTGCATGCCAAAATCACTGTCTACAGCAGCCACAGCCCTGAGAGCAGGGGCTGGGATTTGTAACTCTTCTAAGTTAGGTGTCCCAACCACCACTTTCGTTTTCCCTTGGGCCTCTTGCATGACTCTTGAATACTTGGCTCTGCAGCAGTGGCTTCTTATTGCTTGCCTACCTACCTTTTAACAAAGCTCTTCTGCACACGTAAACTGTTTTATTTGGGAGTCTACTGAAAGTGTGAGAGACGGGTTGAATCCCCTCACGATGAGGAAGAAAGTAACTCTAAGGCTCTTGCTTCGCGTATGGGTTACCTAACAAACAGACAGTATGGAAAAAACAATAAACATTTCTAGAAGCAGCACTTGCTGTCACAATTTTAGCCTCTTTTCTTCTTCCCAGCCAGCAGAAGGAGCAAACTCCATGCTCTGTAGCTCTTCTGAGCCCTCTGTTTCTTCATGGGAAGAAGGCTTCTGCCCTTCATGCTTGGGATGTCAAAATTCAGTTTTACTTTCACCATATGGAGAAATGTCTCCACGAGCATATGGAGACATTGTTGGTGGAAAGAAAGGATTATTTATCACATTCTTGGATTTAGGAACTTATATTCTGTCTAAGTAGCTCTTTAAATAAACAAGTGGCTTTTTGGGATCTTTTTTACTCAGGTGCTCTACCATGTGATGCATGGACTATGATTTTAATAGCTCTCATTCTTTGTGAGGAGGAATACAATTTTCATTACCATAATGGTGAGCAATTTTGAAAATACATATATAAATAACATTTTGAACTACCAGTTAAAACTACTTTAATTCATATTGTTTTGAAAACACAAAATTTATATAACAATAAATAGTAAAACATGTGTTGCAATTTTAAGAACCATTATTTTCTGATTTGCAAAGACTCCAAAAGACTGTTTTAACATTCACAAGGATACCATTGACAAAGATATACCATAACACTAGTTAAGTGGAAGAAAATATTTTAAAAGTGATAAAAGTTAAAATGTGCTTGGAGAAAATATGTTGAACAAATAAAATATGATTGTAGGAATTTAGAGTAGAAACTCATTTCTGATACCACCAGTCAGGAGCAAAAGGTTTTCAGTACACAAACAGCATTGTTTATCTTTAGAAAATAAGGACCTTTAATGCAGTTAATTTTTCACCCAAATCAGATACTTTGCTTATTTTGCCTTTTCAGTTTAAAGACTTATTGGCTCTGTATCTTTGGTAAATGCAGCTGTCAGAAATACAAGTTTTTACATTTAGAGTGAGCTCCACATTATGATGTCTTCATTGCACAAAAACTTGAATATGCTAAAGTAGAAATTTCCAAAGACTCAAAGTTAAAATTATATTTTTCATTTGCTTAGTTTCATTCAGCTGTCATTTTGCTCCTTCTGATGTATTTTCTCCTTTTTGTAACCCCTCTCTCTCTATTGTATGCTTACACACCTTTTGGAGAAGTGGATAGAGCTTGCAGGTATCTTTAAAGTTCCTTCTCTCTTTAGCTGAGGTAAAGTGATACTATTTAAAAAGGTCTGGAAAATCAGAAGTCCTCAGCTTAGTGGAGGAGAAATTCTAGCTCCAATGGAATGAACAAAACTTTCATTGACTTTAAAGGGTTGCTGTTTGACTCCATAGCTATATATTTATATAGCAGTACACACACCTAAATGGCAGTATTTAAGAGGAGGGTTTCCCAGAAAGTACCACTCTGCGGGGCTCTGTGAAGCTGTTATTAGCATCCACAGACACTAAGATACCAACTCAGGAGAAGAAAAATAAAAAGACAAAAAAAAAAGAAAAAGAAAAAGTGATCTCTTGCAAGCAGTAGGGGCAAAGTTATCAAATACGAAGATGATCCAATGACATCAGCATCCATAGCGCATGAGTGACAGGCTGTAAAGATGACGCAAAAGAGGGATGATGTCTGAGTGCAAGTAGGTAACCTGGTTGGGAGAGAGGGGAATTATCTGCGTCAAAAGCTGTATTGACCACCATAAACCTCTGGGAAACACCTGAAGAAAAGAGTGGCATAAAGGTAAAAAGAAATTAAAATAACTTATATGGAGGAATAAAAATCTGAAAAGAGCCAGCAAAGATGAAAATCTATGTATATATCAAAGATTGCAGACTGTCGTTAAAACATTTTTTTGACATGGAAAGGTAATAAATCGATACAAATAAAAGGAAAGATAGTCAAAAAAGTTAGCTTCAATTTTTCCTGAAACATTCCCCACAACTTTGTCAGAGAAGCTACGAGTAATAGAAGATAAGTGGATATAATTCGGGTTGAGTTTATTCCCACAAAAGAGTAGATGAATTACATACCGGGGTGCATATATAATGGTAATTATAGAAACTTTAATAGAACCTGGGTAAAGAGCATCTATTTTTTTATTAAAAGCATGTCACTCCATTGGTCTTATGAAGAAAGTTCATGCTTTGGAAGCATGACAAAGCAGGTCATGCAGGTCCAAAACAGGTGAGGAATTTGACACTGTTTTCAAGGAGTGGAGGATCTTCCACTACTGTGCATCATCCAGCCAGGATGTACCACAACTGAGTACCCATGACAAGTGCCTTCACCATAAACTGAGATTCCAAAGGTACTAGATAGGGTACCAGCAATGAAACATATGGCTCCTGAGCTGCGATACAGTTCGAAAGGTATTACGTTCAGACCTTTTGCTGGAGCTTTGTCATACAACTATCAAGGCTACTTTGGTGTGAAGATTTCATGATATGGTTGTGAAAGGAAGTGAAACAGACTCTGGAGATGTAAACATCGCAACATCATCATGAGGTCCAGCTGCAGGGCCCATGTGGCCTTGTTCAGCAAGGAAATAAAAGTATTCTGGGACTGCCAAAGACATCTTCTTTGAGCCACTCTTGGAGCATCCCTTGCCCCCAGTTCACTGACCTATACTGTTCCCAGGCATTACATTTTGGTACACAGCTCCGGGTGACTACACTGGGGTTAGAAGAATGGATAAAATAGATACAATCACTAGAAAATAGTGTGCTTATTTTTGCTTATGGACATACCCAAAATAATCAAATAGATATGTAAAAGAGGAGTATTTTCCACTACCTGCGAGGGGAAAAATCCTTCAGGAGATGGCTAATGCCAAATATTTTTCCATGTCTGATATATCAGCAGGATTCTGGCACTGCTCATAGGAAAAAAGACCACATGTCTGTGCACATTCAACACACCCATAGGGAGACACTGGTTTTTTTGCAGACTGCCATCTCAGTTCTGTTTGGCACATATGTTTTGCACTGCGAAATAGAAAATTTCTGGTGGTATACAGCATACTACACAGAAGTTACACTTTCTACTGGGAAGGAGTGAAGAAGAGGATGACTAGAATGCAGCTATGGGAAGAGCTGGAGATTTTGAGAAAACCTAAAAAAGTAAAAACACCAGTTCTGTGTAATGAAAATAGCAAACATGGGAAGAAGTTTATATGACAGTATCTGCAGGTAGATCACAGTAAATATGAAGAATTTATCAACACATCTGATCCAGCAAACAAGGAGGAGATACGAAGAGTCTTTGAAGAATGAAGCAGAAAAGATGGTGCCAAAATTAAATCTGACTTAAAGCAGCAAGCCAAGGGGCCTACAGTGCCTAAACGGACACAGGGAAATTAAAAGTTTAGAGAAGACAAAATGGTACTTAAATAATGCAAATACACTTCACCTCTTACATGGATATTAGCACATCCCTCTCTGTGCTCTGTTCTACATTATAGTACAGCAGTATGGTCAAGTGTAGACTCAGATGCCATGGCTGCTAATAAAAGTGAATATCAATACATTCAGTTACAGAGGAGACTTTGGATGTGATCTGGGTGGAAAAATCTTCCATCATTAGGCAAGGTTCTTGTTGGTTGAAACTACTGTCACCTCACTGTTGCCAATGTCTACAACAGACTGCAAAACAGCACTCTAAGGCCGTAGCTGCAGATGTATGGACTGCAAATTGAGGAAGACCTCGGAGAGGTTTGGGCTTACAGACATACTTTCAAACTTTTTTGACAAAAAATGCAGTAGAGCAAGCCAAGTGCTAGATTTCACAGACAAAATAAAATAAACCTGTCTTGCCTCAGATGAAAAGGGGATTCAAAACGATGGAGCTAGAGCTCAGGATGAAATCCACAGAAAGCAAAAAAAAGCTATAAGCACTGCCAAGTTGAGAAAATACATTCTCAATCTCTATTACGTATTAAGGAGAAATCTTTATGTTATTTTCCATTACATATTTTCATGATGTTGCTGTAAAGGCCTGTCATATGTGTAAGGAATGCAACTACTACAATGGTCCCCCAGTCAAACATTAAGGGACTATGTTAAAGACACAGGAAAAATTTGCCTGGTTGGCTGAGTAATTTTCAGGTTATTGTGTTACTAACATGAAATAAAAGAAACAGAAAAAAAGGGGAAAAAAAAGAATATCAAATTAATGTCTCTGATGTCAAAGTTACTGGGGACTTGGAGAATTAGAGGCTAAGACAAATCCAAAAACTTGGTATAACTGGGCTCTCAGGCACTGTGTGATTTCCTGAGAAGGAAGCTGTCTGCCTCTCTCCTAGGTTGTAAATGGCTGGGATGCCACATTGACTACCTGTGGATATATGGGGTTACCACCCTGTGGACATACACCCTGTTGGCATGGTAGATATTTTCTCAAAAAAAACCCCAAACCTGTATTTCCTAGTTTATATGAGAGGTTCTCAGACTGACAATAACCACTGTGCAATAACGTAAAGGCACTCCAAACTATGGTACCACTATAACATGTGGACTTGCTGCTTCCTGACAACAATTCCTCCTGTTGAAGTCACAGTTTAGAGCACCTCATGCTGTCTGAACTATGGACTCTGCAAGTGGTTTCAAGTTCCCACACCTGAGATCACACACCCCAACCACATTCACTCTCCATATCGAGGTGAGAGTTACATACACATCAGCTCCTCCATGTCCTGGTTTCTGTAGGTGAAAAATCAAGGTGTGAAGGCCTGATGGAAACCATGATTAGAAAACTAGGAGACTGAGACACGGCATCAGTGGGAATCTTCAGTGGTCAGTTCTGTTCAGTCTCAGATCCAGATAAAAGGGCAACAGACAGAAAATGAAAAAGAATATAGTGGACTGATGTGCCTTAGCATTGTCTTTCCAGAAACTGCAGACCAATTCATAGGTCAAGAGAAAGATCAGAGAGAAGCAAGATAGGAAGACAGAAAAAGAAACCAAATCAAGTCCATCCAGGAGTAAGAAATTAGGCAAAACCACTGTTCTTTTTGTTGTAGTGCAAACAGTACTGGGCTCAGATCAGGGAGAGACAAGCAACACTGAATATTGTTGGTCAGCTACTGACATTTGACATAATCCTATTACAATTGCCCAGAGAGTGCCAACAGCTTGGGCTGTATTTATTCATAATTACACATAATATTAATCCCAAATTAACTTCAGTGAACTTCTACATCACAAACAGGTGTGATGAAAAGCGTACAAGGTCATTAAACAAAAATAAAACATGCTAGAGAAAATATATTGTGGCATTCTGAAAGAATCTGCTCTTCCTTCTATTCTTTCCCATTTTCTGTGAGATTGTCCTCCCAGCTGAATCTCTAAATTAATGATGTATAAAATGACTTTGGGTCATGCTGAATTATAAGAAAAGTGGGTTTTGTTGTGTCCAGATTGTGAAGGATGAACCAAAGAGAACCAAGGATTTTCACAGAGTTTGAATAGCTTTTGTGATGCCAATTCTTAATATTGTAAAACTGCCTTCTTTTTCTCCCTCTGTTCTCCCTTGTCCTCATGATATAGCTTCCTTTTTTCTTTTAAATATGTATTTCTGGCTTTTTGTTTTCAAATGTAGCTTTTACAGCTTTGGTACCACCTGGGGAGGAAGAAGAATTACTC
The DNA here is from genome assembly GCF_035582795.1 of Mycteria americana. Lineage (NCBI taxonomy): Eukaryota > Metazoa > Chordata > Aves > Ciconiiformes > Ciconiidae > Mycteria > Mycteria americana. The sequence goes on along the minus strand of NC_134366.1, from coordinate 140,633,698 downwards.
AGGTTCTGAAGAATTACTCTTTTTCTGACTGTAGCATGGGTCCCTCCATGGAAGAGAACTTGGCCAAATTGACAATGGTACTTCTCTGATTTTCTGTGGGTATCTCTTTTGGTCACAGTTCAGATTTTTCTTCTTGGCCAGAGGCACATAAAAGAACATCCCCTGACCACTAATTCTGATGAAGAGTTCAGGCTCTCAATACCAAAAGACAGGCTCCTATCTATGTATATGTATTTATGTATAGGTGGATACATAAAGACAGATTACAAGTATATAATGGAGCTCAGGTGTAAAGCATATGCACTTATATAAATATATTCAAAGTGAATTTAAATTCAGTGTAGATATGCCCTTTACTATCTCCCTGAAAACTTGTCTTCTTCAGGGAACAAACCAACAAAAGAAACAACAAAAGATGCCTCAAAAGAACATCAAGTGTAAATACCGATAATTTTACTTATTTATTTAAATGCATAGATGTTACAAAATAGATCAAAATGATGTACATTTCTTTATAGTTTCATAGCATTAGAAGTTGAAACGGATACAAATTTATATCTCAGGTATAACGTATATAGCATCATATGACAATATGAAAGAAATGTTATATTGATAAGTTCACTGCAAGATGTGTTACACAACAAGCTTTCTTCTCTGAAAAACCAGATACAACCCCACCCACACAATTATAACAAAATCTAAACAAGAAATTATGAAAATATGTAATGAGAGGGGGGAAGGACATTTCACTGTATAAACACTGAACATTTTTTTGGCTTGGGTTCAGATAGAAAGCGTAGAAATGTCATTATTTTCAATCCTCAATATCTTCAATCTTCAGAAAAAACTTTCCTTATCGCATATGGAAAAAAGCAGCTGTAGATAGTTTGCTTCTTAAATGAACCCTGCCTTTAAGCACCATTTCAATTATGTAAGAGCACCCTACATGAAACAAAGATGTTTAACTCCTCAGAGCTATTAGATTCCAATATTACCATTCACTCTTAAGGAACAAGTTTATTACCTTAAATATTGTATCTAAGATACTTCCTGACTTACATGACAATGTATCAAAGCTGTAGCGAGTTTGCAGCATGATGAAGAGCCCAGTGATTTCAATAACAATTGCTGTTGTGAGCTAAACATATAACCTGAGGGATATTCCCTATCTTCTCCTGCTGGCCAAAAATACCCCAAGCATAATTTATATGGCTTGTCAGTATAAGAAATTTTTAAAGAATTTACAGCCTGGTTGCCAAATGATAAGGTGCCAAAAACTGGAGGAATCATAAAATCTTTTTCCATTCTGAATTTTGGTTTTTGGCAGAAGACAAGGAGATAATACTGAATTGCAACCATTTCAGTCTGGTTTTCTCACACTTCACACTCAGGGGAGCTCAGCAAAGTGGGGGTAACTATCAAAAGTTTATGTCTGTTCCATTAACTTGTGTGAATTTAAAAATGCATTGCCTTGTAATATGAGCCAAAGCTTCTTCTCTAACAGAAAATAAAAATATTCTGAGGGAAACTCAGTACATGAAGGTTAAGCAGCAAGAAAGTCTTGAAATTATCATTAGTAATGATTTTTTTTTATTTTCTTGAATTAACCATATGGGCTGTTGCCCATCTGTTGAATTAACCAGATGGATTCTTGCTATCTTTTTTCTTGATTTTCAATTTATTTTCTGTTGAAAGAAAGCAGTTTGAGAAGGCTGTGATTATTTCAAGTTACTATTGACAGAAGTTTAATGTTCTCCTTATGAATCCAAATGGGAAGGTTTGTGCACCTTGAGACCATCAGACCAATTATGATCTGACAACCAAAGCATACAAATTTTCTATTTTGCACATCTCTAAAAAGCACCATAAAAATGCTGTGTGTTTGGATTCTATGAGATCATTTCATTCTAGATGAGGAAAGCAACAGTTTTGTCTTGAAAACTTAGCAATAATGGGCAAATTTCAACAGCAATTTGGGCCTTTAAAACTCTTATTTTATTAGGAATTGTTAGAATTTAGTATCTGAGTAATAAGGCATCACCCCCCCTGCTTGTCAATAACTATATCTGATTTAATGCCTCTAAAAATTCTTCTGACATCTGAATAGTTCTGTTTTACCTCATACTCATAAAACTTTGTATGATAGGTAACCGACAGCCAATACAATTGTGACTGAGTTCTGTACTTACAATCACATAAAACTAAGAAATGGTGGAGTTATGCAATGGACCTCATTTCTCAGAGAAAACAAAGTCATGTGTCTTTAAAATTAAGGCCAAAAATTTTAAAGGAAACAAACTAAATTTGCATGTGCTTGTTTTTAAAAAATCCTAAAACCTTTTGGATTCCTATGACATCAAACAAATATATTGGCATTCTCAACCACAAGAGGGCATCCATGCTTGCAACCTGATCCTTGAAGATCATATAAACAGATATATCTATCTACCTATCTATCCATCTATCTACAGACATAGATATGGATATAGATACAGATGTATTTATTTCTGTTGGGTCCCAGCTGTGGTATAGAATACATTTGCTCTGGGAGGTTTCCTCTTTCAGAGTCCCATGGTATTTCCCAGTGTTAGTAGGGGATAGCACATGATGTCTAATTTTGCTGTCTGTAAAGCTCTCATGGAATCCAACTTTCTCACTCCTGCAAAAGTTATGTTAAACCTCCCACGGTTTTCACTGAGGCCCGATCCAACTCATCTTGAATTCAGAGGGGAACAAACTGATCTCAGAGAAGAGGAACACACAGCTTCCCAAGGATAAGTGTGCAAGGTCAAGTCCAGATTTTCTGAAGTCATTTATTACCCCAGAGAGAGGATTTGGGATCACTAAAACCTGCTCAGCATCAGTCTGAAGTCATGACTGTCAGAGGTCTTACTCTCCCCATAATTTGTTCCACAGGCACTTCACTGTTGTAATGAGGGGAGGGTGCTGTTTGTTTTGGTTTTGAACAGGAATACATTTTCCTCTCTGATGCACATAAGTCTCATTAAAGCCTGAAACAACCATAAAAAGGAACTTTGAAAGCAAATCTGGCCTAGCGATAGTAAATGATATACTTAGCTGAAAAAGATGTCACAAACACTGGAGTGTATATGGTAATATTGGAAGTAAACCTCATCTTCCACAAAAATAACATATAACTTCAGCACCAGGTTAGCACCAAAAGGTATCAATTGCTACCCACATCTTAGATGTTTAAATGAGGCAAAAAACCACAAGCAGATATTCTAAACAACTGCACTCAATAATTAATGATATCAGTTACTTCATTTTTACTCTTATGCCTCTCACAGTATTTTTAACAAAAATATTTTAGCCATATTTTAGTGTGTGTATACTTTCATAATTTTATATTTAGAACAGAACAAAAGTCTGAGATAATTTCTCTGTCTTTAAAGGCACACCACTCTGCTCAGAAGGAATTAGTACAACCTTCAAGGCCAGCAAGAACAGCAGCTGGGGGTAGTTTGCCTCAGCATAACCTTGAACTCATCAAGAATTTTTGTCAGCATGTGTCAGAGCAGATATACTGCCAAAGACATCTGAAGTCTTCCGCACGTTTCAGTACTTTTGTTCTAGCAGCACTTGGTGTCAGGTAAACAATCAGGCAGCACTGACACTGGCAATCAAAGTAGAGCTTTACTGGTATTGTCATTACCTAACCCAAAAGAAAAAAGATGATAGAAATTGGGGCGATTCAAATAGGTAATACAGAAAGGCCTTCAGTAAACTACTTATTAAATAAAGCTGAAGGGCAAATTTTGTGTGGTAACCAAATATCTGATGAGCTGTAATCCTCTCTGTTCAATGACAAATATTCAGCTAATGCTTGAGTGGCTGGTTTTATCAGGAGCTGCTTGTATGAAATAGCTTATACCCAGATAATTTTTTGCTGCTGTCAATTACAGTGTGATTACAATAGTTAATCCCTAGCACCATTATGGGATGTTGTGAAAAAACCTGCATACCTGTTTGTTAAAAGCAAAGTTTTCTATATCCACAGAAAACAAAATATTCCACAAAATCAAGGTATTTGTAGCAACTTAAAAAGTAACAGATACGATAACATATATACCCGTTATAATAATTTCAGCTGAATTACAGAATTATAAATTAATTTACAATGTCTAGTCCTGTTTGGAAAGTGTACCATACAACATACAAGTTGCAAGTTCCAAAGTGCATAGTCATTTATTGTTAGACCTACTGTTGTAGGCTCCACGGCTTAACCTGAACTTTTGCTTATGCTCTGCTTCCTATCTTGTATTTAAAAAAAGAATAAAAATTCTGAAAAAGGCTAGATGCACTGTTTTAACTGTGCTGTCTTTACCTCTAAAGAAGATTTCTTATGCAGGACAAAAATGTGTTTGTCCCATGCATCTTTGTCAAAAACTGGGCTGGCTGAGGGCTAGTGACCCACCTAGTAGTTTTGTCTCACTGAATTCTTTCAGTGTGGACATAGATGATGCAAAGAGGTTGTGTTTCACTCCCAAAACAGGACTGGATTTTACTCAGACAAAGTGTTTGACTGATTGATCACTGTCCAAGTCCAAGCCCCTTTCAAGCCAAAAGGAAAACCATTTATATTGCAACTGTTAGAATAAAAGTTAGTACAATATTACAAGTGTCGTTCTTTTAAAACATAGACACATTTTAAGACAATATACTTGTCTAGTTATTGTCCTGTCAGATACAGAAGTGTCACTAACCAGAAATGTCTGAAGGGCCACAGATCAGTTGCTGACATTCTCCGAGGGATCAGATGATGGATACGTGGAAGGGGGCTGTTACGTTTCATACACTGTAGAGCCCATTCCCCCCACACAGCTATCTTGCTGGAGAAAAAGAATAACTAACATGAAGAATTCAAACTCTGATCTTTCTTTTTATATCACCATGTGATACTTCATATTCTGGTGACAGACTGTCTCAAACACCCTCGAAAGGACTGAATTAGTGACTTAAAGACACATACATATGTAGCACTAGTGAAATTATCCTCTGTTGTTCTGCTTGCTCTACTCAGTATTGCTTTTCAAAGTTCATAAACTTCAGAGGTCTAAATGTAGCAGTGCAAGCAGACTAAACACATATATTTAAAGTGGAGTACATTCTGCCCTGTAATATAAAGCCAAAACTCGAGGCTATTTCAATGACACAGTAGTTATGGCAGACATTCGATTTCCTCCTTTTTATAATCTGTTTTTCAAGAAAACTACTTGTATAATAGTCTAGCTTAAAGTGTAGGTCCTCTTTATAAATGTTCTAGTAAGCACCCATAAGGCGTTCAGTTTTTGGCAAGAAAGGTATGAATAAACAGATTTGGTTTTTATTAATTCATTCAGATATTTTCAGGAAATAGCGCAATATGTTTTAAAGGACACTGCCAATTGCTTTAGAAGTTTGAAATTTTTGTCACAAATCTTTATGAAATTTTAAAGTCGCCTGATGTCTTTTATTTGGAAATCCTCTTATCTACTTTTACATCTGATCTCTCCTTGAAAGTTTCACATGGCTGAGTTTCAGTCAGGGGGATAGCACATATACTGGCAAACTTATAGTGTAAAAGACACTATGGATGTCATGCATTGATATATGTTGCTTTGTAGCAATATATTTCTTTACCTTCCTGTACAAGAATAAATATACTGAATAATACAAGAATAAATATAATGTTGCTGCAAAGCACCATTATACCATTATGACTGTGTTCAGAAACACAGGAAGGTAGAGTTAGGCTGTGTTATTATACCAGTATATTTAAAGTGATGTAGCTTTCTATCTAGTTAAGACTTTAGGCATGTGAGTTAACAGCCACTGCATCTTGGCCAGTGTGGTTCCTCATTCTCTCTAATTTTCCTGTCTGCACACAGGCATCGTTGATGATAGCAGCAGCCGTGTGCTGAACTCTTGGAACGCCATAAATGAATTGATGTTGTGCATGAGGTAGGTAATATCCTGCAGTTTCTCTTGCACATATGTTTTCCTCTGCTCAGAGTCCCATTGACATTGCAGGTGAAAGCACAGGTGTAAATGGGAGGAACCACTAGGAGCATGAGGACAATTTGTTGCTTTGCACGTCACACTCCATTTTTAAAGCACAGTATTAAACAATGACCCTTCTCTTTCTGGAGCTATTATTTTTAAAAGGAAGTCATATTCTATGTTTTAATGTGCTTTTAATAGAACCTAATCTTCAGGAAGCTACACTTGCTAAGGTGAAAATTAGTTTGCTCTCCTTTAACAAAATGTTAATCTAAAAGGGTTAATGTGAGTCTTAAATCCCGAAGTGTTAAAACCAAATTATACTATATTTTGAAAGCTAATTATACAAAAGCATACAAAAAGAAAACTTCAGAGTATTATTACAATATCTCTCTATATATAATATGTGCAAAATTCAATATACAAGCTTCTTGTTTCTCATCCATGTTTTTTTAAAAATAATGTAAACCTTAACTTATTTAAACCAGTATAAGTAGTTTGATGTTACTCCTGGGAAACAAAGATTGTCGGTACAAGAACCTCCATAGCTTGGAGGACAAGCTGAACATGGGACTCCTACTTTATATGGTGCTTCTCCAATCCAGTTCCCCCTGAAAACAGAAAAGGAAAAAGAATGCTTAGTAATTTCAGAAAGAAAGAAAAAAAAATTGATTAACCATACTTGTTTTGAGTGATTAAAGTTAATGTCTTCAGTGATACCTTGTAAATGCCCTGTTACTGAAAACATAAGTTAATATATTTCTGTAGGTTACTGACAAACGTTGATCTACTGATTTCCCCAAATCAGCAGGAGAATGACCATGTCACCTCAGGCCAGTGGTCCATTCCATATCCTTTAGTCTCTGCGGTGAAGTCCCAGTCTTCTTGCTTTTGCTACAGCCAAGTAATTTCTGACTCTCCAAGCCTGGGACAGAGTATTTTTTACCAGAGGGCTATATTTATGAGAAATTAGCAACATAAGCATTGGTGCAAGGTTTTTCTTGAGCACTTTTTTGTCTGGCAGTTATCTTAAAAGCATGTTTTTGGAAGGTGGAAAAACAAACTGAGCGAAATCTTATTCTTAGGTTGCACTACCCTAGGTCCACATTGTGAAGCTCTGAGGCTGAATTCGTGGTTAGAGAAAAGGGAAGATGAAAACTATTTGCACCAGTAATGCATTAAAAAGAACTGTATTTGGGCATTTGTAGGGGTCTCATAGGTGCTAATGGGAAGAGGAGGAGGGCTCCCATCTGGTGAATAGAGCTGTGTAATAGAGCCCGGGGGGAAAGGGGTACAAGTCTGGAGAGTGGTCATGTGAAAAGAGGTAACTCTGAAAGATCTAGGAACATCTGAAAAATGCATCCAGACTTTTAAATGCTTATATAAACCCCAGGCTTTTAGTGATTCATGTAACACTCATGATGTATGCAGAAAGTAAGTTAAAATTAGATTTTTATTTAAATGTTATGTCTCACTGAGCAGAGAACTTTCCTCTAGTTTGCATGTGACGTGGTATAGCAGTGAGTAATGCAATTATTTATGAAACATTTTCTCATCCCCCACCTCCCAGCCAATAAGATTGGATCAAAAGCCCTGGTCTGGGTTGTGCCTTGGAAGAAAGTAGGAATCTCTCAAATAATTTGCTCATTCCTACTTCTCTTCCAAATGGGTACAGCAGACTGAGTGCTCAGGAAATATATTTAGTTTGATAACAGATATGGAAATCCAGAAAGAGTTTGCTGAAAGCTGATTTCTGCTTCATTTTCCATGCAATGCATGGCTGAGTTGTGTGAGTCCATTAGATAACCAGGTGCAGGGCCTTTCTAAACTTTGGAATTATCCTCCTTAACTTTTTTTTTCCTGATTTCAGAAGCATAGATACTTTTCAGCTGGCATCAGTGAAAATTATTGGAGTTCTAAATCCTAAATCTTTGCCAAATTCCAATCTTAATAACTCGAGTCGGGGCTGTAATATTCACTCCCTTCTTCTTCAGAGGAGTTTCTGATGTGCTGGTTACTCAGAAGGACACAGCCTTTATTAACTGGCAAAAAAACTTCTGCATGTATGCCCAAGGACTCTAAGCCCAATGTCCTTAACTCAACTAAATTAGTTCTTAGGAATATAAACTTAAGCCAGGCAAGACCACTCAATATCCTTTTTGTGACTGTGCAAGAACTAGATGTGAAAAACCCGATTCTACCACCTATGTATCAAAGGTCTACTCAAAAATCTCATCCAGCAAAGAAGCTTGTAACTCCAGGCTTTGCTTTGCTGTTTGAGAAACAGTGGGATTTTTAGACTGAGAAAATATAAAATGTCGTTAATTCATTGTTAACTGATACACAAACAAAGCATCAGTTTTCAACAATGCCTAATGTATAAAAACATTCTTTTCCTATGTAGGAACATGAGAGATGTATTCTAGGACGTTTGTAATTTTTAATATTTTTTTCAAATGGAGATATATAAAAATAATATTTGGGTTTCTCTTATAAACTTTGATTTCACCTTGTCCATGTTGTGGAGCTAAAAGTCAGATACAATTTTTGCTGCCTGATTTTTGCTCCCTCACATTCATTTCTTACCATGCTTTTCTAGTAGATATGAAAGGCAAAAGGGCAGAGAAATCTCCTTGATTTCCAAAGGTGTTTTTTTTCCAAGTAAGTTTTCTTACTAAATCTTATCTTTTTTTAAGTTGCAAAATCTTTATAAATTCTTTTACTCATGTAACAACTAGAATAATGACATATTCTTGCATATCCTTTACCACAAATGGACCCGTGCCACTGAGAGTTTGTGGAAAACATGCTCAATTAATTATACTTAGATTCCTAAGTACAGAACTATGGCTTTGCCTAATATTATACAGTCAGAAAAACCAGCCATTTATACTGTCCATGCTGCTTTTGAAGCACTGGTCCAAACCAGACCTCAAATCGAAGCTCTTCCAGAGCCACATTTTATTGATTCATTCTGCACCCAGCTGTAAGCTTGGGATCACGTCTAGGAAACACTGGGAGAAAATTCATTTCTTCATTTCAACCTAACAGAGATCTCTGCACAGCTACCTGATATAGGGCCACCTATGGGTGTCTATGACCTATGCTTTGAAGGACCCTAATATGGAAGGCAAGATGAGATTTGTAGACGCTGAGCTTAGGTAGATGGACTTTGTAGGAAACCTATGCTATGGATGCCCTTATGCAGCATGGTCCCTTATGCATGCATGCAGCTAAGGTATCTTGTGGGCAACAACATGTGTTCACACTAAATCAAGGGTGCAATCTACAGTGGGATTGCTTACCTGAGGAAGTCTAGCTCACCATGAGTATATACAACAGAGTGAAGAAATAATGAATTGAAAGTAAAGTGGAGTCAGCACAAAGCAGGAAGACAAAAAGAATTATAATAATAATAACAACGATAACAGAAAACAAGTTTTTGGTTTTGTTCCATACGCATCAAATTATTTCCCATTCTTCCTTGTATACCAAAGTCATGCATTTTCTGTAGGTTCAGTTGTAAAGTTAGAATGAAGGAGCAGCCCGCAGAAAAAGCACAAATAGAGGTCAAGCTGCAGAAAAAGGAGTAAGCAGTCCTATGAGAGGACCAAAACATGCATGAAGTATAAAAATAAACAATATTAAAAGAAAGCAACTCACTTTGGGGCATAGTTGCATACCAAGTAAACAGCTCGTCGCCAAACAGATCCCCAGACGTTCATATTGTGGCATGTGTGGATTGCGCAGCCTATACGATTGGAAGTGGCCCAAACCATCTGAATAAATATTTATTATTGGTGAAGTCCAAATTGAAAAGAAATATATATATATATATATATACACATTTATTTGAGAGAGAGCTATAAATACATCACAGAAAAGTCCAGCTTTGGACGGTAGATTTTGAATAGAAGAATGTAATTTATATAACCTGTGTGTAATGGGTGCACATGGGTCCATAACATCGCATGGGGCACCTGGGGTTGCAATCTTGAGGATAAGGGAAAGCATAATCCTTCACCTCATCATACCATGGCTTTACCAGCTGGAGAATAGATCGATACCTGGGTTTGTTCAAAAGACAGAAAGAAAAACATGGCATTTTAGATTTAGGTATTTTGGAACTTTCTGCTGCTCATCCCTCTGATGCAAGTCACCTAAATACACATTTCTCCATGCATCACTAGGGGCACAGTATTAAGCAATAATACTCTTAAACCAAATGAATACAGATGGATATCAATTATTACTAGAATACTGGATGACACTTGCATCAGTCTAAGAACTGGATCTCAAAGGCTGTTCGAAGGCTGACAAAATAACTGTTTTGTAGGGTATCTGCCTACCTTCCCGTTCTTACAGACAGATTCTGGCCCAAGAATCTCAGTAAGTAGGAAGGTCCATGGTCCCAAATGCATGTAGCAGCCCAAGCCTCTGCAGATCTGGCAAGAGTTTCATCCCAAACCTGACAAAATGAAATATCCTTAGCAGTAGAACGGAAAAAAACCAAATAGCGATCACAGTGCAACAACACAAGAAGCAAGTATCTTAAGTCACAAATATACTGTCATAATACATCAGATCTGTAACCTAGGCAGAGAGCTCTTGAATTCAGAAAACTGCGGGGCAGCATGTACAGGATCTAACAGGATTTGCCCTAACGCTGGACAGAATTCCCGCCCACATCATCAGAGGAAGCCAAGTATTCAGATCTCTCCCTTTTTTCTGGAAAAGCCCTTCCCTGAACAGGCATTCTCCTACCATTTTTCCTTCTGTGTTGATGAGATCCATGTGTGGAGAGGAGTGAAACATTGGATGGGACTCAGATGGAAGTTAAAGCGAAGTAGAGGCACACAGGGAAGAATAATTGAGCACAGGTATTACATACCCCACAAAACCCCAACACATTTGAAATAGGATCTCAGAAGTATCTATAGCCAGAGAGAGTGTGTGTGGTAGCTTTTCATATTTGAGGCCACAAGGTCAAGAAAAAGGATTCCACAAAGGCAAAGACTATGGATAGTTTCCAGGTGTGGTGTGAGTTTCACCACCTTATTCTTCATGGGAGCTGACATTGCTCCCTGCCTGGAATAAAAAGATAACAGCTCTGTAAGAAGAGACAATTTGACTTCTTAAGTTCTCCTCTTATGGTAGGAACATGACAAGTGAACTTACTGTCTCCTTTATATGCTTTCCCTGCTCACTTACATGCTTGATTTGTAACGCCACTGTGTTCTCCACAGCAAATAGGCTTGCCTCAGCAATAATGAAGATATCAGCAATAGAACCTACTGCACCACTGGAGCTCCAGATAAAGAATATCTCACCGTTATATTACAAGTACACACAAATCCTAGTATATCTTAGTGTTTGACTGATAGCCAAGTAGGCTCTAGATCCTGGAACTAGATGTGCATTTTGAATACCCCGGGGTGGAGTGTTTTGCTGCAGGACAGGTTTAGTCAATTGCAGGTAGAAAGGCAGGAGCAGAATGTAGTAAAATTGCCTACCCAGCCCATCGCAGCTTTTTAAACACAAACCCAAACTCATCAATCTTGAGTGGCTATGAAACAGAGGATGCTCTCTGAGGTATGAAATAAGAGGCAAAGTCAGAAATAAACTTATCAAAGGATAAGGTGGCCCACATCACAAATATTTTCTGTTCTATGAACTAATAATGATTTCTAACGCTGAATTCATAGTTTTAATTTTGCAAACCTGCGGAGTGAAAAGACTAACCACAGATCATGGACTAGGACAGTAATTCATGCCCTGACTCTGTCTGGTAGTTTGCGAAATTTCTCTAAGTGAAAAGGACAAAATTTATTAAATTGTATGAAATTGCTGTGTCATTGAATCAAGCTTTTGCTAATATGGAGTGGGTGAGGTACCTCCTAGATTAAAGCTGAAGAAGTGCAACAGAGATCAATATGAACCCTTAACACAAATGATCTTCCATTCAAGTGCAACCACCTTAGGGAAAGTAAGATGGATGGTGCTTAAAGCAGAGCAGATTTACTTTACACCTGTTTGTAAAAAGTCCCAGAACAAAGTCAAAGCAAATTGCCAGTAAAAGGACAAAGCAGAGAAGTGTTAGGAAGAAGCATGCCAAGAAGGAATGGTCTTCAAGCTAGGGAATACTTTGACTTCAGCTCTGAAAAATGAAGGGAGTTTCTCGGAGGAGTTAGAGGTAAGTCTATAACTTAGGAAGAGAAGGCTCAGTTGGAGCACTAGGGTACAAGAGAGAGGACTTGGGGCTGCTATGGCACCATCCAAACCCCAGGAAATGCTCCAGGGCCAAGGAGGAAGAAAACTGTGTACAGACATTTGTTCTGCTTTGTATCTCTGATGTTAGCTCTGTGTGGCCAGCGTAAAAAAAACCCTTTATAATCTCTGTGGTACATCAGTGGTCCGAAAAAGAGGGCTTAAAGAGGGGGCAACAGTAGGTACAAGCATAAAAGTGTGCCGGGGAAGTGTGCCTGAGAGGCCAGCGCCACAGTCGGCGTTTGGAGCCTGCCCAAGCCCAGGGGAATGGAGGAGCACATGGATCCAGCGCCTGGGTCCAGACACAGCTGCCTGGTGTGCATCCATAAGGGGCAGCTCCGCCAGGACTGTGACACCCCATAAACACCCTCCTTTGCTGGGATTAATCATGCTTCTGGCACGAGCGCTCCCTGCCAGGAGGCTGAACATGAGGTTTGCGTGCTTGCTCCCAAGTGACCTGGCTGCAGTCCCACAATAATCTAAATGTGTACTGTATTTGCACAAATAGCACCGAGCTCCTGATTTCCACCCAGCATATTTTCGTTGCCTCACAAAATAGTATGTTAGGTGTTTGAAAGAAATGTGGAGACTGGATTAGGTTTTCACTATTAATGCCCTCTCTAAACTAGGCACGGCCCCTGCCTTGTACAGTGAGCGCATTGCCAGTCCACTTTCATTTCTCCTCAGCTTCATTTTCTGGTTCTCAGGAATCGTCTGCAGCATTTGATTGGTAAAGTTTCAGGGGGTCGCTTCAAACTCAGTTAAAAAGTTGTGGGTTTGGCAGGTAAGCATTACTGTGATACACAGTATGCTCTGCTTTCCATTACCTATTCACTCTTGACCACTCTCTGGACATACGAAATTTTTGGCAAACATAAAAAAAGAGAGAAAGAGAAAGAGAAAGAAAATAACCACTGAAAAAGAAATAAGGGGAAGGGGAGCATATGCAGCATCTTTTAATTTCCTCCTTTCCTTCATTAGCAGGCTGGTGAAAAGCCTTTTTACAGACTCCCTTCCTGCTATGTAAATCTTTTGCATTTCATGGGAGAAGATGAAGTGCTTCACCTTCCTTATTTTATTTTATTTTCCTAGAAGAAAAGGTGGTCTCAGTCCCTCTAGGACTAGGTCTAGATCATCTCCATGAGAAAAGGCAAATAATTAACATAGGCTGAAGCAGAAAAATTATCTCATAATGACCTAAAATGTTTTAAACTGTAAGAGACTGTACTGTTAGTTCACCCCTTTCAAAAGAAGTCTGATCCTGAGTCTGTATTAATTTGTATCTCAGTTCAGTCCCCTGTTTTGGGCATGTAAGAGAATAGGGCAAAGACATTTAGATTTTTGAACCCACGAGGCTTCATTGTTGTACATAGATAAATAACACATAAAGAAATAGAAAAATATCCTAAAAAGAGAAACTGAAGTAACTTGAAAGCCAGAGGGACAGTTTCTATATGAGGAGGAATTAAAAAGCTCAAGGTAATTAGCAAAGAGTTTAAAAAACCAGTGTGATAAACGAAACTATAAACTCTGAAATTATGGCCAATCCAGTGTTTCTATTAAACACGTTAGAGAAAGCTGCCTGACATGAACACAAAATTGCAAAAGGGAAAAAGGACAAAGATTTGCATACTCAGTGGGTCAAGATCTGAGGACGTGACTCATCCTCAAATGCTAATCATGCAAACTCCCAGTGCCAAACTGCGCTTATTCTCTCCCTGGGGATAGCAAATCTTCATTTACTAGGTCGTTAGTAGTTGGGGAAGCAGTCACCTTCCTCCCACCCAGTACAAAGATCCCTCCCCAAACTCTCCAGATTACTGATTTGATCCAGCATGGAAACCCTCCCCACTCCTCAGCTGGGTCTAACTGAGCTGCGATAGAGTTAAAGCGTCTCACCACACTTCCACTGGCAACTTGAAGTGAACATCCTTTGGCCAATTTATTTTTCTTTCCTCAGCCAAAGATTATTTTCCTAGAAAGCTGTCTGACTGTGCTCTCTGCACCGCTCCCTGCAAAACTACACTTCAAAACTACACTTCACTTGAAAATTGTCAAGTGGACTGAACAGAGGGAACAGGCCAGTGCTTCTACGTGGGGAGTTTCAACACCAGAGACCACTTTATGAGGCTTTATGAGGAGCTCTGGGGTGTCCTCTGCACTCACACAGCACATGCTGGTTGAGTTAGGACTAAAATCTTAGCATTAATAAAGTCAGTGGGAATTTTGCCAGTGAGGCCAGAATTTCCCCAAGATGGTTTTTTTTTGTTTGTTTCACTCTGTAAACAAATAGTAAAATGAATTCTTTTATTCCTATAATGTATAATAAGCAATGGAGTGTAAAATGAAATCTCTTTAATGTTGAATGAAATTTCTTGAAGCCCAAAAAGCGAGCTTCCTTCCCCAAGGGAAGCCTTTTAATGTTGTGGGTCACAGTTGCCTCATACCCTTCCTTTCTATAGCTGTCTCTCAGTTGTTCTTAGGTAATGTATATGTAGAAAGGATGGAGTTGCCCTTTTGTTCTTTGTTGGAACAGCTTTGTTGGAACAGGAGGTCCTGGTCACAACTATACTCTTAGGTATTAAAATGATGGTGAAGCTGAACAAACATTATGATGAAGAAAAAGAAGAGAAGCAACTACAATATTACAAAGATCTGTCCACAACATTCATTGAAAAATAACTGGCTGTTCCCTTCCTACATTGATAGCTATGCTTTAATTTGAGGAATGGTGTACATAACCATTTTTAACTATAATTTGAACTTAGAAACACAGTTCTTCTGCTCATTCTCATTACAGTCAAAATTGTACTCCTAATATCAGTCATTTAAATGGAGTAGCTTTCTCTTGACACCCTGCTCAACACACATCTTAAGGGGCAAACCCTGTTGCAGAATAGGAGATAAAGCTGAAAGCAACAAGGTACTTCAGACAGCAACCTCACTACTTTGAACCATTGAACAAGTTTACCAAAACAAATTAAATGGAGCGCTTTTAATCCGAATCACTTGTTCTTACTGCAAACTTTCTAAAGGACTGATGTATTACCGCAAACATACTGCTACTCTGGGTACATTTACCCTGTGGTAATTTAACTTGAAAAGTAAGAAGTTTCATATTCCTAGTTTTAAATGCACTGCTGCAACATCTATTAGCACAGCCTGAACATGCAAACTTTGCTCACAACATCTGTCAATGATGGATATATGAAGTCATGGTTAAATTACACTGACTAAAACAGAGGAGGGATTCAAAGCAGTGTTCTCAGGATCTGGAGCCCATCATTGGTGCTAAAGAAACATCAGGCCTTCGGATTTTGATGGTATCAAGGAACGGTGTCATTTGGGATTTGTACCTTTATTAAAGCAGGGGGCATATATTCACTATAGGCCTTCAGTATGACTAGGTGAAATAGTTAATGTCAGACCCTCCTTAAGGACCTTCCATTTTCATTGGTGCACCTCTCAGTGTCGCTGCACAACAGGTTGGAGTCCTTTTAGTCTGGCTTCATAATATTTGTACTGTGTAATTACATAAAGGTTAGGAAACTAAATCTTTTTCTTGTGTAAGGTCTGATTCAGGATCTCTGGATATCAGTGAAGCTCATGACATGACTGTGTTTTTTCCTTAAATTAACCTGTCTCAGTAAGATGGTCCGAACACAGGCACCACAACGTTTCTGCCTGGAACCAGTATTAAAACACCGGGTTTCAAGCTGAGTTTGTGAGATGTCAGTTTGCAGTCCACAGGTCTCTAGGAAGCAGTCCGTGTCTCCCAGAGCTCAGCCTGGCCATCCAAAGGATGCCAACACCTGGAGAAAACGCTACATCAGGTCATTTTCTGAGATTTTTCCATAGCTGGAAGAGCTAGAAACATAATACATAATGTAAGTGTATTTAATGAATATTAATTTAATAATTTGCTGAAATAGGAGAAAAAGCTCAATCACAGAAGTGGCCATGTATGTCTATTACTTTAGCTTCTTGATCACATGCCTTAAGGTTTCTCATTGCCTTAGAGAACTTTTTAAACATTTAGCAAAAAGAGAGGAGAGAGAAGGTTTCCTTTGTCTGTCAAGGCTTTCTGTCAAGGCTTTCTCTCATATTTTGAGTGACGCAAATGAGTTCTGGGATGTTATAGATCATCCACAGTATCACTAGCCAAAACTGGCAAACAAAAGTCAAGAAAGGAAAGGACAAATGTCTTGGAACCTCACATAGACCCTTGATGGATGCTTTTATTAAAAACAGACAATCCCTACCCCTGCAAGTGTAAAACTGTTGTATTCCTAAATTGCTTTTATGTATACCAGAATATTTTAATGACTTGTTTCCCATTTCTGCAAGAGGATATCTCCTCACTATTTGAAAAATAAGCAGAATTTCAACATTTCATAATTTTAAAATGCAAGAAAAATCTGTCTGCTCTATAAATATCAAAATGGGCATCCATTTCTATTACATCTCTTCAACACACTGTCAAAGAAAAAAAGAAATATAATTCATAATTTTCACTTTCCATGTTGCTGATACCTATCCTCAGATTTATGATCTGATTGGTAAATTCTGCAAAGCATGCCATGATTTTTTTTTTTCCCCCACAGACAGCAATTACTGGCTTCTTCCAAAGTCATCAGTAAGATCTGTCAACACTTTACTGCACTTACTTTCCTTAAGAGTGATGTTACATTGTCTTTTTCTGATGACTCACTACTTCAAAAGTAAAAATAAAGTACATGCAGGTAAAATGTTTATTTCATCTTTCTTACAGGTAGACAAAAAGGACTGATTCAAGCAGTAGCATACCTCCCAAGTAAAACATTTACTTAAACCAGTCATATCTTTAGATCTGAAAAGGTAAATTGAAAACTAATATTTTAGTTGCCCCCACTAGAGATGCCACCTGAGAAAGAATGACTGATACTGTCACCTGGAATCACACCCGTTTGTAAATTGTTCTTAAAGTTCAGAATTTGGAAGAAGAGGTAGTTAAGATCCATTTTTCCTGGAAAATATGGAAAGTGAGAAAAAAGTATCAAGCTACGCTTTGGTAGTCTGGTTCTTCATTATGCAATGTGTGGAGAAAGGAGGAGTATTATTCAGATGGGGATGACCACTTAGCCAAGGATGACTTTCCATGAGAAAGCTGAAACATTTTTAATTTAATTTTTTTCCTGATTTTCAGAGACAAAAATTAATCTGTTTTCAGATTAATCAGATACCTTCACTGACGTTCAGAATGCAGATTTCCAGTGACAAAAGAAAATACCTGACTTAGTATTGTTATATCTTTATGTATGCCTTGTATTGAGAGAGAGAGAAGAAAATCATTACCGAAGAAAATGGCAACGAACTCTCCTCTTCTCTGTAAGTACTCTGAAATGGTTATTAATGGCAACAGGTAGCAAGAATTTGTGATCTAAAAACACAGGGAGCAGAATACACAGTGATACACTGTATAAATGCTTTTCTCATCCTGTGTGGATATCTGTGTGTAAAGTGGATGTTTTTAGAAGCATTTAACTTTACAGCCCTCATTGTCGCAAAGAAAAGATGCAAAAAATGTGAGCAGTAGGAGTGCTCCTTCCCTGAGATTGCCAGCAGACAGATTGCTAGACAGAAGATACGGGCTAACTGGGGAATCCATAAAGATATGTTTTTAACCTGGTAGCTGCTAATGATCATTTTCACCTGGGGTCTGCTGATGATCACCTGGGGTCTGCTAATGATAATTTTCAAGCAATACAGAACTGTGCTTCCATTCTTCCTTTTACCATCATAATCCTTAATCTTTCCTGGCTCAGTTTTATTGCCAGTAGCAAGGAAGCTCCCCTCGCTTGCAGAAGAGTACAAGAGAACCTCAGCACAGCATTGCTCTGAATATTAAATACCAGCAGCAGCCCTCACTACTTTACTGTTTGGTTTTGTTGTTTGTTTTTTTTTTTTAATATGACATATCAGCTACGATAATATTCTGCATATTTCTCAGGGGTAAAACAAGTACTTTAAGCAAAACATACACCACCCAGTCACTCACTACCCTCCTACAAATTCCCTGTGTGTCCATCGGGCGAGGGCTGCTGCCTGTAAAGCCACGACAGCCACGGTGTGACTTCAGTGGGAGTGACAAGCACCAGGTACAGGTTTGAGCACAAATCCAGAGTGAAAAGGTGAAGTACGCTGGTTTAATCACTCTCCTCTTCAACAGCTTCTTTACACGACTGCAGTTACGTGGCAAGATTGCACATGAAATGTTGGGATATGCACTCTGAATACAGTTGCATGGCAACACTGTCACATTTTGCAGTGATAGAAAGTGGCAATTTGTTTGCCAGTTCTGGCACCGTATTTGTCGTTACCGTATGTTTACTGTGGACTCATATTAGCGTCTTCAGATTGTTATTTGGCACAAACAAATCTACAGTGGCTCCTATGCACCTCAGAAGGGTGGCCAGTAGGACCTTCTTTTAGCAGTGATCAGTCAAAAAATTAACCTGTCTACCTCAGACTTCTGATTTTATTCTCCATTAGCCCTGTGCTTCTGCTTGTTTGCCCACCTGAAGATCAGAAGCTCTCACTTCCAGAATGGCAGCAAGTGGGAAAGAAGAAAACCTCAATTCAAGCGATTTCTTCCTGTGAGAAAAACATTGGGAAGCTGAGGGATGAAATCCGACATCTCCAGCCCATCTGTGCAGCTGCACTCCACAGCTGCTAGTGCAAATCCCAGAGCAGATTAGCAGATGTAGGCTGCTACCCTCCAACATGCAGGTCTCGTCCTCATGGGTCATTCAGCCGTGCGGCCTTGCACTGGCCGTACTGCTTGCACGTGCGGTGGCCATTTCTCAGAAATCCCACAGCAGCGTGCAGGGCACACAGGAGTCCCTTGCACAACTTCTCCCCTTCTCTTTTGTACAGTCGAACCTGTAGCATTTTCAGGTTCAGAGACTTTACGTAGGACCCCCCACCACATCCACTACCCCAAATCTGGCACAAAGCTTAACAAAACAACCCACCAGCCCTTCTGCCTGCATGCTTTTTCAGCAGAGTGACTGAAAGAGCCTCGTCTCTTTGCCTTCGCTTTTTTCAATACATACTGTGTGATGAAAACATATGAGCTCATTGGAATTTATAGACAGATTTGGCAAACTTTATATATTTATTTGGGCTCTGAGATCATTTGGACTCTAGGCTGTCTCTCTCTCTCTCTCTCTCTAAGAATACGAATACTTTTTGCTCTTAACTGCCACCTGTTAGAAATTTTACTGTGCATACTGTGATTGGTGCCTACCGCATGTGCAAGTCCTTTCCCAAATGCATTAGGTACTAATTAGAAAGTTTACGCAGAAAATTGCCAAAGTCTACCCTCTAGAGAACAAAATCTTGATGGGAATCACAGTTCTGTACTTCATTCTTTTGCAAATAAATAGAGGGTTAATACATCAAGCTGCTTGTCCAATACTCCACTGCAACTCAAAGTAAAATTGTGCAAGGTTTTATAGTCAATTTACTCTCATATAACCAAACCTCCAAACGCCTGATTCACACTTCTGAAGGGCTCAGTATTAGAAGGTCTGTCTTACAGTAATCAGGGCATCACCAGACAGATGTCCAAGAAACCTTATTGCCAGAAATTCTTTTTGTATGAAAATTCAAGTCTACATTTTATACAGAGGTTTATATTCCTGGGTGTCTATTTGGTCCAAATTCAAAGTGCTATCATTTGAAGCTTGACCACTGCTAATAGTCAATTTGTTTCTTCTAAAGGTTGTCCGCATTTCTTTTCATGTTTGGCACCAGGCTTTTAAACAATAAGAAACAAAGAAAATTGGTAGGCTGTCAGATTTAATAACAATAAGCTTCCTTGATATGCTATTATTTGTTTAGCTTTTGGAAAAGTTAAATATCAGAGCTACATATCTTAAAATATTCAGTGCTTTCCTAACCTACTGCAAGGCATATTTTAGTTGGCAAGAGCTTATCTCAGAAGTGGTAACAAAACGGACCAAACTTTGTCTAGCTCCATGTCACCCTGACAATTGGTCATAAGTCTGAAGAGGAAGGTGTCTGACCTCTATCATTTTAAATATGATCAGAGCAAATTGCATTTTCTCAGAACGACAAAATGTGAATGAAAAATGTATTTCATTTGTGGCGTTTTGTTTCTCTTCTATATGCAAAATATCCACATTTTTTACTTTTTTTGTTACTAACCACTGAATTTTTCATTAAAACAAAAAATGTTCTTAATTTCTTTAAAAGTTTTCAAAGAAAATACTTATTATTTCCTAAGTAGCTCTAACTGAAAGATATGGCAGCATGACAGAAGAGAAAGCACATAGCAGCTTCTTCTTTCTGCAGGATAAAGAATAAGAACAATAGTTCTTTATTCTCAGAAGAAGAAAGCTCAATTTAAGATTCTTTCTCTTGATACAGATTAACGGATATCACCGTACAGATAGAGATGCAAAACCAGTTCATTTTCAGTTGAGTTAAAATAGACCTCAAACTCCATCCCAGGGCACCTGCAGATGCATTCATACATGGAGGTACCTGTGCTGAAGACAGTGTTCTGTGTACAAAAAGCAAACAAGTGGTTACCCTGGGGTTTCCACCTTTTGCTGTCTTTTGGATACTCATTTCCATGGACCTGGATAGGCTATTCTTCTTTTCAGATTTTCTTTTCAGGTATGGAAATGAGGATAAAAATGTTGAGAGGTTTAAGGTTACTATCATCTCCATTCATGTATGAAACGAAGTACTGTGTACTTTGGATCAAGATTCTTGTGAAAAATGCCCTGTCTCTGTTTTTAGCCAAGAAGTTCAAGAGGTGCTACATTTAATAATAAAGGAATGTCTAATTCTGAGGGCTCTGGGCAGGCTTCTTTTCTATCTGAGACTTTACTAGGTTGTTTTTTGTTTGCTTAAACTCCTAGAAGGCTTTCTGCTAATACTAAATTTAAATAATGTAAATATTCTCTTCTAAAACACCATCAAGATGGATGTTTTAAAATTCTTATGCATAAAACATTGGAAAGGAGCTCTAATACCAAAGCAAGTTTAACACAGTCAATACTTTATCACAATATTTATCAACAATAGCATTTTTGGGGAAGTTCTTCAGATTTTTTCAAGGAGCGCTTTTCAGGAAAGGTCCTTTCTGTTCAACTCTTAAACAGGTCTTCTGTCATTCACTCTGAACACAGCTGATGGCTTTTGTACTTCTTATAGCTAGCATCCACTTTGATTTGACCCTAGACGAACACCAGTCTAGTTACTGAGACTGACCGGGGTTTCCTAGCCTTTTGTAGACGAAACTCTGCTAGAAAAATGGGCAGCATCCAATGAGTAGTACAGTGCTGCATTATTGACAACGGTGCAGTAAGAAATAGAGAAGTGGATAAACTCACCTGTGAGGCAAAAGAGAGCTAGGTAACTCTATCGTGCCAAAACTAGCAGAAAGTAAGCTCCATCTACTCTTGCTCTCTTTCAGCTTACTGTCAGTTGCCATGTTTTGCCTCCGCTGCAGAAAAAGGCTGAGTATGCTGCATAATGACTGCTTCCTTTCAAAGTTGTCATGCAGACAGACACCCCTAACTGTAAGCATGTAAACCACATCAGTTCTTTCTTTTTCTTCTAATTTTCTGAGAGGAATGATATTCCAGAATTCATTAGCCCATGACCTTCAGACACTCCTGGTGCTGGGTTATGGCACCAGGCAGAAGGGACATACTCAGCTGGCTAAACAGAAACACAAGTGGTAGGAGGGAGAAACTGGAACAAGTGAACACATTTTACCATAACACCCCTTCTCATTTGCTCTCACCTCACTTGTGAATTCCCAGCACAGAGCAAGCTAGAAGCCATGGCAAACTGGGATAGGTGGACTACATGGGGAAGCTCCAAGCTCCTTGATATCTCTCCTCCCAGAAGACTGGAGTGGACTATACTTAGATTTACTTTGTGCTCTGGCATAATGAAAAGCAGATTAAGATCTTTGTACCCTGACTCATCATCTGATTACTTATTTCAACCTTCACCATCTATATAGGATTTAAGAGAACAGGGCTATTCAATGGAAAAAGTAGGCTGCCAGTAACTTCTTGAGTAAATTCTCCATTGCATTATGGCACTTGTGTCTTTAAACATGCATAGTTAAAATGATGGGCCTAATCTGCTTTGACATTTAAGGGTGCTGTTCACTGATTTAACAAAGGAGCTGTAAATGGAGTGCAACTGTAATTTGCTCCAATATGCAGAAGTACTGTAAGACATGCACATGGAAATTAAGGAATCATTATATGCATGCATGCATCTTAATTAATGCCAAGAAAACTGTCAGTAAATATGTAAAAGGTAATGTTTGAAATTAAAAAGGAGAGAAATTCTACTGGGCAGTTAAAAAGTGCATATGAAGATTAATTATCTGAGTTTTAGAGGGAAATATTTAGGTTAGACATTTGGAAATCATTTCTATTCCTAAGGTAAAATATTTGCCAAGAGATGTGACTGAGACAGCATCACTATATGTGTTCAGGAGTAGACAAGATGAAAACCATATGTATTTAATGCAGAAGGAAGTCCTGCAACAGGGCAGGGATAAACTATATGAATTAAGAGATCCTATCCAACTCATTAGACATAAATCTTGAAGGAACTAGCCCTGCAATCCTTACTTACAGACATGGATGATTTCAGTGGGACCATGTAGATGAGCCAGGGCAAACAACTCAAGAACAAAATGTCCTCCAAGATTTAGAATGGTTTGTAAGAAACCACACTGGCAACAGCAAAAAATAGGTAAACAAGTTGAGAAGCTTATTTATCAGACATGCTTTTGAATTGGAGAGAAAACCAGATTAACTCACTTTTTCCATGCCCATATGAAAGGCTTTAGGTATTAAATAGGACTTTGGAAAACTTGAAGTAGGTTTGTTGGTTTTTTTTTTTCATTTTGCCTTACCCATCACCTATTGCATATTCACACAGCATTTTTAAGATTACCTTGACAGCAAGAAAATTTTATCAAGACTTTCGAATTTAGGAGTGAAACAATAATGGAGTTATTTACATTTGTGATGATTAAGTGGTCTATTTTCTTGCTTCTCTGACCTGACTTTGTAAGTTGTCTGCAGATCCTTGTGGACAGGAATCAAAGTCTCCAAATTCATCACCTCAGCAAAGAGCGTCACTCCTGGGCCATACAGCGTGCACAGATTTCCCCCATGACTCACATGGACTCCCTCACAGGACTATAGGAATTTATTTTGGAACACAATTACTTTTCTTTTAGAACAATAATTCATTTCTTTTGCCCACTTTATCATGCTCTTTCATGTGGATTCATTAGAAGATTAACAGGCTCAGATTCTCCATTCCCTTCCAGCTCCTCTACCACCAGCTCATGAGAAACTATCTTTATGCTATGTTGCCATGAAATAACTCCTGGGTATCCAAACTAACTCATTTCAGGCTAGTCTGGGAATCTTTTACTATTTTGAGTCCTACAAAGTGACATGTTCACTGAGGGGCAGATTTTCACAAATATAAAAGTGCATTCATGCAATCACTGAACAAAAAGGAACTGAAACTATATCAGAAGATCTTCTTATGTATAGAAGTTGGCAGGCTCAAGTTTATCGAGAGCATTTTTCTGCTCTTAAAAAAAGACTTCAGACAGCATTCCACAAATATTCAGCTTCACGTTTTTGATCGTGCAATCCTGCTCCATCTGTCATACTTCAGACATGCTACTGCCAGTCTACTGATGACTATGTTGATCAGTACTGGGCTCAGGACTCACCCTTGCAGAACCCCCTCTGCAAGCCAGCAGTGAACTAGTCTCACACCTTGTCTTTTGGTATGGCTCTTTAACAAGTTATTCAGATCACCTTAGAGTACTCTTAACTAGAACAGATTTTCCCACTTTGCCTATGGGAATGCCATGGAGGACAGTGTTCAATGCCCATTAAGTCCCAGCTATATCAGATTTACTGCTTCTGCTTGGTGCATGTGAAACTGTAAAGAGCATGCCTGTATGTAAGCACCAGGTTTTGCATGCACATGGTGACGTGGGTTACAACAAAGACCACATGGACTTTTAAAAAACTGGCCTCAAGTGGGGATAATTGTAGAGAAGGTAAAAATAACATTTGATTCTCCTTGGAGCAGATATTTCATTAATGAATGTTTTGGGAGCCTAAAGATAGTACCAATGCATTCTAAATGACATGTTTTATGAGACTCAAATTTCAGCTGACAACATATTGCAAATCTTTACTGGCCTACCAAGTAGCTGAGATGTTCCAGAAAGGCAACATAGGCTTCTGTAGTACATAATTAGCATTCAGAGAAAGGGATTTGCTTGTTCACTGAATTCCCCTGTATTTACAGATTTACATACCTTTCACACTAGAGAGCCGCAGGCAATTCTAACCTCCCTTCTTCTGAATCATGAATTTTATGGAACCTTTCTGCTTTCTCCAGAAAAAGTATGCAAAGCCAAGTGGATGATTTTCACCCTTTGCCAGGTCAAAAGGATGGTGTCATCTTTCTTTCTGCAGGTATGGCATCAGCTTTTGGAGCACAAGCAAAGACTGGAGAATGACAGTCTTAGGATGAAGAAGAATGAAGGATATCATAAGAAGACCCCCATTAAAAGAAGAGGTCATTACTTCTACATTATAGGCCTGAAAGTTCTTGTTTCTTTTCTCTTTCACTTTCCTTCACATATGCACTGAATCTAGATTTGTACTTGCAGAAAAACTTCCAACTGAAGGCATTGGCAATACCAGAACCAGAACCAAAAGGACTACTTTAAAGTCTGACTCATACGGTGCTAATATCCCAAGAGAAAGCTTTCCCAAAGTCTCATTGGCATAAGACACACCTGTTTCTTTTGCTAGGTATTGATAATAGAACAGTGCCTCCCATCTTGCTTTTGACTCCCTAGCTGTCCACTTACATTGGGGACTGCATACAACAACAGGCTGGAGCAGCACTCAGACCCACTTCTCGCAAACAGAATTAAAACACTCCCCCAGCTCTGTTACTGCAGGGTTCATCTGAACCTCCCCTGCCTAATGCATGTGCATTCAAAGTCATTCTTTGAGACCTCTCATCCAAAGTCCTAGAGCACACAAACTTTCAAGACAGTAGGGGCAGAGAGAATAATGCCCAGGGAGTTCAAGGTATCTATAAATGCGCTGAACGTGTGAGAAGCAGACTGCATTGGGGAAGGAGCAGAATGTATCAAGGGGAAAAGCACAAAAAACGGTTGGGTGTGGAGAACTAGAATCACAAGAACCAACCCGTACTGCTAAACCCTAAGCTCTTATCAGTGGAAGAGAAAAAGCAAATGGAACTGTACAGAAGTGAGAATGTGATACAGCCATTCATGAGAAGAACAGTTCCTAACAGAATTAGGAAAATAGAACAAAATACAATTTAATATGACTGTGGACAGGGAAAAGATGAGAAAACATCATTTTCTTGTGCTTCCAAACTGCTTAGTCCTTCTCTACTTCAACACACTTACAAGAGGTTTCCACAATCTACTGCATCTGTAAGTAATCTGACATGTGACATCCTTTTTAGACACTGTTAGGGGAAATGGGAAAGTACACTTTCATCACTACCACCACACTTTTCCATAGTTTTCAGGACAAGAATGCACACTCTGTACCATTCTTTCAGCACAGTGTACGTTGTCTGCTGGTAATGACAATGTGTTTGCTATCCTATTTAGGAAAATGAGTATTGAGTGACACAACATCTTTTATATGTAACAGCAGCAATCTTATGTCCCCATAAGATACAACAGATGCTGTGCCATACACTGACATTATACAGAGAGCAAAGAATGGACTAAGCAAGTTCAAATGGGCATTACTGATACAGGGGTCCCCAGTCTTGGTATGGTTTACACCACCTTCAAGACCTTCCTACCAAACCCTTTCTGTAGCCACAGAGATAAAAAGTTGATGATGATAAATTTGTTAAAGTTGATAAATAGATGATGCCATGGCTACAAACCAGAGAGCAGAGCAAGCTATGTGTGATGTTGCTCACTGGGCTTTTTTGCTCTGTAAAGTTATGTGGGACACACACAGACTGACTAAATTCTGAAAGAGAATTGGGGGCAAAGGGGTGCCACCTGGGGTTGGATGCCACCTGGGGATCCAAGTTCAAGTTGCACTCTGGATCACTACCTATGTAGCTTGAGGTGCTGCTCTGAATTCTGCAGCATGAAGTCACAAAGTACTTTCAGACTGAGAAATCAAACATAAAATAAAGCCTTAAACCTTGCCCTTGAGACTACTGATGGGGCTGATGCTGACGGGAACACAGGTACATCCTATAGCTGGTTGGTACTGGCAAAAGCAATAGGAAGAAGGGCAAGGAAAAGAATAGCATGTAAGCTGTAAAGAGCATGGCTTCAGTCTTGATTTTGTATCAAACCTTGCACAGTACCATTGCAGAGCAAAGCTGCAGCAGAATACCCAACCAATATAGGTAAAATCTTGGCAGTTTATGTATATGAGTGCATGAAAATAGATTTAATCAAGGAAGATTGCTTTCTCTTTTGAAGTTACTTTTACTGAACAGGCTAAGAACACTGCACTTACAAAACTCTTGGGAATATGACAGGGTGCTGGCTTCACTTAAGCAAACTGCAGGAGCACATTTCTAAAACACACAAGCCAAGGAAGGGCATGGTAGGCTGCCATTCCCTCAGACATTACAACAAAGTTTATTTAAGCAGAATCAAAGGAAACGTCAGTGGAGAGCACAGCAATGAAAATGATGACTGAGCTTGACTTCTGACCTCTCTGTTTTTTCTGTCTCTGACCTTTCCACTTAACTAAACTTCAAACTCAGCCTATGGTATGGCAACAGGCCTTCATCCTGCAACATTTTGACTGCACTCAGGATTTTGAGGTGCTGCTGGGACGTGCTAAGCGGATTATATGATCAAATCCAGATTTACGTAATATCTGTGATAGAAAGATGTCCAAATTGTTAGTCATTAGCCGTTAAAAAGGAGGAGTTGTTATTACTATTATCCCCTTTTTATGTCAAGCTGATGGTGTCCTGTTTCTCAAACCTGTTAACCGTCTGTTGTCATATGAGAAACTCTGTGACTTTAAGCAGATATTATGGTGCTGACACAACTGGTTTGTGCTTTCAAAACAGTGTGAATACCTTACTTAGAAGGTAAAAATTTTTGCTTGGCCAACCTATGTTTAACATTAGAGGTCCACAGTATGCATGCATTCAAAGTTGGAACACAAAATAGCAAACACGCTGCTTTAGCTAGTAGTGCCAAGTATGAAATCACAGTGAATGAATAACTTCTATCATACCTGCAGGAACAGATAATTCACATAATGAGTATTTGCCAATAAGGGGAAAAGGTGCCTGCCACAAACATAACATTTTGAGCACATTGAAATCCTACATACTGGAGAAACATTTAAAAGCAGCATTGTATTTGATGGAAAAATGAAAGTATTAGGTGCACACAAACAATATGCAGTAAGTAAAACACATGAGCATGAGACAAACAGTGCATCAGATTAATTACTCTGCAAACACCGTTTCACCATATTGTCTCCGAAAGCACTATGTGTGAAAGAAATTAGAAATGTCTTTTTGCAGGGCAATGACTTTCAGTGTACTCCACAAAAGCAATGGGGTTACTAACGATTAGCACTTTAAACACATGCAATCACATGTTGCGATCACATACTATTCTTCAGGCCAACAAGCAGTTAACTCACAACTTCATTTACTTGCATCCCAGAAGCTTCATTGGGACTACTCATGGAAATGAAAATTCCACAGAGCAAGTAAGAGGTTCAGAGTTCAGTATTTAGCTTTTGCTTGCTTAAGTTAATGCAACTTTAAAAATTTAAGGAAAGAACATTTTAGTAAGCAATAATAGTTAATAATAATTTGTCTCCTTAACTAAACCTTCACAATTTGCTTAAGAAAATGAAATCACGGACTTACAGTTTGGTTTACTTTGAAAAAAACAAAGTTCACTTACCATATATTCCATGTTGGAAGCAGGTGGGAAGACTTTGCCTCTGACTTGATTATGATAATCAAGAATGGCAATCATGTCATTCTGTGAAATGTAGCGCTTCCGCCTGGCTTTGGGAATTTTTGCAGAGTCCAGATGAGCTGCCAAAGCCGTCTCAATGTCAGTGAAATTATTGTTTGTTAGGAGTAGGTCAGTGGAGTTGGGTAACACTAATGCACTTGTTTCACAGAGAATGGAAAATAAGAAAGCACAACTGATTGCAGCGATTACTGTCATTTTGGGGCCAAAGGAGAAAGATAGGCCACAGAGGTACTCTGCTTTAAGTCAGGGCAGTAGAAAACAGATCTGTAGAAGAGAAGATGTCAAAGATGTGATTCTGAACATCTGGGTAGCAAGACAAAGTGAATTGGCAGGCTGTGATCATAAAAATTATTCTGTCTGTCAGCTCAATCATAAAAACAATCCCGTCAGAACACGTGTTACTGAGCAATTTTCAATAGCCATGTTATCATTAAGAGATAATGTGTTCTTACTACAAACACAGCAAATGAAGTATCATTATACCATGAATTACATGATCAGAGCTAGTAGTATTCCTGAAATAGTGACAGTGCTATCACACCAGATCAGTCCATAAACCACACTATAAATCTTACATGGGGAGACTGCAAGAAACCTCACAGAATGTTTTCCACTGAAAATGAAACATACATCCTAAGCTATGCCTATCCCATATGCATGGATTGTTCTGACACAGTGTGGCACAGATAAACTAGTAGGCAAAAGACAACATTTAAAGCATGAAAGCAGGACATCTTAGAAATAGCATTCAAATCTTAACTGCAGCAAAATGTGATGAGCGTTGATAAAACTGCAAGCAAAGCAAACTTATTGAGCTGAATGGCTTACCTCTGGATAATACCAAAAAAGAATACAGCCTATTGTTCTCCCAGTATATATAGCACTCTCCTATGTGATGATAAGAACCTTTGTGAAGGAGTGTCTCTTATTACAAACCCCCAAAGAACAAAACTCTGCTGGTTTTGAAGCTTCTGGCCACAGGAGCTGCTAACAGCTTTTATAGGTTACAGTCTGTATGAGCCAGAACAGGCAGTTTCTCTCAAGGTCTCTGCTTAGCCAAGACGAGAGGGGAGGAGTTCTGCAGAGCACGCAGGCAGCGATTGGGTGGCATCCCTGGAGTGTAGGTGGTTTGGACAGTCAGTCACACCCCCGGCTTCTGTAGTACAAAGAGGCAACATGCAAGCCTCTCTTTTTGCCGTACGTCCTACCTTTTTTCCTCCGTGGCTGGTTTTCTCCTCATTTCCCGAGCATCATGCTGGCTTGCAAACGTTATTTGACGCAGCTCTTCGAGCACCCAAGGAGCAGCATGAAGCGCAGAGAGTTTGCAAACCGCTCTTGCCCCAGTCACAGGAAACGGAACCTATGCAACGCCGTCCCCCCCGTCCCGTCCCGTCCCGCGCCGCGCCGCGCCGCGCCGTGCCGTGCCGTCCCGCGGGCAGCCGGCCCCGGCGAGGCGGAGGGTGGCCCCCGGGCAGCGGCAGGGCGGGCGAGCAGCCTCCGCTCCATTCATCGCCGAGCACAGCGGATGCCCGGGGTGCTGCTCCTCCCTCCTCACCGGGCTGCAGCCCGCTCCGCTCCCCCTGGTCCTCCTCACCCTCCGGGGCACAGGCACACGGGACGAAACTCAAGGCAGGTTCTGGCTGGCCGATATCGGTTACCTGAACGTCTGCCCGTGAGAAACTGCGGGAGCGGCAGGAGCGAAAGCTCTCGCCAGTGCCTGGGAGACATCTGTTTCACATTAACTAGCATATAGCTGGAATTATTTAAGCACAGAATGGTCCAGCCACTCACACAGCAGAGCTAAGGGCATAACACCGAGGCCATGACGAAAGCTAGCAGAGAGAAGCAGCGGCAGCCAGCAATTGTGTACTGGGGACAGGGGATGGGAGCAACACAATGTCAGGCTGATCCCCCACCAGGGCTAGGCGACCTGGGGCAACCCGTAAAATGAGACCCTTAACAATGTAATTACAATATTTTGCGACATCATAAAGGAGCGAGGAGAGAGAAACACAGCCGGTTTGATGTTACACCAAAACTTACCGAGTGCTCAAAAGTTTCAGTAGCTCTATTAGAGAAGCAATATGGGAATTAAGTATTAAGGAAGAGAAGTCCAGTAGTTAGAGCACGGGGCTGGAAGCCAACACTCACGCTCTCCTTTTGGCTCTGTTACTCACTCGCTGTGTGGCCTAACCCAAGCCATTTAATCTCTGTGTGCAATCTCTACAATGGTATAATAGTCTTCTACAGACATGGTGTAAGGCTCAAATAACTAGTGTTTGGTAATGTACTTTGTGATGAAAGGTGTTAAGTAAGTATAAAGTATCATCACTAGTTATATTACTATATGTATACACAGCCTGTCCAAAACTGCTGCTTACAATGCAGCTGCAGGTATTCCTTTACATGATTATACAAGAAACTTTAACACATCATTTGTCTTTGCAGGACTAGATGTTGGATGATTCGTTTCATCCAATT
This sequence comes from Mycteria americana, assembly GCF_035582795.1. NCBI lineage: Eukaryota > Metazoa > Chordata > Aves > Ciconiiformes > Ciconiidae > Mycteria > Mycteria americana. Next base: position 140,602,821 of record NC_134366.1, on the reverse strand, counting down.
TTCTTTCTTCTGAAATGAAGTGCATATTTGTTTATGTTAATGTCAAGAACTGTCCTCCCATTGTTAGAACACAACGGGAAGAATTCTCAGCTCCTTTGAATTGCCGCAGGTCCTTTGATTTCATCTGAGCTGCAATAAGTTATCAAAGGGAAGACACCAGCTTAATGTCTCAGGAAGTTCAGAGGGTAGATTTTACTAGTTAGTCACATTTTAGATTGCTATAATTATTTCCTCATACTCACCCTGTGGCAGTACTTGGAGACTGTTATGACGTCGGGCTTTACACAGAACAGCTAGGATATACAAGCAAATGTTGTAAAATAGCCATAACATTCACAGCTGTAAAATTGAGCTGTACTTCCCCAAGAACAGGCCAGCTTATGTGATTCTTTTATTTCCATTGCTTGTGGTTATTGCCTAATTATTTGTTTCCATGTCTAACTGGCAGTCAGTGTAACTACTCCTCTAAATGTAGAAAAAAACGTTATGAGGAATACTAACAAGGCCAATAGCAAAAAGTACATTGTGAACATGAAAGGCCTAAGGGCGTGAGAGTGCCTTGACCCAAGCCTGTTGTACTGATAAGTTCTCAAATAAGAAGCAGTGGCAAATAGTGAAAGAGCAATAGTAACTCAAGCTTGACAACTAAGATACCTTAGACGATCATATGCATGTGTGCATTCAGTTTTCTTCTGAACGAAATGAGTCATTGACCTGGCATGCAGTGAAAATTAGCAAGCAGGACCAATGAAGCCACACTAAAGTCCTCATGAAGGTCCACGCCAAGGAGAGGAATGGATAAAATGAGGAAGAACGAAGAAAAGAAGCATTAAAGACGTCTGCAAGCTGGTATGGAGGAAAATGAGAAGTGGATGGAACCATCTGCAACATACACAAAAAGAAATATTTCCCAACTCTTCAGCCCACTCAGAAAAGACAAAGAGAGAACAATCAGACCAGTGACAAAAGATGATTACAGGCCAGAGAGAGACATTAGTGAGACCCTGGAATGAGTCAAAATATCTGTAAACCTAATTAAGAACAGAATGTGCCAGCTGAGGCGGCCACAACACGGTTACTGAGCAGCCTGGGAAAAAAAAAAGGGAAATAATTCTTGTACTTAATGTCGGCAAATGTTACCAATGAAGAAAGTTACACAATCAAGAATGAAAAAGAATGTAGAAGAAACTAAGAAAGCAAAATAACTCAGTTTATCTTCTGAAAGACTCTCTCCATTCTAGGAAATGGACTAGATTTTAAGGTTTGACTAGAAAATATCTGCTTTTTCACAGAAACAGTGTTCACACATAGGAAAAAAGCAGAAATGGCAATACAATATATTAGCAGGATCTAGACTTTTTCTGGGAGATAGGCTGTACGGAGTCATGGGTCAAACAGAACAGGATATAAGTTTATGAAATACACCATCTTTATCTTCATTGCACAATAAAAGTGATGACTTGCAACACTCATGGTTCTTCTGCAGTGTATTCCTTGGATTAAGAATATAAATTCTGATCATCTAATCATCCATTAATCAACAAAGTAGAATGAACTTTATCATTTTGACTATTTGTTTTATTAAATGAATTATGACTGTATAGAAGCTGAATTGTCATCATTTAAGAATAGTGTATTTACAGCAAATTAATTTTATGCTTGCTGCTAACATTAGACAGTTAAGCTTAAACATTTAGTATAATTTATTTTACTTCTAACTACCTTAGAAATACCTGCCTGGGATTCCAGATACTTTCGATATTATAACTTTAATGCCAGACAATTAATTTATAAAATTAAAACCCAAAGTGCATATTTTTTCCTGTTCTGTATCTCCAGGCATAGTAAAGACCAAAAAGTCTCACACATTCAAATTTCTTCCTTGTATTTTTAATACTTCATCATACTCATAGCCATCATACAGAGACAATGAAGCACTGAGAAGCTAAGTAGCATACCTATAGTTACTCAAGAATCATGTAGAGAGCAGTACCTTGACCTGAGCTCTGCCAGGTCCTAGACTAGAGATCTACTTCTACTTCTGGATCATCCTGGGAAAGAAGATAGGAAGCAAAGTCTTCATTCAAGAATGCTTTGGCAATATCTACCTCCTTCTAGCAGTATGGTGACAGAAATGTCATAAGCTACAGCAGTGTCACAGATCAAGTCTGAAATCACAAACCAATCAGGCCTATAGAGGTAGTTTTGAGTTTAAAATATAAATCTTATAGCAGTTAACTATAAGTGTCCAAAGAGCTATGTAAGCTCCTGAAAAAATAATGGCAACTGAGGAACAGTAGAGCCTAGAAATGATTTCAGCTTACCAAAGTAGATTTTCTGTTGCCCAGACATAGACTTCTAGTTTCATTTAAGATGCCCAGACATTTGAGATGTCTGCTTCACAGATATGACATGGGACTTAAGAAGATCTGTGCCTTTATGAAGTACAGCAGGTGACCAGATGAGGACATCTCAAGTTGCATCAGACACCCACCCTGGCAGGTTGCTTGAATAACTCTTTCAGCATCATTGACTGTATTGACCAGACCTTTGTTGACTACACTGGGGGCTTAAGCACTCAGCTTATATATAGACACTACTTTTGGTGTCTTCATCTTGAACCGAATCCTATCCAATATATCAACATGTACTAGATACAAATTCCACCCAGAAATGAAAGCTTTAAACGAAGAAGATAGAACAAGTAAGATATGGACAAACATATTCTCAGTATTAAACATTTTTCCTGAATTTCCAAACAAGTTTAAAATATAACTTCCACCGAGCACAAGCATTAATATTCTTAATATACTGTGGAGCCAATGGCACATGATTGGGTAGCAACAGTAACAAAATTGGCACATGGAAGGCTCATGAAACCATTTTCTCAGGTTTGTCTATTGTTACTGGAAATTTATCAACAGCCTAGAAAAGAATTAGTAGAAAATAAGGAACAATTATTTATAATGGGAAGAAAAGCTAATTACATATAGCGAGAACTCTGCTTTGCCAAGAAATTACTGCTGAGTAGAGTGGATGCTAAAGAGCTGTGCCAGGCATAATATAACATTTCTTAGAAATGAGGTAATTAGCACACTTTGAGGCACTGATAAAATCAGTATTCTTCTCACTAATACATCAGCAGAAACCACTGGCCACAGAGAAGAGAAGCAGAATGGTTAAGAATTTACTAGGCTAAGTGTACTTGTCATATTAAGCACACATTTTCCAGACTTTCTTTTGGTTATTGTGTCACATTTCACTACTCTGGGCATCACTATGGTGTTCTTTTAGGAATCTTATCACAACCAGCATAATGCAAACAGATGAATGCATCAGTGCTTAACTTCTTTGGATAGATAAATTATAAAACAAAATTTCCCTGACCATCAGTGTAGTGTCTGCAGTGCTTGTCTTGTGGGCTCATCGTGACCAAACCCAAGAGGTTTTTTGTGTTCTCTCATAGCTGCTTGATAATATTGTGCCTTTATACATTGCTTTAAGCACCTTTATAATTGAAAATGCAGTTGAAAAATCCGGTGTGTACCAATACTAAAAAAGGCAACATTTCTCATTCCAAGTGCAGAAGTTCACGTTTCATTTCTGCTGGATTGAAGCATCCTTTTTAGAACTTTGAAGAGTACTGAAATGAAAAAGAATAATATTTGGGTGGGTGTTCAACATCTGTCAACTGCAAATCAGGTTCTGATTCTAGCATTGTGTCATTTTCAACCCTTATAATATTTCTTTTTTTAATGGAAAGATATGTAGCAACTTGGCATCAGTTTCGAAGAATGGGTGTGTATATTCTGCAGTATTTTTCCTGATCTTTAGAGGATTCATCTTCCTTCTTATGCAACTTTTGTGACCAAAAGAACCTTCTAAATGTTGTTTGACCTGAATATGCTCAAATGAACTTTGCTTAAGGAAATTAAATTTAAACCTGAGAAAGTTTCTAAATATTTACTTTGACAGCAATATGGTTTAGTGACCAGTTCACTATATTGGAAGCAGAAAATGTAACATCAATTTCTGGATCAGTTGCTGACCCTCTTTGTGACTCTGGGCAATGTAGTTTACTGCTTACAACTTCAGGCAAGAGTCTAAATCTGTGTCTCTAAATGCCCGTCTGTCTTTTTTCTATGTCATCTGTTTGCACTAAACAGATAATCTATCGAGGCCTGGGGTAGAATATAGTATTGTGTGAGTATTGTGATTTTTAACCATTTTTTTCTTGTGATAGAGGTCTGCTTAGATCTCTCTCTTTCTCACTTTCACAACATTTTTACTTTTATGTTGCTAACTTGCTCAGCATTATATTTTCAGACATTCTGACACAAGTTTCCCACAGACCACCATCTAAGGAAATGGAGGAAGAAACAGTTTCTCAAAACATGAAAGATGAAGTGGTGAGTTATTAAACACCGAATAGCTGATAAGCTAAACATTTTGATGCAGTAAAAATTCCTCAGAAATGCAGCAGAAAAGTTGAGCATGGATTTAATATCTTCATAAGAATGAATAAATCAACTTAAAAATAGAAAAAGGTAATCAGAAGGTATTTTTATATATATATATATATATATATATACTGTTGGGCCAGAGGTATGAGGAGCATTTATTATTCCACAAAAGTGAAATGGCATAAGGCAGTTATCAGACTGTACTACAGATATTTTGGTAAAACAGAACTCCTAGAGAGAAAGAGCCTTTTGAAAGATATCATTTTCCTGTGAAAACTCAAAGAGAGGATGAAACTTTTCAAACATTTACAACAAATTTGAGACTGTTGAGTTAAACATGTAATTTTGAGGTTTTATGGAATCCCTAATTCAAGACTAAATTGTAATAAGAATCAGAGACCCAAAATGAAGAATGAGATTGCTAGGAGAATGTGACTTTAACATAAATGATAACTACTAAAATATGCCAAACTGAAGCTAACAGACACAGTTTGCAGAGTAGTTTCCAGGCTCTTCTTCTAGATCTTCAGAGACCTTCTTCTAATATCTCTGGGGACTTCTAGGAAGTCTTCTAGGAACGTTGGATTGGCTGATGTTGCTGGGAAAGGGTAGCTACTCCACACTTTTTCTTCTACCAAATCTAGCATTTTCTAAATACTTCTGTCAGCTATTTATGGCCCAAAGGTGCACACATCTTTTATCTTCAGCTGCCTCCCTATTTGGGAGTGACAAGCAGCCATTCAACTAGTGCTAGGAAGAGACCCGTATAACTCTCAGACCCTGACTGCAGCTCCTAGAACAGCAATTTGTGCAGCTGGGTGAGTGGAGGGAGGCTGGTAACTGTAGACAGCGTGGCACTGGTAACCATAGGGCACCATCCCCAGCCCTATCTGGAGCATCTGCCCCTGGTACAGCAGAGGCCTTGACCCAGGCAGAGCTCTGGAGGGAGGATGTGGCCATCCACATCCTAGCCTACAGGCTGACATGGTGGGAGACTGTGTCCTCACTTGCAGGAGCCATGCAGTGGTTGAGGAGTCAGGTCACCACATTAAGGAGATATGAGACAAAGAACAGAGTACACAGCATCTGGGAAGATGACAGACACCCAGCAGAGATGAGAGGCTAACCCCAAATGCACAGAAGGAGGGGAAGCCCTACTATGTTTGACTGATTGGAAGTGGAGAAGGTGAAAAAGGTTGGAAAAATGATAGACAGGCTGGAGGAATGGGCCAACAGGAACTCAGAAAGGACAAATGCCAAATCCTTCAGCTGGGAAGAAGCCCTTGGTACAAGCTGGGCCTACTGGGATACTGGCAGGGAGCAGCTCTGTGGAAAAGAACCTGGGGCTTTGGTAGACAAAATGAATATGAGCCAGCAGTGTGTCCTCACATCAAAGGCTGACAGCTTCCTGGGATGTATTAACAGAAGAAATTATTCACTTTTACTTGGCAGTTTTTAGACAGCATCTAGAATACTGTAGTGCATCCAGTTTCCCCAGACACACCCCACCCAATACAAGAAAGACACCAATAAGATGGAGTGACTTCAGCAGAGGGCCACCAACATGATCAGGGGCTGGAGCATTTGCCCTGAGAAGAGGCTAAGGGTAGGTCTTGTTCACCCTGGAAGAGAGATGGCTTTGGAGAAGACCTGATAGCAGTTTGGCAGAAGCTATGAGGAGGTAACTGAGCTGATGGAACCAGTATCTTCACAGTGGTGCACAGCGGAGGAACAAGAGAAAATGGATATAAATTGAAACCAGAGGTTTCAAAACCTTAAGGTTTTCCCTCATGTGGACTGTCCAGCAACAGAACAGGTTGCCCAGGGAGTTTGGACAGTTTCCATTCTTGGGGGCTTTTAAGACCTAACTGGGCAAATCCCTAAGCAACCTGGCCTGAGCTCAGAGCTGACCCTGCTTTGAGACTCCTTCCAACCTGAGTTATTCTATGATTGCAGAACAAAGCCAGATCAATTTCTTGGAAGAAAAGCAAGACAATACTACTGTAGGCTGGACTTGTAAAGCATAACCCCACAGGAATATCCAGCATCAAGTCAAAAGTGACAGCTTCAAAGAGACTGTAGACAAAGGAAACAACTCTTGTTTTCAAGAAACAGCAAAGACTGCATATAGTATGGAAGCAAGTATAGCCCTAAGGTGTGTCCTGCTTTTGAACAGAGGTTTTATTTTGGAAAAGTCTAGACCGCAGCTGTAAAGAAATAAGATTAGAAATGCTCTAAATATGAAGACAGCATTTACAATACCAGACAGAACTGAATGCAGCAGCAACCAATGTAATTTCTTCTGCAACTGTCAAGAATTATTGTGGAGATAGTTACCTCATGAGATTGGAACAACCCATTGATGAAGCCTTTATATATTATAAGTGAGATACGCAGGCACAGATCACCACTATATATATAAAATTAAAAAAAAAGGTTGAAAAAAATCCAAAATCCTGGAGCACAGTTAAAATTTAGTCGTTTGTGAGGAAGATTATTCCTACTTAATGTAAAGGTAAATCCAAATCTTAGAAAGGCAAGGCTTAGCATTGTTTAAGAAGATCTACCTGAAAGGTTTATAATAAAAAGTCAAGAAGACAGGGAGCAAAAAGTGTGGTTAAAGGCAAGTAAAACTGATTAAAGTTAGCAAGTGAAAAACCAAAAGGACAGATGCCATAGAAGAAATTCTACAAAAGTGTCAATGTTAAACTTTTGTACAAACTTGGAAAAAACTTCACAATGAAGAAATATTTGTTTAAGCCCATGATAAAGAAAAGGTAGACTGGGAATCAGTGTGGAATGATAGGTTCTTGGAAGATTCTCCTCCTTCAGGATGTACAGTCATAAGGCAAGAACTTGGCTTTTGTGTTCAGTAACTACAAGACTGATGAGATCCAAATCCTTCCTTCTTCATCTTCCATGTCCATGGAGCTGCTCTCACCACACTAATACATTGACATCCTTCAATTTCTGAGCTGACTTAAAGTGCAGTCTTCCAGCAGTAGAGCAAGCTCACCCTCAGAAAGGAAGGGAGAGCAGAGTCCCTGACTCGACTCTATCCTTTAAGAAAAACATTCATTGCTATTGAGTGGTTGCTGACACTCACCATTAGTGTTTGTTTTGCTAAGAGAAGGTCAAAGATACTGACTTTGTCTGACTTTGAACTTCATCTCAACCCTATGATATATGACACTAGAACCCAGGGGAAAGAACCCGCTATCTACAGAAGGCTTCTTCCCATTTTAGGAAGAACTTGTTAACTCTCTTTGTACTTAGGTCAAGTTACTCTGAGTTCTAACATGATTTCATGTTTTGGTTCCCAAAACTTTTGAAGAGCCTGCTATGCTATGCTTTCAGCGCTATGCTTTAGACTGAGTAAAATTATTTGTTCACAATGTGGTATAGTTTAGTCCATATGCAAAGTAGTCAAATGACATTAAAAACCATTAATTTGAGCCACTCTTAATTTAAAACGCCACTCCCATTTACTAGTTGTCAGTGAGAAAATATAGACTACTTATCTAGCTGCAGTTATATTCTGTGAAGTTGCCATCTAAAGGACTATTTTCTAGAGGAAAAAGCAGGTTTTGTTTGACTCCTGTGACTACAGTTTGGCCTGGTGTGCATGCAACAAAGATGGTGAGAAATGTGAACACTTACCTTTTACAGAATACTCTATACCTTGTGATAAAGAGCAGATTCATGTAAATTGGGTAATTTTTCTTCACTCTGAAGAAATTGGGTAATTTTTCTTCACTCTTCCTCTTTCCAAGGAAGGATTAGTAATAAAAAAGTTTTCGATTTTTTGTCCACTTCTGAGGTGATATTGTCCCTGCTTCAGTCATTCTCACTTAAGGATAAGATAAGCAATCACAGCCCTTTCGGATGAGGAATTCCCCTCTGTAGATGTGTGAAGGATAGCTATCTGCAGCTTGTGCTCTATGTACTTTTCCCCTTTCATTTCATCTGCTTCCCTATGGTTCAACAGTCACTGTGAAGTGAAAAATATAACAGTATTCAGCAAGGTATCAGATTTACATCAGAAGAAACACAAGTCTCATATTCTCCTTTTCTGGCTTATGGTTATATGTTGTCTTCTGTTAAGAAATGCTGTTATAAGCATTTCAAGCAAGTGCAACCCTAATGACATGGAGAGAAAGAGAAAGCCATTAGCATCAGACATATGTTTAATATTGGTTACCTCTGGAATTTTTACCTTACATGGATTTGTTCCTGGGTGTTGACATCTTTGGTGCAGAGACCCCAATCGCTTTGGATACTGGATAAATCAACTTTTTTGTTTCGTATTTTCTGTATAAACTGAAACATGCAGTCCATGAACCAAATGTGGTTCACAAAATGTTTTCTTAAACAATATATAAAAGCCCTTACTTTCACCAAAGAGGTGGAAAATACACCATGTAGAAAGCAAACAACGTTTAGTGCTGCATTTGAACTAAGAGTCCCTTCATATTAAAGAACTTTCACATCTGTTTCTATGTTTCTTATTAAAATTGATAAAAGAAATGAAGCTCAGTCCTGTGATCCACGTAGAAAACAACAACGAACTAGCTCCATTTTAGGCAAGGCATAGGGGTCTCAATGGCTTTTAGAAAGTTTGCAGCATCTTGATGTGAACATTCATTAGGGAAGAAGGATGAAAGGCACTTTTCAGTTGTCAGTGAACCACTGACTGGAAGGATTCTGGGGAAACTGTACCATATGAGGCAGACAGGATGGGTAAAAGGCATTTCCTACTGCTGAACAGAAATGGCGGCAATGGTTTTATGAAGCTTGATCCTGAATTAAAATCTTGGACTTGGGCAAAGGTGTATGTTTTATTGTTGATTTGTTTCAACTAATTTTGTAGCACTTACTCCTTGGGCCTAAAAGATTTGAAGAGAGAAGCATTTCAATTATTTATATCACCTGAATTAAAAATATTGTCACTGGAAGGGTAACTCTTTTACTGCATCATTTTGAGATCACTCCTGTCATCAGTAGTTTTCCCCTAAACACATCTGCATTCAATCTGGAAAAAAATGGCAAAGACTGGAGACACCTTCAACTCATGTCAATCTTCTATGTCCTGTTAGATTATTTACACTTATATGAATACAGGCAATACAATGGCCTCTTTGACCTCAAGCAAAGATCTCTGACAAAGATCTCTGGTAATACAACTAGACAAAATATTTTAAAAAAGGGGAATGGTGGTGTTGAGTTTGTTTTTACAGCAGGTTTGCCAAGTGATGCAAATGCAAATTGGAATTCCACATTCTGTATTAACAAGAGACAGAGCACAATATTATGCTTTGATGCCCTTCTGAAAGTTTTTTTCCAGCTGCATACAACAATGCTGATCTTTTGGTAAGAAAATGACATTCCTTTCTTGATCAAAGTCCAAGTTCATAAAATATAATCAATTCTGATGTTAAAATCCTTTAATTTAGTAAAACAAAGCCATTGTTTTATCAGACATTTTGATACGGTGCTAATCAGAGTGATTTCACAAAATTATTTTAAGCACTCACGTAAATGACTAAATTCAATGAAAGTGGAGGTAGAAACAGCTCATATGAAATCAATTAAGTTCCACTGGTTACACTGGGGTTGCATTTGGCCTCTATGTTTGCATGGTTACTCTGTGTGTTCTTTTTATTAATTTGCTAATAACTATTTTATACTGCATAACAACCCTAATCTAGGAAGATTATAAAGTGTTTTACAAGCTATATACAGGAATAGTTTCTCTCAGCACTGAAAACATGCCACTCTTATTTCAGTCCTCCTCCTGTTGACATTTTTGGCCCCTGAAGTCAGGCACTTCTACTGATTGTGAAACCCTAGGCTTTTAATAGCCAGCACTGCATATGTTAAAGAACACAGTGATGTAAAGAAACATGGAAAGGCACATCTAGGCTACGTAAGCAAGGCTGAAAGTTATGTTGGCATATGAAATAACTGAAGTAGTTTAATCCATATGTAACAATAACTTCCATTTGTACCTGGGGCTACACCTTGAATTTCCTTGATTACAACAGTCATAACCCTTTAATGAGCTACTCTTATACCCTTGTTATGTCTTACAGAACATCTTTTCTCTTCTGAAAGAAAAATTAGAGCAAGTATTTCCTGAATGCAAGAAAAAATAACTGAGAATTGCTGATGCAGAAGTCAAAGAATCAGTGATGCTGTGACCTGCTGAAAGACACTACTTGCTCATCTTGTACTCATGGAAAAAGCTAAAACCATAGGCACCATTCACGATCTCAAAATGTTCTAACACAGCTCCAAGGCTAGCTGAAATTGTAACTTAATTTGTACCTATATAAACCAAATGTTATTGGCTTCTCATCTACTTTCACCCTCAAGAGATGTTTAAGACTGGAAAGGAACATTGAAGGTAGGATGATATGATCTATCCCAACGTATGTTAAGAACTGCAATCTGTGTTTCAACAGAAGTCTTTGGAAAGGAGAGCCCCAGGTCAGAAAATTGCACCTTAAAAATGTTTTACAACTTGACTTTACCAGTTCTTCTAAATGTACAAAAATGATGGATCACAGTCAGTGTCAATACACTAGCGAGAAGACAGAGGCTTTATTTAAGCAAATTTCATACTTTACATCAACTGAGAGGGACTTTCAGTAATACACAGCACGTCACAAACTGAACTATGTTGCCTTACCCTAATAGAACAAAACAGTTCTGGCCAACAGGCATGAAGTAAATTTTTCAGAGGAACAGGAATAATCCATCTTGTTCGGTCTTAAAGAGTCATCTCAATGGGTGTGTTCGAAATATTTTAACCCTTCAGACAAATTATTCCGTCTGCGATTTTGTTTGCGATTTTGTTTGCAATTTCAGTTAACTGAGCATCAAAGGTGTCTACATCACCTGAGTCTCACTGAAAATTAGTGAGACTAAAACTCCTAAGTAAGTCAGATACCAGTATAAATCATAGCAGCTACATCTGCAGGAACTCAGCTATTGGTCAACAGTTACTTGCAGGTGCAAACTCCAGATACAAATAGGAAGATGAGCATCTTATTTTCATTAGACTGCTAAACTCAAATACAAACCTGACAATCCACCACCATTATCTTGAACTGATTTTTCATCTCTTTGTGCCAAAGCCAGCTGTGCCCCTGTCAGCACAAAATACTTTCAGCAGAACACAGCAGAAAACAAAGCCAAAACCAAAACAAACCCCAATAGATTAAAACTAGAGCATTTCCTGTCAATCAGGGGGGAAATATAAGAAGGCTGAATACAAGTATCCAAGTTAGAACACAGCTAAAACATCCAGGAAAATACCTCCACTCTTCTGCAGAGCTCAGAGTGATCTTTAATGACTATACTTAGTCAAGTACTCAGTTTCAAATTTTATAGGAAAATCTGATCCTCCAAAATGATGCTGGGTCAGTGATTCATTACTGACTTACAAGAACAAATGCAACTAGCTAAATCACCATTTCATGTTCTACTTAATCTTACTTTGAACCTTTTTTCATGCCTGTGCACTTTCTCTAGCAGTGCAAAAGCATTATACCAGGAGTTATATGGTAACCATGCAGGTTCCTTTAGTTATTTTAAATTCTAGGGTTACAAGTTGCTGAGCATCCCGTTTTAGAGTCAAGGGCCTTATTTCTCAACAAATAGGCACAACACCGGTGGATTGTGCTGTGTCAGCTTAAAGATGGTACATTTAAGGACGTCTGAGGATGAGTGAAATCACTGCTGATGGGAATGATTAAACCCTGACTGCTGTGTTTATAATCACTGTACTGTGCCATCAGTGAATTGTGGTGCCATAAATATAGTGACATAGAAAATGAGATTTTATGGGTATTTTTCTTACAGCCTTTTCCATTCCAAAGTATCATTTGAAATTATGTTCATATTCAAAAAAGTATTTCTAGATTTTCAGCATGATTCTGTAAGGCTATAAAAATAAAAATGCGCAGCATAGGTGCAGAACAGGATGGGCTAGAAACAGTGCAAAACTTATGTAGCAAGAATGCAAAAATAAGTTTTTGCATTTTCTTTCTTTGCAGTTTTAGTGTTCTCCATTAAGAAAAGAATCTGTACAAGCAACCATAGACTACTGCAATATATGCTGTAATATCTTAGCTTCCAAGACATGAAAAAAGGTCCAATTTTCACAGAATAGTCTTCAATCAACTCAAAGATTAAAAAGAGAGAGCGAAAACACAGTACTCCACCCCACATACAAATAGTGTCTTCCCAGTACAGGCCTCAATCTTTACCAGTCAGGATCTGACCTTGCATCCACATCCATCCTGTGGAGCAGATCATCAGCCAGGGTAAATTAGCAGTTCCAAAAGATTTTCCACAAAAAAATACTACTGCTGTCCCCCAGCCATACTCACAAGTCCTTACCCCGAAATTGGTTACTAACTCTGTGTAACCAGTGGTAGCAGAATTTTGCTGTAAGAACAGAGAAGACCGTGTGTTAACAATGTCATCTGGGCTACATTGAAGTCAAAGGACGTCTGTTGTTAAATGTGACCATAGTTTCATTCCAGATATTTATGGTAAGTCTAGATATGGTACAGGGCAAAGAAGATGGAGGCCATTCGTGCCCTTGTTCATTCTCAAATTAGCTTAATTTCTCCCTCTCAAAATTTTTAAAGAAACTTATCAGCCCTGACAAAACAGAAGCCACAATCACTGCAAGTCTTAGATCCCTGCAACAAAAGATTTGTTAGTTAAATCTCTCAGAAAGTCACTCTATATTTGCAAGACTGTTTAATGCAATGCAGTGAGTGCTGGTACACAGAATGGTGTACTTGTTCATCAAGTAAATGCACACAACTGTCCAGAAATCCTCGCCAGCTTTAAATATTGCCAAGAGAGATGCACTTCAACAGATCATCATTTATATTAGCAGCTGGACAAATGAAAGCAGTATGACGCATGAACTGGCTTAAGGAGAAGCACCAACCTTTTACTAAGATTAACTGGAAATACCCCTTGTCATTTCATCCTAAAATGTTTCTAAATAAGTAATTTAAAGTAATACAAGGGTATTAACAAGCTGAAAAAAGAGATAAATATAATTTATGTCACATCAAATATTTGAGCTGAAAATTATTTGTTTTTTCATGTTTTCATCTCTCTCTGAACCTGATGAAACCTGAGTCTTTCACCAAGCTCATCAGTTTACCTTATTGAAGTTCAGGGATGTTGCTCTCCCACCGGGGTTAGCATCAGTAAGAAACAGGTCTTTTTGCTCTACTTTTGGCACTTAATTGCAACTTTGCCACTTCAAAAGGTGACAAATACTTGACAAGATAGTTCAAACACACTCTGTAACGAGCTTAGCACATGTATTTACTAAAATCTGAAAAAACAGTTATCCCAAAATTATGCCAGCACTCGGGGACATATTCAGGTGTAAATTACATCAACATTAAGTAGAGAAAATCATTTGAAAATGATGGTACTACACTAACATTGCCAAGTGACAACTGGAAGGAGGTTGGATGCATTCAAACTCCATCCACAAGGAGAAACTGAATGGCAAAAGTAGTCTGAAGTGATGATTTCCAAAGCTGGGTATCCCTGTGACACAAATAACATTTAATTTTCTGCTGAATTATATTTTAAATGACTGCTGAAGTTCCTTATTTAAAATTACCTACTAAACCCCACAGAATTATTATGAAAGAAACATTTCCATCAACATCTGGGTATTTTTAACTGGTCTGTCTTTTTGGTTGTTCATTTACTATAGTGAGCTCATCACAAAATTGCCACATACTACCAAAGTAATGTTATCTCTGTACAAAAGAAACTACTGGTTGCCACTGCCACTGTCAAAGTTCACATCTCAGGTGAATTTTGTCACTATTCTACAACTTAGAGTGTACAGGTAGCAGACAGTAATAACCAGAGCTGTGAAAACCACCACTGCATGATCATTAACCTGTGGGAAATGCATCCGCAAACGGAGATTGTATTTATCAAACAGTTCATGAATCTTCTGAGTGAACCCGAGACCTATTTCTAAGGAGTGTCTCTGCAATTTGTGTTTTCATTTCATGTATGCTTTCCTCAAAAGTTTGCTCTTTACAGTGATTTTCAGTTAAGATATTCGGACGTTACTGCTTTCTGAAATTGTAAGGAAAATGCAGACTTTGAGAAGCTTTTTGGAACAACAACTAAGAAAAGGTTCACAAATCCCTAGGACTTATGCTGCTAATGTTCATTTCTTAATATTTATCTTCAGAGGAAAATCTATTTACATGGTACCTAAAGATTTAAGTCCTTTAAACTTAAGAAAACAGCATACAGAAACAGAAAAGTGATCATATTTGTAATGAATTAAGTCTATGTGGCAGAAATGTTGAGTTTATACAGCCTAGCAGGAAATACTGTAGTAAAAATGATACCATCCCCAGTTTTTAAGGTATAACTTTGCTGCAAAAGATAGTATGAGGCTCCATGCTTATTAAATATGAATGACTTCTGAATCAAGCATACTACTTTCCTAAGCAGAAATACTGTCTCTAACTGGCAGTCTAGATAGCCCCTAGATTCTAGGTGGACTCTTCAATTTATGCTGGTTTTCCTCCAGCATCATCACTGGTAATGAAACATTTTAAGTGAAATTAAGTGATCAGAGGCACTTTTGTACCACTTCAGTTTTGTTGTAGGAAAGCAAGGGGTAAATCTTAGATTTTCTTTAAAAAGTGCCCAAACTGCTGCTTATTATAATGACACAAAATAGGATCCTCACAATCTCAAATTTGGGAAGGAAAAGATAGAACCGAGTGTGCAGCTCTATCTTTCATATTTTTCTGGCTCTGGAGAAAATAAAATGTAGCAAAATGTTATTTTTGTCAATAAACCAAGTAGAAATGATTCAAAATGCAAACACAGGAATCAGACCTATGACTAAGGCACCATTTTTAAACTCAAAGAAAGATAGTGTTTTAATTGAATCTTTATTACTTTGTTGCTATTTGTCATCTGCACCGGATGCAACGTTTTCCTGGGGACTGGTCCAAAAACATGGGAGTGAAACCACCCTGAGAACTAACCTTATCATCACTGTCTTTTACGCACCTCAATAAATTCTGCCAGGAGAACAAGACATATCTCTTTGACCTTAAAAACATAGGGCTCTAAATATTGTTTAACCGTGAGGGAAGGATGAATGAGAAAGAATATCTTATATCAACATATCAACATGGGGTAGTTATATCACCCAATTTCAGTGTTTACTTTATATATCTATACTAGGAGCTTAGAAGGAGATTCACATAAGGTAACATAGTGTGGTGAGGCTCTTTGCCCTGGCTTCCCTTGCTAGTCAATGGAGAGACTGTAGCTTTTCAGAAGAGGAATCTAGTTTATTACCAGTGATTTGAGAGGGAATCTTTGTAAAATTCCCCATCTCCTCAGTCTCCTGCGTCTCCCAGTATATTCAGTAGAGAAACAGATTTTTCAAACTGCACCTAATGGGTCTTTCACCAGCAGTCATGTTCTCTCCTTCTGCTGATCCCAGGTGAGGGTGAGACCCAGAAGCCCACCAACCCTCCGTAACCCTGTGCTTTGCTCCTCTGTTTCCACAAGACCACTGGGCAAGTGGCCTGGAAGCAACTTGCAGCACACTGTGCCCAAGTTGTAGCACCCAGTAGGGGTGACTCCGGACCTTGGACCCCAGTGTGAACTGTGGCATATACTCACACTCCTTCTGGTCACAATGCCGAATAAAGACAATCTGAGAATACTGGTAGAGCTGAATCCTGCTAAGACCTCTTTGCATTGGCAAATTTCTTCCTAGTCTGCTACTTTGCTCTTCTACATTTTTGTTATTACAGATTAATCCAAAAGAACCTTTTTCAAGAACAGTTCTTACTGCACTCTCACTGGAGGGCTTATTTTAGCCAGTACTAAAAGATGAGGTATTTGCATCTACAAATAAAATTTAGCTTCAAACACTCTTTCTTTTGCATTTCATAACTGTACCTAAAGGACCTTACACTTTTTGTATGAGAACATAGGCATAAGTATTTTGGTATATGACATTACATTGAAGTATTGCTGTAATTTAATATCTTTTTGGCACCTAACATGTTAAATAACATAAAATTAATTGGCCTGAGATGACATACAACACTTGGATTACCAAGTTAGGCCAGAGAAAGAATTGTGAATGAGTATAAGAATTTGGTAGCATTTTTTGTCCTCTGGATAACATTGTGGAAAGTTTATGTCCATATGAAAGATCTACAGTTCTTTATTAACATTTTTGCCCTCACTGTTCATAGATGGGATCATTATTTAAATCCTGAGTGCTAGAAGTATGAAAAACCTCCTGTACCATACCCTAGGTTATGAGAAAGCCTATGACACAGAGCTCAAATGGCAAATTCTACCTTCTCTCTCATTCTTGAGAGCACTTTGGAGAACTGTGTCCAGAGAGCACTTGGATGTTTTGGCCATCTGGTGGCAATCTTATGGAATTATACGCTGAGGAGGGGAAAGCAGGAAACAAAATGGGCCCAAATGCTTTGCCATTTAAAACGTTCCTGAAAACAATTCCAGGAAGGTTCACCAACGTTCCTGAAAAATCCCTGCTTTAAAAAGAAAAACAAAACAAAAAAATCAGGTCTGTTGCAAACTGCAGACTATCACAGGCTGGAAAGATAATTTCATCCAAGATTGTAATCTAGTGCCAAACAAGAAAGGCAACTGAAAATATTTGGAATATATTTCTGGGTGTTCAAAGGCAGAGTTTGGGTTTTGATCTGTATTTATATGAACTAGACTTGTGGATAAAGAAGATAAAAGAATCAGGTCTCTAGTCCAAGATTGTCTCGAGAGCTGACTGATTTCCAGACGTCTAGCTAAAGGATCATACAATATTTTCTCTCCACTTATAATTTTCCCCTCTCTCTTCTAAAACGTTCATTCAATTTTTTAAAAAAGTAAGAAAAAGGAAGTTGTAATATTTTGAGTTTTATTTGGAAGTTTGGTAATAAGATCAACTCTAGGGTATCCCAGGCTTATGTATGTTTGGTTTGGCTCCATACTGGCAGGGGCACAGGCATGTTCGTCATGCACTGCACTAGCCACTCCAGAAATATTATTAAACTATTTCATTAGAGTCCAGGGTAGCCGTCACTGTACGATGTGACCCACTGAGGGATTTGGCAGTAGCTAGAGAATTAACCTAGGACCTGCCACTAGACCTGATCTCTAAGTCAACCTCTACAAAAGCTCCTTGCGGAGCTCTAAGAAATGTCTGACTTCATAAAATAAAGCTAAGACATTTTCTCCTTTGCTTTGATCAGCATCGGAACAGGCTGCCCAGGGAAGTGGTTGAGTCGCCATCCCTGGAGGTATTTAAAAGACGTTTGGATGAGGTGCTTGGGACATGGTATAGTGGTGGACTTGGTAGTGTTAGGTTTATGGTTGGACTTGATGATCTTAAAGGTCTTTTCTAACTTATACAACTCTGTGATTCTGTGATGCAGGCCATTTCTTTCTTTTTTCATTCTAGGCCCTTATACTACCACCCCTCACATCAAACTTTGAGCTTATATACAGACAGGGCACATATACCACATGGCAGGGTCTTCCAAAATGAAATAAAAGCTGTAGATACTTGCATGGTTACACCTTCATTTATTTATTAATGCGCTAATGATGAACTGTAGGATGGGATTTTATAGATTGCGCCTTACTGAAACTCTTTGGGGGAATTTAACTCCTCTCTACTACTCCTCTGCACTGTGCACCAGTCTGAATAATTCTGTCAAATCTTGTATCACATTTAGTCTGTAGCCTATCCCAAATCTTAGCATCACGCTTGCTGCCTGGAATGAGATTTTCTGCATGCTGACTGCATTACAGACTGGAGCGGGTGGGGAAATGGTGTGTCCCTCCATTTAGCATGGCCCTGGCTGGGGCACATTTTCTTCCTCCAGTTTAACAGAAGACCCACAGGAACAGCTATCCTACCTTCCTTCTAAAATTCCATGCAAGTCCTGCGCTGACCTGCACTTCTGTCATCTGCGAGACAAACTTTTCTCACGCTCACAACGTCCCCCATCACTGATTCACCACTCCACGGGTTGTTCTCCAGTGCTGATTTTCCATCTGGTAGATTCTCATTCTTGTCTTTGAACATTCAAAGAGTGCTTTTAGCAGAGAAGGTGATCTCTCTTTGGAGTGCAGCTTTAGCAGTTAGTATGGGAGAGATTTAGAAGCTGACATAAAATTTGATCCAGCAACATTCTCTGTGTTCTTAGCTCCCAGGGGCCCTGTTGGATCAGGTTCTTGAATGGTAGCTCAGGAGTCAAACTCAAAAGGAATTTAATATTTAGCTCTCTTAGACATCTTTGAAACTCCTACTCTTAAAGTAGCCAGACTAGTTACTAAAAATGTATATGATTTTTTAAAAGTTTGAGCGTAGCTGTTTGTACAAGCTGTAGTCAACAAGCCCATTACAAGTCATTGAACTGCATCTTAAAGCTAACTCTGTAAGGTGTCTTTCACCCTTCATGCTTTTCTCTCTACAAATCTTCTGTGCTGCTTCAAAATGAGAACACACATTGGATATTTTCTCTGTAACATTTGGCTGTCCGTCAGAGTGAGAGCAACGTTAGGTGTAAATCACAAGAGCACTTGTTCCAATTTAAATATTATTTTTGTACTGGGTCTTAGACGATTCCCTCATATATCAGCTGTTCCCATGCAGACCAGCATAAGAACATCTGTTTAAAAACAATCTGTTTATTTTATTACATCTCCCAAAGTTGTGCTTGTGAAAGCATACAACAATACTGGCAAAGGGAGAAGCCTTCTTATTTCTTTGAGTTCACTTATGACTTCTTAGTTTGATGAAACAAAGCCTGCCTCATCAGCTCACACTACCATTTTGTTCATGAGTTGTTTCAAAGCAAAGCAAATGAAAGAGAATCTAAGGACAAGAACATGCCATTTCTCAATAATACCAGGCCCAGGAAAAATGTGCAGCTAACTAAACACTCTATTTAATTAACTACTTTTGTACTTTGCAATTATTTTTATATGATGAAGCAGGTTGGTTGTATTTCCTTTTTGGTTTGGGTTTTTTTTTTTTTTGAAGTAGCAACATTTAGATTTTATTTGAATAGCTAAATAAAATTCTAGTCAGGATGTATGTTTAAAAATATTGGCTTTGGTTTTCTATTTATTGCTGATACATTCACAGTTAAATAACTGATAAACTGCAGGAGTAGTCAGTGCTGAAATGTTACCAATACAATTCTGTAACTAATTATTGCTCCTCTGTAAAAAAATATTTAAGATATGTATGAATATTCTTATGTGACAATTTCAAAATGCTTTATTTATTAAGTCATACAGTAGTCCTGAGAATTAATCAAGTAAATCTCTTTTCACCTTGCAGGAAGGGGAACTAAACTATAGGTAAGTTAGTACCTACATACCAGACATGTAGTGCCCTCCATTTGTGGGACTGTTCATGTCTCAGTTACACAGAAAACAAACTGACCTGTTGTTATTCAGCAACTGAGACCTGAACAGCAACAGCTCATGTTGTTTTCTGTGGCCAGGATTTAGATCTCTAATTTCTTGGTCAAAAGAAACATTGCATCAAATCAAGTATCACCCATTACATGAGTCTATAAAGTGTTTCCAAAAAGCTCAGGCTGAGTCAATAGAACAGGGAATGTTAGACAGTTTTGCTGTTTCTCCAGTGTCTACAGTGATAAAAATAGATTACAGAAATATGCCGGCTGTAACAGAACCTAATTTTATTTTCAGGAAATGCTTTGGAAGATAATAAATGCCTTTACATTATAAAAGCAAACATCTTGTTTTCTGTATATATTTATTTGCTATTCCAATCACATTCTTACTTCCTCGCAGTGCGATTGGTATTACCGTGTCCAGAGCAATTAGCGTAGCTGAGCTTTCAGACCAGAGGTTCTCAAGCTACGGTGCACTTGCCACGAAGGAAGCACACATTTCAAAGCCCTAGGCATGTGCTGCAGCAGCAGCAAGTGTCTCTACTTCTGTGTAAGGTCTCAAATAACCCCTCAGAGGGTTATCAAGCATTGGAACAGACTGCCCAGGGAAGTGGTTGAGTCGCCATCCCTGGAGGTATTTAAAGGACATTTGGATGAGGTACTTAGAGACATGGTGTAGTGGTGGTTTTTGGCAGTGTTAGGTTTATGGTTGGACTCGATGATCTTAAAGGTCTTTTCCAACCTATATGATTCTGTGATTCTGTGATTCTGTGAAATGTACTACAGCATTGCTTATACTTGCTGCTGTATGTGCTAGTGACTCTTCCTTCTCTCCAGGGCCTACAAGAAGATGGCCGTTGC
This sequence comes from Mycteria americana, assembly GCF_035582795.1. Taxonomy (NCBI): domain Eukaryota; kingdom Metazoa; phylum Chordata; class Aves; order Ciconiiformes; family Ciconiidae; genus Mycteria; species Mycteria americana. The sequence goes on along the minus strand of NC_134366.1, from coordinate 140,581,982 downwards.
CAGACTTACTTACACTTTTGGCTTAGGACTAGAGAAGAGGACTAGCCGGGGGTGAGTAAGGGAACAAGAGGCAGGGGGTTAGTGCATTGGCCATCACATAGACTCAGGGTCTCCTGGTTTGGAGAGGAGAAAGAAATAGGAGTTGTGAGTGGGAATAAGGGCATGGAGCTGAATTTTTCTTACATTCAGGTCACTTAAATGTCTTTTTTAATGGTCTTGTCTTAATAAGTTCTCTGCAACGGAAAAAAATAACAACAGATGGATGCTCAAGGACTCAGAAATACTAGATCACTTTGTTAATATGCTAAAAAACATGAATGCGGTATCAGTCCAAAATAAACTATTTTTATTGAAAATGTATTTTCAGAACACATCTTTTGGTTAAAGTTTATAAAAATACACATCACCCCCCTTTGTGGAAGAAATATTTTTCAAGAAGGAATCCTCCCTAAACAAACAAGGATTATTTGAGACAGTTCCTGCAACTCAGGGGATGTGTTACATGCCAGTTTTGGGGATGGGGAGTTAAATGGGTTCTTTTGGAAGACACCTGCAAAGTCAGCCCAAAGGCACAAAACATGACTTGAGAGTTTTTACTGGTACTGCACAGACTGCTGGTGAGGCCACTAGGTGCTGCAGTTTTTAATGCTTGTTTAGTTAAAGCTGGACAGTGTCTATAAATGTCATATGCACACTCCATATATGCACACTCTACCTACCTCATTATTTGTGCTTTTATTTTTTCGTAAAACGTTCTAGTGAGGTAGCATAGGGACCAAGTACTTTCTGGCCCATCAGTGTATGTCTTCTAATGGGTAGTGATTACTCAAGAGGTTTGAATATTTTGACTGCATCGGAAGAAGCGTCTCGTGAAAACCCACCTGGACCCCATCCAGCTCTGGGTCTCCCAGCATAAAAAAGACATGGACCTGCTCAAGTGGGTCCAGAGGAGGGCCACGAAGATGATCAGGGAGCTGGAGCACCTCCCCTATGAGGACAGGCTGAGAGAGTTGGGATTGTTTAGCCTAGAGAAGAGGAGGCTCTGGGGAGAACTTATAGCAGCCTTCCAGGACTTAAAGGAGGCCTACAGGAAAGACGGGGGGGGACCCTTTATCAGGGAGTGCAGTGATAGGAGGAGGGGTAGCAGTTTTAAACTGAAAGAGGGTAGATTTATTTTAGCTGTTAGGAAGAAATTCTTTACTGTGAGGGTGGTGAGACACTGGACCAGATTGCCCAGAGAAGTTGTGGATGCCCCCTCCCTGGAAGTGTTCAAGACCAGGTTGGACAGGGCTTTGAGCAGCCTGACTTATTGGAAGGTGTCCCTGCCAATGGCAGGGTGGTGGAACTAGATGATCTTTAAGGTCCCTTCCAACCCAAACCATTCTATGATTTATGATTCTATGACTGTTCAGTCATTGCCTTGAAAGGACAAAGTCATTAGGGAAAAGCTGCTCATCCTGCTGTTTAGCCCTGGAAAGCCAGATGAGTAGCTGTATGGACTATATTTGGCCTATAGATTTTACATTACACCTGCCTACTTGAAGACCTTGGAGGAAGTCCGAAGCCCAGATCTATGCTACTAATGCCAGGACCTACAACAAGGACATTTGCATGAGTAAAGTCAGAAATACTGCTAAAAGACATAAACTGCCACACTTAAGCCAAAGAACCAGAGTTTTATTCAAAGAGACGGTAAAGAGAATTTGGGAGTTTTAGGGGGGTGAACTCGGAATGGGTCTACAGCAAAACATAATCCTTGTGATATGTTTGAGAAAGGGAGTGAAGGATTTGGAGAAATGGGCTGCATGGTAAGAAATAAGGGTCTGAAAACCAGTAAGGAGGGATAAAGTATACAGGAAAGATGGTTAGCTGAAGGGAACAAAGGAAAGATAAATGAAAGCTGGAGGAAGAAAAAGGAAATTTCCGAGGGTCTATGGATAGAGCCTTTTGTGAATTGGAAGTTGTGGCGACTGAAAGTTCTTTACAATGAGAGATGTATTGAGAAATTTATGAAACTTATACATTACGTTTTATTAAAAAGAGAGAAGAAAATCAATTTTAAAATATTTTATCCTATCTCCAAAGGAGAAAGGAATTTCACTGGTTCTAGGATAGGCAGTCCAAAGAAAGAAAATATTAACACCAACAGTAGTTGAAATTATCTAATTTATAAAGAAATGACTGTGTGTTGTCTATGTAGGATCTGATCAGTAGTATGGAGGAACAGAAAGAAAAAATCATTTTACATATACATTGAAGCAATTTGGGAAACAAAATGTAGGGAGCAGAATTATAGAATGGAATTGGAAAGGGACTAACAGAAACACAGCAGTCATACATGGAGAATAGCTAAGTCATCCAGAAAAGATAAGAATAAAGACAAAACAGGTGAAGCATTACTGGGATTTACTGATCACAAAAAAAAAAAAGAAAAGGAAAAGGAATTTTACTGGTCTCAAGCTCATAGAAATTTAGAAGCCAACACTGAGTGTCGCTGTGGAGGGGAATCATTACACTATTATTATAGAGCAATGGCTCTATGAGCTTAATAGTGTGGGACACTTTGCTTTCACAGATACAGATTGGAAAACAGATGCTGTTACTAATGATGAGACCTTAAAAATGTGATAGCTTACACATAATTACTGAGACAACTAAGAATCCTGTTACAGACCTAGCCTGAACACATTGTAGAATAGAGGAATAAGAAAATAAACTTGCACGGAGTGTTCATTGACAGATTCGGTTTAAAATAAATGAAAAAAAAAACCAAACCACTACCTCTATTACAATGGCACAAATCTGTTTTAAAAAAGGGAAATTCTAGTTAATTAAGTTACCTGGACTGAACTCAAGACTTGTATATAGGGGAAGGCTTCAGGCAAAGGTTCATAAACCATCTAGAACATGCTTCCATTTGGAAAAAAAAAGTACAAGGAAGAGCTTCAGACCTAGCTGGATAAATAAACAAAAAGGATATTAGGAGTAAGCAGAGAGCTGCAAGGAATGGAAAAAAGGACTGATCAGCCAAGAAATCATCTCTTAGGGGTCAAGAAGTCTAGGGATAAAATGAGAATAGCCAAAAGTCAAGCTGATTTAGACCTTTAAAGGATATTAAAATAAATAGGAAAGAAAGGCACTTTGGGAATATAAATAAAAGCAGAATAAATAAAAAAAAGAAGGGCCAAGGTTGAGATTAAAGATAATCTAGATATGGCCCCCATACTAAATGAATAGTTTGCCTCAGCTTTCAATAAGAGGAATTATTTCAATATGAAATGGAAGAGGTAAACTGAATAACAGAAATTAAGATACAAGAATTATCAGAATGGAACTTGACTTAGAACTTGGACATCTTAATGCAGTCAAGATTAGATAATTGGATAATCATCCATTCCAAAATTTTGATATAATTAGCATGTAGGGTAGGAATTTTGAAAGAATGAGATTGTGGATGAAAGCATAAGACTGGAGAACAGAAAATGTTGCACCTATATGAAAGGTAGGAAAAAGGATGTTATCCAGGCAACTACATGTAAGTCGAACCTTAATACTTTGTAAGGAATTAGACAATTAATTTAGAGGAAAGCAAAAGTACAATAAAATAATAGACTCAAGTCAAAAAGTAAAATTGAACTTATGAAAGTTATGTTTTGATAAACCATCCTGTTATCTTCCTTTGCTGACATAAATTGTGTTCTTAATGAAACAAAGATTGTAGCTCAAACTATGCTTGCATAAAGTATATGATATAATGTCACATGGGAAATTACTAGCTGAAATGAAGTTGCTGAACAACTGGAGAAGGTAAAGATTTTGGCTAAAAGGAAGACCAAGGATAGAAAATATTTACTGAAAATACATAGTGAAAATATCTAGAAGTACTGAAGATATCTATATTAGACAATGCAGAATGTGTATAGACTTTCCCAAAGATTGCTGTTGGGACAAGGCCAATTCATTCATGCTCTTGACAGAAAAAAAGAAGTGTGCTAATGCAGTGGTGTTGCTGATGAAAAGTTGGATGACTTTGAGAATAGGAGAAAATTAAAAGAAAAAAAAATTCAATAGTCCAAAGCAAGTGTATTTGGGATTAAGAAGAGAACATCCAGTAATAAGTTACTGAAAACAATACCAAGGAGGAACTGCTTTCAGACGTGGCCATGAAAAAGATGTAGGAAGTAAAGTAGTCAAGAGACAGCAGGGAAATAACGTTGCATACAGTCCTTTTTTATGGAATGCTGCAAAAAGCCTAGTTATCTACATCCACAAAAGATAAAATCAGAAGAAATGCAAAAAAATGATGGGTCAGAAAACTTATACTGAGAAAGGATGATAAAAAATCATTTGACCTGCGTACATTTAGCAAAATTAGTGACAGAAACTTCACATAGAAAAGATCAGAGTTATGGAAACATACAATAATTTGAAGTATATTCCAGGCTGTCATCTGGGTCTTATGCAAGTTTATCAGTGAAAATACCTGATTTTTTCTTTCACAAGTCCCACTCTCATGTTTGAACACATTGAATAAGTGTTTTTTTCTTAAGTATCATCACTTTTTGTTTTAGCGTAGGATTTTCTAAATGAGCGAGTAACTTTGAGCCATCAGACTTTGCTCTTAAATCATGAAGATGCTTCTGGAAATCTGATCATTGCCATTATAATGTCTAATTTCACTATTATGGTTGACAGTTCACTCCTGGTTTTGAGGGCAGCTGTTGTCATGGAAAGTCAAAATCTTAGGCAGAAGTGGAATTCTTCACATTATCTGTGGAGTGCTCTTACTATCAAGTTTCAGCATCAACTTTGAACATAGTGGTGTATTTAGTAGCAATGGAAACCCAGTGCAGAGAAGACAGACTCTTTCCAAAACTAGATATGACTAATATGGACTAACTGGAGATCATATCACAGAGGGGATGGTTCTTTAGTCCATATGAGAAGCTGTGTTTTTTGAAGAGATTTCTGTACAAAATAAAAGATAAATAATTATGAAGCACATTCATTAATTTTGTAAGAATTTTTCTTAATCAATACATTTACGTTAATTTTACATTAAGCCTTTAATTGGTCTTTTTCATATTTATAGTAATACAAATTCTAACTACTTGCAGAATCCCTACTAGATCCCTTCAAAATGCAGGATACTTTTGTGGCCCTTCCTCTTTACTCACAGAAGCTTCTGGATTAACCATTTGCTGCACACACAATCTACAGGCTCCAAAATTCCATAGCCCTTGCTTGTTTGTTTTTTTTTTTAAATTCAATAAGCAAGTACTAAAAACTATTGTCAGGGCACCATACACAAAATCTGCAAACTTCTGACCTCAAAGTGTTGAATGAGAATGACTTACACTAAACTAAAGGTAGCTCCCCTTCTAGCCAAATAAAGAGGGAGGGAAAAGCTTTTCAGTAGACTCTGTAGCTTTTCTGAAGACATCTAACAAGAATTTTATAGCAATTCACACTTATGTCTTAGTAATTCTTACCACATGTGTGAAAAAAAAATAATAAGTTAAAATGAAGTAATAGTTTCTGTAAATGATTGATAATCATCTGGTAGTGAAAGAAACTTTATATAAATAAGCATGGTATTAAAGATGTCTACAACCTGTCCTCTGAGTAGCAAGAAGTACGCAAACCATATAATTATAAGCCAGAAATAATGGAGAAAGTGCAGATGAGAGGATGAGTATTCCCATAGCTGCTCCCTTCCAATCTGTCTTTTCTGACCCAAGCTATCCAGACTTTTGTTGATTTTTCTGATAATTATTCCAGTGAGAAGGCAGAAAAAATGTGGAAAGCCATCAGGCCAGATCTAATTATTCCTATAATAGTTTTAGCCGCCCCTCAAAGGATCAAACTATAAATCTATATTTCAGTGGTTCTTAAACCTAAGAGCCAAATTCTGCTACCTCTTAATGACTACTTTATACAAAGTTCTGAAAAAGTACAGTGATGCAAGATGAGAATTTTCTTATATTATCATGCCTTAAACTCATGCTAGCAACCATGGAAACTAAGAGTCTTACATAGCTATGTGGGCGTTGCCCAGAGCAACTCAGTGTAACTGTAGTAGAAATGAGCCCTCGGAAGCCTCATCTGCATTTCCTTTAATCTCCCAGCTCTGAATAAGAGCATCACTTAAATATTTTGTAAACAGCAAGGATAAAGGCGCTTGTGTAAGGATGTTACCAGTAATTACTATAAAACACTATTAATTATAAATGCTATGCTACTCAAATTACTTGTGACTAGAATTGTAATAATTGTGTAGTTTAGAATTAAAAATGCTGTCTGCTGCTGCACGAGGTTTTCTGCCATTATCTGCTGCATCAAACTGTACTATTGCCATTGCAGCACTACCAGTGTGCAGACCAAGTTAGTGGTCTTGATCTGAATTTAGTTTTTTTTCATTTCCCCCAAACTTTCTGACTGACCTCAAGTTAAAAGATCCCTATTACAGTTTGGCTGGCTGGTTTTCTTAGGAACTACCTTACCTTTTATATGATATTTATTCTTTTTAAATTCTTCCATACTTGTTTTACAGATCTTTTTTTTCTTCTTCTTGCTTCCTACCCTATGCAGAATTTGCTGGCAGCTTTTGTGGTAGCTAACTAGAGACAGACAGTCATACTCAGACAAAATAACAAATGGCTTGGACTTTCACCCCAAGGCTGTAGTAGAGGGAATTTGAGCTGGATCTTTTCTAGGGTAGAAGGAGATGGAACAAAGCTTTCTGTTTATACTTTTAAATGTCTTCTACACTGAGATTGTAGGAAAAAATAAAATGAGTTGTAACAACTGTAATGTTGCATAGTTCTTAGCCACTTTTTACCTGACAATCTCACAGGATAGCTGTATAAGCATAAGCTATTTAAACCCTTTTTGTAAAAGATATTCAATTGGCAATAAAGCCCTTTTTTAAAAAAATTACAATGAACAAGCAAACAAAGAAAATGGAGAATTGTGCATCCTTTGATGTATTCAAATACTGGTTTAGAAGATATGTTTTAATGAAATGTGGTATACAGGAGAACACAGGATAACTATAGAGAACTTTGTGTTTTGTAATGTACAGAAGGTGACATTATATAATCAAAGGGTCCATTTTAGAGTTGAAGTTTATGATTTCATGAAAGAGAGAGGCAAGTTAAAATGCAGGGTGCTCAGTGTCTTTCTCCTCCATCTTCTTTTTCCTCCTCCTCAAATGCACACTTAGAATAATTCCCCTCCAATCTCTGCGGGGTGAGCAAATGAGTTCAACCTTCCACAGTTAAAAATTTTAACATATAAGGTTGGTAACAATTGTTTCACATTTTTGCTGCCATTCCACTTTGGACTTCCATCCACTGACTTTACGGTTAACAAGGTTTTGCACCACACCGTGATAAATTCTGTGTATTATTGATCATGAACTCTCAATGAACCATCATCAATGAACCCTTAGTGATCAATCATCCACTGTCATAGGCAGGCAAGTGTTTCAAAAAGCAGTAAGACTGTAATCCATCTCTGAAAAATACTTCAGTAGGATCTTTAAATATCTAACATTTTCATGTTGATCTTGCTATGTAGAAGTTAAATAGAAAAGGAAACAATATTAGTGTGCTGATTATATTCAACACTTTTTAATACAACTCATCCAAAATTATAAATTTGGGGGGAGGGGTGTTTGTTTTTGGTTTTGTGGGGGTTTTTTTACATGTATGATGGAGTCGATTATATGGCACTTGATTTAAATAGAAATCACAATCAACTGACTGGAAGAATGCACCATAAGATATGATGACGTTCAACTTCAAATAATCATGGCACAGTTCTATTCCTGACTGTTTCAGGGAACCAGGGAGCAGCTATATCCAAAATGTTTGCATTTTTCATCTTTTATCACCAGAAAGCTAAAATCTCTTTTTGTTTATTTGGTTTTGGTTTGGGGCTTTTTTTGTTGTTTGTGTTTTGGTTTGGTTTGGGTTTTTTGTAGTTGTTGTTGGATTTAGGCTTCATGCACGCATTCGTCACTTGGTTTTCAGATAAGTGTTCTCTTCAGTCCTATATCTTAGTTATACTGGAGACTGAAGCAGAATTAATCTGCCTCCTACTGAGCTACATTCTCACCTACAGTGCAATTGGCTTCCAAATCTGTAAATCTGTAAATGGCACTGGGGTATTATATTAAACATAACTAAATTAACTATCTGTGATTAATGAGGTCTTAACGTACAAATTCTCTTGTATGCTGTCTCTCTAAGTTCCGTACTTGTTTCACTGGTAAGATATGACTTCAACCCAAACCACACCTAATCACAAGAGTGCGTATAACCACCCTAATCAAAATAATGTATTTAAAAACTGGATTATTTATTGGATTTACATCAAATATTAGCATACCTTTCCACCTTTCTTACATGGAACATTCCTCTGAAAAAAACTTGAGTTATGGATCTCACCTTTAGGGACTGGGACCTTTATTCCAGGTATTCCTATACCTTCATGTTATGTGTTCTGATTCTATAATTGAGCCTGAAGTCTCACAACCAGAAACCTAGGCAAGAATGTGATTAAACCGGTGAGAACTTCTATTTTCCCACGTCTGCAAATGTCATTGCATTGCTTCAGCCTCAAGACTATATTAATCATGCAGAAAAGTAAATAAATTAAAAATAGCAAAACACGTGTTGGCTTATAGAAATTGAAAGCACTAATGAAACCAATACATCTTTTACTTCTGTTTTGTGGTCGTGCATTAATCACATTAAGTTTATGAAAATCATAAAACCACAGCCCAGGGACAACGAAGGCGTACTGGTTTTGGCTGGGATAGAGTTAACTTTCTTCACAGTAGCTAGTATGGGACTATCTTTTGGATTTGTGCTGGAAACAGTGTTGATAACACAGGGATGTTGTAGTTACTGCTGAGCAGTGCTCAACAGAGTCAAGGCCTTTTCTGCTCCTCACCCCACCAGCGAGTAGGCTGGGGGTGCACAAGAAGCTGGGAGGGGACACGGCTGAGACAGCTGACCCAAACTGACCAAAGGGATATTCCGTACCATATGACATCATGCTCAGCATATAAAGCTGCGGTAAGAGGAGGAAGTGGATGACGTTCAGAGTTATGGTGTCTGTCTTCCCAAGTAACTGTTACGCATGATGGAGCCCTGCTTTCCTGGAGATGGCTGAACATCTGGGAAGGAGTGAATGAATTCCTTGTTTTGCTTTGCTTGCATGTGTGGCTTTTGCTTTCCCTATTAAACTGTCTTTATCTCAACCCACGAGTTTTCTGACTTTTACCCTTCTGGTTCTCTCTTCCATCCCACTGGAGAGGAGTGAGCGAGCGGCTGTATGGGGCTGACCTGCCCCCAGGTTAAACCATAACAGAAGGGTAGTTCCTGGAAGGTGTTTATATTTAAAAAAGGGTTTGCACTTTGTAGCAGTGAGCGCTACAAAGCCCTGAGTCCTAACATCTTTATTTTCATTACATATCAAGGCTTATCTATGACTAATTTAGCTTCCAATTTCTGACTTCAAGATATATTTTAGTCTGGAATGCCTTCTATACTTGTAATTTAAGTAGAAGGGCTTTTTCCGACATGATTATTTGGTCCCCCTTTGAATGCACTGACCATCAGCCAGTAACAATATCTGGCTAATCATTAATATCCTGCAGCTGATTACATCTACATTAATACATTAAAGAAGACCCAGGCACTGAGTGCTGACCAAAATTCATCTACACAGTTCGGTTGTTTGTATGCTCCCAGGCTTAGTTTGGTTTATGGCAAGTACATCTCATACAGACAAAGCACGGACATGATTTAGAGGACAGCACAAATCTGCGTCTGTAGCCAACAGGCAGTGTAGATGAGACCACCCTGTTTTGGGGGAAGAGAGGCTGGCCACGTGGATGGAAGCTGTGCCATGCCACTTGTCCTTTGGGCCAGAGAATGGACCTTAGCTCATTTTATTGTCTGCTATATAGTAGCCTATTGAGCACTTACTCCACCTGGACTACACAACACATAAAAAATTGCTTTTAGAGGCACATGTGAGACATTCCATTTTACAAGTCTAAAATACCATTTTTCCAGATCCTTTTTAGTAACTCCAGCAGATTATAGAAATACAAGCTAATATTACAAAAGCAGTTCTCAGAAGGCAAAATAGAGGGAATCAGGGTAACTCAGAATGCAGGACTTTATCCTCTAATTCAGCCTGTGGTATTAAAACTTCTGTTTTTTACAGCTAGAAAAGAAATGATAAGATCAAGAATTTATTACAGCAACTAGGAAGCAACAAGGAAGTTATAAAAATTGTCAAGATGTCTTACTGGATCTAAATGGTGGAGCTATTAGTGATTAAAAAACAGATGTGTCTAGATGAAAGGAATTGACTGTTATTACACTTGAATGAGATGAGGGAGTGGAGCAGATAACCATTAATAGACTGTGGTTTTTTCCAGCCTAGAAACTTCTGGGAAACAAATGGGCTATCTGCTAATATAGTTCTACATAAAGCTGGGCAGTTTATTATTTTTCAGTTTTCACAGCACTGAAAACTGATTGTTTTGTCATTTTAACTGTAATTAATGTGAAAGCTTCTATTCAGTACTGAAAATGTAAGATTATTGCATAATCATTACCAGATATTGGCATATGGTTTTGTCTGATACAAATGATGCATGAAGTTGAAGGAAGTGGCAATGTAAAAGAAAAGGAACAGACTGCAGGAGTGAAAGAAGATTATTTTTTTCTCTAAAACAAAATATAAACATTTTTCAAGATATTTTTCATCATCAAATAACATTTTTCATCACCACTTAAGGCACAAAATATCAATTTCTTTAGGTTCCTCAAGACAAAATGTGCATTTGACTTTTACTTGTCCTCCTGATAGGAAAATGAGTAGATTATTGATTGACTGGAAAGGTAGGGTAGTAACAAATTTGCCTTTAGTAAGGCTTTTGACATTATGTCCCACAGCAAACATGTCTAGAAGCTAAGGAGGTATGGGCTGAAAGAGTACATTGTTACGTGGACTGAAAATTCACTGGATGGATGATGGCTCAACATCCAGCTGGCCAGCAAGCACAGTACCCCAACAGTGGATATAAGGGTCCATATCATTCAACATATTCATCAGCAACCTGGAACACAGGACATATGAGGAAAGACTCAGAGCTGGACTTGTTTAACCTAGTCCAGCTAGGTTTAACCTAGTCCAGCTAAAAAAGGAGGCTATAGGGTGATCTAATTACAGCTTACAACTACTTGAAATGGTGTGATGGAGATGAAGAAACCAAACTTCCCTCTAACTGTGACTTGGGGTGTTAAGATTAGACATCAGGTGAAAAATATTCACTGGCACCAGTGCAACACTGGAACAGGTTGCTCAGGGAGGTTATGGACCCTGACCTTGGAGATTTTCAAAACAAGAATGTCCTGGTAGGTCTGGTCTAATGTTGATAATAGCCCTGTTTCAAGCAGAGAGTTGGACTAGATCACTTCCAACCAACACTTCTGCAGTTCTATGAGTCTATAATTTGATGGTTCCTCAAGGAAGGCATTTGATGCCAGCCTGATTGTCAGCATGATGATGATCTCAATCCCTCTTCCAGACTTAGTCTTGTGTATCCAGAGTTCATACATAAGCCAAATTTGCATTGATTAAAAGGAAAACTTGATCAAAACAGATCTTGCTCTTTAATTAAATAGCATTTCTTAGAGTGGCATTAAACTCACAAAATCAATCAAGAAAATCTGCTTTGATCTGACTAGCCAGAGAACTGGAACCATAGAATGTTAAAGTAAAAAAAAAAAAAAAAAAAAAAACAACAAAACAAAACCATGACTTACCTAACGTGACTGATCCCAGATATAAACGGTAAGACCAGGACAGGGAAAATAGGAGCTTAGGGTTTTACAGAAAGAATTGTGAGACTTTTATTTAGTACTATGTGAATCCTGTTTGTTTTGAAGAATAAGTATTCCTTTTATGTTTAATTGTAAGCAAACAAACAAAAAAATACTGCCTTTTTTTTCAGGCATGTGTAGAAGGGAGTTCTCACTGAAATTGATTTATTCATAAAATTAACTCAGAGTAGAGGGTTGGGTTTTTTCTTTCCCGGAAATTATTATGTTCCTACCAGTAATCTTTTTACATACCCATATTTCATGGTGGTGTTTGAAAGGAGAGAAGTTCCACAATGGATCTCCTATAAGGTATTCCATGAGAATCTTAAGAGCACAATAAAAAAAGAAAAAGGCAGGCAACAAGATTTCTATTCCAATCTCTAACAGCAATGAATTCTACATCAGAGACAAGCTATTCATTCCGTATTCTGCTCTCAGTCTGGGTCTCTGAATCAGTAAGAGGTACACAATCTAAAAATAAAAGAGCTGCTATTCAAGAATACTTAAAATATTATGAGTTTTTAAACAGCACATAAAGAGAAAACACTTTCTAATAAAATTTGCTAGTAACTTTTGGTTTGGCTACCCTCTGTAAGACTTGAAAAGGTACAGGAATGTCAGTGTTAGAAGGAAAGAAATTTGCAGAATTCACAAATAGTTTCACCATCCAGATGAAAACGCTTACCTCATGGGCTCCCTGTCCATCTTCATGGTTGCAAACTACAAAAGTTTATAAACTCAAACTGAAAATTTTAATTTCTGTCATATGTAAGATTTAACTCAAAAGTTTCCCATTCAGGAAATGTGAAGGGTTTGTTGGGTTTTTAATTAACCCAGAAACATGCTGATAGTGAATCTGCTACATACTTCGGGTCTTTTGTGCCAAAAGAGCTGGCCTGTGTCTTTTGGCTAACTTAAATAGAACCAAGTTAGGCTTGGAAGTCAATTCTGCAGTCTGGTGCAGCTACATGGTCAACTACATGCCATAAAAATGGTGATATACTAGATGTTTTGATTAACTACAGTCATTTCAGAGCAAGCAGGTCAAATATTCTCAAGAAAAGAATTTAAAGGAAAATACTTTACACCAATATGAGTTGTTTGTCATCAGGGATGGATCTGTATGTCTAGGCAGATTTTAAAATATCCAATGAATCCAAGTAAGAAGCATTTGGATACCCAGTGGAAAGGAGAGCATCAGTAAAAGAGGAATAGCTTGTTAAGTATTGAAGCTATCATTTTCAAAGTGGATCTCTGTGAAAATCAAAAGGATTATCAGGAACAATTTTTTATTATTATTTTACTTCATAGAAATATGAAAATACAGAACACAGATGCTTCTGAAAACAATTAGAATACTGCTTCTCTTCTTGTTTAACAATTCAGATAAACTGCAAGAGAAAATAGTGTTCAAGTGCCTTTCCTTCTCTCTGCTGTGCATGCTTAGCTTGAAGTGTTTGCTCTAATTAACCAAAGTCTAGTCTGTTCCTTGATAGCAAAAACCAGTCCTAAATCTGGGTTAACACATCATTCACTGGAGCAGTAGGGGTTTTGGATATGATCCAGATCCAATACCTTTTTGGTACCCAATACGCTATATTTATATAGAATATAGGCACCAAATTCTGTGAAAGCTGATGCTACAGTGGCCATCTGTGTACATATCTCATTTATCAACTCCCACTTAAATGTCAAGTTCTAAGACTACTAAGGCTTCTGTGCACACACAGAACTGCTGTGCACACACAGAACAGCCTTAACTTAAGGAACTAGGTACTGGCATCCATCCATGTTCTTGTTTGATGTGAAGACGCACTGGTAAAACAGGTGAGGTGGCACTCATCCTATCTAGCTTCAGGCATCTGTATGTGTCTCATGTTGACGCCTGCATGGTAGATAGCTACAGCCAAATAAACTGAAACCAGTCCTAACATCTACCCAAGGCTTCTGGGAAGGACACTCACTCCAATAGCTATGCTGCAAGCACATCTGATATTCAAAGGCAGTACCACAGTGCCAACACCTTCCCTTCAAGAACACAGCCAATGGTAGGACCTTTGGCTGCAGAATGTGCACTGAAAACGGAGACCTGGTTTCTACAGCTTTGTCAGTCTGACCAGATTCAAATTCAAATTCATATTTGCTACATCTAAAAAACATACCATTTGATTGGAATGAGGAAGAGTAGCAGACTCCTGTTGTAGCTAGACCATTGGGCACCTGGGAGCGCAAGCATTATGAGGCCAACAAGATCTCAGGGATAAGGTGCCTACTGGCTAGAGCATTCAGAAGCAAGACCTGATATGAAGCTGTTTCCACCTGAATTACTTCTGGCATTTTATCCAGCAATGTAAATACATGAACAATCCTGACATAAGGGGCTGGAGTGGGTACAATAAAGTAAGTATAATTACACTTACTCAAAGTTAGGCAGTTCATTGTCTCAGAGTTCAAGTTCTTCTGCAGTCATAGAGATGCATGTTTATCCCATAGCAGGTAGGTTTTTAAGTGGAATGAACTGTGCTATAGGTCACCGGCTTTCTGTCTCCATTCTCTTTTTTTCTCTCCCTAGAATATAAAGGAAAATGAGATAATTTTACTAGACTAAACACAACTTCTAGATTGCCAGCATTAGTTCCCCCTTTAAAATCAAGGTTCTACTTTGCACTTTGTGATTGTGAAATGTCTAGTAGTAACCAGAATATTCCAGATACCATCCCTTCAACCTTGTGGGAAAGAGACATTTTGTATTGGTTGCTCCAAATCTCATTGGCTCTTTTTTGTTACACTGCAGACTCACACATTATCTCACTCATCATCCTCTGTCACCTCAGGTATATACTTCAGTATCATTGCTTTCCAGATTTACCCATCTTATTGAGTGTCTGTTTTGAATTAATTTTCCCCAGATGTATTTGCAGTTTTCCAGGCTGACTCTCATTTTGTTATTCTCGGCCCATGTTTCTATTTTTTCTAGGACCCTCTATTATTTGCCTGTCTTGACTGCTGCTGGCAAAACCCACAATTTAACATCATCTGTGAATTTCATTACCATGCTTGTGTTTCAATTCCAGATAATTTATGTGAATATTAAAGAAGACAACACCTTAAACAGAGCTCTGTGGCACCCCGTATAGAGCTCAATATGTTGTTGTTTATTATATTTTATTTCTGTTCTGTATGCCAATTTTCAGTCCATGTGATGGAGCTCAGATCCAAGCCAACTTGAACTCGTTTGAAAAGTAAGATTTCGTCAGACATTGTATTGAATGCTATACCAAAACCCAGATGATATCCTCTTTCCTTTCTCAATTGCTTTTGTAACTGTTCCACAAAAAATAATCAACATTTGTACTGCACAGTTTTCACTTCATAAATCCAGACTGCTAATAGGTCATGGGTCTATAATCTTCTTGTCTGCTTTACGCCAGTTCAGGATTAAGCCTTGTATAAAACTATATATAACTTGGGATCTGGCTGCAGGTAAGTGGCAAGATCCTGGAACTCAATGAAGTGCCTGGACTGATTGCAGTGATCTTCATGGGGGAGCAGTGTTTTGTTACGAGAGCTCTCTCTAGTGGTCCTGGTTACTTCGCACATCGTGTGACTCCAATGCCGCAATCTAGAAAGGCTGACTGATACACCTTCCTTCTGTGAATCTTTGGAGGCATAAACCTGTTTAGTTCCAGCATCAAATTATAGTAAAACCATATTGAGAAGAAAAATAGTAATAGTAAAAAAAGAGTAAACTCCTGAAAAAGGGTAATGCATGGTAAAGTCATAGAGGAAGCCTTTCAAAAGCAATTAGCGTAGGAGTTTTACCATGTTCAGTGCTGGAACAGACATAAGCCAACACATAATATTTAAAAATATTATGTAGTTGAAGAGCAGAACACACATCCAAATCATATTCCCCATATAATATAGAACAACAGGTACTTCCTAGGGTTGATAGATCGTTATGGAGGTTGTGTGTTAAAAGCCTCTTAAAAAAGCACAAATGTTAAATGGGTAGTCCATGAATATATTATATCTAAAACAAGGACAGCTTACCAAATCATATTTGAAATGGGAATGTTTATTGGTTTCCTTTATTTCACTCCTGGATTAGTGAGAACAGGGTCAGAGCTCAGACCAGCACGCTCATAAGTTCAGAAGAAGACTCCATGAATTATACTACTCACTGGCAATAACCACTGGTAAATCGATTTACATATGAGGTTCCAGATGACAGCATATATAATAAAGTGTATAAACACTTTACAATAACCTTAGGGTAAGTGCATATTATTACATTGAAAAGAAACTCCCAGAAAAAAAAAAAAAAAAAAACAAAAAAACAAAACACAGTTAAAAATAGTTTGGCCTTCTTTTTACCTGAGTCTAAACAGAAAAGATCAAAAATTAATGTACTTCTATTTGCTCTGTTACTAATTTCTTTATTAGAAGTGAAATGGAAACAGCATTATAATACATTTCCCTTTTGCTGAAAAAATGAATATTTTCTCAAACAAATCTTTTTGGATATTGATTTTTTTAATATTATTCCAGTTATATTTGCCTTATTTTTAAAAATAAAATTTGTTGGCATCTGTTCAGTAAATGAAGGTTTATTAGATCGCTGCTTTAAAAAATACTTTACTGAAAACACTGTGTTTACAAATAAAATACACTACACTTCTAAGGAGGTATCCTCTTCAGAATAAACCATTTTCTTCTGTGAGGGCCTAAAAATTCTTCTTCTAAGTAATTGAACGGTATGTGCACACCACTTCTAAGAGGACATGTAAGCATTGACTAAAATCCCCTAGAAGTATCCTGATCGTGTTTAAGTTAAGCACTTGAAGTGAGGGGAAACTATACATCAGTTTAAATTCCTCCATGAATGGTTACTGAAATCACAACATGCAATGTCCCTGAAGCTGTGGAGCTTAACAAAATACATGCTAAGGCACTATGACAGAAATGAGACATAAATAATTAGATAAGTGTTTTGAGAAGAACAGTTATTTTCACCCTAATTAAATTCTTTTAAAAGCATTTTTTACAGAGTTCCAGGATTCTTTAGTATCTTCAAGAAACTGAAGTCTGATCCAGGTCCTTTTGGAGTCAAAGAAAACCTTGCATTAACTTCAGTAGAAATGAGACTCCTTAGGAAGCAGATGTGCTTACATTCCACTGTCAAAAATAGGAGCTAAGCATCTGCTCAAAGTTAATCACATGCTTAAACACTGTCCAGGACTAAGGTCATGGTTTCCAGGACCTGATCTTGCAGCACATATAAATCCAACTGATTAATGGTTTGGTTTGCCTGCTGGATAAAACAAATGTAACAGGAAATACAGGGGTTGGGGTTTTATGATTCATTTTTATGCCACTTAAAAAAAAATCTATCTATTACAAATAAATAGAGTTCAGTTGAGTTAGTGGAAATACTAATTCAAATTACTGTATATTCTCATTTATTTCAGGTTGCAAACCAAAGAAGAATACTAACGCAAACAAGGTATAACAAAAAACATTGTGTGACAAATAGACATACAGGCAAACAAGTAGAGTCTGTCAAGGAAATTGAGGTTACTTCTGAAAAGTACACATGGTGTCCTATAAACATAGCACAACAGACATAAAGCTTAGCAAAGGGCAAATAAATGTTCTCCAAATATAGAGAAGACTTAATGAAAGACAATGAAATAAAAATTTAAGGTCGAGAGAAAGTTTGATAATATACAACCAACTGGTCACTTTAGTTACTAGAATTCAGATTATCTGTCCTCTTCCACGTACAAACTGCATAAACTGTAATTTTGATATAACTTAGAGGAAAGTGGTGGAAAGAGGGAATTATGGGAAGCAAAGGGAATGAGGATGTAATGGCGATTGTGGAAGGAGGATGCAGAGGTGTAACTGAAAGCAGGATGGGGAGGCTGTGCCAGCTGTAGAACAACTGTTGCGCTGAAGGTGCACCAGGTGAGCTTACCACTTGTGACACAAAACAAAAAAATATTGTCAAAACCTACAATAAGAAGGGCCCAACCTATGCTTGTCTCAGGGAGGCTGGGGGGGCTCCTTCTGCTTCTAGTTGCTATTAAGTTCATACACAGTCCTATGAAAGATAAGATCACCAAGATGATAAACTGGCAGCTGCTCACAATGGTTTTATTTAACCCAACAACAAAGATGCAACAATTCTACAGGTTCAGACAACAGATCACCACTTTTATGAAAAACCCACAAATTTAATGTCTTTGATAGTAATCTAATGGGCTTTCAAGTAAGTTAAGCCACAAGCTATCTAGTAACTTCAGAAAATGGACACTATTCATGCACATTAAGTCTCAAGCAAGACACATTCCAGCATTTGCAACTGTTTTTTTTGCAAAACCCTGCACTTATGTACATATTAGTCCATGACAATTTGGGGTTTCAGTTTCTTTTAAATGTAGCTTACCCACCTCAGGGATGTAGGACATGTTATAAAACAGGCTATGACAGTTTAAAGGTTCAGATTGCTAGTGAAAAGAACTCAAAACAATTGTCATTAAAATCTCATTCTTGTAAGTCAATCTCATGATATCTGAAGCATAGTATATTCCAAAGGTTAAAGCTGTCAGCTCTGATGTGTCAGTTCCTTGTGTAAGCAATTTCCAGTTGCTTAGTTGGAAAAAACAAGAGGGCAAGATCTAATCCCACAGCTTTCACCTGAGTGAAAAAACCTATGTTTCACCTAAGCTGCTCTTTCTGGTAAACTGAAAGAGTGCCCAGAGCTTTGGGGCTTGAAACAAGATGCCTTCAGGGTCTACAGTAGAAACATCATACATTCCTATGAAAATATTCTTGCTGAAGTTGAATCTGACTCAAGGCAGGCCTTAAAGTATTGGGACCCAATCCACTAGCATCCCTTTCTACAGGCGTCTTTTTGATTCTCTCTCTGAAGGTGTCTGGTGTATAGCAACTGTGCTCAGTGCAGAATCATTCTACTCTACTTTCTGTATCTTTGAGCAGTTCTACATACATTATTTTTGCTTCTATCTAGCTCTTCCTATTTGGGACAGTTTATTTTGCCCAAGTTTTATTTGAGTTGGTTTCTCTGGGCATTGGGCCCAGTTTTTGTTTAACTTTGCTCTTAAAATCTGTACAACAGCCCAGATGTTCTTTCCAAAAAAAAAAAAGGGGGGGGGGGAGGGGGAGCTTTATACATCCATTTTAAAAAACGTTCACGTTGTAAAGCAGCAGAAGGGATAATTTGTAAACCCACTGAATGCATTTGTATGGTTTATAGCAAAATTAAGCTCCATTACTGTTTGGGACTTCGGTTTACAACAAGGCTAACAAAAATGCTGACTAGGTGGAAGAGAAAACACAAGGACCATTGGCATACAAGAAATGTTTTATATTGGAACATTAATTTAAAATTATTACTAAGCAGAAGGTAAAAAACTTTCAGTATAGATGGATCTAGCTGAACTACATCAGAATCATACTTTTATCTTTCCCCCAAAAAAGCAAGGACTGTGGAACAATGCAAATCAACAACAGGTCCAGCAGCTTTTACTGGACCTACAATAAAAGTTTCAACTAGATCTACAGCTTTAAGAAGCAGAACAGTAAAACTCTGTATAGCAACAAGTAAGCAGCTGTCAACAGAACTGTTTCAAAAGAGATGTCAGGAAACATGGAATAGCAAAGCAGGGACTGTACCCAAAGGGGAGGGGTAAAGCAACAAAAGTCAAAGAAACAACTGACCCCATTAAATTATTATCAAAGAGTGGTTACTCATGTGTTTATCTAGTGCCACAAGTGACATCATGAGCTGACATTACCAATAGGTTACCACTTTCCCAGTGAACAGTAGAAGAAAAAGTTTGAAAACATCTTTTATCAAAGGCTAGCTATAGCACTTATGTTTTTTGAAGCCAAATTCTCAGTCCTGAGAAAGAAGCCAGGATTTACCCATAACACAGGAGAAATGCCAGGCACTGTAGAGATAGAAGGAAAGGAATAAGAAATGCTAAGAAAGCAAGGTAGAATATAAGGCATACAGGGTTGTTACAGTCATTGTGGCATAGAATAGTTCTTAGGTTTCTAATTAGTCCAGGCTCCCTGTGCTCTCCTTAACACACATTGGAAATGAGCTCCTCACAGAATCTCATCCAGCAATACAGGATGAAAAAAAAATAATCTCTCTCCAAGCAAATTAAAAGCATCATAAGAGGTGTTGAATACTAGAAATGCTTTAAACCTTCAAGGGAATACACTACCCTAGTTTACAGATGGTTTAGTTATTCCAAATGTTGAACTCATGCAACATCAACTTATAAAAAGTAACTACTAGCAGTGTGTAAAAAAACCTGGGATTCCTTCTGACTCCGTTGGAAACATTCTTGATTACGTGTACAATTTTGCTCCTTGGTTAATGAACACAGTATAGTGACACTGTCTGTGTTTGCCTGTAAATGACTGATGTCAAAACCCCACCACCCTTGGCATTAAACAGAAGTCCCTACAACATCAACCATGTGTGAAAAAATATTTCTTCCACAAAACTGTAAAACATTTAATTATTCAAATGTACATCTGTGCAGTAGAAATGTAATTTGTAATTTAAAATATATCTCTCTCAGAGAGAGATTAAAAATCTTCTTCATCCTTGGAGAAAACATTAGAACGCTTCCCTTCCCACAAAGAGACCCAGAAGGCCCTGCCAAAGTCTCCCCCTCTCATGGGAATCACAACATTTTCTTATTGTTTTCCCTCAGAAGAAACCTGAGATCTTCTGAAACAATTTCTATTCTCCCAGTTTCCACACATAGCTTTAAAATAGAAGTCCTTCCTAAGAAATTAGGAAAGAGATTATGATTCAGGAGAAAATGGAGACTGACAGTAATATCACAGAGACTTGTGCAATAATAATGTGTAGAACAAGCTAGATCAAAGCCTTTGAAAAAGTTTTTCTTAGTAAATAAGATAAGCAACCCCCATTGCCTCTCAGTCTAGTCAGGAACAAGCTCATATTTTCACTTTTCCAAAGCCAATGTTAACAGTAACTGCTGTTAAGATCAGTGACAAAAAATTCAGCTAAATCTCTGTAGTTGCAGTTAACATTTTCATCCTTGGAGGAGTCTATCACCTTTTTTTTTTCCTCTTAATAAAATCAGCCAATACATACAAAAGCCATCGTTGCAAAGACAATGGTTCTGCTAGACTAGTTCTTGAAAGGCAAACTCCAGATGTGCCATGTGTCAGTTTGCCATGTGTCACAGCAAATAACGCACATTTTACCACACAGATTGGCCATGGTCGTGGGGCCATGACTCTTCCTTATTCACCACCACTGGTAATACAGATATTCTTTTGGTTTTCATTCTCTTTGGCTTTAATTCCTAAACCAGAATAAAAGCCTGTCACTCACTAGGTTCTTAAAACTGAGTCAGCCGTACCTGTGGCTCACAAGTGGTACTGTAGAAATCGGACAGTCAGATAACCCACTTTCAGTTTTATTGTGGCCTATGGATTCATAATTTCTGTGCTGTCCATCAGGGAGATGGTCTCAAACACAAAGAAAAAAGATCTACCTCTCTTCCTGAATGTGTCCTCCCAGAGGCACCTGAAATTCCCTGATAGGAATTTTGGCTGCAAGGCTGGCAGCCTGCCTGGGATAGAAGGGAACAGTCTCCTGAGCAGCCAGGGGGTCCATCCAACAGATTTCATACTTCATTTAGTCTTACAAACTTAAAACCTACTTCATAAAAAGATTGCAACACATGATTATTGTCTCTCATGGGGCTCCAGATCAGATTTGCACAATTTAGAAGTGGATGGTACTGTATTATTTCCAGGAAAACCAGTCTAATCTTGTACCTGCAAATCTGTGGTGTTCCTACCTTTCAACAGTAATAAAGGCTCATTTGTTAACAATTCTGATGACAGTACAAGAGGCAGATTACACTCTGCAACTGACCCTCCTTTTGCTTGGCTTTAGAGCTTAACAATTCTTTTGGGGGACTGGGGGAAGAGGTGAGGTTTCATTTTTTCATGGAGTCTGAGGCCAATAGTAATTAGATCACGGAGTCTGACAACTTGTATAGCAGAGCATATTAAATATCACTCTGTTACTCTCCTAGTGAACCCAGTATGCTGGATTAGACTAAAGCACTTTAGGTCTCAAGAGATTTATGTAACAGGAACAGTAGAAACAAAAATGGCTGCATGGAACTGCAGAATGGTTGAGGTTGGTAGGGACCTCTGAAGGTCATCTAGTCCAACCTCCTGCTCAAGCAGGGCCACCTAGAGCCAGTTGCCCAGAACCATGTCCAGATGGCTTTTGAATATCTCCAGGGAAGGATAGTCCATAACCTCTCTGGGGCTTCAATGTTAAAGGCCCTCGAAACACCAAGGAACTGGTTAGAAGAGTTTGTAAGGTGTCAGTTTCTTCTTTAGCTGGAGGTGCATATTTTCTTGTCATCCTGACTGCAAAAAGAATTCTCTCCCATACCTCAAATCAAGTAATTTGTTAAACCTTGAGTATAAGACACAGTCAGGTATATAATAAAGAACATTATCTTCATGGCAGAACAGTGTCTATCTGTCTGTCTGAAGAGTCGGGCAATCCACAGGACTCAAAGAACAGGAATCGCTCCCTTCTCTCTCACTTTCCCAAAATGATGAAGGAAGAGTGATTCTTTTTCACACAGACAACCTGAAGTGTGAGATTTTCAGGTGAAATTTTATTTCAGATCACTGCTCAAACTCAGACCTGCAAGCAGCAGTGTATTTAAGAGAACATACCATTTGCTGAGTATGAAGGAATAAAAATAAACAAGAGGATTCACAAATTGTCTAACTCTTAGGTTTCAGTGACAGAAAGGACCACTGCAAGTATAACATGCAAGCCACCCAGCATTTGCACTGTAGAACTTCCATAAGAAGTTAGAGCAAGTTGCTTCATTTGATTACAATTCATAATTTTTTCCACATTTTCCAAACGATCTTTGCTCTTAGGAAACTTCATCATATGTCACTTGTCTAATTTTATCTTTGGTCATACAGTTATCTTTCTATCTTCATCAGCAAGATGGTAAATTTCTTCCTATAAATGATTTCTCCCTACAATTTTTTTCTTCCGTGTTTAAATCTTTTTCCTAAAATGACCTGGTGACCTCTCAGATTTCCTCCTGATATATTGAATAGACTCAGTTCCTTATATCCTAGGTTTGTTTTCCAAAGCGAGTAAGATCATTATTTTGGCTCTTCTCTGACCTCTTTCAAGTAATTCAGACCCCTTTCATGCACAGCAGACATCAGAACTGGACAGGACATTCCTGCATTTTAAGCATAGCGTGGCTTTCCCCTTTTCATCCTTTTAATGGTTCCCTATTAATTCAGTATAACACAGGTCTTAAAATGTTATAGTTCAATGTCAAATGCTTTGGAAAAACCCCAATAGCTTATATCAGTAGACACTTTTATCAATTAGACCATGTTAAAATCTTGCCTGTAACCTTGTAAGAAAAAAAACAGACAACTTTTTCAAGTCTTCTTCTCCAGAAACCTCTGTTGGCTGGGATAAACTGTATTTTTAATTTCTAGTCCTCTGTAGATACAGGACTACATTTATTGCCTCATTATTCTGCCCAGTATCTTCAGAAGGCTAGTATGTCTGTAATATCTCAAGTAATTTTGGTCAGTTTCTGATATTTAAATCACGTTAGCGGTCTTTCAGTCTTTTCCAAGGTTTCTAACATTAATTACAAAACAATAAATTATTCAAAATGCTTCTTAGCTGGGCCTTTTCAGGCCTCTCATCTGAAAATACTTGGGTTTGCCTAATGCCTGGACATCTTCCTTGGTTTCACACGCTAAACTTGATAGTCTGTATATCTTTTAGCACTTTTACATTTACAGTTGTTTACATTTAAATTTTTATATAAATAGTTTGTTATTATTATTTACAATCTGTGTCCTGTAGTGTTCCTCAATCATGTTTTTTCCTTTTTCTTCTCTTGGGTTTTCTTTCTCATCCTTTTTCTGCTTTCTGATTCTAGAGTGGTCAATCATTAGCTTCTCTTGTCAGTCACATGCATTTTCAACTTGTTACCTATTAAATCTAATTTACAATTTTTTTTCATTCTTTCAGACTTGGTTGCTTTCTTTTTGATATTTTGATCAGAGCTGCTCATTGCTGTATGTACTCCTATAAAAATATAAAACAATACAATTTCATCTAAAATATGACTAATTGATATATACCATTGTGTGCTGGTTTTGGCTGGCATAGAGTTAATTTTCTTCATAGTAGCTAGTATGGGGCTATGTTTTGGATTTGTGCTGAAAACAGTGTTGATAACACAGGGATGTTGTAGTTACTGCTGAGCAGTGCTGACACAGAGTCAAGGCCTTTTCTGCTCCTCACCCCACCCCACCAGCGAGTAGGCTGGGGGTGCACAAGAAGTTGGGAGGGGACACGGCTGGGACAGCTGACCCCAACTGACCAAAGGGCTATCCCATACCATATGGCATCATGCTCAGCGTATAAAGCTGGGGGAAGAAGGAGGAAGGGGGGACGTTCAGAGTGATGGCGTTTGTCTTCCCAAGTAGCCGTTACGCATGATGGAGCCCTGCTTTCCTGGAGATGGCTGAACACCTGCCTGACCATGGGAAGGAGTGAAGGAATTCCTTGTTTTGCTTTGCTTGCGTGTGTGGCTTTTGCTTTACCCGTTAAACTGTCTTTATCTCAACCCACGAGTTTTCTGACTTTTACTCTTCTGATTCTCTCCCCCATCCCACCGCAGGGGAGTGAGTGAGCGGCTGTGTGGGGCTGAGTTGCTGGCTGGGGTTAAACCACCACACATTGTCAAAAAGTTATTCAGGCTTCAGTCAAAAAAACAAGTAATGTTTTAACGAATAGGGAAGTGGTTTTCTATACTAACTTTCTGATTGATGTAAAGCACACACTTCTTATCATCTCAGTAATTATTTGGCAGAGGTCCAGTTCTCTTATTCCTGCACCATTTCATGGACTTCAGGACAGCGACCATGTATTTTTCTTAAGCTAAGGATATTTTTTTGAGAGAGAGAACAGCCTTTTTCCTAAGGAAAATATTAAGATTTAATCCACTTGGTCTGACAGGTTCCTGAGATCTGCACAAACTGAGATCCCATAAATTTAATTTCAGAGATAATCTAGAAAACATATAAAGATGAGGACTGTTAATATGATTAAGATGTTGGCCTGGGATTCCAACAGCTGGGGATGAAATGCTTAGTAATATTTCAAAATTTCCATTGACCTTTTACGAGAGTCCTGATCTTTGCATGTTGAAGGTCTTCATCTGCAAAAGACAGCTAACCCCTTATTTCTTCTATCCTTCATATTGCAGTCAGGTTATGGAAACGACAGACTTCTCTTTGGTAACCAGCAGAGCAAGGCCAGATCTCAATTTTAGCTTGAAGCACAAGTAAGATACTATTGTTTTTACTGTTCTGCTTTATATAAATGTCACATTGTTACAGAACACAGTCATTTCTAGCAAATGAAGATTCATATTATTAAGAAGTACCTATGATTTCTATTGGCTTGTGTTTGTTTTTCTTAATCTGGTCACGGTCACTGTGTAAAGGCAATGTCATATGCTACAACAGGAATGACTACACAGCAGTTTTCTCATACTGGAAGCTCATACTTTAAGATAAAGGTTCTGTGAATTTTGCTTGGATAAATGCCCAGTTTATCTGCAGGAACAAGTCATTCTGTTCTACAATTACAGAATCTCCATTTCTTAATTCTTTGGATGACACCTGTGCTCAACAAAATGTCAGAGCATGTTGGCTTTTCAATTAGACACTTCAGGACTATGAACTTAGGGAAGGAACATCTGATTCTGCAAGGTGCAGAGGGCAAGGAAGAGATGTTGGTCATTTTCACTTTACATTAATTATGTTTAGGCTTTTCAGTCTTTAATTCCAGACAAGAATAACAGGACACAATCACCCCCTCCAAAGTCTTTTTTTTTTCCTTTCCATAAGCCCATTCTGTTTAAATGTGAAGTGAAGTATAAATAACTGTTTTCCTGAGCTGTAACAAGCATCCTTGTGGATTCCTCCAAAGTCCAAAGAAGGAAGACTTTTATCATTTCCTTATTGTAGTCATTAATGGTGTATCCTCTTTATCTAATACCTTTTCAAAAAGGAAAACAACTTCATGGGAACTTAATATTTTTTTGCTGTCTAAGTTGGTTGAACTTAGCCTGGGTTCAGATATTACTGAGAAGGAGAGCTGGACAGACATAAACACAGAAAAAGCCTTTTCCCTTTAAAAATCAAGCTAAAAATGAATCAGTAATAATAAAAGTAAGTCTGTCTAATGCATTTGGGTATGATGCTGCAAAAAAATGTTCAGGCTCGAAGAGTAAGGGTGTACAGAAAGTGAACAGTGACATTTTTACATTTGACTGCAGTAATATTTTCAATAGAATAATTATTTTACAACTTTCCTTACCCCTCCAATTGCCTTTAGGCTGAAGTACTGGAATAAAATGTAAAAATTTTAAAATTTGGCCATTTGAGAATTGCAGGGAATCAAACTGGGGAAGGAACAAGCAAACCGTTCATGATAGAGGCACATGACCTGAGTTTCTGCAGTTTGTTTGCCAACTTCTGTTGGATAGATCTCTCCAAAAAACTTTGGGAACAGTGGAGTTAACTATCCACACTGTAGACAGGCAAACTGAGATGGAGAGGGCATAGTTGGACAGGGGCAAAAAAGCAGGTCAGTATTTCCCTGAAAGCTGCTTTAAACCTTATGCAGAACAGGCAGGATGCTGGTTATGGATGTACAAACCAAAGCACTTCAGAGTGCTAAGTTTTGCTGGCTAGACCCTTAACCAGCATAATCTGATGTAACTCTGTTGAACTCAGTGGACATACACTGATCTACAGCAGCAGACCAGTGACTTTACCTCCAGGTGATGGAGTATGGTTTGGGGTATCTGGGATTCTAGACGTTTCATTAAGCCAAGCTGTCTGACATTAAATCACCAGGTTGAAAGCATTTGTTTTGTTTGACGCCATCGGTTAAAAACACATGATTTTAGCCTCCATAGCTTGTGTGTACATCAAGAAATGAAAGTTATAAAAGCACATATGCCTGTAGCATATAAATATACAGCATATGATGTATAAGTATTTAATAAGCATTAGTAGGAGATAGTAAAACCATATGTGAAGAATAGCTGTCCGGAAGTCATGAGTTTATAAATATTACTCATAAGAAACCTATATATAAGTATTACTCAGTACACCAAGAACTGTCCTATGCATATAATCTATGTATGTGGGCAAGTAATTGAAATGTCTCAAAAGGAATAGTAGAAAACTATGTGTAGTGCAAAGATAGTAAAAGAAAAATAATTAGAAACATAAGAAATGGTGAGGAAGTGATTTGAAGAAAAGGGAGTAGAGAAAGAAGGGAAGAGTACACTGCAAATTATATAAGATAAGGAAAGTAATGTGAAATCTCATGAATAAATTTGGTAAATAGAACCTAGAAAAATGAAGCTGGCTAGTTCAATGACTACAGGTCAATGACATGGTCAGGAACCATGTTACATAGCCTCTTTGATAAGTTTTTGAACTTCCACTGCAGTTGCTAGGAGAAGAGGCAGAAAAGCGTGATTAAGCATAGAGGACAGCACAACATTACCCCTTCACAGTGATAGTTTTATATTTGCTTCAATGCACATGAAATTATTCATATGAATAATTGATATAATTGAATAATATGAATATGATATAATTGAATATTATATAATTGAATATGATATAATTGAATAATATGAATATGATATAATTGAATAATATGAATATGACATATTATGTCATATTCACCTGTTCATATGACAAGCTATCCATTCCTTTCATCATAAAAATAGTCGTTCTTTATTTATATCGCAGTTTAAATTCCAAATGACATTTATTAAAGTAACAGCAACACAACTGAAATATTTTCCAAACTTCATTTAAAATGCCTCAGTTAGCAAATTCTCAAATCACATTTGCCTTTTTTCACAGCTTGCATCATCTATCTAGCGTTTAGTTGTCCAGGGATGTTGAGCTCCACCTTTGTTTTCAAATTTGTTTCCTACTGCTGAATTTAAAGCATGAGTTCCTCAGTAATTCCTAAGCATAGAATCATGTATTGTATACTGCATAATTTCAGATCACTTCCATTACTCAAGTCTTCAAGGGCATTCAGCTCTCTCATAAACTCAGAGTTTGTTCACAGAGGCAGTGCTTCCTAGCTTTGCCTGATTAGCCATTTCTTCAGCACACGCTATTTGTGCAAAGGACATTAATGAAAATAACACACAGCAAGTTTTTAAAAAACTCTTAAGGGTTCTTTAACTCATATAATATATGTTCTTAAAGCATATAAATTACTGAAGTCAAGTTCTTTAGAATCTCTACTGAAAACCTCTTCCAGCAAGACATTTTCTTTTTCACCACTACATCTTATTACGTCCCTTTTCATTATACATTGATGGTTTCTCTTCTAATCTTCAATTTCTCCAGCTTTGTCAATAATTTACTCTGTAATACTATATTCATTTTTTTTACTGAAATCCAGGTAGGCTATCTCTACATCCTTTCCTTTGTCTAGAATTTCTGTTTTCTTACCCATTTGTTTAGTCTCGGATAATCTAGATGGGGTAAATATATGTTGTATATTACCCCAATCCCTTTTTACTTCCATCATCATAATTACTCATGCCTTTATAATCTGCTCTCATAGCATTGAATACTATTGAAGACATACTACTAGAAATGGACTTACCAGATCATTTTCTTTCTTTATAGCTTAGGAACCTCCTTTGCTATTTTCTAGCTACATTGTGCTAATCCCTTGTTGATATATTTATTAGCCATTTTAGTTATTCTATCTACAGTTTTGTATGCCTGTTTTGAGAATTCTGGAAACAGATATTCTCCAGGCCTCGAAACTGGATTATTTTAAGCATTTCATTTTCTTTCTATCATCTCAGCTGAAACAAATAATTAACTTAGTTTCTTGGAACATATTTCGTTTACTTCCAATCTCGGCTCTTACCACAGTGCACAAGCATCAATTTCCTTCTTTATTTTTGCATTGGAAGAAGCCTTTCTGCTTGTGTGAATATCTCTTACAAGTGTTAACACAGCTTGACTTTTGGCAATCCTACTTTATCCTTCCTGACCTTTAAGACAAAGTTTCTTGGCTGACCAGTCTTATTTTTTCCCATTTTTGTAGAGCCTCTGCTTTTTCCTAATATCCTTTTTGAGATGATTATGAAATTAGACCTGGAGACTTTCCCTACAAGTCATTTCCACCTGCCTCAGCGTAAAGTGATAAGTAGAACTGGTCCAGCTGACTTGCTAGGCTTGTGCGAGAAGTGAGTAAACATTACACAGAACAATCATTGAGATATCTTGATTTTTATTATCTGCTATACCCTTTTCTTTCCATTTGATAGGCAAACAACACTAAAGATCACCTGCACTGTCCTCATTCTTCTATCTCAGCTAGTCATTATTCATCCAGTCTTGCCATGCCACTGTCCCAGTGTAAAAGGTTATCCTTGACAGTAGCTTGTGACCATGTTCCTGAAACGCCAAGCATCTTCTGAGTCCTAGTTCCACTCTGGTGCTAGCATAAGTCCAGCTTTAAGTGCAGGTATATCAGCAACTCTTTAGATCGAAGACTGTTGGAGACCCCAGAAATGTAGAGGTGAGGGACTTTGACCTTTGCTGACATTACCTGTATCTTTTCAAGCAGTGCCTGAAAAGGCACTCTCTTCCTCTTGCTTGCACCCCCTGACAGCATGGCAATGTCTTTTTTTGTATTAGGAACCAAAACTGAACACAGTATTCCCGGTACAGTCTCACAAATAACAAATAGAGGAAAATAATCAACCGGCTGAACATAATCAACCTGCTGTACATGGTCTGGGCTAACAGAGCCCAGAAAGCCAGCATAAGGGCACACTGCTGCATCATATTCAACTTGTCGTCCACCACAACTCTCAGTTCCCTTCCTTCTCTCTACCAGTCAGTGTCCTGTCTATACTTCTGCATGAGTTTATCATATCATATCATATCAGGTGCAGGACATTGCATATGCCTTTGCTGAACTTCATGAGATTTCTGCCAGCTCGTTTCTCCAGCTGGTTGAGGCCCCCTCTGAACAGCAGCCCTACACTCCAGCATGCTGACCACCCTCCCAACTTGGCGTCATCCATGAAATTGCTGAAGATGCACTCCATTGAGCTGTCCAGATCATTAATAAAGATGTTAAATAGTATAAGCCCCAGCATTGACACCTAAGGAATGCCACTAGTAATGAATTGCCAGCTGGACTTCACATACCGCCTATCATCACAACCCTTTGAGCTCAACAGACCAGGCACCTTGTAATCAACCCATCTGGTTCATATCTCTCCAGTTTGCTACAGGGTTACTGTAGGAGTCCATGCTGAAAGCTTTGCTGAAGTCAAACTAAGTGATATCCACTGTTTAATCTGTAATATTCATTATATGTAATTAAGAAAATTAAGGAAAGAAAAAAAAAACCAAAACAACCCTACATGAAAAACATTAGGAATGCAACATGAAACACCAAAAAGCCAAGGATAAAAAGAACAAATTAATTATTGAACTCAGTGTTTAGGATTGCATAGAAGCAATGACTATGAACTAGTAAAATGTATTCTGTGCAAGTACGATCTTCCACCTTTTTACCTCCACACATTTCCTTTAACACACAAATATATATATATATGCACACAGACAGGGTGCTTTATAAAGGCCAGTTCTAAAACCAAAAAAAATATTCAGAGGTAAATTTTAAATAGCAACATTTGAAAGCAAATTAAATTATCTTGAAACATTGCAGTTCTCCATTCATGAAGGAAGTTTACCCTAGTTTAAAGAAAAAAAAGAAGCCTTTTTTCAGAACTGACATTGCAACAGTTGTGAATTTTCAGTCTATAATAAATCTGAAATTGAATATTTGATAATAGGTCTATATGAATGATTGTGAAATACAGATAAGTGAAGCCTGGGGGTGTAAATGAAGAAGTTGCAAACAGTTGCACAACTGCAATAATAATTGACCTTATTCTATATACATTGTTATTTTTTCTTTCAGAAACTGTGAATGTAGATTTTTAAAAAATCTGAGAATCCTGGTGTAGTTTCAGAAGATTGGAGACAAAATGTGGCTGAAGATGACCTAACAGACCAGCATAAACAATCATTGACACTGATTGTCGATACATTACAGAAAATCTGTTTGAGACTGTAATTGGAGCGAAAGGATGACTACACTGTAAAGATCTTTAAGATATGGTAGGTATGATTAAAGAAAGTTTAAACAAGACTGGATAGCTTTCTAAACTGCACAGTCTGCCTCTTCCAGAAGTCATAAATGTATGAACTGCTGAGCGAAGGTCTATGGTGTGTGTAATGCAGAAGGCCAGACAGGTGAACATGAGTCCTTTCTCATTTTGAACCTATGCATTCTTTCTGAGTTATAATGGCTGGTCTATAAAACAAAAGAACTTCATTTTCTGGAATAATTTAAGGAAAAGAGTTTGGGTTTGTTGGGGGGGGGGGGCGGGGTGTCTGAGGTTTCACCTGGCAATTCTCCTCAAAAGGAATGTCATGTAATATTTATATCTGCTATTAAATTTTGGCTTTTAGCAATTCAGTAAGACTCCATAGTCTTCATTCCTGCTAAAACAGCATTCCTTTTAGAAGCAATAAATAGTCATGCTACGGTAGCAAGATCATTACATGGAGTAGAACTCTGTTAGGCTGAGCATTGAAAGAAAAATGTTGTTTCTCCTGAGGGGTAAAGTTTTTGCCCCCTGAGAGCTAATATCAAACCTGTTGCATTCCGTCATAATATCTTATTCAGATAAGATTAATCTGCCTCACACTACCAAAAGGCAACCCAACTATTTGATATACTATTTCATGACAGTATTATTATGTATGGATTCAGTGAATATTTTTATCCTTAGAATACAGTACTGAAAAAAAAAAACCTGATGAAATTTTTAAAAATCATTACAGAAATAAACTAAATAAAAGAATGTTTCCCCTCTCTACAGACATCCTGTTTGGGAAAAATGATCAACAAAACTCTGGGCTGTTAAGACCAAAAAAAAATGACTTGTGCCCTTTGGCAGAGCTATCTTCATACAATTTTATGTAACACAAAAAAAACACATATATGTTGGGCCAAATCCTCCCCTACCACAGTAAAACCCCTGGAACTGGAATGTATCCACAAAAAACTCAGAGAACTCAGACAAGTGGCATGTTTGCCTGCTCCATGAACAAGCAAGAAATTCATCTAGTTAACAAGCAAGCTCAGGGGGACCATTTGCTGGGCAAATTTCACTCATTTGTAACCTTGACAAATTTGTCCACTCTTGGAATTTGTCCAAGAGCTATTTTGTCAGGAGACATTGCAGCCTATGGATCACTCAAACCCCGCTCACTGCAACTGTTGTTTTGAGTAACTAATATTTACTATTGTATTTCCTGGACTGTATGTCTGTTCAGATAGAGACTGTTGTCTGTTTGGATGGTCTAATATTTACCAGCTCTTAAAGCAGAAAATAACTCAGCTGCATCACAACCCTTGCTTTTGTTTAGGAATTAATTTTCACTACAAGCTCTATTTCTACAAAAAATCATATTGTGCAACTTTTCTCAAGCATAGATGGGAAAGACATAAAAAGTCGTGCAAAAATTAAGACTGTTTATAGCTACATGGTCCACAGAGGAACTGTGCAGCCAATACTATATTGTGTGCCCGGCCACAGTAACACTACACCACCTCCCTTAATTTACCTTGAATCCATTTAAATCTATCTCATTAATCCAGTCTTGCAAGAATTCCTGTGGCAAAACTTACAAAAAGTTTGAAATTAGCCCTAATCTTATATGCTGGGAAAATGCCAATTCCTGTTCAGGTAAAATAAAGATTTACGGAGTATTTTAGGATTTTTTTTTTGAAAGACAGATAGTGTTAAAATTTAATGATAGAAAACATCTTTGAGGGAAGAATGTCATGACTGTAAAGACATAGAGAATATCTCTAAACAGAACCAGAGTGAGTGAAGGTGTGCTTGTGTTGCTCAGGGAGGTGCTCTGGGAGGCAATCTTCTACCCCTGGCAGCATGCATCTTACAGCAACCAAGTATATAGCTGGAGTTCACACAGCTAATCCTCTTTGGTATCACTACATTCCTTCTCCTGACAGCCCTGACAAGCACATGCTGTAGTTGATGATGAAGCTGCCCCTGTTCTCCAGCCTTGCCTGAATATCTGCAGGCTATCTGTGGAGAGGAAGAAATTCCCAGAGCTATTCCCCTGACCCCTAGGGTGTTGTCCTTCATCTTAGAGTCTTCCATGAAAATAACCAGCATGGTTCCATGTGACTATACCAGGTACAAAGCAATAAATAACAAAGTTTAATGGAATCAGGTGTTGTGAGAAACAAGGATTTTGTTGTGTGATCATCTTCTTAAAGCCTAGAGCAGGGCATGTCAACCTATTCTGCACAGATCAGGAGCTTGTAACTACATTGACTCAAGGGGGCTTTGAGTAGTTTTTTTTTTACCTGCTAAGTGGCATAGAGAGAAAAACAATGAGGGAAATGCTTGAAACTAACAAAATCAGGGTGGATTTGAGCAGTTCAGGCACAAAAATTCAATTTTACCAGGAAACCAGAAGTTTGGAAGAAGAAATATGAAACGGTACATAGCTTGGTAGCACAGAATCACATGGCACAAGATAAAATAAAACATGTGTCTACGAAAGTGATGATGAACCTAATTCACCCTGTAGGAAAATGCTTAGAGCTAAAAATGGACAACCTAAAGATGGCAACAAAGTCAGAAAAGCATTTTTTCTAAAGTAGTGAAAAATAAAAGCAAAAGAGAATTCCATGGCACTGTTACCATATGTCCAAACAACTGTAAATAAAAGATATGTAATTTCTGACAGTACAGCTTTACCTTTTAAAATAAGTAACAGCTTAAGGATAGAGAACAAAGGAGACTATTTTACAGTGAGGTCTGTTTTGCAATGAATCTGGAGTATGCTGTTTTAGTAGAAATAAATTTGGGATTTTAATGGCATATTAGATTATATGAGGACATGCCTGATGAAAGACATACAGGTCTTTGGCACTGCTTTGTAAAGACCCTGGTCTAGCTGAATGCTTGGCAGGAATGGTGTAGTTCTCAGAGAGGTTTTTTGTTTTGTTTTTTTACTTTCTTCAAATACCAAACAGTCTATCTATAGATTTTCATCTTTAACCTCTTACTAAAACTCAGAACATCATGTGGTCTGTGTTTAGGCTCAAGAGTAGAAAATATAAACTCCAGTTTTTGAATCACCTCTACAAACTGCAGCAGCTAGTAACCCCTGTTTCGTAAATGGCACTCCTAAAAGCCACAGTTATAATGGTCAGAGTGTATTTCCTACAATACAGTGTATTTTGACATCCCTGTATTATTTCCTGTCATTTTCATCACTTAATATTTCTTAACATTAACCCTTCTTTCCACTCTTCATAATCTTACTTTTTTGGATGAAATCTGTAAGAAGAGAGTGAGTGTGACAGAAATACTGCATATACTACAGCTGTGCTTTTGGGAAGTTTAGCAGCTGAGGGCAAAACAGCACGCCAGCAATACGTGTTCCAGCAAGACCTTGGTCAGCCAGAAACACACAAGCCACCGCAATCAGGACCACTGTAATCCTTAGGGTAGCCTGTGCCACCATAGACCACTCCACCTCTGTGGATCAGGGACCACAGAAGTGTTGTAAAAGTTAATATGAGGACAAAAAGTGCTTGTTTGTTTTTCTTGATGAGGGAACTCATTAGTGCTTCTCTAAATAACATGAAGATCATTAATGTTTTAGAGGATATCTGTTTTATTCTAATGATTGCTCCTCTCAAAGACAGAAAAGGAGGGAAGGAGGGAGGAAATAAGAGAGGAAAGAAGAGGGGAAGGGGAGGAAGGGGGAGGGGGGCAAAAACCAAAGGGGGAAGGAAGGAAGGAAGGAAGGAAGGAAGGAAGGAAGGAAGGAAGGGAGGAAGGAAGGAAGGAAGGAAGGAAGGAAGGAAGGAAGGAAGGAAGGAAGGAAGGAAGGGAGGGAAGGAGGGGGAGAGAGAGGAAGAGAGGAAGAGAGGAAGGGAGAGGAAGGGAGAGGAAGGGAGGAAGGGAGGAAGGAGAAGGAGAAGGAGAAGGAGGAGAAGGAGAAGGAGAAGGAGAAGGAGAAGGAGAAGGAGAAGGAGAAGGAGAAGGAGAAGGAGAAGGAGAAGGAAGGAGAAGGAAAGGTAAGTAAGGAAAAAAGAAATCTCTTTCTGAAAGAATTCTGGCCAGATTTGCCATATGCTTTCTACTTGGAGATTTACTGAAAGAATAATAAATTGTTTCTTGATTAAACAACTGTAGAATCTGGAAACTACAGTAGACATTAGCTTGACACGATACATTGTAAGTTAAAACCAAAACAAATTATAAGCCTCTTGACTCTATATAAATACATAGGATATTATGAGCTCCAAAAGTTAATAATGATTTACGCCAGTCAATCAGCAGATGACAAGGGACTTTACACTAACTAGGAAGATAGATTACCTCTCTACTTTCAGCCAAGAGTTACATAGGAGCAAAGCACAAATTTAGGTTGTGCTAATGGGTATTGTATGTTTTGGACAGTTTTCATCATATCTCGTGGCTGAGAAACACACAAAATATGGTACATGTCAAATGAAAGCTCAAAACCTAAAAAATGTATTACAGTGTCCTAGTCGTCTATTTCAAGCCAGCTTCATTTTCTCAGCTAAAACTTGAACAATTAAATTTGTGAACTTCAATTCTATAAGACAAGCAATCTTTGGTTTTAAACTTAACATAATACTGGATTCTGCCAGAACTCTACTAAAAAAATAGGCTCTCATGTTTCATACAGGGTACAAGCTAGCATTTGTGTATTCTGCCGGTTTAGGGAAATGGCAACAGTCTGATGTGAGCAATGTCGTCATTGCTTTCATGTTGGTTTCAAACATTTTTCAAGCTGCTTTCAGATTTTATAGAGACACTAGACAGAGAAAGACAGCATTTCAAATTTTATATTTAAACATATGTGACTGCTGAAAAGGGTGGCAGATGTTGCTTCTTAGTAAACAGCCTGCTATTAACTGACGATGTTAAATTTCTTTTCCTAAGTAAGAATCTCTTAACTTCTAGTTTGGATTTTAATTTATGATTACCGTTATTTGGCTGTTGCAGTTCCACCGATATTAACATGATTTCCCAAAGTTCTGAAAGTAGACTAAACTTCCTCTTCTTTTTTACCTTACCAGGATATTTCATTGACCATTGGCCCAGAAGTACCAGATTCCTGGTGCCATTTCATTTACACACATAGTGCAGCTAAGCCAGCAAAAATTACTTAACTGTTAAATTTACCTCTGGAGCAAGGGTAAAATTGTGCTGCATCACTGAGCTTGGCAAAGGGATTTTCTGCAAGTCAAACAGCTTAGTGCCTCTTGAGAAACCCCTGTACACCTTCTATAGGGTGTAGAACTGGCTTGAATGTTGTTGTTGCTGCAGAACATCATAGAACAGATAGCATCAGGGTATGATGCTATTCTTGTTTAAATCAGTCTCAGATTTTCTATTCACTGAAAAGCCTATGTGCATGGAGGCATGGGATAAATTGTATCCAAAGAATATTTATGTTTCAAACTTCTAACTGAAAATCCAACTTCTATAATAATAAAAAATAGTTGCATGACCACAGCATAAAAATTCATATTCATTGTGTGTTGGTTATTCAGTAAAAAGTATTTGAAAACCCAGAGAAGTCACTTTTTAAAAAACCTTTCTTGTAACGAGTGCTAAAAAGGTTCAGAAAGCTATTGTAGTGAGCAAGTCTTTGGAGGAATAGCTGACTACATTAGTGGCATGCTAACATTGAAGAGTGATTGCTTTTGCAGTCTCTCCTTTAACCGATTTTGGTTTTTATGTAAATGTGACAGTAAATTCTTCCAGTTCCTTACGAATGGTTCTATAATAAAAATTCTTGTTCTCCCAAAATATGCCCTTCATGGAAACTCTCTTCTGAAAAGTTACAGGGTTTTTTTTTTTTAAATTAGCCTTGTGCTGACACTACCTTTTCATTTAGGGATGCCAAGACTCTGAACAATGAGTGTATTGATGTAAGCTGTGCTACTCACAACAGTGTTAAAGTTCTCTGTTGCTTCAAACTGTTGACATATTTTGTGCTGAGGCAAAGTGAGTAGAAAATGCTGTCAAATCAGAGTGATTTATACCTTTCTACAAGTGTAGATGATTTAACAGATCCTTATCATCAAAAACCCTAGGAATGGTTATTGATGTACAGAATGTGTAAAATCTAATAGATCTGAATTTACTAAGCTTTGTAACATGGACCAGTATGAAAGTACTTCAGCTACTTCAAAGTCATATATACAATATCTGTCTTTTTGAAGAAAACATGGTCAAAAGCTGTCACGGGCTTGTAGTCCAGTGTGTCTTTTGAGAAAGTGCCAATTCATATCTGAAACCAGCTACAGCAGTAGTTCCTGTAGGGTTTCAGGCAAGAAGAAAGAGAAGATGCAAAGAGAAACAACTGCCAGTGAGTGATTCAAGATCTAAGGTATGTTCTCCACCATTAAGAAAGAGACAGTGGAACCAGGCAACACCGTGCCATATACTCTCTTTACTTGCACTTAACAAGTAGGCATGTTGTGCATAAACTATTATACGTTTTGAAAATCAAAAATTGATGTATTTCCCTAGATCTTGAGAAACCCCCAATGTAATCAAAAACTATAAACTTATAAAAGGATGAGACCAGCTGGTTTTTGCCATTTAACTTTCCATCAGTTGCTCTTTTTCAGCATGAACTTCAGCCTTATAACTCTTCTATTTTTCTTCATCTTTGGGGCAGCAGTGACATTAGCAACATTCTCTGCCGACCAGCTAAGACAGTCTTTCTTTTCACTGCTGCCTTGTCTGATCCATA
Source organism: Mycteria americana (assembly GCF_035582795.1). NCBI lineage: Eukaryota > Metazoa > Chordata > Aves > Ciconiiformes > Ciconiidae > Mycteria > Mycteria americana. Next base: position 140,543,955 of record NC_134366.1, on the reverse strand, counting down.
CTGGCAATGGAGGTGGATGTGGTAAGAAGACCTAAATACGGAATCTGGGAGAGGGTGGTGTTATTTTGAGATAGCCTCTCTCTCTTTAGAGCTGGTCTTTGTATATGCCTGCCCAAGAAATTGGTTTTACAGGCCATGAATAAATGAGGTATAGGAGCAGACGTAAGTCCTCGCTTAAATGCTTTATACAGGGGTGATGTTATGCTTACATAAATTGAAAGAACAGCTCTAAGTTTTTATGTACATATGTACATACGTACGTTTTGTATGCATTATGTATGTATGTACCTACATAAAAAAGGCAAAGCCTTCCTTTGTACTCCGAGTTATTTAGGTAACCATTTTTGAAGCCTGTACAACTGACAGAGGGAAGCTGCAAATGGCAAATGAAAGGTTGTTTCTAAGAAGTCTCAGAATACATTGAGTTAGTGCTGTATAAAAATGGGAAGGTGCGCCTTAGTTTAAGTTTTTCCCTGTCACAGAGATGGTGTTAATTTTGGGGCTGTAGCTGTCATATCGTTCTCTTCTAGGTGAGGTACACTATCTTCAGAGAATTGCTGTCTGTGCTAAAAGCAAATCGAGTCACCCTGCAAAGACAGCAGATGTTTATTACACTGGTGTGCGTGTGTCTTCAATTCCTGGATTTCAGATGTTTGATGTCATTGAAGTTATCATCATGTAATGAGTTTTCAAATACAATTAAAACAGTAGTAGAGATTCACTATGAGAATCAGACCTTTACAGTTACAAGAGTGACTGGATAATTGTATCAAAGGGAGAGATCTATGAAAATGGTGAATTGCTTAAAGTAATAATACACCATTTTCAATTGTTTTAATTTTCCTTTTTTTAAAAGGGGTTCTTTGGTATAAAATATTTTTAATTTGGGTTAAAAATGGTTATGTTTTTAACATTTTCTCATATTCCTATATAAAAAATACAAAAACTTATTCATGGTTAAACTTCTCATTTAACAATTGATCTCATACAATTTCTTGGAGTGTACTTTCATTATTTCCAACCCAACCTATTGGCTTTCTTTGAAATCAGAAATAAGGTTTTCATTATAGTATTTGGATAGCCAATTATAACGTAAATCCAAGCCCAAAAGGCCACATAAATTTAGAAAACAGATTTTACTTTCTCACCTTATAGTTTCTGCTTCAACATATCACCACTTTTATTGCTTCATATAGCATAGAGCTAAAATAAGTGAATTATTATGGTGAGAGTCGACTGAAAATAGATTTGACTGTTTGAACCAAAAAATCCTCAGCTACTTATACCTTGCTCTTCATTTTTGTATAGTGATAGTTTTGGAATGGCTTTGGCTTACTTGAATTGCTTGTCCTTGAATCTTTTTAGTCTGTACATAAAATATTTGCCAAAAGTATGTTTCAAATACTGTATCGCGTCTTTACATGGCACATACCTAGTGATATCAGTAGAAATTTAGAAATAGTAAGAAATTTAAAATCTAAAAAAATTCAGAATTTCACTGTCTGTTTTTCCAATGTACCCACTAGTGATGGATATAGAATGCAACTGGATAGAACATTTTGGATTTATTACTTGTAGTTATTTCAATCTATTTATACAAGTTCCAACAGAGTTCTAGACACACACACACAATGGGTTATAACTATATTATAAATCACCCAAACTGACAATATGAGCCAAGATACAAATTACAGTCAGCTTAATATTTATGAAAGTATCGGGGAGAAGCCAAGGCATTTGTAAAGAGAACTCATAGTTATTATACTTAAGAGGTTTTATGTCAAAAGGGAAGCAGTTTTAGAATAAATATATCTTCATATCTCCCATTTAAATAATCAACACGTAACTAAATGTGTGCTCTTTTCATCTTCCATGGTAGAATTTTTCATAGGCTACACGGGATCTGTGAGATAGAAAGGATGTAAACCATAGTATCACTGAAACATTAAAACTGGAGAAGACTTCAGCTGCTTCTGCCTGTCAGTGGTAGTTTTTTGTTCTTTTGAAGGCCTCCCTCCAGTTCCCTCCAGTTATATATTTCACAATCTCCCCAGGGAATCTGTTCCAGGGCTTGGCTAACCTCAATGTTAGAAAGTGTTTTCTGATGTCTAGGCTGTTTTTCTGCAATTTAACTTATAACCTATCCACTGTAACTCTGAAGAACAGTGGTTTCCGTTCTTTGCAAATGTTGCAAGACTATAATCATGTCCCCTTTCAGCTTTTTCTTCCCTAGGCTGACAAGCCTTGGTTTTTAATTTCTGCCTCACATCATACCTTCTCGAGTCCTGTCTTGGCTCTTGTGCTCTACCAGACTGCCTCCGATTGAACTGAGTCTTTCCTAGGTTGCAGTACCGCAAACTTGATACACGAGCCCAGCCAAGGCTTTCCAGTGCAAAGTAGATCTTAGGGGTCACTTTAGGTACCTTTCAGGTTCTGATCTGTTTTGTTATCTCAGTATTTTTTTGCATCTGCATGTCATTGTAGACATTTGATTAGCACGTGATCCACTCTGTCCCTCAGACTGCTTCCTGAAGTCCTATTGTCCTGCCAGGTTCTCAATGCAGCATGTAATTTGCTCATTATTCCTGAGTAAGTGTAGATCACTTTCTTTCTGCGAGTTCTTTCAGAACCACAGGATGATAATAAGCAGGCTATGCTGACTTACATATTCTGTGTTAAAGACAGAGTATGAAGAATACTTTGTAAGTAGCATGTGCTCAAGCGTTCTTCTCATTCTCTGAATGTCTTTGAATATCTCTGAACGTGTTTGAATATCTTTCTCTGAATGTCTCTCAATTTCTCATTCCTCTGAATGTCTCTTGGCTTATAGTACTTTGTCTCTGTGTCCTAGTGCTGTGTTGGTATTGTCTTCCTTCCTAATTTCATTTATTCTCCACTTCCTATATACTTTCTTGTTATGCTTCAGATCATCTCTGTGTTTATGATCCAGGCAGTTTAGTATTGAAACAGTTTGTGTGTCAAAATCAATACATCAGTTTCATCCTGACAGAATCTAGAGTCCAGAACATAGGTGCAAAGAGGATCTCCTTCCTAAATTGGTCATTCTGCATAAATTTTTTCAGATAGAATAAAGTATATGCATCACCGTATGCATTGCAACATCCAGTCTGTAAGTGAAGCATGTATAAAGCACTAAAGGAAGTTCTGTGTAGGAAAGAGAACAGCCAGCCAAAAGTGCTCACAAACATCCCTTTCTCTCTGGAGCTCCAGAAGCCCTGGGGAAATTCACAGAACCATTGCCAACCTTAAGTGTAACCAGCATATCTGACAGCCACATAATGTGCCTTTTATTCTCAGTTTCCTTACAACCTTCAAGAATAATTTGAATTTAATTAACAGTCATCTGAAATGTCATACAAAGTAAATTTATCATGGTAAATATTAAACTATCCTTGTATTTTCTAGAACGTTGTGAAAAATAAGTTTTCATAAATGGTCACCTCCTCAGTGAAAGGTGATGCAGATAATCAACAAAGGGAGTAAGGCTGTAACACACTGGGCCAGATGGAAAAACAAGGTAAATTTAAACGCAATGAAAGTGCCTGCCCAAATCTGATGCCCTGATCATGCTGACTTCATAGGTAAATAAGATCATTTGAGGAGGAGTATACGAAATAATAATGAAAAGTGATTTCCCTTAACGATTGAGGTTCCTTGGTAAGCAGAGTTTATCAAATTTTAAGCTCCACTACCCTTCCCTTCTCCCTTTCTTATAGTAATTACTGATCCTGTGCCACTTTCTCACTTAAAAGCGAGGACACACACACACACACACTCTTACTTCACACTTACAGTACTTTTTGCGTTTTTGAAATACAAACACACAGCACTTGATATCAGCTGATGATGTGGATCTCGGACCTTATGGTACATGTATTCCATATGCAATTAAATATTAAGAAGGTATATACCCAGATTCATCACTACTGTGACGTTATTTATTTCAGTGGAGTTAGACTGTAAGTGGGTGAAGTTCACATGACAATTACTGAAGTCTGAGATAATAACATCAGTTATTCAAACTAAGCTCTAAGACGGCCTTGTTCCTTCTTTGAATCTCTACAGTTCAAGAGAGTTTTTATGAAAGAGTTTCAATTTATAAAATCTAAATTAAAACTGGTTATGGGCATGATTCAGATACTAATTTAGAGAAACTGCGAAGGCTTAAGAGAGTTAAGGTTCTTTCTAGTCAAAGACCATAGTTTTGTTTCATCTCTTTTCCTGATAGCACCAATATAGCTAACTCACTATCCAAGCAGAGAGCATACTGGGCAAAACTTTCCAGAGGAATATCAATTTCAAGCCTGTTTTTATTAGAGCTTAATCAAGTATCTCCAAGTATGAGTCTTTATTTCTTGCCTTTATGCTCCTTATTGTTTCCAAAAATATATATTTAAAAAAATGTATTCAACATCAATATTTTCCAGTATGTGTAGACAACATTTGACAACATTTACATGACCCCTGAAATTTTGATTTCCTATGAAAGTTTGTATGGGGAATTAATAAATCTTTAATCTGCCCAAAGGCACTCCAGCTACACTAGCTCCAAAGAAAATGTAATACTATAACCTAATTTGGGTTCCAAAGTGCAAGTACAAGGTAGGGCAGTTGTCATAGTTCGGAAGTAGTGAACTGAGTGCATCCAGAGTTTAAGAGGCATGCACACAAAAACCTTCGAAAAGGGCAGTTTGTAACTGATTTCACAGTTTGGATGGAGGCACTGTGAAAAGATGATCTGGACAGAACTAGAGCCAAAAAAGAGATGTTACTGTGACAGGAAAAGCAACTAAACAACTAGAAAGAATGTCCTGAGACAGCTATGAATCTGTATCATATAATTCAAAGAAAATATCACTAGTGCTACTAAAATTTTAAAAACCATAGATTTTTTTAATCAGAAGGCAGAACTCTCTAGAAATGGACAATTCCTGAAAAAGACAGAACTCACACAAAGATGTGGAAAAACAGCACCCTGAACATCAGACAAAAAGCGAATTTGATTCCTTAGACAGAAACAGGGCACTACTTAAAGATGTCATTCTACCTAAGCTCTTCTAACCTGATATTCAAATTCAGTTAAAATTTTAGCCAGCCTGGATGCCCCTCAGAATTCAATGACATACTTTGCCCTGTGTCTGAGAAGTGCTTTAACCATATTTTCTGTGATTAAAATTTACCAGCATTAATGTAATCACCACTAAAAGGAAAAAAAAAAAGCATGCTAAAAGGTGTGCAGAAATGTTTGACATATCTGAATCAGTGGGAGCGCAAACTATGAAGTACATGCTTTAGAATTTTGTCCTGGGAGAATGTCTGAGGGTTCAAAGTATGGATTTTTCTAAATTATGAGGGAAAAGGAAAACAGAAAGTTATAGAGTAGAAACACAATTTCTTAAAACACTCAAGTAAAATAATTTTTTTAAAATCACATTCAAAGATCCTGCTTCCACATGATTTCAAAATCAAAGCAAAAATAATGAAAATATTCTTTTCACAGAAAAAAGAGCCAAAACTTGACCAAAAAAAAAAAAATTTTGAAAATCCCTTGCACTGGCAAAAACTCTAGGTTTTGTGTGACTACCACGTCTCAAGATTTCCTTCTACGTTCCTGATGCTTTCCAAAAATGATGTGGGGGAGTACTTGCTGCTAGATACTTTCTTTACAAATATATAGTACTACTTCACTATGGGCTCTTGAAGTTTAGTGGAAGAATGGTCTTCAGACTCCTGAAAACCCCTAACCTGTCAGGGATGTGCGGGAGCACTCAGAACAAGAGGGGTGACCATATGTCTAGAATTTAATAAAGAGTGGAGTGATACTCAAGTTGCTCAAAGCCAGCTCAACTATTAGAAAACATAGACAAAAAAAAAATTATTATATCTTTTTATAAGTAAAGATTAAAGTACTTGGTAAATGAGAAGAGGTACTGAAGAAAGAACAAAAATAAAGCAGTGAAAATCAAGATTATATTTGGTAACCAAGATCTTCCTTAGCTGCATCACAAACATCTAAGACCTTTCCCAGCTGGTGCACTGTACTTCACCCTCCATCACGGCTGGCATGCCCTGGAAACTTCTTAGAACTGCTTGTCTGCTCCTTCTATTAGCTCTTTCCTTTTCTTCCCCTCCTCATCCCAGGAGAATGAAAGGCTTTGTACTTCTGTATATGCACCTACTGAAGTCAGAATATCCACTTTTGTGTTTAACTACCCCTGCAGAATCACTCCCAATGACAGGCTGGTAGGACATCTCACAGTAGCATGGACAATAAATCTTTTCTTCCCTTTTTCTTCTCAAGGTTTCTTCATTAGCATTACATTTTTGTTTTTAACAGCACATCTTCTTATCTATGCATTACAGCCTCCTAAAGCTGTAGCAGTAAAATTTCATAAATCTTGTATTTTGAGAATCAGCTGCCTTGGTGAGATCATAACATTCACTTCAGTTTGAGCTTCATATGAAAAAAATGAACACAGTACCACACACTATGAACATGGGGATGGCACTTGGCTGGATGAGTTACATCAGCCCTCAAACTGTTAGTCTTAAGGGAATCCATTCTGGAGAGTATGTGACAACAAATCCTTCCTTAGATCTTTCACCTCCATTTAAATCCATTTAAAAATAAGAAGGTTTATGATTTTGATTCATCATTTTAGTCAGCACTCATCATCATGCTTAAAATGTTATCTAGCAGCAAAGGTTGACCCATCTGAAACTTACACTTTCAGGGTCATATGAATGTCAGACCAATATAATTTTTCACTTTATTGTTGAAGTTTTATGTGAAGTTTCAAAGTTCTAAGCCTTTAACCATAGCAGTTAGCCCACCTTCAGTTAGCCACCTTCTGTTAGAGTTTGGCAGCTAAACTCTCTCAAGATCTCAGTGTACTCTGCGTACTCCAAACCCCAGAGCTTTCCTCATCCTTCCTTTTCTTGGAAAGGGAGACCCTCTGGTGATGGATAGAGGAACTGAAAATAGTGAGATGTGCTCATGAGTTTAAATGTTCTCCCTATGGCCAGGTAGTTAATGTAAGAAGAGGAATCAGGCTGACCATCATGCTGGGGCTGTGAAAAGTTGGCTGCCAACAGGCATAGAAAAAGCGCAGGAATTAGAGAAAAATGAACATGTAAAGTAAGTATTCAGCCCCTTTTTTTATATGCATTTTAGTCACATAGGCAAGAGCCTTATTTCTTGTATTTCCTAGCTTTTTTTTCTCCTGGCTTTTGCAACTGTAGTATTCTCTTAGCATCTTTTCTTTGTATGTTTTAAAAATATAGCACAACCTGTTCCTAACTTATATTAGTCAGATAAAATTGGCTGAGCATGAGTGGGCTGTGATTTTGCGGAAGCTCAGTGGCATAGTATTTACACATGGACATAGGCTAATGAAAACATATACTGCATGAGACAGGAAAAGGCTGAAAATGAGAAGGGGAGAACACTTAACTAAGCTGTGAATTTTTTGCATCTGTTGAACTACTTCCCAACACATACTAAATAAATGAACCAGCGTACTGCACGGTAAGTAGTGGCTCATCTGCAGCTGTGTATATTTGGCATGTGTCTGCTGGGGCTGCTGTTCCTGGCACAAGTGTTGCTACTATAGCTGTTGCCATTACTGCTGCTATGAGTGTTTCCTGCATCTCTTCGGCAACTTCCAGAAGTGTACGCTGTTACATCAAACGTATTAGAGATAGGTGTCAATGGAGGAGGATAAAGAATGATGTGAAAGAACAGCATGGACATAATAGTCTGTAAATTTGACAATTTACATTGTAATATCACAAATCCACCCTCCCAACATTGTCTGATGTATCATGGGTTTGGTAGAATTTCGGTTCTGCTCCCAAAATATACAGTAGGTCACAGTGACATCATGGCACAGTGGTCCCTGTTAATCATTCTCTGACTCCGATATCTGAAAAGCTCTGTAATGTTCTCCCTCTACTAGTTTCAAAATCTGTCTCCACGAGTTTTATAGTTAATTTATATTTATTCAAAGAAGTGTCCTTGCTGGCACTTGGGTTACAATCTTTACACTAACCAGAGCTGTAGCCATCTCTCCCCTCTTTGTAGGACTAGGTGGTGCATGAGTGCCTCTACTCACATAATATGGTACCAGGCTCATCGCTGCATAGTTCCTACTATCACATTGCAGCTGCAGCTCCTCAAATATAACTTTCTTTCATTCACCTGACTCATTCATATAGGGTTGTCCAATAATGAGCTAAAAGTACATGATGTTAGTCTTGCCACAGGCTTCCTGTGCAACCTAATTCATCTATGTATCTCAATTTTCTTATTTTCAAACAGACTTGCTTCATTCCATCTGCTTACTGTTGATCATAGAAGATTCATGCTTTAACTGCTCTTAGGGATCTGCCAAGAGAAAACCTTGTGAAATGCAGAATATGAGTTCACATAGTGAGGATGAGCCAATATATAGCATTCATACTTTTCTTGGCAAAAATAAACTGAGGTGCATCTTTATAGAAGCCATAGTTACCTAAAATAAGAACAGGATGAAGATGCAGTATTCTTCCATAGAGAGAAAGCTTTGTTATTTTTTCATATAAGTTCATGGTTATCTGATTTTTGACAGATTGGATGCTGTTAATATATTTCAACACTGTTAGTTGCAGTGTAGTAAAATGTTTACTGGAAAGTATTATGTGTGCGTACACTCCATCCTTTATGGCAGAGGCTTATTTGAGATCCATATTGATGCATATGGTTTTTCATAGCTGAAAGATTGAAGGGACAGTAGCATCCAAGAATTACAAAAAGTGAGCTCTTTTCATGACCTCTAATGAAGGTGACTACATGTATCCTGATGAGTTCTGTAACGCAATCCTCTGTGCAGTAATGAAAAGGAATTTGAAAAGGGCTAAGTTGTTTATCCCTGAATCATGCTATTCTTTCCCTCTGCTGAGGATCATCATTTTCCTTTGCATTGTTTCAACAAAATATTTTAAGAGTAACTAATAAGAAACATGTTTATACAAACAGATCAGTAACAGTTATGAATGTTAAAGTATAAAAGATTTATGTAAACCACAAAAATGGTAATACAATCATGCATATCAGTTCCTCTGCATAAATCTTAGTCCAAACAGTTGAGCTATTCAGAGTGTATTGAGTTTATATTATTACTGTTTCAGGCAGTAATGCAGACAGTTGAAACTTCAGAGGTGTCTATGGCCAAATATAACTCATTTAATGAAAAGAGAAAGGGAGTCAAAAATTCTTTAGACTACCAGTGAAACTTAGTAACAAACTGCAATGGGAAATCAGCAATGACAACCAATTCTGAATGAAACATTCATGTGTGTCAGGGACCGAAAACTGGCTTTTCATCTCTGTAAGGTCATGTGGCATTTTGAAAAATTAGAATTCAGCATACATAAAAAAAGATGCATAGCACACTGTAGCAAATTAATGTTCAGTATTGGTGGGATCCAAGTCCAAGTAGGCTCCCTCTGTAGCTAATAAAGAGAAGAACATTCCTGTAAAGGGTGACTTAAAGTGAGACTAACATAGCTCCTTTCTTGTCACAGACTACAGAGAAAGGGTAAAAAGTCTCACTTGACAAAAGTAAATCTTTGTGAATACCCTCCAAGACTGCTATCTTACACTAGCAAACTTATCTTTACTGTCACCCTTTATGCTATGCTTATACTGTTGTATAACACTGAAATCCATTTGTGGTAATTTCTGTTAATCCTCTGAGTATCCTTTTAATCCTTTAAGCAGGGTCTGTCTACATTTTTGGGTAGAGTCTCTGGCCCAATGGCTTTTTCCCTGTGTTAGCTCTTAGTGAAACCTCTAAGGAGTACTGAAGTATTAATAAATAAAACAACAAAAGTATCATCGGTGTGTTTTCAATTACAGTTGCCACTTAAACCTTTGACTGGTTCCTGACAGCCAAATTCAGAATGAACAGGAACATACAACAGTTAGAGGCATTCCTGCAGAAAGTTATTCCTCTTTATAACTAAACAAGCTGTCCCTTAGCTTCAGATGGTATTTTTAGTGACTAAATAGGACAATGCCTCCCAAAGTGTCTTAGTCTTGATCCCCCTCTTCAGAAAGTTCATATCTCTCAACTTTCTTCAACATTGTTCAAGAGTTACCTACACCATCTCTGTTTCCTTTGCGTTAGCAATGTAGCCCCCATAAATGCATATCAAATGGTATGACAGGATAGAGGAAAGGACATTAGAGTAGGTCCTGTATTATAATTCAACTCTTACATTAGCTGCCTGGACAACAGTTGCTTAATGCAGGTTCTGACTCTTTGCTTTTGTTATTACTTTTTTCATTCACTCTGAGAGTGGCTGGAGAGATAAGATTGTAATTTACAACGCAAACAAGTGTGTGACACGTTGGAACGACGTGGTTTATTCAATTAGTTTATACTTCCACTATGGCCTCTGGCTAAACTACATCATGCTAGGATCAGTACTCACTCTAATCTACAGTGAATAACTGCTAGGAAAAGTTACCCCGCCTGTTTTCTGGACTAAAGGCAATATCATAGTTGTAGTATATTACAGATGTCAGCATCGGGAAAGGATGTACCACAGCTGGGTATCATTGGAGCTTCTGAATTCCGTTGTGAAAATAAATCATGTTCATTGTCTTCACAATATAGAAACAGGCCTGCCAAGGTACTGTTGTGATGCACATCCTTGAAGTATGATGCACATTTTGATATCACTGTATGCTATGGGCAGTCAGCCTGCTTGTTAAAAATCAGAGAGGGAGCCAGAAATATTGTACCACACCCTAAAGTCAAGACAACACCACCACAAACATGCCCCAGAAGACCTTTAGTTAATTTGTTCCCTTTCCTCCCACTTCAAAATTAAACCCATCTTTCCCATCAGGCAGACCTTCAGAATTTGTATATAGAAATCATTTCTATATGCATTTCTTTGACTTTGTGGCTTAAATAATCGTCATTGATCAATTCAATTCTGTGTCTCAATGCCTCAGCTGTAAAATGGAGATACTACCATCTTTCTGAATCACACAGCAGATATTAAGATGACTGGTTATGGCATGCATCAACTTTCAGTGGCGGATGTAATGACAACAGAGAATATTGCAAACCAACCACGTGTATCAGAAGGAAGTATCAGATCCAGACAGCCCTACCTGAAATCCCTGCTCTTCAGACACGCGGCATGTATAATAGTTTTGTTTAATGAGAAAAATAAAATGTGAAATGAAATTACTAACACTTGAACTGACTTTCTCAGTAGACATTATATCTCTCATCCTTTGGCTGTGCTGTTTAATATGTCCATATGCATTGGCCATTTTCCAAGGGTTTGGAAACCATCTGATGTAATGCTCAGCTAAACCTTGGCTTTTAAGCAAACTGAAAGCCAATTTCTTCCAAAAGCAAAGAAACTAATAAAAACATGAGATAAGTCAAACACCCAAAATTATGCTGGACAGCTAGACAACTGTGTTGGTTAATGGTTTGCAAATACCAAGTTAATATGTTAATTTACAGGTTACTCAAGCTTACCTTCTCCTGTGTATATGATATGTGAATAGGCCTCAGAAGCAGTGTGTACCAGCATATTTTCAGCTTTCCAAAACAAGCTTCTCCAATGCAGTTTGTTTGAAATCCAGAGTCTGAGGCCCTTTTCCTCTCTTTTTCCACTGTACAAGACAACAGAAACTGGGTTCCAGACCAGAAAAATTTCAAGCAGCAAAAAAGATGGCAATGACAGAACCCAGACAATACCCATGTCCAACAAATTATTTTTCTAGTCCAACAGGAAAAACGAACAGGAAGGTTCTTGGCCAGAAATATGAAGTTTGACCTACATTGGATTTTCCCCCTTGCTTTTCTGTCTTCATCTGAAGCATGGTGGGATATTCCATCATTTCCAAATCAAGACTGAGTTCTTAGATTGTTATCTAAGTTATTTAAGATGTTTTGAGTAGACATCAGGGTTTTGCTCTTGATTTGCACAACCTCTAATAAAATGAGTTTCAGTCAGTGTCTGTGCTACTAGGAACTAATATAGTTACAAAGAAATGAAACAAATAACAATACCACATGGGTAAATGATACCTGGAATTGGTGACCCATTAAAGAGGTGGACTGGAACCAAAGATCCTTTTAAGACAGTGAGAGCATTGCTATCCAATGCGATGCCATGGGGATATCATCCATAATGTTAACCAACAATAAAACAGTTACTGCAGTTACAGAAAGACATCCAAACCATTCATGTAGGTCAAGTTCCAACAGTATATTCCTTACTTACCAAAGATTACATGATACAGTGCTGTTTAGGGATATTATTTTGTGGAAAATGAACTTACATTGTACCTTAAGTAAATATAAAATAATACACATAAATCACTAGGATGAATTCACAACTCTGAAAATATAGATGTAACTTCCAGATCTAAAAGTTGAATAAAGATACATCACAAGCAGATTAGCCAGGTCTGTCAAATCAATTCAACAATACTCAGAGATACAGATGGTTTTTATTTCTGAAGTATTAATCTTGTAGACACTAAATTGCTCTTAACAAAATATTTTCTTGTGCCCTGTAGCTTTTGACAGACTTGTGTTATCTCCTGTGTAAAAACTGTGGAGTCCATTGGAAAGGCCAATTTCAATATTAAATTAAATCTAGCAATTACTCTTCTCCAAAATTCTTGAAGTGCAGAATGTGACTGTGTTTCCATGTCCTGCTCCATAAGTTAAAAAAAAAAACTATTAACATTTTGGATTACTATCCTTATCATTGTATTTACTATCCTGTGGGACCTTTAAGATGTTTTCTGTTACATGGTCTTACATCGCATGCCATCAATCACTGATTATGTTCCTATTATCTCTATCTCCTTCCAAATTCATGTTCAAATCTTTTGTTATCAAAAATATACCAACAGCAGCCAAGACTTCGTTAACATTTTAGACAAAAGAATCCTTGTTCCAGCTGTCAAATTCTGCAGAGTCTGGAGTCAGAAGCCTTTTAAATACTAGGTCTCATAAGCACATGTGCAAATGTTCTGCAGAACTGACCCATGGGAAAAACAGTTGTGAATTGTTCCCTCCAACAGTGTGAGATGAGCTCTGGGAATACCTTTGAGGCAAAGGTATCTGACATCTCTTTTTGTGACAAAACATTTTGTACGCTTTCCCAAAGTCCAGGCTTACTGCAAACCTCATGTCCTCACACTTCTGAGATGTAGGGTCACTTGTAAGTATTTTTAGGTTTCAGCTCAGAAACAAGCCTACAGTCCGTTATGTGTTAAGATATCATATGTGACACATTGCCTTACTGGAGGCTCACTGTCCAGCCTCTGCAACTACAGTTTCCCAAACGGAGCTGGGAAAGGACGGTGAGTTTGCAACACACACCATAGCCATAACTCCTGCCTTCCATAATGGAGGGAAGGACGAGTGGAGAAACATGAATCAGCCCGGTACAAAATCCTTTATCACTGTGTCTGCCGGCTGCTTTTTGTGTGATAAGGGATGGTCCACACTGCCTGTGAAACTAGTGAAAATAGCCTACTTGCCTTTTGCTTGTCTTCAGGAGCTAGAACCAAACATGCAGATACTCTCCATTTTGCCCTTTAACTAGACGTGAACTGAGAGTATAATATTGTAATGATTGTGCTTACATGACCCATGGACTATTAGATGCTGCAAAGTAGTGTAAGGGGGTGGCAGTGGGATTCACATTCTCGTCTTCTCTTGGGCAGCTAAGCACAAAACTTGCCCAGACATTCTTACTTCCTCGCTGAGAAGAGCTTAAAACAAGAATCCTCATGGCTTTAACTTGTGAGCAGTTGAAACACGGCCAGCAGAGTTCTTCAAAAGTCATTATTTAAAAATAGTCTGTGGGAAAGCCCCAAACAAAATAAATATTTTTTATTTTTAATATCTGTTGTTTGGAATGGATAGGATAGCAGCTGGTACAGAAAGTGCCTCAGAGGATCTGACTTACAGATTACGTCCTAATAACACAGCTTTGAAATCTGTGTTCCTTTGGGTTGAAAAACAAATAGGTGAGGCAACAATATTTACTTAGGACCAGATTCTGTCTTTCTAACTCCCATTTATTAATACCTTCACATTTCCACTGGAACAAAGGTTTGCAGGCTGCATCAGTCACTTCAGTGCTTTTGCCACAAATGAGGCATGAGTTTCTCACTGTACCCTTGCTAGGCAGGTTGGCTCATCCAGCTGGGATCACAGTAGTCGCCTTTTTTCTTGCAGGCTTTGAGAAGAATGGTGCTGCTGCCTCAGAACCAGTGCTGCATAGTCTACCGGTTGGCAGGGGCACAAAAAGGAGGGAAAGTTTTTGGCACATTCTTATTCCCAGCCTTTCCCTGCAGCCCACTTTTTCTGGCCACTCAGTCCCATAGTTACATTAAAACTATATATCCCATGCTCCTTAGGCATGGCTAAACATATATTTTACAAACAAAAGTTTTCAGTTGGTATTTAGCACCAGGAGGGTAGGTTCCTTATATTTTCATCTGGTCTTCCTCTCTGAAATACATCATAAAAGCTTCCAATTGAATTTAGTGAGCTCTGATGAGAAGCAGCAAAGCACTTACACAGCTGTTTCTGAATGGACATCAGCAATGGTAATAAAGCAAATATTTTATACTTTTAGGCAAACTGAAGCAGATATAACAGTTGTCTTACTCCTAAAGGCAACATTCAGAGCAATAATGAATAACTCAGAAGAAAACTAACTCTACATCACATAAAGGTAAATAAAATACTTTTGCATTGCAGAAACTGTAACAAAGAGAGTGAGCTGAGCAAGAGGAAAGAGGTAAAAAACAAGGAAAGAGTTGTTAAGCTCTGGTGACCTTCATCATCTAAATAGTTCCATAAGAGCCTATTTGCTCAAGTTCTAAGGCTGAGCTATTTTACTCTAAAAGGCTGGAAGCCTCTAGAGCCAAAAGGTGCAAAATGGCAGACAACTAACTATGCCACTCTTCGTCTTTGATGTACCTGGCATTGGTCTGCTGCACATGAGGCGTTGGACTTAGATCTGCAGACTACTGTGGCTCAGCAGTGTTGTTTCTTTTTCCTGGAAGAATCACATGAAAACTAAGCTTGAAGCCAGCAATCTCTCTGCTAACACACTGAACTCCAAAGCAGGACTTGCACATATGCAGTGGATTGTGAGGTTATTAAAATGGAAAACAGCAGCTTGGCTTTGGAGAATCACTCATTTTTATGGCTCTATCTATATATCCTGACTTTGGTGGATATCCTGTGTTTAAATGTTAATTTTCTCTACTAAGTTCATGCTAGAATTTCTTTCAAACACTTAAAATAATTTTAGCTCCAGTGGAGTTGTCAGAGGAAATTATTTGATAAAGCGCCTCATGTTTCTTTGTTATGTATTGGATTATTGTAGTTTGTTTGATGTTCAGTTCTCCTTGTACATGGGTTTTGTTTTTACTGAAAATATATTATTTTCCTGTTCAACCTATTTTTCATATATTTACACCAAGCTTTTGCCACCAATAGAAAGATGTCATTCAGGGGAGACAGGCAGGGTAGGGGGAAGAAGACCATAAGTTACAAAGTGGGTTTTTATTGCCCACAACTTTGAACAAAAGGCTCATCTGCACTACTCAAACTTCTTTTCTTTGAATGGGGTATGATATTTTGGTAAATTTGTATTTGTCTGGCATCATAGTCCATGATTAGAAGCCCTTAGCAGTATGCATTATTTTTCTCAGTATTGACAGTAGGAGGTATTTGCTTATGACAACCCAAACTACACACCCCACTTGCCTATTATGTGCCTTCACACACTGACTCTACAAGAAAATTAATGTCAAAGCCTACTTAATGTATTTGACTATGGGCAGGCACCTAGTTTTCATATTAAGGGAATGGCTATTCCTATTATTATAACAATGTCAGCACTCTGCGTATGTTAGTCTGGCAGCAAATGTCACAGGACTGTGCTTTTACATTGCCATGTAGAAATGTTGAGAAAAGGATTAAAAGAAGAGATTAGTATCCTTGATATGAAGGAAAAACCTACTGTGACCTTATTTCTTGGAAGCAGCATTGACAGAGGAGGTAACTTGCCCAGAAAACATGGGAAACAATGTCCCTAACTAGTAGTACTTGGAACATCCAAATATAGCCTGTTAGGGGAATATTTACACCAATTATATTCAGCTACTTTAGGCATCTCCTTTCAGCCTAATTCAGAGAATCTGGATTTGCCTCCTATACGATCAATAGAGAGGGACAAGGACAATTCAGAGCACCTTGGAAGTCTACTTTGGATAGCATTTCCTCCTCCCTCCCCCTTTTTCCTCACACACACACTTCGGCAACTTTCAACAGAGTTGTGAAAATTAAACCACTGTGAAGAAAGAATCTATGATAAAAACTGCGCTATAGAAATTATCCATGCACATGTGCTTTATGTGACCACTGACTTCTTCACTATTCTGTCTACTCCATTGGACATTAAAAACATGTGAACTCAGAAACAGCCATATTGGGTCACACCACCGGTTCATCTTCTCCATTATCTTATCTCCATCAACAGCCAGGAAAGAGAATAAGAACACACTGTGAACAGGATGAGTGCTCTCCTCATGGACAGGTAGTTTCCAAAAATCAATGGATTGAAGACTTACATGTCTGAAGACAGACACTGTGGGTTTACTAAACGTTTATCGGCCTCTGCCAGACCCAAGACTCAGCAAGTTGCCTAATCCCTTCTAGAAAAGATACTTGAGCCCCATAGCAATCCCTTCCACAGTTTATGTTCTGTGTGAACACGTAGCTCAATTTGTATGAAGCCATCTAAATGGCAATTTTATCAGATATTCTTTAGTTCTTACATTGTAAAACATAATTAATTTACTTTCTCCTTGTCGTTCAAGATTTATAGACATCGAGACTTTATACTCCTCTCATTTTTCCCTTCTTCAAGCTGAAGAAACCCTAATCTATTTAACCTTGGCTCTGATCATTCTTGTCATCCTTTGTACCTTTTCTAGCTCTACTGTTTCTGCAGAAACAGTACTAAATATCCATGACTTGCTCTGATCGTGATATTGGACAAAATATTCAACAACCCTGAAAATCTTTAACTATGAGGATTAATAAAAACAATAAAGGATTAAAAAACCCTTTGTGTGTGGTTCAGTCTCAATTAAACTCTGCCTTGATTTCCAGTTCTTTCACAGTTCCCTAAATCACATCTTCGTTTTAAATAACTCCACAAATAGGACAGTTTCTGGGTCATTACCATGACAGTTTCTCCACAGAAAAACATGCTTATCTGGCTGAGCTTATCCACCTTTCCACCATTTTCCAATATGCCATTGAAAAGAACAATAAGAACCAGCATGAAATCATTTCAGATGAAATTTAATTCAGAGGTAAGGTTAATACCTCTAGGAAAGCAGTGAGAGAAAGGGGTGCATGATCAGTCTACACATCTTTAATAAAAAAGCTTTTGGCCTTATGAGTAGAGCTTTTACCTGCAGTCTAACCAGGTTGTTCTTGAAGTCACTCTTCAGAAATACATATTGACATAGGGTGCTTTTTAGTAATTACTTTGAGAGTGATTTACAACCTAGCTTAAGGCCTGGCTGTAGAAGCTCTTCATTTGCAGATCACGATTCCCTATATGGTTAGAAAAGTTTTTCAGAGAGCTTTTCTCCATTAATCTACAGGCATCAGGACCACATTGTGCTCTCATCAACAGCTCCTTTATGTGAATCCATGCGGGAAGGCAATGATCTCTGGGGTTCTCTGTCTTCTCTGCAACCACAAATAACAGATAGCACATGGTAAAAAAAGTTGGTTCTCTTAATACTTTTGCATCAAGTTGTGGAAGTAGAGGGCCTTGAAAATATGATGTTTGCTAAATTCTGGTGAGATCTCTCTGTTTTACATTAATGATACTTTTTTATAGAAAACTCAAATACAATTACAATAAGAGCATTTTCATAAGGTTATTCACCATATGTCTCATGTTACAAAGAAACTTCTGCCATTGGCATGTCATTATCAACCTGTTCCTTCTGGTGGCTGCATATCTTCCTCCAAGCCACCAAATCTTGCACACTGTTAGAGGCAAAAACCTAGACTCATGGTGTGCTGTTCCAATTTTCATCAAGTGCTGTCTTTTTAAAGAGTAGTTCTGATTTCAGAAATAGGTTGTTTTCCTCTAGAGGATGAAACCTTTTCTTGTGTAATAATACCATTTACTATAGTACTATTTAAAAAAAAAATAAAAGCAATCTCAGGAACCAAACTTTATTCATCCTTACAACTCCCTAGTATTTCCTGGCATTTTGTAAATGGGTAAAACCAACCATTCAGATACTGTTATCCTTACTGGAACTACAAAATAAAGTAGAAGGACATACAGTTGACAGGTGAGCCAAAGGCCAGCAGTTCCTTTCCAGATGCATCTTGCAAACCTTCTGAGTGCCACGAAGAGAGCAGGAACAAACACAGTTCTCTTGCTGGAAGACTGGCTGGAGGCCTTCTGTTATTCAGAACTACTTTTCTCAGAAGCTATTGTCTAGAGGACCATAAAAAAATCCCTCCAAGCGGCTTTGCTTCTCTTAACTGCATCATATATTTTGGAGACCCATTAGAAAAAGCCTGCAATTGCACAGTACTTTAGACCTTCTAAGAACTTGGTAACGTGCATTAGCTGTTCACTGAGCCTGGACTATCTTTTCACTGGTATGACACAAAAGCCATTCAGCAGTAGACTATATAAAAGGGAAAACAGATCCATAAGAAGAAATATATGAGTCCCTTTTTACATATAATATTTTAAACATGATGTTCTAGAGAAAACACTGTATCAGTCCAATTTCGGTGTCCGGCCAATTTTATAGATAGAACTTACACTTCATTTTATTAACTGACTACAAAAGACTTCTGTTTAAGTTCCGTTACCATATGTAAACACATAGTCTTTGTACTTACTAAGACAACAAAGCACGCAGTTTTATCTTTCACCTTTGTTTTTGCTTGAGAAGCCACAGTGATTACTAAGTGCACAGTAGCTTATGACTGCTTTTCACCCACGCTTTCCAAAGATTTCTGTAAAGAATCCATCGATGTGGTTTCAAGCAGTAATTCAGTGGTAAAATGTTGCTCCCAGCTCATTGCATCATTTCATCCAACTGTATTCTCTAGAGAATGTCTAGTGTTTGAAGACATGATTCTCATATGTGTTCCTCAGATACTTAAGACCAAGGCAACACCATGTGCTTGTTTCTGCTTCCGAAAACAGTGCTGAATGAAGCTGAGTAGGCATACACATACACTCATCTCTCAGGTTTAACCATCTAAAGGATTAGTAGAGGTTTGATCAGGTTACTGTCAAACAATTTAGTGCTTTACATTACCAACTTTGGTATTTCTGAAAATTTGTAGTGTTTTCAGGACAATAGTTTTGATGTCATGGACCAGAAAAGGTGGATATACAGGAATTATATTACTACCCAGGTAATGCTTTGGGGTTTGGTTTTTTGGGTCTCTTTTTTTTTGTCTGTTTTTTCCTAAACGAAGCACCTGAGCTCTGTCACTGTAAGGAGGTACACCTGGGAAATGCAACGTTTAGAACAGAGGCTCCAGTCTGTCATCCAAGATTATACCACCTTGCTAACACCTTCAGAATGTTATCAAACTTCATAGTAACGAAGCAAGTGAGTGAGGAAATCTCTGAATGGTTTTTGTGTTTTCTTTTTCTAGGAACAAGCAAACAGATGCTTATGAACAATGAGAGAATGCTGTAATTCTTGCTTTCCTTAGGTCACCAAATTGTTAGGTAGGTTATTCCTCAAAAACAGGCTAATGGATTTTTTTCTTCAGTTGGAAACTACCAGCAACACCTTCCTGTCTCCTCAGTTACTGTGTGTTTTGGAGTACACATCCTTCTGAGTGTTCTTGAAAAGATGATGCTCACAGAACATGGAGTTTATCGGTAATAATAGTGCCTTGAACATACATAGAGAACCTGAAAGCCTAACTCTCTCACAATAAACTGTAAGATAGGATCTGTCACCTCTAAACCTGTTGCTGATCCTTTTGCTTCGCTGTGATTGGGTAAAATGAAATACTAGTATTGTCTTAATGGTTTGGGGGGTTTTTTGCTAGTATTTCACATCCTAGACAAATATACAGAAAAAATAGAGATGACAAACACCTTTGACAGGAACTTCCCCTGACAGAAAGCAATGCTGCCACAAAGTTCTCAATACAAGATGAATTCAAAAGACCTGAAGTCAATAAAGCTGCTTGTCAGGTCTGCTATGAAGCAAAGGTGTCAACTGTGGTGGAGACAAAAGTATGTAGGGGTACAAGGGCACTCTGAATGGTGAAGGATCGCTGCAAGTGTTGCTTCCAGAGAGACAAGTTAGCTGTGGACCAGAGGTTATGACAGAGGTCCTGGCTGTACTTGGTCAATAAGCTTTGTCTCAGACTGTGCCAGGAGTTCTTAGCAGTCAGGGCGGTTAGCGGGGGAAAGGGAAACAGAGCGCCTCAAGCTTCTGCAGTATTTAGGTTTGTTTAGTATTTCAGGTCACCTGGTTTTGCTTAAAAATTACAAAAGCAAAATCTGTCTTAGAGCAAAGAGGCAACACTTACTCCTTTCCTGGCACTGACCTCTAGCATGAAAATCGTGAGTGTAATGCTAAAAGGGCGCTGCTTGAAACAATAAGGGTGGATGGTTTTCTGGTAGGAACCTCTAAATTTGATGCTTCAAGTGGTTTCATAATGTTGCTTAACGGAGGTATTAAATGCAGTTATAAAACTATCAGAGACTTACAGAGAGGTTAGGAATCTCTTTTTGAGAGATCGGAGCACTGAAGTGAACACAGCTATGCTGTGTCAGCCATAGGTACTGTGTCACAGTTACAGGAAAACAACAACAAAAAAAGCAGACTACAGGAGTATTGCTAAGGCTGCTATTGACTACGGGAAGACAAGAGGCCTCTGAAGAAAGTATATGTTCATTACTTGCTTTAACCCGTCATGTTTAGAATCTAGTCCATCCAAACAGGTTGGTTCTGAAAATTTATTGACTTTTGTCCTGGTTTCAGCTGAGAGAGAGTTAATTTTCTTTATAGTGGCTGGTATGGGGCCATGTTTTGGATTTGTGCTGAAAACAGTGTTGATAATACAGAGATGTTTTAGTTGTTGCTGCACCAGTCAAGGACTTTTCAGCTTCCCATGCTCTGCCAGGTGCAGAAGAAGTTGTGAGGGGGACACAGCCAGGACAGTTGATCCAAACTGGCCAAAGGGATATTCCATACCATATGCCGTCATGCTCAGCATATAAAGCTGGGGAAGAAGAAGGGGGGTGGGGGGGGGACATTTGGAGTGATGGCATTCATCTTCCCAAGGAACCATTACACGTGATGGAGCCCTGCTTTCCTGGAGATGGCTGCTGAACACCTGCCTGCCCATGGGAAGGAGTGAGTGAATTCCTGGGTTTGCTTTGCTGGCGTGCACGGCTTTTGCTTTCCCTATTAAACTGTCTTTATCTCAACCCATGAGTTTTCCTACTTTTGCTCTTCCGATTCTCTCCCCCATCCCACCGGGGGGGAGTGAGCGAGTGGCTGGGGCTAAACCACGACAACTTTGCATGTGGGAAAGAAGTGCAGGCACTTGAAAAATGGAAGAATGCTATAACAAAAAAAAAAAAAAGATGCCCTGTTCCTTGTTAATCCATAAATGGGTATTCTATAAAGCACAGCCTGACCTCACCTCTTCTCTTCATTAAGTGGATTGATGCCCTGACTGGTCTACATCTATTTCTGGGAACTGCAACAAGCATTAGACAAAAGTAAAAGAAACATGATGGGGCAGGGGAGAGAAACTGTGGAAGACCAGCTGAAAATCAGTGGGAAATATGACAAAGTGAAAACTAGATCCTTTGGCTGGCCACCAAGGGCTGTTTGAAGACTGAACAAAGTTCTGAGTTATTTTCCACTGATCTACTGCACTTGGTATTCTATAAAATGTATATTTTCTTTCACTTCAGCTTGCAATGGAGATTTAGTGATGAAAATAACTGGTTTCTGCTTTAGTAAAACCTAGAAATGTTGCCACATGGTTTCAGTTGAAATCTTCTCCCTAGTTCCTATCCCTGTGCTTACAGTGAATTTTTCTAATTAACTGTAAACATAATGTCAGGTTATGTTAATAATGATGCTAGTTAGGGTGCTGGGACTGCAAGTGATGACCTCTGAACTTATAGATTTTATTAAGTGACGTAAATACTTTGTATAGCATTCTATAACAGTGTTGGATTTACGGGAGTCTGGCACAACATAACAATGCATTGTAGTATTCCATTTTTCACTCTTTTATTTCCTTCATGAGAAAACTTACTACTCTCTCTGAATGTCAGAGTTACTTGAATGTACACAAATTTCTCTACCAGTGAAAAGACACAGCTGTTAGGCTTCCCCATACTTCAGCTGTTTCTTTATGTCTCAACCCTTAACTGCATATAAAAGCATGGTTCAGACTCCCATTTTGTTGTGCCTTATTATAAGAATATTTGCAAGCATAATGTGTTTTGCAATTTGAGAATGCATATACTCGCTGTAAGAACAAACCTGACCAAGTCATTCAACTTGGCTACTGAACAGCTAGTTTGTAATTACAACATTTTGGCTTTAGAGTAGCAATTACTGATGTCACCAGGTCAACATCAAATTGCCAGATATTGTAGCTGTCCCGATCTGAAAATCAATTGATCAAATAAAATTAACTATTTCCATTTTTTCCACAGTAACAAACCAATAGATTTAAAAAAAAAATCCTTGGCCAGATATGTATGTCTTGATTTTGGTGGCTGTATTACTATATTTCAAATACATTTGGGTTTTAGATTAAATGCTTGTGATTGTGTAGAGCAATGGTTATTTTCTAGTGGGCCAATCTGCTGTTTGAGTCCAACATGCTACTGGACAGTGCCTTAAATATTACAGCTGACATTTATGTTTCAACAAATCATCATAGTCACCGTAATAAGATTACGACAGCTACAGAAATTTATGGTTCGACTATAAAATCTTTTCTTTTTCTTTTTTTTTTTTCTTTTTTTGCTTTGTATTCAAAAATGCAGCTTCCAAGCATATCATTTTCCTTCGCCTGAATTGACCTGCCAGTAAGTAGCTTCACACTTTACTGAGGCCAAAAAAACTGCATGCATCTTGGTAGTTTATGAGTCTTGTACCAATGATAACACTTCTCCCTCTGACCAGCAAATGCTGACAGCTGATACTGAAATAGGTGTCAAATGTCTGTATGTTTCCATGATGGATTATCCCTGGTTTTTTTCATTTTCTGATAGTCATTTTGTTTGTTAGTTGTATAATTATACTGTAAGAATCTTCAGTTTGAGAAGGACTTTTCAGGCTTGACAAACAGTCAATTTTATCTTATTTTGACAAAGATTGGAACATGCTGCTAAAGTCTAGGGTTTACTATTTACTGTATGGATTTCTAGGCAAGGATGATGAGGTGAAATAAGTGGATTGATTTATTTAATTGCAAAAGAGACATTTTTCTTGGCTAAACAGCTACGACTAGTATGACCAGTCAAATATTCAGAGGGCCAAAATTCACCATCAAGACGTTAAGTAGATACATGGCCACTGATCAGCAATTTGGGGTTTGACACTACAGGATTAGAGGGGCCTTTTAAGCTGCACAGTTGCTATTTAAAAAACGCCTTTTATTTCCTTTTTTTTACTGGGTGGAATTACCTGCCTTTTTCTCTCCCATCCTCCTTTCTTTTAACACTATTCAGGTGGGATTGTGACTGTATGTGATCTTGAATGAAAGGATGCATGGATAGTACTGCTTTAGGTAGGTGAACATTAAATCATATATGAGTCGTGCAAGTGTCATGTTTAATTTTGGATAAACACGCTATTCTGTAAGGGAAATGAGAGCAGTTTAGTGTATTACAAAGACTGTAATTAAGGAGCCAGCATTTAGGGGTATAATCTACAACAATCAGTAATATGTAGCTACAACAGCATATAAATATTGTTCCAAATGAAATTAATTTTCTTCTAAAACACTTGACCAATTTTATTCTCTTCTTTGAGCAAGAACTTGTAAACAATGTTATGATGTCTCAAGTTTAGTATTTTTAAGAATGACTAGCCGATAACCTTTTGATTTGATTATTGGTGTATTCATCTGATGGCTTGACTGGAACTGAGTTAATAAACCAACAATGCTTTGAATAAATCTACCTTAATTTTCTAAATAGGCTGTTATGTTCTTAGAGCATCAGAAAAAAAGTGGTTTTTTTTCCATATGTACAGTAGGTTACAACCTTGAAAGGAAATAACTTGGCACTATCCCTAAATTGCAGTCTTTGTTCCTTTCAACAATTGACTTCATAGGGAACTGAAGGTTTTGCTTTCATGCCTAGATATGTATACACCAATATGCATATTTCCATGTATACAATTACTAGACTACGTTGTGGTCAAAGGCCATTTCTTTGGATCTCTGTAATAAATGGGAGTTTTATGTAATAATCCGCAAATATCAAAAAAGGTTCTGTTAAAAGCCAAAGTCTGAAGCAGTCCAGCCCCAGGAGAATGCTGTGCATTTTTGTGGAATCAGGCTAGCTTATACAAGATGGGAGTTATTAGATTTTTTTCTTTTTTTCTCTCCTTTCTTTTTTTAAATTT
Organism: Mycteria americana; assembly: GCF_035582795.1. Lineage (NCBI taxonomy): Eukaryota > Metazoa > Chordata > Aves > Ciconiiformes > Ciconiidae > Mycteria > Mycteria americana. The sequence continues at coordinate 140,519,186 of NC_134366.1, read as the reverse complement.
TTGGAAAAAACAGTAGTTAAAAAAGATTCTGAAATACTTTTAGCTGCAGAAAAGATTGAAAAAAGTTGTATCTGCCGCTGGAATTCTTTCACAGAATGCTTGTAATTCACTCAGAATTCTTGGTTAAGTACCCTGAATTTGCTGATGACACTATTCTTTTCTTGTGTCTCCTCTTTCCCTCTACATTCTCATTCCCTTTTCATTGATTTCCTTGATTTCATTCAGAGTTTGCTTTGGTCCTGCTGCCTACCCAAGTGTTTTATTCAGTATTCCTCAGTACAACTTCTTACTGCATAAAACGTTGATAGAAACAAGCTGAAAGGCCATCCAGTTTCCACTCCACAACCCCATGTCAGCTCAGGTATTTTATCTTTAAATTCCTTCTTCTCTCCATCCTCTCTTTACCGCTGCATTGCTCCTGGAAGTAGAATTATGTATATTTCTGTGCATTGTGGAAGCAGTGAGTTTTCCAGATGACTCTTATGGCAGAAGTAGGTTCTCCAGGACAGAGCTGGCTGAAAAGTTGTCTTCTTTGCTTTTATCCTCATCAGTGACAGTCCTTCAAAGTACACAGCAGTTTAGAAAAAGAGAGTTATTGTGCAATGCTCACCTCAGTACCTAGGACTAGTTCAGTGGCTGATCCTGAAGGCCTTGAATTTAAGTTGCTGTCTGTGTGACCAGCTGCAGAGGAACATTCATACCCTGATGGGAAAAGATTCAATGAGGCAAGGATAAGTTCTCTTCAAAACAATGCTGTTTTCTTGGTGGTCTGAAGTTTTGCTGTGGTTTTAAGACGGGGTGAATCTCAAACACAGAATCAGCTACAGAACAAAGCAGGTGATTTTAGTCATGCTGTTTCTCTAATTTATTTACCAGAATGATGGACCCTTGATGCTAAATGACTTAGCACTTAGGGGTTAGATCCACCTACAGAAGGCAATGGCAGTAGTTACAGTTCCCTACTACCAGATAGAGTCACTCCACGTCACCCATTTTCACTGTCCTCCTTTCCCTAAAATGTGGAAGTCAGTCCTAAAGGTAGATACAGGACAGCAATTAGAAACAAACCGTAAAACTGCTTTCCAGATATGTTTCCCTCCCCAGTGAGCTTCTCAAGGCATGGATATCCATTCATGCCCTAACAAATAAGAGTGCCTCCAGGTCCCCAGAAAGGACAAACCATCCCATACTATTTCAGCTAGAATAAAAGTTTCTCAGTTGAAAAAGGCTTTAAAACATTATCGTTCCCCAGTCCTTTTCTGGCTGTGACCCAGCAGCTGAACCAATCTAGCTGTCCCTCTGTTTACTCCAGGCCAATTCCCCAGTTTTTCCTCCTGCAGGAGGAGTGCATATGTGTGTGCATTTGTGTGTGTGTGTGTGTAACACACACATGTTCATATGTCTCCCTTCTTTAATGCTTTTGATAGTTTAATGCTCTAGATCTTTGCTCTAATGAGCCATATGCTAACATCTTCCACGCTTATTAAAAAGTCTCAAGATAAGCTGCTGTTACCTATTTCTGCTCCCTTTATGTGTCACCAGTCCCTGCTATTTCAGCAAGTATCTGCTACAAGACATTTCCATCAAATGTAGTTGGAGCCTGTAGGTCAAGCTACGTGGGAGGTATAATGAGCCAAAGCAAATGAAGAAAATGTCCCAAATGTCAGCAATAGAGTCACTGGTTTAGACTTCAGATTTCTAGTTTTGTATGAGTGGTGGACAATGACATTTCAGGTTCCTCTTTTTTGACAAAAACTTTCAGGAAAAAAAGCAAGGCTTAGCAATAGGAAAACTATTTTAATTTTCTTGTGCCATAGTGACAGCAGTATGCCCAGAAACTTCCATAACACTAAGACAAAATCCCTGACCAAAGTAACTTCAAGGTTGCATAACACAAACTATAAATTGGACTGCTCACAGATATTTCAAGGGCGTGGGACAAGAAAGCAGGTAAGGCTTCTTGCTCTGACTCTAGGTTCACAAGCTTTGACACAAATGGTTAAGTAATCATTCAGGCTGGTGCATCAAGGGTGGTTGGGTATGAATATTCCCCATGTCACTCATCTGTCTGCCCTTGGCTGGAGAAGCCAGAGTGCTTTGATTACACTAGCTCCGCGCATCACCTCAGCTCAGGCAGTATTTTGTCATTTCAGAGATATTATCTGGGCAAGTATTATATGTTTGCACAGGAACAAATATCCCCCCTTATAGAGTGAATTTAAGGTATAGAGAATATGTGGGTTATACTGTCGGTGTAAGCTACATTTTTTCTCCCTCTTATTAAAAGGTATTTACTATTGTGTTGCAAACTTCACCTCAGAGGAACAGGATTTATTTGTAGAGTATGTTAGACAGTGTGTTATTCTCATTGCAACATACCTGTACCACAGCCTGGGCGATTCATATCACTGCACCAGGTCTAAGACCTGGTCTGGAATACACGTTCATGGAAATTACTGCTGAATACATGGGATGCTTCACCCTTCATGCTGGGGGTTTCTTTCCATAATGGTACAGAGATCTGTTATTTTCTCCCAAACTGCACTTGCCTCAATCAATACCAATTTGCCTTCATTGAAAATCTCACCAAAAAATGTATTACTTTTTCCAGGTTATTTTTCTGGAGACATGTCCAAAAAGAAATAATTGTTAAGACTGCTTCTGTGGAAATGTTTTCATGTCTTCAGTATTTTACAGACCTTGTTCAAAGGTATTTTAACTCCTAGACTTAAGCTTTCATCTGCTAAGTTTTTAATCGCAACAATTTTGTACTCATAAATGTTTTACTACTCCCTCTTGACCACTGAGGGCAAGGTGATCCCTTCTGAATATGCTGCTTTAGATACGTTATCTCTTACTGAAATCACTACCTGAAATCATTCCAAAACAAAATGAAGTTTCTTCATTGTTACAAGGTGCTGATGGCTTCCTTCAGAGTTTGTTCAGTTATGACAGGTCATGTCTTGTGCCCATTACACACGTCTGCAGCAGAAAATAACCTTCCCAGGTACCAATCAGAACCTCGTAAGAGCAAAATGTATTTAGCTACAGAGGAAATTGTTTTAAAACATGGAGAATGCTAAGACCAATATTCATTTTCCGTGGTTAATGTAACATTTCCTCCCTCCCCAATGTCAAGGGTTGATGGAGCAAAATTTCATCCTAAAAGGTGCAAAGTGAAGTCATGAAAGTAGCTATCATTATGCATCCTGATTTGAAACACAGGCCTACATCTCTTGTCACTGTATTTCCAAACACGAGGTAACTACAAATTTGTCTCATCCTCCCAGTGTCTGAGCTGATCCTTGTCTGATTCATCCAAGACCGAAAGGACAAGGCTGAAAAAATCCAGCCAGAAGTGTAAGCATAAAGTCCATTTCTGATTAAACTCTAACGTAGCCTTTCAAAAGGCATCTAGTCTCAAATTTAAGACTAAAAGGTGTCAACAAGTTGTAAATGTAACAAACCTTTAGTATTTTTTTCACTTCCAAGCAGCACTTGGTATATCTGATACCTCTGATGTCTCACCAGGGATATTGGTAAAGTGTTGTCTGAATTTCTGCACCCTCATGGAGGTTGTGGTTTAGCTTCTCTGGTTTGTGTTATGTAGAAGTAATGCCAGGCAGAAAAGTAGAAGGTATATCCTGTTTGGTGGCTCACTGTCTCATCTCCTTGAAACGTGCATGACAGATCTTGTGTCTTATCTCATATTGAAACTGCAGCTATTTTATGACAAAGTTTTAGCTTATCAGTTTCCATTTCTTGCTGTTCAAGCACTGAATCTTACTCCCACATGTAAATTAAGAAACTTCTCTGTTAACCCTGGAAACTGGTGGCTGGTGGCATTCCTGAACCACTGAGTTGCTCATAGTTTATCAAAAGAGAGCTTCCTCCTGTGGAAGCCATGGGAAATATCTCAGGGAGGGGAAAGATCAGTAACAGATTGATGAGCTCCGCCTGGCAGTGAGATCATTTGACACCTTTCTTTTTCCCACACAGCTCTGAAAAACATAGAAGTGGCGACTGTGGTCAGTAAGAAAAGAGAAAACAGAAACAGTACTGCCTAATACCTGTTGAAAAAACATGAACTCTGCCCCTTCACAAGATAAATGGTTTAAAGTTCATGACAGTCTACATACTAAATCATATTCTTGCTCTCTCCTTGATGCCAGCCCTTAGAGAACAGCTGACCTTGAATTTCTTGTCATTACTTCAGAAAACTGGGGAAAAAATATATGTATAAGAGGCAGGATAGGAGGACTTTCCCACTGATTTATCAGTATGGGGTTCTCCTCTGTGCCAGGGAAGCTGCTATTTATCTCTCTCTTTTTCATCTCTTTCCTTGATCACAGTCCTGACAATCTTGCTTCCTACTTCATATTTCAGACAAAATTCAAGTTCCCAAAAATGAAGCATGCCAAGATTAGAGGTGCTTGTGCTACTGAGTAAGCTTCCACACGCATTATCAGAAGACGCAAGCTTATGATAAAAGATGTGGGTGAATGCAAACAGGCAGAGTCAACTTTATTAGACATTTAAGTCAGTCTAGTAGAAGGCCACAGACCTCCTAAATGTTACCCCTCGCTCAGTATATTTTTTTCAGGCAGTCGATTCAGTTCAGTCTTTTGAGTATTCCTGTCTTCCTTAGTTTACAATGATGGTAGGTCTTCTCAGACCCTGTTATATTTTTTTTTGCCCTCTGGAGACCATGGGAGATCTAGCAACTAGCTCACCCACAGATCTAGTGCTTAACAGCTTCCAGACCTAATCCTAATGTCACAGGGCCATCAGCAATTGATCCTTACGTCAAGCAAAGGTCCTGCTCCTTGAAAAACTCACTCCAGTTTTATCAGACCTAACTGTGGATGCTCATGGCACAACCAGCTTCCAAAAACACCATGGTAAAATTGGAAGCTCCATTCTTTGACAGTCTTTCTGGCTGGATAAATGACTCCCCTGTCAAGCTGTTCATTTCATAAGCACAACAATCCTAACTTTGATCATGGCTACATATTAAATATCTGTCCTTTCCCTGTTCAGAGATCAGTATAGACCAACAAAGTATTTCTACTCAGATGAAAAAGCAGGATAAAATGGCTATATTTCACCCATCAACAATTGCAGAAGAAGCGTGCCACATCATTTTATACAGCTTAGTACTGACCTATCTAAAGAGTTGGCTACATTGTTATGGACCCAGTCTACTCCACAGTGCCCACAATGCTTGGGAAATCGACAGTAGCCACCTTTGGACAGGGTTAATAAAGCATTATCATGAGGGCAAAGTAAGATATGAAATCTCCCTTTTCCTGTGGCATTCAAAAAGGTCAGAGCCCTCCTAGTTACTTTATGCTCCTTCCCTAGCCAAAGCTAGTGCTTACTTCATTGCCTCAGCAAACTACTGGCTGATCATGGTGTTGCCAGCATCCTGTACCCAGTTACACAAGCTTATGGTCTGTATAAGGCACTGACAATTCATCTAGGACAACCATATTCATTCACTGCTCCTCTTAATACCATTGTACCCATCTTCACTGTTCACAAGTGAAATGATGCATACACCGACTTGTTCATCTACTAACTTGTTGAGTGACTCAAGGTGCTCTCAGAATAGTGTATATTAAATCCTACTTTAAAGATAATTGCTTCCTTCTTCCAGCTATACATTTCAGGCAGAATAGCTGGGTAACTGAAAATTATGTCAGTGGTTACTAGCTATCCTTCCCTCACTCCTTCCAGAAACTATCTCACCCAGTGCCATCTAGCTCAGCAGGAAAAGGATAAGCCAACTAGGTGCTCCAAACTAGCTAATTGATTAATGGAGTATTTCAGCACCATGTATTTGATGACAGGTCAAAAAATATTGGTAGACTATCTAGGTGCTAATCTTTGCTCACAAGCTTATCCCTATAAACCATAGATGGCTGTACGGTAAGGTTAGTTTCTTCTGGTCCTAAAGCGTTTTTTCCTATTTTTCCACAAATGTGGTGGCCCACAGAGAGCAAATGGTACAGTGTCCCTGAATCTGTAAACCTGAAAGTTAAATATAACATCAACATTATTTTTATCTAAGATGAGATGTATGCTGTACAGAAAATACTGTTAAATGGAAGACAGACTACTACAACTATTCATATTTTTTCTTTTTACTGACATCTTAGTTAAGTCTTTCTTCATTATATGAAACACAAAGTATTTTTAAAAAAATCTATATAGTTACTACCTTAAATACAGAAATAAATATACCACAATATCTTAAGTCACCCATTTTGGTGTCCCATGTGGTCCTAGCATCCCACACATGAAATTTGAGGTATCATAAACCAGACCTTTGTTACAAACTGTTGCAAACTGTCTTTCCACAAAGTTAAAAAAAAAAAAAGAGAGAGAGAGAAGAAAAGAAAGAGGAAAGGAAACGGAAACAGAAACGGAAAAGGAAAAGGAAAAGGAAAAGGAAAAGGAAAAGGAAAAGGAAAAGGAAAAGGAAAAGGAAAAAAAGGAAAAAAAGGAAAAGGAAAAGGAAAAAAAAGGAAAAAAAAAGGAAAAAAAAAGAAAATCACTGTACAGGATGTACCTGTTCTGGACTGCATCAATTCAACAGTGAATGAGACTACTGTTCAGAGAGCTTTTGCAGAGGTTAAACTACAATGAGATTGAAGTCAAGGCAAAGCCATGAAGAGAATGAAAGAGGAGCCTATACAGGAGAAACAGGCTCTGCTAAATGAAGCAGCAGGTGACCCAAATTGGGGATAGAACTGAGACTGGCCAGCCAAATAGATTGCAGCAAGGCAAAAGCGTATGAGCGACTTGGATTGCTTGAGGATGGTGCAGTAGGGTTAAACTGTGGAAAATACCAGGACAACTTCAGAGTCTTCCGAAATTGAGCCTAAACCAGACTCCAAATTGCCAGTGTGTCATTTCTTCTCTTGTCAAATACATATGCAGCACAGCGCTTCCCTGCAAGAATTGATTACTCACAGCCCAGTCAGGAGGCGTGAAGGGAACAGACCTGCCCTCTGAGAGAAAAATACCTGGGAAATTTTAGCTTCCGAACTCTAACAGCTATCTGCTGAGATTGTGTAAACTGTGCCTCTGCAAAGGCTTGTAAATAGATCAACGATGGGTGGATTTTCATAGGTAAATTTAAAAACACATTCTTGACACAAGGGCCGTCATTCTTCCAAATCTCAAATCACTCCTCCAGAGCAAAGCATGCTAGAACTTTTCTAAGAGAAGATGATCAAAATAATTTTACAAGCTGAAAACATTTTTTCTTAACATAATTCTTGGAAATTGCTGGGCATTTTTGGCAGAAATTTTCAAAAAAAAGATTCCAGCTGAAGCAGAAACCCAGCATGGAAAATTTCAGCCCAAATGGTCAAGCTTTGGCAAAGTCATTATGAAACAGCCTCCAGCTATTTACGAGAAAGTGTCAGACAACCTTAATAAGAGGCACTGTTATCAGCTGGGCTATAACATACATAGCTCTGTGCACATATGCTGCTATAGCTAACTATTGAAGACATTTGTGTTTATAAAAGGATTTACCCTTCCCACATAGATCTTAAGTGAATGCATGATGGTCTATAGTGCTAGGAAAGTTTTTATTGGCAAGCGTATGTTATGACTGCATTACCTACATGTGGCAAAGCCACAACTGATTTAAAAACATCATGCCAAGACGGACTCTAAGCCAGAAAATACCACTGTGTGTTTTGTCTCTATCACATACTTTAGAAACGGTTTAGACAGTTCAATTTATTTTGTTTTTTATAGATACTCTATTTTGTGTCTCCTTCTCATAACTTTTTTAAATGAAGGAAAGGTATCTTTGATCCTTAGACACATGAATATCAAACAAAATAGATATTTTTATTTGAATCAAAATATGCCAATTTTAAGATCTGACTTCTGTGACTTACTAGAGCCCAGAGTAAACACTGTGTGTGAACTCTTGATGGGATGCTGAAGTCTGTAGCTATGGTGATCCTTCAGCCTCCTTTCTATTTAAAAACAAAGACTCACTTCTGTCTGATGCACTGGCAAAGAAAAGTGAAAGGTTATATGTTTGAGGCAAGGAAACAAGAAAATTCTTTAGCTATGTATTATGTGATCATCAGGGCAAAATATCCTTGGATATCCTCGTCTAGATGGTAGGAGGAAATAAATGGCTATGAATATGTTAGTGAGGGAGCTGTGCAGGGCACAGCAACAACACAGTCTTACTGCTCTTTACTCTTATTACCTATGAGGAGTTGCAGTGCAATTAGACCCTATCACATCAAACTGTCAAGACTTTTTAGACTTTTGTCTGAGAAAAAAGTTAATCTCTGAGCATAAGCCTTCACTCACATCTCACCGAAACTGATTAAACAATACTGGAGAAGTCCACTGGAACCGAACATAGGTGATCACACAGGCATACTGGTCTCCTGCACAGGCAGATTAATGGATGCACCCAGAAGAAGACACCTTTTTGGTTTTAATGTATCTTCATTAATTGACAAGAGTTTTTAAAAAATTAAGAGAAACAGATTATTTTTCCAATGCTGTCAGCTAGCTACAGTGAGATTTTTCCATTTTAGGTACTGTATTTAGATTTTGAATGCAATTAGCCTGCCAAATCTTTAGATAAACATCTTAATTAGAGTAAAAACATTCAGATAATCAGAATGTCCTGTCCATGACTCTGAAATTACTTTCCTTCTCCCCTCTTGCCATATTCTAATCTCCAAGGTAATTCACACTCCAATGTCCTGCTTGGCTTTTGCATTTTTTCTCTACACACCCATTGTAGGCTTTTAAACACAGCTGTATACTAAAAAACTTGGTCTTCATTGTCTAGTTCAACTTAATTGAAGTTGTTCTTGGAAAAAATAATTTTCTTCCAAGATATTTTCTGTGTCCTATGATGCTTTAATTTATTTTTTATCTATTTTATTTATTATTGTGATTTGCTTTCTTGAGCATTGCCTTGAGCGCCTTGGAGGGGTTGGAAGTTGGTGGCTATGTAAATAAACTTATTATTGTTCCAGATGTTTGTTTCATTTGAGGGCCAAATTCTGCTCACAATTAGACTAGGGAAATCCTGCTGTCTTCAGTGTGATTGCCACAGAAAAAGGAAAGCAGGGACTGGCCCTGAGTCTCTTTTTTAGTCATTTTTTGTTTATCTCACAGCTTTACCACTTGTTGCATAAGACAGCCCTTTAATTTGCAGACAGTCTCCTAAATTTTCTTTTAGTGGAAGGAATTATCTATCTCCTCTCGAGACCCTATTCTACCTCTGCACAGATGTCCTGTTAATCCTTCCCATTATAGACATTTAGCAATACTCAAGTTCCTACGTCAGGCACTCGAACTCTACATACTGTACCAACAGAGAGGAAAAAGACTGCTCCAAATCTAAAGAGCAGGTAGCAAAGATATACAGAGAATGCTAGAGGGGATGAAGTAATGCTAAAAGGCTTACTGTAGCCCATTTTGGAAAATTCTTTACAAGTTAAATCTTTACCAGTTATTCACTTCTTTCACACAGTATCTGTATTAAATTATTTCTATTCATTTGCTTATTCTGTGGTTTCTGTTTTCATTTAAATTATTTTAAAAGCAGTTCTTTAAAGTACTTTTTCCCCTAAATAAGAGCCCTAAACTTTGAGTTCCCAGCTCAGGTGTTGGACCAATGCCATCCATGCAGTTCTTCTCACAGTGGGGTGGCAAGTCCTGAGAACACTCACCAAGCAGATAAATGTACAACTCACTACAAAGTTTTAAAATCTACAGAACCCACAGAAGGAGTTATACCCATTTTGATCTCTTTAGTGCAGCAACCTTGACTTTATACCTCTATAATAACTGGAAAGATGTTATTTCTATCTAAATAATAGTACCAGATATTCCCATCCAAAAATACATGCTCTAAAGTGGAAAGTGCCTGTCATACAAGACTCCTGCCAAGAGGCAAATACTCAAAAAAGATGGGAAACAAAATTCCTGATTTCTTGCATACAGTATAAAATTATTTTATTAAATGAAAAACAACAGCAATAATTGCCACCATTCATATTATAGTTTATGAAAAGGTAGTCTGATGTCATCAATAGTTACATAAAAATTATAAAAATAATGCTAGTACCAGCTTTAAAACAAGTTTATCAAACTATTTTGATCCTTTTCTGAAGGATTCCACTGTATCTACAAACAGCTTTTCCTCTGTTTTTGTCCAAGTTTTGTATTAAGTGGGAGAGGAGCAGTCCTTCCAACAGACTTTTGGTAAAAACAGAATTGGTTTGCCACAGACTTTGTGGATTCTGAATGTTTTCCAGTGTCCAAAAAGTGATTATAAAAAATTATGAAGAAAATTCTCACAGCAGTGGTTAAAAACAATGACACCATAACTATCTCAATCAGTCCCTATGACCAAGATTTTTGGAAGCTGGGAAGTTATACTAAATGAGTATGTTTTTATAAGTTGGTCTTATGGTCTTCCATCAGTAAGGCTCAGAGGTGAGACATGGGGCCAGGCAGAACCTTGGTTTGATTCAACAGGTCATTCTGACAAGCACTGCATCTTGAAAAAAAATTAGATAAAAACTAGGTAAATGTGGTTTAAAATCCAATCTTGCAATATGCAAAACTTTTTGATCAAGTACTTAGCTGGAGTACCTTATGCTCCTTCCCAATCTCCCCTTGTCCCAAACCTCAATTTCACTTTAACTCATAGTTTAATATGCAATACAAAAAAATTCTTACATCTCAAAGAGATTGTCCTACTTTTGAATGACTGATGTGTTTTGCCTACTTAGTTTATAAACCAAACTTCTGAAGCATTTAAAATGAAGTGTTTAAAACTCAGGCAACTGTATTTAAGACAACAGCTAGAGCTGTCAGGGAACCAGTAACAGTGCATATTAACATGTCACTCAGTAAAATGTTCTTTGCAAATGAAATGAATAAATAAATAAAAGGAAAATCCTAGGAACAAGCTGTCTAGCAGAAAGCATTGGCACCTGGAGTAAATGACTGCTTTGGGGTCACATATAAAAAGAAGATTTGCAAAACAAATGACCCAAACTACGCCCTGAGCAGATCCCTGCCAAGTCACACCATGTAGCTGAGGAGAGCAGAGATTGCCACAGTTGTCATACGTGATTGAAACAACAGTGTATCTTCAACTGTATACCACTTATCTATGATCACTGACAGTCCTGTAGTACCAGTGTCAAACACTGGTATTCAAAAATAAATTTCCAGGTAACGTGAAGGTAGGGGCCAGGTAATCTCTTAGGCATGAGGAACAACAGCCGCAGAGGGAGCAAATTCAAAGGAAAACAAGGGTAGAAAGGTGGCTCTGTGATACACCTTCTTCGCTGTGCCTCACACAGAAAACCTGTACTGCTCTTGAAGAGGTGCAAGGAGGGAGGACAATCAGCAGCTTATACTTATGAAAATACTGGGTTTTGTAGCTACACCCACCAGAACTTCAATTTCCTGCCCTCTTTAGCAGAAAAATGAGACAAACAGCAGAGATATGGCAAATGCAGGCTCACAGAAGGAACAATTAGGAGAAACCTATGGCAGGAATGTGTGTTTATTTAGTATGTCTCTTCAGGTCACTTTACCTGTGATCATTAGCACCTTTAAAAACCTTTTCTAAATAACCAAGAGATACGAAAAAAATTAAGCAGGCCTTAGAAAGCAACCTAGCAGCTCCAGCATGACCTACCTCTTGCAAAGCTATTATCCCTTAAACAGCCCATCATTCTACAAAAGCTTACAGAAGGAAAGTGCACATGTTTCCCATTTGAGCTTAATTACATAAAATTAAAGCCATTCCACGACCATCAGAACTAATGTTTGGTTTCCAGTGGCTTTGTGTCTTGTGGCTGGCTGAATGTTTTACTGAACTATAACAAGGTTGTCTAGTAGAGAGCAATTTTGACTAACAAGTGGGTTTGTCTGGTGTTTGATAAAGTTAAACTCCAGTTCACACTTTCCCCATGTGCAGGTCATTCAAAGTTGTCTCTCCATCTCTTCCTGGCTCATCTCATTACTAGTCTAAACATAACTATTGCTATGAATGATTCTGCCTTTTTAATTCAGCAAATGTAAATGGCAGGATTGCTAACAATTGCTGATTACCCCACACATAAAAATTAATGGTTGCAAGCCACATTCTTTTCAGGTCCAGCCATTCACTGAAAATTAGTTTATCTGCCTGACTCATTACAATAGAAATGGCATCCACATCCAAGACAGACACCTGAAGTGTGACTAGCAAACATTGCAAATACTAAAAGTCCTCTCATTTTTGTGTGTATATTGCACATTGAAAAGCAAAATGACACCAAATGACTTTGCATGGGAAAGAGACCTGGCATAATACCATTTAGAAAATCTGCCAAAATATTGCTTTGTTTAAATTAGCCTAATGCTTTTCAGATTCTGCTATCTTTGACTGATGTCCCTGCCAAGAAGATTATGAAGTGGTGAGTTGTTTAAGAACACTGTATCTTGATTTGCTTTTGTAGGTTTACCTTTCGAAATGTGGTAAAACTTTCTAATATTAGAACAAGCATATAACTAGAACAAGCATATGGCTACAAAAAAGAGAATTCACAATTGTTCCTTGGGTCAATCACCATAAAAGTTTGGACAGCCTTGGGATAGGTTCTAATGAAAAAGATAAGTCAGTCCAGGTTTATTCTTTTCCTCTCTTGGGTAAGTATTTGGTCAAAAGTAAATCCCATACTTTCTACTTGTAAACATTGTAACACAGTTTCCCTAGGTTAATGCAAAAAATTCTGCTCTAATAAACTTGAAAATTGTTCAAGTCAGAAAGGCTTCCATGAATATAAATGTGCATTTCTAAAATCATGTCTAATTCCTTTTCTCTGGAGTTTAAAGACCAACCTGTGGTACTAATTTCTAGAGTTCAAACAAATAACAGATTTTTTTCTGTTAATTCATTCTAACTAAGGAGGAAATATTAATCTGTATTATCAAATTGTCTGTAATTCATACTGCAATTATGTTAGTGCTAATGCATTTACCTCGGCTAAAAACTCACACTTTTTGTGTGTTTACCAAAACTGAAAATTCTATCCTATTTTTAACTGGAAAACTTAATTTGTAAGTAAGTTTCATGCATCAACCAGTCAAGGAGTAATACAATTACACATGGCTTGTGTAACTAGTGAAAGACAGTGAATGGGAATTTTTGGATTGAAATACCATGTATAATCTGCTTCTAGTAATAAAGAGTTACTTTGCAAAGGGATTTATGCAGAAAATGAGAAACAAATATGGTCACATGAATATGTTTTGAGTTACACTGTGATTGTTGTGCTTTCCCAATTGAAATTGGGATTTTTTTTCTTCTGTGCTCAGTTACATGCAAAGATTTAATTAAATTACGTCAGATACATTTTTAATGTGAGTATCTAATATTTGTGTTATTTATCCAGAAAGGAAATTTAAGGAACTTTTTTGATAAATCTTACTGAGATCTGTTACCCTTTGCAATCAGAAGAAATAGTACCCGTGACACCTAATAGTATTTGAAAAGCATCTGTATTCAAAAGAGAGATGTGGTTAGTCTGCCAACCACATAAAATTGCCATGAGTTTTCACAGTAAAAAGATTTAATCACCACTTCCATGGGGACAATAATGAAATCTAAGTATTTTTAAATAACAAATATTGGGTGATCCTAGTATCCGCTGATGAGAAACCTGCAAGTAGAATGAGGGCTGAATACAAGCAGCTGACTGGAAATGGATTTTCTCAGAAATAATTTCACAATATAATTAATTATAATTCTGTTAACTATATTGCAGTTAATATAATCAACTACATTAAATATATTTATGTATAATAATTCTTTAAGAACATTGCAGATTTCAGAGTCCACCTGCATGGATAAATGTTCCACCAACATGAAATCTCACTTACTAGATTTTGCTGGTTAAATCAGGTTTTTTAACGTTTAACAATTTCATGGCACAAATTTATTAAGGAGCGTCTCTGCTAAGGGGGTGAAAAGACACTTGAATCCCAGGCTGAAGAACTGGGTCTATAATGTGCAGTGCTCAGTAAAACAGTTACTGTGGGGCTGCCATGGAAGATGAGGAGTTGCAGAGTGAGCACAGTTCAGCACAAAACAGTGCAGATAACTCCAGTCTAGGCAGCAGCATACCACTCTGAGAACCATCAGAATCAGAGAAGCTACACTAGAAAAGAAAGCCTGCTATAAAACATAACCAATAGACTGTAAAGCAGCCTTGGTAGGTACTAAACCTCTCCAAAAAGGCAGGAACCAAAAGAAGACAATGTTTTAGAATGGCGGGCAGGAATAGACAGCCAAAATGGGTTAATAAAGACTGTTACGTAGGAGAAACCTCCTTTCATATGAGAGCAAAGGTAGGCTTTTCAAAGGTGTGAATTTCTCTAGCATGCACTGGTATTGAATAGGATATGCCATTCAGATTTTGAATATATGTCTTCCAAACTTTTGGAACTTAATTCAGCCAGATTTTTCTGAAATCTTCCTAATTATGAGACAAGCATTTCATAGTGAAACTGAGATATTTAAAAACATTGATCTCTTCCAAAACGTATGCCTCCAACAGTGTGCTTGGCCCATAAGAAAGAAATGCGATACCCACTAGCAAACATGCATATGTTTTATTTAATCTAACAACATACAGAGAAGCTGATATTTTCCAAGCTATCTTGAGAATTTAAGTTTTCACTACAGTTACCATTAGGCCCTATCTAAAAAGTGAGAAAGGGATTATTATTATTTTGGCTTGTCTGATTTTAAATGGGTATGGTTAAAATATGACTTGAACAGAAATTTGGCTTTTTTCTTATTTCTGACATCATAAGCCTCTCATTCAGCAAATTCCATAAGCATGTACTTACTCTGAAGTATATCGGTAGTCCCACTACTCATGGGCTTAAAATTAAAGACGTGTTTAAATTCTGTTTTGCCTGAGACCCTGAATTAAGCTAATTCCAGTTAGGTGATTTAAGTTACACTGAGCAAATAAGAACAGAGACAGACTCTTGTTTAAGCTTCCTGAGCCCCATTGAACTGAGACTCTGATGTGTCTTGGTATTAGATTCAAAGCTGGCATAGAAATTCTAACTTAATTTTGCTCCTAGCTTCTAGTTCAAAGGCATCATTCTTTTGTCTCTTTTTAAAATACTTCAAAAACATGCAGACTTTTTTTAATCAAATTAAAATATGGCAGTGCCATGTAAAAGGCGCTTTCTGAGAATTACTCCTGTCATCAAACGCTAACATTACAACACTAGTATTGCACTCAACGTTATACAGAGAAATGTGAGTCCTGAAGGGCCAAATTCTATTTGTAATCACATTTAACATGGACCCTGAAGGAAAGGTAATGTTCTGGGATCCCACGAAACAGCTGGGTAAAAGAACATTTGGGTTTTATTTTGTCACAGTTTGATATTTTGTACAACTGGAAATTTGTTTCCTGCTGCTGAATTCAGACTGTTTGGGCTTTTTCTAACATTGATATTCAAAGTAACTTATAACTGAAGTTTCTCTCTAAAGAAATATAATATAGGAAGCTATAATTGTATTTAGACAACTAGGTTTTGATACACATGAACAACTGTTGCAGCCTAACTACACACACAAATCCGTAGTTTCAAGATGAAAAAATAGCAAACAGTACATGTAAATGAACAAAGCATTGTGCAGAGACCACCCACCCAAATTTCTCAAAACATGGCCTCAGAAGACAAATGAAGGAAAAAGCTTTCAATCTGTCTTTCCAAAGTTAAGGGTTCTGTTTCCCCAGCTGAAGACACAGCAGCCAAAAAAAGCAATTCACAGTGTCTTGTTTTAGCTGTTTGTCAGGGAATTCCATGTTTTCCTTACAACAGTTGATAATATTAACAATATTCCAAGCACCCTGTTTCAACTCTGGAAAAAAGAAGTAAAGAAAAATCATTTGGTCTGAAGGATTAATCCAAGATGTTGACTGGTTTAAAGAATACCTCAGAGGTCCTGCAAAACTTTGATGTTTTTCCTCAAGTATCTGTCAGTCTACTCAATTCCAACCATTCAATGATCAGAACTTAAATATTTTCATCTCAAACCAGGATGAAAGGTGAAATACCAACTTTCTAGCAAGCAAAACTTTTCAAAAAGTTTGATTCATAAATTTCTTTATGATTTTCTTGGTATTTGAGGGATCTAACAGTTTCATGATTAAGTTTTCAAAGTGACCTGACATATTTAGTCAGTTCAACACTGAACAAATGTCTGTTTTATGATAAATCTCATAAAAAACAATCCAGGATCAAGATTCCATCATGTTAGGCATTGAACCAATAAGTGAAGGTAATAACATCTTCCCAACAGGACTTACAGTCAGTATTAAACAGCTAAGTAAAATACACACATAAAAGGAAACTGGGGGGGCTAGAGAGAAAGTTAGCAGAATGAAATAATAAAAATTTAACAAAAGTTAACGAGTCTTGGCTTGTCACTTTAGAGCCGTCTCTTACATTGCAGCATTTACAGTGCAAATCTTGTAGTTAATGAGCCTTCACTGGCAGAAAGTAATTTTTTTTTAAAGCAAAAGCAAATATCAACAATACCCCAACATTTTTAAACTGCAGCATCAGCTTATTTTATGGTACATCAGATGTTCAGGCTTGAAGGCCAGAAAAAGCTGAGTTCTTTTCAAAGACAACGCAAACCTCTCATACACTTACTTTTCAAGAAAAAATCTATGTGAGTAACTCTCAAAATAACATACAAATCACAGTTATCTCAAGAATACGGTAAGAACAAAAAAAAAACCCCATAAAAATGTCATGAAAATGAGCCAAACCACGTTCATTGATCTCTTTGGTAGTAATAGAGTGTTTCTCCCCTCCACATCTATCCCCACCTTTAAGCTGCTCATCCCATTCATACAAGCAGCATCTGGTCCATCAGCATTATTTAATATTTTCTGCTCCTCCATGCTTTTCCTCTGGCTGCTGAAGGTACTACTTCATTGTTCATTAAACACCAGCAATGCGAGCTGCATGATCAGCTACAACCAATACAGATGCTATAATAACAACAGGCTGCTGATTTTTGTAATATATGTCTATATAATATTTTATTTTTAACATTATTTTGCACTATAGATATTAGAAAAAAGCTAAGAGAACCAAGTAGACTTTTTTCCTTCTGCTTGGCAGAAGCTTTTATTAAAAAAAAAAGTAGAAGCACATGACTGAATAAGAACATATTCCTAATCACATCGACTCCAACTGTAACCACTCCACAAGTAGTTTGGCCAGTCCTGGACACTGTATTCATAAGGGACACTGTACTCATATACATTTTCTTGGGGCATCAATGAATCATTTGAAACTGTAAGCAGCATCTGCCAGGCTCATTGGGCTGACCTTCCAAGGCCTCATTATACATAAGAATTATCCAAAGTGTGCTTCCAAATTTTTAAAGCCACCACATCAAATGTTCAATCTCAAAAATATAAGTTTAGTTGTTGGCTTTTTCCCAAACGAATCATGTGAGCATCAAAAGAACAAGTATGACCAGATGTTCTCTGTCTTTCTTCCTCTTCTTCCCTCCTCTCCCTCTTCACTTCCTTCTCACTCTATCTTTTCTTTTTCTAACTGTGCTGTTAAAAAGAAGAACAGAGGAATTAATTCATACCTTTCCCAGACAAAGAAGAGAAAAATTATATAAGAGAAAGTAAAACTGGCTGTTAAAGGAATGAGTAATCAGTCCAAGTTAATTCTAGAATCTGACTAAAAGATAAAAGATAAACAGTATAAGTCATAAAAAGCAATTATTAAAATGCATGCCAATGTTAGTTATCAAAGGTATCAAATAATATTTTAATGGAGCACATGATTTTCTACCACAGTTCTCTACATTTCAGTAACAGACTGCAGAAACCAGGCTAAAAAGCTCCATATGTTGCAGAAACAGTACAACTATGTAAACAGATTACATCAGCGCTTTCTTACCCAAAATAAAAGGAAAAAAAAATATGCACACATAGACACATATATAACAATTGAATACCCTTGGTTATACACTGTGACTGTATTACATATCCTTTTCTCCTGTCTTATCAGCTTGGGTTGGAAGTCAGTCATAGCAAGGACTGTCTCACAGTCAGCTACAACACCATGTTTGACACAGTGGAGCCCCAATCTTATTTATTCAGACTAGATCTAGTAAAACTATCCAAGACGAGAGAAACCTGGGATGCTGTACACAGCAGTCCCAATATGGCAGTTCAGCTTTGTCTGTCTATGATGTGAGGTCTACACCAAGAGAAAAGGAGCACATACTACATCAATGTGACAGTATATTAGAATAATACCTAATCACATAAGCCTATGGAAGAAAAACTTTCTGAACAACCTCTGTCTGCACTAAATAACCAAATCACAGAAAGGCAGTTGCAAAGGCAGGATTGATAGGAAAAAAAAAAGTGAAAAATTACAGTGACAAAGCTTTAAAAGCTGCCATGGATCTGGAGACTTCTCCGATTAATGCCAGGAAGTCTGAATATGTTCCCATCCAGAGTTTGCTCAGAGCTGCAAATCTTTTAAGCACAACTCCCTGAGGAATAAGACTTGTAAGATAACTGATAGAATAACAGTGAGAAAAAGAACAATATATTCTCAAGTACTGGGAATGGAATTGCCATTAACATTTGCCATCATTTTATAATGTCAAATTTATACTTTGTTCCCTAATCTTACTAAGAATTTGATGAACAAGCTTGAGAATTCAGTGAAGAATGGTTTTATTTGATCTGTTGACTGTTGTGTAAGACTAAGATAAACAACAAACTATTAAATTTCTGCTATTCCTCTTTTAACTTTTGCATGTCTGCCCTCTATGGTGCCTGTATACTTTGCACTACAAAACAATAAATTCAAGAAAGGTTACTGAAAAAAACAACAAAAATTAGAGCTGAGTTGATGCTTAGTTCCACTAATGGAATTTCAAGGCTTGCAGTGAAGCCACAGGTTATCACAAGCTGAAAGATTCGAGACGTAGAGGAAACATTTACAGCTGAAATCAATGAAGTGTGCTCTCCCATATCATGTGGAGTGAAGGGCCTTGCTGTGAAACCCCCAGCTCAGGCTAGGCTGAAGAAGCCGATCTGACCACAGGAACTCTGTCTCCATCAGAAAGCCAATGGTCCTGCTCTCAACCACCTGGGATTTGGAGAGGAAAATGAGGGGGAGGAGGGGACTTTCCTATTCAGTTCTTGCTTTCTTGTTCTTTCCTCGCCTCTCCTTGTCTCATACATATTGCATCTTTTGTAACAGTGATGTAAAACTGACAATAAGCAGCTGAAAGCAAGCACCCCAATCAATGCTGGCATAACTCTTCCACATCTCTGGCTGGCTGATCAGAACATAGGCTGTGCTTGAGGTCCTCCACTTATGAATGTCTGAGTCAGCACCTCAGGCAAAAGTTGCATTTTTTGGCTTGTTTCTGTTTCCTGACCCCTTCTTTGAACATTTGTCTTCGTTTGTCCTCCAGAAAACAGGATCAGAGTGTGTAGCAACAGAAAATCTAGGAACTCCAAACCAGCTCAACTATCTTCTCTTTTTATCCCAGAAGAACTATTACTATTTTTAATATAATCTAAAAGACAGCCAAAGGGAATTTCCCTATAAAAACTCCCTGCAGCTAAAAGGGAGAGGGATAATGTTTAACTGCAAGTTTTACTCAATATTTCAAGCAATTTAACCATTTTCCCTTTTTCTGGGTCCGTAACCGAAGGATAGATTTGGAATGCCGGTTATTACAATGAGAGTTCGCCAGCAATAACTTGAAACAAAACTCCAGACCATGCTTCACTGTTTATGTTGTAACTGTGAACATGGGTTATATTAACATCTTATCTTTTGTTGGGCCCCAGACACCCTACGTTCAACACAGCACCTCATATCGCTAAGTAAAAGTAGAACTAGTTTGTGCTTTCTATAGTTTAATATCGCAATATATGAACACATTCCCAACTGCTTCTAGCTTTGCTAAGTTTTAACTATTTGCATATTTAAAGCATTCCCTGCTGCGTATACGTCAGACTCTTGCTGGGGAAAGTGTCAGCTAAGGCACTTCAGTCACTTCCAAGAACAAGTTTTCCAAGAATTTTGATTAAAAAGTGCTGAGACGAGGAGTGAGGCAAGATGTGATACCGGGACTGACTGGGCAAGAACCCATGGGGCACAGATCCTGTGCAAAGAAGAGTAAGCAATTACATAATTTATCATAATGCACACTCATGAAGAGATTGAATTAAGGTGGCACAGGGAACTGTAGTTCTTGGACTTCATAATTTATAAGTGCTTGACTTGCAATGTTAATATTGTTATTTTAATGTGGTGTTTTGGTGTACATTATTTTCTAAGACATCGCTGTTACAGAAAGAAACAAAACACTTCTATTCATTGTGCAAATGAACCATAGAGGAGGTTGGGAATCTTTATGTAGAGTTCATTTTTTTCTGAAAATGCCATGACCCCATACTGGTTCACTGTATTGAGAACGTATGCCTGGTTAACAAGTTACTGAGGAGTGTAGTGGCACTTGCAAGCAACCACAGCAAGTCAATATTTCTTATCTACTCTTTCCAGAATAAGGGATCACTCATAGATACATCTTTAAATAAAAAAAAGAAGTCAAGGCTTTAGTTTTTGCATGTCTAGCAAAAATCTTGTGAAAACCATTTGTAAATGATGTCCTTAAGTAAACTTTTGTCAGATCTAGGCAATTTGGCATGTGTTTTGTTTATAAAATAGAACCTTGAAAAGCTTCCCCTGTTTTTGTAATTACATGGTGAAATAAAAAGAGGATTTCTTTTTCCAGAGTGTTGCCTCTCTCATTTGTTTCATAATCTACTACACTATAGAGAACAAAAAGGGCACAATATTTTGTGTCTAAAACCAAATGAGAGTGCAGGCCCCATGAGACTTTGAGCTTCTTCAATTTCCAGTCATAGCAGGGGGCTTAGCACCTCAAAAGAATCAAGCATAAGAAGAAGGTCATGGCATTTTCAGGAAAAAATTGAATGCAACGTCTTTATTCCCATTCTCCTAAATGGTTCATTCTCACTGTGAACAGAATCTTTTGTTTCTTTCTGTACCAATATGCTTTGTTATTAAAGACAGAGAGATACAGGCTATTCTCTAATAAAGAAAATTAAATCTCTAAGGAAATGGTATTCAAAATGTAAATTGTCAGTATAAGGCAGAGGGAAAAAAACTAGGGCAGTTTTTATGACAGTAACAATAATGCAAATGCATTTTCCATTCAACCACATCAAATCCACTGACTTCTATGGGTGATAATTTTCACGGCTCTGAGATTTTTTTAAAAAAACTCATTCTCACTGAGTGGGTATGTTTAATACTGTCACCCGTAGGAGTTTCTTATTAAATAACTGTCCAGTAACAGGATAGCTTAACTGTTAGGTTTTTGGGAAAGAATAGAATTAAAACCAGCAAGTCCACCACTGATAAATACCTGACTACTTTGACCAGATGATTTTTACTGTACCAAACATTTTGAGGGGGATGAAGAACAAAGAATTTATTTCTGTATATACACCTTGGACTAGGTATCTGAAATAAATATTTGCAAAAATACAGGCCCAGTGTAGCTATGTTAAGCTTCTTTGTCAGGAAAGAAATTATGAAGAAGGTCTGATGTAAGTATTTTCCCTTTTCCTTAACTTTGTGTGTGTGTTTATTGTCAGAATGCAGAAGCCCCTGTCCTGTTGAGCCAACAGCAGCAGCTGCAAGTAAGTATTCCTTGAGATGTGCCTCAGTGAGGTGAACAGGAGCCTGATGTACCAGGCATGTTATAGCACAGACCCTATTTGTCTCAACTATGTAAGTATTTATTACTCTTTGTGCTGCTCTTTCCTCTTCTCCCTTCTTTCAGCTAGGATTGAAGAAATCAGAGAAATGCACCCTTGCCAGTCATCAAAGAAATGGGTCCACCAAACAAGCCACATGGATGGCTCTACCTCACAAGCCAAGAAAAAAAGCATAAGACTCTCAAGAGGGCCAAGTTCAGGACCTCCTCCAGACTTCCCATGAAAGCTATGAGTTAAAGCAGTAATGGCCAAATGAACATAGGGTGATGAAAGACCAGTGAGCCAAATGCAATAAACAGCTGCCAGTAACATAAGAAATTGTGAAATGAGTAAAAAGAAAACCAGAAAGAAGTAAAGCTTCTGTGGTTTCCAGTGGTCATAGTTCAGAGTGCTACTGAGCAAAGGAAGTGCTTGTTGTTTTCTTACCTTCTTAAAGACCCTGAGGCCTCACAATCATATAAGCTCTTTCCACAAAAGCTACCTGAACTGATATAGTTTGCCGCTAAAGTGGCTAAAGTAGAAACATCATAAAGTCCATTCTTTTCCCAAAGCACTCTGGTTTTCAGACCACTAGGATCCTTGCTAGACAGCTAGGAACACTGTACTACCAGCTGCTCATGGAAGTCATATTACTGCCACAATTAATACAATATATTATTTCACAGTATACATTCACAGGAAATCTAAATGCCACCATGCCTGTAACTCTCTAGTTACACTGCTTGCTTTTTGTTATTCCATAATTACAGCGGCACAACTCTTCTCTTAAAACTACTTTGACAACAGAGTCTAGGAAATGACAATGGTATTGCATACAGACCTTTTATAGCCTTTAGTGTGCAAACCATCTCAAAAGCAAATGCTCTTATTTTCCTGCATCCATTGCAGGCTAAAAGATGAATTATATAGCTCACTCTCAAGTATCTACAGTCATTTGAGATGTCCAGTCTATCCCACCTGCCCTCCAGCTTCAGCTAGAAAAGGGTACGTCTCTCCTATGGGTCCCATATCATATCGGCCAGTGGCATTTGGATGTCTGAGATACCACAGGGAATCTCAAATGTTACATGAGTAACTGAATCAATCCTTAATTGACTCTTAAAAACACAAACATTGAAATGTTTGCTATTAATGAGGTTCTTTTTTCTTTCAGCCATTTTTTTTCCTTCATTTTGGCCTCACTCCTGTATTCCACTCTCCCATTAGTCCTGTCTCTTCTTCAAATGGCTTTTTCCTTATCTCTAGGTCCCCTCTTCCAGCAACTGGCTACCAGTTGAAATTAACGTGAACTACTGACCAAAAATCATGCAAACAACGTGTATGGCTCTCTTTAGGTACCCCTGAAATGTTGAACTAGGCCATGAAGGCCTGTAGGAGAGTTACATGCTCATGCTTCCTCACAGAGTGCAGTGCATGCAAAGACATGAACCCAAAGGCTGTGCCCACTCTGTCTGGTGGAGTATGGGCTCAAGAGCAGGCTAAAGTATAGGTCATATTGGTGCCCATAAGCACTGGGCGCGGCTTACACATACTGACCCAAGGCCAGCCAGGCCTCTGTTGTCCTGATTATCTGTCCTTTCTGCATTTGATAATGCTCTGGAAAGGGCCAACAACTCAAATTTCTTGCCTAACACCACTAGAATAATTTTTTGTTCAAAAGACAGCTTTTGTTTTTGTAATTTTTTTCTTTCAAAAGTAAAAATCTCTTTATTCTTTAATTTTAAAGAGTTTAAAGTGTTCTTACTACACCTATAAAGAATTTCATAATGATATATATCTTTTAAGGAATGATTGACTGACTTCCAGATATACAGTGCATCGATTTGGCTAGTTACCTACCATTATTTCATACTGTTAACATCAGTAAGTCATCCAGCAGACTGACAGAAAGTAGTACTCTCAAATATGCAGCAAAAGTAAATGGGAACAGTATCTTCAGTTGATGAAGGAAAGGAAGTTCTTTCAAAAGATGTTTTCAATGCAACATCTTAGAGCTTTCTGAATTAGCATGTATTTAGATTTGATTACTGGGGACTGTATTTAAGAGGTGGTTTCAAGGCACTTGGCTACAAAGCTATTCCAGATGTTGTCAGTTACACAGACAGTGTATTTATTAAGCCTTTTCCTATTTTCCATTTCAGTGTGTGCTAAACTGCTGTTTTGTTTTCTCCTCTTATTTTGATGTCAAAAGGGCCCAATGGCAACAAACAGAGACAATGGAAATAAAAACGAATTACAAAAACAACCACACATTCAAAAGGGTCTTTAAATTTATTACAGCAATTTCATCCATTCAGTCAACAAGTCATAAAACCTACTGGACCAGATCTTTAAAAGATGTACATAGGTATAACGCCCTTGCAGCTACACCAACTTATTACAGCTGATAGTCAATCCTCTGTGTTTGCAAAGGATGTTCACTTACATAAATGTCCATCCTCACAGTCCAGGATATATGTAGATCTCTCAATGAAGTTGTTGGGTTCCACATGCAGAAAACATGCAGGCTGTGAATGAGCAGTTGTGGAGGCAGTGTAAATTAGGGTAGCCCCTCTCAAGTCACTAAAATTATGCAGAAGATTGGACCCCATGTATCTCGTTTAAATATGTCATGCATCCTCTGCAGGCACAAGTGATTGTTCCTTCAAAATGATGACTGAATACTCAATGGCTGTATTTTGAAATGTGCCCCAATAAAGGCTGAACTAATAAAGATATATTAATTCTAATCACAGCTAGATGCAGAGAGAGGGAGTTATGATATATCCCTCCTGTAAAAACAAATAGCCCAAAATTTCCATGACTCAGGGAATCGTTAGTCTTTTTAAGCAGCTAACAGTATCCAGTCAATACTTTTCTCTTTCAAAAAAAGATTATAAGCCATATTTTTTTTTAAAGACTAAAACTTGCAATTTAAAGATTTCATAAATGTTTGTGGCACAGACTGCTAAAAGCCAAGAAGCATTACATTAATACTGCATCGTCAAACACAGGGAATGTGTGGGACTGTGACCTTTACTCTGAGACACAGACCCTCCTGTGACTAAACTAAGTCTGCTGCTCCTCATGTGCAAAGTTTAGGCAATACATACACCACATTGCATCATTTGCACATTTTGCGTCATTTCTTCTCTGGTAGATGAGGGTTCAAACAGTAGAATCCAATTATGGACTTTTCATGTATGGGAGAGTTGACTTTCTGGGTTTTATCCTTTCTGAAAAGATTGGGTAAAGTAACTGTAAAATTTACTCTGGTTTTAGTTTCAGAATGATTCAGTTTGAACTCTTTGAACACAAAGTTTTGGCTCAAACCAATACTTAATTTTCATATATTCTGCCCAGCTTTAATCACGTACTTTACCAATGGAAACAAATTACACGGGTATTTTAGGCACTTGACTCCCATTGAAAATTTTTGTTGCTCTGCACCTCTAAATAACCATTTTTCTACTTACTTCTAAAGATAGGAAAGTAGGTCAATAGTCTATAAAAAGTTTGGTGCTGGAATGCTGTTCTTGAACTTGTTCATTGTTCTAGAAAAATCGAGCTTTTCCAGAACTTAAAAATAGCATAGTCAATTAAATGCCCACTGACTGTAACATAATTTTACCTCTTCTGTACAAGAGGTTTGTAGAGTAGTCTATTTACAGTTGACACATGAAGCAACAGGCCTCATATTCATTTTTTCCCATATTCCCAGAGGAAATATCAGGTTTAGGTTTTTGTCATGAATGGCAGAGGCTCACAAGTGAATCGAGAGAAAAGACCAGCAAAGAGAAGGTACTAACCACAAATATGGTCTTGCCTAAAGGGGTTAACGAGCCATAGCAGCTGGGGAGAGTGAGAAATAAATCCAAATGTAAACTAAAAGAATGTGATCAGACAATAGCCACAAGTAAATGTACCGTGTAAAGAAGCCTAGAGCGAAATAACATAGAGTTGGAATAAACTGCAGGAGTAAGATATAGTTTCAGAGCAAAAGCAATTCTTTTTTGGAGGTCATTTTGAGGTTCCTCTATGTGGTTTCATTCTCCTCCTTATTATTCTGCACTTCTCTGGGGCATGAACCTTCTAAGTGTTATGTCAACTTAGCTCTGGGAGTTAGTGGTGTCCAATACTTGGTTTCAAAACACTCTCCACCTGACAGAGTCACATCTGTAGTAGGCAAATATGTTTAGCGCCTTCGACTCTGCTCTCTTGAACCATCAAACTATGTTCTTGCATATTTGTATCACTTTGCGGAATTTGAATTTGTGATGATTATTCGGTTCTCCTGCCAGAACTCCCAGCAGCTCTTAGTTTCCTGCAACAAAGAATCCTTGCAGCACTGCCAATACAAAGCCTTCGCTAATGTGTACCTAAATATTTTTCAAAGCCCACATAAATTCTATGAAGAGCAGAACTCATTGCATCCCTGCTGCCTTTGATGCTTCCCACCCATGTTTTTGTGACATTGGAATCATAGAAAAATAGGTCTGAAAGAGAACTCAAGAAGTCATCCAGTCTATACCATCGATCTCCTCTCTTTCTTCCATGTACAACTCAGGAAATTATAGCAAAATCATCTGCCCAGTACACACATGAGAAGAATCTGTTCTACAAAGACCACGAGCCCTGCAATGGGTAGCAGAGAATCTGCCCATAGTCTTTAGGATTTGAGACAGCCTCAGGGAAGAGTTAGATATTCGCATTTGGTCCCTGGCAAGAACCTACTAGCAAAGGGCCCCAATGCCACAGTGAAAAAATGAGTTTGCCCATGAAGATCCAGCCTTTATAGAAGTGAGATGGATGCTTTGCCCAGGAATACTGGGAACTCATATAGCTGAAGGGAAAGGTAGCCTTAACAACAGCAAATGTGTAGTTCTTAAAAATATTCTATAGAGAAAATTATTTACAGGAATCTAGAAAAGGAGACTCAGGACATTTTCCTATTCCACCAATTCCCTCCCTTGTGTTTCTCCCCAAGAGGGAGTGATTTGGCTTGATATTCTGCAGCCAAAGGTTTTGACTGCCATCTAAATTGCTTACTGCTCTTAGCCGTAAAAATAGTCTTTAAAAGCCCTCTTAAATACATACTTCTTCCTCTTAAAACAGAATCCATGTAAAGTCTTGTAACTGTCTCATTACTACTTCCCAGGTCTTCACAGTCAAATTCTTTAATTGTATTCGGCTTTCATGAAAATGAAGTATTTTAAAGCACACTTTTAATCAT
Source organism: Mycteria americana (assembly GCF_035582795.1). Taxonomy (NCBI): domain Eukaryota; kingdom Metazoa; phylum Chordata; class Aves; order Ciconiiformes; family Ciconiidae; genus Mycteria; species Mycteria americana. The sequence continues at coordinate 140,492,060 of NC_134366.1, read as the reverse complement.
TCAAGCCATGATGTTGCTAAACTTTTCCTTCATCACCCTTCCATCAGTCTTGCTGCACTGTTACTCTCAGTTCCTTCTGTATTTGGCCTGCATTTGCACTAAAATCAAATGCTCAGGGTTATCCCCACAGCTGTGACATCTCACCCAGGCAATAACAATTCAGGCACAAAAACCTTACTACTAATACAAAATTACAAGATAGCCGCTACATTCTGAAATTAACTCTTTTTTTTTTTTTTTTTAGAAAATAATGGCACTTTGAGTTTGGTTTTTTGCCTTCTCCTGTATAATTCCTCTGTGAACACGGCATCATGGCCAATCAAAGTAGATTTCAAAGTTAATGATGGTACATCTTCCTTTGCAACCTATGTTTTCAATATTGGTAACACTTCTACCAACTCTTGCATTTCAAAAACTGCAAAAATGGCAAGCAAGTCTCAAGGCCAATATACTCTCTTTCATTCTCCTAATACATCAGAACGTTTGAAAAGGGAATCCCTTCACTTGCCTAAGGAATATTGAGCTGTGTTTATTGCCAGTATGAATTGGAAAATAATCTCCATTGTTAACTAATTTAATGAGATAAATGGAACTTTATTACCTAAGTCAAGCTAGGCTTAACAACTTGGCTATAAATAGTGAGCATTACAGTGTAGCTGGCACACTTACACTCCATGACTTCACTATAAATGATTAGAAGGTCATACTAAGTTAAAGCCCAACTCTGGTGTCTCCTTTATAATTATACTGTTGCAAAATTTAACCTCACTTTGAAGCCTATCAAAATGTCTCTGTTTACTCCTCATTCAGGAAGAAACATCCCCACTGTGATGATTTTAGTGTACTGGATGTCATAATTGAGGAGCAGTATATTTGCTGCAAGCAAAGGATAGTTTTTACCCTGCAGAAGGCATAGCAGATCTGTTGAAGATTGGAGGCACAGTGTGTAAGCACCAATTCCTCAGTTCACACAGACAAAAACTTGCTGACACCCCAAAAATCCCTGATCTGGGAGCCCAGCCCATGTTTCTTCTTGAAGATACACACGCAGCTGACAGGTCATCCCCTGAACTGTCAGTCCTGGGGTCTTTATCACCTCTGTCAGTTATGGAGGAGAAGGCATACAGAGGCAAGCCTGTTTTGTCCAATTTAAGAAACCAAAATTCTGTGTCCCTTGTTAGGAAGTATTTAGATAATTAGCATTTTTAAGGAGAGAAAAGGTAACAGCTTGTCAATCAAATATGAGGCTTAATTCAGAATGCACTGTATTCTAAACCTTTTATGGGACTTTTACCACTTCAAAATGTGGCCCCTTAATTACCAAAGTACTTTCTTGGCAAGAATACATAAAAACATTTATATCCTTGCTTCTGAAGGGAGATAGGAACAAAATCCTTTGCAAATATGAAAAAGAAAGCACAAAGAACAATATAGTGTAAGAGGGGAAAAAACAGTCTTTGGAATTTTCAAGTGCTTTATTCATTATTTTATTACAAGTTTGCACCATATCCTCTCCCCTGGTTCAATCCTGGACTTGTATCAGGATTATTTCAAATGCATTAACCAAACACAGGCATAAATATAGACCATAACAGTGACTAAACTCAGGGCTCAGACAAAATTTCATTTGGCTGTTTCACAAGTTAGTCAGACAAAGATATTTCAAAAGACATTAGTACATGTAACCATTGTGGCCATATACAGCAGCAAATATTACAATACAACATGGCTTTCACTTTGATTTTTCCAGTTTTGTGGGTGCATTTACAACTAGTACTCAAATGCTTTTCAAACACGCTCACTAGCCTGTGAAGGAAACAGAGCAAAGCTGCAGACAAATATACAAAATTTCACTTTCTGGATTTTGAGGTTCTGGAGTTTGGTTCCATGTCAGCAACATTTACAAGGTGGTTTGGTTTTATGGTGCCTGAGTGATGATTAGTGAAAAGCATCTGTTGTAATTACAGCTATGATCAGTCTTTAATAACACGAAGGTTTACAAATATTAGAATAAGGAGGTTGTGAGGTGAGACAAAGAAATATATCTCTTCCCCAGCCAGACTGCTGACCCCAAATTACCCTAATAACAATTGCATTGAACCAGGCTGTTCCAGAGGGTTTACATCCTCAGAGTCTCTGACTCTTCTACTTTTCATCTACAATAAATCATAGGGTGGTGTCTTACTAGCTAAAGAGAGACAAATGCAGTTAATAGTTTCCAAACAGATGGAAAATTTACTGGCATTCATGGGTCACAAAATCCAAGCACAGAAAGTAAAATAATGATTACCATTTTGAACAATACTGTCACATCACTGATAAACATTGAGACTCCATACAGACTCATTTGGTTGTATTAATAGAAACACCACCTTTTGTAAAAGCGGACTATATACAACCTTCACTTTGATTTATATGTAGAGAATTAACTTGTTTTTCCTTATTTCAAATCTAGTGTTCAAAAGCTCTACTTCTGGAATTTCAGAATTCACGTAGTTTGTTGTCTACCCAGGCAGACTGTCTTCTACCAATATAAACTCAAGCATAGCACTACCACCAGCAAGACAGCTCTGTGTGTGCCATCAGGATTCTTGGTGGCTCTTGGCTGTGCACTAATGCACAAGTTTTATCTACAATCTCTTAGTTTTGGCTCGACAACATTGCTATAAAAGCAATGTTAAACACATCAGCAAATAAATGGGAGTCCTGTTTTTTAAGTCCACTACACAGTTTTTGCATAATTGTTTTCTACAAATCTAAGAATGGGTGTTTTCACAGATATTTTTCTTCTTTAACCACACATATGGTATGTGCCTTTGCATTTCATAATTTTCATTTCACTCTTCCATAATTGAGTACAGTTCTGTCCCTACCACCATGCCAGAAAGGCAACAACAGCAACAAAAACATACAAAAATCACTTTGTGAAAGAATGTGATTGCAAGCTGTTTCCCTTGGAAATAGATTCAACTTTGGCATTTTTCCAGTTTTCTGTAGAATTTTAAAAGTTCACTTACTAGGAATCTTAAATGAAATCTATACAAAAGAAGGACCTTCAATACATGAAGACAGAATAACTGTGATGATAAATACTATACATAAAGTTGTCCATTATGAAAATATCACGTTTCCAAGAGGTTATCATCAGAATGAAGTTTTGCTGAAGGTTTTCCAATATTTTAAATGTGAGCTCCAGGTGCTTTGCTAATTTTAAACTTATTCCTGGAATTTGTAGCCCTTTGTATATTTTTTATTGAAAGACAATTGATTCCAGTTCTTCTTTTTCTGAAAGAAATGTGTTTTCTTTCCTGTTCTTTTATCTTAAATTCATTCATGTAACTCTTGTATAAAATCCTATTTCCAGTGTAACTTCAGTAATCCCAATGGGTATCTCCAAACACGTAAGATAAATGACCTCGGGGCACGAGTCTGAGCACAAGTACACAATTGTCCATACTGCATAGCTGTTAGCATTAAGTCCAGCCCATTAACACAGTTTTGGATCATGCCAAAAGGAACAGTAGTCTCCCAACCAAGGCTCAAGTGTGGTCTGTGGAACAGTATGAGCTGAGGACCGGTTCCAGCAGGCAACAGGGATGAGGCCATCTTGCTCTATGGAGGAAGAGTGCAAGGTTCTCTGATGACAGCCTCGTCCTGCCTTTTGTGCTCAGAGGCAGAGAATGGGTCTTTCCCCATTTTATTTACCAGAATAAAGGCAGCCAGTGAATCATCTGAGTTTCTAAATGTAAGCAAGTGTAGTCATATCTGCTGCAGAGGGCACTGGGGCCTTACTCATCTTCTGGAAAGTTTATGCAGGCTGAAAAGAAGCCTGCAGGCTCTGAATAGACAAATCTCCCTGGACAAACCCTAATGCCACCAGCAAGAAGGCAGCTTAGGAGGCCTCAGCCAAGACTAAACATGCCAAAGCCACACCCCCACTCACTTATGCGCTTATATATACCATCTCACGTGAAAAGGGATTTTCATCCCTGCAGCTAGCTATCGCTTTGGTCCAACACAGTTGGTCCATACGCTGAATAGCGTCGGATCCAGCAGCGATACACCACCGGGGGTACACGACCCCACAACGCCGTGCTTGCCTGGTTCAGACCCCACCGGGGACGGCTCGGCCCGTAGGAGGGACCTCTCACTTTGGAAGGGCTCTAGAGTTTCACGTGATGCCTACACCTGTGTAAATACTCCTGCTTGTAACAAAATGCCTGAAAAGGGTCAGTTCAGGAGCGAGCTAGAGCCTGTGTTTAAAAGGTGTTGTTCACACAGCCTGAAAAGCTATGTGTGCTTTCCCTAATATTAGTCCTTAATCTTCCAGGCCCTCTGAACCAGAAAAAAAAAAAATTACTGTCTTCTAGAACTGAAACCATGAGCCTTTACACCAAGCTCCACGCATTACACAATAATTTCCAAAAGGCAGAGCAATGCCTCTAGGCTGTTGGAGAAATGTGAGCGCTCATCTGGGACAAAACGAAAGGCTTTGTTTTGCAAAGGAGGGGGCAGAGAGCAGGATGGGAATGGAGCTCCCACCGAAAGTCAACAGGAGTTGGGACTTGAAGTAATTCTGAACCCTTTGAAATTCCCAGTTCAGTTCTGTACCCAAAAACACTTAATAAATCACAAGACCAGTGAGGGAAAGGGAAGAAAGGGAAAACCTATCCCACATTAAACTGTAATTTCTACTAATTTCTGTGTAGGAAAATTTACTAGTACTCATTTCTCCTGTGAGAAGAAAAATCCTTTTATTAAAACAAAAAGAAATCACACCTTTTTTGGCATTTGCAGCTTGAAAAATTGGTACTTCAGTCTCCACATTGTAGTTACAAACAGCATCTCTGCTCCTGAAAACAAAGCAGGGAATCAGATTCTCACCGAATGCATTAGGATTAAAGTATTCACGCTAGAACAAAGGCAGCATGGGAGAGAACAGCTAATTCATCTGAGGATTATATTTAACATTCATTTCCCAGTAGGGAGATAAAAATAAAAGCTAAACCACTCTTTCAAGCTGGCTTGACCCATTTTATATCATTTTCAAATGCCAAGTCCTGAGAAGTTACAACCAGTCCTTACACTAGCTTTTGCTGCTGACACGTGGAGTCTACTCAAGAAGAACATCATTTTCAACCTCAAAAGACTGATAAAACAACCTCTGCTCCAGAAAACTTCATCTAGACTTACAGATGAACTCCTTGCATTGTCAGCCTCATAAGGAACAAGGCAGTCCCCCTAAAACTAGTTGCTCCCTGAACAGCTGGCCCAGGCAACTAAAAAGACATTTAGTAGTGGGGTAACTTTTGATATTTCTTCTGCTTGTGGGCCGTTCACAGGATAGAGTCATGATAGGACAGGATATTTGGGGGCAATCTTGATGATAAAGTAGATAAAAAACAGTGTCTTCCTTCTGTCCTCTAAACTTACCTAGCAGACTGCTGCTGACTTTTTCTTTTCTATCCTACAGGGAGATGTTACAACATTACACTCAGATTCTGATCTTCTGATACAAAGCTCTTTCTCTGGCCTTTTACCCAGCCATGATCAAACTTTTTTTCCTCCTCCCTCACCCTTTTTTTTTCAGAGGCTTTCCTGTCTGACTCTAACAGCTGTTTGTCCTTTACGGGCTCTGTCTTCCCACAGCTCACAGCTGCACTAACAGACTTTTCCAGCTATCTGCCCAGTCTCTGAGTCTTTCTTTTGGCTCTCCAGCAAATCCAGAATCTCCACCTGCATCTCCGGGTTATCCCCAACACTCAGAGTGGGATCTTGCTTTAATTTTACTGGCACCATTTTTTAATAGCAACACTTACTCTTTTTTTTTTTTTCTTAACTTCACTGGAACAAAGGAAAAAGCTAAGACAAATATAAGAGGAAACAAGGATGTTTTACTATCAAGCACATGATGAATAGAAGTCACAGAATGACAGAAATTAAACTGGAAAAGACCCACCAGCTATTTGGTCATCTTGTCTGCCCCTGCCAGTGCAGGACTGTTCCCCACAGTACTTTTAAGGGCAATAAAGAATGTGGAATTAATAATTATTTGACCTTCTACTATGGTTCACAATGACGTTACTGTATTGCTTTCCAGCCTATTTTTTTCCGTGTTCAGCTGTGTGTACATATACACCAAACTAGTGTTCCACTGCCACCCAGAAACGTTGCCTCCCTCTGTAACAACATTGATATGTAACACCTGAGCCCCTGTCTTCTAGAGTGTGAAATGCTTTTCTCTGATCTGGACTTTATCTATCTACTAAAAGAGAAACATGGCCTTCAAATTCTATAATCTGAGCCATTTATAAAGAACAGGAGCAATGGTGCTAAATTAAAGGAGACCTCCTTGTCCTTCTGTTGCCGAGCTCTTCCTCCTCTTAGAACCATGGAGTCAGAGAACAACCGTGTCTGGAAGGGACCTCTGGACATCAGCTGATCCAAACTCCCGCCCAAGGCAGGGCCAGGTCTAAACAGCATCAGGTTGTTCAGGGCTTTGTCCAGTGTTCAGTGACTCTCCAAGGATGGAGAGTCAACAAGCTGCTTTGGCAACCTGTTCCATCACCTCACCACCCTCACTAGGGAGAATTTTTTCTTTCTATCTAATTGGAATTTCCTGTCTAGGAGCAGCAAGAGCAGGGCTGCTCCCCGAGGAAAGTAAACCAGCAGGGTGGGCAGGACAGGACTTATCAATTGACAGTTTCAGACAAGGCAAGATAGTGAGTCTCCTCCAGGGTCCATCTGGGATCAAAAGACAAGACAGGAGACAAATCTACTTACAGTGTTGGTCTGGAGTCCATCCTGGAGAACCAGCCAATAAACTGCGACCTACAACATAGGCAAAGCCTGAGTGCCCAGACCTGACCTTAAATGAAGTGCCCAGGCAGGTTGTGTGGGTGGAGGCCTCAGTAAAGCTGGTCGGGGCCATTAAGGCATATTAGTGCATTAACAGTGCTGTCATTTCCCTTGCTGCTACTTATGTCCACTGGTTTTCTTCCTTTCACTGTGAACCTCTGAGCAGAATCTACCTTCATCTTCTGTATAAGCAATCACTCATTAGGTAGGCAAGGGCATTGATTAGTCTTCTTTTCTTAGGCAAAACACAGCTCCCTCAGCATTTCATGCAGCATGTGCTCCAGACCTCAACCATTCTGGTGGCCCTCTGCTGGACTTTCTTCTGTATGTCAATATCTTTCTTGTCTTGTCTTTGTCCAGTCCCCAACTGGACACAGTACTCCAGATGCGGTCTCACAAGGGACAAATAGAGGAGAAGAATCCCTCAACCTGCTGGCTACCCTTGCTAATACAGGCCAGTATGCACCTGTCCTTCATTGCTGCAAGGGCACATTTTGACTCATGTTTAACTTGTCTGCCCAGACCCACCCTGGACCTTTTTGCAAATCTGCTTTCTATCCAGTCAGCACCCAGCCCTTTTTGCATGAGTTTATCCTATTTCAGGTGCAGGACTCTGTGCTTTCCTTTGTTGAACTTCATAAGGTTTACATTAGCACATTGATCAAGCCTCTCAAGATGCTTCCGAATGACAGCCGTGCCCTCCAGTGTATTGGTTACAACACATTGGTGCTGTCAGTAAATCTGTTGAGGATGCTTTTCATTCTACCACCCAGACATTAATGAAGACATTGAACAGTAGTGAACCCAGTATCAAACACTGAAGAATGGCACTCATAACCGGTGCTCAGCTGAATTTCAAACTGCTGACCACTGCACTTTGAGCCCAGTGATCCTCTTGACCCATAGTCCAACTATCATGTCCATATCTCTCAATTCTGGCTACACAGATGTTATGGAAGACCATGTTGAAGGCTCCACTAAAGTCAAGGAGAAAAATATCCTCTACTCTTCTTTCATTCTCCAAGCCAGTCATCTCTTTATGGAAGGCAATCTTGTTGGTCAGGCATGATTTGTTCCTGGAAAATCCATCCTGGTAGTTCCCAAACACCTTCTTGTCCTTCATGGGGCTCGAATTGGCATCCAGGAGGATACAGCCCATAAACTTCCCAGGGACTGAGACTGGGCTGACAAGACCCTTCTTGCCCTTCTAAAAGGTGGGCATAACATTGCCTTTTTCCATTTGTCAGGAAACTCCCACAATTCCATGACCTTTCAAAGATGATAGGGGAACTTCATTATTACAACAGAAAACTCCCTCAGGCACCCTCAGATGGACACCACCTGGGCCCAGATACTTGTGTATGTGCAGTTTGCCTAAGTGGTCCCTCAGTCTTCATCTACCGTGGGTGGTACTTCAGTCACTCAGAAGGGACCTGGGGGACCCTAGTGGACTTTCACCCAGACAGCTTTTTTCAATTCAGTTTCCAGTTTCTTTTCTCACAAGACATGTTCTTCCACATAGTCTAGTTAACCATACAGGTAATAACCCTTTCTGGGGATGCATAGTCCTTGTGCCTGTGCAGGATCGGGTACCATGAGCGAGACTAGGGCTCTTATATAAACCGTAAGGTTGGTTCTCCCACACAAACCATATCTTTACCTATTTGATTAGTTTAGTTTCAGCTGTTATTCTAGCCTGTTGGCAGTTTCACAGCTACATTACACAGTCGTAATGGGCCTTCATTTGAAGAGAATTCTTAGGGAGCAAAAAGACAGGTGTTCCTTCCCTGGTGGCTATAATTAAGACTATAATTCCCCCCAGTATTCTTATCTAAAGCTACTCAAACATTAGTGATGATAATTTTCCTGCAGTTTCTTAGCTAAGAACTGACAAACCACTATTTCACTCAGGTAAGCATATTCATGTAGTAGCATGAAAAATTGTATGTTCAATATCCTGTTTCGTGCTGTGCTCTCCCTAACTACTACAAAAGCCTCTGCCAGGAGGAGAGGCTCCCAGGATTTGTTACTGCTTGCATTCAGAAAGCGTTAGTCAGTGTAGCAGCCCCCCTACTTGACTCAGCCTGACACAGGCACAACCATACCTCCTATGTCAGGTCCCTATCAGCATCACGTATGCTGAAACTTTTTATTTGCTCTTTCTTCCTCTGCTAATGCCACTGCCATTGTTGTTGGCACATAGCAGAAGAACTGTGGGGATGCCAGGATATCAAAATGTGTCGCTATCGTGCTGGGATATGGTAAATAAAGACCTGAAGCCAATTCTTCTTTCTGTAAAGGACAGGTAAACTCCATATTCCTGTGAAGCTCTGAGTGCAAAGTAACTTTACACTGTGTTTTCCCAGATTAATTGATATATTAATTACTTTGGATAATACAGTAGTTGAATGGTATTTATTACACTATTATTTTCCCATTCATAAATTGTATAACGTTCAATGCAATGAACGTAAACACAGAACTCACAGAAATAAAACCAGTCATGATTTTTCTGGGTATAGTGTAACCAAATGCATTTTTGACAAAGAAAGAGAAAAAATGTCACTGCAGATAATCGCTATGGCACATTAACATCACATTCATCTACTTGCTCTCTGGAACGTATAAGAGCAACCTCAACCTCATTGTCATACTCAATGCCTTTATTTGTCTCCAAGGAATCTCAGAGAACTACTTGGATACGAAATACCACAATGCAAGAAATCAGAATTAAAAACAAAGAGAGATATGAGAAATTGACTTAAACATAAATTTAAAAGTCATAGAAGTACAATTTTAAGGGCATATATTGGAAGGGAGAAGGTCCTACATAAGATTCAGGGAAGTTTCAGTCTGGAGACTACTGGTATAGTGAAAGTATAAAGTCTGAAAAGTAGCTTTTATAAACTTTGAGGCTTTCCCCAAAAAATGGTGAGAATCTACACTGAGATCAGTGCAAGAGCTGTCACCCCAGTAAGCTACATGGACTTCATAAAACTTAAGAAGTTTGGTATTGTATGCTATATCCAGTAAATGTTGCCTTTATGACATTATTTTTGAAAAATAATTTCTGCCAGCAGAAATAGAAGTATTTACTAACAAACAAACAAAAAAACCCCAACCTTTTACAAATCTAAAGGATTTAATAGGCAAATACATCTTGAGACCTTCAGGTGCTTGACATTTTTAGTGAGGACTTGCTGAGACATCATCTTTAGTGACAATTTTGTTTATGTACAAACTGAATAGAAATTCAACCTGGACCTCAAAATTGGGCCCTGCTGTTTTACTTTTTGCTGATCCATTGGAAACATGACGTTTTTCCACTGGTTTTGCCAGCAGTGGGAATTCTGTTTCATGCTCAAGCAGTGGAAAACTCTTCCTATCCCTCTTAGGTACAGTGGGCCCCAAAATTTTAACAAGTAAATCAAAAATTCTTATTTTAATAGGCGAGCAGCTCAAAACTTTTCATTGATTTGTCCAGGAGCATTTTATTATAGCTACTTGCAATGTTCCTATGAAAGGTGCTTAATATGTATTTTTGCCTTGCCAAGATTTTTTTTTTTCACATAGTTCATTAAAAAGAGCCATCTAGCAGAGATTTTTATGATCTACATTTATCTGGTAAAAAAAGGCTGAGCAAATGTTTCATTAATAATGCTGAATCAAAACACCCACTTTAAAAAAAAAATGAACGCTGTTGATGCCAGACCTAAATTCATTCGTGCTTCCAAACCATAGCCTTAAAGTTTTTAAATATGTCATTCATTTGGTAATTTTTTCCACATGTTTGCTACCTTCCATGTCAAAAAATGTCGCCCCACACACATTCTTTCTGTCCTGCTTCTAGCTGCTAAAATGCGCCCTGTAGTATAGCTTCTTTTCATAGCTACTGAGAGTTGAGTAGATCCATTTTATATAGTTTTGTAAAAATAGCAAGACAACCCAGACAGGGTCTTCAGATGGTTCTAATCAGCATCACTCCAAAGAGTTCAAGAAACTGTACTAATACAGACCAGCTGAGGATCTGGCCCCCTTTATGTTAGAAGAGAATGAAACCAATTTTTCTTGGTCTTTCTTTGGCTCTTTAATATGTGAAAAAAGGATGATACTCACTCTCTGTGAAACTCATCCCCCCTCAAAAGCAGCTCATGCCAGCCTGTGCACCAATGTAGTATGTCTTAAGGAATTTATATTCTTGTAGGCAAAGCTTGCTTTATTCTATATCCTAGTGAATCCCTTCACAAGTGTAGAAAGCTGATCCCAAAAGGAAAAGCCAAAATTCCTGTGAGTTTTGATGGGGAGTTACAAAAACGTCGGTGGTGCCTCTGACCTTTCCAAATTCATTCTCTAGCCCCATACTAGTAAATACAGTAGACTGGAAGAAAGTTCCTCCTGCCAACTGAATGTAAAGCCACGGCAGGGTATGTCAGAAGGTTGTGTTTTGAGCAGGCAGCTGCAAGCTTCGTCCTTGCTTGGAGCAGGTTATCAACCAGATGATAACAGTAGTGTGTCCATGGACCTAAGCCCCACAGTGTATTCAGCATTACATTAATGGGAGTCATCTTTTTTGGATCACAGCTAGTTCATGGCCCACTACTTTGGAGTGCAGGCAGAATAAAATTGCATTTGCCCACAACATACAAAGACACATACCCAGTTATCCATGATCCTACTGTATTTTTATGGAATGGCAATGTAAGGTTCCAGCCCAATAAAACATTCAAGCCTTAGACTAATTTTCAGAATATGAGCAGTCAGTGAAACTATATGCCTGCTTTCAATGAAGAGCATAATTAAGTACTTTGCTGGACTGGGGTCTCAAATCATCATGCACTGGCCATATTCTGGACTGTCACAGCCACCACATTCTGCCTATGTAAAATTCTCTTGCCATTCCTTATTTCCCTTCCTCTGAATCAATAACGGGTTAAGTGATTGGGGAAGAGCAGTTCTGCACAGCTGACTCCATTCTGGTAATTGTAAAAGAATCTCAGCTGGAAAGCTTTGCATGCATATGTTGCTATATTCAACTGGTAACGTAACGTAGTAAGCATATGTGCGAGGAAAGGGAAAGGACAAGTGGGTCTCCCAGATGGTAGAACAATTTTGTTTCTTTTTAAGGAACTCAGAGAAGAGCTGCCAAGTTCCAGCCACAGAGCTGAAGTAGCTTTGTTCATTGCTGGAAAAAAAATTTATATTGGACAGCTGAAAGTACAGTGGTTGCTTTCTCTGTCCTTTCCTGCCCGTCCCTCCCTGTCCACAACTGCTTTCTGACTTCAAAAAATGAAAGAGTCTCTCTATTGATGTAGCTCTTCTCTTCTGGTTCCTCAATACCAAAGGCGAGAACCTCTACTAATTGCCACAATCCTGATAAGATCATTTGTGTTCCTTCTTTAGCAGACTATTTCACATAGTGCTGATGACCAGTGTGAACGAGAGGCGCTTATTAGTGAGTAATGCCTTTACACCGCACTACAAGGATGCTGTACGTGGGCAAGGCTGTTGTATATTGAACATAGATCCCTGATCCATGGTTCTTTTTTCATCTCTACCCTGTCATTGGGGCATCTTTTCTCCATTATTGTTTCTTCTTCAAATTCCCTATCCCTGCTGCTCCCTGATTAACTGGGCTGTGTACATGTCAAGTCTTCCAATGAAAATCAACAGGGCGTTAGTTCCCTGTCTGCAGCAGTGCTTGCAGCCTACCTCCGCCTGCTTTCTTCTGATTTACCAGTGGGAATTTCTGTGTGAGTTGGTCAGGCAGGTTTTGGTGCTTAAGAAACTTCAGAGACTTCAGAGGAAGGAATTAGGAAACAAAGGATGAAGAACAAAGGTGACCAGGAGGTGATTTTAAAAAAAGAGACAAGAAAAGCATGAGAAGATGAGGAGAGACAGTAGCAAGGAATAAGGAGGGGAGCAGGCTGAAAGGAAACTGCGAAGAACTGCTTACCAGATTCAGCGGGTTTTAGAATGATTCAGTCATGCTGACCATCAGCACAGAAGAGTAACACAGGGAAGTGAGAGATGTGGAGAGGCCAAAGGGGTCTTCAGGATTGATGCAGTATATACGAGAAGCTGGGAAAAGCTTGATGCAACATCTTTGAAGATCTCTTTTTAGGGAGGAGAATCTTCATTTCAAACAGGAACTTTGACATCTCTGCTGACAAGAGAAAGATGCTCACCTTTTTCTGGTATCAAAATCTTGGTCTACAAATGGAAAAGATTAGGAAGGCTGGCGTAACTCTATTATTGCTGCAACAGGGAAAAATTTGGCCAACACAGAACAAAGCTGGCTGTGAGTCTCACAAATCAGCCTTCCTGGTGGTAGCTCAGTACTAGTCCCAGCTGAAATAAGGGCTAAAGAGGTATATGAACAGGAAAAGAAACAAACCAAAAGTTTAACTAAACAACTTAGTACATCAGGATAAAAAAAGGAAAGAGAGGGAAAGATCTTGGTTTGAGTTCAGGGTAAAAGTTCATGTGGTTCTTACTGTAACTGAGCCATTTCACACAAACCATCTGCAACTGTTCTAATGGTCCCCTTATACTTTGTCATTAAAATATCTTCAAGTGAGTCAAAATCTGATTTTTTTCTTCAGGTAAATTGCACTCTTTTGGACGAAAATCTCTTAAATCTTTTCCCACCCATTCATTCCCATTTTTATAGCCAAGGGACCAAAGCCCTTGGATGTATGTTCAAGAGCTAGATCGACAAAGTAACTTAAGCACTACTTAAGCACTATAATACACATCCCTGCTGGTGGGGAGGATCATCAATCACAAGGTAAAAGTCTAAGCTTCTTACATAATGAGTTAGGTACTTCCAGATAGGAGTGAACAGGCAGCGCATGAGGGAAAATATCTCATGCAGCCAGCCAGAAATGCCAGGATGGTATGTAAATCAGGGAGAGAAGGGAAGTAAACCTATGTCTTCCAGAGCCTAGAAGAGTGTGCTAGCCACTGAGCATTGTATTAAAAAAAGAAACAAAACAAAAAAAAAAGGAGGCGATACTCACTGAGTCACTACCACCACTGCTGCCCATGAAGAACCCAGTGGCATTTGGTGTGTTGACGCTGCACCCAGCATTTTGATTTTCTCAGGCTACACAGGCAGAGGAACATCGAATCTGTGGATCCCCAAAATGCTTGACTGTGAGACAGGCACCCCACTACTGACGACACTCAAAGCTAAGGCCTTGCTGAGTACAGTTCATAAAAGAAACATAAATGTGTAAGGAATGTGAATGTTGAAGACAGTGGTGCCTACAGACTTCAGCTGCCTACAGGCTGGGAACTGTTCAAGAGGAATTTGAGGATCAGGACTTTGCACTTGGGAGTCTACTGTGGGGGTTAGATGAATTAGACTCCAGATCTTTGGTGGATTTATCTCTGAGAGCTCTATCCAGAGGCATTTGGTCAAGTAGAAGAGTGTAAATACTCTTTCACATCAACACTATTTATTTCTTTCATAACTTTTTTGTTAGCTGTCTGCTTTCTCCACAGTCTTTCTCAGCAGATGCAACTACGCACAAAGTCATACCCTGAGGTAGAAATGCTGTCAGCTTCCACACAGAGCTTCTGCTTGTTGGCACTGACTGCACCAGAAGCTATGCATGGAAACAGTACATTTTCCAAAGCTGGAAACAGCTATTGTATGCAGACTATTACCCTACAGTACCATTTCTATGCAAGTATCCTTGGAAGAGAATTTAGTTCTTTCTTTGTTGATTCATTCAGTTTGGTTGCCTGGAATCAACTGGAAAGTCCCCTGTCTAATCCTATTTAATCTGAAAATTAGTAACTTGGCCAGATAGCTTGCTATAATGCAAACAATTTTTTTCTGTATAGCCCAGCATTGGAAACAATCCAGTCCCCTAGGACTGAAGGCCTTCAGTTCCTACTGATGTAAGGTGTGAAGAATCAAGTCAAACCTCCCCTTTCTTGGAGACACTCTGATCTGCCATTTTCATCTGCAGAGGTTGTGCATAGGTTCAATCAGAAGCTTTAAAGGACATTTTTATAATGGCATATTGAAGGCAAGACAGTGACTCAAATGGAAAAGATCGATTGATAAGATTGCAAGCAAATGAAGCAAAGAATACCTAGTTATGGAAAAGAGCCAGAAAAGAGACCCAGACTATGGAAGCATATGCAGACTCAGTGTGTTAGTGTTACCATGAGTACAAGATGATAGGCAGGATGGACCAAATCTATGGGTAGCTCTAAAAGCCAAGGGGTCTGATTCTCCTTTTTTAAATCTCAGTTAATACTAATAAAGCCAGTGAGCTACACAGGTCTAAAACTGATGTGATGAAGAAAGAATCAGCCCCCGGGAGTGTAATTTACATCTGAATTTGATGATGGAAAGGAAGGCAGTGAAGGTGACACAGGACAGAGGTGATATAATTCCTGAAGAACAGAGCAGTCTAGCCACACCATTCTGGATGTCCTGTACCTTAGAGAACAGGCATTCAAATTAGCAGAGGAAAAAAGATACTGAAATAGTCAAGAGCACAAGTGATTAAAGCTTCAATAAAAATTTCAGCTGAGGAATCTGGCACCTTGTCACAAGTTAGAGGCTTATAATGAGCAAAATGTGGCAATTGTCATTTCCTGCACTAAATGTGTCTTTCAGTTTCATGGTAATTTTATTTGCACAACTTTGCACAACAGATGAGCAGCTGCCTTCTGCTGGTGGCCATGGCTGCAGTTCCATTACAGCTCATGCCTTCAGCAGGAGATTCACTTCTTTGTCTCCTCCTTCTCCACTTCCCCTTCACGCTCCAAGGAACTTCTTACATCCCAAGCCCATCTGTACAGCCTTTGTGGGAACTGCTGTGGCAGAGTAACTTACTGGCTCACCCTGTGATCTGCTTCCCTGTGCCAGGACCAACGGAGAAAGGAAAGGCCATGGCACTCGGATGCATTTGGATTATACTACAGACCTGAGGTCCCACCAGAAGGCATGCTCAATTCAGCTCCAATCTAATACTATGGCTCATTCTATTTAGTCAAAGAAAGCTTATAAAATACTCAGTCTCCCCTCTCTCAGCATGAGTTTCCTATAGTTGCATCTCAAATGGTCTTCTAACTGAGTGTATATAAATAACCTTCTCTGAACCTGGAAGAATTTTGATCTTTATGTACTCCCACCTGACACAGTCTTAACTGCTGTCACACTGGTACCTTGCTTTTTATACTGGTCCATACTCTGCTTCAAAGGCCATACTACAGCCTTTCTTGAAAGGCTGCACTGCATGCATGACACCCCCAGCATAACACTGCTGAAGTTCCTGTATGAGAGATCATACGATATCGCAGGCAGCTTTTTACCATGAATACCCGGGTGAGTGAATTAGACCTTTCCTCTTATCCTGCCATCATTGGTACCACCAGTTTTCCTGTCCAATTAACCCATTCCTGTAATTATCTCTTACCAGAAACGTTTGTTACTTTCTGAGGGCAAGGACCAAGGAAGCTCCAGAGCTCTGCTAAAATGAATATATGAGCCTTCAACAGCCTCCATTATCATCTGCCACCAGCAGCAACATGCTGTTGTGACATGTTTTGGGGGAAACTTTGTTGATGCTGGCAGTCATCGTTCAATGAGGAAAGATGTGAAGTTCCTCCTGAAGTTTGGAACACTAAACTGTGGGAGCCACCACCTAAACACAGCCCACTTGCAAGACCCATGACACAATAAGCTAATGAATCATAGGATGTTTCAGTGGGTGTTATTTAATGAAGTACATGAAATACAGAAACAGACTGAAGCAATTGTGAGAGAGACCAATAAAAAGGTCAAGCAAACAGCAAGATAATTACTAAAAATTTGGCCCTGGGGGAAAAAAAGAAAGGGAGTGAGCACTTCTTGGGCAGGATGCTTTCAGGAAAGGGTGTTTGAAATGGCAGTGCAAGAATCTGCCTATTGTTTAACTTAAATTATATTCCAGGATCAAGTTGGTCATGTACTTATGCCCCTGAAGATGTAGAATAACAGTGAAACATGATGAAGCCTAACCCTTCTCAGCCCTGAGATTATTGATTCTTCTGTGGATAAAAGTATCACAGAAGTCACCTTTGCTATTGCAAGCTGGAATTAAATATTTATTTTGTCGAAAGCCCTTCAAAATATCCCCATGTTCAAAGAGGGGCAAGTTGGGCAGTTTTCTGAGTGACCTGTTTTCTTTCAGTGAAAATCTTTCGGCAGGAAAGAAAATCTACCACAAATCTGACTTTTCCCAAGATACTTTGGCTTTCGTTACTCTTCTACAACAAAAACCATTATCTCTGCTTTTCAGCTACCAGAAATGAAGTTTTGGAAGGCAAAATTCTTTTTCTTAAGAAATTTAAAATGGTGAGACAAACCACACGTATTTCTAACCATAACCATTCCATTTGAAAGACAGAAAAGAAAAAATGGAGGTTAGCGCATCTATTCCTATAAGTAAAAATACACTCAGGAATAGGCTGGCTGTTTCCCACTAGCATGCTTTTCCATTCCCTGTACCTATGTCTGTATTTGACAGAAAAAGTATTTGAATGATAAACACTACAAACAAGCCAAGTTCTTTTCTGTCCTAAGACACAGTAAATCAGGAATTAATTCATTCAATTTATTACATATTCCAGATTTGAACCAGTGAAAATTTCAGCAGAATTTGGCTGCATGTCTCAGGTGTGGCTGTATTTATGACTACATTGGTAACATGGTAATGATGAAAAAAGCCAGATGAAGAATTTCTAGACGTGAATTGTGCTGCCCTGACAGAGAGGGACAAAATGATCTATTTTTCCTCATAGTTGGCAGTGATAGCATTTTGTGGGAATGACAAAATGTGTTCTTGAGTGGAGCAGAAGGATAGGCTGGGAAAGATTAGCAGAGTGCCAGTTGGGGCAAGGCAGAGGATAATGGTGACATAGAGTGGCTGGGAGATGTTTGCAGGGAACTAGAGGTTGAGGCTCTCTCTACACTCCATTTGCTTCTCTGGCCCCTCCCTCCGTTCTGCTTCCAGCCAGTCTGACCTCCCTTGGTGGGAGAAGAGGCAAGAGGATCTGCTGCCATAAGAATATACCTCTATGATGAGCACGAGGACGGGTAGGGATCTGGACCAAATATCTGAATGCAGTCAGTTTTGCTCTGCTAAGCATGTGAGAGATGCAGCACTCCTGTCTACTCAGCCTCTTGCAGAAATCCCAGACTTTGCCTCTGTCCCCAGCAACATGGAGAGCATAAGTCTGCTCAGGAGACAGGAGAAGAAATGAAGAGAGGAAGACAGCTGGCATGGCTGAGTCAAGACCTGCTGGTCAAGCTAAAGAGCAAGAGGGAACTGCACAGGCAGCGGAAGCAGGGACAGGTAACCTGGGAAGAGTAGAGGGACGCTGCCCGCTTGTGTCGGGATGGGGTCAGGAAGGCCAAGGCGCAGCTGGAGCTGAACTTGGCAAGGGATGCAAAGAATAACAAGAAGGGCTTCTACAGGTATATCAACGAGAAAAGGAAAGTTAAAGAAAGCGTACCTCCACTGATGAAAAAGAATGGTGACCTAGTATCAACAGATGAGGAGAAGGCTGAGGTACTCAACAACTTTTTTGCTTCAGCCTTCTCTGGCAATCGTTCTCCTCACCCCTCCCGAGTCAATGGACAACATGTTGGGGACGAGGGGGGTAAGGCTCCTCCCACTGTAAGGGAAGATCAAGTTCGTGACCACCTAAGGAACCTGAACATACGTAAGTCTATGGGACCTGAGGAGTTGCATCACAGAGTCCTGAGGGAATTGGCTGATGTAGTTGCCAAGCCACTCTCCATGATATCTGAAAAGTCATGGCAGTCAGGTGAAGTCCCTGATGACTGGAAGAAGGGAAACATTGTGCCCATCTTTAAAAAGGGTAGAAAGGAGGACCCTGGGAACTACCGACCTGTCAGCCTCACCTCTGTGCCTAGGAAGATCATGGAACAGATCCTCCTAGAAGCTACGCTAAGGCACATGGAGGACAGGGAGGTGATTCAAGACAGCCAGCATGGCTTTACTAAGGGCACGTCCTGCCTGACCAACCTAGTGGCTTTCTACGAGGGAGTTACCACATCAGTGGACAAGGGAAAAGCAATGGATGTCATCTATCTGGATTTCTGTAAGGCCTTTGACACAGTCCCCCACAACATCCTTCTCTCTAAATTGGAGGGATACAGACCTGATGGGTGGACTGTTCAGTGGATGAGGAATTGGCTGGATGGTCACATCCAAAGGGTAGCGGTCAACGGCTCAATGTCCAGATGGAGATCAGTGATGAGTGGTGTCCCTCAAGGGTCCATACTGGGACCAGTACTGTTTAATATCTTCATCACTGACATAGACAGTGGGATCCAGTGCAGCCTCAGCAAGTTTGCAGATGACACCAAGCTAAGTGGTGCCGTTGACGTGCCTGAGGGATGGGATGCCATCCAGAAGGACCTGGACAAGCTGGAGAAGTGGGCCCATGTGAACCTCATGAGGTTCAACAAGGCCAAGTGCAGGATCCTACACCTGGGTCAGGGCAATCCTCGGTTTCAATACAGGCTGGGGGATGATGTGATCGAGAGCAGCCCTGCAGAAAAGGACTTGGGGGAACTGATGGACGAAAAGCTGGACATGAGCCAACAATGTGCTCTCACAGCCCAGAAGGTGAACTGTATCCTGGTCTGCATCAAAAGAAGTGTGGCCAGCAGGTCGAGGGAGGTGATTCTGCCCCTCTGCTCTGCTCTGGTGAGACCCCACCTGGAGTACTGCGTCCAGCTCTGGAGCCCTCAGCACAGGAAAGACATGGACCTGTTGGAGCAGGTCCAGAGGAGGGCCACAAAAATGATCCAAGGGCTGGAGCACCTCTCCTACGAGGACAGGCTGAGAGGGTTGGGGTTGTTCAGCCTGGAGAAGAGAAGGCCGTGGGGAGACCTTATAGCAGCCTTTCAGTACTTAAAGGGGGCCTATAGGAAAGACAGGGACAGACTTTTTAGCAAGGCCTGTTGTGACAGGACAAGGAGCAATGGTTTTAAGGGAGGGCAGATTTAGACTGGATTTAAGAAAGAAATTTTTTACAATGAGGGTGGTGAGGCACTGGAACAGGTTGCCCAGAGAGGTAGTGGAGGCCCCATCCCTGGAAACATTCAAGGTGAGGTTGGATTGGGCTCTGAGCAACCTGATCTAGTTGAAGATGTCCCTGCTCATTGCAGAGGGGTTGGACTAGATAACCTGTAAAGGTCCCTTCTAATCCAAAGCATTCTATGATTCTATTCTATGACAGGAGGAGAAAAGTGAGAGTGGTTGAGGTTGGAAGGGACCTCTGGAGGTCATCTGGTCCAATCCCCTACTCAAGCAGGACCACATACAGTCAGTTCCCCAGCACTGTGTCCAGATGGCTTTTGAATATCTCCAAGGATGGAGACTCCACAACCTCCCTGGGCAGCTTGTACCAGTGTTTGGTCACCCTCACAGTGAAAAGGTGTTTCCTGATGTTTGGAGGGAATTCAGTGTGTGCCCATTGCCTCTTGTCCTGGCACTAGGCACCAGTGAAAAGAGTCTGGCTCTGTCCTCTTTGACTCTTCCTTCAGGTATTTATATACATCAATGAGAGCTCCCTGAGTCTTCTCTTCTCCAAGCTGAACAGTCCCAGCTCTCTCAGGCTTTCATCATACAAGAGATACTCCAGTCCCTTAATCATCTCTGTCGTCCTTCATTGGACTGTCTTCAGTATGTCCATATCTCTATTGAACTGAGAAGCCCAGAACTGGAACCGGCACTGCAGGTGTGGCCTCACCAGTACTGAGGAGATGGGAAGGATCACTTCCCTTGACCCGCTGGCAGCGGTCCTCCTAATGCAGCCCAGGATACCAGTAGACTTCTCTGCCACAAGGGCACATTGCTGGCTCACGTTCAACTGGTGTCCACGAGGATCCCCAGGGCCTTTTCTGCAAGGCTGCTTTCCAGCTGGGTGCCCCCAGCATGTACTGGTGCATGGGATTGTTCCTCCCCAGGTGCAAGACTGCACTTTCCCTTGTTGAACTTCATGAGGTTCCTTTCACCCCATTTCTCTAGCCTGTCAAGGTCCCTCTGAACGGCGGCATGACCCTCTGGCATGTCAGCCACTCCTCCTAGATGGGTATCATCTGCAAACTTGCTGAAGTGCACTCTGCTCCATCATCTAGGTCACTAATGAAGATGTTAAACAGGCTTGGACCCCGTATAGACCCCTTGTATATACTGCTAGTTACTGGCCACTGGTAGGGTACACTACTAGTTACTTACTTTTATTTGGAGACCCTCCCAATCCCAGCAACATGGAAGAGAAGAAAGTAACATGGAGACATTGTGTACATGCACCTCCTTTCCCACCTACCCCATGTTCTCAGCACCAGCAGGGGGGAAGGGGGCTGAGGAGCAGAGGGATGCAAGCAGAAGGGCCAAAGCTGCTAGAGCTGGCCTCAGAGCTCTAGATTAAGCATGATGTACTATTAGGCAATTATTCCTATTGGCTTTACTAATATTTTGCCTTAGTGTCACATTATTCGGTGACATCAGTAAAGTGTATCTAGCTCACTAAACCATGATTGCACTCTGCAACATGCAACTTTATTACATAATCTGTGAGTAATAACTATGTTCTCTGCAGCTGTTCTCACACTATTCAAAAATATAACCCCTTGACTGCTGCCGAATGTACTCATATTCCCATGTCAAGCCAAGATGACAAATACTAAACACCACAATGACGCATGGAAAGGTCTGGTACAGTGCTTCCTGTCTTTATGGCCGTAACAGAGGATTACCAAACAGACAGAAAAAATTATGTCCATTCTGCTCCAAAACACTGACCTCCAGTGGCCAAACCAGATGTCATAAAATACACCCTCTGCTTTAGGACAAATGTTTAACCCATACGGATGTTTCTCTTTCCGATACTCCAAGTTGCATGATGCAAATATTCCCATAAAAGAGTTGAGCACAGGGCAGATTTCCTCACTGACATCTTACCTTACACCCTAGGCCTGCCCAAAAGCATGGTCCTGGCCGGAGCACATCATACAAGATGACATGGGGGGTTCTTTTGTTTACAGAGTGAACGCTCATAACCAACAGCAGGACAAAATTGTTCACAAATCTGGCAGCATATGCTGAAGCTAAAAAGAGTAGATTTTCAAAGACATTAATGGTCTAAATTCCCACTAACATTTTTTTTCCGTCCTGAAGGCATTCACCCATGTGTTTGAACTGCTTTGCCTCTAGAGTCCTTGATGGTTGCCAGACAAATACAACTGGGACAGACCTGATTTTCTGTGTCCTACTGTCCCAGCAAAAGACTAAGAGTCCCTTAGAACAGCAAGATCCCAGAAACAACTATGATGCTTTACTCTGGGCACATGACAACACTTAACAAGCAATTGTTACAACTAGGACAATGAGGTAGGGCTTGAACAAAACCCCAGATGTGCTCATGTGTCTTTAAGCAACCCCAGCTTTGGTTCACCGTAAGCTTACATGATAATTCCACATCAATACTATGATGTGGTAGCTCAGCTCAGCCAGCACAGGGAAAATCTAATGGACTCCTCCCATGGCCTCATAAGCCAACAAAAGAGCTCACACTGGAGGCTTTCAAAAGATGTGTAATGATTAAAGTCCCTCTGCATTCCTGCAAGCCCAGTGCTCCTAAGGGCTCAAGCTGGGACAACTAGCAGTGACCTGGTGTGTGTTTCTTATGGGCATGTGGCAAACACAGGGCTAGAGTTCTAGTCTAGAAAGCAACTGTGCGATTTAAGAGTCTAAACCACCACTTTAGGCATCCGCATTTAATGGAAAAATGGTGATCTTTAAGCTTTTGTATGATTGGGAACTTTCAAAAATGCAGTTTACACATATTAAAGATTATCAAAATGTTAGCCTTTTGTGAATTTTAATCACGAGTAGTGAACCGGAGGAGAAATGGTGAAAACCCCAGGAGGCTGTGTTACTGCTTATCTCATTTTAGATACTTTGCATTTGAATGTTTTAGGTAGATGGGAAGTTACAGTTCTCAGTCAACCAAAAAAAAAAAAAAAGGCTTTACTTCACCCTAAATTTAAAGATCTCAAAAGCCTTTGAGTTTGATCATGAAAGATGAACGGCAGAAATACATCTGGAGACACTCCAAGTGGCATTTTCTTTTTCCAAGTGGCAAACTGTTCTGGATGGCAGCTCTCTATTTTAGAAATCATCTTCTATGCCCACCCCTTCACTCCTTAATTTTTTATACCAGCACTAAAGTGGGAAGATGCTTAGAAAGTAGATTTTTTTATTACATGTAGTTGCAAGAGTTGCTTACAGGCCTGACAACACCTAGGCATTTAGAGTGGTAAGCTCTGAAGAACACCTCTGAGACACAAAAGTCTCTGTCTACACTGAGATACATACACATAGTGCAGTAGCGTACAGTGCAAAGACACCTGAGCACACAAGCCCTCTGTAGAGACAGTCACCTGCGTCAGAAGCAGTACAATGGCAACCGGTACTCAGCATCCCTGGAGGTACCAACCTTGTTTCCAGCTCACAGCAGGCTCAGTGACCGTGGTGTCCTGAGGTGTACTCCACAATAAAGTCTAAGTGTGACGCTGCAGGGCTATGCTGGCACTACACCAGGAGAGGACAGAATATGCAGCAAGAGGGGAAAAAGCGTAGCTGAAACACTCTCATCCACACATGAGAGGGAAAGTATATCCTCAGTGAAAGTGTGTGTGTGTGTACATGTGTGTAAATATATGCAGTGATCCCACCTTTACCATTGCCACTTCTCCACCTAAACCCTACGCATGATGGTGGCAGGGATGCTGTATTCGTAGTTGAGAAGAGCGGTATGGCTGCAGTGTGGCTGCAGTCCTGAAGCAGGCTGCCTTGATAATCTTATTCTGGCACAGGCAATAACTGATTACTTCAGACTATGCATGCCAGCCCTGAGCAGCTTTTGAAATGGAACATGTGCAAAGGCTCATGTATCCTAAGCATCCTTGCTCTCTCCTTCTGTATAGATACATAGATGAGATAGTCACTAAATTTAGTAGTTGCTATAGTAGAAAGCGTATTATTGTTTTAAAATCAGGAAGTAACACATTCTCTCCATTCTTCAGTATTTACTTTTATGGATTCTAATGTACATTCAAAAACCAGGTTTCAGACACAAGCACTGTCAATGATTACAGGGTTTTTTCCCTTTTTCCTAGAATTGTCCTTCATGTAATGCTTTCCAGACTAGCTCAGCTTTTCATAAACAGTGTAGTGAAACTGTAATAGCATTGCTGCAGGTTTATTGAGAGTAAAGCCATATTAACTCTGGCTGGCTGTTGGCTTGGCAAAATTTGCCAGCGGTATGATGCAAGGTCACTCTTTTTCTTTTTTTTCTTTTTTCTTTTTTCTTTTTTCCCCCAGCACCATCCAAATCTCTTTCTCTTTTCCAGAGTATTATATCATTTGCCAATTTTTTTTTTCCAGTGAACATAGTGTAATATATCCCTGAAGCAGAGAAACAGCTATATTTTGACATTTGGCAAAAACAAAGCACAGAGAATAATGACTCAAAAACAAAGTAAGACAATCAGACTTGTCTTCTGAAAGGTGCACAAAGAATGAATACTTGTGACTGTAGGCCAAGCTTTTCAAATCTGGAGGCCTAAAGTTAAGCACTGAATTAAGAGAGGTCCTGGTCTGCATCACCATATCAGACATTTTGAGAGTAAGACCACGTTCATGAGGAAGATCTAAAAAAGAGGCATTCAGTTTTACTATTTACTGGGGTTTTTTAATAATTCAGTCAAAAGTAGGTGGTCTCACTAGAGGAGAGAAGGGATTGCTAGCTGAAGTGTTATTCTTCAAGTGTCATATATAATCTCACAAGAAAATAAATTCCTTGGCATTATTACAGTTTCTTAGTGGGTTCCAAGTGCCATCATAGCCAACAGTAAGGGAAGGTGGGAAGAATCTCAAATAGGTTGTGGAAAGAAACACCAGCGGGACAACACTAAGGCACAGACCTCCAATTTAATTAAAGGCTAGGAAGCCTTTTGTTGGTAGATGAGTATTAATGTGTTCATAAATAGAGCTGGCCAGGGAAATGAATTTCCATTCTGTGATAATTTCCAAATTACCAGAATATTTTTCATCCTGCTTTGGGAGGAAAAGTCAAACACTTGAAAATTCTCACAGAACTGAAGTCCAGCCATATTTAGTTTCAGAAACTCTCAAACACAAGGTGTTTCCAAAATGAAATGTGTTTCCTAAGATCCCTGGCAGTCACCAACTGGATCAAACACAATTATTGGTAATAGTAACAGTAACAGCTATGCATTACTGAACACTAGTCTAAAACAGGTTAGTAGTGGGCTTCTGCATAACCAGCATGCTATTATCGTGCCAGTTGCAGTCTGCAATGGCCAGGATTTCTCCGACCCCCGCCCCAGAGCAGCTCAAACAGTAAGGGTCCAGAGCTGTGCGGCTCAGAGGGCCTGGGACCTTCAACCTGAGGTCGTTCATGCAGTAGAACTGGTTCAGAGACATGGCACTTGGAAACTCATCACAGAGTTCCCATCCCCACGCATGGAGATCCCTGCTCTCAGGATGGACAGTTTCTCCAGCTACCTGGAAACCCTGGGGCTCCCCAGTCCTTGGTCCATCCTTTAGATGCCTGCCAAGGAGGCAGGAAATGGACTGACTAGGAAAGCTGGCAAGTTTCCAACTGGAGCCTGCCCAGCATTTAAAGTTCAGATCCTACCTGTCATCTGCCAGGGTGTAGGAAAGGTCTGGCCTGTTGCTTTCCCACACTCTTTGCCACCCTCCCTCCTAGAAATGTAGGAAGCATCATACCATGGTTGTGTGCAGTTCATTTGCTCTGGCAGCCTGCTCTGGCTGCTTTGGAAAGGATGCTTCTTTAGACCACCTGTTTGTGCAACACTGCTCCGCAGAAATAAAACCTTATGTGACCCAAACACTTTGAAGTCTACAACATCAAACCAGAAGTGTGGTACATTTTACTTTACAAAATAAGCAACAGCAAATTCTATTGTTACCAAAGAACCTATTCTGTTTTCTTTTTTTTTACTTACTCCACCAATGGGTCAGCTGACCTCTACACCATTAGACTCTTTATCCTCTGCCAAGATGATAGCCTCAGTGCTGCCTCTAACATCTCACAAAGCAAAAAAAAAACCAATGCTCATGGATTCTTTATCACCCCTTTGGTATCTGTGGGTCAATCAGTTCCAGCCTGCTTGCTTTTCTTTTTCTTGTTCTGTGAAAAGAACAGACTCACTGCTGAACCTAAAATCTGAGTGACTGGTCATTTCAAACAAGCCCAGCTTTTGTGAAAGACAGAGGAAACAACATGCGTCAGCTCCGTTATCATGTGTAAGGATAAAATGGAAGTTTCCTAGGCAGACTCACACAGATGATTATAAGGCTTTCCATATTAGAAGCCTTGAGTTTCCTCAAAACACGAGCCTGACCACCTCTTTCTGCTGCCTGTCTTTCGCCAATAGAGGCACGTGGCCTCTCTACCAAAGTGCTGATTCCCTGGCTCCTTCAAAAAGTCTGCACCCTCTTTCAGGCAGACATTCCACTCCCCCACTGTTTCTTGTACTGCTCTCGGGGAGTTGTGCTTAACATTTGGCAGTGTTGTTTCTTGCTGCCTATTCCATCTAAACCACAGTTTAATTCTCCTCCTGGAGACTCCTCCAACAGCACAAAGTTGCACAAAGATGGTAGAAAGCTCCGTCTCCAGCTATCTTTAAGAATTAATTAGGTGTACAACCTTTGGCCATGGACCATCCTGGCAAGACTTTGTTGCCAAAAGAGCCACACAGTCAGTTAGGCATGACTTAGAAGCTTAAGACATAAGACTGGAGGGAGCATCAAATCCAGTTCCTTTTTACTTAAGGAAACAATTTACTATAATTCCATTCCTGCAATTACCATATAATCCAATTTCTTCTCAGCCTTCATTTTAGTAGGCTAAACAAGCCAAGCTATCTTAGAGCTTGACTACATCTGAGTCCCATTGCCAACCTGGGCAGCCACAAGCCCGCTCTGACCCAGGAGCCACATAAAAGCCTTCACACAGCACTGTGCTAGAGCTAATACGCCCTGCGGAGAGGCTGGGCATGTTGTTTTGGACACAACTTTGTGGTAATGCTGCTCTGCGGCTCTAATGAATGTTGCTGGAGTGATTTGTAATGAGATTACCCCAGATGATGTCCTGCCAGGAGCTTCAGACCTGCTAAACATGTACCCAGTGATGGGCAGGGGAGGAGCCAGCACATCCCAGTCCGATGGGAGGTGGCTGCTGCCTCCACTGAAAACATGTGCAAGCCTCCAGCCAGCTGTTAGGCGTGCCAGACTTTCCTTGGGAAAGGTAGTCTAGTAAGAGTAAGTAGGTAGTAAGTAAGTCCGCAAGCCAGACTGATTTTCCTGAAAGACAGTATATAGCCCTCAAGCATGGAGAATCACAATTCCGGGTCATCTACAGGTGCTCTTAAAGCATTGTTATCTTTCTCAGTCAATGATTTCTAATGAAAATATTAAGTAAGATTGGCCTAACGCAGAACCTTTATGAATGCCTCTAGTAACTTCCCGTTAGCCTCAGAGTTCCCCTTTAAGCAAAACTCATGAAGTTTTCTTTTTAGCCAGTTCCTTACTCACCTTGCAATTTTTCTTCTAATTCCCATTTATTTCAGTTTAACTAATAATTTCCTATGTGGCAGCATATCAAATGCTATACTGAAATCCAGATAGATCTACTGTATTTCTCTAGTCTAAAAATCCATTTTTATTAAAGAAAAATATTGGCCTAAACTTCAAGATCAGTCTCTGGTAACCTTATATTACATTTTATCCTATTTTCCTTTTACCTCCATGTGCTTAATTATTTTTCCTTTAAAATTGGTCCTCGGTCTTTTAATACAGTTCAGGCTATGCTAGTATGTTTGACATTACGCAGAACATTTTTCCCCTCTTTTCGGTTCTCCATTTGCACAATAGTACCAGCTAGCTCAACTTATTAAATATCTTTGTTAATTGGTTTTGAAATGCCAGTACCTTCACAGTTTAGGCTAGAACTTAAGCTCAATGAGTTTTGCTTCCATCTCAAGTGCCTTAATTTCCACTTGTGTCTTTTCAGACTTATTAACTGTGCTGCCTTCGGACCCATGTTCTACATCACTGCCTTTATTAAAAGCAGAGACTCCTTGTTTCACAAATTGTGGTGGAGTCTGGTCCAGTCCCTGCTGGCCCCAGGACTGTGCAACCACAAAGCCATCTTATAACTTCTCCAGTTCAGAGTCATTTTGTTCTGTGAGGTTACACAGCTCGCTATGTGGGAGTTTACTTGCTGTTTATACATGTGTTACTGGGATTGTTTATTCAGAACATCGTACACCTCTGGTGTGTAACACATGTTGGGTTGGTTGAGAGCATTATATTTCTCACTAGTTTAAAATCACAAATAATTTAGAGTTTTCGGCACTCATAAAAGTGTGGGTATACAGGAAAAGATGACAACCTCTGAAGTTGTGTGTAGATCTTGGAATAATACATAACACTACAGCATTAATTTTGATATTTTAAATATCAGACTGATAACGGAGCTCTTAAGAAAGCACAGTACCACAACTTTATGGCAGCCATATGACTAAATCACACGTGAACTTGTTGTTCTTGAAAAGGCCAAAGAACTCTTAAATTCTGGATTTCTTTCAGATTAAGAAACAAAAACCAAAACAAATGTTCTTGTTCTTTGTTCCTTATTGACTAGATAATAGGAGGTTACTTTGAAATGACTTTGTACAGTTATTATTATTGGAAGGCTGTTTTCTGCAACACAGACTTGAGAGTCTGCAAAACAGCCTAGCAGTTCTCAACCTTTTATACTGGAAATACATTTTCTTGAAAAAGAAACCAAAATGAATGCCAAGATCAAAGAAGCCTAAACATTCAGTAACCTTTTGGCCCACATCTTTCTAAAGCACCTGCAGTGATATAGGAAGAAAAATATAAAAATCAGCTCCTTTGCAGGATTCTCAACATAGGCTGTTAGTGAGCCTTTGTGTGAAAGTGCACACACACACACACACACACGCACACACACACACACACACACACAATATATCTAAGCAGGAGGGACCAAAGGAGCAGGTTACCCTGACAATAAAGTGATGTTAGCCAAATGTGACCTAATTTCTCCACAGAACAATCCAGGCAGAATTGCTTCCAAGGGATTTGCTTACACAGAGAAAAATCCTCCTTTTGGTATCTTCTTCATGCTGATTTTTTTTGGGGGGGAGGGGATTGTTTATTGTTTAGTTTTTTGAAATGAGCACCCCAAACGTTAACCCCTTTTTCAATAAGTTATAATGTAGCTGCTTACCCACTTTTCCAAAGTACATTAGCTTGACTGTAAAAGTCCATATTTAGTTAGCAAAAGTGCCCTAAGGCTGTACTAACATTTAAAGTTCTGTTGTTCTAGGAACCATGCAAACACATGTGAGGGCATGGACTTTCCCCTAAATCACTTGCAATAAGTAAAAATTCCAGTCAAGATAAATCCAGATCAGAGCATGCAAAGAAATAGTAAAGAAGGGGATGTAATCTTAGCCACATCTGTGTATATTAGAATGATTTATTGGCCTATTTTTTCACTCTGAAATGTAGAAATAAAATAAATATGCAGGCAATAAGCTAGGAATATGTATGGCAAGTTAACAGTCTCCTCAAGCTGTCATTTTATTAGCTTGGCAAATGATGGAAAGTAAAATCCTGGGGAAAAGTCTAAACTTGTAAGAGGTCATCTGGATGATTCTAGAAGTGGTAATTTCCCATTTAAATTAAATACCCACTACACATCAATTGGTTAGGGGCTCTACACGGCTACAAGTGCTGCTCTTTGCTGCCCTAAAAACATAGGGTTTTTTTCTCACCATAAGATCATTTTATAAATAGGGACATGTTAGCAAGGATCTGGGAAGGTGTTGTCCACTCCTCAGATTGACCTTCTTTTCCCACTTGACAGTCAAACTGTGTATCTTTAAAGAGTATTTTGTAAGCTTCACTTCCCGCACTTTGAAATAATGAATAATTCTATGGCAGATACAGCTATTACCGTGTCCTGTATGAATTTTGTCCTGTACAGGGCAATTACAGTAATGGCCAGATTCAGTACTATGCAGAAATTATAGCAACCTATCTACAAAATGCAAACTATAACCATATGCTAAATGTAAACAAAAGATTCAGACATTACAGGAAGGATGTGCATGCATGACTTGCTTCTGTAGGCTCTCCTTCATCATTTCCCTAGGAACTCAGAGTGCGTCCATATAACAGAGCTGTAATTATTACATGTTGTTTTTATAGTTAAAATGTAAGAGTTTATACTAGTGACTGGTAAGGTAGTAGGACACTGTGTCAATATGAATGTATCTAAGTCATTCTAGTATATATCAATTGTATAAACAAAGTGGTACAATTCTCTTGAGGGGAAGTTCAAACATAGAGAGTCTTAAAAACTCTGAAAAAAAACTTGCTCTGGGGGTTTTTTGTGCATACCCATGCATGATTTGACACCATCCTTGGCTGCTGATAAAGAAGTTTCCAGAATCTGCTGGGAGTTACTTTATTTCTTGACAACTCATTTAACAGCACTGTTTGTTGAGCATTATCACGTATCCAAACCCATATAATTAGCACGCTCACCTTTTGTTTCAGGAAGGAGTAGAAGCAGGATGACTAGGTGCCATGCACAACCTCAGCACAATGCTGGGTTATGGACTACTTACTTAGGGGCATTTTCACCGGCAGACTTTGTGGAAGAAGCATATTCGTGATTGGACACTAATGATGAAACATGTTGATGCCCACAGAGTGAGAGGATTTCCAAGTGCAGCAGGATAGAAGACGCAACTGAAAGAAGACAAATTTTAAAGAAAGACAACATTTAGGAATGTACCATAAGATTGAGAGATGTGGGAAATGAGATCTGAAATACAGGCACTGTTGCAGAACAGTGGCAAACCAGTTTAACATGGAGGAGAATGCCAAGGAGAGACCAAAAAGAGCATGCAAGAGGAACAGTTCAATTTGTTTGCCTAAACAGTTATCTACAACCATTTGAGACCCCCTAAAGTGTCTGGGACATCTGGGTAAATAATACATAGAAGACACAGGAGACCCAAACCAAGAGCTGGGTGCCAGACAGCATACTCCAATAGCACTAGATGATTCTGCTCGGACAACCAAACTCAGCCCAAAAATTTTAGTGCACTGGGAGTAGAATATGGTTTTGGAGACCTGCAAGGATCTTGAAAATTTAGCTTTGCCTCATTGAGCCTTCTTACTGAAGGAAGTTAGAAGTTCATAAAACCAACAAGGATATATAAAATATTCTGCTCTAAAATTTTCTGTTCCCTGATCCTTTCTGACACTGATACCTACCTACACTGTATTCTCAAATATTGACTGTGGACAATTTCTCTTCCCAAAGCCTATCCACCAATATGCAATGGTGGAACTTCCCTGTGATACAGTAGTCAGTACCATTACTCATCATATTTTCCATGCCATTCTCCCTTTCTCTCAACTTAGTTCTCTCAACTTCCAACTTAGTCTTACCTCACTTTACATTTCAGAATTTTGTCCCTTCCTTTCAGAACAAAAAAATTGCTTATACATATTGTAACTCATCTTGTTGTCTAAAGTATTGATTTCTTCTTTATTCTTTGGCAAATGTACTTCGTCCCTTGCTGTCTATTTCACCTGCAATTACCAAAATATTTTTGCCCACATTCTACCATGCATTGCGGAGATGGGGTTTGGACAGCTTAAACCTGCGTTAGACACTGTTTGTTGTAAGGTTTTCCTTCTCTATGTTAAGGACTGCCTGTTTGCTATTTGGCTTTTAAGATCATGGAGAAAGTTCAAGATGATAATCCTTGCTTAAACAGCCCTCCGTCATTCAGCACCAGCTTGGGTCTCCAGCCTTCATCTCATTTCTCAGGTCCAGCCAAGCTATTCAGTTCAAAGTCCAAGACATGTAGGCAAATATCTACCTTCATAGCACTTCAGCTCTCTTACACGTCAGGAGCTGTTCATGATCCCAAGTATGTGAGACGAGGTTTAGGACTGATCCAAACTCTGCCTCTGCTACTTCGAAATCCAACCAAATAATCAGCAACCAAACAAGTGTAGCCATGGAGATATTTCCTTCCTTTTTCCACGCTACCTGACACCAGGAGATCTGTAAATTAAAGCTCAGTAGCACTCGGAGATTCTGTCTGTATTAAGAAAATTAACAGAGAGTACAATGAATCACAGTGAAGGGACATTGATGTCTGTATCCACTGGTAATGGGCCAGATCTCCTACTGTGTTAAGGGCAAAAGAGTCCACACTGTAAATGTTAGACAGACAGGTCATTGATCCATTTGTTTTCCTGTGATTTTCCCAGGCTTGATGCCTTCTCCAGTCTTCCTGACTACACCCATTATCTGTTCCAGCAATTGGCCTACCGCACAGGATGAATTTTATGTGATATAAGCCTTTGGTGAATCAGATATTTTCCCGTAAACATTCAGTTTTTCAATCTAGAATTTCTTAAGGGAAACTATTACTATAAAGCAGAAAGATATTGAAATCATTATGGGCTCCACATTTCACAATGGCAGAGCATTTGCTTGTAAATATTTTGCTTTTACAGAATGAAACTGAGCCTCTTTTGTTTGCCTATCCTCATTTATTTGAAATGAGATCTCCTTTTGACACCGTGTCTCAAAAAAATACACTTTAAATGTTTCATGCAGCTTGCTTCATTTTGGAATACTGGCACTCACCTCTGGTTTATGTTGGGAATTTTTGCCTTTTTTTGGCATCCTTAAAACAGCATATTGCATCCAACTGCAGATGGACTAGCTCCAATACAGTTCAAGAGCTGTTGTCTTATTTTCAGGTATTTCTGAGATCTGTTAAAGTCCCTTTAGCTCTCTTCTAACACAGGAAGCATTTTAATACTGAGGCAGGTATTTTTCTTTCCTAAGAATTTTAAACAATGAAAGACAAGGGGAGAAGAAACTGGCAAGCAACAGGCTTCCTAAAAATGAATCTGAGATTCAACTGGACTGTACATATATTTCAGAGGGATGGTTTCAAACCTTGTATTTTGTTCCTCTTTCCAAATCTACGTTCTGCAGATTCCAAAATCTTCCATATTCCTTATATGGCTGTATCTAATGTTTTGACCAGACACTGCTGAAATTCAACAGAATTCAGTAATTAACAGGTTGTTCATGAGGGATTATTAGAAAGCTGGGAATTTTGGTCAAGACCAAGGGCAACATTTAGGACTCCCAGGAGGTTTCATTTTTCACATAAAGCAGGTCCATATATCCACATATCTGGCCCATAGATCAGGAATGGATAGATGAGAAGGAAAGCTTGAAGTTACTGCTGCTTCAGTATTGATAGTATTCTCACGGCGTTTGTTAAAGAGGAGAAAGTGCTTAGCCCTCCATTTGCTAATGCCGTTCAACCATCTGTTATAAGCATTCCCCTGCGCAGGGCCATCATGCAGGTACCTTGGCTGAACTGCCTTGTCGCGAATGCTGTAACAGATACAGTGGGCTGCAGCGAAGTGCTCTGAGGGGATATCCTATCACACGCATTAGTAATTTTTCTTAAATTGAAAACTTAGTTCAATCCTTGTTGGTCATGGTCAATCTAGGTTGACAGGGCTGGTTTGTTTGAAGTTATTTAATATGCTAAGCAAGCGGGATCAGCTTTATGGATAAGATCGGGCAGTTTCATGAACTTGGGAAGAATTCTCACCACCTTGCTGACCTTTTGCTCAGAAGCTATGGTTACATTTCAAATATCTCACTCCAAATTATTTCCAGTTTTCTGAATTTATTTATTCAAGCATTGCATTCCAGAAATTCTAGTTCCTTGGCGTTTAAGCCATGGGATAACTGGTTTAAAGTGTCTTAATTTGCTTTGAAGAAAAGTTTCCTATAGATTGTATACACCTTTGTCCACAAAATCTCACAGTAAAATCAGAGTGAGTGGAAAGCAGCAAAAATATTTTTGCAGATTTAAAGCCCACAGACTTGACAAAGCTCTTTCATTTCCCAGTTCTATGGCAATTCCTCTGTCTTACTCGCGATCATGAAAGGATTTATATGATAGTATTTTCTGTGGTAACAAGTGACAATTACTGGCTCACAGGAACCCTTGCTAGCCTGCATTACTATGACTCCCTACTTCCATACATCTTAGCCCAGAAAGACTGGGACAGTTACGACGACTGTGGAAAGCCTTGGGTTTTTGCTCAGCTCTGCTAAGTCTACTGCTAAAAAGAGTCCTTCTTACTTCCAGCTTTTGACTTGTTCCCTCCTGCACCATTGTGCATGAATAATATGTGCATCATGAGGGTGTGTTTCAAAGGAAATGCACTACTTGGCAATCAAGGAGGAAGCACATACTGTGCTTAATGATTAGCTGGCATTTAACCACACATAAATCTATTATGGGATTAAAAATCTATCACAGTGCCAGCCACAGGAAAAGAAATACACAGCTGCAGAGACTACTTGGTGTGTGTACACACAGCCCCATCTGCCCTTGCTGTGATTACAGATACATGATCACTTTCCTGAGGCATTCTCTGAGAAAATGAGGTACAAATGTTTAATTCTGTATTATATTTGCTAACAGAGGTTAAGGAAATCCCAGAAGCAGAAGTTATGGGTAAGTAATAATAAACAGCTTGGTCAATAACTAGACTGAGGCATTAAAACTATCTTTCCTTGCATCTCACACACACAGAAAAGTGGCTGATGGTCTGTTACTCTGAAAGACTGAATCACCCCCAGCTGACTGTCTCTTTTACCCCCAGTTAAACTTCTTCCTTAGCCTTTACTCCATTTATAAGTTTTCACTTTGGATAATTTGTTTTTAAATCTGAGATCTGGGTCACTGTGGAAAGAGTCAGTTTATACTTTCTTTTTGGAGTTGTTGGGTTTTGGGGGATGTTTTATGATTTAAAAACTTTTCTCTTATTCCAAAATAATTTCCTGAAGTAAATCTGACCAGCTTGTATGCGTCTGTGTGACTCTTTCTTCATTCATATACATATAGTTGTATACATTTGCCATTGTTTGTATCTGTGCTTAAAGGTAAATGATGTATATAAGAATATATCTGTTATGGGTGATCTGAATGAATCACAGAATCATTGAGGTTGGAAGGTTGGTGACCTTCTTTCCTGCAGGGGCACATTGCTGGCAATGAGGGATTCAAATGTCCCTTGTGCCACTACTTCCCTTTAAGCATTTAAGGATTAAAGACTGCTTTTAGTATCCTTTCTCCAGTCTTTTGTGCTGGCTGAGCACTAGAGGCATCAGCTTTAGCACCTGGGATATCATCTCAAGACATTCTGTACACATAGTTATCATGGGAATTACCATTACTGCCATCACTACTTTGGGGAAGAAAAAAAAAAAAAAAACCAACATGAATTATTACTCAATTGTCACTACTATATGTAATGATGCTGTCTTGATGAAAATCAGAGTACATACAGTATGTTTTACAAGAAGTTGTTCCCAACTCTTACATTGCATTTTAGACTATACAACAGGCAAGCATCAAGATTCACAAGGTCAGAAAGAGAATAAGCAACAGAAAGCCTGGGTTTGCACGCTTGTTTAGAAAATCTGGGAGAGCTGTGGATTCCCATGTTCTAGGCCCTGCTCAATATAACAGTTATAAGCAATGTTAGGAACACCAATGTGAAGCAAAACTATTCCAAAGAAGCAGAATTCAGATATCTTCTTTAAAATCTAAGTAATTGGACAGAAAATGTATGGTACACAACCATGGAAATTTGTCCTTCCATAAATGTCACTCCACAAACTGCATTCCACTATTTAAAAACACAAAATGCCTAAAAGAAATAGGGTTGAAATGAAAACGTACAACTGAAATGTTGATGTTGAGCCTAAGATAACATATTTTTCCAGATAAAAGTCCCGGTCAAACTTGAATTCAGTGGGCCCTATAATGTGTTTGGGTACATGTGTGTGTTGCTAATTTGTACTGGACATCCGGATCTATGTTATTTAATGTAACTTTCACTGAAGTGAATGGGCTCTAAGCAATCAGAAGCAATGGCATGCTCATCTTATCCTAAAATAAAGATCTAAAATAGGTCAGAGGAGTCATATACCAAAAGTGCCCATTTCCCTCCCTTATGTTAAAAGGAAATGGGAAATCTTACAGGTAATAGGAAGGAGAACAAGCTGTAGCAGAACAAGCTTGAAATGTTACAAGACGGGATAGCATCTTGTGCGACAAATGATGCCATTAAGTTCTTGAAATACAACCATTTTCTTGCCACCGTGTCCAATGAAGCTATTACAATTTCAGTTATAACTCTAACTCTTTTCAGCAACATCTGATAAAGATGGATGTCTTTCTTTTCAGAAGAACTTGAACCAGAAATATTTAGCAGCCAAGAAAGAATGCAGCAGGCATTAAATGGAAGCACTATTCAATTGTTTTCTTAAAGTTCCGCGTAATGAACTTTACCATGTTTCAGTTTTTGCTTTATGGATACACAAAATCTGAAACAGCTGTTCAGGACAAACGACATGACAACTCTTGCTAGCCTACGGTCAGCATAGAAGCCAAGACATGAGAAGAAGATTTCATATGTTGCCTGTGTTTAATCTTAGATAGAAGTACTTTACTGACTATAATTAAAAATGTCAGCCTGAAAAGTTACTGCAAGTCAGTTGACTTGCCTTAATTAGCAAAGTGTATGCTTCCACTCACCTAACTGTAAAGCAGAAATCTGTTAAGGAAGTCACAGACAAAAAATCCTCCATATAAAGAAAATGACTGGCCAGTCCACGGATGGATTTGCAATCTGATCATTCCCAAATACTGCATACTGTGTTCTGCACCCTACAGGGTAAGCCTGCTATTCTGTCAGTAGCAAAATATTTACCTCAGTTCCAAGCAAGGCTCCTCAGAAACATCCCACTTCGGCCTCAACCCCAGCTTCCATACTTCCCTCCCAGAGCAGGCTCGTACCCCTTCCAGCTCTAGCAGCAGGGCTGAAGATTTCTGCCAGCCTTCATTTCAAGGCATGTTATTTTTTGCCTCTCTAGTAGGAACTGTTTCAGATTAGTTTTATTTTACTTTTTTTAACACCTGTGCTGTACTGTGACTTCTCTGTTCAGGTAGCAAGATTAAAAAAAAAAAACAGAAGTCTACTTCCAACCAGCAACTGAAGTCTACAAGTAAAGATACCTGTTGTGGCTCTGAAAAAAATTGTAGATTGTCTGCCCGGTGAGCTACAAGTCTCTCTGATGCAGAGAGGGTAAGCAGACATATGTCTCAGCAATGAGGATCAGACAAAATGATTGTGAAGACAAAGAGGTTTTTGTCCTTCTCACAGCCATCCTGATGGAGTAGAACGAGCATGGGAGGAAGGACAGAGAAGTTATCCTGTCTCTTGTGATAAATTCATTACACTTGTTTGGCTCACAGTAATATATAGCAGGAAAGATTTTATATGGGTATTTCATTGTTAAAATTCAGGATTGTCCAAAATGTATTATTTCCTTAATAATAATGTGGGTTACAACACGTCTTATAATTTCCCCTGCATACTTAATATTCTAGCATAAGATTGCATTGCAAATACAATGGTCTTACACTGCGTTTGGCTTAGTATTCATAATAACTCATGTTGCAGACAATTATCTCTCAAGAGACCATTGCTTATTTAACTGAAGTTTTGAAGGTGGGATCCAAACATATGGTCAGCACTCTGAAAGCTGTTGTTGAAATGCAGAAGACTTGACAGACTGAATGAGGTGCCCCATACCGGCACACTGACAGGAATATCTGCAGGTTCAAGCTGACAAGAGAATAATAAGTTGCAAACTGAAGTGCCAAGAGCATCATGTTCACTCTTTTTTCTTTCT
The DNA here is from genome assembly GCF_035582795.1 of Mycteria americana. Classification (NCBI taxonomy): domain Eukaryota; kingdom Metazoa; phylum Chordata; class Aves; order Ciconiiformes; family Ciconiidae; genus Mycteria; species Mycteria americana. The sequence goes on along the minus strand of NC_134366.1, from coordinate 140,454,176 downwards.
TTCTTTTTTTTTCCTTCTGCATGCAGGTTTCACTGTTGTTCCTCAAGAATGCTAGAATGCTAGCAGAAAGATTTGCTGGTTCAGATTCCTGAATAACAATTCACTTTGGTGAAAACTATTTACCTTGGCAAGAGGTTTTCAATTTTCCAACTATCACTAACACGTGCAGCCAAAGTCTGAATCAACAGATACTTTGTGTTTACTGTTCCCAAAGAAAATAAACAAATAAGTACAAATGCATTTTGCTCCAAACATCAGTTCACAATACATGATCCCATTGATTTGAGTCAACAGATACTCGCATAAAGTGTTTAGTCCCATAACATGCAGCAAAATTCTCTTTTCATCCATCAAATGGCAGCATATTTGCCTGCAATGGTTGCAAATTATTTCTCTTTCTTTAACATCAAACTGGAGAAACTAGACAGTTTCCAAGAGACAAAAAGCACATAAAAAGCAAGCTGCTGCAGTCTTTGTAGAAGTCTGTCCTTGCCTGTCAATGAAGCCAAATGATTTGCAACACTGATTGAATGAAGATTATGGTACATGAAGAGAAATCAAAAGACATCATAATGGCTAATTGAAGACCAATTGAGTGCAGTTTGAAATATCTTGCTTAGTCTCCTCAGACTTTCTACAATGTGGTTCCATACAGAGGATGGCTTTGCACTTACCCCATAGCCATCAATATCAAACAAGAGCCTTTTAGGATGCAGCAGTTTTGTGGAATCAACAAAGAAGTCCAAAAAGAGTACGAAGAGAAGAAACCATAAAAGTAGAGCAAAGCAATCCCAATAATTTATTTTAAATATTCCTTCTTTTAATCATAGAATCATAGAATCATTTAGGTTGGAAAAGACCCTTAAGATCACCAAGTCCAACCGTTAACCTAACACTGCCAAGTCCACCACTAAACCATGTCCCTAAGCACCACATCTACACATCTTTTAAATACCTCCAGGAATGGTGACTCAACCACTTCCCTGGGAAGCCTGTTCCAATGCTTGATAACCCTCTCGGTGAAGTAAAATTTCCTAATATCCAGTCTAAACCTCCCCTGGCACAACTTGAGGCCATTTCCTCTCGTCCTATCGCTTGTTACCTGGGAGAAGAGACCGACACCCACCTCTCTACAGCCTCCCTTCAGGTAGTTGTAGAGAGCAATAAGGTCTCCCCTCAGCCTCCTTTTCTCCAGGCTAAACAACCACAGCTCCCTCAGCTGCCCCTCATAAGGCTTGTGCTCCAGACCCTTCACCAGCTTCGTTGCCCTTCTCTGGACACGCTCCAGCACCTCAATGTCTCCCTTGTAGTGAGGGGCCCAAAACCGAACACAACTGAAAAGATGACTGCATGTCTTCAGTATTTTCAGACTATCAGATAGGTCCAAGTTGCAACTGTTTTATTACAGCTTCAGTTACCAATACTACAGTTTGAGATTAAAATGTTTCCTTGTTTTACCTGAAAATAACAGATGGCTCTCGAGCAAAAGAAAATAGGCCTTTTTTATTTTAATTTTTTTTAACATAGGAAGTCAGCACATAACTTTCAGGTAAAATAATTGAAATCTGGGGACGCAAAGACTTTTTGTTGTAGTTGCTTCTATTTACTGAGACTTACTCCAAAATAACCCTTTCTTCTGGACATCTGTTACTTTAAATATTAGTTGCACTAGACCAGCAGAGCACTAGAGGGAGCTCCAAGACAGACTCAAAACCAGCTCTACCCAAAAAGTGGAGGCTTAGGTTGGGTGTAACTGTGAGCACAAACCGGTATATCTGCGAGGGTTGTATTTGCCTTCAGTGTTGTCTCTCATGATTATCACCATTTTATGCTTGTGGACTTGATAATACTCTACTTTGCAATAGCCACCAGATTTTCTGGAGATAATACAACTGCCATGTGCTGCGTCTCTGATAGTTTGGCATGAAAGAGCTGAACGCTGCTGTGGACTCAGGATAGGGCTTCCTGGTTGCGTGCTTACATGATTAAATGACTAAAGATTATTTTGTGCATATGCAAAAGAGGCAAAATAGGGCTGAAAAAACTGTCTTAATTCATGATTTTTTTTTTACTTCAAAAGACTTGACTCTGCGATGTTAAGTTATTGGTTTAACTTTTTGGATGCAATACTTTATTGTACCCAAAAGAGTCTGTTAGACATTTCATTTTAGAAAATGAGCAGGCATTTTGTAGGCCAGAGCAGATGTTGAATGCCCAGAAGAGATATCGCAAAACATTAGAAACAACTGGGCTGTTTCAGTAACATATCACCCAAAGAAAGTAAGCAGGTCAACATAAAGGCTTGGTTTGGTTGCTCTGGAAATTATGAGGTGCAATGCATAAGTGGAAAGCCCCATCTTTGGAATTCAGTCTCTTTGGAGGTCCTCGTAGGAGCTTTCAGGATACAGAATCAGGATTATTTCTTTTTTTGTTGTGCTTTATGAGGTTCTTTGTGCAAAGAGTTTGTCTCATTTGTACTGCAAATAAAAATGTAATAGCAGTTAGAGCCTATGGGGAGATGCTCTACAGCAAAGAAATAACTCATCTGCAGATGTAATATCTGCACATCCTTAGAGACTATTGGATCAAATGATATGATTTTGCAGGAAAGTGGCAGCTAGCAAATTTTTAAGGCAAAGTGAATTATCATGAGTATCCTTGAAAGCCTTGAGGTGAGACTCTGACACAGCTCACAGAGGGAACTACTTTACTCCAGCTTATCTCTGTCAGTGGTCAGTACTATATATTGCAATATAAAGGCTCCTAAGGGATATTCATGATATAAACTTCCTCTAGAGAATTTTTTTCCCCAAGTTAGCAATTGCTTCTGTAAACCGTGAAGATTTATAGTTTTTAGCCTATAGAGTTTTAGCTCAGCAGTGAGCACAGAAGCTGGCATTAACAGACCCTGTATTCTTTTCAAATCTTTTATATCAACAGAATTTTACTAACAACATCGGGGGGGGGCGTTTCTCATTATTTCCAATTTTCAGCCAACCATCTTTCAATTCTGTTAGACACTTATTGGGGAAAATGCACTTGAAAGTCAACAAGGAGAACATAGAAGGAACTCATAGTTCCCCATTCTGCCTTCTAATAGCTCTGCCCCCCCTAAATTTAACAGTTCCAAATTTACTACTGCAGCCTTTGGGGACAAAGATCTGAACAAGAGTTTAATAATGCCTGCCTCTCTTTTATTTTTCTCCAGGTTTTTAGACCCTTCCTCAGAGAAGAAACTTGCCTTTCAAATTTTCCTCTGGCCTTTTCACTATGTGTCCAGCCTGAGAAGCTCCTCCTCATCTAAGCTTCATTGTAAAAGCTTGTTGCTCTTTAACAGCCACTCATTGGATGATGACACTCTGCCAGTTTTATGAGAAACACTTTCAACCAAGCCCTCACCACAAAATCCACTGCCTTCTCCAAATTCAAAGTTTCCATTTGAAATTATATCTTTAAAATAAAATTATATTCACAACTAGACAGACCTCCCAGCTAAACAAGCTGTTTTCCCCCTCTTATAATCTCTCCCAGGTGGTGTTACTGTTTTTCCTACTCTCTGCCCCTCTACAGGCATACCACAAAATTCTCCTACACTGCTTCATTTATTTGTCATTCACTGTAGGAAGCGTAGCGTGAGCCTATCGGCCCAGCCTCCGTTCAGGTCTCACTGGAGATGACTGCTGATCTACGGGGCTGTATAGGAATACCTCATGCTATGAAAACATAATGAGCATTCCAATACCCTCTTCTTCATTAAGTAAGTTCATAAAAGGACTGATTTCAATAGACACTAGGATCCTAACATAATAAAAAAATATTTCTAATGTCTCTATTCTCAGATTGTCTATCTCAGAGCTTAAATGAAGTTTAAAAGCATTGTGTCCCTTCAGACACAACAATCACTCAAAAAATAAATCTACTATTCTACATTTACTTTGTGGATTTTATTCCAAGTGCCATGTTGGGGTTTACACTCCCAAATGACTGTTGTTGTTACCGTATGATATTTGAATATTACTAGTCCTTGCAGGGAATAAGAATAAAAAATAAAATATTTTTCAGAACAAAAGTGTTGCCAATAGTAAGACCCAGGATTTCATTACCTTCAAAATTAAAAATAATAATAAAAAACCCCCCAAACATTTCAAGACGAGTTACAATTCTTTGGAACAGATTCTGATCTGTTGATTTTCCAGCCGTACAGCAAAAATACAGCAATCAAGGAATAATACACTCCAGACAGTGCATGTTGGTATGATTACTGCACGCTTCAGGTGGTATTATAAAACTTCAAGTCAGTGAACTTGAACCACCCAAGAAGAAGAAGAATTACTCCATCAGCATTGCTGGGAAGGCAGCATGCTATTGTGGAGAAATTAGAGCAGACCTGTGTATGTACTCAGTTCTAGGCAGCTTAGGAAACATTACTTTTTTGGTGGGGGCAGGGGGAGTTTTTTTGGTGAAGGAGAGTCATAAAACACACATTTGCATAAAACAAGATGTTGGTGAGACACAGTGGTTTCAAATTATCTGTTTAAATAAATAAATAAATAATCAGCAGGCCTTGAATGTCCAGGATGGAATTTCTAATGTGAGAGATCCACTCCAATGTACTCCAACTGTGAGCTAATCGCAGTCTCCAATTGAACAAGTCCGAGTTTGACTCCGTTCAGAAAAGAGTTTTAGGAGAGCACTCTCAGGAGTGCACCTGAACTCCTGCCTAGTCTTGAGCAGAAAAAAATGTCTTTTCCATTCTTTTCAAGAATAAATGTTAAAGATCTATTTAATACCACACCTAAACTTTATTTTTTCTTTCAAATTGTACTATTTTTTCAAGAAAGAATTTTCTTGTTTTCCAGCCAGCCTTATGCAGCACTATAGTAGCCACAGGGGAAAAAAAAAAAACCAAACAAACAGAAAACTAGAAAGCTGCATAAGTATTCAGTACATTATTTTATAAGCAGAGTATCAATTCTGTATGCAGATCCAGCTACAGGCTATATGATTAAATTTCTGTCTCACCATGCTGATGACCACCTAAACTTCTGGAGAAAAAAGAGCTTGAGAATAAAGGTTTGGTAGAAAGACTCTGTGTTACCTTGCGGTACAGGCCACAAAAAGGCACTCAAATAAATGTTTTGACTTTCATATCGGATGGCTATGGCACCTATCTTTGACTATATGCATCAAAGCTTAGGAGGCATTCTCAAAGGGTTAACACTTGAGAGATCTAGGTTTCCATTCTGAGTTGTTTTGCTCACCGATTTCCTTATTGTGAATAGGGCTGCTGGTGTTTATCACATCGCATACACACAAGGGGTGTGATATACATATGTGTTCACGATTAAATTTTCTTAGCTAAAGCAAGTACACTAATGCAAGATGGCTACTGTCATCTTAACCATATTAGGCCAAAGATATGTTTTATCTACCATAATCACAAAAGTAGAGACTGCTATGAGGTTTGACAAAGCATGTGTGCACTGATTTCGCAGCTTTACTCGAGTGTTTTATGCCATAACAGAGAGAACAAATAGGTCTTTTTAAAAACCAAGAAAGGCAGTACTATCCAGAAAACTTTGGATAGAAAATAGATAAAATAACAAATTAGCATAGTCTAAAACTCAAATGTAACACTTTACATCCCTAGACAAGATTTCAGAAACTGAATTTTTGCTTCCCCCCCTCCCCCTTGTCAGAGGATACAGAGTGGGATTCAGTTGGCCCTAAGTGCCATTAAGGAGGCCCTAGAGTGCCCCACTTGCTCAGCATGTCCCTGGGGAACTATGGGGTCTAGAGAAGATCCATTGCTTTCTAAAGCTGAAGGTGGACATGAGACAAATTACCCAACAGAATCTCAAATGGCAATAAACATTCATGTTTGTGGCATTAGGCCATACTTGTCTTCAGAGCCTTTACTCTCAGTTCTCTGCTTTGACTTAGTCCGTATTTCATCCGTAAGACCACAAATGATGTGTATCTTGATCTCCTGTTAAAGACAGGACCTTACTGTCACAGCCACCAAAGGGGAGATTAGAGGAGAAGGGAATCTGGCAGGATAGAAAGAAGGAGAGAATCAACAAAGCTTAGAAACCCCTTGTTGACCCCCCAGGGTCATCTCCTGCTTCTTCCAGATTGCTCTGAGTATTTCCAACTACTCTCACCCGAGCTTAGCTCTCAACACTTCTAGGGAGCAGAACAGAAGAGACTTCATGTGCGAGTACAGGAGCAAATACGAAAGGAAAGAAGTCATTTGTCTCAGAGTCAAAATAGCTCTTGATAGCATTGGGTACAACTACGTTGCACCAGAAGTAGTGCAACAAATATAATAGCAAAAATACCAGACAATTCTCATTTATCAGAACCTACCAATTTAATAAAATGATAGAAAAATGACAGTGGCCCTGGCAAATCTATGTATTCATTGTGGGTTAATGGAAGTTTAATAATGGGTTTGCTGAATTAAACTCAACCATCAAGTGCCAAAGCCTATCCTGGCCTGACCAGGATTGTCAGCATTACTTGGTCTTCCCTTTTCTTTGGCACAAATTGCAGTTTCCTTCATTTCTTTCTGGAATTACTTTGCACGTGAGGATCTGTAAATAGAACAAAGCAAAATAAATCAATTAGATGTCAGCATACAAATAAATCTTGGTCATCTTAATATTTAATTAGATATGCATCTTAACATGTGAAGCTAAATAAGAATCATTACCTTGCAGTGATCAGGGACATGTCATCAGTAGGCAACTAGCTGCACTGCTTGCATCAAGGATTCTGGTTTTCATACTCCTGGAGTACAAGTATCAATAACATGAACTCTTTACTGAGATTCATTCTCAAGCCTTCAGGTTTTTTTTTTCAAATACATATGTAAATCAAATGCAATGATTTTCTAGAGTTGTTCCTTTATTTCAGCATGAGAGATATTTTTGCAACTACAAATAAGGTAAGTCTTCAGAGTGCAGTGCAAAAATACCTGAGCTTGTTCTGGAGCCAGCTGTGAATATGGCCACATCTGGCCCATTCAACATCTCAGCTAGTGCCTCTGGGCATAGTTCAGGATTAACACAGCCCTTCCGCTTCCAGGCCCTCCTTCAGGTCTATGCACAACACTGTGCTGTACTGAATGGAAATACCATGATATTCACAGTGCCCTTGTGGATCTCTTAACACAGCATTGCATTACTCCGGGTAAGTACTCACAAACTGAACCATAAAATATTTAGAATCATGGAATCATAGAATCATTTAGGTTGGAAAAGACCCTTAAGATCACCAAGTCCAACCGTTAACCTAACACTGCCAAGTCCACCACTAAACCATGTCCCTAAGCACCACATCTACACATCTTTTAAATACCTCCAGGGATGGTGACTCAACCACTTCCCTGGACAGCCTGTTCCAATGCTTGATAACCCTTTCAGTGAAGTAAAATTTCCTAATATCCAGTCTAAACCTCCCCTGGCATAACTTGTGGCCATTTCCTCTCATCCTATTGCTTGTTACTTGGGAGAAGAGACCAACACCCACCTCTCTACAACCTCCTTTCAGGTAGTTGAAGAGAGCAATAAGGTCTCCCTTCAGCCTCCTTTTCTCCAGATGAAACAACCCCAGCTCCCTCAGCCGCTCCTCATCAGACTTGTGCTCCAGACCTTTCACCAGCTTCGTTGCCCTTCTCTGGACACGCTCCAGCCCCTCAATGTCTTTCTTGTAGTGGGGGGCCCAAAACTGAACACAGTATTTGAGGTGCAGCCTCACCAGTGCCGAGTACAGGGGCACGATCACTTCCCTAGTCCTGCTGGCCACGCTATTTTTGATACAAGCCAGGATGCTATTGGCCTTCTTGGCCGCCTGGGCACACTGCTGGCTCATATTCAGCCAGCTGTCAACCAACACCCCCAGGTCCTTTTCCACCTGGCAGCTTTCCAGCCACTCTTCCCCAAGCCTGTAGCGTTGCATGGGGTTGTTGTGACCCAAGTGCAGGACCTTGCACTTGGCCTTGTTGAACCTCATACAATTGGGCTCAGCCCATGGATCCAGCCTGTCCAGGTCCCTCTGCAGAGCCTTCCTACCCTCAAGCAGATCAACCCTCCCGCCCAACTTGGTGTCATCTGCAAACTTACTGAGGGTGCACTCGATCCCCTCGTCCAGATCATTGATAAAGATATTAAACAGAACTGGCCCCAATACTGAGCCCTGGAGAACACCACTTGTGACTGGCTGCCAACTGGAGTAAACTCCATTCACTACCACTCTTTGGGCCTAGCCATCCAGCCAATTTTTTACCCAGCAAAATGTACGCCTGGCGAAGCCATGAGCAGCCAGTTTTTCCAGGAGAATGCTGTGGGAAATGGTGTCAAAGGCTTTACTAAAGTCTAGGTAGACAACATCCACAGCCTTTCCCTCATCCACTAGGCAGGTCACCTTGTCACAGAAGGAGATCAGGTTAATGAAGCAGGACCTGCCTTTCATAAACCCATGCTGGCTGGGCCTGATCAGGTGAGTCCTGATCAGGCCTGACAGGTTGTCCTGTACGTGCCACGCGATGGCACTCAAGGTGATCTGCTCCATAACCTTCCCCAGCACCGAGGTCAGGCTGACAGGCCTGTAGTTCTCTGGATCCTCTTTCTGGCCCTTCTTGTAGATGGGCATCACATTTGCTAACTTCCAGTCAACTGGGACCTGCCCGGTTAGCCAGGACTGATAAATGATTGATAAATGATTGCCTTTTGTGAAAATTTAACCTTAATGACATGAACAACAGACAAACTAATTTACAGTAGACTGATTTGGGGGGTGGAGGTAAAATTTATACTTTTTTTTTTAACTTTCTTAAACACACTGTCTAAGCAAACCAATCCCTCTCACAATAAAATAGCTAAGTGCCAACTTTAAGGGCTGTTTGCCTGCCACCAGTATCATGCTAACCTTGAAGTACGCGCTCAGGGCCACAGCCAAGGATGCAGGGATGGTTAGAGGATGTGTACAGAGGCAAGAAAAACTGTGGGTTTTACAAAAATATGAATGTGGACCTGTTCTGGGATTCTCATGCTTTCCTATAACATTGGATGGAAAAAGAGGGATTGGATTTGTATTTCCTATCCTTCTGCATCAAATGGCAGATTCTAGCCTCTACATCTCCATACAGTCACTTTACTCATTTTTCAGGTAACACAATTGTGCATTATATTCATTGTATCCACATTCACACTCCCTTTGATGTAGTATCTCAGGACCCAAAATTACACAGGTGTATCAGAGAACAGACAGCAACTTGAATTTAAATACCTAAATGCAGCCACATAGCAAGGGACATCGAATCATACTCTGACAGCCCCCTTGTCCTTAAGAATAAAGTATTTAGATGGCATCTGTCACATCAAACAGATATTGAAATTTACTCACCTGAGCTGCATACAGTACCTCAAAGTATCAGGCCGAGTATTTCAAGCATTTATTTCATTCATAGTGCAGCACAAATTTAGGCCAAATAAAGTCAACAAAGACAAAACTGAGTCTTTTGCCTAGTTAGTTCTTTTGTGAACTAACATTCAGTGTTCCCTCACAAGACTTCTAACAAAGGGATGATTTAACAAACAGCAATACTCAAAAGAATGAAATTCAAAGCTGTCACAAATAAGCTAATTACTATAAAATAATATCACACAACAAGTTAACATTACACACAAATAAATAAGGAACCGTCTTCAGTTGTCCACAAGCGTGCTCATCAGAAAATGCACAACAGCCATGTTATGAGCAAGTTCAAACAAATGTTTACATCTGTCCGTTAAAACCATGTTCTTTAGTACCATCCAAATGCATGAACCGCAAAAAGACTGATGTTGTAATTGCAGTGATGCTATATCCAAATTGTATGTCCTCCTAGGAGACCTTTATCTGTTACTGATGACCTGTTGAGAAAATCTGCCATTGCCAGCATGATAGTTTTATCAGAGAGAAGGACACAAAGGGACATGCAGTACTGCGCAGCCTTCCATTAAATGATAAGAAAATAACAGAACTTTCAAGGGTTTTCTGAGAAGGATGAATAAATGGGAGTTCTGATGCAAACACCATGTGAATTGACAAATGCACTAGACAGAAATATCCTCAGCTCACCCCTCATCCTATGGTTTGACAAGTAAGAAAGTCTCTGGAAAACAGCTGGACTATTTTTACTCCATCTGACTTCCTTTGTCATAACACTGAAACACCAGGTTTACCACAGTTCAATGAAATACAGTGCCTCAGCTGAGCTGCAGGAACAGGGCAGGGATAACTTTCAAACTCTATTGTGTAACAGCTAAAATGTGTTCACCTGAACATCTTTCATCACAGTTTGAGACCATTTTTTACTTTGCATTTGCAATGGGCTAGGAGCACTCCCCAAAATGATTATCACCATTCAGCTGATGCATTATGCAAGCGACTGTAACTCCATCCATCTTGAGTCCTGCAAGCTCTAAGACATGGACCATCACTCAACTGTTGCAAAAATCCCAGCAAACTATGATCACTGTACTTGAAGGATATAGAAAAAGAAGATTACAGACGACAGGCAAAAACAGAGGAAAGCTCAATGTATATCTAAAGCAAGAGTAGGACAAGCAAAAAAAGTGTATTCAGACCATTTAGCTTTTGTACAGTAACATCCCAAGGAGATTCCCACTTCCACATCTCAGATTATGTATGCTAAACTAGTGGCAATGCCTTTGAGCTTTGAGTACAGAAAGGTGCTTCCTCTTATAGAAAACAGAGTTAGACAGAGATTAGAGAGTGTGAAGAACCAAGTCTTCTAGTGCTCACTCCCAGTCCCATCAGTGACCTTCTGTGCAATCTTTGCTCACATTTGGGGAAAAATGAGAAACAATACAAATTTCATGTCTGTAACTGGTGTGAGTCAGCCTGTTTGCAGCTGGATAAACCCCAAATCATCTCATCAGTTATACAGTACAAATTGGAATTTGTGATGATTTAACTGGGGGAGGGTGCAAAAGAGGGCCAAGATCTAGTCTCAGTGAAGCCATTAGGACAATGTTTCAATCCTGAATCTTCTGAAAGGTAAATAGATCCTACACTGAAAGAGTAGAGGGTGGAGTATGCTTAAAAAAACCAACTCACCAACCAACAACAACAAAAAAAACCCCCAAAACAAACACGACAGAAAGGATATTTAGTGTTAAATTAATCTTTGCTTATTAGCTGACCTCTCAGACACTTGGGCTGCATAACTACTTTCATTATGTATAAGGCACCTGTCATTTTGACCTAGTGCTTGCAATTCAGCAAAGTTCGCCTTATTTTTAAGACACAAACACTGATGAATGCAAATGTTCAATTTCCTTGGAAAATAAGCACTGAAAAAGTAGTGTAAAGGAAGACACTGCTTTTTTTAAATTCTCAAAATATTTATCAAAACATAAATCTTCTCAATATAAATGGTTTGAGCTCTGCTTTCAATCATCCAACCATTTCCAGCAGCAAAAATTACCACACTTCATGTCAAGTTCAGTACTTTGGCTCCCTGGCTGCAGCAGAAGTGCCACTCTGAGCATATCAAAAGCCAGAAAAGCCTAAACTGTCTGAAATGAGTAACAGAACAAATAACAGTTGTTATTTCACTGTTTATTGGGTGTTTTATTTCCTCTCAAAGTTGAGGAGGGATTCAGAAAGTATCCTGGGCATGACAAGTGAGCATTGTGGGAGTAGGAAGAGCACACTGAGGCAGAAGTGATGCTGTTCCCACAGCTATGCTACCTCCATCCCTAGAGTGTTTTCTTCCACCTTTCCTCCCCACCACCACCCTGCATCTCCTCCAGCCTCCTTGGAGAGCGTGTGCTAGATGAGAGCTCATGGGGCAGGAAGCCGTGCAGGTACGAACTAGCAGGAGGGGAATGGGCACAGGGCACCAGCAGGATCAGCTGACTGAAGAACAGCAAAGTCTGAAGAACCAGGCAGCAGGCTGCCTCTGTGCACACAGGCGGGCAGGGGGTGGCTTGTCTCTCTCCAAGGAAGCTGGCAAAAGGAAGGAAATGATCCTGGCTGAGCCTTGGTGGCTACAAAGATAATGATGTTTGAGGAGGTGGAGGCATGAAAGCTTCAAAGTGGTATCACAAGTTTATTTTTTGCCTTCCCTTTTAACTGCTCTGTTCCTGTCTACATCTCTGTTGCTCATCCTCCTCCCTTCTGCTGAAGCATAAAATAGGGGACATACCTTTACTCAGACGTAGTGTGGTTACTCAGCTTCCAAACCAATCACAAGCCCGATGAAGCTCAGATCTTTTTGTTCCCTTTGACACAGATGCCTTTTAACCTACTCTGGTAGTGTTTTATAAAAAAAGCATAGAAGAACATATTGAGCATGTAAGGACGCTGTGCTTTAAATTCACACCTCAGGTTGTTTCACTGCATGGAAAAAATAGGTCTTAGGAAGGAAACGGATGGAGCTGTTTGCAAATAGTTGGAATTTAAACACAGAATTAAGAAGAGAAGTGCTAGTGTTTACAACTAACCAGAGCACATGAGGTAAACCAGTCTGCAATACTTTTCATGTCTTCCATCACATTAGTTTAAGCTCTCTTTTGATTTTTAGCTCTGCCCCCCACTCAAGAAGGTCACGACTATTTACATCCAGACAAGTTTGATGTCTCTGTTTTCTCTAAGATTTTTACTAAGTCGATACATTTCCATGCAGGATTTGTGACAATTAAGTGCAAATTTTCAACGAGGTCTACTTCAGACATTGGTGCCATATCAATTAACATGTCTGCATGTCCAAAAGGCCCTTTAGAACGTCTGGCTATTAAAACCACTGGCTACAGAGATACTCCTACAACTCAACAGCGCTAACTAGAACAGTTCTGCAGAATATTCTTTGACACATGCCTACCATAATAGGTATTATAAATATGGCATTTATGCTTCCTGGCATTGTCTTCAAAAATATATCACAATTAGTCCAGAGTGTCTGCATTACAAACACCAGAACACTGAAATTTCTTAGCTGCCAAGAATGGAGACTGAGATGGACAACAGCAAAATAGAGAATAAAACCAAAAATACTTTGCCCAGGGGTAAACTTAAAGTAAGCCTTTTGTGTGTTAGATACATGTTTTAAATGAAACAAAAAATTGAGCCCTTAGACAGGATTACAGTGGCCTGGGTGTACAAAATGCTGAGCTACACATTGGTCCTTCTAGGGAGAGATTTTAGAAAACTGGTATCTCCAGCACACTGTCCTCCAATCACTATGCATGTAGGTACAAACTGTAAATGCGTCAATAATGAACTAAGAAATTAACTGAGAAAATCCCTCATCTGTTGTTTCTTTCTTTTTCACTGTTGTTTTCTTCCGTGTTGCGAGATTATAAAGTTGCAAGTCTTCTGTTGTAATGAATTTCATTAAAATGCTGGTTTGAAATCATTTAGCTGTACTATCATCATCTTGCAATTATTCTGTTTAATCCTACTATGTTAACTAACCACAGCTGTTTCCCTTGGCTCATCAGTGATTCCTTCTGAACTTGTGTTCCTCTTTGGAGGAGCTGAACCCTTCCTGGAAGGCAGTGCAGAATTTTCATTTATCATGTTTCTCTCCAAGAAACTGTAGCTGTTGATAAGTATCAGAGAACTTGACTGCTTTCAAACACCACATGTTGCTTCTCTCTGCTCTGAAATTATGTGTTTTTCTAAACCAAAACTTTGTTTCATCAAGGATAACTTCAATTCAAAAACATGATCTAAGCTGACAAAGATTGCACTGCAAAGATAAGTATTCTATACCTTCTCATAGCATCTTTCAGGTCAGGATCTCAGACCTTGGAACATTTAAGCTTACTTAAACTTTCCCCTTCTGTGAGGGAAACAGCATCTTAAAGCTGAAGAAGTTAAGATAAAAAACATTTATTCTCTGTGGGATACCTGCAGCTTGAAAGGGAACTCAGTGAGACTGTAACAATTCTGAAAAAAATCTCTTTTTAAATGTGTATTCCTGAACTTGCAGTATTTAGCAAGACCATTTCATTCCCAAGATGATCCTTTCTTTTGATCACACACACTGGTTTCAGCTCAGAAACAGTTGATGCCCAGTTTAAGAAAAGGAATTCTTAAAAAGAATTCTTAAAAGAAATGCATCACTTGCACTCTCACTTGTTTGCCTCATTCTTCAGTTGATCAGAGGTAGAAAAAGGGTTCTTCAGAGTGAAAAGCAAGAAACAGAAGAAAACAGGATAAAGAACTATTTGCAGTCACCCACATCAATAACACACTGGCTTTTTCCCATGTCACCTTAGACTCTTGATACGCTTATGCATTTACGTACGGCCACAAAAAGGTACAGAAAGTACAGGTGAAGTCATTTTTTAATTCAACAGCATGAGCTGAGCATTAATCAGCCTTACCCTCACCTGCAGTTAAGTCCATTATTAGCTATCTCCAAGGAAACAGAAATACTCAGTTTATTGCCAATGGTTGGTGTTACTTGCTATCAAGTTGACTGAAGGGAATCAAGTGTTGCTGAACTTACCCCAGAAAGGCAAAAGAGCAAGAATTATGTCTTTCTTTCCCTTTACATAAGATATAAGTCAATGAGAGAAAGAAAACAAAATATCTGTATCATCCATTTGAGAAAGGGAAAAGAACATGAAGTATAAGCTAGTGTTATTCTCACATGTCATGGCAGAAATAATTACTAAAGCACTGTGATTTTTTTTCTAGTGCCAGAATACAGTGTGAGCACAAGCCTCAGCAACTTACAATGGGGCATATATTCTTAAATTTCTACTGAAAATCCAACTATCGTTCAATTCATAAGCACTGGCAGAAAACAGGATAAGAGCAACACATGCTCATAAAACAGTATCATGCTATACTAGTATATTTTCCAAAGGATGGAGGCAAGTGCACTTAATAAAGTATATCTTGGCTTTTTTTAGTTATTTGTTATTTATAATGTTAACATTCAGGCATGGAGAAATACAATTCAGTGAAATTATTATAGGCTACATTGACTTGTTCAAGCTGTCATGGGAAAACAGAACGTATATGGGTTTGTTTGTAAGAGCTAAAGGTATCACCCACGAAACAAAGGAACCATTTCCTTATAATCAGTGCAGGACTTGATTGCTTCAACTGGCAGCTGCAGGTGGCTGTTTGAAAGTTTAGAAAGTTTAGGAACTGAAGTAAAGGTGGTTCTTCAGCATGGATTTTTATTAGACTAAAACTAGTGTAAAGGGATGTCAGATCTTTACTGCAAACAGAAGTTGCAGCTGCTGTCTGAATACCTGATTAATCAGCCTGTTAAATGATTCTACAGTTTGAAAAG
This sequence comes from Mycteria americana, assembly GCF_035582795.1. Lineage (NCBI taxonomy): Eukaryota > Metazoa > Chordata > Aves > Ciconiiformes > Ciconiidae > Mycteria > Mycteria americana. The sequence continues at coordinate 140,438,848 of NC_134366.1, read as the reverse complement.
AGCTCTTGGAAAATCCTGTCTCTGATGAAAGATCAAGATAAGGTGATGCCTTAACACTAGAGTAAAAGAATATGAGCAAAGTCAGCTGGCCATACCAATTCAGTTTTACTAGTGGAAATCTGGGCTAACCTCATAGAGTTTTCTAAAGTTACACTTGCATAGCCAAGAGGCACTGGCCACCTACCTATAAGTTAGAGGGCACATCCTAAGAAGGAAGGCAATCTATTATTTTTGTCAGTCACTGGCACCATAAACCATGGGCTTTAACTGATACCAAAGACTAGCTTAAAATTGCACTTTAGTAATAGAAGCAAACAGTAAATAGTGAGAATTCTCTCTCCTTTGCCAATGTTAATGATGGATTTGGTTTTTATCTACAGGTGATGATATTGTGATGGGGGTTCATTAAAGAACTCATTTCCAGCTTTCTCCAATCCAAATGCTTCTTAAAGATTGGTTCTCAAAATGGATCTCAAAGCCCCTGTCTCCTAAGGATGTCTCAGCAGGTATCTCTTTATGTACCAGGTCTCAGGTCTTTACTTCTCCTGGAAAAGGAATTTGCAGTTCTGTGATTAGCAGCCCAAAATTACATTATTTTATATATCAATGAAGTTTAATCAGTAGGTCTCACTTGATAAAAAACCTGCAGCTCTGTCTTTTGTCTGTGTACCTGCATAGTGCCTGGAGGCTTTCAGAAGGACAGAAACACTTGTTTGAAGTTGGTTTTAGTATTTGAAGTGGCTGTCAATAGATGCTGAAACATTTTTTCACTGCTTTTTCCCATGCAAGTGTGAAGGCCATTCAAATAAAGCCAGCAAGTGGGAGATTCAAAACAAACAAAAAGAGACAGTTTTTACACATAATGTATAAGTTTTGAAACTCCTTGACACCGGATAGTGACTGCTGAAAACGTATATAGGTTTAAGAAGAGACTGACAAGTACATTGAAAAGAAATACAAGGCAGGGTATTAAATACACAGAAACCATTGCTACCTCAGGAAGTCCCTGTGCCACAAACCATTGTCAGCTGGGACTTTTCTCAGAGCTATTGTCATTGTATGATTCTTCTAACCTTATCTGCTTTCCTAGGCATTTGCTTTAGGCCATTGTTCAAGACGAGAGTGACCTAATACAGCCTCTCTTCTGTGACGCTCGTTGGCTTGTTTTCGTATGTGAAGTATAAAATGGGCTTTAAAACAACAAATACTGGAACAGATGTTTATGTCATGGCCTGGTTCTTCCCCCTCCCCAAGACTTATCAGGTCTGTAGATCAAGTGAGATAGATACCCTCTAAGCCCAGCCTCTTTTCAGTTTCTGGGCTTTTCTTTCCTTAGAAGGAGCTAAGTGGGAGGTCAAGCCCTGGTTCTGGCCTAGTTGTGTAACTGTCCTTAAATGTTTACCAAGATATGGCTTATCTCTGACTATTCTTCTCGTTTGCTTTTCTTACAGCCCAGTCTTTAACTAAACAAATAGCCCAACAGTCATCCCAACGGTTATGTCAACATAATCTATTCATTAACTATTTTAGCAGCTCCTCATCCATCACTATGGATATTAGAGCTTGACCTGGACATGGAAGCCATTGTCTTTAAGGACAAGCATCTGTTTGGTTTAATGTTCATTCAGATGAGTTAGCTTGACATGATGATAAGCACAGCTGGGCTTGTTAAAATGTGGAAGAATATAATCTAAAACACACTTCAAATACATAGATTCATGTCTACGTTTTTAAAAAGAAGTGCAATTAACTCCTGAAACAGGCTAACAAAGGAAGTAAGGGACTGTCTGTTTCCTGGAAACTTTATGCCAAGGTAGACAGGCATGGCTTACTCAAACATGTTATTCAGTGAGATCCAAGTGTGACTTGGAGGAAAGTGATGAAGGGGGTAAGAAAATTGATACTTTGTGTTATACTACAGGTGATGTTTGATCCTTTCTGGCCTATGAAAGTCACCCAGATTTCAAAGCCATGTTCTAGCGGAGCTTCATCCCTCTAGTGATTCCACATTAAACATGATGACTTGGATCATTCATAAACCTTCTTAAATCTCTGATCAGATTACATAAATTGGTAAAACCAAATGTGAAATAAGAGAGAACATGTGAAGTCTTCCTCTAGATTTCCATTTTGCTTTCAATTATCTCCTTCACAGTTCTTTTTCTCTCCTGTTAAATAACTGCTCTGATAACAGATTCATCATTTACAACGTAGTGTCTGGTCTGCCTTTTATACATGACTCCAAAGATTTTTCTTTTTCAGCTGCCATAATGATGTTTTAAAATATTTTCCAGTGATTTGACATTTACTTGCCCTGCAGTTCTTGATTCAAACACTTCAGTGTTTATGCATTTTCAAGCACCAGCTGTAACCATACTTGATCTCAGAAAAAATACATCTTATCATGGATGTGTTTTTTACAACAAAATCCCCCTTCATTACCTGTCAAGTTTAATAAAATAACTGCAATGCTGGAGATAATTCCTCGTGTAATGACAGGGGGTTTCCAACTGTTTGTATTTTCCTTGCATTGTGGAGTTGTCTGTAATTGCTGTTGTCAAATGCAGTTTTGAAACACCTATGATGAAAAGCCACATTTTCTTACTTTTACTGTAAGTGATTTTGCAGCTGCAGCACTCTTCAATATTTGCTCCTACATTTTTGCATGAGGAGGCAGATCATCCTCCCTCGGCAAAGGGAGCGCTCCAGGTATAGCAGAACAGAACTAACACTGCACTGGACTGGGAGGGCCCAGGGACACAGCTCCATATCCCAGGGGCTGGCGTCATCCAGGCACCCAGGACGCAGGGGAAGAGGCAAGTCAAGTGCGAGCTAGCAGAAAAATTTGAAGAGTAAAAGTTAAACATCACAGGGGGTAAAAACCCTTTTATCTCTAGATTCTACAGGGAAGTACTGTGTCTTTTCTTACCCTCTTTGCTTACCTTTTCCTTCCCACGCGTGTTTCAAATCCATCTTACATCCATAAGATGCATGGAAGATCACACAACTTGGCAATTCTTTCGCTGGTGGATGAATTAATCTCAAAGGATTGCCTACAGTCCAGTGTGCATAATTAATAGTTCAGCTGCAGGAAAACAGGATTACTGTGTTTTACCATTCAGAATAGGAGGAAGCTTGTTACTGAACAGAGAATAAAATATTTTTCTACTCCTGCTGTAAACTGCTGAGGTCAAGTCAAAGACTTCAGTCCTTGCTACTGTCATGGCAGAACCTTTTATAAACTCTGAATTCACCTTCAAATACAGGTGACTACTTTTGGTTGGATTTTCTTAACTGGATTTTTTAATGCAAAACCTAACAAACTACTACCTTCACGCCTCTCTTTCATGCCTCATAGCAGAGCATTACGTATAGACTGCAAATATTCTCAGGTAACTTTCATCTTTAAGTTACAATTTACGTACCCCACTCCAAAATTTATAACCCCCTCAAGAAGAAGTAAGAGATCACAATAACTATTTTATATCCACCAGAATTTCAGAAGTCAAATCTTTGCTGGGTATAATACATAAATAGACAAAAGGTGCTGCAGGCTTCCCTCACGCTCCACCTTTACAATAGTTCAGATTTACCACATAGCTATTATAGGTCTCTGAACCTGCAGGACTGAGATAGAACCCATTTGGCATGTTTCACTTTCAGACTTTTCCTACTGTTTAGCTGTCAGACAGCAAAACTAGCATGATCCGGAGTTTTCCTGGTCAATGATAAAGAAGTTTTAATACGCTACTCATCCCTTCCAACAGCATTTCCATTCTGAAAGCATTAGAGATCTTCCGGGGTAATTATAAGTAACAGTTGTGTTTGGGTTAAATGGTAAGATAGTTCCATGTCTTCGGAGAAGCCATTTCTCTGTAACTATGTCAATGTCAATGGTCCAATTGCAGGAAAGTTTTGGTATGCTACTTATCGCTCTTGCAATACAGTCTGCACCACCAATATGCTTTCAAACTTATTTTGGAAGGCCCAAAGCAAAACAATTCTCCCAAGCAAAGGAAGATTTGGGTGTTGTCATGGAAGTTTTCACAGCTAGTGAAAATCAGCAGCAACCTACCTCTGCATGAAATACAGAGAAAATGGGACCGTATGCAGTAATAAATAGTGCATAATGGAAATAAAGGCATAAATCGGGTTTCAATAGCAGGTTATGAGATTTAATAGTATATCACTAAAAGGGAATACTATCTTTCCTTTTGAAGAGAAGGATTACATGTATGTATAGTTCTAGAAACCAAAAATGAAATAAAATTAAGACGTTTATTAAAGCACAGAATCCAAAGGAATCCCAAACCAAAGACTATTTTCTTTCTTTCTACTGTTAAATATATCATATATTTTTCTGAAACAGTGAAAATATAAATATTCCACATACTCCATAGCCAAAAATATTTAATTAGAAATGGCTTTGAAGTGCAATCTGATTCAATGACAGATATTCCAAAACATTCATACATTGAGGAAGATATTTACACTTACTCTGTAATGTTGTACAGCTAATAAATGTGTTTTATTTCTACATTTTATTTAATCTTAGATATTTTATTTAATAAATTATATAAAAATTAATTTATAACATTGTGTTTGTTTTATTATATATCATACATATCTGTTATATAGTTATCATAAAATGTATTTTGTTAAATTTATTATTATCAGTATAATTAAATTCATACTATTTATGAAACAAAAGTAATGGTAAAGCTATGAAGGATAAAACATACAACAGAACAAATTGCCACAACACATCTGGAAAGAAATCATGTGAAAACTTTTATCAAGCGCAGTGTATAGTGTGGGCAGACAAAGGAACCCAGATTTGACAGAGGGAAAGTACATACCTGGGGCCAGATACTCAGCTGGGACAAACTAGCAGAGCTACATTGAAGGCAGTGGACCCACCACAGAGTGCGTTGCCTCGCAGGTTGTGCAAGGTGGGCATCAAATCAAACTGGACTGAGTTAGTGTCAGGCAAATTAAATTACCACAGAGACTCATGAAGGATGAGCAATAAAAGAATCACAGAATCACAGAATTGTATAGGTTGGAAAAGACCTTTAAGATCATTGAGTCCAACCGTAAACCTGACACTACCAAGACCACCACTACACCATGTCCCTAAGCACCTCATCCAAACGTCTTTTAAATACCTCCAGGGATGGCGACTCAACCACTTCCCTGGGCAGCCTGTTCCAATGCTTGACAACCCTTTCAGTGAAGTAAAATTTCCTAATATCCAGTCTAAACCTCCCCTGGCGCAACTTGAGGCCATTTCCTCTTGTCCTATCACTTGTTACCTGGGAGAAGAGACCGACCCCCACCTCTCGACAACCTCCTTTCAGGTAGTTGTAGAGAGCAGTAAGGTCTCCCTTCAGCCTCCTTTTCTCCAGGCTAAACAACCCCAGCTCCCTCAGCCGCTCCTCATAAGACTTCTGCTCCAGACCCTCCACCAGCTTCGTTGCCCTTCTCTGCACACGCTCCAGCCCCTCAATGTCTCTCTTGTAGTGGGGGGCCCAAAACTGAACACAGTATTCGAGGTGCGGCCTCACCAGTGCCAAGTACAGGTGGGCAATCACTTCCCTGAGTAAAGCTGAGAGCAGAGTAAAGCTGAAGAAAGAAATGGAGGCTGGGGAGGAGGAGGAAGCGTGACAATCACCTAGGGAGGATGAAGAAGGGCTGAGTACCAAATAACTCCAAAAAAAAAGGAAAAAAAAGTCATGTGAAGCATGAGGACAGACATACAGGAGAGCAACCCACAGAGAGAGTCACGCTCTGTGAGATGTGGAATGCCACCCTGCATCTGCTGAACTCAGCTCAATTTGGAGCTTGTTCAGCATCTAGCAGGAATATTTAGCATTTTCAAGAATAAAATAAATGTCAAAGAAATTGAAAGAGTAACTAGAGATAAACCTGGAGAGACTGGGTCAAAGAGATTAAATAATAAAGAAGCAAATAAAGTATAGTGGGAAAGAAGGGAGAAAGAGACAACAGGTTGAAAAGAGAGAAAGAAAATTAAAACTAGAAAAATGATAACCAGAAAACACCAAGGGGGGGCAGGGAGTGTGCATATATATATACAAAAATATATATAATTTTGTGGTGAAAAGTGAAAAAAAATTGGGAATGTAGGGAGACAAGCTACACAAAATAGGAGAGAAAAGCAGTGTGAAGCAAAGTGCTGGTGAGGAAAAAAAGGAAATGTATAAGGATGGGTGGAGGCCTGGAGGAAAGCCCAGTTGTCAGAGCTGCAAAAGAAGAGAAAGAGAATGGAAATTTAAAGAGTTAGCACAATAAAGAAGTAAAATTAGAGACAGAAGCATGGGATAGATCAGTGAAAATATTCATTTACTTCAGAGATGAAGCTGTGCTGTGTAGATTTGTCACTCTGAAAATATTTTTTAGGGAAAAGCATTTTTCCTCTATACAGCCAAGAGGGGAACAGTTTGGCACAGCAAAAGAAGTGGAGCAGCACTGTCTAATTTGCTATTCATCCATACGCTTAGCAGTGATAACAGTGTTCTGACCACCAGCTCCTTGCCAGCCATCTCTCTTCTTGAGTCTGACCTTTGTTTTTTAACCCACTGCAATAAATTCAACTCCGACCAAACCTTGTAGGCATCTGCATTGACATGTTGTGGTTTGATGTGCTTGCTTGAAAGGCAGCGTTTCTGATCCATTGGCCTAAACAGTGCTCTCCACTGAAATGAGCAACTCAACCTTTTGCACCATGGCTAGTTCTCCTGTTGGCACACGCAACCCTGAGCCAGTGGAGACTGGGAGGAGGTGATCCTCAACTGGTGTGTCACCGGAGCTGCAGTGCCGCCGGCCACAGGGGACACACACCCCAGGGTCACCGGGCATAGCGTCTGCAGGGCTGTGGAAACAGAAAGCCCCCCGCCAGAGAGAAATGCAGCTATAGCCACCTCCTGTAGGCTCTGTTGTGCTGACAGCAGTCCCTCAGGGTGTCCCTGCCCCAGCGTGGGTCACCCATAGCCACAGTCCCTCAGAGGTGTATGTACATCCCCCTCAGCAGCACCCAACCCTGTTTCCTAAGTACATCTGCTGAGAGACCCCATGGCCTCCTCCAACTGCCCAAAGTTCTGGCACACTCCGGGGTGCTCACGCTGGTGCCAGAGCCATTGGGAACCGGCTCCATGGCCTCCTCTGGCTCCCATCACCCCTGCAGCCTCCTGCTGCCCACACCGAGCTACTCATGGCCAGCACAGCCCCTGTCAAATGGCAAAATCGAAGAGCAAAAGAAAAATGACGCTTTTCTCAAGGGCGGGATCAAGCAAAGGGACCTGAGTCGGGGCGGACTCGCAAGCCGGCGCTCCCAGTTCTCCCATGGTCACCCAGCTCCTGCTGTGTTTTTGGAGGGACTCTCCATAGCCTGTGCTCCAAGTCCCCGGAGCAGCTCAGGCTTATTCAGTGGTCCCAGCTGATGCCCCGTGGCCTCAGGAAGGGTTGCTAGGAGGACTTGTTCATGGTTTTTGATAAGCTGGAAACCTAGCAATTAATTACGTATTATTAGTATGTATTCTTAAACTAGGACAGAAACTATTTTGTCATGGCTGATGTACAATACTCCAAAGCTGCCAGTGTCACATATGTCAGCTTCTTGGCAAGAGGGAAGCTTTTGAAAATAGATTCTGTAATGACAATTTTAATTTTAATAATTCATCACAGTTTTCTTCATGGTCAAGAATGCCTTTTTTGAATGATCACATTGTTGGGATAATTAAAACAATATAAAATAAGTGGGATGAATAAATGTGTTTTTCTAACAAAAATCAGCATTGAAGAAGAAGTATTCTTTTGTGACTTACAGCAAGGGTGTTTATAGCAGTACAGATGGCTTGTGATTCGACCTTAATTTAAGTTTCTGGCTGGATTGTACTCTGTATCAACAGGAATTATAATTTTAATACCAGTCCTGTATTTAATTCCAAAGCTGTTGGAGTTGTGTATTTGTTTACATATTTTGCTCCAAGATAAAATCTCAATGACAGTAAATAAACAATGTCATGAAATCACTATTTATTTATCAGTACTAACAGAATTCATTTGGACTGAACTGATTTTCCAAAAAGGTTTTTAAGGGTTTTGTGGGTTGGTTTTATTTTGTTTTCTGTTGAGGTTTTTTTGTGAGCATTTTAACTTTATTACCGTGTTGCTGAAAATACTGGCTTTGCACTGAATATTGCTCTCACTTGTTGTGTCCTTCTGTGTAATAGACTTTTACTTAGCAAATACACCTTTAAAGTAAGGGTTCCAAGTACTGATATTTGCTTATAATCTTACCTTTTGGGGAAGCATTTATGGGGTAAGGCATCCTGTGGAAATTTTATTTTCTCCTTCTGTAAAATACACCAGTTTAATAGTTTTACTCTACTATTTTGTTCTGCTGTTTTTAAAGACTGATTATCGCACTTAGACACATTATAGGGAAGAAAGAAAACCTGCTTAAGCTGTAACAACATTACTGGTACAACAAAATTGGGTATGACTAAGCTATGAAAGCTGGAAATAAGCTTAGTTAGAAATTTTAACCATCAGAGAACTGCAGTTCTCCTCTAGCTTTGCAATAGATGACAGGGGGTGAAAAGGCCAAGCTTATTTTAAGACACAACCTGACAGAGAAGTCTGACAAACAGAAGCGGTGTCTTGGAGGAGGAGGCGGCATGATTTTAGGTGATGAATGAAATGGGTATTTTCCATGCTAGTAGTTTACAATTTAAAGCCTGACATGTTGTGAAAAGGGCCAGGACTATTCTGAGTATGAACCAGGAGGCTCTATCTTCCAGCCCTTTGATCTTTGATCTCCACACCCGGATGAGGAGTTGGGGACGTACCAACTCCTAGAAATGGACAGTTTAAACACACCGGTTCAAAGACTTGTGAAAAGGAGAGGGAAACAGAAGTTTCAGGGCAGACATGAAATGTAAGTTAAAGAACTGGAAAAGCAGCAAAGAGTACTTGATAAAATGGTGCTTTGTTGTTAGTGATAAACCTGCTGTTAATTGTGTCCGTTTGCACTTTGTCTTAGGTGAGGAAGGGAAACAGACTTGGTGAAATTCTTGTAGTAATGATAAGCAGGGGAAACAGTGCTCTGAAACCAAGGATCTCTTATAGATGTCCGAATCCCGAAGATCAAAAAGACTAGGCTTTTTGCAAATCAGCTGTGGCACAAAGCTGAGAGGAGACTTCTCAGATACCCCTCGAAGTAGCATAGCAGAACAAAGTTAGGCAAGTTCTTAGGAAGTATTTTTTATTCCAGAAAGTGAAGTAAGCAACTAATAGGATGCTCTCCTAGACTTGGTTATAACCAACCATTAAATGGTGAGCATGCATTAGCAACTTCAGTAAGACTAACCAATAAATATTAAGGTTCATGTTTCTTAGGAAAAGAGGGAAGCAAAACACAAAGATGGGAATTTAAGGAAGTACCTTCATAGTGTACGCTATATTTTGCCTGGAAATTAACGTAGGAAGAAGAGGAGTTCAAAAGAGCTGACAATTTCTTAAACAGTCTATGCTAAGGGTATCAACTATTGCAATGAAGAAGAAGAAAAAAATGTATCAAGACCTCTCTAGCAGATTAAAAGCTGTCTAGTATCCTCAAAATACAAGGAAGCATCCAAATAAGGCCAAATTACTACCAGTATTAATTAATACTTTAAGAATATAGGCCAAATTCATAGAATAAAAGGTCTCTTGCTCTTGCTAGTTATGTCAAAGGTTACCAGAACATAGTGTTAGCTGAAATACGAAGCTGAGACTATTCATTCACCATTCTCTGCTGGGCTGCTTCTGTTACAGGTCCGGAGAAGAGCTTTTCAGAAATCATACCTCCTCATCCTCCTTACACACACCCTATCAGCCACACTCCAGAGACTAAAGGAAAAATAATTTATCACACATAAAAACATTCTGTTTTAAACATGGCCATCAAGGTTCACATTCAAACAGGGGTACTACCATTTGGAAAACTATCTAGTGTTTTCTTAAAGCTACTTGAGCAGACAGTGTGGAGTCATTGCCACTTGAGAAAATTATGCAAATATCTTACCCAAACACTGCTGACCATAAACCATGTACTTGTATGAGCTCCTTTCGATGAAGCACACTGGATACACTTCATCAGCAAAAATTCAAGCGTAGGCATGTAAACCCCATAAACATTTGGCATGGCTGGGCTAGAAAGGAAAATTCCACCATTTGCACTCATCTGAAATCTAGCTGTCTCCCATGTAGCACAGAGAAGAATAAGACAGTTGATAAAATAATACATGTAGGTACCTGGCCTTTTCTCCAGCTTGAGCAATGAGGCAATTCATGTTCCCAAACAGCTAACTAGTTCTTTTTTTTTTTTTACATCTATCCTGTGTTCAATATTTCTTTGCAAGCGCGGAAGTGAAAAGTCTTAATGTACAAACTACAGAAATAAGCATTTGCACGTCTGTTGATCTTTCCACCTGGTGATGTTCTGGAACAGTGGCAGCCTGATTGAAAAACTATTACTAAGTATTTTAAAATACTTCTTCAGAAGTCCCATTGAACCTAATCAGTCCACTTCCATGAGTAAACTCAGTGAATAAGAGATTTACAGCTAGCACCCTGTGAATTACCTGGCAAAGGTTCAATCTAATTTTTAGATTGTCTGAATATGAGTCTCAAAAGATAAAACACAGAAAATGTTAGTGCAACTATAAAAGAAAGAAAAGTTTCCACAAATTTTTGTAAAGTGAAGCTTCTGCTTTTGGATAAATTGCCAGTCCATCAGATGGATCACCGTCACACCATCCTCTCTCAGATATGCCCATTATATGCAATTGGTTTCAGGAATTTTATACGTGAAAATGACCTGTTTCTCAACCTTACCTGTGTATGTTTCTCCCACATGAACCACATTATATGTAATAATATGGACATGAACTGTGGGCCTGATTCAGAGGTCCTAACTGCCCACAGTCTTATTGAGTTATGTGGGAGCTACAAGTTCTCAGTAGCTTTGAGAATTAGACTGATATATTCTCACAGGCAGTCACAAAAAGACCACTGTGTTACAGATGAAGTATTCATGACATTAAATGTATCTGTCATTTAAGGTCTGGAGAATTGGCATTCTCCTTTGCAGATTACTGCAAGAAACTTTCAGTTATAAGTGATGGAATTGGAGCACAAAGTGTTGAAGATAGGTAAAGTTAGAAATATGCATGTATTTTTCCTCACGGAAAGCTAGGAAATACCAAAAGTATCTGTCATATCAATTACAGCTAATGCCAAACAGCTATTGTTACCAAGAACCATGCTTCAGAGCACATAAAGCTTGATAAATTCCTCGCTTTCTTAAGCTCAGCAAGCAATTCCTTTAAATTAAACTGTTTTGGCAGGCAGAGTCAGTATGTGCAACTCCAAATGCCCTCGCACAAAGCACTGTACATACAATTTGTGGCAGCGCTGATATAATAGGCAACATTAAAATAGATAATAATTTCATGAAAAAATAGAAGTCTGCCTAAGGTTTTGCCCCTTATTCTTGTCTTAAAGGGACACAAACCCACTCCCAGTTTCCCTGTTCCCATAGCCAAAGCTGGGACTCCACCAGCTCTGGTGAAATTGTTAAAATAAGAAATCATTGCGGGTACGTTTTTCTCATTTGTGACACTAGTTATTAACGCAATACTATTGTAATATTACAGTATTACTGTGTTAGTGAATAACTTAACTTTTGTTAAGCACCTTCAGCCTGCCAAATACCCAGCACTATAGAAGAACAACATATAATCGTGACATAGTAACATTAAAAAATGTCAGGCTCCTGCTCCAAAATGCAATTCTGTGGTTGAATGTCAACAAGATGCAATGTTACGCAAAGTGCCCACAGCCAGCAGGAGCCTGGGGAACTGCAGGTTATAGGGCAAACAGCCCAGATTAGAACCAGTCCTGTACAAACAAACACAAGATGAAGGACTGCAGTGTAGCAGAACAAAACTACTTTTGAGGCAAGGTCCTGTGGTGAGATTAATTATAATACATGTAAAAACATAAAATTTGTTAATACCTAATAAATCATTAATGGAAGTAAGCAGGGAAATGACTTACTGCTGTCTTGAATTAGTGTTTTAAACTGTGGCTGAAATGCAGAGTATCTCATTAAGCAGAATTATTACTGAATGAGTCAATGAACCATGTAATAATGATGCTTGTTTCCTTGCACGTTGAAACCCCAACAAAGAGGTGTCCAGATAAGCTCTCACACACAGTAAGCAAAGCCTCTACCTGTTCATCAACAGACTACATCTTGTGATTGCATCTCCCCACGACAGTATTGCACATATTGCAGTGTAGCACTTTATCAGGTGTGGATATATTCTTTATTTAAAACAAACAAACAAACAAACAAACAAAACAAACAAAGCATAAACCTTAGGGTTATCAGCCTGCTAATGTAACTTACCATTTCAGGTCCTCTTCCTGAGTCTCCATTACTATCTTCCCCATCCCTTTTCTCTCCCATAACATAATGGTGCTGAAGCATGTCAGTGTGAAGCTGAAGTGTTAAGCTAAAGCCTGCATTTCAGAACTAATTCTTGCTAAGGTAAGAGTTTTGCCTCTCTTTTACAGCCCTTCCTCCAGAGAAAGCTCTCTTGGCGCTCTTTTATACAACAAAATCTTCTGTAAGAACCAAAAGACCTTTTACAGTTTGGAAGACCAAGGAAAGGTTTCCAGTCTTTCTTCAAGACAGTTAGTCTGAGGAGAAGAGAGATCTCCAGTCTTCATGGAATACTACCTCCACCTTTACTTAAAGATGCATGAAGGAAACTTCATGGCTGATCTGACTGGCATCTTATCTCTATTGCCCCTGCTCTGCAGAGGCTGTCTTTGGGCTGCCTTGAGAATTTCTAACATAAACTTACAACACTGGCTCTAAAATCGTGAGCATCTTTTTTTCTCCCGGTGTCTTTAAGAGCAAGATAGGAATATGCTTTTCTTCATAAATACATCTTCAAGCCATTCTCTACACGACTATAAGCATGAGATAAAAACTTTTCCTTGATTCCAGATCTCCACATGTAGGCCTTCTCCAAAGCACTACCCCTGGACTGACAACTGATACAGCCATTGGCAACACAGCCTGTGTAAACACGGGTATCCTCTCATTCCAAATTAGAGATGTTAGGCTGTGCAACCAGCTTGAGGGATTTCTGAGTATAAGCATTGCCCCTCCTTGTGTTGGTTTTGAAGTTTGGTTTGCTTCTCCTCCCACAAGGCTGGGGGACTGCAATGACCTCCTTTCAGTTGCTGCTGGACTTCTACCTCTGCGTGCTGCTACAGACGTGGAACTGCAGTCTCAGCTGATGTTGCTGGTGTTGCTGTTCTGCCAGCCATTTTGGGAGTATTTGCATCTTTTCCTTTGCACAAAAGAATCCTGAGAATTTCTTATAACACGCAAGAACGGGAACGGGCAGAACTCTTATCCAGTATGATATTCCTAAGAAAATTAACTAAGCACAGTTATTTTTACTTTTTTTTAATATATATATATATATATACATAAAAGAGAAATGTGTTATCTTTTTATTTTCTGGAGCTTCCTTGTATCGCAGTCACAATTTGGTGTTAACAACAGAAAAATGAAGTCAGCTATAGCTTTTTGGTTCTCTTTCAAATCCAAAGAATAAAAAATTTATGATGCTGTTCTGGAATCAGTCCTAAACATACATTCTTGGACTTGTTTCAAAAGAAGTCTTTATTCCAAAAATAACTTCAGATTCCAAAATTTTTGATTCAGTACGTGCTGCCCATATAAAAAGCTTAAACATCTTTTAAAAGCTTAAGCTCTGCATATATCCTTTGTTTCAGAAAGGTATTGTGCAGCTTTCATTGTCTCTGTAACAAATAGGTTGATTAAAACAAAACTTTTCAAGGCAAAGCCTTAAAATGTGATTCATGGCATGATGACTTTAAAATCAAATTCAGATCCAACGTAAGTAGATGCACCACTACATTTTTTGTAACAATGACTCATACCAGCTCTGAATCTGGCTCTTTTGTTAGAAACTGAAATCTTGATACCTCCATTACTGCAACATCGGCCAATTTTGTTTCCTCTGTAACTTTTAGTGGCTTCTGTCTCTGTGTTTTAGAGCTCTAAAATTCAGCACAATGGAAGGGTACACAACTGCTTAAGGCACCAGATTTGGACAAAGAGCATCTGGCCTCTTGTGGTACAGAGTTCCTGTGAGATCCTTGTCTCTGGAGCTATTTCTATTAAAAGATCTGAAAATCTAAGCAGTACGTCCTTCTGCTTTTACTGCCTCTGGCTCTGGGGTGCAATCCAGACCTCTAGTTTGGTGTCTAGGCTTGCGACAAGGCATCTGGGGAAGAGTTACGCAGTTCAAAGCATATGCTTTCACAGTACCGTCCTGAACAGCGGTTCAACTTAAATATCTGTATTAGGAAGCTGGCTTCACCATGCATTCAACAAAGACAGATATTCCTTCATAGTGTTTCCCTCCACTGATTTCAGTTAAATAGTTGAAGTGATATAGAACAAATACGTCCCGTGAAGTGGCAATCCAAAAGCCTCTATCCACCCATGGAAGAGCCACCCAGAGCTGGACCAGAAGAAACAGTGATGGAGCTTCTCTGGACACTTTCTTCTCTGGTTCATTTGGGCTCCAGAGCCTGGAATTCCCTCCCCTTCACCAAACCTGTGTTATGCACCTAAATATATTCTTTCCAAGAGGTCAGCATTTACTAACTGCTGGCTTTTAAACATAGCTGGCAGAGGAGGCTGCATGGCAGGCCCTGCTCTCCATAAAGTTGCTGAGTGACTGGCAGTCTCAGCACTCCATGTGTTCAAACTACCTTTTGTCAAAGGAAATGCCTCTGACTTCTGCAAAGAAGGACATGCTTTGTGCTCTTAAAGAGGGAGCCTTACTCTGCAACCTACTGCATAGGGCACGTAGCTATGAGGGGGCATTTTTCTCTCTACTTCTGAGTTTTACCAACTTCCATACAAAGTGGGGGAGAAGGACTTCACTTTCTGTAAGGTGAATACCTCAGCCAGCAGGTGATAGAACCAGTGTTCTCCTCACACCTGGGCTGGCCCCATGAATGCTTTATCTTCTGCTGCGTAGGGAAACACAGGCACCACCTGCTTAAACACTTGAAGTTAGGTAACCTTTCTGAAACAAGTCCTAAATGAGCAGTTTTCAGGGTGGCAATTGTTTCTCAACAGCTAAAGTTTTTGCCTAGTCTAAATGCAGTAGCATTTAGCTTCTGACCTGGATGGTCAGCTAACAAGAAGCACCAAATACATTAATGTATATTCTCAAAGCTGTACATTCATGATACTACCAATGTTATCAAATACTACTATGATGCTGCCAAAGTAAACAAGGACAGACAGCAGCTGATGATGTTTCATGTAGAAACAGTGAAGGGGAACACAACCCCACATAAAAATATGCCGGTAACACAAGCAGTCTGACTCATTCCCCCTCCACGTGCTCCCCAGTTCTGCCTGAAAAGCAATTTCCTTTAGAGAAGCCGTTTCTCTTTGGTTCTTTAACCACAGCCAGACATGCGAAGAACTCCTCCTTTACTCCCTTCCAGGCTGCTGGCGGGGACTATACCTGCCTTCACAGCAGGATTTAGACAACGTCTTCAGTCCTACAAAGGATCTCAAAAATTGCACATAATAAAGCACTGAGTTTGAACCACAAAGGACGATCCTCATTGTGTTAATTTGAAATAAATCAACCAGATTTTCATCATTTTAGCTTTAGAGCTGGATTTTATAAATAATATAGTAATATACATAATTGTCAATTAGCCATTTTTAGCAGAAGAAATATGGAAGGGATAAATAGGGATATTATATAGATTATATATAAAGGAGATTAATATATATTAATGTATATAAAGTAGATTATATTGATTTATGCTATTATATATTAGTTTACACAATATACTTTTATACAATTATTTACAAGTATTTTAAACTGTTGTAAAAATTAATGCTGATGTAAAGCTAAGATGGAAATAGCTAGAACTTCAGCTCTGCAAATTCCAACAGATTCTTCCCACAACACTAAGCTTATCCACTGCTTAACTGTTTTATGGTGCAACATTTTTAACTTCACATTAAATAAAGCACCATGATTGTAACTTAGAAAGAAAAACAGAAATAAAAATGCTACTGAAGTACTGTATGAGTGAGTTAGCAGTATTGTAAGAACTCTGGCTTCTGGAATTTCCTGAGTTTTGAGTGCCTGACTTTGTGACTTGGTACTGCACCAAAATAAAAATTTCTTTTTAAAGAAAGGAGGGGAAAAAAACCCCATATTTTGTTTGGGATTTTTCTATATGCTTTTGACTTCCTTAGTGCATCTTATAAATTGCCTAAGCACAACCTTACACCTCTTTGTCTAACATCAGCTAAACAGAGCGATAAACTTAATAAGGAAGCCTCAGTAAAGAATAATCTGTCATATGCCTTATTGCAGAGCACAGTGTGCTCGTTAGCTGATCCACTACTTTTCACCTACTTTCTGTCTACTGCTATCTCTAATCCTCATGAATTAGGGCATGCTAATCTGCTCTCTAAACCCAAGTAGCTCCTTGCTCTCATAAAATTAAGACTTAAGTAAAAAATGCCTTTAAAAATGTGATATACAAAAGTGGACGTATAGCTATGTGAATCTGGATAAGGTATTCACACTCGCTGTACTTACCTTCCCATTCACTCTTGCTCCTCTCGTCTGTTTAGACATAAGCTTTTCACAGCAAAGGGCTCTGTGTATACTTCTGATTAATGCTAACACCAAGGCTACCTCAAAGTTGGTCCATAGACCCAGGTGTCAAAATCTCCTGAAACTCAAGCCCTACCAGCTGTCTACCTGATCCTAGCAGCTCTGCTGACTTTCGAAATACTGAGAAGAAATGTATGCAAGCCTCAAGTACTCTTGCCTATTCATCTGCTTAACAAGGAAAGAGGTCCAATGCAGACTGCTACCATGCAAGACTGAAAAAAAAAAAAAAAAAAAAAGAGCTTATGGCCAGACTAACACTAGTCAGGGCACACTGTTTGGTCTCATTAAGGGCAATGTCAGTGTGGACACAGCTTACAAGTTTATCAGGTACCTTACAGAAAGGAGCCCCAGCTTCTGCAGCTCAACAAAGTAAGCCAAGAATCAGGGTCACACTCGGAAGGGAAGTGGGTTTTTTTTGACATGGATTAATTGAAAACACAAAAACTGCTTGCCCATCTTCCTTAAATGAGCTTTTTACATTATTAAATGGCTTCTGTCGAGCTTCATGCATATACAGCTCAGACAGGCAACCAAAGAAAACTATCATTGTAGGTGTTGTTTCCAGATACATGCAAAGCAATCTGCTGAACACCTTTTAAACTGAAATATCAGAGGCATCTCTCCCTGAATAGCATTAAACTCTTTACAGCAATGCTGTGTCATCCTCAAATGTGCTTTGTTTTACTGATACAGAAGACATAAACCAGTCTAGAAAGTGGCCTTAGAATCGATGTTTATTGTGCAGGTCCCACATACAAGGATATGATATGAAATATATCTGATGTGTGATATGAGAGCAAACAGTAAATGAAAACCAGAAGATTGCTTCTGTATCCAATCTAAATAGTATACAGAGGTACCACAGGAAAGAAAATACGCCAGGCCAAAAAGAAACTTTACAAGCACCACACAAAAGCTATCCTGCACAAAGAGCCATATACAGCCTATGTGCTTCTAAATCTCATCCTATTTTGAGGAATTTAATCATGGATAAGCCTTTTGCTGCCACCTGTACAGAAATCGACGTTTCACAGAGTATTTCAGGGCAGTGAAAACAAGTAGGCTATCAAATAGTTGAACTAACAGACATGAATTAAACTAAGGATCCAAACTTTTCCACAGTAAAGATTCTATCCACATTCACTCCTGCAGACGACAAGTTTAATTGCTGTTCGGTGACATTCATTTTAATGTGAACTATTATTTCAACTTTGCCCTTTTATTTATCCAGTGTAGAAATTACACACAAGCATAAATGGCAGGTACCAGAGAACGAGCCTGTAGCAGACCAAAGCAGTTGTTTCAAGAGCTCTTGCGAGGCTGCTAGTCTGATGAGGATGCTCACATCCATCCTATACTGAGATCACAAACATTTTGTTTGTGAAAACTAGCGTTTTCCTGCACATCTCCGAGGCATGGCAAAGTGTAGCCCTGGAGGACCACTGACATCTGGTGGTCATTTCAGTCCTTCCCAACAGTACCTGCAGCTCCTGGCAGGCAACGAGTGCTAGCTGAAGCGTAGAGATCACTGAGGTTTGGGGGGAAGTAAAACTGCTTCATCAATAATTAGCCTGTACCACAGCCCACAGGGCTGCTAGCGTGAACTAAACTGGCGTGCCTCTGGGGATGTAGGTGTTCTTATCTAGAACTAACATGTTGAAAAAAAAGAGGAAGGAAAAAGTAAAATATAAATTAATTCTAAAGAAAGCTAAGTCATATATATTGAATTTTACCGTGACTTGATCAGATTATATTTTACAGATGGCCTGACAGAAATACCTGCCAGGGAAGCATTAAGTTATGGGCCTTACTCTGTGTTTGTTAACTCTGTGGAATTTGTTGGTTACAAGTAAATGCAGATGAACTGCAATATACAAACAAACTCAGCTAAAGCTGCCAGCACATTAATAGTACTGCTGGATTAAACTTATTCTAGAGATGATAAAGCTTTTCTAAATAGAGCACATTTGATTCAACAAGTTCTTGAGAACAATTGGGTCATGAAATAGAATTATATAAAACTGTCTTTTGACAAATTAAAAAAAGCATTGTTTCCTAGGTAAGATGTTTCTTATTACTGAAAGGGAGCAATGAGATTTAGGTCTTCTTTTGCTAGACAACTAGCACAATATTAAATTATAAGCAGGAATATTGAACAATTTTATCCGTTTTGATATCTGCTAGACGGTCAGACTACCCAGACAGAAACTGCCTCAGTTCTCTCCAGCAAACTTGAGAGAGATCTTCTTAACGCTCAAAAGCAATTGTACAGTGAAACCACAGCCACCAGCACTGGGTCTAAAATGTACTTAGGCCTGTTAGCACTGGTTGTTGATAGGCAAACATTTAAAGCTATGTTTTGCTTGTTGCAGTTATCTACAACACGTAAACAAATCTCCAAGGCTTTCAGACATTCATCAAGAATATAAAAATCTTACTAAACTGTTATGAGAATTTTCAGCCCTTCCCAATTGTTTTCTTGCTGCAAAATGATTCAAAGTCTACTTTCACGTAAATGTGCATTTCTCATTGAAACAGGAGCTCAGTTCAAACCTAATAAAACTCTCAGCATCTGCTGAGTAGTGGGAAGTAATCAAAGTGTTTTCCTACACCTTTCCTACATGCTACAATAGTGCAGCTTCGCAAAAAATCTGCAGTACAAATAATCTGTCTCCAAACCGACCTATATTTTTCACTTACCACCAATGTGACACCTCTCCATAAGTAAACAGATTGCTAAATTACAGTTTCACCTTCAATCCAGGCTACCTAACCAGATTGAAAGACAGTGAACTATTTTAAATTACTTTTACAAAATGCGTTGTTGTGCGTATGTTTTCTAGATGGCTGCGGCACGTTGTGGGCAAACATTTCATAGAGGCACATGCAATTGCTAACATAGCCAAGTAGTGTGCAAAAAATAGCCAGTGCTCAGAGTGGAAACAAGAAAGGGTACATGGGACACTAATATGGAGACAACTGTATCAAGCCACCCCAATGAAAGCAGGAAATGTGCACTGAGATAGTTTGGTTTGACTCAGCCAGGGCTTGTGGCCGAGTTTGGGTACCTGGGTACCCAAACTAATCAAAATTGTTTTGTATTTCAGCAGAAGTCTAGCATCTGTTGACTGCTGATGCCTCTGGAGAATTTCACTCATGTGGCCCACAAATCACTGATGTCCATATGTGTTTCAGGTCTCTTCCTGTACTGCTGCATGAACATACAGTGACCACAAGCCTACTTTTTAACACATTCCTAAAGGTCCAACTGCAAATCAATAGACATTAATCAGTACAAAGATACTCACTTCCGCAGACAACAGGCATAGAGCCTATGTTCCACTTAAATCCTACTCCAAGCATTTAAAGTAAGTGCTATTTTCAGTATTTCAATAATGCTGGTTTCTGCACAGAAATGCATTTCACCAACAGTGAAAAGCTGTCACATTGCTGCATATCTATTAAATAAAAGCATTATAATTAGGTCAGCTACTGGGTAAAGGAGACAATAACCACTTTAACAAAGCACTGTCACAGCCCTTATAGGTCCTCATCTGAAAAGAAAGTCTCTTCTTTCCTTTGTTGTCCCTCCAACATATATTTTCCACAAGTATCTCAGCATTGCCAATCCAATTATACAACAGCAGGAGACGATTACTGTGTACAGTGTTCTAATTCACAGATATAACCTTTCTTCTACGTTTATATTTTATTTGGGATATTTTTCCTGGGGGGTAGAGATGCCCTCCACTCACCACCAGGGACAGACGGGTCTAAAAATAATTTTGCCTGGTTCTAATCGATAACATCATGTTGGCAAACCTCTTCCGAAAACACATGAAAGCAAGATAACCCATTCCCGCTATCATGCTGACCAGCAGGGTGGTGCCGAGAACCCTGGGCGCCCTTTTCTTGGCCACGCGGAATGCCGTTGGCAGAACAGCCGAGATTAATATATTATTGACGTGTCCTAAAACTTTGTAAAATGCTTTTCTCTTCAGGACACGCTCATAATAGGCTTCCAAGTTGGGTCGCTTTCCGTTTCCCCAGTTTCTTCTTGCTAATCCCAGAAACTTCAGGCGATGTAATGTGACGGCAAGTGATACATCTGCCAGACTGAAGAAATCACCACAGAGCCAAGGCTGATTCTCATCTTCTAAGCAGAGATAAAACATAAAGAATTAGCTGCTAATGGAATACAAGCACACATAGAAGCCTCCATGGGCTAACATTTAGTTTAGTGCTCTTTCAAAATGCTGTCTAATAAACACCACTAACACTTCAGCTAAGATATGACTTTAATCAGTGAACATTTTACTAATCCCTGTCCATTCTTCACACAATATTGTAAGGTCTTAGGCTCAGCAGCCTGGCCTACATTTGTTAAGGAAAAAAGAGTCACATTTCAGGTTCATAAATTAAAACCCACAGTAAATACTTATTTTCCTCAACTACATTTCTCAAATCTGGATTAAATTAAACAGGAGTGGAAAGGAAGAAGGCAGTTTAGCTTTTACTGAAAAGCTACCACTTGCCTGAAGAATTTATCATCTTGCCTGTGTCACTCAGCTCTATGGCATTCACTCAAGAACTGCTAATTTGCTGGAGACTTTCAAGTCAGAAAGAAAAGGATCAGATGACTGACCTGCACCAAACACATCAGCTCAGCAAGAAGACAGAGTTTGTCTACCCGTCCTTCCTTTGTGCCTCCTAGACCCCAAACCATGGGGCTTTCACACTGAGAAGTTTGAGAAGCGATGGACACTGCCCACCATTAGTCAGGAGCACAGATGGAGACCCCAGGCTCCCTCTCCAGTCAAAGGAAAGAGGTGAATCTTCCTGGGATGGCTCAGAGCAGGCACTGCCAGGCAGCATCACACCTCTAACTTCAGTGATCTGAACCACCACCACCTGAAAGGGCTGACCTGTACCGACTACACCAAGAGCTTTTGAAACCCAGGATATGAAATTTGGTAGTTAGCATAGCTGCCAGCATGAGACCTCTGCTCTAGCCTAGATCTCAGAAAGGACTATGCCGTTCCCTCCTCATTTGCAACCTTTTGCAGTTCTTCCCACACAACAGGCAGGCAAAACCGCTGGCATGAAAACATTCAGCAGCATCTCTGTGGAAACAGAGAAATTTTGCAATGTCCCTTTCAACTCATTTGCCACCAGAGGAAAGCAACAGTTTGGCACACCGCTGGTAGCAGTCCATTTTGACCGGTTATGCAGGTCTGGAAGAAAGGCCTCTGCAGAGAATGAGTGTATCCTACGTTGCTGAAAGGATACCTAGGGATTCATCCAGTGCATTATGTAAGTAAGATGATGGAAAGGAAGACCAAAGAAGCTAACCTGTGTGAAAGAAAGATGCCTGCAGTGGCAGCAGCAGTAAGTGAATGAGGGATTTGAGCAGTAGCAACAGAAGCAGAAGCTGAGAGGCTGACCAGGACCTGGAGAAGCATTGTTCACAAACCTCAAAAATGTGAATACCTCATACAAAATTCCAAGAGGCAGGTAACAGCCGTATGTTTTACTAAATCCTGTGATCCTGGCTGTTTTCATAAGCTCATCAATATTGTATCAGTTGACTCCTTGGAAAGGCTATTTAGCAGAGAAAGCAAAGGGGTTGCTGGAAATGGTGACAGACTTATGTTTGCTGAAAAAAATCCTACCATCCTTTGCGAATTAAAACATTTTCTGTGACTCTTTTGCTGTTGAGTCAGTAGAAAATTTAACCTAGATTTTCAATCGCTGGTTCAAATCTACTGTCTTGATAGTAACTGATAATTATTACAACAGCTATTTATAGAGCCAAACACAAAGAGTTATTGATTTGAGCAGATGCAGTTGATATTGACTGATGCTTCATGCAGCTCCCAGTGAAGTCAGAGGAAGGATTCCTATTAGCACCACTGGGAGCTGGACCAGACTCCGAATAAGCAGAAGACTAAACACATTTAAACAAAATTCGACTTTCATTTGGGTGGACGGCAGGTAAACACCACTGCTTTCCAAGAGGGTAGGGGAGGGGGGTTCCTTAATGATTAAAGCACTTATCAGATTGCTAATTCTGCATATACCACAAATATCAGCCCAGTGTTTACACAAGATTGTAATAAACCTGTGTTAAACATTAAGGTTGTGATCATTACAGTGAACTGAGGCCTACAACTACAACATCAAGAATAACATTCTGTAGTTAAGGTTTTTCTTGTTTTGTTGATAAAATACTGCAAAATTGTGCAGCTAATTATAGTCACTATGCTGAAAATGTGATCAAGCACTCTCATAAGACCATGAGAACTCACTGACAGCAGCCGAGTCAATAAACTAGTATTTAAAACAGTGTTGATCACTTCTGTGATGTTAGATCAGTATATTCTAAAAGTATCACATCAGGCACATTAAAACCAGTCCTATAATGATGCTGTCAACAAGTTTATTCAGTCTGCCCAAACGTAAGCATCAACAGGACTTAGCAAGAATAATTCCTTACCTGGTGTTTCCTCATTTCGCCGCTGCAATTCAGTCTCAACCTGATCCAAAACTTTTTCCAGTTCATCCAGTATTTTCTTTAGGTATTTTATATTATCATGATCCAGCAGTTTAGACTAAATATATATACAGGTTAGTGTTTTAATCATTGTACGGAGTTTATACTTTTATCAGATACACTTTTACTTAGATACTACAGTCTTATTCATAAAATGTGATTATTTTCTCCACACAGTCAGCTGGATACCATTTGGATAGTGGTGACAATTCAGATATCAGAAGAAAAACATTAGAGATGCTAGATATCGAGGTTTGCCTTACCCTGCAGGGTGTTCAATAGCCCAAGACCAGCACTGATGTGTACTTACCTTTGAAGTCAGTGGGACCAGTCCAATACTTCAGCACACACTTTAAGTGTGTAGCTGATCTGGGGGACAGACTGCTTCATGCCTTGTAGGGTTAAATCACTGCATGACATTACTGGTAATGACATGTGAAACAAATATTTACATCGTGACAGAAAAAATCTGACGCTAACAAGCTCATAATAAAGGGGAGGGGAAATACAAAGAGTTTTCTTACTTTAAGGCGCTTTTGTTTTGCTATATAGGCATCTTGAAGGTCTGGATTTTCTTCCGCAAGTTTCTTCAACTCTGATTCTGTGTTACTTATTTGGCCTGATACAAAAAACCAAAAGAATGACATTAGATATCCAAACATACCCATAATACAATCCACAGGAACTAATCAATAGCTTGTGTACAAATATCACACCGAAGAAATGGGAAGTGGTACGTCAATGAAGCACCACCACCAAGTTGGGATTCAAAACCATCATGTTTTGGAAAACTTAACTGCTGCATAAATTGACCTCACCACACCTTCTGCTCATCAGTTTGCAGTGAACTCTACAAACTGGTGATCAGCCAGGCAAGAATGAGGAATTTGTGTTAATATTTTTCTCTTATTCAGATAAAACCATTTTGCTGCCAAAAACTGTGCTAAATCCATGAAATTCTACTACAAATACCTTAGGTCTCTGATGTTTTTGTACCTCAGTTCCTGGGTTCCTAACACACTTTTCATGCTGTGAAAGTGCAGATAGGTCACATGCATAATTCCACAGCAACAGCCTAAATACCACTGAGTATGGAACCAAGGTGCTTTCAGCTGGCTAAAATGTGACACCAAAATCTGATACCTTTTGGAAATGTTCATTACAGAGTATATGGATGTTCTAGAAAAACATGACTTAAAGAAGGAATGATGCCAAAAATGTAAGATAATTTTACTGATTTCTACTACACATGTATAGTCTTTTCTCTCCTTAAAATGGGGCTTTGCTTGAAAATGCCATACTTAGAGACCTAGAATACCAAAAGATAGTGAATAATAAGTTATCTTCTAAAAATACATATTTCTAGTAATAAACTGAGAACAAAAGAATAATTATAGGGCATGAATCACCTCTCACTTATCCTTGATAATCAAGATTAGTTCCAATTAAGTCTTATAAACGGATTAAAAAATTATTGCTAGAGAATAATGAACTCACTGTTTTATGTATTCTTTGTTTCAACCTGACATGACTGTGAAAGCCATCTTTCAACATAGTATATGAAGCAATTGAAGGATGTAATCACACAACTAAAATCTTACATATGCAATTAATTACTTAATTGAATTTGGTATGCATAAACATAATACATAACTGGCTGGTGGCTTATTATATCTAGCACTCTGAAAAAGATCAGCTTTTCAAAGCTGAAAACTAAACTATCCAGGACAAGTTTGAACAAGCAAGGGAATTGTTTAGGAACATCCACAAGCTATTCAAAAAAATGCCTCAAATCAAGAAAGCAGGCTATGCTTTAAGTATAAAAAGGTAAGAAAACATCCCAATTTAGACAAATAATAATTTTAGCTCTACCAATATGAATGTGTGTGTGTAAACTGACAACAATTTATACCAACTAGAAGCTAGAGGGGAAGAATACATACAGTCAGCAGAACAGAAGACAATGTTGTAAAGTGAACTGTAATAAAAGCACTGACTATCACCATGTGAAAACAGAAAAGCTACCAATAATGCCTATGAGTAAAGTAAAATTCTTCAATAAACAGTTAGCATCCAAATTTGGGGGAAAAAAGAAAAACAGACAGTACACTGATATAAGAGAATAATTCATGTTACTTCAGTAAAAAAAAAGAATGCTAATTACTCTTGCTGAAATTACCCATTCTAAATCTCTCCAGAGACTTTTTATAAAGAATTTATTTTTAAATAACCATTGATCACTGAACCAGCACCACTGACTTCTAAATACTTTGCAATGCTCAAGAAGTTTCCAGCAGACAGAAAGAAAACTAATTCTGCACTGATATTTTATAAAGGATAACTCATGCAACTATAAGGAAAACTAACTGCCTGACTTCACTTCTGACAACGTAACAGAGTGGCTAATAAGAGAACTGACTTGCCAAAAACTTTAAGGAGAAGGATAACACAGCTTGTCGAAATAGAATTTTTCAAACTAACACAATGTCATCTTTAATAATATTATGAATTTAGTAATAGTATAGTTGTATTACATTTCAAAGTCTCTGCACTATCTGACTTTGTTCTACGGAGCATTCTAAAATATCATACAAAAAATTAATTCGATATAAAGCATTGACATTGACAAAAAAAATAAGGGATCTCAGAACACAACCGTAAACAGGGAATCGTCATCCAGCCATGTTCTCGGGATTTGATCCTTGTCCTAGAACTATTTAGTTCTTTCGTAATACTTAAAAGGAAACATAAAAGCATTAATTTAAGTTTGCCACGGTACAAAGACTAGAAGGGACATAAATCAAGAAAAAACATGGCACTGATATGCAGTGGTCTGGACTGGTTGATAAACTGGGCCTAAGCAACCAATCGATGTTTCAATACAGTCCAATGTAAAATATAAACTGAAGCATAAGATGCAGGCCATGTTTCTTGGTGAGAGGACTGTAAGCTTGCAAGCAGTTCTGAAAAGTTAGACTGAGGTCATGATCCACGACCAGCTGAACAAGGATTTCCAGCGCACTTCTGTGGCTGAAAGTAACGCTGGAGTCCTTGAACATACATACAGTGAAAAAAACAAGAATAAAGAATTAAATATTTATCTCCTTATCTGATACCAAAAGTGAACAGAATCTGCTGTCCAGTTCTGGCATCCAAACCCAGGAGGAAAAAAAAAAAAAAGAGCTATGAGAACTGAAAGATTATTTGTCAACGATTTTTCTGAGTATCACTGAACGTTGTTTAAACTAAGCAAACTACTGGATTTGAAACAGGGGCTCATTTCAGGAGGTTCTCTGTTATAAAGGGGACTGGGCAACATAATCTACAGTTATTTCCTCTGCCCTTAATATATTTTTTCATGGGAAACTGGTATGTATATAAAAGTCCATCAGGTAAAATAGCAATACCAAGGAAGTCAAAAGACATTTTACCGTTGATTCTGCCAGACCACTGGTTCATCCTTTATCCTGATTCTATATTGTTGTGTTATTTGCACCCAGGATTTTGGTTTAAATTGTGCTTTAATGATTTCCATTGGTCTAATGAACTCAAGCTACTTACTTATTCACACTTTTTTTTCTTCCTCCCTACCCTGGTACCAAGTTGACACTAGTACATTCCTCAGACAAAAAGGGACTGATAATTCTCTTATAATATAGTAGATGAACATACTCTGTTTCATTGAGGTTAACCTGCATTTGCACCACTTTGAGAGGAAAGCAATTGCTTTAATTTAATAGGTAAACTTATTACAAGTTTACAATTGCAAAAAAATGGGTTTCCTTCAGTGTAGTGGTTTGATGTGAGCAGTAATAGAGCTGTTCCCTAGAAATTCCTTTATAAGCATGAACAGCAAGATCAGAAAATAAAATACTCACACCTGTCACAGCTGCCATTTTCTGCTATGCACAAGAAGCACATTTTCAATAATTAGGAAAATTAATTCCACAGACACCTCAAAAATGACACTTCCTCTTTCCTGTTTTCAAATCATAACAGACTACATAATCAATAAAAAGTATATGCGCAAATTATCAAGGACTGCAACTAAAATTGGAAATCTATGCTCAATATATTCTGCGTAAGGTGCACTGAAGGCACAAGATGAATGTAATGCAACATCCTATTAACTGATAGGCATTCAGAGCTATACCAGTACATACTACGAATTCTGCTGGTAGCATAGGCTGGAATCATGGAGTCCACTGTTAACTCGGGGTGCAGGATGCAGCCATGCGTGTAGGCATCCATAGGCAAGGAGTCTAAAAGCTCTCTGTAGTGTTGCACCCTTGGATAATACATGCTCCCTTCTTCTGGCATTAATCTTGGTACTTCCTCTGCAATACAAAGTTAAAAATAAAGTTAAGAAAAGAAGAACCATGTAATTGACCAAAAGCAGTATTTGTAAAGTTGTTTTGGTTACGTCCAACCAGCACAGATGACACAGCCACGGTTAAGAAGCCTCACTTGTTCCGCACCATAACCCAACAGTGTCATCACAGCTCAGAGAAACGTATATACACACACTTCATTTTAAAACGTTTGAGTAATTCCAATTCCTATGCAGCAACCCACATAAACATGTATTTAAGAGGCCTTCAAATCAGAAAACCGGATTCAGCATCTATTTCGTACTTCTAGGAACGGGTGAACATGGCACACAACCTTTTAGTCCTCTCCCAGTAGGGCACAACCGAGGTCCTAGTAAGTTGTTACAGCTGAAACATCGCTACAGCTGCAATGCTGTAAAAATTACAGTACAGGAATCCTGCTCAAAGCATGATTAGAAGTATTCCTGCACACCACTGAGTTTTATCCCGCCCTCGATCTACTTGGGCCTCGACTCCTCATTTGATGAAAACGCCAGCATTAGATACGTATTATGTTCGCCCAACAATGAACTTTCCTTCACGCCTTAGAAATCACAGCGCTAAACCCCTGACACACAAAATGCTGCCTCTTCACACCTAAAAAAGTACAACTCTGCATTTCCTTCAAAAATTGAGGCAGTCTGTTTTTTGGCAATACAGACACAAAGAATTTCACAAGTCTGCATGCGATCACTTCCGAGTTTTTTCTTCCTACATTTTTACCTCTTCACTCCATTTTCCCTCCAAAAATAATGTACTCATTCTACTTCCTTTTCCACCCAAGATTATTCTGGAATTAAGCATCTTTTTTTCTCGCAGAGAAGCAGGGCCTGCCCAACAACAGCAGTTGTGCAGCTCTCTGTTCCAGACGCTATTTTTCGCGGCAGTCTCACCACAGGGTTGGCGCAGCGCAGTGCTGCCATCACTGACTTCTCCATCCTTCCTGACGGGGTGAGGAGGACAGCGGTAGCTTTGTACTTGCAGCTGCTTATAAAGGTACTGGAAGGCCTTCAGTTCATTTTAAAGGAACATGTTTTTACCCCATACCACCAACTATTAGGAAAACCCATTTACTTGTGGGGCTATAAACGTTTTCTGGTCCCAAACGAACCACCACGAAGCGACACGGAGCTGACCCCAACCCTGCTGCATGCTGCGGGTACTTGGGGAAGGATTTCACACCAAAACGCCTACGGGATTACCATCTACAAACGTTGCTTCAAGGTAATCGATAATCTGCGTTGCCTCACAAATGATGTTTTCCCCATGGATCAGGACAGGTACTTCTCCAGAGGAATTTAAGCGCATGAACCATGGTTCGTTGTGCTCGCTCAGCGGCAGGTTTACATCGTGCTCTTCGCACTTCAGGGCTTTTTCGGCTATCGCCAAGCGCACCTGCAATGGCATCACGGGGGTTACCCCAGGAGAAGCGCTCCCCGGACAGCTGACCCCGCTCTGTGGAGCCGGCCCGGCCCGGCCCCGGCTCCCGGCCCTGCCGCGGGTGCAGGCCACCCGCGCCGCCCTCCCTCCGGCCCAGCACCCGCCGCGGGCAGGCGGCGGCTGCCGGCACCGCCCCGCCCTGCCCCCGCCGGCACCCCGGCAGGAGGCAGCCGGGGGCCTGCAGCCCGCCGCCCCGCGCCCCCTCACCTTCTGCGAGGAGAAGGACTGCGTCCAGTGGTACAGCACCAGCGGCGCCATGCCCGGCGGCGCGGCGCGGCACCGCACGGCACGGCACGGCACGGCACGGCACGCTGCGCTGCGCTGCGCTGCGCCGGGCGGGGCAGGCGGCCTGCGCGGTCGCGCAGCGGCGGCCGTGCCCGCCCCGCGTCGGCCTGCTCTGGGAAATTAAAAGAAGGGGGTGCGGGGGACACCCCCTTCTTCCCCCCAGGCTGCCCCGGCACTGCTCAGAGGACGGCCCTTCCTCCGGGGAAACCGCCTGCAAAACCGTCTACAGCATCCCCTAGGGAAGCGCAGGAAGATGGATGCGCGGGTAAAAAGGTCACATGGCAGGATTTGCTCTTTTTTTTTTTTTAATCTTTTCTGTTTTTCTTGAGCAAGTACTTCTACTATGAATTTCAGGGATATTGGCATCACGCTCTTGGGGAAAAAACGATAAATATTACCGGAAGACATCCTGAATTGGACCCTGGGGGTATAAACACACTATTGCAAAATGCACTGAAGTTATAGCAAGAAGAAATAAAGCTCTAGAATAATATACACTTCTTTTGCCTCCAGATGTGTTCTTTCAATCTCAAGAGACAAGGCTTCTCAATTACTATTTTTTTCTAGACAAAATTAGAAAAAATGAACAATTTTGCAGGGTTTTTTTCCTATGTGAAGCAGGGTCCTGAAAAGCATCTGGTAACAAACACTAGCTTCCATCATCAGAAAATGCTTCCTTTGTATCTCACACTGGAGATAGTTTAGAAGATGCAATTGCTGATAGTACATGCCTTATTTATTAGACTCTCTCTGCTGCATCTGGGAAATGACCAAGCTAAAAACCATGGTGAGAGTACAGAGTCCAGAATATTGTTCTCTTCATCTTGACTGCTCGATCCGCAATGAAGGCAACTACTTCAGGTGAACCTGATAACCCACTCCCCCCTGCAGTTCCTGTATACCGGATGGATCTCACCATTAGTATCCTGAAGACTTGAACGTAGTACGTAGAGAGCTGCATCCCAATAACAAGTACATTTGATTTTAAGGGAAATTTTTACTAATGTCAAGCAAGGGAATGGATTTAAGTCACTGAAAGAGGGAAGGTAATGGACAAATCTTATAAATCAAAAGGGAAGAAACAAAGAGCCAGCTTCCAGCCCCGCACTGTTCACGTGAGTGGGCACAAGGGCAGCCCCGTGCCTTCCCCTGAGTCTACTCCCAGCTAGTCATGAACAGAAATAATCTTTTCAGAAGGGCAGGCACGATGAAAGGCTTCTCACAAATCCCAGCTGATAGTAGTCAGTGTGTTACTGATGGTAAATCCTACATTTTGGGGAAATGAATTTAATTGCAATTCTTTGAAATGTTGGAGAATGTGCTTAGAATTGATAATAAGAATGCAGTCAATGGAATGACATAAGTACATTGCAACTGGACTTATTTCTCTCCAAGATATATGTCTAAACTAAGAATGCTGGAATAGCCCCTCATGCACGTGGGCTTGAACCTATGACTCGCTGATACACAGGTATTCTCACAGGTCTCTACTGGGTTGCTGTACAGTTCCTCACAGTCTTACAATATCTCAAGGCAAAGAACTGAGCATTGGATACCCCAACATTATTTTTTTAAATTTGCATGCACTAGACACACTTCCAGGTTTGTGGGTTTTTTTCTTAATTTTGCCTTTGAATCAAAACGTTGTCGTTTTGTCAGTTACCAGACAGACCACTGCTCCATTTCAGTTCTCTCGTCCAACTAATTAATTTAATATCAAACATGGACTTCTGAGTTTGACTTATGTTTTGTTACCTGTTTTAGATGCCTAGAAAGGCAATGCAAGGTACCTATCTTCTAAGACAATAAGGGGGAAAGGACCAGTGAGAACAGCATTTCCTGCTTCAGACCTTTGCAGTAGCAGAGCAGCGGCAATCATACTCGGCTGTCTCTTCTTCCTTTAATCCTGCCATCGGTGTTGCTCTGAAATACCACCCGGACGGCGCTGGTTACCGTCCCGGCTTGCCCAGCGGGGGTTCAGCCGGCGGGGCAGCGCAGGCACCCCGCGGTGGGCAGCGCGGACACCCCGCGGTGGGGAGCGCAGGGCACCCCGCGGTGGGGAGCGCGGGCACTCTGCGGTGGGGAGCGCAGGCACCCCGCGGTGGGGAGCGCAGGCACCCCGCGGTGGGCAGCGCAGGCACCCCGCGGTGAGGAGCGCGGACACTCCGCGGTGGGCAGCGCTGGCGGCTGGGCTGCCCCCGCCCGCCCGCAGCTGTTCTCACCACTCGCCACACGAGGCCTCCCTTTTCCAAAAATACGGTGCAAAGTACCGTCTCCCTCCAGAGATGCTGGAGAAGCAAAGGGGCTGATGCCTGTTCTTCAGGACGAGCACCCAGCCGTCCACCTCCCAAGCCCCTGCACCTTCTCGTACACGAAGAAAAGCAAGCAAAAGGGCCAGGTTATGGAAAAGCTGACAGCATCCTGGAAAACCTTGTTCCATATGCATTTACACAAAGCTTTACACAACTGAAATGAAAGTTAATCTCCGTAAAGGTCCTTTTTAATGCGCCAATGTCGCGAACACAAAAGCAGCGCTAGGCACAAAGCCACACAACTCCAAATCTGACCGGCATCTTGGCACGTTGCTGTTGCGAGCAGACCGCTAGCGCTGTGTGATAGATCACTGCTCTCACCATATTGATAATTCTTGCCCTGTTTCTCTACATGGCCTCTCCTGGGCCTTTTTTAGCATTCTGTACGTTTACAAAAATATATATACACCCCTCTGCAAGTTTATTTTATGCACATATTTTTACCTCATGGAAAGAAAATAACATTTACAGGTATTACTAATAGATAAGCAGTACCAAAATCGACTTAATAAGCTGATGTATAAATTTGGTCAAAGATCTGGAAATCAGTATTCTGTTTTATTCTCTGGAAATCAGTATCTTGTTTTCTTCCTTACTTTATCACTCCATGATACTGTCAGGAAACATCTAGGCCAGATGTGTCATAAAAGTTATTGCTGCCAGTAAAAAAATAACTACTTCTTTCTTATCAGATCAATTTTTTGTGCATATTGAAAACCAAGTTTATTAGGTTATAGGGGGAAAAAAAAAATCTTTTGCTTTTTTTCAATGCAGCCAGAGCCATTATAGCTGAAAATTAGCTGGATTCTGTGTATGCATCATTAACAGATGCATTTGTTCAGTTCCAAGGGCAGAACTGGCCTAACTGACAGTGGTGCAGGAGTTAATACTGGTTGGGAAAGTAAGACGGGTTCTATTCTGGACCTTCTGTCATCAATAGTTATTGGCTAAATTCCAGTTGCGGACGCTGCACTACTGGCGATGACATGAGTCAAAAAACCCCGTAGCATTTAATTCAGATACACAGGTGAGATTTAATATTGACACAAGAACTGTCTTTAATATGACTGATGAATTAGATATGCAACCCTTCAGAAACAGCGAGAGCAAAGTTACATCTTGACAGTCACAGTTGAGACTATCTATGCCCTTATTTAACTGTGTATAAAATCATGGAGGGATGCCAACCTAAGTAATTCTAGATAGCTGATGCATATTCCCAAGAAATATAATTACTGAGTTACCATTTTACATCCAACAAAATCCACCTATTAATAGAACTTATTTAGTCACTTTCAAACTTACGTAACATATCATACTAGGTTTTCTTCAGGGATTTCACCACAAAATTCTGCCCAAGTTTTCCCTAAATACCATAGTCCAACCTGTTCCATGCAGAAGGAGTTTCATATGTCAATACTTCAGAAGTACTGCTTAATAATTAATTTTTCTATATAAAATTATTCTTAGTCGTTTTATAGTAAGCCTATTTCAAAATAGTAGTGATTGCATACATTTTTAGTTCTTGAGATATAACAAAAATATTCATTGTTCTAATGCTATAAAAACTTCAACAGTTTTGATGATTGGAATAAATTTTCCTGAAATATCAGGATTTTTAATCAAGCACAAAAATAGATTTAATATATTTACATAAGGTGCAAAAAGGCCAATTTCTTAGCTATAAACCTTAAAATCTAGGTATTATCGTTACAGCTTTATCCAGTCTATCACTCCTCAAGCTTTTATACAAACTGCATCTTCAAATTAGATGTGTAACTCACACGAGTAAAAATTATATTAAAAAGTTCTCCTGTGCTCTGTACCTTTGTGCACAACATCCAGGTGTTGATT
The DNA here is from genome assembly GCF_035582795.1 of Mycteria americana. Classification (NCBI taxonomy): domain Eukaryota; kingdom Metazoa; phylum Chordata; class Aves; order Ciconiiformes; family Ciconiidae; genus Mycteria; species Mycteria americana. The sequence goes on along the minus strand of NC_134366.1, from coordinate 140,405,193 downwards.
TTTATACTGGTTTTAATCTAACAGTGATGACATTTTGTTGAGCAAACATCGCCATCATGTTGCATGTTAGCGCAGCATTGTCTAGCACATTGGGTTTTGGCTGTCCATTAAAATTCACATATTACCACAGCACAAACAATGAATGTAAAAAACAGTATCTTTCAGCTATTGCCTGTGGCCAAAAACAGAGCATGCAACTTTGAGCTAGTAAAATAGATTATTTAGATGCTGAAACAAACTCCACCAAAGATAGTGAGTGGGGTGATTTGTACTGACTTCAATGGGTCGTATATCTGGCCTTAGGCCTGTTCAACTTCTACTGCAATCACGCTGCAAAATATAAAGATCCAGTAACTGGGATGACAACCAAGCACAGAAAACCTTAAGGAAACCTAAGGGGTTAAATACAATTTTGTAAAATGTCCTTTGAAGTCTCATGAAGTATTTTCTTTGACTGGAAAATAATTTTAAAAGATTTTTCCTGAAAAATTATAGAAATCAGATTCTTTCCATCCCTGAAACAAGCCCGAAGTTTAACCATTTTCAAAAATTTCTAAAAATCTTAGTTACACTTTTTATTGAAAATGTTGTGAAAACTTTTATAAGTTAATTTGTAAATGAGTTTAAACTAAACATTTGATCTTTTTCAGCTAACTGCTCACAAAAATAGTTTTAAAATACTTTAAAGGGTTATCTTGTACTCCCAAACGTTTTCATTGACAAGTAAAAAAATAGCTGCCACTGAGGAAGAGCCATTACTTTTAACAACATTAATCATTAAGACAACACAAAAGCATTGTTCTCATTTAAATAAGGAAATTCTTATTTCTTCAGCCTTAATTCTTGCTGTTTGCTCATTGCCTTTGTGCAAGCCTGGACTAAAAACCAAACAGTAACAGGCAAAATATTTCAATTAGCCTCCTTGAAATCCCACTTCATGAGACAGTCAGACATCCATGTTAGATGGAAGTCCGAAAAAGCGCTTTCAAAAGCTGAGGGTACCCCCTGTTCCAGAGCACCCTGTGCCAGCACAGCATGCACAGGATGAAGGCTGTTCTGCTCCAAGCAAGAGCCGCCCTGTGCCGTCCGTGGGCTCTGCACCCCCACAGGAAAATCATCAGGGCCAGCTGGGTAACCCGGCTTATGATTGCTTGTGGAGGAACAGGGGCCATAAGCATGGGTAGAACATTTTCTCTAACTGAGTAACATTCCCCACCCCCCACCCCCCCAACCTAAATCACGTAAATCATGGACCAGTATTGCAGTGTCTTTTCAAATTATAGTACGGCAGAAACAAAAAGGAAACTGTAGTGGTCAATTATGATATATCAATTTACTGTATTTACTGAATTTTGAAAGCTGGAGATATCTTCATTAAGTTCCACTTCTCACTACATCTGTATGAGCCTACTGGAATTTTTATTCCTGCTGTTTCCCAGTGGAGGGCTCTCCGCGTGCATGACTTCCAGTACCAGCTCTCATTTCTGCGCTTGGCGAAGGACGTCTCAGAGTTCCCATTACACAACTTCCACTCTCCCCGGCCAGACATCAGGATACGATTTTGTTAGTCCTTCAGACACATTTAAATTTCTTCTCCTGTTTTTCTTTTAACGAAACTGCTACTCCATATTTGCCTGATAATTGCTCTTTGAGTTTTTCAGCCCCTTGGCAAGTGTTGATGAAAAAGCACAAAAGAATTGGACTGTTAGTTGATACCAATTAGTAAAATGCAAACTTGAGTCCTGATCCAAACTGATTCCACTTTAATTTAAATTATTCTTTTAGTCTGTAGATGAGTCTCATTTCTTAAACATAGGTTAAGCGTTTAAGAGTTTAGTAATCAATATTTGTGTTTTAGGTGTACTGAATACCACGAAATGGTCAACTCTCTTGCTTTGTAGACAAAGGTATTTTGTGGCACCCAGGTATTTCCAGTGAATTTAACTCCAATGCGAGTAACAATAATTTAAGAAACTGGAATTCTTTGACTTGATTGTTATAAACAATCTATGCCACTTAAAACCTTGAATTTTCAATGCTTGAAATAAAAGAACAGCAGAATGTAAAACAGCTGGACAAATTCATTATCAAGTAGCACATGGACACAATATTCACCTAACTCCTCTTGCAAGCAAGACCCTCGTTTGTGAAAGTATAAATAGGACAAGATACAGTTTTGGGCAGCAATAGATCTGGGCACTGAATCGCTGTCTATGTTCTTTTGGCACTAACTGAAACACGCTGGCATGATTTTTCTCAACTGCATAACGTCACTCACAAATAGAGAACGAATACCAGAGCTACTGCTCTGAAAACACACTTCCCTCGTCACATTTAGCTCAATGAGATTTTCTTAAGAAAAATAGATGTAGTATACTAGTGCCAGCTGAAGGCAGTAATAGTTGCTATTTAGCATTTACTGAGTTATCTGACCAAAAAAAAAAAAAAAGAGACTATACAGAGAAAGGGATGAATTTAAATCCTGTGTGTGTAACTGATACAAATGAAAGTATGAAGTTGTCTCTGTGCCCTGTGCAAGTGCAGGGGAGAAGCGAGTGCAGCAGGCGATGGTATGTGTCTGAAATAACAAACCCTTTCCACTAACACCCTAGCTAATGCACTGGGTGGGGAGGCAAAGCCAGAGGAGAGAAGCTGCAGAAGCTGAAGCGAGCTTTTCAAATTTTACAGAGATGCATAAACTGGCGGGGGGGGTGGAGGAAAACGCAATGCCTCAGTTCGATTCCTGTAGTATCCTATCAAGTCCAGTGGCCAGAACACAAAGGCAGAACTTGACTTGTGTGTTACAGTCCTCACAGCAAAATACAAGCATTAAAAAGACGTAGAAGCTGTATTAATAGAGGAGCCAATACGAGCAGAGTTTAGGGACAAGGAAGTGAGAACATCCTTTTGGCCCAGAGGGGATAATCTTTTTTAATCTATCTTTTCAAGATGAAGAAATTAACAGGGTTTTTTCTTGACCTTGAATAATTAAAATTTTCCCTCTAACATGGCTAGATAGGCCACTGCCACAGACCTTCAGGGCTATCTTACTTTATTTCAATATATTGCACAAAGTGAGAAATAACTGGAAAAAAACTTTTTAATCCCAGCCTCTCTCCGACTTCACTTTATAATACATTTTAATTCCAGTTGTGACATTGTGTATGGCCCAAGACAGTTGAAAAAAGGGATCTTTTTCAGTTCACCTTTCCTCCTCTACAAAAGCTTCACACTTTAGTGGTTCTAAGTCACTGGAAAACATAATCAAGTTAACATGCAAAGGGAGTCGAACACGCTTCATATCTTGGAGCAGTGTTTTAATACTGTGATTAAATTTGTATTCCCCCTAAACTGTGTTTTGTTTGAACTCCCTGGTTTGTGATCCCGTTTCCTCCCGTTTTCTTGATGTCAGCTTCTCCACTGCCGGCAGAAGATCCCTCCGAACTGCAGCTGCATCTGTAAATGTTTCATCAAAGGCCCTGAACGTCTGGTAACCAGCAGACCCGGTGGGTGCTACAAATGTGATCTGGGTCTATCTCGGGGAAGAACAGCATGACCATATTTACTGCCGATGCTATTCTGGGGGCTGTATGACATGCTTCTCCCCTCTGGCTGAGCAACGCTTGCCCATTTGTCTTTCAACACTCACTCCAAGCATGACAGGATGAAATAAAACAAAATTTACTGGTAGCAAGCTTACTTGCATATGGAAGACTTCCATTTTAACAACGTCATCATACACACACACACACACACACGCACGCTTATTTCAATAATAGTGTTAAACATTTTGTAGTCTAGGTAGATTAGGTTAGGTTAACACTTAGGTTACATTTTTAAAAAAATCAAACCATAAGAAGATAAAGAAAAGATTACTATAGAAAATAATTCAAATTAGTATGGACACAAGCCTATTTGTCCCCATAAATTAAATCTTAGGTTGGTGGCAACACAGGAGCTCCAGCTCTGCACAACACCTCCAAATGTGGACAGCAGCTGTGTCTCCAAAAACTGTGAAAATAGGGGAGAAAAAATACTGCATTTCTGGAAGCAGTTGTGCAGATAGGATCACCTCTTCCAAATTCAGGCAAGTGGCTTTTAGGTATACCAACTGAAACTCACTCAGTAGCCAGCAGAATGAGCCAGGCACTTCCAGTGACTGATGAAACCCAACCTAGTGCAAGATCTGTACTACACTTTGTAATAGAGAGGAGGAAAAAACAACAACAGAATTTCAGATTAAAGTGACATGCACACTTTTCACACTTCAAATGTTATCATTTTGCCAATATGAATATATTTAAACAAACAAACAAAAAAATCTAGAAAAGTGCCACTGACACCATACGGCACAGAAAAGATCATAATTTTTTTCTTTTCTTAAGCCTATACAAATAAATTTTAAGCACTAAAACTGGAGAATCACAAAGTTGCATAGTGCCCAATTCATTTGCTTTCTTGATACTGAAATTTTGGGTAGGAAAATCCTGATATCATGAATTTTAAAAAATGGCTGAATGGCTGACATTTTTTAAATATTTCATTGGGCTCAATTTTCCAAATATGCTGAGTAAGCAGCTGTTAAAAATCAAATCTGATTAAAAGTTTCATTAGTTAGACAAAACCTGCAGTCTCAAACTTACACAAAACCAAAACCATATCCCTTTAGACAGGAAAACAAAACTGCAACCCCTTACTTCTAACTTTAGCATGCTGTATCACAGAACCACAGTCCTCCAGCTCTATTACATTTTTTGTTTTCATGGCAGAACCTCATATAAGCAAAAATACCACATGGTGAAACGTGGGTGAATTAACAAAAATTTTGCAGTGGTGTCATATGAAACAAGTGAATTTCAAACTTCATTTTAGTTCTCAAATCAGCTGAAATAAACTTCGTACCTAACATACCCTAATATCATGCAGGTTAATGACAGTTCCAAATTTTAAAATTAATAAACTAAAACATGAACTAAGGTGATCTCTACCATGGACTTTATAGTACAGCTGGCTTTAGGTATACCTGCAAGTGAAAGATTTAATGATAAATACATGCCTAACGATACAGTTGGTTTTTCTATAAGTCAATTACATTTATTATGCATTCAGACATAATAGAACATCATATAACTGGTTTTCAAACACACTGTATTATTAGGAAGATATACATTCCATGATTAGAGCAGACATTGTCAGAGAAGGGTATTTTTATATTCTGTATGAAACTTTGATTAAACTTCACTGTTATGTGCTGAATACACAGTATAGTTGGGTTACAAAAACTCAAATAATGGCTACTTTTTCATAAAGAACCTATTGCAACAAGATCATAAACTTTTACCTAAAAGGATTTTGTTTACTATGACAACTGCAGTTACTAAAGGATAATGCTTTGATAAAGAACATTAGGAAGCCTGTTTTAGGCTCTACACCTAGCGTGAGGTGTTTTCTACTAAAAAAAAAAAAAAGTAAATGTTACTTTTAAACAAAAATAAGGCTCAAAACCCTCCCAATCATACAGTTCATAGAAAAAGAAATCATGCAAATACTAATTTGTCCAATGTCCATCTCGTACTTGCCAGAAGCACAGATATACATAACTTACATGCAGACCTGCAAACATGAATTCATGTGACAACACCAAAAGAAGAGCATAAAAACGATGCTGCACCTGCAGAATACAGAGAGCACCATCCAAAATTCTGCTTTGGTTGTTATATTTTCCAAAGAGCAGAATCTAATGCTTAAGCTGAAATTTCAGTGGACAAATGGAAAACTATTTTGCAGCAATGCAATATTACATTAAGCGTATTTGCTAAGAAAGCCAGTTTACAGGATACAAAAGGGGCTATAGTGTAATCCACATGGTGAACAGGTTTCTTCATCATACAAAAACATCATGCCATTACGTTACCAGCGTTTAAAAGAGCCAACAGAATAGAAGGAAACCAAGAATAAATGAAGTCTCATACCAGCTGGGAGTTTTAATTCATTGGTTAGGCTGATATGATGCACTAACCCTTGCTATATTTTTTCATGTAAAATTAAACATCAAAATATGTTTAGGTGTTTAACTTGCATCTTAACTGTGGTGACAACAATTGTTTTCCCCCAGGACAAATATTCCTGGATAAACACAAGAAACTTACCAATGCGGTGCATTTGTCAACTCAGGCATAACAAGCATCTGGTTGTCTTTTACTGTTTTATCAAAAATCAGTTCGAGTAAGCTGTACTATCCTCACCAAAGTTTAAGCAGATTGAGGGAGTGGCTTTCTATTAAAGGACTTTCTATTAAAGTGGCTTTCTTTGCAGCCTGCTTGGCCCTGTGGTAGTGTCCTCTAAAGCTCAACTCCTTTATTGAGGACTTTTTAAATAGAAACAAATCTCAAGAGAGACTACACCATGCATAAAAATATCCATATTATATTCATCATCAAAGAGCAAAAAGCTCAGCTTTTGCCTCTCTGGTAGCATTTGCCTTGTTTTCTCCATCATCGTCTAAAAAAACCCAAACAAACCGCACCAAGGTTGTACCTATAACTCATTTAGAATGACAATGATTTTCAATCCATTTCACAAATGGATTCACTCGGAAGAACAGATTTTTACATGAAGTTAATCAACTATCCAAGGTATAAGAAGCACCAACACCAATTCATTGGTAAAATGCAACAGCCATTTTGTTCTGCTCCAGAACAGCATAACCAGAGCGTGTGCTAATAGCCGTGGCCATCAACATGTCTTTTAAAATTAGAAACATCATATCTAATTGCTATTTTAACATTACCTTGTGACTTTTAAAGAAAAAAAAAAAGGCATTTCAGTTTTTATAAGAAGAAAAAATGAAGAAATTCACAAGACAGACCCCATGTTAAGACAGAATTAGGTATGAATGCAGACACATGGCCTCATCCCTAAGTCTGATAAGATCTGCCAGATAAAATCAAGGCAGATCATGAGGAACTGCAAGGTCCAGGGAGCAGCTGGAGAACTGCAGCCCCTACGAAAGGTGGGATGGGTGCCTTCTCAGGTGCACTCACTTTTGCAGAGGTGGCCCGGCGTGACCCGCAGAGCTCTGGTCTCCTCCACCAGAGTCACGCTGCAGAAGATGGAAACCGCAGAGCTGGGACTGTCTGTCTGATGAAGAAATTCTCTTTACCAAAACCTCTGTGAAGGTCTGTAATCACTGGCGATGAAATTGCTAACTAATGAAGGAGGATTTTCAACGAATAGGGGGCCTAACGCATAGCAAAAGGCCTAGATCTCTGGGAAGATGTAAGTGGCTCTCAGCAGAGGTATTCAGAAAAATGGTAGCATGGTGAGCAGTAAGGCTGCTGAACTTTTTTTCCCTACAGTATTAAAGCAACCTGTATGAAAACTATTTAACTCATTAGCTAATTTACATGAAAATTACCAGAGGAATTAAGATCTCAAAGGTATGACATCCCTACAATTTAAAACAAAGCAAAGCCACAAAATACACATCCAGGCAGGGGAGAGAGATGCTTTGCACATCACTAAGAAAACATGAAACAATCCCAATTCTTATCTGATGTGAGAGCTAATACAAACGCTCCAAACGACAGGAAAAGCTTCAGTCAGGCCATGGACCTCCTCAGGCACCTGGAAAATCTGTAGGACACAATATCATAGGACTTGAGTGCTTTGGGTGCTGCTGTTAGTTCTTCAAAGCACAGAACAGGGTTAAGATGGGGGAGTTCAACAACCAAGGAACCCACTGAGAAGGCGCCACAGGGCAATCACATTACCATGTTACAGGGAAAACTTTTTTTACCCAGCAGATGAGTGACTGCATCAAATCTGGAATACCTTTTCCTTTTAACCAACAGGGGTAAACTGAGAATGCAAGACTGCAGGCAACTTGGGTGAAAGATTATGAGAAAATATTATTTGTAATTCCTAGGAAAAAGAGAATGGAATTAAAACCAAAAGAGGTTAACTGCAGAGCTGCCAGCTTTTCTGGATGCTTTCAATTGCATTAGGGCAATTGTTTGTATAGATGCTCTGCAAACAGAGCAAATGATTCAGCTTTAAGAGCAAAATAAAAATAAATCTTTTTGCTGGATCATTTTTAAGCTGGATTGGTTCCCTGATCGAAATCGCAGCTCACTGAAGAAACAGTTGTGCTGGCAGCACAGAGAGCTGGGGGCATGAGAATATCTCAAGCCAGTGTCAGCCAAGACTCTCTGCAAAACCCACAAACTTAGGTTTGCTCTCTGCTAGGTTTTATTTTATTATAAACTCCAAAAAGAGCAATCTGTTTTCTTAAAGTAATAATGTGAAGGGCATAAACACAAACTATCCCGGTGTGAAGGGAAAATGAGTATCATGAGACAAACTTGACTAAATTGAGAGCTCTTCAACGATCCTGAAACACTAGAAGGAAGTATATGCAAGTAGAAAATCGGTCAAATTACTAAAGGAAGAATATTAGGGAAGAGTGCAAGTATGTAGGGGCAAAATCAGAAAAGCAAAATTACAGAATGAGACCTGGTTGGGAAGGAACAGAAAAGGAAACGAGACAGCCCCGTAATAGGAGGAGGGCGAAGGGAAGGGAGGGAAAGCTTTCAGATGCCACACGAGATAAACCAGAATGTCCAATGCTTTTTTGTTTCAGCCTTCGCTAAAAGAGATATTATGTATTTTGACTTCAGCAAAACTGCTGATTTTCGTTAAAGGTGATCTAGGTGAAGCTGTGGTAAAAGAGTACACATTAGTTACAGTTACTAAGTAATGGTTATTAAGTCCCAAGCCTGAAGGATGCATCAAATGCTAAATCTGTACCAAAGCCTTTAACATTCAATACGTTCATTAATAACTTTGATCTTGGAAGAGTTCAGTTATTGCATGTGCAAACTGTTAGAAACCAGGAGGAACTGCAACACGGGATTAGAATTCAAAATGAACTTAACCCAGGGAAGTAATCTTAAGGGGGAAAAAAAAGTGTGCAAGTGAATACCTGCTGGGTGATACTCAACTTCACTAATACAAAGCAGGAAACAACTAGTTAAACAATATTCTGTGGGAAAGGATTAGAACAGCAAATCACACACTGAAGACGAGTTGTTACACATCATCTTGTTGTTGGGCGGGGGGGGTGGGGAGGGAAAGGAATCATCGCACCGCTGATTCCTGGCACCAGTGTGAAAGAATAGTGTCATTTGGGAGTCACACGGAATTATGCTGCTAAATATGCTGCTAATATTGCTGGCACAATATTAGCCAAATAATGTGTTTTGTTTTCGAAACCAGGCTTTAACAAATACCTAACGTAACTGAAGAAAGTGACAAGAGCAACAGCGACTGTCAGAGGTCTAGGAGGAAATAATGAAAGGTGTAGCCTGCTTAGGCTAAGAAAAGGGCTAAAGCTAGACATGACGAGCTGTCTTCAAACACTTACGAATTTGCTGCAAAGAGAAAAGCAATAAACCGTTTCTGTCTTCCCTGAGGAAGCAAGACTTGAATTGTAGCGGTTGCAGGATTAAGATCACCATTTAGGAAAACTTGCTAGGGATAAATGTGATTTTGTAGATCTTTTCCACCTATATAATTTGGGTGGTAATTTAGGGTAATCATTATGATGTTACACTTTTCTTCAAACCAAGCATTATAAGATTGAACACATTTGGAGTTGTTTTTTTTTTTTTTTAAGTGGATTAAGGTATAGTGATGCACTCATTTTTGTTCTGCAGACATATAAAAAAAAAAAAAAAACAAACCCACAACAAAAACACTACATGTTGACAAGACCCAGAAACAGTATTTTGTATTTTTTTCATTATTTCATAGGTACTTATAAGCATAACACTATTGCATACCATCGTTATAAGATAACCTAATATCTTTATAAATTTTTTAAAAATTTCATTCCAATACACTGTATCTTACTTGTGTGGAGAGTTCTGTTGCTGTTAAAATCACTTCAGAAACAAAGAAGATCAACATAAATGCTGCATTTAAAAAAAAATATTAAACTGCATTTTTATTTAAAAACCTAATTCAGTTGCTTAGAACAATGCTGAAAATAGAAGTCTGGGTACAGAACGTACTCATCTTGTTTTCAAGTTAGAAAAAGATCTGTATTTTTGGTTTTATAAGCTTTATCAGCACTTTTGCAAAGAAAATAATAACTGTATTGACTGAGTAAGCATAATATCTCTGGAATTAAATATACTATCTTACTGGCCAGGTCCCAGCTTCAAGTGCAAGGTAGAACTGACACTGATGCAGCTAGGAGAGTAGTTTCATAACACAATGTTTCTCAAATATTATAGTAAGTTTTTTGCAAAAAATCCTGTAGAATTACTATTCCAGTATTCACAGTAACTTATGTGAATTTACAGTATAGTAAGAAAAAGTGGTATGTTCCTGTCCTAGAAGTCAGACAACATAATTTGTGTTACAGTTATACAGAACTAGGTTTATAAACATTAATTTAGACTCTAGACATAAAAATTGGCATAAATGTTGTGGCTATTCATACGGAACCTAGTTATCTTTGAAATTTCTACACTGTGGCATTGGTACTACCTTTACTCCTCTATTTCTGCCTCCCACAGAGCAGTCCTGTGTGTGAACTCATCCAATACAATGTGTGCAGCTCATGGAGCTCATCAGTTAAGCATCCTGCCTCTGTTCTGCAAAGCACTTGAGAACATTCTTCAGAGCTCTGCTTTATTTGAGCACAGATATCTTGCAGATGTTTAATTTAAAGCTCGTGTGTAGTCCCACTGAAGTAAATGGGATTACTAAAGTACTTAAAGTAATTCCCTGCTGAATCAGGGTTTTAAGGCTAAGAATAAATGTGCCTAATTTTTATTCATGCATCAGATATCTATAGACTAATAGTTTAAACTCAGCAGTTTTGTATCTAGTTAATATTAAATCTCTGGAGTTTAATATCTTTACCTGCTGCACCTACCATCCCTGCACCAAGGGCCTTTTTAAATACAACCCTGCAGGACAGTTTTTGCATACATCAGGCACTCATGTTCACATACAGACAGTGTCATCAGACCTAGTGCTGTGATGACTTACACAGCAACGCAACTACTCAAGGTAAACTTTCTCTATTTCGCCAATATACAACAAAGACTGTACTTTTTTGTAAATGATAAATAAACTGCACCTGGAACTTGTATTTTCTGAATGTTACATATATCAAAGACTTCGGAAAAGAACTCTTGTAAGGCAGATAAAAAATAGTGGAAGCAATTACATTTATTTTGGACACAACAGGTAAACTCATTCATCTACCTGTAACTGTTTACTTCCTGCATATGATGGAGTTTTAGAACCATTTTCAACTTGATACTGGGTGGAAGTGTCCAAGGAAACAAAATCTGTGGATCTAAGGTATTTAACACACACGTGCTACACATTGCATAGGATCATTACATACAACCTGGGCAGAAGCAAACACAAAGTGGCATGAACTGAAGTTGAGACTCATCAATGCAAAATCTGCCAGGAAAAAAAAACAAAACAATCTACAACCTCATCAGCAATGAGACACTCATGACTTCTTACATCAAGATCTGGCTGAGTGATGCTAAGAGTTCTCTGCAAAGTACTTCTATCCTCACATCTATCAAAATTTATCCCCTGCTGAAAATATAATAAGAGAAGGCTGGCAGTGATGAATTCATCTTGTCATCAAGCATCAACTTCATTTAAATTGATTACTTCATTTAAATGAATACACCTGGAAATATAAACCACATGCAAAATTACCATTCATTTTAGCGTCATTTGCAGGTCACTAAAAAAAGACCCACAGACACACTTGTGATAACAGGAGAAAATGTATATGATTCCTTCCTAAAATTTTCATTGTTCAACTCTGACCCATCCAATCTTGCTGGTTCATCTGATCACATATTAAACCTATAAAATTTAAATCAAGGGGGTAAAACAAAGTACTAACAGGCAGATACTTATTTCATTAATGCAATGGTACAACAACTTCCGTGATACAGATGTAAGAACTTAAGGCGGCCCCAATTAGTCATAGGTTTGGGTTATGGTAACAGACATCAGACCAACAGCTTTAGGGATAAACAATTTATCGCTAAGTAACATTACAGTAACATATGTAGATCAGTAGTGCAATTACCCAGGCCATTACAACGGCAAATCCAGTTATTCAGTAGTACAATTATTCAGGTGGAAACGATAGCAAAACCAGTAATTCGCCAATACTGAGCCAAACGTAATACCTCAGCATGCAAGGACTTGCACAACTGTGGTTATCAGCCAGGCCAGCAGGAAGCTGGGCACGGCTGCTTCTTCAGAGAAGCAGCTCAGACCCACGGAGAGGCTGGGGGAGTCCCACACTTGCTCATCGGTCCCACCCCCTCCATGGCTGAGTCACGGAAGCACTGTCTGGACTTGCTGACCAGCCATCCCACCCCACTTCTGCTCCTCCGGTCCTGTCCCTGGTGTGCACGGGGTGCAGAAGTATCACATAAGGCAATACTGGCCTTACACCTCCGTTGTGCGCACAGGATTCGGAAACACCGTGTAAGGCAATACTAGCCCCACAACAGATAAAACCAATGCTCAGCAGCTCCAGTTCAACCACGACAACACATGTGCTACATAAAAATCTGCTCATATAATAACATGCAATTATGACCAAGGGACCTCAATTACTAGTTTAATTGTGTATCAATATGAGGTATAGGCATGCTGACTTCTGACAGGTAGTTCCCCACACCCATATAAACCATTTCAGTCTTCTGAAATTTAAGGCTAAAACATGACAGGAATTTATCTTGAGTTAGAAGAAAGAAAACAGAAAAGAGATAATATTGAGAGAGTGAAAATAGTAAACTCCTCAAAGCACACATGCCATCACCACTATTGTTTCCAATCTTTTTCTTGACTAAGAAATGCAAGATATGGAGGGCATAAATCCTGATGAGCTCAAGAAATACTCAAGAGGATACTGAACTGCACCTTGTTCAGCAATCCCACCTACTGCTACCTTTTCAGACTTCTCCTCCAGACTCGGTAATGGCTTTCTACAAAAGCTCACATTGCAATGAATGTCTCGTTCCTTAACTTGAGCACAATATATAGCCTTGTCCAAAGATACATGAAAGACTGCATAATGTCTGTGCTACAGAAATGACATTCTTGTCTGGTTTTGTACACTCCAAAACTATGGAACAAAATTCCCAGGGCACAAAGGCGCATCAAAAACTTCCCCGTTGTCATGGTTTAACCCCAGCCAGCAACTAAGCCCCACACAGCCGCTCGCTCACTCCCCTCCAGTGGGATGGGGGAGAGAATCAGAAGAGTAAAAGTGAGGAAACTCGGGGGCTGAGATAAAGACAGTTTAATAGGTAAAGCAAAAGCCGCGCACGCAAGCAAAGCAAAACGAGGAATCCATTCACTCCTTCCCATGGGCAGGCAGGTGTCCAGCCATCTCCAGGAAAGCAGGGCTCCATCACGCGTAATGGTTCCTTGGGAAGACAAACGCGATCACTCCGAATGTCCCCCCTTTCCTTCTTCTTCTCCCAGCTTTATATTCTGAGCATGACACCATATGGTATGGAATATCCCTTTGGTCAGTTGGGGTCAGCTGTCCCAGCCATGTCCCCTCCCAGCTTCTTGTGCACACCCAGCCTACTCGCTGGTGGGGTGGGGTGAGGAGCAGAAAAGGCCTTGACTCTGTTGAGCACTGCTCAGCAGTAACAAAAAGATCCCTGTGTTATCAACACTGTTTCCAGCACAAATCCAGAACAGAGCCCCATGCTAGCTACTATGAAGAAAATTAACTCTATCCCAGCCAAAACCAGCACATTCTCCGCCTCTTATTCCACACCATTTACATCATGCTCAGGTCTCACACTATCCAATACATCCTCATTACCCACCACCCCCCTTCCCACCCTTTGATACAATATATAGATATCATTCCCTTAAACTATGGACCACCCCTGTGAAATGGCTTTAAAAGTCCATAAATGTCAAAAAATATCCACAAAATGTCCACTGAGTTCATTTAGTCCATGACTTTGGGCTCCATCTGTTATGGTGGTCACTCAGGACAGGAGAGGTGGTGTGTTGCATGGAGTTACTGGGCACCAAAGCCAGCTCAGGTCGGGTCACTGCTGCAGTTGCACTGCTTCTTGTAAGGCTTGTCCTCCATTGGTTCAGGTGGCTCCTGCCATAGTAATTCCCGTAACATGCAACTCAAATCATGGGTTACAACAATTTAAAGATGTATCCATTACAATCTCCACCCCTGGTCCTTTCGGACTGGACAATAGGGTTTAACACTGCAATGAACTCCTCCTCTTGACCCTGCTCTGGCTTGGACTTATCCACAGACTGCAGTCCCTTAGGGCTGTACCTGCTCCAAGTGGAGCCTTATCTATCAGCCACAGTCTCTCCAGGGGTATACCTGCTGCGGCATAGACTTATCCGCAGCCACAGTCGCTTTGAGGTACACCTGCTCCATTGTGGCCTTATCCATGGGCCACAATGCCTTCACAGATATACCTACTCCAGCACGGCCTTACTCACAGCCACAGTCCCTTCAGAAGTAAATGTGTGCCAACATGGCCTTACCCATGGCTGCAGTCCCTCCAGGGGCGTACCTGCTCTGTCATGGGCTTATCCATGGCCACACGCTTTGAGGTGCTCCAGCATGACCTCATGCACAGCCACTGATGCTTCAAGGTGTACCTTCTCCAGCATGGACTTATCCTTGGGCCACAATCCCTTCAGCAGTATACCTGCTGCGGCACAGACATAACCATGGCCACAGACGCTTTGAGATGTACCTGCTCTGCCATGGACTTATCCACAGCCACAGACACTTTGGGGTGTCCTACTCCCACAGAGACCCACCCACAGGTCACAGTCCCTTTGACTCAAGTTCACACTGGAGTTCCAGCCTCTCCAGTACAGCAGCACAGAAACAGCAGCGATGCCCTGGCCATCTGCCAGCCCAGGCACATCCCCATGGCTGTTATCAAAATGTTCCCAGGCACAGCAGAGTCAGACGATAACCAGTACAGCAGCACAGCAAGCAGCGAAAGCAAAAAGCAGCCACTAACGAGCACTAGACTCTAATATACAGTAAGGCAAGCAAGCCCCGCGGCAAGCACAGGAGCCTGCCGATTAATAGCTAAACAGCAATAACAGCTATAAATTTGATGTAGCACATTCCAATTAAACCTGTCGTTCTCTTGAACCCTTCAAGCTCCACATTGAGTGCCAAAAAGGACTGCCGTGGTTTAACCCCAGCTGGCAACTAAGCCCCACACAGCTGCTCGCTCACTCCCTGCCGGTGGGATGAGGGAGAGAATCAGAAGGGTAAAAGAGAGAAAACTCGAGGGTTGAGATAAAGACAGTTTAACAGGTAAAGCAAAAGCCACGCACGCAAGCAAAGCAAAACAAGGAATTCATTCACTCCTTCCCATGGGCAGGCAGGTGTTCAGCCATCTCCAGGAAAGCAGGGCTCCATCACGCATTAACGGTGACTTGGGAAGACAAACGCCATCACTCCAAACGTCCCCCCTTCCTTCTTCTTCCCCCAGCTTTATATTCTGAGCATGACGCCATATGGTATGGAATAGCCCTTTGGTCAGTTGGGGTCAGCTGTCCCAGCCATGTCCCCTCCCAGCTTCTTGTGCACCCCCAGCCTACTCGCTGGTGGGGTGGGGTGAGGAGCAGAAAAGGCCTTGACTCTGTGTGAGCACTGCTCAGCAATATCAAAAACGCTCCTGTATTATCAACACTGTTTACAGCACAAATCCAAAACATAGCTTCATACTAGTTACTATGAAGAAAATTAACACTATCCCAGCCAAAACCAGCACACCCATCTCATGGACAAGGCACATGTCTTTGATCTTGTCTTTTTCTCTTTGCATGTATGTCTCCAAACGTGCGTGCAGTCCTTTACCTATGCATTTTCAAGCAGAACGAGAAATCCCAAAGCCCCTTGCTGGAACGGCAACAGGACTTCATAGCACACATTTCCTCTGATGGGAGAGGAGATAACAGGGGCATGTATCGGTTATAGTGCTCAACTCACTCCTGGAAAGAGCAGAGATACTTCAGCACTGAACTGTGGGAGTGTGGCATAAAAATGTACACAGATCGGTGTCCTGTGGAGCACAAAGCTTGAAAATTTACCCCAGTTAAATGGGTATGTTTAGTATGTGCAATATTTTAATTTCCTTTAGGCTTAAGTCAAAACTGCTTATAACTGGGCTGAATTTGGCATAAATTTCTGAAGCTTAACTGTCTCGACTTCTGATGGTTTGTGTTCAAATCTTTCATTTGCAATTACGTTTCTGCTTTTACTCACTGCTGCTAACATAACCATTGTTAGTTCCCCACTTTTCCAAACCATGTGTCCAGATAGTACCACGCCCCACGATTTATAAGTATGATTCATGCTTTTAACAAAAATCCCATTAAAGGCGAACATTTTCTTTCAGATTTTCTTCCAGTCCTGGTCTATAACTGCAAAAGAACAAAAAGCTAAGATGCCCTATGACAACAGCTTTCAGTCCCTTCTCCACTATTTTCTCTGCTATTTCTACGCTTCCGTGTTTCTCCTGTCATTTGTCCTTATATTTTTATCTGATTATCACATATCTGGCAAAGGAGTACTTGGCAGGATTTAGAGCTATTCAGTCACCCAACGGCCCTGGGGCTGAAGGCATAATGAGAGATTCCTTACAAAGTTCCCAGCAGCACTGCCCTTGAAAGGCCTTGATACCACTCAAGTTCCCCGTGCCCCGTGTTTCTAGCCCCGTGGTACTGCTCGTTTGCCCCTTCGGGAAGGTGGGCTCTGTGTGCGGATTGGAAAAAGGGACAGAGCGCAACTCAGCCGTGCTCCGCAGCAACAACGTCAGCGTAAAAGTAGTCTTAAAGCCCAGAGAAAGTAAAAATAAAAAATTAAAAATCACAGGTACTACTTGAAAACGCTCTCCTTTTGCCTACTTGTTGCAGGCGCTGGCAGGTGCGCAGAGGCAGCAGCAACCTGTCCGGGAACCAAAGGGACGGGCAGGGCTGAGGCAGGGCAAGGCGGCGCAGCCGGAGCTCGGAGCCGCCGGCCCCGCCGGGACGGACCGTGCCCCGCCGGACCATCCCCGGGCACCGCACGCCGCGGGGGCCCCGGCGCGGCTTGCGCGCCCGCCTTCCCCCGCCCGGCGACACGCGCGTCCCCGAGCTCGGGGGGGGCACCTTTCCCCGGGAGGGGAGGGCACACGGAGACCTCCCCCCGGCGGGCACCCGCCCGCTGCCAGTCGCTGCCGGGGGACGAGCCCACCCCAGCGCGGCAGCGGCGGCCGCAGCCCCCAGGCAGCCCGCGGGGCGCGCACCTGCCCCGCAGCAGCGGCGGCAACCCGGGCGGGGGCGGTGCCGGGCGGGGGGCGGAGGGGCGGGCAGGGAGGAGCGGGGGGCGGGCGCCGCTTGCCGCCGCGGGGTTGCGGCTGGGCTGGGCGCGGGCGGGCGGCCGGCGGAGCGCTCGCAGTCGCGGGGAGCGCCGGGGCGGGCGGCCGGCGGGCGAGAAGGGCAGGGCAGGCAAGGGAAGGGAAGGGAAAGCGGGCGGGAGGGAGGGAGGCGGCGGCGCCGCGCTCGCCCCGCTGCCCTGGATGACGGGCGGCCGGTTCGACTTCGACGATGGCGGCACCTACTGCGGCGGCTGGGAGGACGGAAAAGCCCACGGGCACGGCATCTGCACCGGGCCCAAGGGGCAGGGCGAGTACGCCGGCTCCTGGTCCCATGGCTTCGAGGTGGCGGGCGGCTACACCTGGCCCAGCGGCAACACCTACCTGGGCTACTGGGCGCAGGGCAAGCGCCACGGGCTGGGCGTGGAGACGAAGGGCAGGTGGATGTACCGCGGCGAGTGGTCCCACGGCTTCAAGGGGCGCTACGGCGTGCGGCAGAGCCTCAGCACGCCGGCCCGCTACGAGGGCACCTGGAGCAACGGGCTGCAGGACGGATACGGCGTCGAGACCTACGGGGACGGAGGTGGGCGCCGGCGGGGGGCGCCCCGCGCGCGGCGCGCCGGGGGGCGGGGGGCGCGCCTGCGTGGGCGCGCGCGCCGCGGGCAGGGCCCCTCCCCCCAGCCCCTGCCCAACCGCCGCCCTCGCGCCGACCCCGGGCGCGGCGGCCGTTTGCCCGGCACCGCCCGCGGCCCCTCAGCGCGGAGGGCTCTGCCCTCCTTCCCCTCTGTCCGTCCCCTGCCCGGCTCCGTGCGCCGCTCCCGGCGGCGAGCGCGCTTCTCAGCGGCCGGCCTCGCCGTCCCGCAGGCCCCGCTGGCGGACGGGGAGCGCCACAGGTGCCCGGCGCCCGCCCCGCCCCGCTCCGTGAGGCGCCTCTCGGCCCCGGCCGAGCGTGAACGGCCGCGCCGGGACGCGGGCTGGGCTCCGGAGCGGGTGGTGCTGCCGGGCTCGTGGCTTTCTCCCGGCCGGCTGGTAGAAATCCGCATTACGGCTGCCTGCAGACAGCTTTCCTTTTTCTCTGCCGAGGCGGCTGCCGGGCTCCCCGCCCGTGATAACGATAACCGGGGCCGGCAGCGCCTGTCTCGGAGAGAAAGCAGGCAAGCGAGCTCGCTGGCTCGCTCCCTTTGCACCGTTTTCCCGGTAAAACAGCAAGAACTTAATAGGCGAGCCGCTGTGCCTTCTTACTTGCTAGCAGGAGTAGCTTTATACACTCGATACGCTCGGCTTGTAAGCAGGACGCCAGAGGTAGTGAAGCAGGTACGCAACTTGCGTAAAATCAATGACACTCGGGTCCACCCTCATGTAATAACTCATATTCTATTAAAATATAGTATAGTTTTAAACATACTGCTCTAAGTATAAGCTGTGTGGTGAAATTACACAGGCCTGCCTCTCACACCCTTCACCACGAAAAAGCAAATGTTTCTAGGGCTGAGCTCCTGGTAGGTGTGTGGAGAGGATGAGGCAGTCGGCCCTCATGTTTAAGTTAGGAGCGGTCAAGAAGTCAAGGTTCAATAAGGTCGCTTAGGACTGGAGCTTATTTGAACGGCCAGTTACAGTTATTGTACCTCTGTCATTTCGTGCACTGCACAAAAAATACACCTGATATTTTTGAATTCGTCCTTTGCTCCTGTGATGCCATTGGCATCAGTGGAAGTGCCACCTGCGACTTCTGTGGAGTTGCTCTTCAACTTGGTTTGTTCCATTGTAGCAGGAAAAACTGGTCTCAGTTTTAGGACTAGAGAGTTGTTGGGTTTTTTTTACAGAAATGCTGCTTGCTTCAGCTTTGAACAACATGCTTACGTAACACGCAAGAAATAGAATTTACCAAAATCAGAGGTAATGTTCACATGATGCAACTAAAGGACTAACCCATGTATCAGATCTCTTGATTGATGCTGTTGCTGGTTTCTTCAAGGAATTTTGGTAAGAGATTTGTGGTCGAACTTTCAGGATCATGTCAGAGAATAGGTATTTTTGTATTAAACAGAAGAGACATTTACAGTTGGGGTCCTTTTTTTCTTTTCTGAAATACAAAATGTAGCGAGTTGGGTAAGATTCATTTCCTTCAGAAAATGAAATGTACTGTGGTTTTTGTACCTTGAACTCTTTTAATCCCCTTGTTTATACATATTTGTAGCTGTCTGAAAATTGTTTCCTTGTGTGGAAAGTTCTCAGAGTCAGCCTAGTGCTCAAAGTCGGCTGAGATATGCGTTTGGGCATTTTTAAAAAAAAAAAAAAAAAAAGGCATGCAAAGATCAGAATTTTAGTTTCACTTTCACCACACAATAGACTTTCCAGGTTTTATTATATTTGTTTTGGCTAGTAAATTAGAAGCTGAAGAATAGCTGAATTTGCAGTGGCCGTCTTTTTTTTTTTTTTTTTTTTTTTCTTTTCTTTCCAGAAAAGTAAATTGCTATTCAAGTAAATCTTCTAGGAGTGATTTTCTCAAACTAAAGTTCCTTTTATCTTTTTCTTTAGGCTTCTTGTGGAATTTTTAAAATCTCTATAATATTGATAATTGGAGGCAAATTCTCTAAATGTTAAGACTTAGACCCCACAGGAAATCCTTTGTCCGAAACAGCACATGAAGCATGCTGTTTACACTGTAAGATTTTTAGTCCTGTTAACTGAAATCTGTTACCATGGCCCCAGTCTTTTACGTGTTGCAGTTCATATGAACAGAGGGTGTGAAGTCCCATTGATTTTAATGAAAGTACTCATGAATGAAGCAAAGCAGTGCGTCATAGATGTTTGCAGATGTGTTTTTGTTTTTGTGCTCTGGGAACAATAGCTGTATTTGTACACCAGAAGAATGTCTGAAATGGTTTTACAAGGAAACCAGATTTACATATGTGTTTTTAACATGCTGTGAAATATTTGCAGGAAAGCTCTTCCTTTATTATGACCTGAGAATACCAGCATAGGGAAATAACTGTTTAGACTATGCCAATTGCCAGTTTGTTTTCAAACTCACTAAAATCCAGGTCTCTTTGCTGCTATTTTTTTCTTCTTTCCCCAGTATGTTGTTTTAAAATGCATTGGTGGTATTAGGAGATGTAGTTGAGGGAGGGAAAAGGAACATAAGCATTGACAGTGTTCCTCAGTGTTTCTGCACACAACACTTTGCACGACATGAGTAATATATGTCATGCTGTGTTTAAATGCTTAAAATTGTCACTCAGTCAAATCTCTGAGGAAAACACTGTGAATTATAAACCATGATCCTCCATTCATTGCATGTGCTTACGCTGGGCCTTCAAGTGGCCCGTCAGGTTGTTTCCTACAGCGATCTGGACTTTTGTGCCTCCTTTAAACTCCCTAGAATTTGTTGAATCTATGTGAATCTGTGAGCCTGTTGGAGCATTTTTTACAGAGGGACTAAGGCCTAATCTGAAACTTCAGTATGTGTAAATTAGTTAGCGGTTTATGGTCCTGCCAACGATAGCAATAACAGGCATCTTGCTGTAAGGTTGTGCATTGTCGTTCCACAGAGGTCAGTCAGTGGCAAACGAATCCTTAAGCAAAGGTCATCAGTAGTACATATGTTCATTGATTTCTAAGTGGTCTTCTTTTTAGATGCCTGTTTATCTAATATTTGAGTCTGAAAAGCATGCAAAAATCTTGATGTAACAATGAACTTGTTAAACCACAGAAGATGTAAGGGTCAGAGCAAGTGGAGTAGCTGATAGGTCCTTGGCTTCTCAGCTTTTTCACACAGCGTAGTTTTAAATTTTAGCTGCAAGTAGGCACTGACATTCACAGCTGTAAGATATAATGAGGTTTTTTTGGGAGGGATGGCACAATATAACTCTAAGGAGACAGGTTGGGAAATTATACCTTACAGCATCTTGCCAACAAAAACAAAAGAAAAAATATACTTTCTAATAGTTCTCAGGCTCAAAATACGAACACCTTTTAAGGGGAACCAATTAAATACCAGATGGAAGGTCAGTAGAAGTCGTGGCTGAATGTTTCTTCAGTTACAAAGGATACCAAGCCTACCTTTTGGAAAATTAATGCTGAACAATGTTATTGTTTTATGGTCAAATACAGTTTTAAATTAGCTTGGTAATTACATTGTTAATTAAAATTTTAACAGTTGACTCTTACTGGAACTGCTTTGAACAGTCGATTATAGTATAAGGTGAAACGGAAAGGTGTGTTTGTTGATATATCATTCATATTTATATCTATATAGAGAGATAGGTAAATACTGCATATTTTTGTATCTTCATATATGGGAAAAGCTTTTTTATCATGTCTTATATACTGTAGTATTTAATTATATTGCAGTATTAACATACCTTATCTTGCTCATTTAAAGTTTTCTAAAATTTCTTCTGTTGAAGAAGATGATACAGTTAAGGTCTGATATCAATTAAAATACTGTGTAAGTCTCTTGTATCTGCGTTCTGGACACTGTCCTCCATATGCTGTTAAAATATTTTTCCTTTAAAATGTAAGTTGAAAAAATCAGGGAAAATGAGTCGGCTTTCTAGCACTAGTGTCAGAAGCCTTTCCCTTAATGGATTTCTAATGACAGAAGAGATAGTTGTTACCTGCAAGACTGCACAAAATTCCAGCTAAATATCTTTGGTACTTTCCAAGGACCAATTCAGTATGAATCTTCCATTTTCTCATTGACTATTTTCTCTTTAGAAGAAGCTGGCATTGATTTTATTTCCCCAGTAGAAAGAAAAATCGGACAAGTAAATAGCACATCAGTTGTCCTTGTTTTAATGCCCTTATGGGCAACAGCAACCACTTCCACTTCTTTCTACAGAGTAGTGAAAAATACAAGTCCTAAATGAATCAAGTATTTTTGAGCTTTGCATGTTTATTAATTAAAACAAAATATTAGTAAGAAAAAAGGCTGATCTTTTGTACTTTTATAAAATTCCATACTGAAATAAGTTGATTCTACTTCAGGTCTGACACTCAACTAGCAACATGGAGAGCCATAATTATGAGCTGCTGCTCTAATGTAATGTTGTGGTATAATCAAAATTAGAATTAGATTTATTATTTTTAAATGAAATTAACTGGTCCAGAATGTTAGACAGATTGTTGTATGTAGCAGTAAGTATACGTAGCCAGATTCTTAGCTCCAGCATATCATTACGATACTAGGGGGATCCCAGATATAATTATGGACAAAATGTAGTCATTTATGCTCATAAAATATTAATATATTTCTGGGAAATGTCTGCTTAATAAGGAAAAAAATTACAATGTGGCTGTATTTTTGCAGGATTTACAGAATACGTCATACCAGTGCTTTGTGCTCATTTTTCTATTTGTTCTTCTCCATATGCTGAGATTTTTAAAATAATCATGTTTCTAGATTCAGCACCCTTACAACCAGTGCAGCAGTAGGTATCCAGGATACAGAGAATGAGAAAGAAACTAAGAAAGTTGTTTGTTTGTGTCAGCAGCCATCTGTTAAAACAAAAACCTTCCACTTGGTAGAATTTTCTACCAACACAAAATAGTTATGTTGTGGAACCTGTCTAGTATTATATAATAAAGAAAGCACACTTGGCAAATTTAATTGCATGTTAACACTGAAATATAACTTAGCAGAAGAGGTAATACAGTGAAGCACTAATTGATAGGTAATTGACATGTACATGACCAAAATAGTATGCTTATACAAAGAAGATCGAATCTCAAAGCAAATGAAGCTTTGATCTACATCTAAAACTGCAGGTATTGCACAAATATTTTCAGAAAAATTTAGTCAATCACTGAGTTTGACATTTGATATTTAGTTCTCTGAAGAATACTTTTTAATAGGTGCTCCAATTAAAGCAGATCAAAATCAAAGAAAGGTATTTTAAAGATTGCTTATTCATCCTTCTGTAAGAATATTCAGACTCAAAATAGCTTTTAAAAAAAAACAGAAGCAGCGCTAGGTGGGCGAGAGGCCTCATTTTGAGGAGCTTAAAGCTGTTTAATGGGAATTAGAGTGAAATGATCTTAGAAAGCAAATTATCTTGTATTTGCCAGTTGTGGGGTTCCTGGCACCTTCCTTTGCAACATCTGGTACAAATGGCTTTCAGAGACCAGCCACTGGAGTATGTATCTCGTCAAAATGAAAATGCTTTTTGAGAATACAAGAAAAAAATTGTCTGCGGTAGTAATCTGATAATGCTGGGTTTTGGCTCAGATGCAGCTTTGCGTGTACTCCGTTACATGGATATCCATGACTTCTCATATCAACTACCATGTTGCTCTTCCTTATATTGCTGTTCAAAAAAAATTACGAAAATAGTTACGATTGCAACAATGAAATATGTTTATGATAGAATGGTGTGCAATATCCTGTTTATTACTGCCTTGTCTGTCTTACGTACTGCAGAACAAATGAAAGGCAAAAAAAGTGCTAAAGGATTAATGTTTCTGATCTTTCTGTCACAACATAATGCAGAATGCAGTGCCATGTTTACGATACTGGAGACACCAAAAAGTGTTGATATCAAGAGTTCACGAAGAGTAAGATATACTGAGGTTTTGTTCTTCTACTCAAGTACATGCAAAAACTTTAAAATATATAATTTTACAATAGAGGTTTATAACAGTGGATCCAAAGGCCTGTCTGAAGACAAGACAATTTAATGAACTGTCAAATATCTCCTGACAAGGAGAGGTCTGTAGTCACCTTAAACCTAGGATAACAGGACGTTTACTACTCCTACTTGCTCTTTCTGTGAGCAGCTGGAGGCAAGAGACATGAGTGTCCTGCTCTCTCCCTTCCCTCCGTCCTTGTCTCCCTCCCCAGCTGACCGCATATAACGTGGCTCTGCTTCTGCTGACTGCCTCCCCATATGACCACCTTAAAAAAATGTTGAGGGAGTCCTGCTTTAGAAATTTCCCTTGAAAATTTTTTCATGGACAGATTCATTCAAAATATGCTTATGATTACAGCTACTGTGTCTTAGTTGCCAAAATAAATTACTTCAGCTGGGAAAGTGAAGGCTTTGTTAAGCGGAAAAATAATTTATAACAAAAACAAACAACAAAAGTAGTTTTTCTACTGTGTGATGTGCTGTGATTTTTCTGCATTTCTTCTTACCAAAGCCAGAGCTGACAACGTAGTATTGCCTGTAGCATACTGGATGTAGAGTAGGTCTTCTACTGTTTCCTAAATTTAATTTCTCCTTATTATTTTAAAAGGTACATACCAGGGGCAATGGACAGGAGGGATGCGACATGGATATGGTGTACGCCAGAGTGTACCCTATGGCATGGCAACTGTGATCCGTTCACCCCTCCGAACATCTCTAGCTTCACTTCGAAGTGAACAGAGCAATGGCACTGTTCTGCATGACGTCACTTCAGACAGTCCGGCTGGAACAAGAGGAGGTTTTGTGCTCAATTTTCACAGTGATCCAGAGGCCATGGGCATTAAGAAAAAAGGAGGCTTATTCAGAAGAGGATCCCTTCTTGGTAGTATAAAACTTAGAAAATCTGAATCTAGGTCATCGATATCTAGCAAACGGAGCTCTGTCAGGAGTGATGCTGCTATGAGCAGAATTAGTTCTAGCGATGCCAACTCTACAATTAGTTTTGGAGACGGTGACTGTGATTATTGCCCTATGGAAGACCATGTTGATGCCACCACTACAGAAACCTATATGGGTGAATGGAAGAATGACAAGCGCAGTGGTTTTGGTATTAGTGAGCGTTCAAATGGTATGAAATATGAAGGAGAATGGCTAAATAACAGGCGGCATGGATATGGATGTACCATGTTTCCAGATGGCACCAAAGAAGAGGGAAAATATAAAAATAACATTTTGGTCCGTGGAATAAGAAAGCAACTTATACCAATACGAAACACAAAAACTAGAGAAAAGGTGGACAGAGCAATAGAGGGTGCACAGAGAGCAGCTGCCATGGCAAGAACCAAAGTGGAAATTGCAACTTCAAGGTATGTTATTGCAAAAATATATTTGTTCATTACTGAATTTTCAGAAACAAAAATGTGTTATAATATGTGAGCTCTTATTATTGACAAAAGAGTCAAAAGTGCAAGGGTGTAAATGTTGTCTTTAGTGAGTACTTGCTCACCTTTCAGTTTCACATGTGTAAGTCCATTGACTTTAGTGACATTACACATATGAAACTTAGAACTTCAGCTCATTTGAGTAAAGATGTTCGTATATGTTCCATAACATACTGTGAAAGTAAATTTCCACCACTCGTACATTTCTGCTTTCACTCAAGAGCTGCTGCATTATGCCTTTAAACCTATTTGGAAAATAAAACTAATCAGGAAACAGAATGATTTAGGGGATGTGAGGTGACGATTGAGTATCTTCTCATAAGCGTGCTCCAGTTGTGCTTATTGTGTTGATGATTTGTTGGGTAGGATCTGAGCCTCACTGAAGTTGCCCATTTGACATTGAACATCTTAAGGTGCATCTGTTTATCTGAGAGACTGTGGTATGAACAGTGTAAGAATAACAGTCGAGGCTCTTGTGCTTAGAGGTTGTTGATTTGGTTGCCAGGACAGTATCTGCCAAAAAGAGTTCTGTATGAGGACTCTTTCATTTTGGAGCACGTTTCTCCTGCAGTCTGAATTTGTCTGGATCTTATGACCACCACTTCAAATAGCGGTGGTCGTCTTCTCCCCACCCCCTGCCGCGTGTTTGAGATGGGAGAAGTGTACGGCTATTAGTAGTGGGGAAAAAAAAAGTCATTTTCACTTTGAACTCCTAACCAACAACCAAGCAAAGTTGTATGAAATGGAATTGTTACAAATTAAATCAGTGTTTTTAATAAACCAGGTTTTTTTAAATATTTAATATTTAATAAATAATAAATCAGTAATTTTAATAGGTTTTACTATTAAGTCGGAGAGCTCTTTAAAAAGCTATTTAATTCTTAATGCCTTCCAATAAGTGTCTGTGGCAGTTTCTCTGTTGTTGGTTTTAGTTTGTTTCCTCAGGCAGGCTTTTCTTGAAATATGCTGTGGACCAGAAAAAGAGCCCAGAAATGTGCATGAAAGAAAATCTTCATGCTATTTTAGAAAGAGGATGTCACATTACACTTAGAGCTGAACAACTGATTCCTGATTTAGTGTGGTCGGTAGTGTGTGCTCAGCGACTATCCTTTTTCTGACAGTCATAAAGAATACAGAAAAGACCAAAAACTGTGTAAGTGGAAAAGCTTGAATATATGGATGGCTCATAGCAAAAACTAGTTGAGACAAAAACATGAAGAAGTTAGCATACTGTTAAAGAACCTTTCTGAGCATTGGTCACCTAAGTAACTAGAGGGTACCATATACTCAATTACTTCTATAAATATATGTAAGGCATTATATGACAGCATACCACATTAGTAAAGCAGAGCAGTGGTAGCTAACTTTAAGAAATTACTGTCTGTTCTGTCAGTTGAATCATGTTCTGTCAGTATATAAGCCCTAGTTCTGAAAAAATTGATTTGATGGGATGCGTGGACAGGGGGAATCACCACTTTGAGTCTATATAAAGCTATTAAAAAGCTGTAGTCTGAGACAGTTGGGTTACAAGGCACAGTGTATGCACTTCCTCTTTAAGAAGGGATATGTCTCTGAAGTGTTTTGTTTGCTGTTCCTTCCCTTCAATTTTAGGTGAAAAACAGAGTTCAAATTGCTTCTTTTGGAACAGTCCATGCAAACAATGTTTATTTCTTGAAAAGATGTTTTTGAAAGCGCCAACAACAGAAAGCATCAGTTGTAGTGCAGCTGTGACCATGGGCTATTCCTTTGTTTTTTCAGCTGAGAATCTCTCTGAAACAGTCCCATGACTACCAGTATGGATAGCAAGATTGTAGATTCAGGTTTCTTCTCTTTTAGTAGCCTTTGCACTAACCGTACTGGCACTGAGTCAAAGGCAAAGAGACGGCAAAGAGACCTGACGCTTAGTCAGGCAACATCAGGCATAAAGATTACATTAACTTCACTTGTGAGCACATGTTGGACTCGCCTAGTAAGGATGGCACGACCTTTCCCATCTCTGAAGTTTTCAGAGCTGCCTTTAGTATCAACCATTGGGAGCAAGGCTATGGCATTATGTGAACTAAGGGACTGTCATACTGGCAGAGTCAGTAGCACTGACTGTCTAAGAGCCAGATCATCTGGAAGAGAGTCTAGAAGAGCACTGAGGA
Organism: Mycteria americana; assembly: GCF_035582795.1. Lineage (NCBI taxonomy): Eukaryota > Metazoa > Chordata > Aves > Ciconiiformes > Ciconiidae > Mycteria > Mycteria americana. The sequence goes on along the minus strand of NC_134366.1, from coordinate 140,377,534 downwards.
AGAAACTTCCGCTTTGGACAGTTGCTAAATTCTAGGTTGACTGGATTGGTATGGTTTCAGGATGAGAGAACTTGCTTCTGTCCCACTGAAACTTGAGGACCAGTGTTGGTTTATGACTGCTTTTTTTAACCAAACTGATACATTAATAATTTATTAATCCTTCAGACAGTAGCATTCCTGCAATGTCTTAGATGAATGTGAGGATGGTGGTCTTGTCTGTTTCCTAACAATCACTACTACACAAAAAAAAATCGAGGAGTGCCTTTTTTCATTTCAATAATGTGTAATACAAAGGTGGCTCTGCCCATGTGGCATAACCTCACCGCACGCTGGTCTGTAAAACCTTCTATGTTTCAGACCTGGCAGATGTCACCAGCAATGCATGCTTACTGGAGGTTTCCATTCCATTAGTGGAAGAACTCTCCAGATAGACCTTTTCTCACCCCAAAAAACATGGAATGTCCAGGTTTCCATTCCAAAGAGCTAGAAACCCTGACTCTCAGCCAGATACCTTCCTTTTCAATGCAACTTCGAGTTGTACGCTGTTCTTACTGTATTTTTTGTTCCCAAAATGTTTGCTCAGCCAAATGAAACCAGACCATACTCCTCTTCATAGCTCCCTGCTGGTCATGACAGGTTTGGCTGGTAGTTTGACCTGTGACAGATGTCCACACAGTCATCAACAAGACCAACCACTGTGTTGCTTTATATTCTCAATGTCTTTTTATGTCTAAAAGTCCTCCTTAATAATCTGTTCGGTGTTCTTTTATCTATCATGGCAGTTCGCTCTACAAAGAAAAATCTAAAAGTTGGGTTAAATGTTGCTTCTCTGAGCCTGCATTTACATTGGCTCTCCTGACTGAGCCTTAGGGTTTTTGAGGCATTTCTACTGAGGTGCTTTAGATGTAATAGCAGCATTTCTCAAAAGATACCAGGTCACAAAATCATTTGATGTATAGAAAGCTGCTGTATAAGGGAAATAGTTACCAGCCTCTGCTACACAGACCTGTATCCAAAACAGATTATAAATTAGCAATGAATAAAAATGCTTTTAAAATGATAGCACAGCTTAACAGTCTTCATTATGTATTATAGTTTTACTAGCCGTATTTAAGACAAAATATTAAGATGTAAATGTAAAAATCCCAGAATTTGAGGAATTTCAGAAGTATGTTCAATATTTTTCCCTTTTAAAATATTAAAGGCTTTTTTTTTTTTTTAAATCATCATTATTATAGGCAGTAATTAGGTCAAATTCATCTAACCCATTTGTGCTAAAAGCAGTCAGGTTTATTCTATATGCCTTTTTTGGGGCTTGGTGTCTAAAAGGAAAAGGTGCCTTCCAGAAATTTTTAATAAATTATTTTCTATGTTATTTCAAGCATGTGTGAAATGCTTCAAATGCTGGAAGATGTACATTTGGGAGAGCCCTTTGGAAGATGTTAAAAAGCCCCAAATGTCCACTCAACCAAGAGTCACATAGAAACTTGTTTTGAGGATACCAAATATTTCTCACTGTAAGGATTTTGAACTTCCTTTTCATTTCTGTCATGTATGTTATTCAAAGGAGATAACCCTCTGCAGTTCAATATGAACTGGAATTATATTAGAGCACTTCTTTCCTAGTACAAAAATCACTTAAGTTCTGATTAGAGGAGCTATTTAGTGTATATTAACTTTGCCTTCATCAATACTTATGATGGTATAAACTGTAATGTTTTGGGAATTAATTTTCAGAGTTTGAACATAAACTTACCTTCAAATACTCAGTATCACTGGGTGCTTTTAAATGTATCAGTCCTGTAAGTAAATATGTACCACTGGAAGCAGAAGGAATTGTTTCTTTGCATAGTCCCCTTCATATACCAGATTCTTTCTAGAAAAGTCAATGTTAGGTGTTAAGAATTGAGCTCCCAGAGCCAGGCCTTTTTTTTTTTTTTTTTTTATTTTCTTCCTTTGGATTTTTTCTAGCTAATGCTCAACTAGAAATTCTCCTTTAAGTGTTGACTCTCTGAGGAAAAAAACTTTTCAGGGACACAGAGGGACAAGGTAAAAGTACAGTAAGAGTAAGAAATATGAATCGGAAGATAGTGTGTGGAGGGAAAGGGAGAAAGAAATCAAGACAAAAAATGTTTCCTTGTTGATATTTTCCTTATACTCCATTGGTCTTTCAGGTCATAAAACAGGTTAAAGAATTATATCTTCTTTTTTATTCTCTTTTCCACAGAAGCTAAATACTTTTAATTACTCCAAAGTTGTGAGTGAGTTTTAAGTAAGGTGTACTGTCATAATATGCTGTGAGAACTTTTGACCACCTTAAAAGCAATATTGTAATGGGTTTTCATTACATGAGCACCTGAGATTTGGTGAAGGATAATGGTGCCTTTGTATTAGGCACTGCACAAACAAATTACCCTGTCTAGAGACCTTGCAGTCTGGGAAAATGGCAGTGCGCGATAAACGGAAAGAAACTGGCAAAAGACTGTGGAAGGACCCAAGATCAAGATAACAGTAAAATTAATATCTTGCAACTAATAACATAGAGCAGTTCCTCCTTGTTAATTAGCTCTCTGTGCTCAGATAGCAGTGACTAGCAAGTCTCTGGTCAGGAAGACCTTTTAAGGGGAGCACTGAAGGGGGATTAAGTGGTGTCTTTTCTGCAGCAATTTCTTTTTCAGAGCAGCTTTTTTAGACAGCTCAATTTTATTTTTAATATGTTTGTGTCCAAGTCCGCAGATGCTATGGCTTAGTTTCAGCCTTTATTTTTTAATAGAAACTACTGAAACTCTGGTTGTGATCCTGTGTCATGAGCAGCCTGCTTTGTTCTGCGCGGTTGCGAAGGAGCCTTGAGTTGGTGGAGGGGCCACAGGAGGAAGGTGCAGGAGACCCAGGTGCACTGCGTAGCGGAGACCCAGTCTAACAATTTTGATTTTGTTTGGGAATGAGCCTGCTGCCACAGCCTGGACTTTCTTGGGTCCCTGCTCTCCCTCGCTGTCATAGTGGCCTCCTGGAGCCAGTAGCTGGCTCGTGTAATGTTCCATGCTGAGGATGATTTAGAGAACTCTGATTTACCCTGAGGCCTGGCCTGGCGCTGCCCCAGCCTGGGCCTGGGCGCTTAGTGCTGGCTTCAAGTCACTGGGCAGCACCTGCTTCTGAACGGCGCAGCTCAGTTGTCCGCCCTGGAGCACTAGCGTTTGCAGTACAGCGGTTATATATGAAACCCGTGCTTATATTTTTCATAACTTTAATTCAGAGTAAGTTTCAGTGTGCTGTGCTGCATGTGGTGGGTTTATGTGAAGCGTGTGGAACGGTCAGGAAGGAGCACTAAGTGATTTAGTAGCCAGTTCCTTTGTTGCGTGCATTGCCTTGTGTGACCAGTGCTCTCAGCTTGACCTGAACGAACTGTGATTTCTAGGGAGAGCTGGAATTATATGCATGTGGGAGTATAGTTTGTGTCCACACTAGATGGCAGCTGCCAATCATTCCAAACAGCACTGAATTATGTGCACCGCACACAGCTTTCCATGATGGATTTAGCTGACTCTACCAATCTCACTTTACTCAAGAAACTAAACTGGACACTTGCAAGACTAGTGCCTCACACATCTTTGAGATGCTTTACTTATTATAGCCGAAATATGAACATTGTGTTTAGGAATAGGATCCAACAAATACCAAAGGTATTTATATAAGACTGCTTGCTTTAGTACAAAGAGCTGCCTTAAGTTCAAAACAAAATCAGTTTTAATCATTTTACTACATAGTCTATTTGAAGATAACAAATAAAATGCTGTGGTAAAATTTAAAATAAGTCTCAAGCTACTATGGATAGTAATTTTAATGTTAATTCTGTATTCTTAGAGGAAACCATATGTTCCTTGAATCCTGTGGGAGTTATACCACTAACTTCAGTGGGGCACATTTTCACTCAAATTTCGCAAACAACTCGTTGGTAAAAGAATATAGTCTTGGACTGTTCCTCTGTTATTTGCTGGGGAATGAATAATACATCTGTTTGAAATATACAAATTGTATAAACATCGCTATATAGATTTGATTTCTTTTCTTAGTATTTAATGCAGTAAGATTACACGGCTGAAAATATGCAAAATTACTCCTGTACTATCCCTCAGCTGGAAATTCAAGAAAGCCTCAAGTATTTAACTTTTTGATCAAATTACCAATATCCAAATACACCTACCTACAGCCATAAGTCTGAATAAGGATATATTTTAAAAAAGAAAGGCAGTTCTGGAGTATAGCCAATCTTACTTTGTGTTTGTATTAGACATAGCATTGTTACCCCAGAATTGCTTTTCTAACTTTTTTAATATCAGGAGATTGCTAATACAAGATTGAAAATATTCTCTGCTTTCAAAACATAAATGAACCAACACTGCACCACTGCTTTTAAAATAAGAAAGCCTTTTTTTAATATACAAACCTTTTTGAAATGTTTCTTTGTTCAGATGGGTAAGGGCTTTTTGCCCATTTTCCAGAATGCTTAATTTAGGAACTGCTCTTTACAGTGGCAGCCCAGCATATATATGTGAAAACACTAATGCTTTTTTTTTTTTTTTGTGATACTGAGATACAGTAGCAAAAGACTAATATTTTTTTTCTGTAGCCAAAGAGGATGAGCTGTTATGCAGATTCTTGCCTTAGTTTTTACACAGCATCTCAGTTTTGGTCTGTATTACAACAATTGTTCAAAAGCTAAGCTGCAAACAGCATCTGTCTCTACTGACTTTCAGGAGAGTTTCTGTGATGGAAATAAATCTCCATTTAAAACCCAAAATCTGGATTGTTTGTTGTCACGTATGAACCATAGTGTAAAGCCATTAGACTTATGTTATTGATTGCTATAAAAATATTCTCAAAAAAAAAAGATACTATTTCTACTGTATTTAGTACAACTACATACATATGGCTAGTAGTACTAGTCAGAGCTTGAGTAATTTACTTGTTTTGCTCAAAGACTAAACCAATTAATACAGAACGTTCCCAGCTTTTCTTCAAAGAAATAAGAAAACATGCTGTCATTGAACTATAATATCGTTGATCAATATTCTACAGAGTAGGATGTTTTTCAGTGAACAAATACAGCAGAAAAACAGTAATTTAAATGATTTAGTTAATGCCCTCTATGTTGATCTAATTGTATATTTCCCAAATAATAATTGATTAATTTTATGAAAACTGGTGTAGTTCAATGAGTAATGCTGTTTGTTTGAATACTAATTGATCAGTGATACATATTATGACTTCTGTTCTTTTTTCTGGCAATTAATACCTTTTTCTGTTTTATATATCTAATAGACATTGGTACATATTTTCATACACTGACTTGCTGTATTTTGCCTACCTCACTATTATTTTCCTCTTTTATTACTGCTCTATTTGTACATCGTTATGTTTTCTGCTTCTTCGTTCTTCTACAGTTCTCTGCTCTCATTGTTGGGGGAGGCAGAGGCGCAGACTCTTTGTGGCTAGTGTCCAGGAGTAGATTTCTCCTTATGAGTTTGTCTTCCCTCAAACCCATGTAAACATTTAACATCTGCAACAACCTATTGATTATTATTGTTGCCCTTTTTAGGAGTTTTCCCAGTTCTACTATATAGATCTAGTCTCCCAAGAGCTCATTCCTGAGGTCACCTCAAAGCCTCTTACTTTATATATGAAGTTAGGGTTGTTTTGCCTGGCCCTTCACTCTTAAGCTTAAATTGAACTTAATTTGCCATTTAAGAGTGATCAGTGAGTTTTGTGCAGCCCTTCTTTGCAGTTGTCCCTCAGACTTCTCTTCTGTAACACTGACGTTCACAAATTCTGCCACTTAGCTGTTCGCACATTTTCCCCAACATTTATGAATGTCATGGGTTCTCAGCCCTGAGCCCTGTGGATATCCAGTGGTGAACCTTCTCGGTTGGGAAAAACAGTCATTTAATCCATTCCATTATATTCTGTTTCTGAACTAATTTTTTATTCACTTAAGCATTTCTTCTTTTTTTTTTCATCTTAAGTTCCTCCACTTAGATTCTAAAGAGTTTCTGGTGAGGAATGCTACACTTTGGTCCTACTACATTAAAAACAGGGATTGATGGGAAAAGATGGTATTACTGTTTTGTACTTGAAAGCCAGGAATTTCCTTATTAGCGTCTGGCTAATATGAAATCAGTTAAATATGAGTTCTCAGCTCTTTTGTTCTAGGAGTTTAAGAAGAAAGCCATATATTTCTCTTTTTTTCTTACCACTCTGAATCTGGTAGGCTGCTGTTAAGGCTTGTTTAGTTACCTTACTGCTATAATGCAGCACCTCCACTTTGTGCTTGCCTCAGTTTACTGGCATATATAAGATGCGGGAGAGCTGATTTTGATGCTACTTTTACAAAATCTTTCTTTCTCTGAATTTTTAGACCACTTCAGAAAAAAATGTGTTGGATTATGTCAGTCTTACAGCTACACAAAAGGACTTAAAATCCAAAGGTGGAAACAAGCAAGACTCTAAGGTTTTCACTGTTGAGGTGAAACTTGACTTCCATAGGGAAAAGAAGTAACACCAATAAATCTTAGTTATGACTAAGCTAAAGTGACTTCATAGGAACTGGCTCTGTGTGTGTATTCAGCCCAAGTTCACTTTTTAAGCACTGTCACTTACAGGAATTTATGATGTCAATTATATAAGCATTTTAATGTAATTAATTATTGCTTAATTCATTCAAGAAAATAGTTCTGGTTTTGCATAGAAATTCACTTTGCAGAATTATGGTGACGTTTCCTCTTGGATTATCTGCTTTTATACACTCACTGTTAAACTTAAAACCATTTCATATAATCTGTCTGACCCTGAAACCGTTTATTGTCTTTTCCTTAGTAAAACTAACCCACATGTTTGAGATGTTCTGATCTTTTCCTCTGTTCTTTGACACTGAATTGTCTCATTTTGCAAGTAAAAGTTTCAAGTGAGACGGAAAATGAACTTGCTTAGGTGCAAGTCAGCTGAGGAAACAAGCATTTTGTACGCAACTCTGACATTTCCATCTATTAATAAAAGAAACTTTGGAGCAGATCAAAGAAAACCTTTTAAAAGTTAAGTCCACTGTATTTTGCTTCAGATTACAGTAAGGAGTGTTTTAACCCAGGTTATTGTTTTCAAGAATGTTTACTGTTTAAAAAATACTTTTGGTGTGCTTTGCCCCTCCTATTCCCATGCTTTCACTTTAAATGTTTTGTTCCTTCCAAGGTGAATATGAAGTAGAATATAAGGTAAAATGAATAGCAAGATTCTGTTAATATCTCCAATAGTAAGCATTGTAAACCCACCTTTTCTTACTTTTCATAGTCATATTTTCCTGTGAAAAATTTTAAATATATCAAGAAGTTATTACTTAATATAATAAGCATTTAACATTAATGCAGCAACAGTGTGGTAAGAAAAAAGGAGCTGAGAGAAAAAATGGAAGTCTTGAATTTTAGAGCTATTTTAAATTAAATTAGTATCTCTTTATGGTTGCTTTACTGTCCGTTCTCCAAAAAGTACTGTTTTTTTCAGAAAAAGTAGAAGTTCCTTCAGCATTCCATTAGCATAAACTTCATGTGCCACTCAGAAATTGCCTACACACTTAATTTTCTATTTGCTTGCTTATCTTGAGGTGTCATCAGCTTGTTTTGCATTATGAGATTGCTGTTTGAAGCGTTTTTGTGAAAGTTTTCCTTCTTTGTTTTAGCTCTTCTGTTCAATTATTTGTGTATGTGTCACCCATTCCCAATCACTGATGAGCCTTGCTTAGGAATGGATACCATTAAGAATAATTTCAGATACTTTTTTATTTTCTAGAAAATGTAAATTCCTTGTCAATATCCTCATGTTTTGACCCTGTTATTGCTGTCAGTGTAACGCATCTTCTTCTGTTAGAAAGAAATGCATTAGATGGATTAGCGAAGCACTAAAAATACCTTTGCTTAACCACCAAATTATATAACTATCCGATTTCTGTTGGCTGCTGGTCTCATGCTGTGGTGCGTTTTCAAAATCTGCATTTTACAGCACATCAGGTGAAAAAAGTTTTTGGTTTACATCAGATCTTCTTTCAGAGTTTCAAATATATCTGGTTTTTTAATATCATTTTTCATTCAAAAGGTTAAAAGTAGGATTTACTGGAAGCTTCTGATAACTTGTCACTTCAAAATTTGAAAATGCTGCTGCTTTTATATGATATATTCCTTTTTTTTAGTCACTCTGGGGTGGTATGTCTGATGTTTTCTTTGGGTTTGTGGTTTGTTTTGGCGAGGGTGTTTTTTAATGAATAGTAATTTAGATCAGATTTACTGCTGAGGGCCATGGTACTGTGAAATAAGATGAGTCATTTTTCTAGAAAGCTCTTTACATATGCAGGAGAAGATTTGGTCACAATGACCAGCTGTAGAGCTAAGTGTCATCTTTTATCTGCACTTTCTGTATCATTTGAAATAAAGGATTTTCTAGAGTTAATCTATTCCAGAGACCTCTGTAAGGAGAGAACAAGAGGAAAATTGTTAATCTTCCCTTAGATTAATTAAATCTTTGTCATTTCAAGATTCTTCTTTAAATTTAATCTTAAAAATCTAAAGTGATTTATCTCTCAGTACGCTATTCCAGTACTTGACTGTATAAAAAGGACTAGTAGTAAGTTGATGCTATAACTCAAATTCTCTTTGCATTGGTGAATGAAAAAAAAAGAGGCTCAATTTAACCGTGTAGATAATTGACTGAAATGCTCACCAAAAATGTTTGTGATGGGATAACTTTGTAGACTTCTGGCTTTTTTCTCTTTCTTTATGGCAAAAAGCTCATGTTGTATTGCAATGGAACTGTTGCCAGTGGTCGGGTTCTGTGCGATAGGGCTGCAAGATTTTGTTCTTTGTGAATGTGACAAGACAAGTCCGCTTGTATCCCAGGGTCAACCAAGTGTCACCTTAGTCTGCAGTTACATCCTTTCCTGCTGTTTGTTTTTCTATTGTGTAGCTGTAATGAAAAAGAAAAAAACTGAATGCATGAAAAAAGGAAATGATGCCATCAGAGCAATCCCTTTGCATGTAAGGGAAAAGACTCTACTTATAATCAGCTGGCTAAAGGGCATGAGAACATCCTGAAAGGTAATTGGGCACCTTTTGTTGAAATACTTTGATATATCACATTAACTTGTTCAGTGTTGCTCAGAAACAATGCCTGTAGACAGAGGCACAATACTATGCCTTTTTCCCTTTACTCAGTGCCAAAAAATGCAGTTATCGTAGTATACAGCATCATGTTAAAGCTCGTATTGGTTATGTACTGCTTCTGGAGGAGTATGTACACAAAGGGTTCAAACTTTCCTCAGCAAGCTTTTTTGTGCTTTCACCCATGATGTTCTTTACAAGTGAGTGGGAGAAGCCTATGCCTTTTTGAGACCCTTCTCAGAATTCATCTCTGCAGTCAAATGTCTTGTAGAGTACGAGTAGAGAGCTGAAGTTGTTACTATTTGTTTCTGATTGAACAACTTACTATTGTTCTTCCATTTGCTCTCACTCCATTCTGTCTGGAATGTTTGTCTCCACATGTTTCATCTCGTCTTTCAAGTTGTACGGACGCTGGGGCCTGTTCACCATATATGTTTTAAATGACCGAAATGGTGGAACCTAGTCTACTTGTCATCGTGCAAGTGTTAGCAAAATATATGCACTAATAATAACAAGAGCAATGAGAAGATGATTTCCTGTGGGGGTTTTTTAGAACTCTGTTGTTTTATTTATATCCAAGAATATTGTCTTCAAAAGCACTGTGCTGGTAAGAATAAACAAGGCTTTTTTCTCTGTCTCTTTTCCCTGTGACTTACCAGGAAAGAATCACAGACTTCTAGTCTTCAAGTCTCTAGTTTCTGCTCAAAAGGAAATAACTAGTCTCTGCCCATGGATGTTGGGGTGCATGCAATTGCTGCGAGCCGCTAGAGAGAACGGTATCAAGGCATTATGGCTATCTCTTCTGCCTTTCTACTGTTGAAATATGGCTTAATATTTATGCCAAAGAAAATAGTCACAGATTTTTATAATTAAAAAAAAAAAACTTAGGTAAGAGGATTATGTTGAACCTAGTGAATAAAGCAGTGAGTTCAAGCACGAGCATTTTAAAGTGGAAGACCTACATTCTTTAATAGCAAGAACAAGGAAAGATTGGCATGATTCAGATTCTGGTATTTATAAGTGAAAGCAGGAGAGTTTCAAGAGGGGGGATCCCAGTCATGCATAGGAGTGTATTAATATTATTAATATGAGAAAATTCATTTCTTACTAAATTGGTCTAAGAATTACAATCAGAATGGAGAGAATTTTGTGGAATTTTAATATGAAAAGACTCAAATGCTTCCATATTATAAGTTGAAATAACTTGCACTTTCATGACCCTGAAGGACACGTTAAAGTGTACTTTATTAATCCTAGAGGTCAATTATGCAAAAAATGATAATGCGACTATGGTAGTAATGTAACATGTTTGTTTTTGCTGCTTTATGTTGTACCTTCCATTCTGAAGGAATGAGCTGACTTTACATGCTTTGATCAGCGACTCATCATTGCTGTTACTCAGCTAATTCTGAGGTGAAGAGCAGCTGGAAAGGAGCATACAGCTTGCTGCTCAGCAGATGAAGGGAAAAAAATTGGGCAAGAGTTTTTACAAAAGTCACCTTACTATCAAAATACTTCCTGTGATGTTACTCTCTTTAGGAGCAGGCAAAACATCACTTTCTAAAGTTTTAATCAAAGAACAGATAAATGGCTTATAGTCTATTTACCCTGTAGCTTTGGAGGATAAAAGTGTGAGCTGAACCTGGCAGGTTTTTAATTTATTCTTCATGTAATCCATTGGTGAAATATTAAATGTTGGCCATGGTGACATCAACAGCAAAACTCCCACTGGTTCCAATGATAGCAGGGTATCACTGATGGAACAGTGTTCTTTGTGAGTTGCATGTTTTATGAGAGTCCCAGGCAGTTAAAAGACCAAAGCCAAGACACTAGAAGTTCCCAGCTGGACCATAAGGGATAATCAAATACAGAGACAGTCCAGTTACCACTGAAGGAAACCTTTAGGTTCTCGGTATGCTGTCTTAGGTGTCCACTTTTCATAATTCCCAGGAAAACTAAAATTCTGGGCTTATTTTATTAATTGCAAAGGAACTAATAGAGCTTTCTGAGATTTAGTCCTTTCCCTTTGCAAACAATGAAGCTTTTGTAATGAATCCATATGTCACATTCTATCTGCTGTTACTCATGCTGAATGCTATGCCATTCTACACACTGTCCCCAAAAACTCTGACATTTGAGTATGGTACAGCTCAATATGAGTAAGTGTGACAGACAGAATTTATTCTAGAAAGATAAGTCAGCTCAGTTGCTGAGGATATCCATATTTCTGGAAATCAGGGCAGGGCGGGCGGTTGCTTTGAAAAGCCTAACTGAGGATACAGTTTTGTGTTTTACTGCTCCACTAGAGAATCTGGTTTCTGGATTTACCAGAAGATTACATGTGAGAAAAATTATTAACAGATTACATGGGTTTGCAGTGGAAATAGCTGATGATACAGGTTGCTGCTTCTTACTTCTTTTTGCAGTGCAGCTGTTTTTGTATTGCAAAGATCCTCAGTGTACTAGTTAACCGCATAAAAGCACCTTATCAAGCATGATTTGTTTTCCTCAGCTTTGCTTGTTCGGCGCATGTTTCTGGAAGGTCATCTACATTGTGGTGCCAAACTTCCCTGGCTAGGTGCACGTACCACTTACTTAGTGGCAGGGAATGCTAGGTGGCTTATTGCATGTGCAGTACGACAGAGGCTTCCAAGGAAAAGAGGGTGCTGGAGCCATTCAGACAGCTGGCTCCCGGCTGTGCTTTTTCCCAAAGGATCTTTAGGAGCAGGCATGGCATGTGCTGTGAAATTCTGGTAGTGGCAGCCAGACAGCCTTGTGATAGAGGCAGCAGCTCTGGGAAAGACGATGATCAGGAGTGGGATGCTATTACTTCCAGAATAATTCAGTCGGCAATCTGCCTGTGTGGTACTCTTCCCTGGGTATTCGTTCAGCCAAGAGCCAGCCCTGGGTTTGGTGAATTGGCCTAGTGAGCTGCATATGCTCTCAGGCCACAGGCTGGGCATTAGCCTAATGGAGCTGGTGCACAGCAGAACTTATGTGAGTTTATTTTGCAAGCATGCCACAAACTTCAGTGTGACCTTTCAGCAAATTAGTTATGGTGAGGCACTATGTTAGAGATATGTGACCTGGCTATGAGTACTCAGTTAGGCTTGTATGATAAAGAGCAGGGGTATGCGGTGAGCGTACAAGCTCAGGTTCTGTCCGAGGCTGTGACCCTGTCGCACTTTCACCGTATTGTGGAAAACCAGCCTTACTTCTCACGGGTCTTACCAGCCAAGCTAACTAGCTCAGGCCCAGGACTGTGCTGATGCAACTACACAGCTTCCAGCTCTGGAGCAGAGTTGTTCAGTGTTTCATTGTATGTTGTATATATTCTTCAGTCAAACTTGTGCGCAGACTTTCTACGTGTACAAAGGAAAGTACTGCCTAATATAGCTGGTCTGGTCTAAGGATAAAATCTGATGAATACTGGTGTACATCTGCAGCAGTGAAGGCCGTATAGCCTCTACTAAAAAAAGTAGGATATGAACTGAGTGTCTTAGCTAATGGCATTGTGCAATACAGAATGAGTTTTAATAGAATATATTATCATAGTTCTAAAGGAAGCTAAATATGTGACATTCAGTGGATCTCCTGTATTCAAGAGCTAACCTTTTGGCAGTAGCTGTGAAATAATATACAGCAGAATCTTGTTAATTCATGCTAATGACTTGAGACCCATCACGGATTACTTGATTTTACAACTTAGCGAGTAAGTGAAACATGATGACAAAACTTAAGAGATGCACACTTTAACAGTATGTCCTATGCTAATTTATCTTGATAGTAGCAGTTTAGTTGTAAATATATTTGCAATATGTGAGTTAATGGACAGTAATATAATTAATGAAAGCAACCATGATTTCCTGAAATGACACTTCAGCACAGCAGCCTATTATTAAATATATTCAAAGAAACAGAGTGAATCTACTAGTTAAGAGAGTGTGAGACCAGTGAAGTGGTTCTGAAGGTAATAGATGTTGGTTTTTAGCATTAGTAAAAATGTTCTCTTCTCATTTGTGTCATATCATAGAATAAATGTAGCTAAAGGTACTTGGGAAAAGAGTTATCCTGACTAGCATAGTAGTAGTCTGCAGGTATATATGTAGGTAAAAAGTGCATGAAAAGTTTTATCTTCAGGTTTAATTACTTCTAGAGCACTAAACTGCTAACTTATGCTCATTCTTAAAATAGTAATTCCCGAACTACAGCCTCATTGAACATCATCTTATATGTTCCAGTAAATTTCTTAGTCTTCAAAATAGAGAGTAAATATGTCCATTATGAAAAAGTCTGCAATTTTTTTATGACCAGTTTTTTTCTGTCTACATTGTGTTTCCACGTTAAGTACTATTAAGAATGCATTTTCATTACTGGCAGTGTGTTCTTAAATGAGCAAATAAGACTTTTTCAGTACACCTTAGAAAATGATACTGAGCCATTTAATATTTGTTATGCTTCTAGTAAAAGAAGGAGCTGAAGCCTCTCTGTATTGGAAACATCATATGCACTTGTTACTGTGCATTGGTGTGTCAGCAGAGAAGTCTGACTAAATAAGGCAATGCATGAGTAGAGCTTATCAGCGTTTGACAGGAATATAGTCCACTAACAGCTGATACAGTAGCCCATCTTTTCTGTGTTATCATTGGCTCTCTATGCTGCACAGAGATGTATGTTTATTGTCTGCTCAGTTGTTGATTGTGCTCAAAACTTAGCCCTCCACCTATTCTTTTCAGTTAGTTTATGCCAGAAGTCATACAAGTGAGCTGAAACCCTTAGCCAAATGTATTTATATTTGTATTTATGTAAAAATGTATGTGGATTCATCAGCTTTCAAAGTTTAGGGAAGAGGTGTACTGTCCTTTCTGTTTCTTCTCCCACCAAATAGAGTGAGTGAATATTGTTTGATAATATAAATAAAAAATAGGAAAACTTCATGCATATGGGTGCCCTTATGGTACTGCTGTGCACTAAAAAATGCTTGTAAAAAGTATCCATAACATTTTGAAAGCAAGTCCTGACTGATTTTTGCCTTCCTCGCTCTGAAGGACTGATGCCACTCAAATGAGTGGCTAAGCTCCCAGTGACCTTTCTGGGAATACTATTACACCTTGCATGTTTGTAGGTGCTTTTAAAAAAATCCAGAGTAAAATACCCTTAACACTGTTTCAGTATCAGTTTTCCTGTTAAACTGAGTTTGGTTGTCAGATTTTGTCCCTGTGTTGTGCAAGAGTTTGGGATTTGAAGATTTTATGAATAAAGTTATTAGTCTAATAAATAATCTTTAAGATCTGATGGCATCTGGCCTGCTACAGAATGTCCCAAAACAGTCAAACTGGTGACCTGCAAATATTTTTTGTTACTGGGAATGAATGTAAATGTCTGTGAAGGTATGGCCTTTTTTAAGGGATTTCTGAAAAATATCAGACATTAAATTCTTATCATTCCTTTTAATGAAGACAAATCAATGATTTGGGAATCCCTCCTTTTCTTGCAATTTCAAGTCATTAAATTGCAAGGCCAAGGATGTTGAATTATTGACAAAAGTTTCTGTTACCCAAAGTGATAAATACCTTTTACACCAAGTGGGAATTTAAGACAATAGCAAAAAATGCCCTTAACTTCTCTATAGCACGCTTTTCATTTCTTCTTCCTCCTGACTGTCTTTCTCTACTATCTTCTCAAGTCGGAGAGGGAGGAAGGAAGGGACAGATGAATGATGTACCTTTTTTCTTTTTTTATTCGTTGCACTGACTTTAGTCTTTTCATATTAACCCTTTTGCATCTATCTGGAGCTCAGATGTGTACCCCGAATTGTTTTTACACATGCAGCTAAAAGTAGTCTTGATAAATTTACAGTTATTCTGACTTTACTGTAAATATAAAGCAGACATTATAAGCTCCGTATAAAATCAGATCCAGTGTAGTTCTGCATTTTCACCATACATCGTATGTACTTTCTGCCATCCACTGCTCTACTTTGGCAAGTTAGTGTCTTGCTTATTTATTCTTCCATATCCCATCATTACTGTCTGCTTGTTCTCACCACAGCATCGTCAGTGTTCACCTCCTGCTTGTCCTCTTCTGTACAGGAAGCTAGCTGAGGAATGGAGAGTGCTTGGCATCCTTCTGAGAGCATTCAGAAAGTTCAAAGATTGTTATATGGGAACCTCACATTTTGTAAAAGTTGTTCATTATACTGGATGCAAAATGATACAGAGAAAGACTAAAACTCCTATAGCAGTTTAGGGAAGAGTCTTCTGATAACTTTGGATCAGTCATAGTACTAGGAAAGCGGAAGAGATAAATCAGAAAAAAAACCACAGTGAGGCTTTTTGGTTTGTTTTGTTTGGTTGGTTGGTTTTTTCCTTTTTCTTCCTGTTATCTCTTCCCTAAGCTTGGAATGAGGAGTCAGGTTTCTTTCCTTGAAAAATGACTTTCCTGTCAGGACAAAGAAGGGACTTGCATCTCTGTCGTGGGAAGAATGCTTACCTGTATGCGCTCTAACTGGGTATTTGCTGGAGGTGTTAGTTTCTTGTGCACCACTTAGTGTCACAAAAGAATGAAATACACCGATTCCTGATCGGGAGTGATGCATGTAATCCTATTGGCCCTGCAAGTGCTATTTGCTTTTTCCAAAGTTGGTTGTTTTCAAAGTGCCTTTTCATCATACCCAGTGCAGCGCTTAAAAAAAAAACAAACCCTGCAGTTTTAGTTAAGAGATCCATCTTCTTCAATTCAGTAGCCTGGCTTAAATGTCCTAATGTGAATTCACAATTCAGTAGCATTGTCGTATGCAATATATTTAACAGAGATGTCTTTCTGTCCTCTGAATCCACCTCTGATAATGGTACTGAAAGAATAAGCAGTTGATAGGGATGCTTGCCATTAGAGCACGTGCGAAGGGTTCACAGTAGATGCACAGTGTAATGGACTGTTTGCCATGTGTGTAATAGCTCTTGCACATGGCTTTATATCTAACTCCTCTCCAAAATAAGAGCACTTTTACAGAGCAGCTGAGGACACTTTCAGGCTGCCTTTTTGACACTGTTCTGCTGTGCCCAAAATACTCTGCTGGTTTTCTAGAATGTGTCTGCAAACCCCCAGTACTGAGCTGGATGCAGTATCATACACCTGCGTGATGTGCATGGAAAGCAATATGATGGGTCCATAGAGATACAGAAGCTCTATAGCCCCGAATTTAAGCACAGCGACTATGCAGGAAAGCATGGTAAAGCCATTAAAATTCTTTAGTCATTCAGGGATGCTTTATTTCAAGGAATTTTATTAATGAATTTTATCTTTTTAATTTCTGAAAAGATTTTAATTGTTGTAACCATATTAATTATGCAGACTTATTTCACATTTTGTGGTTATTTTAAAGGTATTGTAGTCTTTATAAATATTTTATCATGTTGTTTTCACACTGCACAAATTTACTGGCTCTGTAATGAAGGCTGTCTCACTTTAAAAAAAAAAATAAAAAAGCTTGAAGCTGTTCAGGGCTCTGCAAAACATGCCTTGTAGCACCTGAATATCTGTTCATATATAAGAGCAAGAGTTTGGCAAGCTATATTACATATTATTAATTATATATTATCATGGAAACTAAATCTTAATCAATAGTCCTTGAACTTTAAAGAATAACCCGTTCAATAGCTGTCTTTTTAATTGCTAAATGAAACAACATGATTAGCTTTTGTAGAAGTTTGGTTAATCATATCTACACTGAAGTTTAAGAAAAGCATTATCTTGGGTTAGAGGCTGTACTTGGTTACAAATTTTTATCCTGTGTCAACTTTCAACGCATTTCGTGGCAGGTGTGTTTGGCATACATCAAGGACTCATAGAGAAAGAGCTTAGCTTTAGTGTGTTTCAGAGATGCATTCACTCTAGTTTTGTATTGAACAGTAACTAAAAAATAAATGCTTCTGAGAAGGAAGTTTAGTCATCTGAGATGATCTACCTGACCTCACCCACGCTATCATATTTTCTTTTTAGTAATCATTTCAGAATTAAATATAAATATTTTGACTAAAAAGCCAAACAAGGATATTTGAAAATATCCAAGAATGATTTAATCTTCAAAAAAAACCCCAACTTTCAGTCCTTCTGCTGGGAAAATGAGAATTTGAAAGTTATTGGCAGAGTATAATGCCCATAATAATAAAAAATGACAGTAGTTAATCGTGGCAAGACATTTTTATGCTGAGATGAAACACATAACTTTGCTGTGATGAGGGTATATTTTCAGCATCTCATTAAAGTTTATTCTATAGTTTTATACAGTTCATGCTTCTAATGACTTCTAAATTCAAACTTTTCTTAGGTGATTTTAATGTAACTGTTCATTAACTATGACTTATCTTTTGGATCATATTATACGTTAATGAAGTGAAGTCCCACATGTGTGGTAGTTCATCCTTTCAGAATTTGCTTATCACGTTCCAATGTTTACTGTTCATCCTGCAACTCCAAAAGGACAGAGAGAGTCTGTGATGTGCAGATATGATTTCATCATCTTAAAACCAACCAATTTGAAAACTTCCATACTGAAATCTATTTAAAAACCAGATTTTTACTTCCAAAATTGTAGTTCACATTCCTTTATCTTTTTGCATAGAACAAAAAAAAGAAATTTGACAGGAAAAAAATCTCTTTCAATACCTTTTACCACCTGCTCAGGTACATTATTGTACTTTTGTACATCAGGTACAAAAGTCTCTGATGAAACTTTTAAGCTTTTGGTGGATGCAGTTTTCAGGTTGTAAACACAAGTTCTGCTTTGAGGCACCAAAGCATTTCTCATAGGTGCCCAAGTGCTACTTTGTGTAACTAGGCCTGAGACCTGGAAGCGGAATATGCTGCTGCACATACTGCAAATTATGTTTCACAGGAAATGAGGGACAGGTCCTGCGTGCATAGGCTGCGTAATAAAAAGGCCATACTTTGTTTTATCTGTGTAAATCTGTACTTTTCTGAAGATGAAATGCCCCCAGATCTATGGTGGCTTGTCCTCATTTTCTCATATAAACTGCCTTAATTTGAAATATTTCCTCTGTTTCTGGTAATGCTGAATTTACCAGAAGAAATCCTATTGCTTTTGTGATAAAAAGCATAAACTTGTACAAATAATTGGCTTCCTTGCAGTAGTTTATGTTGTGAGGTGAACCTCCAGGTATTTTCCATAAGGGCTATGAGGGCTGTGAAGATTGTTAAGAAACTTGGGTAGTTCTTTTAAATGTATATGGGAGAGGTATTCTCTATGAAGAAACTATTCCTCCTAAGAGAAAGAGCAATATTCTTCTATTCTGTGCTATGAAAAGTACATGAGGTTTGTGATGGTTGTCTGTAATGTGCTAATACAGAGGGATACTTTTTTTTTTCTCCTATGCTCAAGTTACAATATACTAAGCAAATATTTATTAACAGACCTTTCAGAGGCAGTGCAATGTCAGCAAGTGCACTCAACACATCCTGGGTAACTAGGAAGCTTAGTTGCTTCCTGCCCCTCTTGCAAATACCACCTTAGTTGCCTCATTGTATACGAACACAGTACATTCTCTCTTTGCTTCCATCCCCAACAAGTAAGCTGCAATTAAAGATACTGATGTTTCTGCTGAGTAGGAGCATTAGATTCATAATCTGCTCCTCAGCTCTGATTCTTTCCCTGTGTCTCTGAGCAATTTTTTTAGCACTTAAAACAAACAGCTGCAGCACCATCTAGTAATTATGCTTGTGGCTGTGTTAGTTGCTGCTGGGCTTTGCTAAGTGTATGACAAATTATTGTAGGGTTTTTTGCTGCTCTGTCCTGGCATTTCACACAAACACAACAGTTTCTAATTATTTCTTCTCCATGTTTAATCCAGTGCTTTGTCTACAAGATAACATTTCTGAGGGTGACATTTCCTTTATGGAGCTTTACTTCCTCGTCTGCCTATTGTAGTCCCTTCCAGCTGTGGTGGGTGGTGGCTGGCTATTTTGCAAGTTTTCTCCATTGTAGAGGTTTTAAATAACCAAGGGAACTGGGGAGATGCTTGCTTATGCTGTCCGAAATTTGTTCATTTTGAAAGATTCGTTGCATCGCCATTCTATGTTTCTGTCACTATTTCTGTTAGCATATTTGTAGAGCCTGGTAAGTTTGGTACTGCGATGTGCACCTGTTGCTCTAAATCTTTCTCCTCTTTTGCATCTTGTCCTTTCATGAAAATGCAGGGTGAGAAGGGGTGAGGGAAAGAAGATCTGCCACAGGAATTTCTCTTTCAGGGTTGTATTTCACTTTCAAGTTTTTACCTTTGTCACTGTAAGATCATGTGCCGAAGTCTTGGCGATGCAAAAGCTAGAAGTTGTTAAGAATATACTTGGGAGTGGGGGTGACCATTCAGCCCGTCTGTGGCTGGCTCCTCAGTGTCCTTGAACAAGAGGGCTTGGGAGTAGGCTGGATGGATTGTCTTGCTGACAGCAGCCCACTCCTGACTCCCAAGGGTTCTCAAACACAGCTGAGAGTGGGTAGGGATTTACTGGATGGAAATAATGCAGACGGAAAACAGCAGACTGGATGAGCATATGCGTCGCGCACGGACTACCTCTGTGTATCCAGCGGAGTTGTGGAGTGAGGGGCCACCACTGCCAAGCGCCTTGGTGACAGGGTCCCTGCCCTGCCATGGCGGGGTACTTAGACATCATTGCTCTGTGGCAGAGATGGTCACTTAGCAGCAGTAGAGCAGGAAAAGCATTTTTCTCCACCTTTCCATTCTCCATCTTCCAAATATCGAGTGACGGGCAGCGTGTTGTTGCCAGGCAGGAAGGAACACTGTCAGCATATGTAGATGAGGCCCTGCTGTGTTCTTCGGCCAGGTGCAGAGCCGTGCCTCTCCTGCGCCTGTGCTCCCGAAAAGAAAAACGGGCTTCAAGCATAGCTAATGTGGCTGTGTTTATTCTGGAAGACCTCAACGGTTATGCTGCAGCCATATCTGTATCTATAGTGTTCTGGATATCTGAGTGCAGTGACAGATAATGACTTATTTGCATGCAGTTTTCATGTGACAGTGTGAGCACTGTTGATCCCTTTCCCCCGGGGGTGCTTTCATGCAGCCATGCTACTGACAGTCACTTCACTCTTTTCTGTAGTGTTTTTCGCAGTGTTTTGTTTAGCTTTTAAAGGTGATTAAATCCTTTGTACATGAAAATCCTCTTTATGTTTCTGTCATAGTACTGCTAGCTAGCTTTTTTTTTTTTTTCCTTCTTTTTCTTAAGGCACTTTGATCAGGAGGACTAGTCTGGCACCTCCTCCTTGTAGGAAGATTGCTTTAAGAACTCCTTTACCATTCTTGCTGTACTTGGGTGCATCGTTCCTGACTCTGTTGAGCTGTCTCCAGAGTAATTAACCAGCTCTGCACAGATTTGCATTCTCTTGTAACTGAATTTCGAGTTGTACTCCCTGTTTATCAAAGGTAATGGCAAAAGACTTATTTGCTGGTTTTGGATCATTTTTAGGTATAACTATCATGGATAACCTTCTGTCCAAAGCTCTACTGTTTTGCACACTTCCTCTGAAATCTCTCTTATGCTGACGATATACCATTCATTCTGTTGAGGCACTGTATTTTAAGCACAGTGTTGGGAATGTTTCTTTCACTGCTCTTAGTTTAGTCCCATGCTCTAGATATAGTATGTGGTGCAGTAAGAATTTGCTGGGGGGAAAAAAAAGCTTAAGTGATCTCATATAGTTGTTAGTGCCCCACAATGTCGCTTTGTGTAGATCCTGCATATTACTGTTGCAGCGTTGAGGGTTTTTTTAACTTGTTTCGTTTGTTTGGTTTTTCCCCAAATTATTTACATTAATATAAACTCAAGTCACATTCCCCTCTTTCTGCCTTTCTTTTTGGACCACCTGTTTTTGTAATCCTGGCAGCAAAGTGGCCCACCTTCAACCAAAAAGGCAGTATCTGATCTCCACAAAAGAACTCTTTGGTTTGGCATCTTAAGTCGTTCTTCTGGTATGTAGGTAGTACAGATTCAAACTGGGAGCAGGCACCCACAATTCGTGTTTCACACTTCCCGATTCAGTGTCCTAATTACCAACAGAGACACAAAGGATGCGTGGTATTGCAAATTCTGCCTTTGGCAATGTTTTCTGAATACTGACCATAAGCCACTCATCCGTATTTAAATGCATGAATTTAGAGCTTAAATTCTTGAAAATTTTTACGACCTGAAACTCATTATCACAGAGTCACTTAAGTCCAGATGAGATAATGTATTTTGAATATGCTTCTGAGCATTTCCTTTAGGCAAGTTTAAGCTTCCTGGTGTTTAACGTGCTGCCCAGTACCTAATCTGTAGATCAGATTCTCTCCCATTCACTATGAGAGGATCTGAGCATTATTTCTAAGCATTAGGATTTTTACTCCTCATATCTAAACACAGTATTGCTGGGCTTCAAATTGCTTTGCTCCTGATCCCCGTGTAGTGTAAAATATGAGCAGTTTAAATGTCCCTATTTTACCAAGGCACTTAGAGGATAAAGTGTACGTGCTGCAGAGATGGGGTAAAAGTACCCAAGTAAAATAATGAGTGGGTGGATGAGCTTAGTGCCTGCCTCAAAGGCTGAGTACCCAAAACAGCTAATGAAGACTCCAGTGTCATTCAGTTTACTTCAGTGGCTGCTGAACAGTTAGTTCCTCCCTGTGCTCTTTTCATTTTAATGTATCTGAACAGTATGGACAATACTGAAGATGACTGAAGTAAACTTCAAGGTGATGCAAGTTACAGATGTTGAGGTGTTCTCTTGTGCACGTGGGGGGGGGGGGAGCAGATAGAGGAAAAACAGCTGAAGTGTATTTTAATTATACACATCCTTTCTATGACATGTGACTACTCCAAAGAAGATTAGGAAAGCATAATTAAATTATATTTTTAAATTGGCCAGAGCAGTAATAGATAATGTTGTGTTGGTACATATGTAATCTTTTTATTTCTTTTAACCAAAATATTTACTTTAAAATAAGTTGATAATATCATTTAGGTTTTCTTTTAATACATGAATTACATTGCTGAAAACAAGCAATTTATATTTTTGGTTCATTACCACTTCACTGGGATATTTTATTCCTCAGCGAGACAAATTTTTCCATCATAGCTTATGCTATGAAGGAGGATTTTTAATTAAAATAATCATTATTTTCTTCTACTGGTACTGAATTTCTTGTCATTGCCAATAGGACTAACATATGATGCTGAACGTAATGCTGAGTACTAACTAATACAATTTTTTTCACTGCATATCTTGCTGAAAGACCAAAATACGTAGCTGAACTTGAGAATTTTGAACTAATACTGTTTACATGTGCAAGTAGGAAAAGATGATGTACCCTTCCCCCTTCATTGTTAAGTGGTAAATTGTTGCTATGGTGATCGGTCTTTCCATCTCATCAGCTATAACCTGGTTTTCCACATCAACTGAATAGCCGCAAGCAAAGCATGATCTTTATTAATTTTTTTTATATCAGTTAATATTGTTTTGCTACATAGTTATTGTCTTGGGACTTAACATCAGCATCAAGATGCAGTGAATGTAAGCAAGATAGTTCTAATTTTGTAGTACATAAATCTGTGCACTCATTAAAACAATCTTCATGTAGCTGCCAAGAACTTTAGGTGGATTTCTTAAAGGAAGCTTATTTTTGGTGTGTATAGTTGATTTTTTTTTTTTTTTTCATTATTTGAAAGACTATAAGCTCTTGTAGTAAATATGTGGAAAAACTTGGTAAATCTCTGAATAAGGTCTCAGTTAAGCAATTTGTTGTTTGTTAGCTAAGGTGATGAAAACAGGATCGTTGTAGTAAAATGTCACAGGACAGCTTTATTTTTTTGCAGTGTAGATCAGTATGCATGGTTCAAATGCAGAGAGATGCCTGCACTGTGGTGAGAGTAGGTCGGGTGACCTGTTGTAGAGTCACCAAAGGGCAAAACAGATGAATGTGGTCTGGATGTGGTCCTGTGCATATACACAACAGATTGTGTCAAGAAAAAGGGCAGAATGAGCGTGTGGGCCATCAGAATATTGCCCTGAAGCCAGAGATACCCTCTCTCGGCACCACCACGAGGTTTTTTGGGATATGGGCCAGATGTTATGGCAAGCCTTGGAGCCGTAGGTGGGACACTGTGGTATAGCACGATGAACATGAATTTTTAAATAACCTCTTTGAACTTAAATTGATGCTTTTAAAAGACAGTATTTGTCTAAACTCACTTATGTATTGTTCATTACAATCAGTCTTTCCTTTTCATGTAAGATTTGAAGCATTTAAAAATGTATCCATAGTGAGTTGTCCTGCATTGCTAGACAGCATATGAGCAACTCTTTTTCTGATTTTACTCATGTTCCAGTATATTTAATTTTTTTTTTTTTTGGTCAGGAACTTTTTCCCCTACATTTCATCTGCATTACTCGTGCCTGTTTTAAATTGTGTGTCATGATCAATAAAGGAGCAAGATCTTATCTGTCTCAAATGAAGTTTTCTATTTATTACCTGTTTTATGGTCCACAAGAGGACCTGCACAATAGAGAAGTGTTCTCAAAGGCTGTACTTGAGTCTATCATTTCATGTAAAAGTATCCTAATTGGTATTTTTCCTAACAATCCTAACAGTATTTTTCATGTCTCAAAATATTGTGCTGCCATAGGCAGACTTCCCATTAGATGTTCCTGACCTATATTTGCAGTGAGGGATGTTTTGCTAAATAATGTCAAAGATCATCTCTCAGTAGAGCAGACTCTTAAAGGATACAGTGAGAGTTATAGTACAAACGTGTGTTACCTACGGAGGCAAACTAGGAATTGGATTGATATTTCAAGTGAGAAGGATATCATTGCACAATTTAAGTCTGGGTATCTTGCATTACTGAATTGCTTAGGTCTTTTGGAAGTACTTACTGCATGATTAATCCTTTTGGCCAAAATACAGTTCACTAAGTAGCCTGACAGAAAGTACTCCATGAAAGTGAGGAATGCCATATTTCCTTCCAGCTGCAGAGGATGAGAAGTAAATTACTGAGAAAGCATATTGTAAAGTTACCTGAGCCAAAACAGCCATTACAGTGTTCTTGTAGTATCTGTTTGCTTTGCCTAACTTTACCAGGTATGGTATTTTAGTTTGTGAATCTACTCATTTTAGTTTCATGAGCTATCTTGTTGCTCAATTTCCCATCACCAAATCTGTATGATAGTACAAATTGAGCACCTGCAAAAGAATATGCCAAACCATATGAGGCATGAAGTCCTTGCACGTATTTCACAATCACGCGAGTAGACCACAGAAAGACTTTGTCGTCATGATCCTTTTTTGTTGGGGTAGAGATACAAACAATTCCAGCATTTGGAGCAAAAACTGTTTGTGAAAGAGAAGCAGCTGTTCCATGTTTTGTTGTCGCATTTTCCTGAGTCTAGCATTTCCCACATAACCAGAAATAATTCCTCACTGAACAGGAGTATAGTGACCCAAGGTTCAGTAGTCCCCAGTGCCAAAAAAAGAGTTGAGTAGTCTTTATACCAAGCTCTTTAATTACTCAACCTTCTCACTTCCTTACTTCTTTCCAGAAGCCTGTAGTTTCAGTACGTTTTAGCCTGCAGTACCAGGGAACGAGTACCAGGGACTGTCTGCGAACATGAGACAAGGACTGATCCAAGTGCAGGAATGGCTGGCTGAGAGTGGGGGAAGAGAAGATGATTCCTTTCAGCTGTGCTCTTCCTCAGATTTAAACATACATGAAACTATAGCCTTGCTCTGCCTGGATTTTTTGTCCTACACAGTCCCTTAAAGGGATCTGGTGTGTTCCTTTGTTGTATGAGTATAATCGGGAATTTGATGACCTGGAAAAAATGTATTCAGGCAAAATGCCAGCCAGAGAAGAGAATCCTCTGAACAGTAGGACTGTGCACATGGGATCTAGTATTTCTTTCTGTATTATTTCCCTTTATAATAATTGGGGTTTTTTTAATGCTTCAGTTGCTATTGTTTCTGAAACCATGAACACATTTATATAGTACAAAAATTGTTCAATAAAAGACAAAACCAAAACAAAACCACGTTTCCCACATAAAAGGCCATAACTGTTCTGCATTCCACTTGAATGTGTGAAAGTGTACACAGATTGCCCTGTTTAATCTTGCTAAATTCTGATTGTTTTCTGTAGCCAGTATTCTGTTTATTTTACCAGCCATTAATTCAAAAAGCTAGTTCTAAATTTTCCCACATGTAGCGGTAAATAGACTTTGTGGCTATGATATGTAAAAAATAATAATTCTAACCTATTTCTTAGTGGTGTTGAAACAGATTAGAAAATACAGCTACAATGATAAATGTTCCATATTTGAATTTATTATTTGTGCAAAAAAGTACAAATTAAAAAAAAAATTACAGCTTTGATTATCTTAAGTTTGAATGTGCTGGCAAGGAAAATGTGTTCTCTCATTGCCACTCGTATAAGGAAAGACAGACGAAGAAGCTGTTGGTGCCTGCCAGAGAATAGCTGTTGCTATAGATTGAAATGTATAGCATCAAAACCAGTTTAAGCTAGAAATTATAAATAGCACTTAAAAAAAAAAAACCCAACAAACCAACCAAAAACAAACAAAAAACCCCCCAAATCTCTTTCCCTCTGGATTCCTCTGGACCTGGTCAAGAATTGACACTGACCCTAAGTGTCAAGGATGCAGCATTTTGTCTGAGTGAATGTAGTTCTACCCCTGAATACAGGGACTATCCTTAATGCATTTTGCTTTCATAATTCACAAGGAAAAGACAAAAATGGCCCATATCAAAGATCATATGGGTACCAAGGAATTTTCTAAGCTGTATTGTTTATGTTTTAGATTTATTGGTAAAATTTATCTGAAGATATGTTTTTCCTATTTGTAATTTTTATTTTCTTCACCTTGACTCAGTTCTCTACAGATACTCTCAAATACTTTCATTTCTTCTATCTTTCCACTGTGTAGCAGCTAGCTGCTTTCACAGCTTAATTGCTGCTGAGCATATTTTATTTCCTTACTAACCGAGCATATTTTATTTCCTTACTAACCTGTTTGGCTTCTTGCCTTTTAACGTTTCTGTTTTCTGACATAAGCCTGCCTCTGTTAAGAGGCAATACCATTGTTCAGGGAACTTGCTTAAACAATATGTGCTTTGTTCCTCTTAAGCACTCTGAAAAAATGTCATCTGAAGGATAACAGAGAGAAAAACTGTCAGACCTTTCATAAATATTTTCATCTGAGATTAGTGACACTGCTTCCGTGTCCCACAGCCTTTCATCCCAGCAAATTATGAGAGAAAAATTGCTACACCCAAAAAGCATTATAATAAGGGAAAGAAAAACAAATGTTTTAATTAAAAAAAAATCTGATTTGTAGTAAGTAAATCAACAGAAAACACCAATGTAGAGATTGTTCTCCTTAGCTAAATTACATTTTAATTTTCCGTGTAAAATTTTCTATATATAAAATATTCTGGATTAACTATTCAAAATTCTCTCATTCACTTTCAGGATAACAGTGCCTTTTCCTAGTCTGGTTTGAAAGTGGACTGAATGATGCAAAATTGGGAAAGGTACTTGATGCAGAAGGCAGTTGGCTTCATGGATTTACTCCAAACTAACTGTTATATTTTCAATGTAAAACAAATTTTATTCTGGAATCATTTTCATGTATAGGAAAAGAGACCACTGAAGAGAATAGATGGAAAGCATTAGTACTGTAGTTACCATGAAGAGCATTGGACTGTAGAAGGGTTTAGAGATAATATGTTGATTTACTTGAAAGGACATTAAGAAAAAGTAGATATAACCTATTCTTTTGAGTAATTTTAGTTGTAACATTGTCAATACTAAGAGAAAGGTGGTGAGGTTTGCATTGACTATTAGACATTATGCCATATTAATTGACCCAAATAACAGACTTTTTTCTTTAGTTTACTTCAAGGACATATGGATACCAAACATCTCTCAAAAAAAAAAAAAAAAAAAAGGTATTTAAGTTTCTGAATTCCAAACTTCATACTGTCGAAGTTTTTAAAGCCTGTGTTAGATCTAATTCATACGCTTCGATGCAGAGTTATTGCAGGAGTGAAAGTAATTAGCTGGAGATGGACTTTTCTTTGCTTAATTATCCCATCTCCAACAGGGCTAAATTCAGCTCTGACATACACTGGCAAAAATCTCATTCACACAGAAGCAACATTCAGTTGCAGCACTGCAGTACCTCATGCTCCGGTCTCACCAGATGGCATTTCTTCTTCAAGTGTGTGTCACTAGGTGTGTGTATGCTTCAGGCAGGTTAGACTAGGGGGCTTGTTTTTTTGTTTTTAATAGCAGCATACTTTCTGGACCTACACCTAGCTTAGCCTTCTCATGCTTCCATATAGTGTTATAAGGATAGCATAGAAGGGACTTCCTTATTTCCCTCTCACTGTCAGTGAGAGAATGTGGTGGGTATTGAAAATACTTGTTCTGAGCTCAAACATTTCCAAAATCTTCCAGGATATCCAGAATTCTGTCTCTGTCCTGATCTAGTATTGTGTGGCTCAGATGCCCCTGCCTAGAGATTCCTAAACTTAGCAGATGAGAATCTGCATGCTTTAAATTTAGTCCACCTTGCAACTAACATACTCTTCCCTGCACAAGATTAAAAAGTCAATGATTCTTTTGCTAGGGAAGCTGCGTGTTCAGATATTTCATATGCCTGTCCTTGTCTGCTGGAATGCACAATATGTGAGATTCATGACTGAAACTCTATCTTCTGCAGCAGCTCATGGCCTCATCAAACCTTGAAGTAAGCTCCAGCATTTCTATTGTAAGCAATTAGTGTCCATTAAGTACACCACTGAGCAGACTAATGCCCAACTGCCATAGCAAAATGTCACAGAATAATAAAGAGTTAGCAGCATACTGATGCTCTTACACCCCGCTGAGATAAAAATTTCAGAATGACAGCACCACTGATGCTCCCAACGTGGACATCAGTAGCCATAGTTACTCCAGTCTGGGGCTCAATATTGATCCCAGTTACAGATGATGAGACAGAGCCACTTAATCTGGCTCATCGCTGGTTTTGAGATAGCATGTAGCCCAAATACAAATTGTAGTACCGAGTGCACTTTATATCTATACAACATTCCTGGAAGAGGTTTGGTTCTCTGGTCTCTGCCTTCCTCACTGAACAGGGGGCCATTCCCCTGTGCTCATTGTTCTTCCCAACACCAGCCTATTTGGCATCTTATGGGAGTGTCTTGTGAGTGATACTCAGGATTGACTGAGGGCTGGCAATTCAACTGTCCTCCAGTCAACAGCTATCACAATTTTTTCAAGCACTGTCTTTCAGATACTGGTCTGCACCAGTGAGAGATGAGAGTCTTCTTCCTGTCATCCTCTGAGGCTTTACCATTGAGGAGTGTGTATGTGGAAGAATTGGGTAGCATGGCACATCGTTAATGTGTCTGGAGACTCAAAAGACTGAGGCAGATGTGGATGGTTAACATCTGGGAAGTCATGTCAGCTTCTTATTTATGCAGGGTCATCTTCCACGTTAATGAGTGACTGCTTAATTCAATGAAAACATTGTTATGGAGACCAGCCAATGAAAGATGTGAGTAATTTAAAGAGAGAGGCAAGAAAAAGAGTTTGAATATTTTTACAGTGACTCCAGTTGACCCTCCTAAGTGGTATTAGTTGTACAGAGGGATTCTGTCAAGCAAAAGCACACCTAAGGACAAAAACCCCAAACAATTTGACCTTACTGTGAGGAAACTATACCTCAGCTTTGCTACAGCTGTTTGGCTGACTGCCAGATCTTGCTGGCAAGGAATCATCTTTTCATATAGGGTGGGGTGACACCTTGTTCTCATGACAACAAAGAGCTCAAGTTTAGTGAAACAAAAGGGTCCACTGTTAGCCAAGTAGCTTTGCAGGAAGAAATGGACAGATTGGGTATCCTGACCATTTACAGCCTGGAGTGTGTAGCTGTGTAGCTTCAGGTGCTCTGGAGGAAGTGGAACCTTTTTAGTGCTCATGGTTCTTCAGCGTGTAGATTTGGGCCGTATACTTGCCAAAAGAACCAGGACCTCTTACACTGGGCAGTGGGGGACTGACACATCTGCTCTCTAACACAGACTGTACAATTGCCAAAAGAATTGTCCCAGCATTGCAGACAGAGTCTTATGCCAAGTGCTTCTGAGATGCTGCCGTGGGAGTCAGCCTTCCTTTTTCTTTGACAATATTCTTGCTTCAGAGGCAACCCAATAGATTTAACACGAAAGCAGAGATCTCTTTTTAACCCACACTAGAAAATGTGACCCTTCAGACTCTATCTTGCCCTGTTCCCTGAAGACTAATTGTTAGGACCTGAGATGGCTGGGTCCTTAAATATAATATTTTGTGACCAGCCCATTCAGTTTCAGTCTTTCATGCCAGAGACAGCTTTTATTTCCTTACCTTCTCCAAAAGATTTTTTTTTTTCTAGGTAGAGCCTTTTTAAAACAAAATTGACCTTCTTGCTTCATGCAAGATCTATAGATGAGGTGCCTGCTTTCTTAGCACTGGAAAATACACATCCATGTATTTTCTCAAGGTAGATAAGAAAGGCCATTTCTTTCCTGTCCTAAAAGAATTCAAAGTTGTCCCCATGCTATCTCACTTGTAGGTTGGTAATATTTGATTTATCATATCATGTTTAAAGTATAAGACTGATTCATTGTTTCTGGCATTTCTATGGAGATGTACCTGAAATGATGTACCTGAAATTATCAGTAAAGGGTGCTGCATCTTGAACTTTTCCATGATGCTGTCACTCTTTATAAAATGTATGATGTGTTTAAGATAAGGAACTCCACTTCTGTTTTTACCTAGACAGCTAGGTGATGAGAGAGAACTATAGCGCAGTGATTCATGTTGTAGCCTGTATGCTTTCTGTTCAGGTATTTTGCAATTGAACAGTCCTGCAGTTTCAATTGCTATTCAGATCCATTAAACATGAGAAAAGGGTATCATTCTTCTCCCCAGTGATGGCTCTTTTAACAAACTTAGAGAGAAGTTGAATTTCTGCACATATGAACTCTGATTAAAGTACATGAAAATCCAAGACCTAAGAACTCCTAAAAGCTTTCTTTGTAGTTCTGCCCGTTTTGTGGAATTCCACCTTGATTGTCTGGTAGGAATCTAGTTTCCATGTTGACCCTTCAAAAAGAGGTCATTTTGTAACCTGTTTTCTCACCAACAATTTGAATACTCAAAACAGTACTTTGCTATTAGACAGGTTAGCCATTTAACAAAAAGAGTAAATTGAAAGACTTTATAGCTGGACTCACTTGCACAAGAGTTAGAACAAGAAACTACCAAAAGCACATTTCAAGTTATATTGAAGGAGCTCCACAGAATTCCTTGCAAACTAACCCATTACAGTACTTTAGCAAGTCATCTTTTCAGCACTGTACTTTGTAGCAAAAGTTTTATTTATCTCAGCAGGCCTTTCACTGCAAATCTGTCTCACAGAGAGTGAAAATGTTATTTAATAGGATTGCAGAGTAAGTCTCTACTTGTTATCAAGTGACTTCTCCTTTCAAATGAGAAACCATATTCCATGTACATCCACTTGCTCCAGAGCATGCTCGTGCCGGAGCAGCAAGACTGCTATATGGAACAGACTCTCGCATTTTATTAAATCTTGTCAGCTAAGCATAACTTGAGGTCGAATTCCATGTTCAGTAGACATACCCTTCATCGATAGATATAGCTAAAATTCTGACTATTGTTTGTTGGGGGAGAGGTTTTTGTTATTATTTTGCTAATTATGTAAAATGGGGTAATCTTTGAATTACCTTGCACTGATCATCTTGAATTATCAAATTCTTCAACGAAGCATGTGTTTACTTTCCCTGCTCTTCCAGTGGCTCTTCAAGAATGTCCTCCATTCCTCCTTTAAGCCCCCAGCAATGTAAGCTTCAGCAGAAGAACCGAGGCAAGACTGAGGCCTCCCCTGTTGCTCACCTCCATGTTTCCCCATGGTATTCATAAAATAAGGTACATATTCAGGTGAAGGTGGATCTGTACAAACTCTAAGAAGGATTGTCTTATCTTGGTACACAACCTGACAAGATAAGTTGTTGTTGGGGTTGTTTAGCACAGAGAAGAGAAGGCTCTGGGGAGACCTTATAGCCGCTTTCCAGTACTTAAAGGGGGCCAACAGGAAAGATGGGGAGCGACTCCTTATCAGGGAGTATAGTGATAGGATGAGGTGTAATGGCGTTAAACTGAAAGAGGGTAGATTTAGATTAGATACTAGGAATAAATTATTTACTGTAAAGGTGGTGAGGCACTGGAACAGGTTGCCCAGAGAAGTTATAGATGCCCCCTCCCTGGAAGTGTTCAAGGCCAGGTTGGATGGGGCTTTGAGCAGCCTGACTTAGTGAAAGATGTCCCTGCCCATGGCAGGGGGGTTGGAACTATATGATCTTTAAGGTCCTTTCCAACCCAAACGATTCTATGATTCTAAGATAATTCATCCAGCCCACAGGCTTGTTCCAGGACACTGCCTTTCCCAGGCTTTATCAGCCTTTTCCCTGCCATCATGCATGCCCTTGACATGGTGAGGCTCCTTTAGTGTCCTCAAGAAAAATAGCAGGCAAAAATATTTTCCTGTCACTTGCTGGTGTTCAGACCCATGCAGTTACCACTGGCTGCCAGCTACATGAATTGCTGTAGTAGCAGCAGTTACTCCTGTAGTGTTATTTATTGGAGACATGAAGACTGTACAACTTAGTCGGGTATGTATGTAGTAATGCCCAGCACTTCTGGAAAGCACTTCTATATGTGTGCAGCACCATCATTCAGTGCAGGCAGAGCAGATCCGGTGCTTCTGGTAAGCTGTGGTAGTCCTGCTGTGCAAAAGGGAGAGCTCGTGGCCCTTCTCTGATACTTGTAAAAGCTCAGAGATCTGCAATTTAGGAAGGTAACTTACTTAAGATACTTTACTGGGAGAGTGATTTTTGAGGCTCAGGAATTGCGTATGACGGCACCAGGTCTCAAGATTAGGCCTTAATAGGAATAGCTTTTTGGTGGGAGGGGGATTCAGGAGATTCTTGTCTTACCAGCTGCTCCAGTGTCACAGTCACGAGGGTCAGTAAAAACCCATCAACCTTTAGATAGATCTGGAAAGCCTGATAAATCTGTGTTTGTATGAAGAGAGGACAAGAAGACATTAGGTTTGATTATTTTGGGACTTACTTCCTCCTTCGTGGCACTCAGTAGTATTTACACTAAAATTCTGCTATTAAATGAATTACAATACTTGCTTTCTAGAAGAGGCTGGGGGAGAATGTCAGGGCTCCATACATGGACTGTGGTAAGGAAAAAAAAAAAAAGAGCAAACAGACAATGACTAGCTCTGTTCAGAGGGTCTCAAAACAGTAGACTTGATGAGTCTGCCATAAGTTGTTACTTTCACGAGTGGTTACTGCTAAATATGTAAGAATACAACAATGAATCCTCAACCTTACCATGCAGATCTGCATGACTTCAGCGGAACAAAGCAGTCAAGGATTACTCTAAGCAGGAATAAATAGGCTGCTGTGAACTCTTTTTCAGCAGTCTCTGGACTCCACAAAAGCCTTTTGGGCATCTAGGCAAGATCATCAGCCCTATGGAAACCAGCAGAGAGCAACATTCCTGGTTTTTCAAATTGTCTGGTAGCTGACAGGACATGCTGGTTGTTTATTCAAATTGTGTGTTATTGGCAGCGTTGTAGGTAGCTACAGAGGGTAAATATATACATGTTTATTTTGGGGGGGCTTATGTATATGAGAGATTATTTTAAAGTTGTTAACTGCGTTTGTCATAAACCCAGGCTTTGCATTTCCTTCATGCTGGAGACAATAAAACCTGTGAAATAGCTGTCACCTGCTCTGTGTCTGACATGATCTGACGTTATTTTCAATCTGCAGTGCTCTTCAGTTAGGAGGAATTACATGTTTACAGATGGAAGGATCATCAAAGTCTTTCTTTTGCTTATTTATGCTGTTCAGTCTCTTGATGTTTAATGTATAACACGAGCAGCTTGATTCATATCTGCCAGCCTGGAGAAAAGTCAAATCACATACAACCATCCCTACACTTGAGCACTTGCCTTTTCTGGAGAGCTTAGGCCTTTTGCTAATTAAGCTGTTCAGATATAACATATCAGTGTTTTCTGTTATTCGAGTATTTCTGTGAATTTTTTAACAGTTATCTTTAAACATGTCAGAGAATTTGTAACAACTGAAAATGGAAGAACTAATCCCAGAATGGTTTGCTAAACATTTTTCTATCAATACTATTCTTCTAGACGCCTGGCACCTGTTCGGGGAACAGAAATGAACCATGCAAAGAAAAATAAGCCCAATTCAATTTTGGCTGTCAGACTGCTAAGGACACAAAGATTAAATTTAAACACATCAGTGAATGCCTTTAAAAGGATGAAAATACTGCAGTTTTGTTTCCCCACTAGATTTGAATGCCTAAAGATATTAAAAGGACTGTTCAAAAAAACTAACATTGCCACAGATTATTTGAATTCATGTCAATATGTTTGTTATTTAAAGAGCTTAATTACTACATTCTTTTTTTAGTTATAAATACACACGTGCATAAACTGCACTATTATATCTCGTAAAGAATTATTTTGTTTGCCATTATGTTCTAGATATTTTTCAAGCCTCCACAAAACTATTTTAGATTAAAACTATATTCCATGGTCAATGTATTCTTTCTGTTCTCATTTGCTATGAAGATTTCTGTTCCATACTATTATTCTATTATTCTTATTATTATTAAATGGCAGAAATAAATGTGTGTGCTACAGCTTTTGGAAGAGAGAAAGACAAATAAGCACCAAGCCACCAAACCTCTAGTTGTGACTTTTTTTTTTTTAGTATATTTTCCTCCATCAAGCACATAATGAAGTTTTTTGATTTGGAATCTAATAAGTTACAGGCTGCCAAAGTTGCTTACGAAAAGCATGAAGCATACTCCTAGAAGTATTTATGATTGTGAAGTTTATCTTATATTTTTGAAGCCAGCAAAACCCACAGGATGTTAAATAAATTTTCACATTTTTTTCTGTAATTTCCTGTAATGGAATTTTCATGCAACCAGTGTGTTGCAAGTTATCTATCTTATGATGTGAAGAGAGAACAGATACTGGTTTTATATTATGTATTTTGCTCTACAAATATTTTGGTATTCTTTGCTAAAATATCTGTAACACTGTGGACTTTTTTTCCCTAAAATTTAAAAAAATCTTATCTTCAAAAAAACACATCAACTCTGTATAGAGGAGAGATTAAGAAATACATTGTCAAAGGCAAACTATGCTTGACATAGTTTTCATGAATAAGTTTACTGATTGATAGCGCTTCTAAAAGTTTTCTAACTATACTTATTTGAACAAAAAATAATTTAAAATGTATTGTTTTCTACAAATTGACATTTGATTTCATATTTCCTGATTTCTTTTCTTGTTTTTACAAGTGACTGAAAGTGGTAAAAAGCAGTAGAAAGCTGAAAAATACTAAGATAATATTTTTAAATTGAAAAAAACAGTCCATTTTGATACAAAAATAATTCCTAGTCTCTTCCTGTAAGCTGTTCTTATTTTTCATCTATCTGTATCCCTGGGATGATGATATGTTGTTGCTTTCTTACAAGCAGAGTCTGGAAGAGCTGCCAGATATTGGTGTTGATGATAGCAGTTGTCATACCTACTATTTTATTGCATTTGTCCCAGATAGAGAACAGTTAAAAAAAAAAGTGTGGCAGCGGAAAAGTGCAATGCACTAAATGTACCTTGGAAATTCTCTAAGCAAATGATCATAATGGTCCATGTGTTCCCATTTCCTTGAGCAGGCTCGCCTTCTCTGTGCCAAATCCTTATTACATGGGTTTCTTTTTCCTTGAAGCTCATACTTTATGATGAAGGGAAGGAAACATATTTATCTCCTTTTTTTTCTTTACTTAACTATGTCATCAAGAGCAGCTGAAGCTCAAATGTGCATCTATCTTTTTGTGCTTCCAGCTAGATTTAGAAGCTTTCTTCAGTCAACCAATATAATTGGCTTTGGTGATCAGAAACAACAAACTGTTTGCAGATATTCCTTTACCCCTTTCCAAAAAACCTCCCGTCTGCAGGAATTAACATTATAGGGCCAAGGAACTGGAAGAAAATATTGCTCACTAAGGAGACTCGGTAATAAAATAGGATAGGATATAGTCTGTCCTATAAAGTAGGATAGTATATAGTCTGTTCTATAAAGTAGGACAGTAGCACATCAAGATTTATACTTTTCTCTAGATGTACTTGACACTTAGTGACATGAAAAGGTACTGGCAGTGAATCACCATTGGCAAAGCTGGGGAAAAAACCCTTTGAGCATAGTATACAGAAGTGTAAGTTGCCCCACAGGAGAACTTGCTTTCTGCTTGAAATGATGTTGCTCATCTTGCTGAAACTGAAGACTGTGCCATCTTCAAGATTTCTGTGCCAGTGCTAGAGTGAAGTACAATAAGTATGAAAGCAAAACTTCATTCATTCAAGCTTTTGACAGAATGGTGGATAAAACTGAATACATCACATGAAGAGCCAGCTCCGTGATCCGAGGCAAATTATCTGGCACGCACATAAATAATGTCAGGCTAGTGGGACACCTAAGGTTAGGGAGAGTACCATGTAAATACAGCTTCTCTAGTGATGCTTAACAGCAATCTAAACCCACTTTTTAAATTCAGACATCTGCATGTGAGTCTTTTTGCATACAGGTAAGCAAGAGTGAGGGCCTGAAAGACAGATTAGGGAAATTGAACTACTTTATCTCAATTGTTAAAAGTGAATTTTCAGAAATACCTTCTTTTTTGGGATGCTATCCTTCATTCACGAGTTACAGAAACGTGTACCTTGTCACCCCTGAGTTGCTGAGCGGTCTGGTTTTATTGATGTGGACCATAGAAGTCTACAGGAGAATGGAAACAGGTTCTGAATCTTGGCATAAGGCGGCGGCTGATTACTCAACAAACACGCAGATTGGTGTTTGCTGTAGGACTATTAATATATTTGTAGGCACAGTAGAGCATGTTCATGCTGACCACTGTAGAAGTCTAACATCCACACAGTTCAGAGGACCAAACTGTAAATAGTTCAAGTTTCTTATTTTTAATGGAGTGAGAGGGGTGCCTCCAATGAGATGACCAGAGCAGTTCTGTCAGATGTCTGAAATACCTAATGTAAACAGTTCCTAAATCATCTAATCTCACTTCCTGTAAACAAAAGGCCATGTCATTTTTTTCTGAGAAAATGGATTAAAGAGGACTTTTAGTACACTGCCTAATATAATTTTAAAGACTTAGAAAGATCCATCTTTTTCTCTGTAAAATATACCCAAAACATTTCAAGGTTGACTATGCCCAATTTCAGCTTCTAATTGTTGGACCAGTTATGTCTTTATCTGAAACACTTGTCTTCCCTGTTTTGTCTTCCCCATTTTCCACTGTCAGATATCCGTGTGTACACCATGATAAGTGGCTTCTCAGTGTTTCTTCAATAATGAGTAGATAAGAGGCTCAAGAAGTTTAAGTTAAAAAGCTTTTCTTTTTAGAACCTCAGTTATTCTGTGGTCCTGACATTTCTTTTTCTTTCTTGGGACGTAGATGAGCTGGGCATTGTTCCATTAGTGGTTTTATGGATTCTGGATTATGTAGTACAGCAAGAACAAATTCCTGTTCATACTTGATTTTCATCTCTATGTGTATAAAAACCACATTAACCCTCCCTTTTGCCGCAGTGTGTGGGGCTAGCCAGTGTGATCTCATACTCCTTCTGTGCTGCTTTCCATGACAGTCTCCCATACTGGATAGACTTTTGTTTCCCAGTGTTCTGTTTCAGTACAGTTAAATGCAATGGGTTTTGAAGTTGTTATCATTGAACTTTAGGTTACAGTAAAATGTACAGTAAAAAAGGTTTTTTGGAATCCAGAAGTTGTGTAATCTGCCAACGCTACCACAGTATGTTTTAGCATGAGACATTATAAAAGTAAAATATTAAACAAATCTGGAGCAAAACCCAATTCCTAAGGTAAAATGCAGATATCAACCCTTTTCTTTGATGTCTTCTGCATTAAGCTTTGAGAGGTGTCAGAGAGTTAGCTTTTAATCCATTTTGATGTGCCTTATTAATTCCATGTAATTTATGCTGTTGTTCAATTATGTTGCCATAGGGTACAAAATCAGAAACCTTAAAAACAATCCAAGTATGTTAAATCAAGGCAGTCTAGATAAGGTATAGGACCTATAATCTTTACATGTGTATGAAGCATTTGGCAAAATCTACTCTATGTTAAAGCATGATGTCTGGCACTATATACTATACACTATATAAGCCTGTAAATCTTTATGGATGTAGACCCAGTTTATTTATGCTGTTATTTAAGCCCAGGACTGACATCTGACTAACCAGTCATCAGCCCCAGGTTATTTTTTCAAGTACTGAAATCAGGTTGGCCGTTTGCCAGTTCTAAGGAATTTCCTCAGTTTTTCAGGAGTTGTTAACTAAAGGTTAGTAATTTTTCAGTTCTTCAGCTCTTCTAATATGAGTTAGGACTAGAAAAAACTGAGAAAACTGGGAAGGAGGAGTTTTCAGAAGCAAAATCCATTAGGTAAGATGATACAAATCAATGTGCCAGCAGTGTGTACACAATAGATCTGCTTATGCTTCGCTACATGAGACTACCAGTAGTACCAAGGTAGTCCAGTTCCTGAGTGAAGTCAGTTCATGAAGAAAGAGCGGTTGGTTGAAACTGAAGTCTAGCAAAGCACAAAGGAGATTGATCAAGTAAATCACTTTGAAGAGTTTTTAAGTTCAGACTTCTTGATTGAGGACATATATCTCATTTAGTCAATTCAGTCTGTAGTTTAGGAGCACTTTAAGTTTCTCACTGGCACGAAGCTCTTGTATTGCAGTATCTGTAAGTCAGTCTTTTTCCTCTCTCTGTTTCTCTCTGGGACTCCCATTTTTTGCTGGTATTCAGTGACCTACCCTCACTTCCAAGGTATACTACAGCAATGAGTTGCTGAGAGTGATGAAACCAAGAGTTCTTAGGTAGCTCTACATAGTTGTGCATGTATATATTTTTAATCCTACCATAGCAGAATATTGTTTTTCACCCAGTATTATCATTGAAAGAAGTTGAGGAGGATGACTAGCACACTTGATAAATGCCAGTCTCTCACTTCCAGTGTTAAAAATGCATAGATGCTAGATAATTATCTAGCATTCATTACTGATTTATAATATCAGAAGAATATGGAAATAAAATGGGGACAAGGAGAAAATTAAACTACCAAAGAATCATTCCTTAAAGTTTTCCTCTTCCTCTCCAGCTCCTCTTTTCCTGGAAATGCTATTGATCTCTGTAGCAATTTTATCAGATCTTGGTTTTGCAGAATTGAGCCTCCAGCAGATAGAAAGAAATGTAAAAGTGTTGGAAAGTTTCATACCTGGAAAAAAACAACAGAATATTCTTTGCTTTCTAGAAAAATCACGTAATTTTAGAATTTAGGAAGATGGGATTGTTTTTTAGAGAATTCCAATGTCAAAAAGGATGATATGGGTAGTAAACCACACTATGTAATGTTACTCAGACAAACCTGATAGCTGTCATTAATTAAATATATCTCTGAGAACTTCATGTAGGTTTAGCCTTTACTGGTTTTTTTTTTTTTTAATAATACAGAAATCTGTTAATAAGTAACATTGTTAAGATTGTTAATTTAGGATAATTTGATAGAAACATAATTGTGTTTCATACATTTGGCAAATAGAAAACAGAGAAAATTATTTGTATTATTTTAAGAAATAGAAAGCAAGCCCCTGGAAAGCTTTATGCTAGAATCACTGTGTTTAATGAAAGCTGAAAAATGAAACAAAGTAAACATATGTTGCGTACATTTTTAGTTGACTCTGAATGAGGCGGCATTACAAGTGCGTTGAAGGATACCATGGAAATACAAAATAATCTGGAGGGTAATGAACAGTTCTAAATGGGGTTTAAATTTAGATGAACATTACATAATGCATTCCAGACACATGGCATTATATATAACCATTGTTGCTGTAGAATGCTATATAATGTTGTTTAAGCTCTTCAGCCCTCAAGACCCCTCCTTCAAGTCACTTTTCAGACATAAGCAGATAGAAATCTGATTGTAGTATTGCTGGGAGGGGAGACTGCTTGTAAGAAGCCCCTCACTCTGTGCTTATAATCTCTTGAGTGTAGCTAAGAAGATGTATATGTTTATCTATCCAACCAAACACAGAAAAGAAAGGTATTGGTAACGGTATCAGTTGTCCCACAGTCTAGAAAGCTTAGGCTTCTTTCAAAATCAGACCCTGGTATGAATCCAAATAAAATTTCTAACAATAGCAAAGTTATTCACCATTGGTCTTCGAGCCCTCACTCACTGATGACAGAGACTAGATAGATACAGGGACTCCACATGTGTGGTACCAACGCTCTGCGTAAGCTATGGCTGTGGGTTCCTCTTCAATGGAACTACAGTTTGATTCCTGCCACAGATACAACTTAATTTTGTCCCCGTCTTTATTGCATTTACCCCCGCTGTGGACTCATTAGTTAAGTGGTAGATTGCCCCTCTAAATATGAATTGGTTTTGTTTTAAATACTTTAATTTTATATTGGTTTGAAAGCTTTCAAGCACATTTGAGGCATCACATGGAGTATTAATGGTAGGATGATACTTTCAAGTAGAAACGCATGTAAAAACACATGGCAGTTCAAAAGTTAGTAATTTGTACTATGTGTTACAGTTGCTGAGAATGATTTTTTAGGAAGGGCTGCCTGTTCACCTAAAACAAAAATCATTAAAGGTCCTTAGCTGTGGGCTAGAACCTGAATGCAGCATTGCAAAGCAGGTCACTTGTTATTTGCCCATACTGTTTTGCAGTCTGTGGATTGCTGCCTACTTCCCTGCATAATTTCTATTTTGCTGCTGAAGCTTCACATTGACCCTTCCTGGACAATGTGTGGAACAGCATGCAAAGCCTACTGCAGTCTTTTTCTTGGCTAGAGGAGTGGAAAGAAGACATTTTTTTGAGTTTTCTCTTTCAAAAGTTCTCATAAAGATTTCTTGTTGTGGCAAAAGATGTACAGCTCTCTGGGAAAAAAAGCAATTCTCAAGTAGATGGTGGTCATTCAGATGTGGGTCATTTTGACTTGATATATCATAGGCTTAAATTTCCATGAACAATAACTGATAATAAACAAAACTTCAAGACTTTACAGTGATGAAATTACTCCAGGAACAAAAGGTAAAGAAGGCTTTCCCAAACTGTGTAAAGCATAAATGTAGAAAATGGATTCTATTTCAATGGGGCTTCTGTGCTCTGATAGCTCTCCTTTATAAACATTGTCATTCAAAACTAACATATTTCTCCATGGTCTCTGATAATAACACTCTGATAGTGTGGGGGTCAGTGCAAGGCAGAATAGAACAAGTACAAACAAAATGTAGTGCCAAGCAGTAACTGTAAGCAGGTAATTTGGAAAACATACAGACAAATCAAATGTGGAAATCAGAATAAAAAACCCAGGAAATTAAATAGCAACAGAAAAATTATTTGTCTGACACTTACAAGTAAGTGTGCAGGAAGTGAAAGAAATGTCTGAATATACAGTTGCAAATTGAGATAATAAAGTACACATTGCTGAAGTTACCCAGTAAAGCATCTAAATGCCAAGGTGATAAATAGCAAATAATGCAGATAATAAAGATCCTGTGTTCACAGGTGAAGCACAGTGCTTCTGTTCTGTACCGAAGCACCGGCTCTGCTGGTTTCTCCTGTTCTTTTCACATTTGCCATATGTCATCGATGATGCTTGCTGCAGAGGCCGTCAGGGAAGTGTCTCAGCACAGCCACATGCACACACTCCTGTTTGGCTGGTCGAAGGCCTGCTCAGGAGCACAAACACTGTTCTCTGGCCTTACCCTCCTGTGCCTATTTAGTTCTCTTGCTGCGTTGTCTCTCAGTGACAGTACAGCACTGAGGCTCTGCTGAAGTGTGTCGCTGAGACATGCCTTGGCAGTGTTCACGTCTGAACAGTCGCTCCTGTTCTGGTCTGCTGGAACTCCTGACTGTGTGTACAAAAGGGGCGGAATAGCAGGAACTGTGAGCTGAAAAAAAAAAGGTGTGAGAGAAGGCAGCCAAGGAAAGCAGTGCTCATTTACCTTCTGTTCCATTGGCTTCTTCCTGCTGTGACTTGCTTCTG
Organism: Mycteria americana; assembly: GCF_035582795.1. Taxonomy (NCBI): domain Eukaryota; kingdom Metazoa; phylum Chordata; class Aves; order Ciconiiformes; family Ciconiidae; genus Mycteria; species Mycteria americana. Next base: position 140,335,983 of record NC_134366.1, on the reverse strand, counting down.
CCCAGCTTCATGTGACAAAGTTTCACTAGCTTATTACTCATGTCACCATTTAATTCCTTAACTGATTGATACTGTATGTTTGAACAGCATGTGTGATTTGCTTCTTGGATATAATAATATAGAAAATTCACAGGCATCAATAAATAACTGTACTACCCTGGCAGTATGTTTTCCTGATGCTGGTCATTTAGTATATTAGCTTTTAAAATATCTGTTGCAGTGGTGGCAATAGTACGAGGCTATTTTTATGTGGGAATAGTCTGGTTGTTCTATCATCACAAAAGGATGATCAGTGTCTAGTTTATCTATGTGCAGACTACATTATTGTCTCACAAAACAATGTTCCAGTGCTAGGATTGCTTCATTAAGTTTATGCTACATAGACTAATTATGCAGGAGCTAAGAATAGCTCATCTAATTGAAAATAATGATTATAGAGAAAGAATGGGTTTGATTACTGTTGCTAGCAAGCACATACTGTACAACCATTCATGAACTGCACGGAACACATATGGGACTATACGGTGTATTTGTTTTGATTAACAGTTTCTTTCACCCATCCTGAGTACAAGTCGAAGGTGTTACTGCTTATTTGCTCATTATCTTTTTTCTCAGAGACCGAGAGGGACCTGCAAGAAGGCAGCATGAGCTGATATTTATCCAGTAAATTCTGACAAGCTAAGCTTTGAAATAACATTCAACATTTATCCCCGCACACATTTTAGGGAGGATGTAACTTAAAGAAATCTTCTCCAGGCACCACAGATGAAACTGTCTATGTGGTTTTTTTATGTCTGTCTTTATACTAGTACCCTACGGGATTAAACATCCTTTTAGAAATGCAAAGTCTGCCATACTGTTAATCTCTTGGTGCTCATTCTAGTTAATGCTAACATTTAATTCTTGCTTCGTCTAAAACACATAGAACTCTTCTTTATTCCTTGAAAATAAAACTGAATTTTTACAGTAAAGTTGTTGAAAGTTTTCATTTATTTGATTGCTGTTGATTAGTATCACCAGGCACATGGGATAAAAATTGCTACTGCTGTTGTCCTTTTAACTAATTTTTTTCTTACTTAAGTGTCAGTTTTCTGCTAGAATGTTATGAGAACATTCCTGAGATCGTGAAATGTAATATATCTGGTTTAGAAATGTTATTAATATCTCTAGAGGCTCAAAAAACTCTGCTGGTTTGCCATGTTTAGCTTCCCCTCCGTTCTAATGAACCATTTCATAGCTCTAGGCTATGTGCTAATGCTGTAGAGGCACAGAGAGATCACTGCCATCAGGAATTTTTAAACAGATGACTGTTTGAAAAATGAAGTGGGGAGGGAAGATGGGACAAACAGTGATGCAATCCTGCAGTAACACAACTATCAATTTGCATGGTTTGGAATCAGAGGCACTTGCACAAGCTGTTCTTGAGGCTTTTTAAGAAATAGCAGAAGGAAAAAAGTGAAAGCAGAGAGCAGATTACTTTGTAAAAGTATTCTAAACTGTTGTCTTGACTTCAGAAAAGTTGCCTTTTCAGATTGTTTTGATTTGAAATTCAGTGAGTTACAAGAATTTAGAACTGCTAAGTCCCCATTTATACAAATGCCTATGAAGCATCAAACACATTTTCCATCCCATTCCTTTCCAGCATGGTCTAATTGTGGAAGACATTTCTCAGTTTTTTGGGCCAACATACCTCAATTTTGCCCTTCAAAAAATTTTACATGGCACCCAGCACTGAATATTAACTTTGAAATGTTGTAAAAGTAATACCATTCTATAGTCCCCTTGAACACCGTGTATCCTGGTCTCACAGACCACTGTTTAGGAGTCAGTGTGGTGGCCCAGTCTGACCTTCTGTACACTTCTGTACACATTCTGGTAACGTGTATTAAAATCATAATCACAGGTTTCAGTCAGATACTATTTTTCTAGTTAGAAATCTTAATTACAAGCTTGGGCTGTAAATTGTGTACCTACAAGTAAATGTGATACAAGGGTGAGCAGGACTGAAGAACTGAGAGGAATAATGCATTGATTCTGAAATACTTTGACTGATTTGCAGTTGCTCACAGCAAGTGGGCATAAGAATGCACTATACAGTATAGCGTATGGTAGCTGAGGACAGTAGTCCTTTGCTCTCACATTATTGCTGGAACTCATAAAAGGCTCCTCTGCATATAAACTGTTTTCTACTCTGTACAGAACTGCACATGCAAGAGCTAAAGCTGATGCTGCGGATCAGGCTGCTCAGGCTGCTCGCCAGGAATGTGATATTGCAAGAGCAGTTGCCAGAGAACTTTCACCAAATTTCTACCAACCAGGTAATTATAGATTGGGTTTTTTGTGGCTATTTTTTTCTTGCAGTGAAAGGGTTCTGCGTTAAGTTAAAAAGTTGATTACATTTTTAATGTTGTCATTTATACAGAAACAATAGTCATGTGTAGGTAATGAAGAGTGTACATTGATCAAGGAGGTTTTGGTTTCATTTTTCAATCATTTGGTGACTATTGCTTTGTATAAAAACAGTTGAGTGTCAAAAAGACAGTATCAAGCATATAACTTTGCCTCAAATTAATAGCTTCTTTAGGACGGTGTCAAAGGCAGACTTCAGAGAACATAAATCAACAGAAATTTGGGGTATTTCTAGAGTGTGTTTATTAGGGGAAAGATCCTTAGCTTTTTCACTGTCCAAGGGAATTCTTGACAGTCTTGGTTAGCTAAGGCCTGAGTTCTGGAGGATGCTTTACCATTACACATACATAACCTATGAGGGAATCTTCCTCTATTATGCCTGTGGTGCTCTGTTGAACATTAGTCCCATACTCAAGATCTCATAGAATTAATTCTGTGTTACCTATATCAACATTGCAACCCATTTTTACCTGTCACATGGTTTGGAAAGTTGCTATATAAAGAAGTAAAGTGCTTTTTGCTTTGTTTTTCCGGTGTCTCTCCATGAGGTTAATATTTTTGTGTACTGCTCTTTAGCTTAAGATTGAATAGATAAAATGAAACTCCACTTGCCAGTTTAATGTATTTTCATAAGTCTGTCCCTTCTTTCACTTGTCAAATGAGTTGAGTCATGCCTTGTTATTACTTTTCAAGGACTTACCTGCACTTGTATGCCAATATAGATTATAGCTCTGACATTGATTTTCACTTACCTTCATCTTCTGCACATCCTTGTTTCAGACACAAACCCCTTTATCCTTAAATGTACACCTATGGTGGATGCAGGCTAATATCATGACCCGCAAAATCAAGGAACAACAACATTCTTCAACATTTTCTAACAATCCACCTATTTCCTTCAATTTTTAGTATAAATGACCACTATATATAACTTGTTACTAAATCGTTACTGTCAGCTTAAGGAATACTTGTTTTCTTCTTTATTCCTAAGTATTTAGTTGTAGAGAGCAATCTGTGTATTTTGGGGTTGGCGCTCTTTTTTATTTGTTTAGTGCATAAGTCAAGGGCTGGTCACCTCATGCAGATTAGAATCTCCATTCCCCTTATCAGTCTTGCAACCTTTCTTTGTACCCATCCTGATATAAATTCATCTTTCTTGAACATGGCTGTCCAGAACTGTAGGTAAAGCTCAACAGAACTATTTCCAGTAGTAAGACACTACTAGTTTTAAAATGCTATCAATATGTACCTTTCACTGTTGGAAATGACCTCAAAACAACCTCTCCTGTGGACTTATATTAGTGGCCTGTACTTACTCCTATGATACCCAAGTCTTTTCCTTTTTTAATTATTTCATTCTTTCATCAACTGAAGAACTCCCAATTTATAGCAGCAGTTCATCTTATCAGTCATAAGTTAAGAACTCATAAGCTTAGCCATGCAAAGAACTAATAACAGGGACCCTGTCGAAGGAAAGCTTGATAGAGAATAGAAGTAAGACGGAATTAAAGCATTTGGAATGAAAGTATTTCAAAGCTGCCAAACCCTTGAAATAAAGAAATGGCTAGAGTACTTGAGAGAAAATGCAAACATCTGATGGTGTGAAATTTGACACCAAGAAATCTCCCAGATCAAGAATTCGTTAGGTGTCTTTTTTTACTTCCTGCCACAGGATATGAAGTAGCATTGCTGACAAATTGGCTGAGACTTGGCAAGAGAAGGTGTGGGATTCTTATTTTCCTCTCATTTAAAACTTTTATTCCAATTACAGAAGGGAAGAGTTTGTATCCCTTTCCCAAAAGCAGCTGTATATGTGTACAGTGATGTAACAAAACATTTCTCAAAGTCTACTTAATCTCTTCTTTGTGTGGAAATGTCTATCAGTTAGCTAGCTACCTAGCAAAAGATAAATACCTCTTTTGCAGCCTAAATTTTAAATTTCCTCATTATTTTCAAGGTGGCCAAATACATTTGAAAAAAATTGCTGTTCCTATTGCTTAAGTAACTTTAAGATGCCAAGATGTTAACTAAATGTCAAATATCCCAAATAAGCTGCAGCAAAACACAAGATTCATACATCATTGTGATCCTTTCAAATACTATCATGTCAGAGATACTTTCCATCCTCAGTGTTCACAATGCCTTTTTCAGATGCATTCTGAGTGGTACCAGTTAACCCTGAGACTCACCTGTACACATACTTGCTTATTTAAGTATTTCTCAAGTGTCATGCTATGAGTTACTGAACAATGTTATCATTAGCTTTTGTCATTTATGGTAATAAAATAGATAAATATTTGAAAGTATTTACATTCACTCACACAAACAGCAGTAAATATCTGCTTTTCAAATAGCTTTTTTCGTATGTTTGAATGAAAACAAGATAACCATTATTGCTTCCTAATAGCAACTTCTTGGTTTTCTGCTGCTTTTTACTTTTACAGTACCTTTATAAGTTTCTGTTAGTGCTACTAAAAGGTAATGATAAGTATTGCATCTCAGCCTCTGAAACTATAGTTAAGAGAAAGCTTTCCATAGTGCTAAATTGTCTTGAAAATAAGTTGTGCGAAAGTGTAATTTTTCTCTCATTGCTTGAACTGCTTAGTACGGTAGGCAAGCATGCTGTCAGCAATGAACAAATGTATGTAGTATATGAACAAGTCTCTTGAAAGAAAGAGAGAGAGGAAAAAAGTGAAATACAAATACCTTTCTGTAAACAACAGTTAACCATTTTTTTCTGTCTTAATGAGTGATCTCTGCATTACCTGCGGCCTAAGTCCATTTAAATATTTGAAAACCTTTTGATAAAGCTCTTAAATTTCAGATTCTTAAAAAGCAACCTTCTGGGCCATATAGCCTAATATTACACACAATTTATAATTACAGTGAATATTCATCACTCATTGTACCATGACAGTTCTTACTTCCCAGTTACTTTCTCTCATGTTTCAATTTTGTGTTCATTAAAGACATTCATCAGAAGCTGCCAAGAGGTTCTAGCTTTGTACTGTAGTTTAAAAGGAGATTGAAAGGAGAACAAAGCAGTTGGAAGCAAAGTAACATTCAGCAGGTGAGAATAATAACGTCAGTCTGAATCATGAATATTGAGGTACTGTAGAAATCTTGATATTTAGCTTTCCCAGTAATTGATTACCTTAATATTTGCATGTAGAGAAAGCAAATATGATTGAAAAGGTCAGTGCCGTGGTGTAAGGTTTTATAAGGTTCAAGGGAGCTGTTTTCCCTAAGCTTGTTCACACTAGCCTCAGGCAAGACCCTGCTTCTACTTTTGCTGTAGCAGAGATTTGGCTAGTGATTAATAGCTATGAGGATGGTATATCTTTGAAGAGCCCCTACCTACAGTGCTATACATTTTGTAGATTTAACAAATGTTGCAGTCATTATAAAGGCCATACTTTACAGGCCTTTTTATCACCAAATAAAAGGAATTTTGAGATATCCCAGCTGACCTGTTTATTTCCTCCAGCCATCACTAAATTTGTAGGTGTGTCAGAAGAGAGCATACCAGGACAGGAAACAAATGAAACCTGAGTCATATCCTCATTCAAGGGAGGTGTCCAGGGACAGTTTGAGATTGTCTTTGCTTAGAGAAAAACAATAAATGCTGTTTTGTGTCTTTTGTTAAAACCTAGAGAAGGGCAAATGACTATTGGGAGTGCTGTATCAAAGGTGTAACAGAAAAGAAAGGCTTTTGACACCCAGTAAAAAGGGGGAATGTTGTTCTATGCTTGCACAAGGTTAATGGATGCTTTGACTTACCCATTCATTCTAAATTCCTCAGGCCATATCTAGGATATAGTCTTGTAAACTATCAGGAGGTAAGCTAAAGTATGAACTTGCACAGACTGGACAGCTAAGCCATAATTGTCTGTGTGCATATATATCCTGCAGCAAATGGATACTGCTCTTTCATTCAGTTTGAATGAATAACATTCGATTAAATGAAAGAGGGGTAAAACTACTTTGCTTCAGGGTAAAAGCAGTCTGGGCACTTTACCATGCAGAAATTAAGGTCTGGAAATTCAGATCTGAATTGTTTTATGGCAGATTATGTGTTAGGACAACCAGCTGCCAGGAGAACATACATGGCTCACCAGAACAATTCATCCAGCCTTTGACCTCCTAAACAAGGCAAGAGAGAAATCAAGGAGCAGTTTATCAATTAACACTCTCTAAAGAGATGGACAGAATTTCATTAGGTGAAATATATGAGCAGAGAACAAAGATCTTCTACTGAAAAGAATAAGAATTTGTCATTTTTTACCAGCATTTTTTCCTGTAATGTTTGGTTACTGTTACAGCATCAGAATTAACATGCTGAACATCACTTATTTCAGATATATGCATTTTAAGCTTATGATAAGGCAATTTCTAATGTCCTCTAATGCCTTAAAGAGCAACTATGTTTTCCATTCTCTTTTGACCAGTGGTGGATGTCTGTAGCCTCAGAAGAAAACACATCCTTCCCATCTTCCTCCTCTCTGCCATCTTCACCTCCTCCAATTCACAAAATGCAAACTCCATATGGACAGGAAAGAGATTTCTGCCTGATGCTAATTAACTGGAATGTACTGGCTAAATGCATGTGGGCCAGGCCAGATATTTTTATTTAAAAAGCCAATTACAATGAGCATTTTGCCTGATTAGAGTTACCAGCCATGCCATCAGTTTGTGCCTTAAAGCATACGGAAGCTCACTAGTTATTCTTAGTCATACAAGAGCCTGTTCATTTTCTGAAATTATTCAACATACGGCTTCATCATCCTCACACAACTGTTGTTGGGATTCTTGCAATGGCATCTTTTCTCTACAATTTATTGCTTCCTCCTCATTCTACACAACTCTGGAGAAGCCAGAGCCTATAGAATTACCCTAAGGCACTTCTGTTGCATCTAGTAATCAAAGAAAGAAGGTGCGTTAAAAGGTATCAGTTTCAAGCTTTATTCTTGTTCTCCCCTTTTTTTTTATAACTCTTGTCATACCAGTCTTCACAACTTCCAAATTTATCACCAGTCTCACCAAAATGCCCCCAACAGATGCCCCCACCCTTCCACATCTTTCCTTTTGCCCAGTGTGAGGCCCATCCAACTTGCTGGCAGTCTGCACCCATCCTGCCCCATTGCCATACATGCATGCTAGCCATACATGCATGCATGCTCACTGCCATTCAGGAACGCTAGCTCCCAGCATTCCTGAATGCATCTGGGACAAGAGAGCATGCTTGAGAGAAGGGAAAGGAATGAGAGGTTGCAAAGGAGTAGCCTTAATTCTTCAGGATGCTTTCTCAATCTCTCCAAGATACTTTTGAGTCACATAATCAAATGATTTGCTTAGGAAAAAAATGCGCTTAATTAGTTTTGAGCAAATTAACTTTTAAAATTGATAACAGAGAACCAGTTTCCTGTAGAGAGATAAAGCTGTTACAATCACTATAATTTTCACAGGCTTCCATTAAGTACTGAGCTAGTTAATTTGCATCTAGATACAGCTTGTGGTTGCCTAGTAAAGGCTACAGGATCTGACTACGAAGCTAGATAGATAGTCAGGCAACTAGCCTGGACTAGCTTCAGTGCTGTCTCAGCTATGTTGCTATCTTGAAGTAGCTTCTTGAATTCTAGCCTGGGTATGCCTATCTGAGCTGCCACCATGGGAGTGTTAATTACAGGTATAATCTGAGAGAAGGAGGTCAGTGCTACCTTAGAGTTTTAATTGCCTCCTTTCTCCTGTTCAAAATTATTCATTTGCTCCCCAAAAGAACCATTCTTTCCAGGACACAGAACCTGCCCACTGTTGGCCTACTCCAGTAAATTTCTATATTGGTCTGTTGCGGTGTCCATCAGCCAAGGACAATATGAAGTAGGGTCTATCACATGGGAGTATTATCACAGTGTCAACATTTCCATTATAAATCCTATTTATAACTGCGTCGTAAATATTTGTTCCATGTTGAAATTCAGCTAACAAGGTCTGTACTGTGAGAGCTTTTCTTACAGTGCTAATTTTCACTAGAATATGGTGATTTATTTTGAAAGGATTTTATTATACTAGTGAAGGCTTAAATTATGTTGAAAAAGGTTAGGTTTCTCATGTTATTTTTTTAACATGTGATATGGGTTACATTAGCACATCTCTACAGCTGTGCTGGTTACAGTGCCTTGTACTACTTGACCATATGCAGTTAACACTTGCTGTGGACTTTTTTGCTGTTGGTTTTATAGGAAATGGGGAACGAGAGATGTATTCCAGAGGAAGGTGTAGAACATTAGAGAAAAATAATCTTTGCAGCTGCATTCTACATTTGTCAAGACCAGAGAAATAAATGGCTAATATACACAGCATTTTATTCCAAGAAAGCCTGCAAGACTTAAGACTTACGTAGAAGTAGAGAGTGTGTAGCGAGAGATCTGAAAAAGAAAGATATTATTCAGATTATAAACCTGAGTAATGTAGAGTAATGTAGTATTGTTCAGTGTGATGTAGAAGATCATGCTGAGAATTTGGAGGAGGTGAAGATTTCTACCTATTAGTCTTGTAACAGTTATTCACTCACATCATAATCTGAACAGCAGTCAAACCTGGAACTGAAACACAGCCAGCATGGAATTGGTAGTTGAATTTTTTTGTATGGTGAAATTAAACAGGATGAAGATTTTAAAAAGAGAAGGTAGAGGGATCAAGAACAGAGTAATCTGAGGTTATCTTCCTTTAAAGTATAGTTAAAAAGTGGAAGAAAAATGAGGGGGAAATAAAAGGATGAATCACGGAAGTTAACAGAGAATTGTTCCAGAAGAGGAGAATGGCCAGCTGTGTCAAAGAAGGATGAGAATAGAGTACTGATACTGAGATATGACCAAGAAATCAGCAGAGACTCCTCAAAAAGTATCAGATGAAGAGCAGAAAGTATTTTGTCAGGGGCAATTACCAAATTGTGAAGAGTATGGGATAGATTTGGAGAAAAGGAGCAGTAAATGGATATTGCAAACTTAGAATTTAGAAATGAAAACGTAGAGCGCAGAGGTGAAGGGGGAGAAATGACACCATGTGAGGTCAGAATGGTAAGGGGCATGATGAGAGGTTTCTCTTAAAATACAAAAGATCAAGAATATGTTGGGAAATAAGCCAGAATAGGATGGAAGACTAAGTAGATCACATGCCCTAGTTTTACCAGAATTAAATTGATTATTGTATTTCTATAGTTCTGCCATTTGCAGTGCAGCAGTCAGTCTGTTAGCCCACTTCAGACTCTTAAGCGTCTTAATCGATTCCATTGCTAGATATAAGAAATTAATTTTGCTAGAAGTGCGATGCAGCTTAATGAATACTATTTCTGAATATTGAAAAATACTGGATTAACCATCTACCCTCCAAGAAAATTCATAAAACCATAGATTTTAAAAGCAGTAAATTTGGGGTCTCTTTATTTTACTCCTGCTTTTGCATCTTTCAAGTTCATAATTTCAAGTGGTTTTTCTATAAACATAAGGGGATAAAGGAAACATCTGAAAAAATGAAGTCTAACATCATATAATGATGAATCCCTTTGAAACGTCTAGAGTTTAAGTAAAGACATTAATGCATATCTAAATTTGTGACTAGAATCAGTGGAGTCTAAAACTGTCTAGTTATTTCCATGTTACTTTGCCCATCTAAATCATTCAAATGTAAATTTGGTTGTTTGGTGACACATATATATTTCATGTCATCCCAGTATTGAGCCTTATTGGCACATATTCCACAGGCATAAGAAGTGCTCATATCTAGAACCCAAGCCCTGGGTGCATATCCTAGGGTCTGGGGGGGTTTTCTAGTGGAAGAGTGGAAAGTTGTTCAGAGAAAAACAGTGCAGGCACTATTTCTTTGACAAATAAGGATTTTAAAAGAGCCAAAAGTTAGAGGGCTTTGGCAAAAATTTCACTCGGTTATTAAGTTTGCTAAAAAGCAATACCATTGTATTGAAAAGCATCTGACAGCTATGAATGATATTTTTCTCCTCCTCCTAAAATCTCTAAATCATGTCATTTTGTGTTTGCTTCAAGTTGCTTGTGGAAGTGGTTGCAGTTTTATTCTGAAGCTGCTTGATCCATATCAGCAGAGCAACTACTGTAATTTCAGTAATTTCTAATATCTGTGTAAACCTGCATATGTGGACAGATGGACCAGGAGCTTGAGGGTTGGTTTGTGTAAGAAATTTTGTTTAAAATTGTTCTCAGTATTTGATATCAAATTCCGCAAAGACAATCAAATGCAAGGAAGAAAACACTTCTGCTTCCTCCGTACCTGTATGTAGCCCAAGAGGCAATGTATCTGATACAACTTTGACAGTCTATTACCAGTCTCCCACTGAGAACTGGGATGCTTATGTTAAAAGTTTTGAGGTAGAATAGAAAGGCAAACCCATGACTGCTATGCAAGAGGAGAGAATATACTAAGAGAACAATGAACAATAAATATTCAGAGCTGTAAGTATTCTGTTTTTAATGTAAAGCACAACTGCCAAACTAGTTTCAGTTTTGATCCTGAACTTCATCATATATAGTGTACTTTCCTGTTTAGCTAAAAGACAAGACATGACACTTACTAATCTATAATATTTTCAAAAGGAGAATCAAATGCGGTTAGATAGTTTTCCTGTCTGATTCCAACAGAAAAGAAAAAAAATGGAAGTGAAAAATGGCAGGGAGAGAGAAGCCTAATAAAATGACAATAAATTTGGTAGTCATCTTATCTGAGTCTTCACTACTAACTAGCCAAATATCATGGGTGATATGTTGTGTATTTGTATAATATGGTGAACAGCATAGTATTTAAATCAGCAGGTAATAGTGAAGTGGTATGTTGCAATCACAAGCCGGAAGAGAGAAAAACAGAGTTCTCGGTAACATTCCACATATAGCTGAAAGTGAGTGCTACCATTTACAGCAGCGATCACTCACCGAATGCAAGCTAGTTCGCAGAATTATCAGACCTAGTATTTAAACTGAAGACAGAGACTTGCTCCTCGGAAGTGGTATGAGAAGTCCTTAAGGGCTGACAGACTTAGCCAGTTGGAGATGAGATGTGAACCTGCTCCAGGTGAGGTCAGTTGCCAAACTCCCATAGAGCAGCATGATAGCCATGCATTTGAAATGTGATACAGCAGGAGAAGCTGCTAATACTCTTCCAGGCTGTATATACAGAAGCAGCACGTCATGGAGAAGAAGGGTAATGGTCCCTTCTCTGCATGATCCCGGTGACACTGAATCTGCAATATTGTGTATAACTTTGGACATCGTCATATCAGAAAGATGTGGACATGCTGGGAGAAATGTAAAGAAGTGTGGATTCTACTGGGTAAAGGCAGCTATTATGCTCCATTAACAGTCTCTTTATATATATACAATTCATCTTTTCAGAGAGTATGCAGTTGTGATGAGAACAGAATTATAGCCTTTCACTTCTGCCCAGCCTTTATGATAGATACAAAGGAGCTTAAAGAACACTAGTGCTGCAGTTAACATTTGCTAAGTTTTCCAGTGGATTTTTTTGTAGTTTTCAGAAAAATGTTCCCATGATCAGAGGTTCATGTACCGTTCTTAATAATAGCAGTAAAACATCCACTGACGCTAGGCTTCAGTCTCCCTTATGCCCCAGTGCAGCTTGGCTGAAGTAAAGTAGGCTTTAGATTTTCTGTGAAAAAGCTAAAAGCTTACCTTCTCAGTTATCTCATATTAAGCAGCCTGCAGGCTCAGAAGCGTTCAAGTAGATTATAGTACGTGTGTTATTTAGCTGGGAGCATTCGCATTAAATACAATGCGTGTATATTATCTAGCCTGGAAAAATGAAGCCTGTCCTATATACAGGAGCCATATGCAACACCATATAATCTTGCAAATATTTTTTTGAAGTTCTCTCTGAAAACAGAGAGTTAGGGTAAGTAAAGCAAGCCATAATTAAGATTGGTCATCATGAGCAATTTCTGTGTCCATAAACTGATGTCCCAGTGAGGTCTGAGAGAGAGCTGCACAGCATTCATAGTGCTATCAGGTAGGGTAAATCTGTTACACTTTTCTGATGGTAATGAATCCAAAAGTATAAGAGCTTACACACTGTAATCTACTATGCAGATACAATTATGAATTTTGTACCCTGTTTTGCAAATGTCACGGCTACTTTAGTCACCTACTGAAGCAGTCACAGAAATGGAGCAGAGATTGGATTTACAGTCAGAATAAATACATTCTTCTTACTTAGTGCTGACTGCAGGCAGTTTTTTAGATTCATTAGTCTATTCTTTCCTGCCTTCAGATCTTTCAGTGTGTATATGTCTACTCTATAATGACGCATTTAGAAACCTTTTGAGGAAGAAAATCTTACTTTTAGGGATTCTGTTATCCGTAATTCTTTTTTAATTATTTATTGGAGAATACCAAAAAATGAAAAATACAAAAATACTGTTTATGTATTATATTCAGGTATGTTAATGGTAGGACAACTCAAACTAATTTCAGATTTGAAGGAACTGATAGGAAGGGAGAAAAGAGGCAGTCTGATTTTCATACAGATAGGAATTGCACTAACATCCCTGTTCTGTCATCCTACTGCTAGACTCACAAGTTTGTAATGTTGCATACGATTTGGATCATTTGGTGGAAGTCCATTTCCTTTTTAGTTGTCATTGCTGTTGCTAGCATCTCAAGTTCGTGTGCTTGAGTAGACATTTTAATATTTTCAAGTTTCTTGCAGCGCTGTGAGATAACATAATGCCATATACTTTTCAATAGCTATCTGTGTGAAATGCAGAGAGACTAGCAGTAAAGTAGTCAGTTCACAGGCCACACCAATAGCTCTCTTGTGCTGTGTAAACATCAGAGCAGAGTAAACAGAGAGGCATAAGAACTAGCCTTGGGTTTGGCCAAAGTGTATGTGTGTCCCTGTATGTGTGGCTAGTAAATAAGTAACTCGGCACAGTTGATCTTTGTCTAGTCCATTACAGGAAGTGTTTGATGTGGGTTTTGAGAAGGCCCCGTCATTTTCATTGATGTCAAAACCCAGAAAATAAAGTCCTGGCAGATATTTTAAAGATGATAGATAGGTATTCTAACAAAAGTACCTGGAAGTTATTTACGATACTGCACGAAACTGCTTCCTGAGCAGAGATAAAGAAAGTAGTTGAGAGCGCAACCTTGATACACAAGAATGTGTATGTTTGGGGTTCTTCTGCACGAGATGCTTAATAAGCAATTCCTAGCAGTGATTACCTATTGTAGGTGCTTATCTTTACTTAGCAAGAAGGGAAGGTTGCATTTAAGGCTGCATTAAAACCTACTTGTATTCAGTGATGCTACCTTTTAAAGTTAGTCCTAGGTGGAAGATTTGTGTATTCTAACTTTTACATCGCTGAATGATGATGTGGCTTTGTCAGGTTGTCGCAATAGTATAGTATCACATTATGTGCTGTCTTTGTGTTATATTTTTAGGTCATGTCAGTAGTATACGGTTTGAAGGACAGCAGGCTGTCAGATCAAATCACAACAGTTCCATAAAATAAATACATGTAGGCATCATTCTCCATAACATTCATGGATCTAGTGAGTGAGTAACTGTTGGCACATGCTAGTTTCAGTGTTGCCTGCAGTGCAGTAGGAGAAGAAGGGCTACCAGGAGTAGTGCTTAAGGAAGCAGCAATGCTAACAACGGATTGAGAAGTCCTAGAAGTCTAAGCTGCAGAAAATTTCAGCGAAAGGAAGGTATTTTCAAGGGGGGATGAGGAGTTGGGAGTAAGACTGAATTAAGAAAGATTACAAAGCATTCCAAAGGGTAAACATTATATTTTAGAGTATTTTCAGATTATGCAAAACATGCAGTCTTCTCCCTCTTGTTTACCTCGTAGTTTGCTTTCCTAGGCAGCCATGGTACTTCCATGCTAGTGGTAGTAAGTCCAGAAAAAAAAGAAAGTATTGTAAGGCAGCCAAATGGAATTTAAAAATTAGTCCAGGCAAGCCTTTTGATTTGCCCCTTGCTAGGGAAGCTGTTTACTAGCCTTTAAAATGTTGATCGTACCTCACCAAAATGCAGTTGCCATCAGAGGCTAAAAGTTAAAGCAGGCATCCAGACTTGGGTTTCTTTTAAATCTCACCAGATGGTGTCAACAATCCCTTCCATTTCAATTCTTCTTTCTCTTTTGTGACATGCTTCATTTTTAAACTTTAGCAAATGTGTGATTTTTTTTCTGTAAAGCATTCTCAAGTACAGTTAAGGAGAGCCATTATTCCAGCTGGCATAACCAACTTTACATGCAGCCAAAACAGGGCAACAGGGCCTACATATGTCATTTTGAATTAAGGAATTATTAAATATATGCATCACTAGGAGTAGGGTATTTCTTTCTAGGGAAATGCCACCTCCAGCTTGGCAAACAAGTCAGGTGCCCACTTACTGTCTGGGAGCCAGAAATCTTACGTACCTTGCTGCACATTGACCCAACCGTGAAGCAGCTGCACCGTTCCATGTCCTATTGCTGGGGTACTATATCCATCAGAAGGATACTGCAGACATTTGGGGTGATAACCTCTTAAACTACCATATCTAAGTCAGGCAGAAATGATCTCTCGGAGCCCTGTGCCTCTTTAAGCATTTTGCGTTATATCCATCAATTTCTCTGTGGCTGTAATCCTCACCCCTTAATTTCCAGCCCCATTTAGTCCCAGTTCATTCTGCCAAGATGGCAGACAGGGCTGCCAAACATTACTAAAACCATAACTATATCTCTGTTCCGCTGAGTTCATCAACACATTTTACACATGACATTGCACAGCCCTCCATTCATTTGGGCTGAATTCAAGCCAGCAGCCTATCAGTTAAAAGCTCTTTTTTTTTTCTCCTGTTATCAGTATACCTTCAGAAAAATAAGAATAAAACAGAGGAAGTACTAATGACAATAATTATAGTTCTTCCCTGCCCCCCTCCACATCTCCACAATGAAGCAATAATAAAAAAACCTGTCTTTCTAAAATTTACTGAATATAGTTATTTGCAGTTTTGTAATGACTCATCGAATCACTTCTCTTAGCAGACTGATAAATGATGATTTTTATTTCCTTCACCTACAGTTACCATACTGAATGCTGAGGAATTATTATAAAATAGATGTCCTATCCTGAAAAATCCTAACATAAGAGCATTTTGGATGCTTGCAGGAAAAAAGATCCTATATTAATTGATCCTCTCAACAGGTCACCAGGCTTTCCAAGTTTTATTCATGTTCATCAGAGTAGCAAATAAATCTTATTATGAGAGCATAGATATTGTTGCCAACAGTGATACTTTAGAAAACCATTGACCACATCAGAAGATAACAAACCAGATGGTTTTCACCAGCTTATTTCTTGAACAGTATATAGCAACTTGTAGTACCAACACCAAACTATATATTTTCCTTTTTTAGTACAGTGCATTTAAACACAAAAGATTTCAGCTTTTGCTTCAACAGTATTGTGTCCTGGATTTGTACTAGGATATAACGTGCAGTAAGAAACTTACTCATCATTTACTGTTTCCTTCTCCTGATCTTTGAATTCTGATTCAGTAGACAGTTCTTGGCTTCTCCAGGAAGATGACATTTATGAAGTTATGTGACAAACTTACGGCCAAAGTGCTGTGGTGGCTTTTGATTACTCAGAAGACTTGCACTCCATTCCTAGTTTTGACAAAGGCTTCCTGTGCAACTTTAGGCAAAAATCACTTTACCAAAGATTTAGCAAAGCTTTGAGCATGACAGTGCTTTATTGACAACTGACCAGTGAATTCAGAGAGATTATTCAGATGAAGCATGCACTTTGGGTCATGATTTCCCTTTGGTTTAGCTCCCCCATCTGTAAAATGGACTATTGGTATAACATTTTTGCTATCTTTTGTATTGTACTTATAGATTGTCAACTTTTCAGAGCAGGAATTCTGTCTTTTTTATAGAAGTGTTCAGTAGTTTAGTAAAAAGGGGCCTCTAATCTTGGAAGGTTTGCATATAAACTGCAGTGTCCTGATTGAGCAAATAGCTTTGATCGTGTCACCATTACCCAACAGACAATCAGTAAACCTTGCAATGAAGATTGAGTATTTCTGCTTAACAATGCATATGTGTAAACAAAATTAGGGAGTGAAGTATCTGCTTCATGGGTGGAATTTATCTATAAGTACCACATAAATTTTCTTGTAATCATGAAATGACCATGTCATTTGTTACCTGGGTTATTCTTTATATAGCACTATATATTTGTTAACTCTTTATTTAGCACTAGAGATAGTTAGGTTACATCACATAATGTGTACTCTTGTTTAAAAAGCAGAAATAAGCACATGCTTACCTAATAATTACGTCTAATATACCTTGAAATTGAGTCACATCATTTCAGCATCAACAGTACTTTAAATATTATATTCTGTAAATGTTACATTCTAGGGCTTGCTTTAGTGGCATTGCAATCTTTTTTTGCTTTCAAAAGAAAAATAAAATTGTAATATGAAATGCTTGTTTTTCCTGAATTGTAAGAATGGTAAGGCTGGGGGAACAAAAGAGTGGAAGAAGTATCGTGAAGAAATTATAAGATGTTTAGATTATTGATAAAGTTGCGGGGGGGGGTTCTTAAGGAGCAGCTGTTTCTTTTTTTTTTTTTTCTTTTTTACTGTAAAATTGCACAGAGTAAGAACCTAAATGCTATTGGCATATATTAAGAAGGTGGTTTTGCCATGTTTTTCATTTTTCTCTGAAAAACAAATAGAGAGGACATGTCTGAAGAACAAAACCGGTCTCTACGGTAAAGAACACATAAACCTCTAGGTTTTAAATATAGTTTTGCAAGTTATGATGACCTAATTAAGCATAGTCTCATTGGTGATGCCAGGTAATTCCCAAATTAGTGTTTTTGCACAGGGTATGTAATTACAGCACCTTTTATCCAAATCACTTTTAACTGATTTAAAAGTTGTGGCTGGGCCTTCACAAATTGGAGGGGGAGAAGGGGAAGGAGGATCCTCACTTCTTGCACAGCAGCCATTCAGTTTACCACTGGGAGTACTGATCCACCCTGGGGACCGGAGACACCTGGGTGACAAGGCTGCTAGAGTCCTATAGCCTGTGCTTACCTATAGGGGTCTTACAGGAACCTACTTCAGTGAGGTACAAGTCCAGGGCTCCAGGAACAGGCATCTTCTGTCACAGTATGGTGAGAGGCTCTCATCTGTATTGCGTAGTATCTCAGGCTTAGCTCAGAGAAACCTACTCTCCCAAAACTTTTTTGCTGCTCCCAGAGAGTGGAGTTTCTAGTGGAGTTCTAGTGGAGTTTCTCACAACATTCCCTCTAAGAAGGAATGCATCTGGCACTGTGAAAGTGTTTCCTGTGGAAATTGTTTGTTGCTATCAACAGAATTCCCTGTCTTAAGTTTGGTTCAGGGAAAAGCTTTTAAACCTGAGTGTCCACTGCATACTTTCTTTTTACATGTGGACCAAGTAAGATGTTACAATGTGTCCAAGGTCATATAGGAGTACACAGAAAGCTGGAAAAGAGTAGGATGCAGTGGATTAAGTCTTAAAGAAAATAGTGCTATACAGAACTAAAATGTACTAGAATATAGTATATTTTAGTTTACATAGTACTATTTTTAATTCAATATTCTAGTATATTTTAATTCTGTAAATTACTAACTACTCTTTTACTTTATAATATTAGAAAACTACGGAAATGTTCTTGTATAACTTGAAAATGCGTTGTCCTGCAGTCCTGCCAAAAAACATCAGAATTTTTTATTTGGTTGATGTGTTACTACAGAAGTCCTTTTTGCCAGTTAAAAGAAGTATTAGCTTAATAATATTGAGAATATAGAAATCATTATACTAAACCGAGGCAAAAGCTCATTAAATTATGGAAATGAGATTTAAGGCAGATTACTCAGGTGTATTGACTATGGAATTCAGAATTGCTCCTTGAAGGTTCACCAGCCCTACTGTAAGGAATCCTAGTGCCTTCGGCACTTCCTGAGCTCATCCTCATTCAGTCTCACCCTTTTCCCATATCCTCATCTTTTCTCTTTTGCAAAGAGGCCAAAATACATGAAACTGGCTGGATTGAATAGGCCTGAAGCTCATATCTATAAATATATATCTACGCCTTTTTCCTCACTATCCTAGCTGATCCTTTCATCCTGAGCTGATAAGGCACAGTCTCTTCTTAGCCTTCTTGGGAAACCCTGGCTGCATTTACGGTGTCCTGCAAGATTACATTTTCAGACACTGCTTGAGCCACAATCCTGTAACAGCCCCATGCTGCCAATACCTCACTAGGCCACGGGGGAACACATGCGGCTGTCACCTCTCTAAAAATGCTGTGGCACAACCAAGGCACCCTTCTATTCTCATTTAAAGGGCTGGCCATGCTGTCACATCACTTACTGGAGCCCCTCCAGGAGGAAGGACATGTTACACGAGAACTCCACAAGAAATTCTAGGTTTAGAACAACTATGAGTGTGTCTGCAACCAAACCAAATCTTCTCTCACCCCACAGCCATCAATGAAATGCTGTTCAAGCAGACTAGCTGACAGTATGAGACTCTACGTGCATACATTGCACACATCCACACAGTCCTTTGGCTTTCAGGGGCTGTTCCCCCCAAATACTAGCTAACTCACACTTTAATGGTGCCATCCAGCTGCTGGCATCACAACAGTTGTGTGAGCCAAAACCACCCCATGGCTGACCATCAGCCAGCAAAGGTGCATCAATTTTGAACCAACAGTAGCAGGGCCAGCATGTCACCATAAGAAAACACACAGGTTCATCCACAAAGAAAGCTTATCTTTACTTGGTTAGAAAACATTTCTTGGTTCTGCTTTCCAGACTAGGTTCTCCTTAGGCACTCAGACATACCATGTCTAGGAACATAACTACTGGTTGCTTGAACTGCAAACTGACAAACAGACTCTGTGTTTATTTCCTAGACAGATAATCCCTCCTTACCTTCTTCCCACCCTCAAATCCTATTCTCATCCTCATTAAGATCAGGCAGATGAGAACTCTTGTAGGATGAGATGCTAGTGACTCTCTTTCCAAATTCCCTTGGCCCTGGTTACTTTAAAGGTGTGCTGTAGAGTGCTATTATGCTGAAGAAAAAGGACTCTGTTGCCCATGTCTGTAGGGTTAGATAATGCCTTTAATGAAGGGGAAAAAGTCAGTCCTGTCAAGTATTCTTAGTCCTCAGAAGGGAGTGGGAACTGTGTTCTTGCTGCTTGGAGTCAGTGGTTCAGACAGGTGCATAATCTGATTGTACTGAATACAGTGAACAGACGTAAAAAAAGTCCTTGGACAATCTCCAAAGCTAACTTCAGCATAGAGCCAAGAATTTGAGTGTTGGAAAGACCTGCCTGGCAAGATTGGAGGCAAGGGATGTATCTCTAATAGCCATATGTGATGTACTGGGGGGTGGGAGGGAGGGCTGCTGTGTTATGTTAAGGCAATTGCTGAATGTCTGGTCAGACACCCTCAGACATTACTTGGAGGCAGATGGCTACAGCTTTCTCTGGTGGGGCTCAGTGTCACTTAGCATCAAATAATGCCAAATAGCCAGTAAAAATATGGCATCGTTAGCCTGTTGACACTTAACTTCTTTGGGAAAGCTCCAGTTAAAGATGATATTTTTGTTTTGGTTTAAGTTTTTTGTTCTTTAGTCTACCAGTTTCTCATGGAGACATGGGCAGCCAAGACCTGGCTCCCTTCTTGTTTCAGAAATTCCAACACAGTTTGGAGGTCTCAGGAGGAGAGAGAGTCACTCTGGCCAGCCCTGGGAGGCTTTTAGTTGATCGTAGGAAACGGTGGAGAGGGGTGACATTTCTGAGGCCCAGATGTGTTCTTATGAAAGTGCCTTTGGTCCATCAAGTGCTGTCAGATATTACTAAAAGTCCTGTCTTTACATATATTGGGCAGTGGAGAGCTGTCACAGGATGTGAATTTTCTAGATAGGTGAGGAATAGATCAGGTGCCATTTGAGCAGCATTGTAAGGCTGAAGAGATGGTATTCCAATTGGGATGCTTTCACCACAGCAGTCATAAGGAGCAAGCTAATGTGAATGTGGATGTGTCCATAATAAATAATCATTGTAATTTGACTGCTCCATGGCTTGGGCTTAAAGGTTAGGCAGAGCTCTTTTAGCTATCCTTTTCTCTTTACACGCCTAATTATATCCCATGTGAAAAGAGAAGAAAACCAAAGTTTATGCATGTTAAAACCCGCAGCATTACCTTATGCCTCTCAGCAAAGACAGAAGGAAATCCCCTACATGATGGAGAATTTTGTGAAAGGTGATTGTAACTGTAACTTTATATATGGCAACTTTTAATTTGTGTTGTGCTGCCTTTCCCTTTTACCAGGAAGATTATAAAAAGCCGTAAGAATCAAGCCTCTAGTCCTCTCCCTCTGTGCAGGCTTAAGTCCTCAAAGCATCCTCCTCAAATGTCATTTGAGAACAAATCCTGGCTTGTCTACATCCAGCCTTCTTTCTCGACAGCTCTCTGTTTCCACCCCTGGTTTTCAGAGATGCCAAAAACATTGTAATTTTCCTGCTCAAAAGACATTGCATGCCGAGTAATTCTTCTTCTCAGCAATGCTTACGTACTAGATGACTCAGTAACTTCCAAAAACTTCATGCTGCTCTTCCTTCCTTTCATCTTAGCGCTGTGTAGTGATGCATATGCTTCTGGCATCTGTAAAAACACTGTATCTGCCTAACACAGCTAGAGCCTCCTTTAAACTCAAAAGCAGAAAAATGCATGCAGACATTCTTCTCTGGGCACAGAATTTCTCTATGACATAAAACACAGATAAGCCTCACTTACAGAAGATAAAAATGTCAAAGGAAAGTAGTGGTGCTAGCAAAGACAGAAGTGGAAAAACAGTTGCAATGTATTTGGCAGAAGCCCTTATTGAACATACAGAAAGATCATTGCAGTTCTTTGTTCACAGAGCTCCCCAGTTTCTGACTTCTTATGGGACCTGATCCTGGAATCTGGAATGTGGCCTCTAAGAAAAAAAATAGAAAATGCTGCCCACAATACAGACAGATTTGCAGCAATTTTGTTTCTTCAACAGAGTGTTTGCTCAAGTCTTAGCATTGAACTGTTAAATCAGACAACCAAAACCTGGAGCAAAGCATCTCAGCCAGCTTGTCTTTATGTAAACAGCTGCATAGAAATGCACCCTGATAAGTGAGTCCTACTGGTGAATGTGCTCATGGAAGTTTTGCTAGGATTTGGGGGGAGGATATTCTTCATACTGGCTGCTCTGCATTTCCCTAGTGAATATGAGAGAATTTGTCTTCCTGGTTTCTAAGCAGAATTGCGTTACAACTAGAGTGGTTAACCTGGGTCTTCATATGGCAAGTGATCGGATTAGGAAGACAAAGCCAGTGTGTGAGAGTTCAAGGCACATATATATGTATATAAGGCAAGCTAACATGCACACAAAGGGAAAAAAAGTGATTCAAGCCCTATTTCCTGTAGGTTATAAGGGCAGAAGAGACATTTCATTCTGATGGTTAATTACTTCCACATCAAACAGATGCTATGGTCATGAGGGTAGAAGTTAAATAGATTAGGGTAATTAAGCAAAACATACCTCAAAACACGCCTCTCAGAAAAAGAAAGAATGATAGATATGTAAGTCAGTCTTCAGTCCCTCAGACTTCACTCAGAGACAATTTATGTCCTATGACCCTTTGCAAAGCTGAAGACATAAAGTGACTGAACCAAATTAGTAAGTAGTCCCAACAATTACCAAAAGTACAGTAACTTCAACTACTAAGCAATTTAGACTAAATCACTATGGATGTCAGTGAATTTTTGGTAACACCCACCCCTGCCAGCATTTTAGCAAGGCAGTCCCATCTGACATCCCAATGCAATAGTTTTACTGTGAAGTTTTATTCTTGTTTTAATCATAATATTTCTGTTACACTATTTTTCAGGCCCTGATTATATCAAACAAAAATTTCAAGAAGGAATGGAGGTGAAAGAAAAATCTGAAGAAAAAGTTCAGGAGAAACCACCTACCCCAAAAGAGTCACCTCACTTTTATCGAAAAGGTACTACACCCCCTCGAACCCCAGAAGCAAGTCCAAGGCATAGTCCTCCTCTTTCTTCTGAGCCTTCTCCTTCTAAACAACTGAAAAGGCAAAGCTCCACTTCTGGGGCAAGACTCAGTCAAGAAAAAAAGCTTTTAGCCACTGAGAATATAACACCCACAATTAACAAGCCTTTATATTCAAAACCACCAGTGAAGGAGGAAGTAGCTGTGAAACACCAGCCAAAGTTTTCAGCCCATCACAATCCCATCAGCACAGAGAATGGGGAGCTGCATGGTCACTACCATGGCTATTATGTAAAAATGAATCCAACAGCGCTTCCACAGGAGCTCAGCGAAGAAGATGAATATGTCAACCCATCACCGTCAACACTTGCACGGATACCACCCTCACAGAAGCCAAGTCCTGCTAGATCTGGGGGTAAGCCAGATGCCAAAGAAAACAAACCTGACACAAAAATTAAGAAACCAGAATTTGCTGCACCAAAGAACCCAGCTAATAATGAGTCACATTCAGCAGTGGAAAAAGAAGTAGAAAACAGCTCGGTGAGTACTGCAAGAAACCTTTTCACTTTCACTGCCCTTTTGCCTCCTAGTGCTGAACTTTGCAACCTTAAAGACAGGCAAAGCTCACTTCTGTCAAATCTTCATCTGGATACAGTCTGCTAGCTAGAACCCACTACACCAGACTGGAGTGAGGAACAAATATTCCAGTACTTTATATTACCCTTTTTGAAAACTGGGAAGGGATAGTTAATAGCCAGATACTGACAGACTTTTGAAACGTGAATCCCTATTGCATCCATAAACACAAAAGTGTGTTAGTGTGTGCATTAATGTGTGTATGTGTATATATATGTGTGTGTGTTTTGTGTGCGTGTAGATACATATTTGCAGATATATATATCTTTTCCCTCCCCTCCTCCCCCCCAACAATATTCGTTGTACTTCAGTGGATAATTGGGCAGTACTGGGAGTTACACTCATGCTCTTCCCCAAAGGTCGTCTTGTGACTACTGTTGGAGACAGGATGCTGGCCTGTGGTCTGACCCAGTCCAGACAATATCCCATTTTCATTTTCTTCTCTGTGTTGATTGTAGGCTTTAAAACCAGGCAATCTGCATCAAAATTTAAACTGTTTTAAAATGCATACTTCTAACAATGCTTGCGTTTTACAGTGATGTGAAAAATTTTACTTTTTTTTGTCACGAAATGGAGAAGGAGTTTTAAAACTATACATTCAAATCAGTGTGAATCTGAATCTCATTATTATTTAGAAATAATAGAACTATCAATAGTTATGCAGAAAAAGAGAGGTGACTAATAGTGTTTCTATTCCAGGTTATCGAATTCAGAATCTCTGATGATGTTAAAATTATTTCTGGGCCAAGAGAAACTCAGGAAAATGTTAGCTGTAGATCCTAAAGTTAACCTTTAGCAAATGAAGAGGTCTAGATAATTGTCATAAAGTTTCTTTTTTATAAGCATTATTTCTTTGAGTCATTTTTGGTACTCCAGTAGAACAAAAAACAGTATGTCATTATTGAAGGGATAAACAGAATGACCCATTTAACGAGATCCAGATAGCCTAGCACAGATCTCAGGCAAAACAGTTGAATAATTGACACCAGGCTTCATTAATAAAGAATTTAAAAATAAAGAGGTGTAAGAATTTCCAATCAACATGCATTATAAAAGATCCTGTCAAACAAGTTTGACATCTTCAGGTGTGAAACAGGAATCATATCTTCAATCAAGGTCACCTGATTTGCCTTTACACACAGTTATTTATTCTGACAAGGAAGACAGAGTAATGCAAAGGCTAAATGTCACATTAAAATATTTTTTAAAAAACTGACTGATGGTTCTCAAAAAGTAACTAGAAAAACATCAGTAATTTGGTATTATTCTGGTGAGGTCATTCTTGGATTAATTCTGCTGCTCTATTTTATTAACATTCTTATTAATGACATGGAAGAGGACATAAAAGTATTACCCACAGTTTACAGAAGACACAGAGACCAGGAAACTGATAAATAATGAAGACAATGGATCACCAGTACAAGCTGATCCAAATCACCTGCTAAGAAAGATGCAAGTATAATTATCCATGTGCAGCACAGCAAAATGTAAGATTGTATACTGAAAGACAGTTAATAGAGCCTGGCCATGCAAGGATCAGAACTGGAAAAGGTTGGTGGATCAGGAGCAAGAGAGGCAACTGAGCATGAGCTCCCCGTCTGCTACTGCTGTTCAGAGATGTTAATATAATCCTTAGATTTATCGACAGGAAAGATTAAGCAAGAGTACATGGGAGTCTGTTTTATCTGGTTTTGGCACTGGTGCAACCACTTCTGGAATAAAATACAGTGTCCATAAATCAGGGATTTAAAATGAAAAAAACCTTAAGAGAAAGTCCCATGGAGAGCTGCAAGAATGATTAAAACATATCTTACAATGAAAGATTCAAGGCAAAAAAATCTGACACATTAAATCACTTTCTGTAAGTACACTTTATAAAACGTTTCCCAAGCTAACAGGCAATTGTGTAAGAAGATTCAATAGCTGGACAGATTTAGATAAAAGTCTTGTTTTAAGTTGCTTTTAATGATATTAATTAAATGTAACATCAGTTTTCAGATGCCGAGTTTTTGGAGCTGTCATTGAATAGTTCAATAATGAGCATTTTGCCAAGATGATATCCTCTAGTTCAGCAGGAAGCTTATATTCTGTTTTGTGCAGATCAAAGTAGATGTTCACAGTGGTTTTGTAATCTGCAAATCTGTATTACAGTTGATATCAGCGCTTTAACCTTTCAAATCTCACAGATATTACTCCTATGTAGGGTAACACAAAGCTGTCAGGCTTGTAAATGTTGAGTGAGTGTGCACAGAATTTTAGCTTGAGCTTTGCCAATTCTAGCCTGAATTGGAATTTTTTGTTCAGATCTGGTGAAAATAAGTGGCTAGAAATAGTCCTTACTTTTCCTACGTTCCATCCAAACCAAATAATGGTTTGGAGCTGAGGGAGTCTTCACCTTAAGAAACCAAGTAGGGCACCTACACAGCAGTTTATTGACCTTCTAGAATAGTCAGGATAAGGACCGTGAATCTATAGGCTGTTATCAGGAAAGGTGGAAAAGTGATGAGATATTGTACATTACCTACTGTTTGTTTACTGGTACTACAGGTCATCTGGGAACTGTGCTTCATTTGGAGCACCCTAATTGCATTATTTTTCTTATCAGCATTTCAATAAGGAAGGAAGGTAGAGTTTAGGAACTCATTTTTAATATAACGGCATTTTAAGATATATGTAGATGTATGTATTTTTTTCAAAGATGTCTTCCATATGTGTCTATAAATTTGCCCTTATAGAATAAATTCCCTACATGCTTATTTCTTTAAAATGCTGAAATAAGTAAAAATCCTAAAACAATTAAAGCAGAAAGGAGTAGCCTACTGGCCTAGCAGACTGAGGGAGAGATTTAGTACAGAATGACCGTTAACATTGCCTGGAAACTTTTCTTTTTAATTTTTAGTATCGCCTTCAACTTCAGAAAAACAGTAGCCTGTTCTGCAGTGCTCTGGGACTGAGCTCAATAGTGTGCTGGAGTTAGGCAGTGGCTAACCTAAGAGTGCACAATTACTGAGGGGTAGCTAGATTAGTGTACTTCTCTTTATCCCAAACACTTCTGAATGTTGAGAGACTTCAGAATTCTAGGGCGGCATTGCAGAATTATTTTGTTTTAGTTAGTAATTGCAATTGCTTTATAGTCATCCTGACAAATGATTTTGTTGTGGTTTGAAAGTAAATCTGCCTTAGATCCTCCATAAAAGTTTAAAAATATATTTGTTAAGGGATATAAAGAGAAAAGAACTCTCACTCTCATGAAAAGAGAATGAGAAAACATGGTTTTGGAATGCAAAAATGAATCTATACCATTTATTGAGCACTTTCATTAGGTTATCCGAAAATGCTGTATAAAATTGTGCTGTGTTTTTTCCAAGTTTCCAGTGATAATGCATTAAGAACACAGATACAGAATGTAAGATTTTCAATTCTTCCTTCCATGTATGTAAATCAAAGCCATTTCTCACATATGAATGAAACATGAACTTTAATTTGGATTAAGAACTTTAAACAGCTTTATTTACAGAAAAGTCTGCAGCAGCTATTTTAGTAATCAAATTCATGTTTCATATTTTCTGCGAATCTGTTACATCCTTAAGGATGTCATTGAATATCATCTGTGCAATGGGTTAGTTACGGGAACAGTATTGATTCTCTAGATATCCCCATTTCTGGCATTATACTTGAAAAATATCAGCACATACTTCTTATGCCACACATATAAATGTGTTTCTCTATGTACTTATTTTCTAATGTTCAAAAATCAAAGTTTAAAATCATTTCAGAGCTCATAAGAAAGAGTCATAGTTTTATCAAGGTCACCGTTCATCAGCTGCTCCAGAATAGCTGTCTGTTTGCTGGCATTTACCCTCATAAATGAGAGGTAAATAATTTTTCACTGAGCATTAGGCACTTTCAAATTATCTTATATTTACCACAGTGTGAAGCGTGCACAGACACTTGACCACAAACCAGTACTAACTGTTGTTTCTAATTGCTCGTTAGCAGCCTCTAGCCCCAGTATCAGCTTGCATGCTGCTATCCCACCTTGAATATGAGCTAATTTGAGATTGTCTTGGATTTGGGTAAAAAGTAGGATTGAATTGCAAAAAATACCATTGTAGTGTACATTCATGAATACACATTTTATTTGCGTGATATGTGTCCATGTGTTGCCCTAGGTCAGGTACAAACCCAGGCACAAATGTTCTACGATAATGTCATTTTTTCATTTTGTAAGTAAAGGTTTTTAAGCCACACAGAGTATTTAGCATGGTTTTTACCTGTATCTAAAATCATTACATTTTGCTGAATGCTGCCCAGTGTGCTTCTACTCTCACCTCTTTGCTCACTTAACATCCAGTTTGTAACCATTATGTTAGAAAAATAGATCAGTATTTGCCTGATCCTAAAAAAACCTCTGAGCAAGAACTTTATGCTAAATTTAATGGACATTCCTAATGCAATGGGATTACAAGACGAGTCTTAATACTTCCTGGCACTACATTTTAGGAAAATAACTTTCTTCCCTCCCCAGATGAAAACTAATCGTATGATTATATTTTTAACTATGTAAGTGTCTGACTTGCTAGAAGCTGAAAGGGCAGTTTTTAAGCAGGACTGGAGTTTTTCTACTACAGCTTCTTTAGTGCACCTGTTCTAGTCACTCTTGGACTCTTCAGACTAATTTTGGCTTTTGCTATTTTAAGCCCTTGCAGAACACTAAAGTCTTATTTATGGTATTTGTCTTAAAGCATTAAATGCTCATTTCATAGATGTCTACAAAACAGGTAGCAGTTTATTGCATAAAAACCATGTGCTCCACAAATATTGTTTGCTCATTTTTTAGTATATCAGGAAATTCTGCTTTGGGCTGAAAGTTGTAGTTATCAGAAGAGGAAACAAAATGCACAGAGCAGGCTGAAGGAGGTGAGATTTACTTCTTTGTATAAAGCATAGACTCATTATCGTAAACAGGTAACACATTTTTCTTTGATCTTCATATAAAATCAACAACCCAGTGCTTAAGATGTCACTTTAAGATGTCACTTAAGGTGTCTTTGTAGATGAGATTTCTTGGATCAGGCCATAGTCCCTAGGTTTTTTAGCCTAATTTATCTAACGTTATTGTGGTGAGATTGTTCTACCTAACCTGACTGACAGCTGCATCAATAGAGAAGTCCCCTCCCTGTCCACCAAGCTTAATTCTGTATGATTCTGCACTGCTGATACCGAGTTACTGTGTGAGCTGCAGTCCCAACTTGCCATTCAGCTAAAAGCTGTCTTGCAGCTATCAGGATGCTCTTTCAGGTTATGTTTCAGGTAATTAATGAGTTCCTGGCTCCTGTGAAGTCCCTATAGGTCCAATTTTTTCTTCAATAGTAGTAAATCAACTTGATTTCCATGGATGTTATTTTCAAATATGCTAAGCATTAGACGGCCAAATCCCAGTGAATTTTAATGGTATTGGGCAATGATCTCCTTCACAGTTCTTTGCAATTCCTGGTGCAGTATAACTGTAAAATCTTTAGGTGGGATCCCAAACTATAAAGGAGCTATTGACCTGATTTTGATCACACAGGGAGTCCCTATTAGAATCACAGAATCATAGAATGGTTTGGGTTGGAAGGGACATTTAAAGATCATTTAGTCCATCCCCCCTGCCATGGACAGGGACATCTTTCACTAGGTCAGGTTGCTCAAAGCCCCATCCAACCTGACGTGGAACACTTCCAATGATGGAGCATACACAGCTCCTCTGGGTAACCTGTTCCGGTGTCTCAGCACCAGAGAGAAAGATGCTGAATCCAAATCTTAGTGGAAATGAATAGTGTAATCACACTTCCTGTAGAGAGATATATAACATTAGCATGTATGTATTATTCTTGTTTGTCATGAGATTCTGGGAATTTTTTGCAAAAGAAGAAGTCATTAAATGGAAGGTTCACTCTAACGCTGTTGACACTGACACTCCAAGACAGCAAAACTGAGAGGTTCTCAAAGTAGCTGTTGTTTCAAGTAAAACATCTTTTATTACTCAAAGTCTTCTATGGTTTTCATGCATAAATCTCACAATTGCCAAATGCATTTGGTGGCAATCCTGATGGGAACTTGGATTTCCTTCACAGTAGAAAAGCATGGAAGTACCCAAACTAGCACAATTGTGACCATGCCAGAAAGAGAAAGAAGAAAATAACCTTTGGTTACACACTACTACAGCGAGGCTGCTTACAGTGTTGTGGTCAGAAATGTAACCATATCTGGAGTTATGCTTTCCTTTTATGCCTGTTCTCTGTCACCAAGTGTCTCATATTCTTTGGCACATAGTGGCTCACTTCCAGTAAGAAGGAAGGAACATGGTTCCACTTCTGTTCTGTGACCCGATGGTTAAAACATACCACTGGTAAGTGGGAACTTGTTATTCAAAATCCCTTTGACTAAGGTGACCTTAAACCTAGTCTTCAATTTCCTAGTGAATATTTTAGACATTCTGCCGTTTAGCAAAATGTGAATGTTGCTGCCAATACCATCACCCCTATGGCAACATTTAACTAGCATCCTGATAGTCTCAATCATTGTTTGAGCTCGCCCATCTAGTTCCTCAGCATGTGAACAGATACCTCTGAATAAGTGCAAAGGGATCTTTACGGCCTTTAGAGATAGAGGTGCTCAGATCGGGTTTAGACTCCCCAGAGACCTAAGGAGTACTTGACATAACATATTTTGTGACTTATTCGAGAACTTAGCAGTCCACATCTGGCCTACCATCTTAACTACTGTGCAGAGGTGTGTTCTGGTAGAAAGTGTTTAATGAGACTGTTTCAGGATGAGAGCATGTGATATAATAATGACACAAGTACTATTCAATAGCTTCCCAGTTACACTGCTGCAGCAAATGAATAATAGCAAGTTCTTACACCTTTAGCATTAGGACATATAGCTAATGTTAGCATTGTCATGAAGCATAATGAACTTCTGCAAGGCATGTCTCGTGGAAAGTGAAAAGAATTATGTCATTTCTAATGAAATATATGCCTTCTTATGCAAGCCAGTGATCCTTATGTACCTCAGAAGATAGTTTTCTGCAGGGATTTTTTTGATGGGCTTTTTTGTGATTTAGGAAGGTATTGTCTGAGTGAAGAGTTTTTCTGTTTCAACTTAGAATAAATGTGCAACCTTAAAATATAAGCATATACAAATCTTTGTGAAAATATGTTGTAGTAAACCAAATATGTTAAGAGGAGAACAGAAGAACTGAGAATTTCTGTCTGTTCAGGACATTATTTCAAGTTGCTCATTAGAACGCATCCATGTTTAAAAAAATATATCTGAAATTGCTGAAAATAATTAAAAACTTTGTTCTCTGGCTTCACAGAAAGACTAAAATTATGTAATGATTAAGTTTTTTAACCAAGTTTAGCTCTAGCTAGGAAGGGAAGGAGTTTTTTGACTTTTCATTTCTTCAGTACATAGGTCTGTAAGATAAGTGTCAGAGTAAATCAAAACAAGTTTAATTTTGCAGGTGTAAAATTGTTTTTTAATCTGTAATGGAAACATTGCTAGGTATGTTAGTGCAATGGTAAGTAACTTTTTTTCCCCCCTTTGGTTGTCAAAAAAAGGGTATTCTTTTCATAAAACACATTGTCATGTCTGTTTTGAAACAGGTTGGAATTAGAGAAGGAACCTACCTTAAGGATGAAGAGCAGCGCTCCAGCTTTGCTAAAGTAGTTCAAGTTCTTTGTTTTGCTTTATTTTAAGTTGATATTGGTTTTGTGTTGATGGGTTTGTTTTCATTTGTTTATGCAGTCATATTTGTCAGGCGGTTTAATCTCAGTATGATTAAGAATAGTGTAGGGTTGTACTTATTCTTACTGTTGTTGTACTGTACTTAGGGTTGTACTGTAAATATTCTTACCTGTATTTATTCAGCTCATTTTCACACAGTTGATATTTAGCTCACCTCAATACGACACGTAATGGCTATGTTTCTGGAGCAGAGTTTGTATCTTTAATATTTAGGTAATCTTTCAGAGCAAGGTCAAAACAGGTAGAAATTATGAAGTCGGGTCATGTTCATTGCTGTGCACTATGTGGAAGGTTGCATTAATTCTGGTGTCTTTATTTTATTTTCAGGGCCCTAACTCAGTCATGATCGCCCTGGTAATGCTGTTGAATATTGGTTTAGCCATTCTTTTTGTCCATTTTCTAACTTGATCGGAATTAGGAAAGGTAAGAAAGGTCTTGTTTTCATATAAAATCACCATATCCACCCCACCTCAAATGATAAAGATTTAATTTCTTTGCATACTTTTAATGTTCCCTACTTTAATTTTAGCTATGCCTGAATGTGATTCAACATAGTTATTTAATAATGTAACTGTTTTGACCCTTCAGTGAAGTCATGACAACTAGTGGTGTTAGCCCACAGTTCTCTGCAGTTGTGTCATCAGCCTTTTAAATGGCACCTGTCATACTCAGACACAGGGAAGGAGGCTTGGAATTAGGATGGGACGCAAGAGAGATGAAACTTGGAAAATTCAGCCAGGGGCCCAGATCAGTTTCTCTGCTGATGGCTCGTGGCTTTGGGGTCTTCTGAAAGCTGAAGCAAGCAGCCATGTTGGAAAACAAACAAAATAATCTGCTGAAGCAGCCCCGCCAGTGAAGTGCGTTGGCTTCTCCATCTGTTCCAGCAGAGTGTGACTAAACTGGAAATGTACGGAGCTGCACTTTTTGTTGATGGAAGCTAACAGCTGCCTTACTATTTTACCGTCTGATGTTTTTAGTGGGGAGATGGGAAAACGACTGCCAGAGGAATGTGGTCAGAGGATTCTGTTGCTGTGGAAGTGATTCCAGCGTTCACTCCTATCTCATTAGAAGAAATAGTTAGCAGCATCAGTCACCAGTCTTATTCCATTACCTGCTGCTTTTAACATCTCCTGCAGTGTTCTGGGAGATTGAATTTCATTTGCCTGTGCATGATTCTGTTCATTCGTTGTTTATGAAATTTGATGTATAGCCATAACATAGTGTCTAGTCCAACCTGGAGAAAGCTACCAGTTCTGCCTAGCAGTTCTGCCTAGCAGCAGAACACAAAATATCTTTTTCTAATCCGAGGATCAAATTCTTAAATCCATTTTCTAAACCTGAAGAGCCGTTTTGCTTTAAGGTTTAGTAAGTAATATACCATGACTGCAAAATTTTAAGATGTTGATATCTTCCTAAAAGTGCTCAAATGCTTATGCCAATAGCAGGCAAAACTTATCATAATAAAAGAATAAGAATCTTAAGTTGATATCAGCACATTCTAAACAGGAAGTGGAATATCAGAATAAGCCAAGAAAGACAAGATACAGGGTTTGCATGTTGACTTTTTTTCTTTTTTTCTTTTTTTCTTTTTTTTTTTTTTTTAATTCTGGTGCTGTGGT
Organism: Mycteria americana; assembly: GCF_035582795.1. Lineage (NCBI taxonomy): Eukaryota > Metazoa > Chordata > Aves > Ciconiiformes > Ciconiidae > Mycteria > Mycteria americana. The sequence continues at coordinate 140,303,394 of NC_134366.1, read as the reverse complement.
AATTGGTGATTTGAATTATTATGTTTCAACACTGAGGTATTTTGCCAGCAGTTAAAATAAAGTCTTGTCTGAGTGCACATTAATGCCAATGACAGTTAAGCTAGCTAATGCTCATAATAAATTATCATAATTTTAAAATACTAGATTTGTGTTGAATACATTCAGGTAGAGCATTTAGAAATGTTAAGTGACTGTTTATCAATTTGATGCCTTCAGTGTCTTTAAAGTCCATTTATAATTTTACCTCAGCATTAAAAAAGCCTCAAAATTTTTCATTTGGAAAGTTTGTCTTAAGTAGTTGCACAGCCCTTTGTTCAAATGATGTGATCATGTTTCTTTTTATGTGCCATTATACTGTAATTATTGTACCCTATATTAATCAAAAGCATGCTTATTTACTGAAAATATGTGGTGTGATCATTGGCAAGTAAATATTTTAATTTAAAGCTACAAAAAGCAAAGGGCTTGTATTATGGTTTATTTTATCTCTATTAGAAAATCTTTCATACAATATAGTTTTTGAACCTGTTTGTAAACTTTCTAAGTGTTTGCATGGTTTAATGGGCGACATTCTTACAAAGTACATTAGCTATCTTTTGATGCAGCATATTACAGTAACGTAGGCGTGGACTGAATATTGTGCAGCGAAGCAGCTCTGAGCAGGGCAGTAACACCATGGTGTTTTTTACAGAAGTATGTTGAGAATCCTGTGTTTTGACCAGTGTGGATAAAGAAGAAAGCAGAAAGAGAGCAAATGAAAAAAAACTTGTATATTTATTTTTTAAAAAAGTTTAAATCGTGTTTTAAATTTAGGAAAGTACTTTTTAAATAAGAACAAAATTTTAAAAGTTACTGTGTAAGCCTTGACATAATGGACAATATGTTCCATCCAACAGTGAAATCACCCCCTGTCTCCTTACATGGAGAAGTAATTTTGTAACTGACATATTTAATTCCTATTAAATGTTTATTTAAAATACTTTATGCTCTGGAAATAATGGGTAACAAAGCTTATGAAAATGTTTATAAATTTAAGTAAGCATGTTAGTACCATTTATAAATATGTATGATTTATAAGCTTTTTTAAAACAAAGCTCAAACAAATTGTTGGTATTTTTCTAAAATGTGCACAGCTGTATTTTACATGAAAGGCTATTTATAATTGGTTGTTATACTGTACACTACATTTTGGACAGCACAATGAAGCCTGCCAATGTACTTAATAATGTCATTTTGTCTATCTAAAGTTTCTTGCTGTCAAAGAATGAACTCTTTATCTATGAGTTTCTCTATTTATAATTCTTGACCCAAAATGTACAATGTACAGTTTTCACAACTGTATTTGCTCTAATAAAAATAAGTTGGTTATTAATAAAGTTTCAGACTAGTTTTTCCGGTTTATGAATTACTTTGTTCACTCTCTGGAAACAATTTTTCTAACAAATTCAATAAACAAGGAGTGAAGCAGGAAAATGGGTGAAGTCCTGGCCCCTTTGAAATCGTCGCGAGTTACTGTTTTCAAAAAACGATTCTGGGAAACAATTTAAAGTTAAAAAAAAAAAAGGCACGTTTCCTTATGTGTTGTCTTTTATTTTCTGATAGAGGATTTTTGTATCTTTATAAATTTAGTATCTTAAATTATACTCCCACTACAGGGATGGTTTAATCAATCTTGTTTTAATCAGTGAGCGACTGGTCCATTAACAGCTGTTCCTGTAAGTGAATCAACAGCTTTTTTAGACTTCCCTCGTTCTCAAGGTCTTCACAGGTTCAAAATTAACATGAGCCAGTTTGTGAGCCAGTATTCTACACAGAGAAAATTCACCATTACAACCATCTTAAAGCCACCACATTTGCTGAACAAGTAAATCAGCTGAGAATTTTATTTTCTGTGATTCCAGTTCAGATTACTAGCCAACTGTACTGAAATCCTAATGTTTAGTTGAAAAGGAGAGCGAGTGTTTTTAGTAGTTCCTATTTAATGGAAACATATTTTTAGGAAGTAATTGTTACTGTCTTATTCTTTAAAATAATTCTACCAGCATGAAACTTAAATTTAAGAATTCGTATTTTCTACACAATAACCTACTCCCTAAAGAAAATTTTTGGCTCTTCAAGTAGAGAAAAATACATTCTCAAGAAAAATAAACAGAAATAACTATAATGCCAGAAAATTTTAAAGTCAAGTTCACTGAGACAGCTCTTCTCTGACATTTTGTGATCCACGTTGTGTAACATGCTCAATAATGAAAGTAAATTTGATGTGAAATACTTCTTAAGTTCTATGAATGTGATAATATACTCAGGCATATATAAATCTTAACAGGAACAAGCGAAGGATTTGCCCAGAAATAGAAGAAAAAAAGTTTTCATAATCAGCTGAGAAATATGACAGCTTTCCCTGCCCATCAGTGTTCATAATTCTCAAAAATCAACATGTACGTAGAAATACAACATTTTTTCTATGGTGTCTGAAAGGAGATGGACATTTCTCCTCTGAGATGTTTTTACCAGTGGTTTATATCAGTTGTAAACTTACAAATGGGTTTACATGGGAATGCATCTGCTATGCCTAAGGGGGGGGGGGGAAATACAGACACACAATGCAACTTAATGCTCCAAGATTTGCTCTAGCATGGAAAATTTTATCCCACTTCAGTGCAAGGAAATTTTTTCCCAGGTAAAGTAGTTTCTCCTGGCACAGTTGTGTGTTTGCCCACAGGTGCCAGTAGGCAGTAGGCTCTCACCTTTGAATTTGAGATCTGGTTTCTTGGGCAACTCCATTTATCTGATTAAACAATATATATAGTGTACACAGAAAAACAGCAAATGAATGATGTTGAGGTGCTGAACCCGAAAGAAAAAAATAATCTGTTATTGCTTTTTAGTGTATCTAGTCCTTTCTTTACTTAGTATATATATACTCCTTACTTTACCTTCCCATCAGAAAAGCAGTAAGAAATGCAGAGTGTGGAATCTTTTCCCTTTGCGTTCCAAAAGGAGGGATTCGGTTTGAAAGCAAAAATTTCATGACATATGACTACAACTTGCCTTTCAGATACAGACATATGTTAAAAAAATCATTAATACAACTGCGTGCTGATTTTAAAAGGAGTGAACGCCTCTTTACAAGCATTTGATTAAAAGTCTTGAAATACTTATTTACTTAACTTTTAATGACACATTACATATCTATTAAAAGCTCTATTAAGATACAGTTACACAATATTAAAAGATTCTGACAATAATGTGGATGCAACGATAAAAGCCTGCAGAAATTCACTGCATATTGAGCTACAGTACCATTCTTAGCTGTTATTAATAAAACATGGTTGTGAATGAGATCTAAATGGCTTTACTCATAGCTCATTTGAACCGTTTAGTCAGGGGAGACAGTTCTACATACCATTCTCCTATGGAAATGTAATTCAGTAAACAAAGCAAATGAAGAGAAGGGAAATTAAATAAGCCTTTCAAATGAGGTAGTCTCCTCATCTCTCATTTAATATTCACAGAAACAGGAAAAAATAGAAATTATGTTAAGTCTGAGCACGAAGCTGTGTATGGCAACATGCTGTAGCTGAGCCATCTACAGTATCCATCTCATTTTTTTTTCTACTGGACGCAGAAACTGCAAAATAAGAGACATTACACCTCCTACCATTGTAGGAGGTAAATATAATTTCCATACACAACATCTTTAAGAAAAACTGTCTGTAATGTCAATGGCTTTTAGACTAGGAGGAAGAAGCAAAAACTTCATCTGTCTAAACAGTTTATGTTGTTACCGTTGCTGTAACAGCTGAACAAATCCTTCACCCCCATAAAACCTATAGCAGAAATGAAGCTGGTTACAGAATTTGTTAAAATTTCTCATGTTTCTTCATTTTGTTTGCTAGAAAGATAAAAAAAAGCCAGAGAACAGACAGCTTTTTTTTAATCTGATAATCTAAATTTCATCATGTCAATATGTGTTTGTTTCAGCTGATGTTTTTCACAATCACTTGGGACTGGTTATCTAGGAGATTTTAGGTGCAAACTGGCAGTATATTGAGTGCCGTTTCTCCAAGAGGAAAGTTTTGAATTTTTTTCAGTGATGCAAAAGAACAGAATTTTCCTTATGACCTTTGAAACGGTTTTGGTTGTATTTTTTCTGTGGTTCCACTATTTTTTTAATTATCTTTTATCCTCCACTGCCCACCCACCCCACAACTCTAGCAAATTCAACTTACTCTCCTTTTGCCCACACACAGCCATTTGCCCCCATGCTTCAGCCACTTACTCCAGTAACTCATGCTTTTTCTCCTGGGCACATTTGTTTAAGCAGTGAGTTTAGCTCACTATGGCTATGGAAGCCATCTCTCTTGCAGTTTGTCCTACACGGAATTGCATGTGTCATGTCACAATTTTCATTTGGTCCAGTTTTCTGCATACTATTGATGCTGCTTTATGCAACTGGATTCTAATTCCAAATCTATACTCACCATCTCCAATATCAGGACAGTGATTTAAACACAGGATGTGGGAATCGAGAAGAAAATGACTGAAAACTCTATACACAGAGATTTCTAATGGCTCTTCATAATTCATGGAAACCAACGTAATGCTGTCATCGTTGAGGAAAAAATCTGGTATCAGCTGCATTATGAACTCCGCTACAAATGTCCACAGTAAGATCGTGAAAAAGACTGGCCATACAGCTGAAGCTGATTCTCAACTTGAAAAACCAAGGAGTCCTGTTGAGGGCTGTGATTTACTGGGACAGTGTGGTATGATGATTTCTGGACTTGATATACAAACATGTGGATTGTTAGATGGAATAAAATACACCCTGTGCTGGAAAATTGGTTTTGCTCACTTGCCTGAGCTTTCATATGTCTTCCTCCATGTCTTATACTGATTAATCAGACAGCTCTATGGAAATTGAAGTACATTTAGACAAGGACTAGGTTTTACTTTCCTAAGTGGCTTCAATGTTAATTAAGGAAAGAGCAATAAATGACAGAGAGATTAATTATAGACTTAAAGCTATAGGTTTTGAACTCTGCTTTTTTTTATGCTGATTTATCCAGATTGGAAGAAAATACAGAATATTGTCAAAGAGTAGAATTCCAGGTGTTATCTTTCACAATAATAATTTGTATGGTAATCCATGACAGTACCTGCATTCCTTTGAGATCAGTACCTGAATTTGAGAGAGGAGACATGTCTTTCTCATATTTCCAAGTTGTGGTTCACTGAATAGCGGCTTGGCAGAGACACTGTATTACACCACAAAAGACAGACCTTGACCAAGATTTTTGAGAATGGTTGCCTGTATTTAAAGTTCTTAGTCTACACTTAATGACCTAAGTTTAAAAATTTTCCAGCTCCTGAACACCTCACAGTTCCTATTCAAAGACATCTGTGAGGAGGGGAAGGAGGGAAGCGGGAGGAAATTGGGTATTACGCTGAAAACTGCAGCCTATGAAAATGTTGAATCTGGCCTACAAATATGCTAAAGGTTGAAAGCATTTGGATGTGGATTTTGGATCAGCGTTGGAGCTACAGGCTCTGAGAGTGGGATTTCAGTCAGAATCCAAATCCGGGTCTGATTCCAAGGGCACACAGCTGAAATGCTTGAACTGGGAGTGCTTTTAAGGAAGGGGGGGAGAAAAAAGTTAGTTAAAATCAGGCTTCAATAACTCTGGGTTAATTAAACCATTACGTTCTGTACTTCTGGAACAGTGTCATTAACTGTATTTAACATTGCAATTTTACTATATTCAGGACATGTTCCACAGAATACCTCTGAAATATCATAATTTAAGATAATGGTGCTTAATTACTTACCCATTTTTAGCTGCAAAGTACTTATATCATGTAATACCACCCAGTCTTCAAAAATATTGTAAACTGCCTTCCATTTTAATTATGACAGTTCTAGATTTTGTTTAGGCCACTGATGAGAAAGTCATGAAAGGATGGGATCGGCTACCATGGAAACGGTGAAAGCAGAAGAGCACCAGCAGCATTTCACAGGGGCTAGGACTAGAAAAGACATTCTGCAAAGAGAAGGTAATTGAAAGACATTTACATCACAGCGGATGGCTTCCATGCATTCCTGCCATACCAAGGCAACACATTCCTCGCATAGATTGCAACAAGCCTCCACATGCACCCATGATATGCAGCAGAACAGGCGTTGTCAGAAGGATTGGAAACTAATATGTAGGAACAAGGAGGTATAGACATGTTGAAACCGAAAACAGAAGAGAGTAGAAAGTACGGGGAAAGGGAAGAAATGAGGGGAAAGGAGAAGCCGTGGGGAACTTCTCTGTGTTAAAGGAAAAGGACTGTTTGTGGAGAGAAAAAATACAAAGAAGATGGATGATACCGGACACAGAAGGAAGAGAAGTTTGTTAGATATGAAGAAGGTGGAAGACTTGAGAAGTAACCATCCTCAGTACACAAACAGCTGCTCTAGAAAGCTGCTTTCTGGACCCACGGGGATGAAGACAAAAACAGATGGACTTAAATGGCATGAAAATTGAGATCCAAGTTAGGCAGAAAGAAAAATTCTCTAATTGTAAGAATAATATCTTTGAATTAGATTACTACGGAAATGGTAGGCTTTCATATTTTACTGTGGACAAGATTACAGATTGAAAGATTGCTGAGTGTCCCTTATGGCCTATTTTCTGTGATTCTGTGCTAATTTTTATGGAATCTGGGCATTAGGCAGAGGTGTGATGGGAAAGAGCTGGTGGACTGGGGAATGAGCCCTTTTTTACAGGAACACAAATTACACAGGAGGAAGAGAAACTTAAAGGAGGGTGTAGTGCAAAAATAAGGTAGGAGGATGTTAGGACAAGACAGATGGTAGGAAGAAGAAAACGTGAGCAGTAGAGAGTCAAGAAGGATGTGAGGATTTTGACTGAAGGCACACATGAGTAGAGGGGATAACTGGCCAAAACCCACAAATGCTAAACTGAAGAGGGTGTGTAGTGCAGGAAGGAGTACAAGCAAGAAGTGGGCTGGGAAGCTTCAGGCGGTCCTGCAAGAACACCACACTGAAACAGAGCAAAGATGGCTTAGGAGCCCAAAGAAGACCCAAGAAGCAACACCAAGGAAGCATCAGGTCTTCAACGGCAGCACAGGTGTCCATCTCCTTCATTTTCTAGGCTGAAGACATTCAGTGGGCTTTCATACAGTTTTTAAATTGTGTCAATAATTGAAGTTGTCAGGAGGCCTCCTTCTATTAAATATTCAGGAAAACCTGTGTCCAAAACCTGCAGAAAACACAGCTTGCTGTTACAGCAGGCTGGCTTGAGTTCCACTGAGAGAAGTCAATAATGCAGACGTGATAGAGGTACATTTTATTGACTCTTTGCTTAAAACTGCTCTAAGAAAAATACTTTATACAATGGGATTTTCCTGCTATTAATAAAGATGTGATAAAACAAGTAAAAGATTAAAGAACCATATAATCATACAAACTCCCCATTTCAAAGAAGGTTAATGAAAATTTGCAGGTTTACTTCTCTGTGAGCATCTCCTAAGACTACAGAAATGTTGTTAGTATTTACACTGATTTGCTGCTGTACCAAATGTTGCATATGCTCTATAGACTGTGTTGTTGTGAGTCACGCAAGAAATTCTGTAACATTTGGAAATACATTCAGTCATCTGCTTGCTACAGAAATATTGCTAACAGATTCTTCACTCTCTTTTATCTCTACAGTCTTTATCACCCTTGTTAAGTGTTATTTTCATGCAGCTTCCTCAGGGGGAGATGACTCAGCCGGAGAGTAAACTATAATGCTCCATTGGCACCAATGGCCATATGTGCTGGTAATCAGGTACTGCTGTCCCCTCATCCTTGACAAAGCTATCTACTGCATGGGGGTTTAATTGCATCCAGAGTACTACTCCATACTAGTGCAAATGTTAACATGAACAGAGTGAATGGCTACAAAACGTGACCAGTAAAAGGCACAATCATACATACAGCCCTCCTTCCAAACAAATGTCAGTTCTCCAAAGCATCAGCATTCCCTCTCTCACCATGCACCTTTCAGCCTGTCTCCTGCCTGACCATGCTTGAGAGGAAAGATGAGCTTTTCCCTAAAGGTGAACAAAGCCAGGGTCAAGGACAACTTTTAGCCAAGGACTCCTTCCAGTAAACCAGACTTCACTCAATCTCTGATTTACCTGAGTGCTAATCAGTTTATGCCGGGTCCCCAAAAGGCTCTGTGGGCATCTGCACACTTTTGAGGATCTGGGGCTTCATCCAAGCCCCACTTCTTCAGGGAAGGCGGGGGGGGGGGGGGCTGGTGTTGGGGTTTGTTTTTTTTTTTTACACACACGCATGCATATGCACTATTGTCTAGTGTCCCTTCTTCTTGAACAGAAAGCAACAGCAGTTTTATTGTTTCCTGCCAGTAACTGTGGCCATTTCTCTCAATCAAGCAGCCTGAAGGCAGCAAAGACATTTCAGAGACTCAGTGTGGACATGTGAGCTTCATCCTTTACCCAGAAGACTGAGCACTTCTATAGTCCATTGCTGCCAGACAGGTAAAAATACTGGATGCATAGAGCATATAGTCAGCTGTAAAGTCTATCATTAATGCTTCTGGCCACTTTTACAACCATTTTTATATTTTGAGCATCAGAGTGGTTTTAATAGTTGTTTAAATTGCAAGTCTGTAGTGATTGACACAAAAAATAAAAGGATGGCTTCAGCTGCCAGAGATATGGACTGCTAAGTGTTCAGATATCTGAGATGCCGTCTTATGAAGAAAAAAATAAAGGAAAAACATTTTCAATTCACCTTGTGAGTACTGGCTGACATTTCAAAACCCTGTGTTCACCCATCTAGCATTCTTCACGCTAAAATGAAAGATATTGAAAAACACCGAAGAAAATGTATTTGCAGGCATAGGAAGAAGCATTATTTGAATTTATTTTGGATGGAAATGAGAAGAGCTTTTAGGTTACATTTATGAGTCAGAGAACCTCAAAGACCATTTGTACACAGTCGTATTATGTCCACTGAAGCCAAGCCTGCGTCTCAAAGGCTGGCTAGACAGGCTGTACACAAATACCCTACTGAGGACATCCTCTGTGTGGTGACAAGGCTTCTTTCAGTTCACTGTTCAGACGACATTACAGCTGCCAGTCTCTGTAGGTACGAGCTTTAGGGTAGAGAACTTGCGATGCGACCTACAGCTGGAAAGCAGGAGGTGGTGGAGCAGTGCGCTGGGCTCGGCCGTCGGCGGGCAGAGGCCTCTGACACCTACGCTCGCCCCACCAACGCTGGGTCTGGAGCACTGCATCCTGGAGAGGGCAGTGATGAATAATGGCGTGTACAGCAGATCTGCACATGGGCCCGACTCTCGCAGCTGCGCCAGCCCCCAAAAGCTAGGTGCTTACAGCATGCCGTGAATATTTTGCATATTACAGCAGAAACCAGTTGTTGCGCCTAGGCACCTATGGAGTATTTTCAGTATTCCAAATATGCATCGATCAAAGCCCCGTTGAAATACCGTGAAATACTGATGGCAGAGTAAAATAAACAGGAAGAATAACAGAAAAAGTTACCGCTTGCAAGACAAAAACAGAAACAAGAGGCGCTTCCGTCCTTACAGTTTGCGCACGTGACTTGGGAACAAGGCTGGTGGCCAAAAGCTGCCCGATTGCGCCTATCAAGTGTCCCTGTGTTGGGAGGGAATGTCCTGAGGAGCTGGCTGGCCACTGACATTTGGAAAATGAATGAATTGTGCTTGCCAGGTGCTTGAGAACAACATTTGGCACGAAATAGCTGGCATGACATGAGCTTGCAGGCTGTGTTATTATTTCCTATTCTTCTAGACCTTCTCATTGTATCAGGGGACTAAACACAAGCCTGTTTTAGAGCACATCAAATATTCCAAGGGGGATAGTTACAGACCTTTTACAGTATATTAATGTTATTAACATATTCAGCTAGAGTAGAATTACATATGGGCTATTATCCCAAGTAATGACAGCAGTGGCAACCTGAAATGCATCTGGAGTACATGCTGTGGAGACACTGGGAAAAGCTGAGAACAGCTAAGGTAAGAAAATGTGACAAGTGGCATTCTGTTGTCCGTAGTGGCTGTATGATTGCATCCTCCCGCGCTTCTCTTACTGCCCAGAGCCTAACAAATAAAATGCATTAGTCACTTTTGATAACAGGAATCCTTGAACCTGTTTGAGATAACTCTGTTATTTCCAGAATTTATGAAACAGATGAATGAATTTTGCAGACCGGAACTGCCATTGTTGTTTAGAGACCTGCTTTAACTGGGAATGGGATAAGCCCCTCTCTCCTTCCCCACCCTTAACAGTTCCCTTTTGTTTTTTAAAATGTCACCCCAATATTTCTGACCTTAATACGCACCATGGCAGAAGTAATTGAAATCAAGCATAAGATCAGATCTAATACAGCAGTCTGGCACACATTGCTCTGGACGACCTTTAAATCCTTAGCAATCCACGTCTTTTAAAGAAGACACTGGGTCTTTCCTGAAGAAGAGGCTTTGTTCCTGGAAGCCACAGGTGCTGCTTGTGGCACATCCACATCAGAGAGCCTGTTTTTACCTACCTGTGTTGCATTACTCAAGTCACATACGATGGAAAGTTAATATTCTAATTCAGTGACAATGGTGATTAACCAATACCTTTCATAAACTGTAGAAAATGCAACTGCAGTTGAACAGAGTTACTCTATAGCTGGATAGGAACTCTTACAAGGAGATTTGCTTTCTTCAAGGAAAAATTACTTGATTTTGAAAGAACATTGACTAGTGACTTCGGATGAATGGCACAAGTAGAAAGCCACACCAGAAACAAGAGCTACCTATTTCCTCCTGACATGTTAAGGTCTACCTGTCTCACCTGCGTTTCCTGGATTTTCTCATATTCTTCAGAGAGTCACACAGTTTGGCATTGTGGTCTTTAAAATAAAGATGAATCAGCAAGGCAAAATGTAACATTTTATTACTGAATATGCAAGAGGTTCCGCTCTTCACTGGTTTTCAATTTAACTGCTGAGGGACAAACTTCACTTAGGACATGGGTGCAAAATATGCTGCACTGGCACAGCTCCAAAGAGAAGCAACAGAAGGGGTCGATAGTAAATATTCACGCCATTCAGCCTGGGAGACTTCAAAGGGCTAAATTTTCATCCTGCTCATTAGTGATTTGAAAGTTACAAATGGTAGTCTTAACCTTAGCCTTTCCTTCATCTCCCTCTGGCTCACCAATAAATCTCTGATATTTACTGAAATGTACAGCTTGTTTAAGGACACTGAGATGCTAGATGTTGTTTCTCCTTGACTTCACAGAGACTATTCTTGTCAGGATCATATGACTTCAAAATGAATACCCATCCACTTGAAAAGTTCACGTAGACCAAAACATTAGGTGACTTACCTTCTCCCACTGACAGATTTACAGGTTTCACCAGAAAGAACAGGAAATTTAAGCTTTTATACCATGGAAACAAAATCAGAGTATGATGAGGGCGTAAATAATTATGTGGAATCTAATAAAAAGATAGATGATCATTTATTACATTAATTCAATTGCATTAAGGGTGTAATTAACATCTGCTTAATCATAGTGTTACCGCAACGGATGAATAAACAAACATTCACCCAAATGCAAGAACGCTCTCTTTTGGGGAGGAAGGGACATATACAGGACATTTTTAGCTTATTTGCTTAAAGATTAGATCTCAATCAAGATTAAACAATGAAATTAAATGAAATCTCTCAAATTTTGGTATTTCACTACCTTTGGAAAAGAAATCTTTAATAAATCTGCTCCTAAACATTCAGCAGAATTCAAGTAGGGCTTTGCAGAATCCGCGACTCTGGGCAGATGCCACAGTAAACGTTGGGCTGCTCATCCTTGAAACAGAAACTGAAGCTTTTCTGCTTACAAATTTGGGATAAAATTTGCAAAGGGACCAATATTTCACTGAAAGGAGAGGGACATGAGCTTTTAAGTGTTTGTGTCATTTAAAATACGTGATATCGATGAGATTTCAGTTCTTGAGTAGGCACTTTTGCAGATTTTACACCTTTTCATAGTAACAGGATCTGTGCCAATGTCAGCGTAGTCAAACATGAAACTTTAAAGCAGTCTCCTGATTTTCTAACACTGTGCCGGCTGCTGCTTCTGCCCGGGATCCTTCATCATCCTGCATTTTAACAAAGTACCTATGGAAACGGTCCTACCCAGCAGGACTCCATGTACCACTTCCATTCAAAGCTTAGCCCCTTGCAACGCATCATTTAAAGAAAGAGCAATACAACAAAATGGGCATATTCACCATTTAAATCTTAAATGAAATAGCTACAAAAGCAAGTAGGAAATGTTATCGTGGGCACCTGTACCAGAGGTATCAAACAAAACCCTGAAGCAAGAAAGTAAACATTTCTTCCTAATTCTTGTAATCAATTATGTATGTTCAATGGCAGGAGAGTGCTGATCCCTCTTTTCTGCTGAGTAACCCTGTGAACATTCTCACTAATCACAGCCTTGCTGTAGTAGGATTTTGGGTGACCCCAAGTCCCATGTCTCTCCTACCTGTATTTCTGCGTGCCAGAGAGCTCAGGCTAATGCTCCCAGCGAGAGTCACAGAATCACAGAATCACAGAATTGTATTGGTTGGAAAAGACCTTTAAGATCATTGAGTCCAACCGTAAACCTAACACTACCGAGACCACCACTACACCATGTCCCTAAGCACCTCATCCAAACATCTTTTAAATACTTCCAGGGATGGCGACTCAACCACTTCCCTGGGCAGCCTGTTCCAATGCTTGATAACCCTTTCAGTGAAGTAAAATTTCCTAATATCCAGTCTAAACCTCCCCTGGCGCAACTTGAGGCCATTTCCTCTTGTCCTATCACTTGTTACCTGGGAGAAGAGACCGACCCCCACCTCTCTACAACCTTCTTTCAGGTAGTTGTAGAGAGCAATAAGGTCTCCCCTTTTCTCCAGGCTAAACAACCCCAGTTCCCTCAGCCGCTCCTCATAAGACTTCTGCTCCAGACCCTTCACCAGCTTCGTTGCCCTTCTCTGCACACGCTCCAGCACCTCAATGTCTCTCTTGTAGTGGGGGGCCCAAAACTGAACACAGTATTCGAGGTGCGGCCTCACCAGTGCCGAGTACAGGGGCACGATCACTTCCCTACTCCTGCTGGCCACACTATTTTTGATACAAGCCAGGATGCCATTGGCTTTCTTGGCCACCTGGGCACACTGCTGGCTCATATTCAGCCGGCTGTCAACCAACATGCCCAGGTCCTTTTCTGCCTGGCAGCTTTCCCGCCACTCTTCCCCAAGCCTGTAGCGTTGCATGGGGTTGCTGTGGCCCAAGTGCAGGACCTTGCACTTGGCCTTGTTGAACCCCATACAATTGGGCTCAGCCCATCAACCCAGCCTGTCCAGGTCCCTCTGCAGAGCCTTCCTCCCCTCAAGCAGATCAACACTCCCACACAACTTGGTGTCATCTGCAAACTTACTGAGGGTGCACTTGATTCCCTCATCCAGATCATTGATAAAGATATTAAACAGAACTGGCCCCAGTATTGAGCCCTGGGGAACACCGCTTGTGACCGGCCACCAACTGGAGTAAAATCCATTCACCACCACTCTTTGGGCCCAGCCATCCAGGCAGTTCTTTACCCAGCGAAGAGTACACCCGTCCAAGCCATGAGCAGCCAGTTTCTCCAGGAGAATGCTGTGGGAAACCGTGTCAAAGGCTTTACTGATGTCTAGGTAGACAACATCCACAGCCTTTCCCTCATCCACTAGGCGGGTCACCTTGTCATAGAAGGAGATCAGGTTGGTCAAGCAGGACCTGCCTTTCCTGAACTCATGCTGGCTGGGCTTGATCCCTTGGTTATCCTCTACATGCCGTGTGATGGTTCTCAGGATGATCTGCTCCATCAGCTTCCCCGGCACCGAGGTCAGGCTGACAGGCCTGTAGTTCCCCGGGTCCTCCTTCCAGCCCTTCTTGAAGATGGGTGTCACATTTGCTAATCTCCAGTCAGCAGTGACCTCCCCAGTTAGCCAGGACTGCTGGTAAATGATGGAAAGGGGCTTGGTGAGCACATCTGCCAGCTCCTTCAGTACTCTCGGGTGGATCTCATCAGGCCCCATAGACTTGTGAGTGTCTAAGTGGTGCAGCAGGTCACTAACCATTTCCCTCTGGATTATGGGGCTCCATGCTGGTCCCTGTCCCTATCTTCCAACTCAGGGGGCTGGGTACCCATAGAACATTCGGCCCTGCTATTAAAGACTGAGGCAAAGAAGGCATTAAGTACCTCAGCCTTTTCCTCATCCTTGGTCACTGTGTTTCCTCCCCCATCTACTAGGGGCTGGAGATTCTCCTTACCTCTCCTTTTGCTGCTAATGTATTTGAAGAAGTGTTTTTTGTTGTCTTTTACAGCAGCAGCCAGATTGAGCTCTAGCTCAGCTTTGGCCCTTCTAATTTTCTCCCTGCACAACCTCGCTACACCTTTGTAGTCCTCCTGAGTTGCCTGCCCCTTCTTCCAGAGGTCATAGACTCTTCTCTTTTTCCTGAGTTCGAGCCAGAGCTCTCTATTCAGCCAGGCCGGTCTTCTTCCCCGCCAGCTCATCTTTCGGCACCTGGGGACAGCCCGCTCTTGTGCCTTTAGGACTTCCTCCTTAAAGAATGTCCAGCCTTCCTGGACCCCTTTGCCCATAAGGGCTGCCTCCCAGGGGACCCTGTCAACCAGTCTCCTAAACAGGCCAAAGTCTGCCCTCTGGAAGTCTAAGGTGGCAGTTTTGCTGACCCCCCTCGCCGCTTCTCCAAGTATCAAAAACTCTATCATTTCATGATCACTCTGCCCAAGACGGCCTCTTGGCGAGGAGGGTCAGTCCTCTCTCCTCACAGCCCACAATGTGGTGAGCATTCCAGCCATTTGACTGTCCAAATCTAATGACTGGCTTCACACACCTACCCAAAGGAATGGAGTTGCCTAACATCTCAGATAATTTATTTTATGTGTCAGAGATTTCACTGATTCACAAGCACAATATAAAAGTTAATATATCTCAGTCCTCAAATCACTGTCTTGCAATGGCCACATCCCCTTCACCTGCACAAGCACTACCAATGGACAAAAATGCTCAAGACTAACAACTAGTCAAAGAGGCTAGGGTAACAAACACAAGTATCAAACCAGAATATACCTACAGGTGTGCCTATGAGGTGTAAATGCATTGATGGATCTGGGTCTAATTTATGAGCCATTGTACAAATTAAAATGCTCTCTAACTGCTCATTTTGTTCAAAACTGTCAGTATCTTAGGCATCAGATGTGTCTGCTTGCTCTTATATTAAGTGAAAGAGTAAATAAGAGGAATAATTCACTTTCTTTAGTCTTTTAAATAGCTGTGTACATTTCTGTCTTACTGTTTGGCTTGTTGTGCTGAATTGTCTTATTGCTTAAATTTGGTATTCATATGATGTTCCATGCCTCCAAGTCTTTTCATCCATCTTCAGCTCCTTTGCTCCTGTAGTATCCTTTTTTACTTAGTATTATCACTGCTGACCAGGTTATATTAAGTACCAGTATGTACAAGACGGTTCTCTATTCCTTTCCTGTTGTGATACAGCATTCTCCTTTGCGACCTGTGTTACGTCTCCCAGGGATCTGACTTATTCTAATGTCACCCTCCGCACTAGCTTTCATTTCTCAGCAGAAACATGCCCTTCATACGTGCTGCTCACTGCACAGCTTGCTTAGCTCCCTGTGCCCCCAAAGCCTCCTCCGGTTACATCACGCTGAGTCAACTGCATCCTCTGACTCCTGGCTTTCCCCTTTTCAGCTGTGAATTGACAGCATTCTGGGTCAATTGAACCATTCTGGGTCAACTAAACCATTCTCAGCCGCAGGACTGCAGGGCTCCATCTTCAAACCTCTGCAGGACCAGAGTCCAGTTATATGTCCTGTTCTTGGTCTTTGGCTGGTCTTCCAAGAATAGGCATCACAGGGAATGTTCATCAAAAGTCTGTGGAAAAAAAGTGCAATAATGCTCTTTCTCATTTATCTTTACATCTGTATATATGCAGCACTAACTTATATGAATAGTTATGAACCATAAGAAAATAATATGCAACAAGGCTTACAAAAGCACTCATTTTTTTTTGTAAGGGAAAGGATGACAAGTTGAGATTTGGCCAAAGTGGATCCCCTGTTGCAGACCTTCAGCCAGGTCCATGTGCTGCTCAGGAACTGGTTTGTGGAAGTCAAGCCTTGGGCCTGCCTAGTCCCCATCTTCTGCCAGAAACAAAAGTAGGTTTCTGGTGGCAGCTGGAAGTCAGGCAGCACGTAGTGTCATTACGCATCAGGATGAGGTGGAAGAGCAACCAGGGGGTTTCTTGTGTGACGCAGGAACTGGTGCTTGTCCTTGGGGCTCCAGAAAGTTGAGCCTCATGTGCTTGTGGTTTGGAAGTGCGAGCCACACAAGTCAGGAGGCACATCAGCACGGGCTGGTCAGACCTAAGCAGGCCTGCAGTAATTTGTGGTCAAGGAACGATACTGCTACAACACCCCAAAGCACTGGAGTTTGCACGGCATTCCCCCACGCTCAGGTGCACTCTCTGCTTGCAGCTTTGATACTTGGCACTTAAGATATACCTTGCAAGTCCTGCTACCTTACCTGCAGCTGAGCTAAGAGGCTGCTGCTTCCAGCACCCAGAGCCCATTAACAGAACAAGACCACCTGTGCAACGAAACCAGCCAAAGGGGTTCATAACCTCCACTGAGGAAGGGGGCACGATGGGCAGATTTGGCCAGCAACCTCACACACCAGCTAAGATCAGCAGGTGTGAGAGCAACCAAAATTGCACAACGCCCCTGCCTAGAAGGTCCCACGCTCCCCCAGCTACTCATCTCTGTCTCCTTCCTACAAGGGGTTGTCCATATCATCCATGGCAGTGGAGGGGAGACTCCAGCCCCCACACACTGTGCTTCAGCCTTTAAATGGAAACTTCATGCTGAGTCTCCCTCCAGCTGAGACAAGCTAAAGCTATTAAAACCACACTTGAGACACTTCGCTTTAGTCAGACATAGGATATACTGACCAATGCCCCCCACCGGCAGGACAGGAGGGTGCTGAGCAGGTCTGCTCGGTGGTTACTTTCAGAGATAGCTGCGCTCTTCGCACGCTCATGTTTCTGAGACCTACAAATTTATTTCGTGTAGCCAGCACTATCTATTTTCTGTAGTATTTTGAAACTGCCTGGTATCAAAATTCTTACTATTTATAGTTTTACGTGCAACTTAGTATTTATTTCAACCTCCAATAGGGATGCTTATTGTAAATGTCGGCAGATTATTTACTATGGCAAATTAATTAGTTACGTAAATGATTCTCTTTTTATGGAGGAGAGACTGTTAATACTTGTTGGATTACTTGAGCATTATGATGCTTTGAAGTTCCTCAACATTTTTGGATATTTAGTTCAGGACTGTGCAACTTTAAAGCAACCAGTGCAAATAATATCCCAGAGCTCAGGCGTAAAGAGAATTATTTTGTTTAACTCAGGTATTAACAGTACTTTGGATCAAATGAACATGTCAGTTGTGCTAAATTACAATGAAATTCCAGTTAAAGCGTGTAAAATGGGAACATTTCATGAATTTGTTTTGATGAATGTTATTAGAGTGACTATCTGCTGTATTAATAATGATAGGACAACTAAAATAAAGTGTCACCAGCTGTTATTAACTGGCTAAACAACAGTATTTTTTTTCCCCTTGTGCCCTAAAATAAATTTTAAAAAGAGATTTTTAAAAATAGAGATAGACAGAAATTCACATTGTTTTCTACTTTAACTCCCTTTGATGTTTTTGGAGTGGAGTCACATTTTATTTGCACAAGATTAATGCATATGTGCACAAATGATTGCACAGAAAATGCATAACTGGTGATACAAAGAGGTACAGTTCTCTGTGAAATATGACAGGCTACATGCTCACAGCTAGCACCACAAATTAAAAAAATAATTAAAAAACAGCAACAGCACCCAGCTGCTTGCTAAGCTGGCAAAGTGCACACACAATACGGATTTTCAGGTGCAGCGTGCTGGGGGTTTTATATATGACAATAGGGAGACCATGCTGACAGATTTATTATTATTGGAGGCCCTGCTAAGCAGCCAGACATCCAGAGCAGTAGCAGAGGCAAGTTCTCTGGCATGGGGTTGGATGGGACTGACCTCATACTTTTATTTTGTACAGCACTTGTAGGGTTTACAAGTAAGTATTTACTTCTTTGTTACCATAACCTGGAGTCTATTTGAAGATGCAACTTGTTTTTTTCCAGTGTAATTCTAATTTATTCCTTTTCAGTTGAGAAACAAAGGATTCATGTTTTTGTTTAGCAGACTCTGCCAGTCCACCCTACGTTTAGAAACCCCTCAAGAGCAAGAAGGATGGGAAGCTGTCAGGAAACGGCTCCAAAACCTGCTCTACTGCAAAGTGAGGTCAAGCTAGAGAAAACACATCTGAAGGAGCTCTCCCCAGTGGGGATGGTTGGGGCAGGTCTAATGATCAGCCCAGAAGAGCACGCAAGCAGGAAATCGGGGAAACAGATGGAGCCGTCAGACAGCGAGAAGGGAGACCGTAAAGCTGGTGAGCTAAGCAAACGGGCACCATTGTTTCCAAACCCAAGAAGCTCTTCTACCGGAAAGATTACAGATCGCAATTAGCATCTGAGCTCTTTGGTGTCCTGAAATCTCTGCGCTCAGGGGTCCCATCAAGGGCACTGGAAGCACAGCTTCCCATCTTAGAAATAATGGAGTTGGTAGGAGATTTTTGCCGTAAGATTTATCTGTCTGGAAAAATGTACTTAGCATAACCAAAACACCATGTAGGAGCTCCCACGTGCGAGCAGACACGTGTCCCTGGCAGCTCCCCTGTCTGCAGCTTGCTTGGTGCGCCCGTGAGAGTGCTGGGCAGTGAGCATCCAGCTCAGAAACAGACTCTGGTCCCATTTGAGGTCCTGTTTGTATTTAATTCAATTATTGTGCAGGCACGGTGGGAATATGAAAAGTATCTTCCACCAAGGCCCTACAGGATGACAGGGTATCCATACCAGAGTTGTATGTTCACTGCTTGTATGTTCTGGCCATTGTTTCTGCTTGTTCAGAGTCGTCATTGCTCGGACTTACATTAGCATCAACACAGCTATGGTAGGAAGGAAAAAAAATAATTGGCACTTCGGATTACATTCTGGTTCACACATATTCAGCAAAATAGTTACCTAGTACTGGGAATAATTAGTGAATTTAAATCACTATTACAATTATCATTACTTTATTGATTCTGCTTGTTAACTTCAAGCCATCCTGAGGGTCTGGCATAGCGTAGCACTGTTCAGGAAAACAAACAAACCACAGGCAGCTCTGTTAAGCCAATTTTTCATCTCAAGGTTATTAAGGACTTCAGAGAAGTTGCATCCCCATTACTGAGATGAGAAATTGGATTGTCAGCTGATCTGGTTGGTTTGTTTGGACATGGTCTCTTCTTTTCATAGCAGGTCTCCATCTAGCTGTGAAAAGAGAATCCTAAGAGATCTGAAAAGGCCTACTTGCAAATTAACAATAAAAGCTTTCGAGCCCGTAAAGATACTGTAAGTACTTGGACTAAGTTTATCATGTAAAAAAGGGCCAAGTTTATCTTTCTAAGACCAAATTATATATTCTACATTCTGGATTTTTAAATATGCCTGAATAGGTTTGAGTAGTCCTGCCAATGACTACAGAAGTGTTTAAAGTACAGGCTATTTTCTGGTATCTCTATGTTATATATTTCCAACATATCAGCATAATTTAAAATGAGATATGCATAAACCATTTCACATATGTATTCAGCAGGAAAGAAGCACATAACTCAGCTCACACTGCTAGCAGAAGAGAGAATGGAGATCAGCCCATTTAAAAAATAATATTTAACAAGTTATGCCCTGAAATCAAAAATTGCAAAGACTCACTCTATAACAGCTACATAAATTTTCAGTCCCTTCAAGACCTACCAAATCTTTCCTGTTGAATGTATTGACAGTAATCTACATCCTAAGACCAGAAGAATGTAAAAAACCTTATAATTTTGACAGTGACCTTTCCATCAAACGTTTAAGCTGATCAATCTGAACATAATTTAGGAGGTTCTTCAGTGTCAGCTCAAAAAATACAATCTCTCTATACATTAATTATTTAAGAAGTCATATGTATTGGTTTGCAGTAAATAAAAGTACTGCTATATGAATAAAATAGCAAACTTTAATTCTAGCTACAGAAATGACCAGGTCCTAGGTAAACTCTTCCTGATTATATGGTTCATCCATGGCAGATGGTATTGTTGCAAAGAATTACGAGTTTTGTAGTTTGAACTCTCCTGCAGATCAGTCTAGGATGGAACATAATTAGACTTCCAGCCAGCAGAAGTGCCTTTACCCTCAGCTCCCACTTATGAACACGGAGATTTCTGCCAGAAACCCAGGTCAGGTTCAACTGCAAGCTACTATCTCTTAGGTCATCAAAGTGATGCCATCAGTGTGCCTCACGGAAAACGAGTTTGCAAAGGATCTCAAGAGGTCCATGCCCCTTTCTCGCAGCTACAAGTACGCTGCACCAGCAGCAGCTATGCTGCTTTCAAGGTGTGTGCTCAGCCTGGTCCCAGAGCTCTCCAGGGACACAAATTCCCCTGCCTCATTAGGCAGCCTGCTCAGAAAGTCCTATGTGGAAAAAAAAAGTAATGTCTAAATGTATGAATGTTCACATTTCAGATGAGATGATTACTTCAAATTCACTGGAGCGAACACTCAAGCAGAGTAAGTTTCAGAAAATCCTTGACCAGTCCAAGATGAAAGATGGTTTAGATACATTCTCATGAGCAGGCCTGTCCTAAAGACGGGTAAAAAAAGGCCTGTCTTAGGACGATGCTTTTCCAGCAGGTTGCATGGTACAGTGAAAAGATGGTTCTCATCGAAAGGTCACATGTATTATCTCTTCTGTACCTTGTGGCAGAGCCCCTGATAAAGAAATTAGGCAAAATGTTGGTCCAGATTTATTCTGGGCTTGTGCTTTGAGAAATTTACTTTCCCCTAAGGCATTCAACTTCTTAACATTTTCTTTCTATATTCCTCGAGTTATTCTATATAATGCAAAAAGCGAGTTACTTAATAAAATATTTCAGATCTTCATGTCTTATTTTAAATGAAAATACTGTGTAGGAAGAAAGGGGAACAGATGCTGAAGATACAAAGTCTCAATCACTCCTAGCTGAAGTCTGACAGTTGTCATCAATATAGATCTCATGATGCTGCTCCCAAAATGGAGGGTAAACATGTTAGCTGAAAATTTTCTGTACGTAACATTAGTGACATTCTCTCAGCAGTCTCGACGTAATATGATATTCGGTATTTTCTGACAGAGACTGTTATGTAGGACGCTGTGAGCTTTCAATCTGTTGATGCATTTCTTTCTGGAAGTGGGTGTATTTAAGTGATAGGCATAAGGGATAGACAAATAAAGGCAGAAATCTGAATAAATCGGTCTCATAACTGGGCAGTGCTGCATGCCCAGTGTGAAGTCTTTTTGTACACCCAAATTACAGTCACGCTGTTCCCACAAAGTGCGGCATGTTGTTACTCTCCTTACAAGTGACCTAGGCGTAGTCCTTGTTCAGCAGCACACCTGGGGACACAAGCACTCAATCACTGAACCAAGAGGAATAAAAATCTCGGTATTGCCAGGCTGGTGCTTTCATGCTCAAAACAGCACCAGAGAAATTAATTCAGTGCCAGTGTTGCTAACTGGCATCAGCAAATTAGCACTTTGGCAGACTTGTGTTGAGTATTTATATTGAACCTTTTTCTAGTCCTGTCTTTGGTAATACGATTTTTTTAGTAAGATACAGTACATCCTCAAAATAAAGCAGTTGCTCAAAGCTATATATTCTTAGTCTCCTTCGCAAACACTATGTTTTAAAATAGAAATTTACCTCTATGTCTAGAATAGAAACCTCTACCAAAATCACATCTACTAGGCAGGCATCCTAGAGAAAACGCAGACGCACCCTTGGCACGTGAGCGTGAACACAACCATTGAACAACCCATTTTACCACAGCCCCTTCCATAGTCACTTTGAAAGTTGCATTGCTGAACCAAATGAACAATCTGAGTGGGACAGCACATAAGCATGCTCCCGCTTCATAGCACTGTGATCAGACCTACAGGTCACTTCAGTGCTCTGGGACGTGATTGTTGGCTGATATGGGGGGTCTGGCGGGATCTCTCTTGAAATAACCTAAAGATAATGCCCACCAAGCAAAAAAGAGTAGAGGGTGAATGTTGTTTGGCGATGTAAATCAATGTCAGATTGATTTCTAGGTGCACACTGCCAGCTTTCTACAAAAGTCTTTACATTACTGGCGTTCTGGAAACTAATAGGAACAATAAAACAGAAATGAGAGCTTTTTCTCAAGCTAATTCCAAAAGGCACAATATCCCAGTGATAGCACAATGCATTCCTCTTTGAATCCCAAAAACTAGAGAAGAGTGGGAACAGCTTTAGTTTAGGCTCAGGGAAAAGTAGGAGAATTTGGGGGGGAAAGCAGTTCCTCCCCTCTCCAGGTCCGGTCAGCTGTCTGCAGCACCACAGCCCGAGCAGCCCCGGCCAAGGGAGGTGTGGGTGGTCCTTCCATAGACACGAAGGAGAAGAGAGAGGAGTCTCCATCAGGCAACTCATTCTGAGAATTCAAAACACCTTTCTCAGGATGGGGTGAAACACTCTCCAGATGCATCTCTCCTTTGTGCTTATACGCAGTTAATCTCTCTGGAAGTGTCCACCCACAGCGAAAGGTAAACCATGGGTTTCTCCTGACCGCAGAGGTTGAAAAACCCCAACATTTAGGATACAAATCCTCATCCTTGATTACTATTGTAGGCACAATTTTCTGGAGTTAAATATGAACTTTTAGGAGAAGCTTATAGGAGAATGGCTAGGCAGCGTGCTGGGGTCATGGCCACTAATGGAGCAATCAGTGCTGTGTCTTTGAGAGCTCGGTACCCTGCACCTTGCCTGGAGATGGCTGGAGAAGTCCAGCCATCAAACTCCGCATCAACCTCACAGGCACAGCCCTGCAAGTAAGGCTTTGGACTCCAGCCTTCTTTTTATACTACCTATACGTCAACCATCCAGCTGTTAGCTCGCATTTTCCTATTGCAAGTCTTGGGATATTTCGTACTCACAGCTATTTCATTCATATCTGCTAGGACTAGACAGTAGACAGTGAGACTTCAACTCCTGAAGCCGCTCGATTGTATTAAAAAAAAAAAAAAGTTGTTTGTCTCTTGTGGTTACAAAGAAAAGACAGAAAACATGGCATTTTCAAGCTCAAAACCCAAGAAGCAAAAAAAATCCAGGATTTTAGTGTATTTCGAAATGTCATGATTTTAATGTTCTGATTCACGCATTTTGAATGGCTAGGGATGGCAATTCTGTAATGTAAATACAGACTTTTAGCTTGCAGGCTGTACGTCTGAAAGGAAACCAATTTAATCAGCGAAAAAGAACACTTAATATGATCCTTAAAAAAATGTGGAAACAGTGTCTCAGTTCATATTTTGCTGTCAGACCAGTGCAACTCTGACATAAACAACGAGGAGTTCATCCTGAATTCAGCTTTCACTTCTTAATGCATTATGTTCATGTCTCATAACTTCCTACCAATAATTAAAATGCCAAATACTGTATTAGTTTCTTAATCCCACTGGCTTATTGTTTTTAAGGCTGAAGTAGAACTCCCACAGATGTCAGTAAGACCAGCAAAAAACAAAGTGGTTTCACAACTGGGCTCAAGTGTTTAAATCCCCCTCCCTTTTTTTTTTTTTTTTTAAAGAGGACTGCAATCTTTCTCAAGAAAGATTATGATTCATTTCAAATACCAAAAGCCCCTACCTCTTTATTCCAAAAAGAGAGGGTTTTTTCCCTGTATTACAATTTCCCAAAACATTGAAATAAATCGGTATTTAATCTGGAGATTTCAGAGTCAATATGTTAAGCAAAATCAGATTTCTAATAACATTTCAAAGGACAAAGACAGTAATGCTTTACTTTGGTCTTCTCATGTCAGAACTCCTGAGCTTCAGAATACACAAATGTCCTGCACTTTATTTGCATCCCCAGCGTTACAAAAGAGAGTTCTGCAACTTAATAATAATAATAATAATGAAAACGAGCCTGTCTCTCAATAATGCTTCCAATATTCCTGATAATCTGTGTATCTTTTGCATCACCACTGAGCCCTGAGTTGACACTTTGCAAGATCACAGCAGCTCCCCAAAAATCTCTTTCTCCTAGGTTATGCAAGTTTGACGCATGGATATAGTTGAACGTCCTTTTCCCCATGTGCATGTTTTGCCCTTATCAGCACTGAATTTCACCTGCCTTTTTTGACTTGTTACTGTGAGATCTTGCTGTGGCTCTTCATAATAATTTTTTTAGAATATTCTGGATAATTTTGTACCTTTTGTAACCATTATCACTGCGGTTCTCTCCATTTTCTCATAAATTTAAGAATATATTGAGGTCCTAGTGATGTCCCACCAGTGAGCTGCCTTCACTGTATAAACTGGTTGCGTACATAGTCTCTGCATCCTAACTTTAATTTATTATTATTATTATTATTTTTTACCAAAGAGAGGATCAGAAGTTACTTGCTAGTAAACTGATAAAGTTGTGGTGCTCCCTTTGGTCTGTCTATTCCCCAAATCCATGATAACTGGTGAAGTTTTGAAACTGAGAAGAATATGAGACCAGGAAGCAGATGGGGGGTTGCTGTAAATTTCAAGATTTTTCCTGTTCACAAAAAAATACTTTTCTGCTCTGTCTTATTTATGTTCACAAACTTGCAAATGCTTCTGTTTAGATATTATCACCAGAATACAGAGTATGCAGAGAGACAAGAGACAGCTCTCCCTGCATTTATGGCAAGATTTAGAGAGAAAAATGTTTGAATTTCCTTTATCATGGGGCTCATAGCATTAAGAAGCCCAAGAACTCACTGAACGTAATTGGGTTTTTTAACCTGCTCTCCAGCAACACCTAGGAGCTCAAAGACTGCTGCCAAGGGGTCTGAAATGATTATTTTCGGTAGAGTTTACTCTATGGAGTCTGACCCAACACTGGGAAATTTCAAGGGGATATAAATCTAAATATAATAGACCTATTTGGGGGCCCTTGTACAGCATAAATCAGAAGACAGGCAGAATAAAGGGCTAGGATTTCTATTCACCCTTAGAAATAGCTAGTGGTAGCACTAGGTAGGTAGAGAGTAGATAAGTCTAGGTAGATAAGGAGAAACCTGTGGGCTGGAAGAAAAGTTCTCATTTTGCTTAAGACTGAACTCTGGGGTTATGCTGCTTGAACTGTCAGAAGTACTAGGGACAAGTAAGCACATGGGAGGGACAGAGCTTTGCAGTAACTTGCAGAATCTCACAGGGTCGGTGGTAGAGCTGAGAGCAGACGTCACGCTCCCAGTCTCCCCCTCAGTACCTTCCCAATCCTTTGTTTCCTGGGTTTTTCTGCAAAGTCCGAAAGTCTTGTTCTTCAAGGCAGCGCACAGGAACCCAGGAGGCATCACTTGTAACAACCCATTGCTGGGCTTCAGCTGCTGCCTGCTAGCTCTGCTGGGGACTTACCTGGTCTGTTCACCAGCAACCTGCCTACCAGCCACAGAGAAAACCAAGCAAAGAAGAAAAATAACTGTAAGGAGGAAAGGGGGATGGCAGGGAGGACTAAGATATTTTTTTCTGTCTGGTGTAGGAAAGACAGCTGTTCCTTTGAAAATGTTCTTTATAACCTATGAAAAATATAAAGTGACATTTAAGATGCAAACGATTTCTAAAGCTACATTATGAGAAGGTACAATTAATTCATGCTGTGTCAATTGGAATTGGAGTCTAGTCCTTCTCTTGAGCTGTGAAAGCAAGAAAACCCAACCCCTAATTACTACATGCTGTTTCTGCTGCAAGAAATACCGTGTATCTTTTAAAAAAATAATTGATACTTTTGTCATTCATGTAATTTAAGACTTCATCCAGTCGATGAACCAATTGTTCAATTAAGTTGTCTCTTGACTTCCCAAGCTTGTCAGTTGAGCAAAAACATGCTTGGCTTCTTCCCCGTTCACAACGGGGGCTTACACTTATTTTTGTTTCAATATCAGTACATTTCTAATGTCTGGAGATACATGTTGTAAGAAGAAGGCTATGCTTTGCAGTTCACTTACTCCAGTGGAATTTCATGCCATCACATGAATCAGAGAGCTGGAAATCATTGATGAACTCAGTGTATTAAATTAACATTCTAACAAGCACATTTCTGTGTGAAAAAACAAGCCAGTGCTCTCTACTTGGGCTTAAAATATAAGAGAAGAAGACTTCCTGAGAATTTAACACTATAAATTCGAGAAAAACAAACTAGATTTAACCAAAGAGTTGCGCTGAGTATTTAGAAGAACAGACAAAATGGCCTTTCAGTAGCTCTTGAACATTACCATTATTTTCCAAAGTAAACACTGTAATTTAGCAGTTACTAGATGATGTGGCTCATCCACCACTGATCACAGCAGTCCAACCATAAGCCTGGCCTGTGTGACACGCACGACAAGCGCACAGCAGGGCAGAAAAGTTGAGACCTGCTAGTGAGGGGCCGGAGCTGGTTTTGGGCACTGCCATGTGCACAAGTCCTACCTCTGCCTTCCGACCCCAGTAGGACCAATGCCCAGCACACATGTCCACCAGGCCATTGGTTTGACCTCCTTGCAAGGCCTGGGCAACCAGTGGAGACCCCCAAGACACCGGTCCCCAAAGTTTGATGCCCCTTGTTCACATGGGCTGATACCAGGATGAGCGGGTGCGCAGGGGACACCTCGGGGTTCAGGTGCCCTTTCTCCTTGGCCCCAAGCACAACCTATGCCAATTCTCTCACGGCAGAGATGAGAATGAACCAACCATTTTTATTTATGGTAGGATATTTCCATAAGAAGAGCTAACTGCTGAGGACAAGAAGAGCTCAGCTGATGTATATGTGCTGACTAATACCAGCCCAGGATCTGGCTTGGAGCATCTTGTCTAACATTTTCTATCAGTCAGGAAAGAAGGAGCTTTTTGTACTCATCATTTCATGGCACCAGGAGCAGAGACATTATTTCAACCAGTGCTGCTTTGCTGCTAGGCACTGGAGATGCCAATAAGAGGAAGCGAAGAGCACTCCTCAAAGAGTACAGCTCAGAGAAAGTCCTGCTTGCACTACTGCAAGCGTGACAGAGATTCTTGATTATTCTGTGGAATTTCTTTTCTGTCCTGTGTGGAAGGAGCAGTAGGTGGTCTGCAGGAGGGATCATGACCTGGCGCTAAAATACAATCTCTATCCCATCTGAAGGCAACAGTATTGACATTTTGCAAACAAATTAAATTTGGAGGGAGGTATTAAACAATTTCACAAGGGTACAACAGAAGTCAGTGCCTTATATAGCACAGACAAAGGCACTGCCCAGTTTCTGTCCTCCCTCTGCATGCGTGGACCATACTCCATGCAAATTAGGAATAAAGGGAGAACAAAGAAGTCATTCAAATTCAGGTTTTGTACATCAAAGTGACTCTATTCTAAGTTTTTCCCAAATATCAAAAGATGCCCATATGGCACAAAAACAACCTAAAAATGGTACAGAAAAATGAGAATCGTATTCACTGCAGTAAAATACTGGTAACAGTTCAGAAACTAACAGATGTCTATGGCTCAGTATTTTAAAATTTGTTATTCTGTCACGGTGACATTTACAGTATCGCAACAATAATTCTATAGTTCGATCAACTTGAATTACTTTTAATTTTAGCATTTGTAATGTATACAGTCTCACCAAAACACTTTTGATAAATAATTGGTAAGTACTTCTTTACCAAAGTACCAAATTATATATATTAAAAAAATCAGTATATATGATTCAGAAATAAGTGGCAAAAGTTTTCTTGAAAGAAAATATAGGAAACCAGTGATTCATCACAGAGATGATGGGTCTGCCATGATAGCAGTATCATGGCAGCATTGCCAGATCTTGTCTTTATCTGAAGCTCTAAATTTTAGGTTCTCTCTCTTTTTTCTTTTTTTTTGCCTAAGACACTAATTTTTCCACTGACAATTTCAGCTACATGTTTCTGAAAAGCACTGCTTTTCTCTGCAGTCATGTACCAAAGAAAGATTTTAAAGAGACTTACATAAAATAGCTATTGCTATTCCTGTGTTTTAAACACTGAACTAATCAGTTACATACCTTTCTCAAGCCCAAATCCTTTAATCTACAATCATTTTTCCAGTCATTTATAAAGTCCTCCTTTCAAACAATGTGGTCACTAATTTAGTAAATTAATTTAAAACAAAGCCAAGGATTAGCTAGCCCTGCCCAGTAATTGTAATTGATGAATTATTTTTCTAAGATCTCTAAAGAAGTCATCTTTTTACATATGCAAATCATTCTAACTTAGGTTATTCCATCTGTACATTTATCTCCTAGACTACTTATCCCCTAACCACATATTATTATTCCATTATTCTCTGATTTCAGGCTTTCCAAATCATCAACTCAACTTCTTTTGCAGAGATGAAGGCCTGTGGGGCTTGGGGTTGCTCACTTCAAGCAAAACAACAGAGACTTCTGAACAGCAAAGGTACTCAGGAAGACAACAAAGGATGTAAATCATCAATAGTCACTGATTTTTTTTTTTTAATAGCCATACAGATCTATTTCCAAAAGCACTGAGTACCTCTCTCTTCTACCGATTTTACCAAAACTTGAGAAAACTTTTCAGAGCAGCACGGCCAACAAACAGGAGTTGGAAGCCACCATGCAGCTAGAAAGCTACGACCTAGTTGCCATTACTGAAACTTGGTGGGACAAATCCCATGACTGGAGTGTGGCTATTGATGGCTACAGGCTGTTCAGAAGGGACAGGTGAGGAAGGAGGGGTGGAGGGGTTGCCCTCTACATCAACAAATGGATAGGTTGTGAAGAGCTGTCTCTGAAGAATAGCCACGAGCAGGTTGAAAGCTTATGGGTAAGAATTAGAGACCGAGGCAACAAAGGGAACCTTGTGGTTGGTGTCTACTACAGGCCACCCGATCAAGGGGAGCCTATTGATGAAGTCTTACTCCAGCTACAGGAGGCATCACACTCGCAGGCTCTCGTCCTTCTGGGGAACTTCAACCACTCCAACATCTGCTGGAAAAGTAGCATGGCAAGCTCTAGGCAATCCAGGAGACTCCTGGAGTGCATTAAGGATAACTTCTTAAGCCAGATAGTAGACAGCCCCACCAGAGGGGATGCGATACTGCACCTGATGGTCACCAAGGCAAGTGAGCTAACCGGTGACGTCAAGACTGGAGGCAGCCTGGGCTGCAGTGATCACGCACTGGTGGAGTTCACAGTCCTGAGGGATATGGGCCAGGCGAAGAGTAAAGTCAGGACCCTGAGTTTTAGGAAAGCAAACTTGCAGCTCTCCAAGGAGTTAGTCAATAGGACCCTGTGGGAAACTGCCCTCAGGAACAAGGGAGCAGAACAGAGCTGGCAGACCTTTAAGGATGCTTTCCACAGAGCACAAGAGCTCTTGATACCCAGGTGTAAGAAATCAGGAAAGGAAGGCAAGAGAGCGACATAGCTGAGTCAAGACCTGCTGGTCAAACTAAAGAGCAAGAAGGAAATGCACAGGCAGTGGAAGCAGGGACAGGTGTCCTGGGAAGAGTAGAGGGACGCTGCCCGGTTGTGCAGGGTTGGGGTCAGGAAGGCCAAGGCACAGCTGGAGCTGAACTTGGCAAGGGATGCAAAGAATAATAAGAAGGGCTTCTACAGGTATGTCAGCCAGAAAAGGAAGGTCAAAGAAAGCGTACCCCTCCCCCCCCCCCCCCCGATGAGCAAGACTGGCAAACTGGTAACAGCAGGCGAGGAGAAGGCTGAGGTACTCAACAACTTTTTTGCCTCAGTCTTCACTGGCAACCTCTCTTCCCACAGCTCTCAGGTGGATAGACCACAAGAGAGGCATTAGGGGAGGAAAGTCCCTCCCGCTGTAAGAGAAGATCAAGTTCATGAATATCTAAGGAACCTGAACATACATAAGTCTATGGGACCTGAGGAGTTGCATCACAGAGTCCTGAGGGAATTGGCTGATGTAGTTGCCAAGCCACTCTCCATGATATCTGAAAAGTCATGGCAGTCAGGTGAAGTCCCTGGTGACCGGAAGAAGGGAAACATTGTGCCCATCTTTAAAAAGGGTAGAAAGGATGACCCTGGGAACTACCGACCTGTCAGCCTCACCTCTGTGCCTGGGAAGATCATGGAACAGATCCTCCTAGAAGCTATGCTAAGGCACATGGAGGACAGGGAGGTGATTCGAGACAGCCAGCATGGCTTCACCAAGGGCAAGTCCTGCCTGACCAACCTAGTGGCCTTCTATGATGGAGTGACTACATCAGTGGGCAAGGGAAGAGCTACGGATGTCATCCATCTGGACTTCTGTAAGGCCTTTGACATGGTCCCCCACAACATCCTTCTCTCTAAATTGGAGAGATATGGATTTGATGGGTGGAATGTTCGGTGGATGAGGAATTGGTTGGACAGTTGCATCCAAAGGGTAGTGGTCAATAGCTCAATGTCCAGATGGAGATCAGTGACAAGTAGTGTTGCTCAGGGGTCCATATTGGGACCAGTACTGTTTAATATCTTCATCACTGACATAGACAGTGGGATCCAGTGCAGCCTCAGCAAGTTTGCAGATGACACCAAGCTAAGTGGTGCCGTTGACGTGCCTGAGGGATGGGATGCCATCCAGAGGGACCTGGACAAGCTGGAGAAGTGGGCCCATGTGAACCTCATGAGGTTCAACAAGGCCAAGCACAAGGTCCTGCACCTGGGTTGGGGCAACCCCTGGTATCAATACAGGCTGGGGGATGAAAGGTTGAAAGCAGCCCTGCAGAGAAGAACTTGTGGGTATTGGTGGATGCAAACTGAGTATAAGCTGGCAATGTGCGCTCACAGCCCAGAAAGCCAACCATATCCTGGGCTGCATCAAAAGAAGCATGGCCAGCAGGTCGAGGGAGGCGATTCTGCCCCTCTACTCTGCTCTGGTGAGACCCCACCTGGAGTACTGCGTCCAGCTCTGGAGTCCTCAGCACAGGAAAGACACGGACCTGTTGGAGTGGGTCCAGAGGAGGGCCACAGAAATGATCCAAGGGATGGAGCACCTCTCCTATGAGGACAGGCTGAGAGAGTTGAGGTTGTTCAGCCTGCAGAAGAGAAGGCTCTGGGGAAACCTTACTGCAGCCTTTCAATACTTAAAGGAGGCCTATAAGAAAGATGGGGACAAACTTTTTAGCAGGGCCCCTGTTGCAATAGGACAAGGGGTAATGGTTTTACACTAAAAGAGGGTAGATTTAGACTAGATGTAAGGAAGAAATTTTTTACAATGAGGGTGGTGAAACACTGGAACAGGTTGCTCAGAGAGGTGGTAAATGCTCCAAAGTCAGGCTGGATGGGGCTCTGAGGAACCTGATCTAGTTGAAGATGTCCCTGCTCATTGCAGGGGGGTTGGACTAGATGACCTTTAAAGGTCCCTTCCAACCCAAACTATTCTATGATTCTGTGATTCTATGAAAACTAGACTATACTTTGAAGGAATTGAGGATATGAAAAGGTGCTTATTTGATTTATTAGAGAGTTAATTTATTGGTTTTACATAGCATTTTCCAAACAGCCACCATTTTGGCTGCAGATTTAATTTGTATTGTCTTCTTATTTACACTTAAATAAAAACATTTGCATGACTAAATTCCAAAGCCTCCATTTCAGCCATTTCAGCATGACCATTTCAACACGGCCTGAACTCCCAGACCGCTTTGTTCACAGGAGCTTGTGTACTTGAACAGAAATAGCAGTAGCAAGTGCAAAGCAGGAGCGACACAAGTCCCCTTGCAGAATGGCGGTGGGAGGTTGCAGGGTCCCATGTCTCCCACTTCTCCGATGCTTCTTTTCCCAGGCTGCTCCCAATTGCTGCCGCGCCCCGGGCAGTGCCAGCTACCCCAGCTGCTGCCAGGACACCACATTTTCCATCTGGCCACGGGGTCTGACCTGGCAATAACCCGCTGTACCCACTTACCTTTCCTTGTCCAGCTGCTTTGCTGTATGATGGGAAAAGCGTTTGAACCCCATGATTCCCCTTTTTGCACAAGGACTTACTGTCCATCATGCTGAGGTTTTAATTGGAGGTGAGTTTCCTATTATGGCTCCATAAAGGTTTTCTCCCGGTAGCTGCACATTTATTACCAATTTGTTATAGATACGCAGCAGAAACATTTTGGTACCCTATAGTTTCCCCACTCTGCTGAAAAACCACGCTGTGTATCATGTTTCTATTAACCGTTCTTATTCATAATTATTGCTGCAAAGCCTCATTAAAAGGAGCCTAAAACATTCTCTGCAGCTTCCTCCCCTCCCTCCTCAACCTCACACATCCGCCTTTTCTCTAAATCGTGCTGGCAGGCTAATGAAGAGTTGGCTTCGCGTTGCCATCAAAGCATCTCGCCGCAGAAGGGCGCCTGAGGTCACCCCGGCCCTCGAGGACCGCTGCCGATTTCCTGGCGGCAGGAACGGCGTCACCCACGGTGACGTCTTATTATTATTGTCACCCTCTTACCATCATCATTTGCAGCTTAAACTGTGAGCCTGGCCAGGGCTCTGGGCGTGTAAAACCAGGCTAGATCATCGCTCGTGCCCAAGCCTGGCCGATCCTGCTTCCACCACCCCCACACGACCGCCAATTATTTGGTTTCTCGTGGTGCCAGAGCAAGGAGCTCTCTCCTTCGGACAGTGTAATCACATCTGACATTTGACAACCGGAGAAGGAGGAGTGGGCTGGGGAGAAAGCAAGGGAAAAGCTCTGTCTTCTCTTCCCAGCTGGGAATCTCAGGATGGGGTTCAAAACAAAGCAGGACAAAGGACCCGAAATTGTGGGCAGCATCTGATGAAGGGGTTGTAATTCAGAAGAAGGTAATACATTTGGTAATGGTTTATATGTGGCATTATAATTTATTATTGAGAAACAATATAAAGAGATTAAAAAAAATGTGTTAGAAGGGACATCAAGAGCCAGTCACAGGAAAAGCTAGGGAAATAAAGGATGATAAAAAAATAACCATCTTAAAAAATATGATACATGCACCAAAAGGGAAGTCCCCCCTATTTCAGCTCCTTCTAGCAAGCAGTGTCACTGAAAGCCCCCTGTACATCCTAATACAAAAGCTCCGATGTCTGGTATGTCTGTATATTTGTTTATCATTTAGCTGCCTTAAATTCCAAAAGAAAAGACAAAAAAAGCAAAGATTACTTTCAACCCTGATCTACGCCTTTGAAATACACAGAGACACTATCATAGGATTTTCCACTCTCATTAACGCCAGCACACATTTGCTCTTCCAGAGAGGGAATATTAACAGCTCCCCTGACCCAGGCTGCTTTCCACAGGCTCCCTTGAAACAACAGGAGGCGAAGGGCCCCCAGGCTCTGCCATCCCCTTGCAAGGACTATCAGTTTGCATTAGGCACAACAAACCTCCTCCTCCTGCAAAAACCCAGCTTTTGCAGGCTCCTTTGCTTGGGAACGGTTGCTGGGCTGAGGCTGCTCCGCTCTTATCTCTTTGGGTTGCCAACAAAGGAAATTATAGGTGACTGACAGGCAGGACCGCACTCGCTAGGGTTGGGGTTTTTCTTGTAAAAGAGACTTTGTTTGTCCTCTGGAACTGCAGCCATCAAGCTTTAGCCTGCAAATCCCAGACGCATGGAGGGCCAGTTTCTAAATCTGAAAGGCAAGCGTAGAAACTTGATTATGAGAAGTGGAGATTTTTTTAAATCAATTTCATGATTTTGAAAGCTATTTCTTAGGAGACTATAGGGAGTACAGCTTAAAACTTGATACTTTAAAAACCTGATACTTTAAAATTGACATATCAAAAAGTTGTGGGTTTTCTTTTTTTTTTTTGCCAAAAAAAGAGAAAGAGAGAGCAAGCAGTGAGGACAAGATCCATGCATATTTTTTTGCAGCTTTTATGTTTAAAAGTGCTCAGCTGGACCATTTTGAGAGCTTCCCAGAGCGCAGACCTTCTAAAGCTGGTTCCCGAGCTCGTTGCTTTCTCCACCTTGCTCAGGCCCATGCTTCTCATTTAGTTTTCATTTCAAAGCCTGTTATTTCCAACAGTGCAACCTTTTCACTGGGGTGGATGTGGTCATGCTGAGAAGCCTGGTCATGCTTTAGCAGGTGTTATTTAACACCCGTTAATGTAACTTCTAACTTAGACCAGACACTAATAATTGTATTTAAATTTAAAATAAGGAAACTTGTGCTATATTATAAATCAGGATTTATTATAGCACTAACCCTAACAGTAAAATTAAAACCGATTACTAACAGTGGTTTCAGAATAAGTACAGAGTGACAACAAAGACAAAACATGAGGTTTGTTTCTGGTGGGAGTTTTTTGGTTTTTAACTGAGTAATGAGATCTAGGAAGATGATGCCTCCTCTTCCAAGCCAGTAGTGCTGTTTCAGTCTGTTCTGTGAGAGGATCACCTTATCAACAGCAAAGTGTATATATTTGTCTATCTGTGTCAAAGGAAATACTTTAAAATCCGTATATAGAGTATTCTGAGATTAATTCAAAGTACTTAAATTTTGACAGGTTTACATCCTGCCATGGATTTGGAAGAAGTGTGGACAACTAAGTTAACAGCAGCCGGAAAAACACAGGCAACGGCAGCAGAGAGCCCACAAACAACACTGGGCAAGGAGGAGGGAAAAATGGAGGGGTAAACATCCCCAAGTTTATAGTAATTTCTGTGTATAGAATCATAGAATGGTTTGGGTTGGAAGGGACCTTAAAGATCATATAGTTCCACCCCCCCGCCATGGGCAGGGACACCTTCCACTAGACCAGGTTGCTCAAAGCCCCATCCAACCTGGTCTTGAACACTTCCAGGGAGGGGGCATCCATAACTTCTCTGGGCAACCTGTTCCAGTGCCTCAACACCCTCACAGTAAAGAATTTCTTCCTAATATGTAATCTAAATCTACCCTCTTTCAGTTTAAAACCATTACCCCTCGTCCTATCCCTGCACTCCCTGATAAAGAGTCCCTCCCCATCTTTCCTGCAGGCCCCCTTTAACTACTGGAAGGCTGCTATAAGGTGCCCCAGAATATATATTTATAAAGTATATATTTCTATATCTACATATATATATATAAAAAGTATATTTTTATATATATACTTTATAAAGTATATATTTATACAGTAATTACCTTCACATAGCTAGCCAAGTCAGGAAAAGGCACTGAGCAAATCACAAAGAAAAGGAAGGAGGAAGCACATTAAAAAAAACTCTGCAGGTCTAGGCTCCATTTCAAGACATTTGCAGCTTCAAGCAAGTGAGGCTGATGTACAGATAGCGCAGGAGGGCAAAATCTGAGAAGCAGAGCCTTGGCTGCATCAAAACACAGCTGGCATCTGTGCTTAAGGCTCATTCTTCTGCCTACCTGAGTGGCTATTTGGACTTGCAGCAGCAATGCTCAAGCTGTTTTGATTTGCAAGATGCTAATATGTGCCTAGTGGTTTGGTTATGGTTTCCAGTCTCACGAATTTAAACCTACCCACAATAGCCTCACTTCTGACAGTTGCCTTTGGCTGACCTCTTGGAGGAAGACCAGCCATGGACCACAGGCTGCGGCTGCTTGCCATAGGGTAAGTCTCCAGACACAGAGAAGGGTAGGATGAGCAGCCGAGACATCTATTAAGTAGTAGCGAAACCACATTAATTCACACATAATGATGCTAAATCACTCATCACTACCATGCAAATGCTTCGGCGTATTTCCTGCACTGATTTTAGTGGAAGAAGGCGGCAATTTCTATAGCACTAACATTTCTAGAGAACTGTGATTTTACCCAGTAATCGTATGTATTCCCAAAACTTCATGTCCAAACAAAGGGAATGCCAGGACAAGAACGTGCCCGTTGGTCATCTCTCTCCAGGCCACAGCCCCTCACACAATGAACCGTTACTGTCCATCTTACGCATGGCACAGAAGGATCACATGGGCTGAGAGTAATATGATCTATTTTGCCTTATTTCCTACTTCTGTCACATTACATTATGCTTGCTGTATTACTTTTATTTACATTTTAATCATGATAAATTATATGAATCAGGGTACTACACTGACACCCCCCGTGGAAATACAGGATGTTTTTATTCAAGTGGATGGTTAAGATGCTGGCTTAAATGTCATCCAAACCCTCCATTTTTCATTCACTGGATAGGGAAAGTAAGACTTTAACATAGGGAAAAATCACACGCTCAGACCACGGCGTGTGAAGCTGCCCATCCCTGACTCCGAGCTTCCTCATCCTCCCCCACCTGTCTGCCCATTCCCTCATCATCCAGACAGGGCAGAAACTCCCCTCCCGTCCGGTGTACAGTGCCCAGCACAGCCCAGTCCTGTCCCGCATCTGCAGCTCCTGGTCGATAACGGTAACAACACATTTGCCCTCACAACACGTCAAGAAATATGGGCCTATTTACTTTGTATAAAAATAACTTCTTTTGAATAGCTGTAAGCAAATAAAGTAGCTGCCGGCAGCAGGAGAGCCAGAAACCCTTGGCACGCTCACGCAGCACCTCTCTCTCGCGCGCAGGAGCCCTGGCACTCTCAGGACTCGGCGATAGCCAGCCTGGCTTTTGAAACTACTCACCCAAACCTCCACGTGCTTTGGGGAGTTGTAGTATCATAATACTGACAGCGTGAAAAACTGTGAGCTTGCAGTCTGAAAGCTCGTCTTACTGATACTTTATCCCCTCTGTAAAGCTAAGGGGGATGAATTTGCAGCACTCCTCATGAACGCTTCTACCATCTCCAGCTGCAGAGTCATTACGAGCAGCTCTGTTCCGAGAAAGCTGGACAAATAGCCAAAAACAGGCTTTCTTTCCGTGCCTTGCTCAAGTCTATGAATATGGAAGTCTAAGACCTCACTAAATCATATTGCTCAGGTCTTCTGCACGAAACTTTCACTGCCTGTAGCTCAATAGCAATTCTGCAAATGATCTGGTGCTGGTCTTATAAGTAAGTATAAAAACTATTACCTGCCTTCCCTGCAAAGGCATTTTTCTAGCTGAGGTCCAGGTCTTTCAGGTGGGTATCAGGTCCATTTTTAACTCCTGAAAAAGGACACGTTAAGATGCCAGGTATCTAAACAGCTTATTTACCAAGAGTGGCAAATTTCCACTCAGCTAAGCAGGACAAAATGGCAGGATGAACTGCAACAAAGAGGAATTTGGAGGAAAGCCTTTTGAGCACTTTTGTCAACGTTCCCTTCAGTGGGGGTGCCTGACCCCGAGACCCCCTGCAACAGAGCCCGCGCACCAGGCGCCCGCCTCCCCGGGGTGAAGCCAGCCTGCAGGTCACCACAAAGCCCAGGGAGCCACCGGAGTACGGGGGATCCTCTCTTTTGGCTCCTCTGCACATCCTCGGAAAGGGGCTCTGGCAGTCTGCTAGCAGTCACCCCTGCGCTGGGCTTCTGTTCCGTTCACACAGCACCGCTCATTGCAGTTTGGCTTGTCCTAGCTGGGTAGTAACAGTCATGGTAAGCACTGCATTTCAAAAAAATGTACATGCAAAATAATGAAAGATTGCAAAGGCTGATTCCGCTGATTCTGCCTTCGACAGGCCATCTACCTTAAAGAGAAGTAATCCAGCTCTCTTACACAATGACCACTTCTGTGTAGCTGCTCACATAAATCTCGTGTGAGCCAGGTGAGTCTGTGGATGTGTCCGTGTGGAAGGTGTGGACAGGCGGAGCTGCCGGTGCTGGGGCAATGGATGGCCTGCTCAGCTGGAGAAGGCATCTCGGTAAGACCATCATTTATTTTAGAAAGGAAAATGACTGTTACAGACAACTAAAGGACTACAGGGGACAGCACCTCAGAGTAATATCAAGCAGCAAAAAACTTGTTTAAGCATGCTGACCTCTCTAGCTAAGCCCATTTTGTCAGGTCTGGACTGTGCATTTTGCTACCCCATTGCGGTTCCCGCATGACAAGCCCTGTCCTTGAGATATCCTATCCCTGAATCAATAACCACTGGCACCGGCTCGCTCTGGCTTCTCCAAAGCTGCTTCGCAGGAATCCATGCCTGATGCGGTAGCACATATTGCTGCCTCCATTACTTTCTCCCACCACATAAATCCGTGTTGCTTTAATTACCTTCATCTGTGACCTGATATTAAGGGATGCACAGGGGGCCACCAAATTCCCTGGGCTCAGCAGCACCAGAGGGAGCAGGACTTTCAGCCTCTCAAGGTATCAAGCCTTTCACACGTCTGACGAAGTCACAGAGAAAATGGAAGGGTGAGTCTGCTTTCCAGGCAGGCTTTTAAAAGCTCTCCTTTCTCTGTTATGCAGCAAGATGTCTTTTTCCTTTTTCTTTTCCCGTCAAAGACAAACACCCTGTCTCCCTTGAGTCACTTTTTCTTATTGCACTGTTTGCCCGCTTCTAGCTTATACTATTGGTACTCCTCAAACAAATAGCATGCCAAGGCTTTCCTAATTCACTTGTCACTGAATTTAAGGCCTTACTCTTCCATGCACGTTGGAAATATTCTTCAAGCAAAAATCTAGCACTACGTACCTTGATTCTATGATGCAACAGTTTGATAAATATAATTTTAAAACATTTTTATTTTTCCCCAGAATCACAACAATAATTTATGAGGCTATTTTTATCATTTATTAAGTTAAATCTTTATTTCTTTGGAAGTTTTCCTGCATGTCCAGATTACTATGGTTTTTATCCTTATTGAAATAACTTTTTCACTTTCAGATTTTTTCCAGTGCGTAAAGTCTATATTTGTATATTTATAATTTTGTATTATACAAATGTATTTATGTCCATACTCATCCATTCATTTTATACTCAGCTTAATCCTTTTCATATATGCTTAAATTCTTTGTTAACTTGAGATCGAAAAGGAGGACCATTCTATGCCTTGTCTGGATTATGAAGACTACGAACAATCTCTTCCTAAATTAGTGTATTATTCCACATCTTTTGAGGAATTTTGAGGTATGTCAAAGATTTTATTACCTGATTAAATTTTTTGTTTATTTTTTAAAAGATTCGTAA
Organism: Mycteria americana; assembly: GCF_035582795.1. Lineage (NCBI taxonomy): Eukaryota > Metazoa > Chordata > Aves > Ciconiiformes > Ciconiidae > Mycteria > Mycteria americana. The sequence goes on along the minus strand of NC_134366.1, from coordinate 140,264,063 downwards.
CAATTATTGGAATTTTAGGAATTAGAAGACTAACTCTGAAATAGTGAAAAGCATTGATAATTTAACTGCTAACTTAAAGTACTTGCAGTATATTCAAATTCAAATATACTTCAAATTTAACAGCTGTTAATTAAAAAGAGTATTTTTAAAGTTAAAAGATATAATGGTGGTATCTTTTCTTCTTCCTGCAAATATATTGCTTTTTTCATACAGCTAGAGTTCATCTATAAACATATTGCTGGCAAAATATTAATATTGCCTCTATCTTTTCTGTTGGATTTATTGCAGTTCATCCACTACAAGAGGAATTCATATACCCAGACAGTATTGTCTTAAGTTATCTGCAGGCCAATTACTTCGTGCACTTACATTCTCAGAGTCTTAGGTCAAATTCTGCTTTACCATTGGATTTATTCCTCTGGTTGTGCTTAAGAAAACCTAGAAATTTTTCACCAGCCTTAACAGTTCCTTGGGTTTAATAATCCCATTAATACAGGATTGACAATCTAAAGATTAAAGACCCTAGGTGTGTCTAAAAAAAAAATATTAAAAAAAAGAAGTAAGAAAAATAAAATAATTTCAAAGACCAAAAAGCCGATTTAGTTCTTTAGAATTGGAGGCAATCACTGACCCCATATGGTATCAAAAGTTCTGAGAGTTTTCAATACTGGCTAAAAATACAGTATGCAGATGCTCATTTGTACAATGCTGATGCTAGGACAGGTGGAAATCGCAGTCGTGGTGCTACCCATCCCTCCACAGGGTCTAGGAAAGGCTTACGCTTCACTCCTGAGGCTTCCTTGGATTTCATGCCAAAGGCTAAGATGTGGTACGCAGATGAGGAAGAGAGTTCTGTCCGAAAAAACCCGTATCAGGAAAATTTCCCCTAGCTTGGCAGAGGGCGGTGGGCACGGAGGCCCCGCGATCTCCTGTCCTGCGCTCGGTCAGCCTTTCGGGGGTCTGCTGGGGAGGTGAGGGCTGAAGCCTGAGCATCTTACGCACGCCCCGCGGCAGGACGTTACCCTCCTGCTCTGCTGCCAGGAAGAGCCCGCGGCTGGGGCACAGGGGGAAGGTCTGTCGCTGCAGAACTGCTTATTTTTGCCTACAAGCCCTGGCACAGAGACCCTCTGAGCTTTGCTCACCCGGATGCTGAGGGGTTCCTCAAGCCAACCAAGTGCCCTCGTGTTTCATTAACTTCTACAGGGGCGATTCTCCCCTGACCTGACTGAACTCCCATGCCTTGGGTTGTGTCATATGAAACTGGGATTTTATGGATTGATGTTTCAAAATCTATCACCGCATCTTCCTGCATAAAATAAACTCCTGATGAATGTGTCTAGCTATGATGGTTGACTGCAACTAAACGCATTTTTCCTTTTCCTGTTTGCTAGGCATAAGACTACAATGGATCTCTTCAGTCCCAGGATATCACAGGCAACCACATCACATAATCCCTTTCATCAGCTGAGGGAACTCCCACGAGGGAATTCATATTTCTGTCCTCAGATTCTGGAAGACTATTCCAGAACCCCACTTCTCCAACATATAGGAGTCATCTAGTTTCAAGCCTACAGTTTTGGCGCACAGATTTTTTTTATTTATTAGTTATAAAAAAATGAAGGAAGCTATCTGTAAATTTTTGAATAATTCCAAAACAACCAAACACAAAATAAGAGCATAACCTTGTACCAGTAGCTGATGATTATTGATTCAACAATCAAGCCCTGAATTAATAAACAAGCCTGAATATTTAAGTCTGGTACCATGGGAACTGTTTGTGGGTAGGAAGACAGACATTAAGGAACTTTACTGAACTGTGTCACTTTGTAACAAAGGTGTTTGTCACTTGTGAGTTGAGGATGACAAAAGAATGCTAGAAAAATTTGGTCCTATATAATGCTGCATTATTTGCAGGTAGGGAAGTTCAGTCACTTATATGACAAATTTTTATGGGTGTGAAGTTTCCTGGTTTGTTACTTTACAACAGCAAATGTGGAGATACCAGAGGACTGAAAAAGTCCAATATACATCACGTTTCATACATGAGTTGTTGGAGATCCGTAATGCTTCAGTACTTAAGTCTTATGAGGAGCGGCTGAGGGAGCTGGGACTGTTTAGCCTGGAGAAAAGGAGGCTGAGGGGAGACCTTATCACTCTCTACAACCACCTGAAAGGAGGTTGTAGAGAGGTGGGGGTCGGTCTCTTCTCCCAGGTAACAAGTGATAGGACAAGAGGAAATGGCCTCAAGTTGCGCCAGGGGAGGTTTAGACTGGATATTAGGAAATTTTTCTTCACCGAGAGGGTTATCAAGCATTGGAACAGGCTGCCCAGGGAAGTGGTTGAGTCGCCATCCCTGGAGGTATTTAAAGGACGTTTGGATGAGGTGCTTAGAGACATGGTGTAGTGGTGGTTTTGGTAGTGTTAGGTTTATGGTTGGACTCGATGATCTTAAAGGTCTTTTCCAACCTATATGATTCTGTGATTCTGTAAGTACTGTTTGCTGTGGAGGACGATGACATAGAGAAACGTTGGTCAGTCTGACGCCAATGCAACGTTTTTCCTTTGGTACTCAGCATAAGTGAGGTGAATGTCATTGCCCCCCATGTCCCAGAGAAGAAAATCTGGATAACCTGGGAACTGAGGAAGCGCTGATGATCCTGCTCCCTCAAATGCCTTGGAGGCACGGGGCAAGACAGCGTCTGGTCTGGGTGCCTGGGAGACACCGACTCAGAGCATCTGTCCAACTGCCCGACTGCCTGAATATGAGAGACATGGAGATACTGAAAACATACACATAAATACCCGAGTTTAGTTGTGGCACCGAACTTTAACAACACAAAAGCAACAGTCTGACAAAGAGAGAGCAAGGGGACAGGAAAGGGTAAAATACATTCCCTACCTCATAAGCGTTACCGTGTTTCATTAATTATTGCGAAGAGCTTTGAAGACGCGCGTGAGTGACTGAGTAGATGAACTGTGGCCAGGCTGGGAGCAAATACAGCGGCAATCAGTGGTCCCGCGGGAGGAGGAAGGGGAAGGAAGAAACGCGGCAGAGCAGTGTGCTGCTTCTGCCCCCGAGGCGAGGTAACAGGTCTGGCTTTCTTAATAAAGCCTGTGTGGAAAGACGAAGGTTGAAATGAGAGGAAGTACAATCGTAAGCTTCCCTTTCACTGTGATTCAGGTGGGTTTGAGCTACTCCCAGCACCTTCAACAATCGCCAGGGAAAGAAGATTTTCAGGTGCAGAGCCGAGCTGTGCCTCTTACCATACCACAGCTAGAAAATCACGACAGAGCCAAGCAGCGAGTCGATCTTACTGGACGGATTATGAACTTCCACCAGAGAGATGGAACAGAGGAGCAGAGATGTCACCTGAGAGATGCACTCAGAGATGACCAAAAGGGCTATAAAATGCCGTTCTCCCTGTAACAGCAAGAGTCCCTCTTACTTCCAATGACGTGAATCAGCGCGTGCAGTCCAGATGGTGCAATGTGGAGGGCTGCAATGCCTGAGAACAAATGAGAAAGGGAAGGAGATATTTATCAGAAAGGAGGAAACCACAGCCTAGCAGATCCAAGGCTTGTTCTCAGTAAAGGAGCCATCCAACTCACTGGCTAATGAGAACAGTCTTCCCCACATCCTGCGAAGGTGCAGTTATTTTGGATTCTTAACAGAACAAAATAAAACCACACAGCCACAAAATATTGCAAACAGAAATGTCTCTTCTGCAACAGGGCCTACTGCTTTTTTACATTCTTACTAAATTAATAATTCATTAGCCAAAAAAAAATAGACGGGGTCAAAGCAAAGAAAACTCGTTCTTCCTTTCCCAGTGTAGGCTCTTTGGCTGATGATGTAATAGCTCATCTGCACGCGTTATAACTGCTAACAGCACAATAGATGAGCAGATACGATGTACAAGAGACAAGCCGCAACAGCAGGATTCTTCCTAAGAGCAAGAATGTTCATTCTTCTTTACCCTGGTACTGAGAAACACGGATGATCCCCGGCAGAAAAAAAAAGGCAGAAAAGGAATGGAAAAAAAAGTGTTATTAAAAGCTTCTTGGTCCTGCCCATTTTTCAAGCTTGCCTGCAGTGAAAAGCATTTTTTTCAAAGTTTCGTAAAACAAAAATACCACCAAGTGTACTTGCTTTGCACTCCGTCTACATGGCAGCATCCTAGCCTGCAATACTCCCACAGCATGCTATGGTAAATCAGTGCCTCAGCCACTCGGGGTTTGAAAGACACATTATACTCAGGTTATCACAGAGCACATTTTACTGTAGAGCTTTACAATCACTTGAAGGCCTCAGGAAAGAATAAAATAATAACATAAACTAGCTGGCCTGTTTCTGGGTCAGCACATTCTTTGCTCCACCTTTCACCTGAACATCCTGTGTCCCTTCGAGAAGTTCCTTAATTAACCCTTACTTTATCTTACAACTATCAAATGTAAATTAATAGTCATGTGGGGTCATCTTTCCAAGGTTACGCTGCATGGCATCCACCTGCTCCTGCCTGTCAGAATTAAATCTGGAGAGTGCTGAGTTGCTCCATACTCTACGTCATTTGAAGATACAGCTTTTCACCTATACAGCAAAGTGCGATCTTAATTTGGGCTTTATGATGTGAGCAACGAAGTCCCAGGAAAGAAAAACCCTCTTTACAAAATGGTTTTTTCCCTCTAGGGTGGAAAAAAAGGATAAATATCCATTTTGAGATTTTATAGCCTTGCTTAACTCTCTTTTTTTTTTACGCATGGTGGGTTTATTTTAAAACAGCTTTCATTAATAAGGAACAGAATTCCCTTAACTGACCTTGGGCATATGCAGCCTCCCAGATGGGAAGGAAGGGTACTTTAGGCTAAATAAGCAAGTGATGTACAGTGTATAAAACGAGGAGAATTCTTCTCCCGTTCTCAGGCAGCACAGCTGCGAGCGGTAACATATAGTGAGTGACCAGCACGCAGCATCGCAGCTCGGTGAAAGAAGTTTTATTCCCCCTGAGTCACTGCAAATGGCAAACACAGCCATTCAGATGTAAAGCATTTTCAAATGCATTAGTATTAGGCTGTTGATTCCCGTAGAATAGATATGCCTTCTGTTTGCTTGGAAAATTCTGAGGGCTAAACTTGCTATTTGAAAATAGTAAAATTTGAGGCAGCTGCATGTTTTTATTAGTGACTTCTCAGCTAGGAACTGTGAAACAGATTGAGTGTTATTACACGGTGGTAGGTGGAGTAAACTGTATTTACAAAGTCACCCCTCCAGTAATCATGGGTTAACAACTGAGGCAAATAAATACTTTAGAGCTAACAATTTTAGTAAATATGACATTTCCCAGTACAAATTTTTACCCTTTGGTCCTGGAAAAAAGTGTAATAATTGAAATGAAATTGCTATCTATCTTCTCTTTCACTCTATTCAAGTTTTTAAACTTCTTTTTTTTACTATAAAATGTAAAAGAAGAGACACGGAAAAGAAAAGAAAACAAAAAGCAGTGAACAAGCCTTAAAAGAAATCCTGTAATTTCAAAGAGCTTATAATTGGATTTATTATTTTGCTTTTCACTTCCAGATCAACTTCTCTGTAAAAAAAAAAAAAAAGAGCACACAATACCTTGTAAACATTGTCTTGCAGTCTTTCCGTAAGACATATCTCCCTAAATATAAGTTTTATAAGCTAAAACACTAACACAGAGCTCTTAAAATACTTCAAGAATCATCAAGTAAATCTGTGCCAACGGACTACCTAAATGAATCTTCCCCAAAGCCTTTGATCTAGTAATTAATAACGCCATCTATCTTGTACAAGTTCATATTAATATCTAAATTAATCAGAATAATAATTATTCATCCTAAACTGTTAAATTATCTACGTACCTGTAAGTTCATGTAAGTTCATAATAATATCCAAAATTAAAAGTGTTTCCATTACTTCTCCCAGGTGGCATTCTTCATGAAGGTAAAGTTGCTTAAACTCTTTCTATCAAAATAAAAATGTAAGAAAAATATATTGAGGAGACCACTTGTAAGAAGTACGTCAGTTCATAACTCATGCCAGTCAAACCTCAAAACACTCCCAAAATAGAGCCATTTCTGTACCACAATAACTTCCCTTTTCCTTCCAACACACAACCACACAATGTGCATATAGTCCTTCAGTCACATTGATAACCCTGTGTCTGACCTCAGGAAAACTGATCAGTATTGAAACAGGTATTTTTTTCTGCTATTCCCTAATAGACCCTGGCTGGAAGTGAAGGCAATGTCCATTAGTAGGTAGATTAGTATTACTTGTTAGCCAGAAATGGGGAATTCAGTGAATCCATTGAGCCAAGAGATATCTCAGCCTTTCTACCTTTCCATCATTTTCTCAAACCCGCTTATTTAGCTGATTTCAGCTACTGTTATATCATTTATATAATTAATTGCTAGTAAATACATTGTAAATTAAACAAAATTGTTAAAAAGGCTGGTATGCACGCACACACACACTCATACTCAGGTGCATACACAAAAATAAAGGATAATACACATTTGTGCTTTGGATTACACCAGCACCATGTGTAACAGGATCTGGAGAAGATAAACTTCCTTAATCAAGGTACAACAAGAGTTATTTTAAGAAAGGCAGGATGTCTGGAGGGGTCCGGCCTTGGACATGACGAAGAGATCCTTTCTGCTTGTTTTCTTAGTGAAGAGAAGACAAGTTGGCTAGATTAAAAATCTATATCCTGTTGAAACCTTGAAGACAGCTAATAACTCATGCCTCAGAGTCCAGCAGGTTACTACTGATAACACTTCTGTGAGGCTGGGTGTGCTGTGTATCTCCCCCATTGCCCTTTACTGGGCAGAATCACATTCAGTATGCTCTGTGTGCTGGGCCTTATGCTGCTAACAGAAGTTCCCAGCTGGTTTAAGTGGGTGTAGCTCCATCAACTCAATGGAGATGTGTCCAGTTACATCACTTGTTGATGTAACTGGGCACTGAATTTGAGTTTTTGGCACATGAACATCACTCCTGCTCCCGTTCTCACCGGGACATTCCAGCGGACCACAGCGTTGGGAGCAGCATACTTCTTAGACCTCTCTGAGACATCCCATCCAGGTGGTATTTCAGTAGCAAAACCAGCCATGAACTGGCAGGACAGCTATTGCAATAGAACCGTAATGAAATCACATTTGATATTTCATGCCTAAATCTTTATTCTGCGCAGCTTAGTCTGCTTTTTAATCATTGCAGCTCTTTGCCCATCTCTGTCAAACACTGCTATTGAGGAGGAAGGCATAAGGGTTTTGGCCCTACTACTCCAACTAGAAGATCCGACTCCTCATTTCTCTGTTAGGAACTTTTTTCTATTCTATATATGCATTTATTGCAATGTCATCATTGCTCAGTTTAAGTAATTCCTTCCCTCCCTGGCCTTTGTACCCTTGAGGCATTCCTAGAAAGCAATTCATTTTGCTGGGCAAAGTAACATGTTTTCACTATGTTCTAAAACATCATTGATGTCATGGTAATATTGTCTTCTGCACATATTATAACATGAGTTCATAATACTTGATTATGCGTGACCAGGACAACACCCAGTCTGCAGGAGAGGTCTCACCAGTGCCTTGCAGAGGGGAATTTATATAGTGGAATTTATCCCTGTGGAGCTACTCCCTATGGAAATCTCTGCTGGAAGTGAAACCTTTGGTGTATTTCAGTATCCTAAGTGATTTTTTTTCTCCATTACTACTACAGATGCTTCTGTAAGTGCTTCTTTTTTTTTTCTGTAATTTTTGACAGATGAATTCCTGTCATATTGCAAGAAGCTGCTGTTATTCTTCCCTAAACACATGAGCTTGCACTTTGTAGTGTTAAATCTAATCCTATTTCTATTACCCCATTATTTATCAGAGTCATCCCCTTTTTTCTTGTAGGAATCCTTTCTGTCCTAAAACCATGTCATCAGCAAATTCCATTAGCAAACAAGTACTCTCTGTGACAAGGTCATTAACGAACACGTAAAACAGGCCCGGAGCCAGAGCTACAATCATGACCTCTTCCCAGTCTGACAGTGATCCTTCCAACACAGCCCACAGTTGTCTCCCTGGAGCTGGTCCTTCAGCCCTTTTCTCCAACTAAAATTACTTCTCCTGTGGTCCTGTATCAAAGGCATCAGTGCAGGCAACAGGGGCTAGGTACTGCCCTACCTAGCAAAGGTTATCAAAGACAGATATATAGCTAAGTTTGTCCATGTATCGCACACTGAATTTCATCCCTTTAGAATTTGCTTTCACCCCTTTATTTAAATTCTTCCTTCAAAATGTCTTTTAAATCCTTGCATACCCTGAAGTCGTAGTAATCTAGGTGAGGGCAAGGGTGAGGTTTAGGAAAGAAAAAGAGTAGAGCTCCCGCTGGAGTGGGGCTGCAGCCCCTTTGCAGCCCCACTTCAGAGACCTCCCGTCTCTCCTAAGAATAAGGGCTTCAGCTGTCTTCCAGTGGCCTGGTAGAAAAACTGCCTGAACAGATTCATCAAACCAGCTTCATGGCTGCAACTACCATCTCTACCACACTGTGTCTAGAAGTCACTCCTGCCTGCACTGAGGGCAGGGAGCTCACCAGGACTCTTTGTGCCCTTCCTCCCTACCCTTTGGAAGGGCTAGCATGACACTGATCCTCCCAAAGCTTTTTCTCAAGACAGTTGTTGATGTAATGAAATTCCAAGTCTCCTCCATGCTGAAGTCTTTGAGTTCCTTTCCGCAGTTGACATCAAGGCTTGTTGGTTCAGCAAAAAGAGCTTCTCTGTCGTGTCCTTGGTGCTCACCGAAAGCAAACACAGAAATGGCATTCCCTTTTGTCGAATCAAAGTCATATTGGTGAATAACTCTGTTATTCAGCAATAAGTAAGCTGTGTCATTGCTAGTAATGTGTTCTCCAGTTCATAGCTCAGAAGTTGAAGCTTTTAATCATAATTCCCAGAACACTCTATCTGCTATCATATTACACAGCTCCTTGTATACTGTAAGGTCAGAGTAGTAGCTCTGTAGTTACCTAGATCACTTTTTCTGTGTGCCTCAGCTGCTACCAGGACTGTAACAACTACTTCTCATATCCCTTCTCCAGTCCTTCAGCCCCCTCACTTAGATTGGTATGTTATTCCCAAAATTAAAGCACCGAGCTTTACCAAACTGTGGTTCATGTATGTGTGATGGTTGCCAGAGTTTATCAAGCTGCAAGGACTGCCTGAAGAGCTGAATGCCTCCTCTGCTATACCACAAAGTAAAACTTTGGAGTTGTTGCTGTTGTCACCATTACTACTTCAACAGCAGTAAATCAAAGTAAGTTTAAGAGCAGACGATCTACTCGCATTGCTCCCGCTTGCCTGCATGCCCAGTTTTTGTCTTGTAACCCCTATCGCTAAGACAGCTTTCTTCAATGTCCCTTTGGTTGCTAGTTAGCAATGACTTTTCCCTTTTTCGTTCTGGTTTTATATCCCTTTTTGTAATGGGCTCATATGTGCCATGTTTCTCTTTTTATTTCCTAACTTAAACCCCACTTGCCTTTGAAGGGATTCATAAGTGAAATTAGCTCATTGCTGTCTTCCCTGTGAATGGTTTTCACAAGTACTATCATAAACTGATTGAGGATAAGAGGTTTTTTTTTTTAGAAAAGGCAGATGATAACACGTTTCCCACCACGTCTTGCATGAGTAATTATTATTGTTAGATACATCACTACAATTTGCAATAGCATCAGACCTGGACCAGGCCCCAGCTGCGCAGGGTGCTACATAAATGCAAAAAGATGATCCTTGAAACAAGGATTTTAAAGATAAGAAACATCAAACGTACAGAAAGATGGAGAATGCAAGGTGCTGTAAACTGCCTGCATTAACAGCATCTTAGATTAACGATAATGGAACCTCTTTAAAAGCTAAGCTAGTTTTCATCATTCATGTCATTTGCTTCCTTTTTATGTTTCGCTCAGCTTGAATGGTGACAGTTTCATTTGTACTTCAGTCAGTTCTGTTGTCAGGCAGCAAATCTACGTTGCAGTTCTTGTGCTGTAAATGCTTAGAGGGAACATTCTGAAATAAACTGTTTAAACAGAATTTGAAAGAAAAGCTTGAAACCCCCTTATTTTGAGGATTTTACAGGCTAAATATCTAAACTTCGGCTCAAAACTGACATGATGCAACTTCCCCTGGATATTTAACAGATCTGTAATGCATGAACACCATTCTGCCTTTGCGCAAAATACAAGCATGTGACTAAATTAACTCTTATTTTGTATTCATATTCCACCCTACACACAACTGCCGATTATAAAAATAAAAACTGTGAAAGGTTAGTTGACTGGAGAACAGCTAGATTTTATTTTCTTCTCAAAACTGGAAGACTTAATGCACAGAGAGTAGCACAAGCTGTTAACCCCCACATTTTTTTGCTGTGCTGCTGCTCCACACTGAACACAACAGCCAGAAAATGAGCCCCGGTGTTTTCCAAAGTTCACTGTAATCACAGGTTGACTTCAGTGATAAATTTGATTTTTCTGGATTTCACTCCAAGCATTAACATCCCCAAAACCACCTTTGAAGAGAGCAAGCATTCCCATCAAATTGCAAGTCATCGTATTCATGATACAAAACATAACATGGAGATGAAATACCTCTGGACTCTTGAACTAATGACTTCTTGAAATATCTCAGGATTCAGAAATTTAGATGTAATAATCCAGAATTTCTGCTCTTAAAAGGAAATAAAGAACTAGATATTATTTAACAATGACAGAATAGCTCAGAAAAGACCTAAGAAGCATTACTGCCTCTGCAGCAGCATTAGTGTCTACCCTGGAATTTGGAAATAAAATAATGTTGGTGCAGCAAATATTTACCCCAGGATGTGAATGGACATCATGACAGGGAGGAAAGAAGAAGGCTGATACAGAGCTCTGCTCCTTGTCCACTGCAAGAGCAGAGCTGGTAGATTGTTTTGGGGAGATTGGGAAAAGGGGGAAATATTCTGGTCTCAAAAAAACCCCACTCAAACTATTTATTCTAGTGCAATAGAAGAACCGTATGAGAGTTTTTGCCTCAGCTAAATACCTCATGTTATTTCCCTTGAACAAAGTTAGAAGAAGTAAAGACAAGGAAGGAGTCAGAGCTCCTGTAGTCTTTGCTCAGGAAATGTCTAGAGCTGCAGGGGAGCGGATTCAGGATATCTCAACAAGTAAGCAAGGTTACCAAAAGCCCAACTACCAGGGAAGGGCACTCAGAACAGTTGCCTCTCAGTGACCTCTTCATACATCCCCCGCACTGAGATTATGGAAATGGCAATACAAGAGCCTGCTATGCTGGCATTGTGCTCCCTGGGAATTAATCATGGTATTAATTACGTAGAACAGAAATGGGTCCAAAGCATACAATTCAGATTCAAAATCTAAGTCTCTCGCAGTTTGGAGAAGTTTAAATTAATGAATCTGGACTTCTCCATCTCTGTAGAATTACAGAAGTCATTGCTGCATAATGTCACCAAGGAAGTTAAAAAATATATGAGTATTGGATCAAAGTATACATAGCTTAACTTTAATGTAAATCTTCTTTTTGCCATGCCATGGAATCAGACTGTACAAATTGTAATGGAGTACATTTTTCCCTGAATCTGTCCTCACCTTCAGCCAAGTTTCAGTACAACTTCTTCCCAAAGCTGTAGCTTCAGAGAGAAGATATCTGGAGCAGCATGCTTTGTATGGCTCAAGAATTAAGTTTCTGATGCAAGTTCTTGTGATTATCAGATCCTGTCTCCATACCATAGGCTAGTCAACAAAGTAAGTTTAAACTTTTTTGCTGACAATTCAAGAATGCCTGCCTAAGTGAATATTTCTACTTTCAAGTATAAAGAATGTGCCTGAATATTACAACAATATTCAAGATGAGGGAGCACAAAAGAGAACCCAACCTGGACAATAGAAATGCTTTAAAAAATTCCAACAAATCTTTCTGAAGATTAGTTGTGCTGCTCCCTTTAAACTTAATTTAAATTTCAGTTAAAAAACTGACAATAAAATTGTTGCAGTAATAAAACTGACTTCATCCTTGCAACAAAACCAGGAAGTTTTTTCCAAGGTTGGCTGTGATCTACCCTAAAAAGAGATTTTTCACCATCAACCCCAGAATGGACATTTGATTCCTATGAAAAGCTGAGGAAGTATAATCAGAGTAGTTTTGCTAGGCATAGGTGCAGGATGCCACACATCAGATGTTTATGCTGTTAATCTGCAGTGTGAAACTAGAAAGAGGAGGAGGAAGAGAGAGAAGCCATGACACAGTATTGTCAGCTCTTGTCTCTGCAATCCCTTCCCTCTTATGTTCCCTCAGAGCTTTAGGCCGTGTCTACATGCAAGGCACATCAGCTTTACTGAAACTGATATACTCAAGCCAACAACTTGCATGTGCGCAAGCATGTTTCAAATTAATTACTGACACAACCTGAAGTGATATAAGTCAGTCTTAAAACCCGCAAAAAACTCTTCCCGTTTTAATTGGCACCAGATTACAGCATTATTTCAACAACAAATATATTTCAAGACCTCAGTCTTGCTATCTCTGAAACACAGGGCAGGTAAGCTTAGCTCTCGCTGGGCTCTTTGCTCTGGTGGGGCAGTGCAAATCCAAAGGCAAAAAGCATAGGTAGGAGGGTTCAGAGAAGTTGGATGAGCTTAGCCAGTGGACCTGGTACAGCAAACGCTTATTTATAGCACAGTAGTAGTGCACATGCATTCCCTGAAATACAAATCCAGCTTGCATGAAGCAGGCATGTTTCCAAAGGTGTTTGGAAGGAAGGCAGGACAAGAAATATAGACACGGTACAGTTGGAGTTTAGCTGCTGTTCAGCTATTTTTCCTTTTACATAACACATTTCCTAGGTTCATATTTGTTTTTTTCTTAATAACTAGCTTCCTACTTATTTGAGCTTGGAGAAGAAAGGGGCCTGGGGAAACAAGGGCTTTCTTGGTGACTAAAAGTTGGTGACACAACCACATTCCTTAGCTGGTGAAAATTACTGTACGGCGTGAACTGACACAGAGATCCTAGCATGGAAGCTGCTTTCCTTAATTAAGCATTCAGCAAGGTAGATAACATTTAGATTGGGGTGGGGTGCCTTCAGACAGGCTGGCTCTGGGGTTACCGGCAGCAGCTGCCGTCCCCAGGCTGGGCTCAGCCTGCGCATTGCCGGTGGCAGGAGGCTGCAGCCCCTGCTGCACCCCTAGCTGCTTTGCTGTTTGTCTCTCTTCTTCGCAGGCCTTTTGTCCACGCGTTCAGATATTTATATACTTAATGGCACTGACTGTGTTAGAGATCGGGCCACGAGAAATGGTGTGAATGCCTTGCAAAACTGCAGGCAGACTGTGGGTGGGTGCCAGCCAAGGAGAGAGGATGGGGAGGGTACAAATTCCTTATGATTAGCTGTGTCACTTGGCCACACAGGGAGCTGGCTGCTGGTCCCACAGACAAAAGTTCATGTCCTAATTTGCCACCTGCCTTTTGTCCTTCATCTGGACTATTTACGCACTCAGGACGGCGGACGCTGTTACCCTGCACCCCCAGCTCTCCCACACACAAAGCTCTCAGAAAGACATACGTGATCTTGCCAAAAGCCTTGAAGCAGAGAATGGTGTAGGTCAGCCCTGGAGATTTATACAGATCAGCGGGTGCCTAAAGAGAGCACAGCTCTGGCTGCAATCAATGGTGACAAGGGTAGCATGCATTTGCCTGCCACTGGGTCCTGCCAGCCACAGACAAGGGGTGACAAGTAACTCAGCTGAAATCTGTGCAATGTCTCCTTCCCTCACCTTTTAGGAAGCAGACAGTGGTCTCACAGGACACCATCTAACTAAATCATTTGCCAGTTAATTCGTAGGCACCCTTCGGATGCAAAATAATGAATGTAAAAGATCAATGGGTGTACTATTGATCCTGTCAAAACTCTTTATAGTTAATTATAGCACTGAATGCTAACTGAAGTGGCTATTGGCTACCTACCACTCACAATAAGGTCACTAGCATGTTTTCAAAAAACTCCCGAACCACTCTAAATCTTGCACTGTTATAGTATTTCACCTCATCTATTCCAAAGGCAATGCACAGCACTTGGATTATTCGGAGTGAGGCAGTGTTTTAAATACAAACTCAGTTGTCCCTGTCATCTAAAGCTGGGCACATTTCTAGCAACAGGAAGCATCGCCAGCATTCGTGTGTACCTCCAGCTAAGCAGGAACGCGCTGCAAGGCTTAGTGTGTGTTAAAGACAGTACGCGTCCCCACCTTGGAAAATAAAAAAGCTTTGAAATTATTTCAGAGTCTGTCCTTTACTTTTCCAGTGTCATTTCTGTTGCATTCATGAAGGCTTTCAGAGGAATAATTGAGCACCTGGGTTTGCTGCAGCAAGGAAAGTAACAGTGCAAAGTCTATTTCACCTAGAACTGAATCTGTCTGGACCCCATCATAATTTTTTATTAAAACAACCGGACTTTTTAAAGGTGATTGGTTCATATAAGTCAAAGTTAAAACTCCACTGCTCATCTGTCTTGTATTAACAAGCCTGAGGTGCTTTTAAATTTGTTAGTCTCTTTCCTGAGGTCTCCTGGGCAGGAATAGTTTTCCCTTTCACTTTTTTAGAGGAAACATTTGTTCTCATTTCAGATCCAAATGATGCTGACGCCTCCCAAAGTTTTCCGCAAAATGCAAGACATTTCTCTTCCCTTTTCCACACTCACTAGAGTAAGTGATAGTGGATACTTCATGTGTGGGAGAGAGAAGTACAACCTCCAAGTCTAGCTAGAGTACTCCCAGGACATGAACCCAGGTTATTCCTAGTAGCCGATCAAGCCTGCTCTGTCTCTCACAGTATCACAAAGCGAAAAGCTCCACTGGGAAAATTTGTTTGGAACCAATAAGCCCCTACCAGCCCTTTTTGCTTCTGTGAACTGTCATTTTCTAACAACAAATATACATCAAAAAACCCCAACCAGCTACACTGTCATCCCAATTTATCAACACGCAACACACTGAGACTTCACAGCAGAGCTCGCCTCGTGGTACGGAGGACACCTGTAGTTTAGGACGCTGCTGTACTGCTGGTACTAGCAGGGCATTGTGCTGTCTGCAGCCTGCAGGTAGTATGAGAGAACAGTTTGAGAAAAAATGGTGGTGCTTTGATGGAAAGGAGGGATTTGAGTGGAAAACTGAGAATCTCTCACAGGCAATGTGAAAGAGAAAAGCTGAGGAGGCAGGATTTGGATGCCTTGTGGCCATCCAGACAACCTGAGCTAACCTTTTTAAAACAATGCACACTTTCATGTGGGGATTCATTTCCCTTAACTATACAGTGGACATCTAAAGATGTCTCTACTGTCAGGGGAAAGAAGTAGGCACTCCTCAGGCACAAATCACCTTATATTACATTGACATCCAAAACACTTTAGAAGTAGCAATCCCACGTAGCTACTTATTTCTCTCCATTGATTATTATAGGATGGGTTGACAGATCGCTTAGTTGGAGACATTGCAGATGTCTGCAGTTTGACAAGAGGAATCTCATTCTGCTTATGGCTGAATCACACATCATGTACCCATGAATGAGTCTTTGAAATACAGGACATCCAGAAAGCTCTATTTCAGAGATACTTCATGGATAAGTATGATTTTTGCTTCCTACACTCTCTCCACTGAATCGGTCAGCAGTCTGAAAGAGGACAAAAAAGTACTTCTTCTGAAGAATCAGACCCTTGATATGAAAAGAGAACATTCTGGCAGGACACAGAGTGCCTAATATTCATGAACTACTTTTTTTTCCTTTTTATTTAAATAGAGATTTCCTTGTAACTTGCTCAGATGGCATACTCAGTGCCTCAGGCAAGCTTATGCAGCTGGCTCTACAGCTTGCAAAGGACTTGGCTACATTACAAGTGTCATATTTTCTCACAGATAAATTGTTCTTGAATAACATTGCCTAAGTAATAGGGTTTCCATCAGTATCAGCTTTGCTTACCTCCTTCCCCTTTTTCACCCCCCTTTTATCGTAGAGACGCATTAACTGTGACCACTGCAAAGAAGCTCTGTTTACGCTTTAGTTCCCCCGAGTCCCTCTTGCCATCTCCAAGGGAATGGATGGCATACAGGATCATGTTCCATATTCCACCCTCTTGTCTTTTTTTAGCACCTGCTTTAAAAAAGCCAGGGCCGCGGTGTGATGGACAAGGTTTAGTGAGTCCACAGCAGTTGTTATACAGTAGGCTAGTGACTGAAAGGCACTGTCCTCACCCGGCATGCCCACTTCCAGGGTCCATTCTTGCAAGTCCCAGGACTTGTGAGGACTCACTGGAAGTAGAGGGGTGGGTTTTGCGCATGCGTGAGAGAGTTGTGGGTTTGCAAATTCCTGGTAAGGAATTATCTTTGACGTACCTACAGAAATACATCTGGTTTTGTTTAGCTAAATAATCTCTCTTACTTCACAGTTAATATTTAATCCACATCCTCTCCTTTGCAGTGCTGAGAAGGGACAGTGTGACACTAACATATAGCCATTTTTATCCTGAAGGAATTCTATCCTCCTAATTAAAATCTCTTCCTCTGTCCAAATGATGACATTTCCCCTGATGACACAAATTACACATGGCATGAATGGCAGGACATCAGACTGTGTAATCTTCTGAAGATCATGGGAACAGCACAGAGCGGACATGTAGGGTTATTATTACACTTAGAGACAGCGTGCCCAACTCCCTGTCCCTAAACCTGGCTGAACGAAAGATTTCAAACTTCAGTTATGAAAACAAGACTTAAAATCAACCTCATCCTTGGCTGCAGGTGGGCAGCCCCTTTCAGTTCTCTGTAGCTGTTCCTCACCCCATGTGCCTCCAAGTCTGAGCTGCCCTGCTCACAGCTGCGCCAGCAAAAGTTGCAGCTACTACTACAATGGTAATATGGCCGTCTTCCTCACCAGCTCCTGAAGCTGAATGCTGAAGACCCTGAGGAATCCAGACACTGTGTTTGATCTCTTTTTTAAGATAAATTTTGAATAAATGGCAGTCATCTGCTGCTGGATGGGAGTAGAAGAGTCTGTTGTCCTATCCACACTTTCAATAAAAATGAACCCAAGCTTTACCAGGAGAACCAACAGGGAGAACAACATGAGCACAGGCTAATATTTACAATATTTGCAGCACCGTGTCATCCAGCTGAAGACAGCAAGATGACACAGCGGATAAAATGCCAACAGCTTCCGCAGATTTTTCTGTGTTACTGCTCCCAACATTGTTACCGCTGATGGGGGCTAAAGTGAGGGCAACAACCAGGGGAAATATTAGCCAATGTTCAGTAATGTGGCTGCAGCCCAAGTCGCCATCCAGAATGTAATTCCACTCCTCTGAAGACTCAGCAGGGTTAGTTGCAGCAGATAAACAAGTCGCTCTGTTACCCTGAGGCGTGACAAATACCACTGTGAAGCTGCCTGGATGGAGAAGGGATTGAGCGCAAGATCCAAGCCCGCATTCCTACCTGGGAAGGCTGAAGAAAAAGAAAATCTCAGCTTTCTACTAGGTGCTGCCTTTTCCCAAGCAGAGCACATATCCCATTTCTGACCCAGAGGCACCAAGGCAAGACTTGAAACTGAATGCACCGTCAGCGCTGATGGCTTTCTCTCTTCTTGCCTAGGCGGTAAATGTTGAGGGTGCAAGCAGGGTGATTTGGGTTCACTCCACTGCAGTGCCATGGATATTAGACAAATCACTTCGGGTATGTCTATATTAAGAGTCTGAAGACACACAAACCCTCTACACTTTCTCTGGGGCCTCTCTAGGCCTGGAAGAAGCAATAGAGAAGCAAAGCAAATACGAGCTGCCCCACAAGAGTCCAGAAGCAGATATCCTTTTGACATAAGAGCTCTGCACATTTCTGCATCAGCACTTTTGTATTTTTCCAGCCCCAGCCTGTCATATCCCTGCAGCACCATTCAAATTTGCCTATTTGGAAAAAAAACCCAAGCAAAAAAACCAAACCAAATGAACAGACCCTGCCAGGTGCTTAGGTAGGAAGCTACATAAAAGCCACAGAGAAATACCTCGTATGATGTGATAACCAGTGAACTCTGCCTAAGCCTGTGACAGATACCTTCCATTAATGTTCTTGGAAAATCAGTGAAACTTGTGCTCCTAAGCAACTTAAGTTTGGGGTTTTTTCCACAAAGTGGAGAGACAGAACTCCCAAAAGGTATCAACAGCATCCCAGCACAGAAGAAATGTCATTTGTCAGACAACAACATTATGAAATATTTCACAGCTGAAACAATATTGACTTGACAGAAACTGAAGCCAGTTAACACCTTTTATTACAATTTTACTCAAGAAAAACACTTGGGCAAGATGTCCTTAGCCCAAAAAAACATGTTTAACTTTTCCTGAGCCACCACAAATTTTACCATCTGCCTTCTCACCCTAACATGCTCCCTGCCTCTTGAGAAAATGCAAAACCACAAGTGAAGATTTGAGCCTCTCTGACTACCAGAGTTCAAGGCATCTATCAGCTACACCGTGTACCGAAACACAACACACATGGGCTACTTGCAGTCATACACTCAGTAGTTAATGCTTCTCTTGGACTATTTATAATTCCATGTCTTGCAGGGAGAAAACAACATAGAGACTAATGCAGGGTTAGATTCTGCCACAGAAATTCATCGTCGTGCTCCTAGTTTGTTCTTAAGGTAAAGTCCTACTTGATTCAGATTGAAAAACAAATGATGTACAGAAAGTCGCATGCCACTTATAAAAAGCTCAAGAGCTGAAGAAGCAGCTAAATTCACAAGAAATCTCAAGTGCTGTGAATTACTCATTCAGCTTAGTTACTCTGTGTGACAGTCATCACAAGAGTTTTACTGGCAGTTAAATGTTCTCCTCAAACAGTTACTTGCTGAAAAATCAACACTATATACTCAGTTAAGATGTAGTTGATACGTGTTCAGGGACTGTCTGACTCAATCCTGTGCAGACTTTGGTCGGCTAGCCGGCCTTGGTGAGTGCTATGCAGAGGAGCTATTAAAGCTCTAATATTTATATCATCACTACCTGCACTTGATTAATTCTTGCTTTTTGCTACATTTTTACTTAAATGACCAGTCAAAAAATCAGAATTTTGCAGCTTGTTTTGTTCAGACTGAGGATGGTGCCTGCTGTTTTGTTGGTGCAGCCTGCTTCTTTGCCAAGACACTGCAAAGTCCTTTTCCATGAACGCAGCAGAAATCAAATGAAAGAATGTCCAAGGCCACTTCACACTCAGTCCCAAATGCTTTCTCTCCTTACCAAGACCATCACATCTGCCCATGTGTCCAGAAGTCTGCTTCTACCCAGGGTGTGTGACCCTCAGAAGCACCAGACGTACGGCCGCTACGTCCCACGTGCACAGTGAGTCCATCATCCCAGCGTGGGATGAACAGGACCTGCTGCCCCAAGGCTGCACAATCGGTCAGATGCATCTGTGGTGCTACAGACATGAGGTGAGTATCTAGGATTTCTGTGTGTAAAGCAGCCCAGGTGGAGTTACTCTTGCAGGAACGCTGGGCAGAGCAAAGGCATTGAGTCTGCTCCTCCTGAGCCCTGGGAAGGTGCCTCAAACATTAGCTTATCTTTCCTGAGGAGAATGAATTGCACTTTTGTACTTCCCACTTGCTCACTGACAACCATTATGTAAACTATTTGTGACACTAGCAACAGGACAAAAAACAAAACCTGAAAGAACTGTCACTTAAAAGCTGTGACAAACCACAGCCATGGCTCCGAATACCCTCAGGTCACCTCAGCCTGCAGGGAAAGGATGTGCAAGACGGCTTACAGCAACAGGAACCAGATGTCCGAGCAGATCCTCCCCACACTTTTTATTACTCCTCACTGGGACCACAAAGAGTACTTCCCCATTTCTTTTTTGCAAGCAGCTGAGAACTATTGTACCCACGCATCACTTTTCCCTTGCCAGGCTGCTAATTGCAACTTAAAGACCTTCATTAGCCACTTCCCAAGGATCCACATGGTGGATCCATGCAATAGAAAAGCAAGGGCGTTGACAGATGAAACCTGGCAAGTCTCCCTGAGCCATTTCAGGATTTCTGACCTCAGCTGCTTGCTCTGTCGGAGATAACCATCCCATGGCAGAGTCAGCAAAAGACATGTGCCCCAGCCTCAGCTTCTGCAGCCGGTGCCAATGCAGCGTTGCAGGGCTCAAAGGGCTGTCAGGCCTTGAACAGACAGACCTTAAAGACCTCCCCGCCGCAAGTTTGGTTGCTGTTGCTTTGCCACCTCCCTGCACAATTGCTTTTACTTCATTGTCTACTTGGTTGCTATTACAATTGCCATTTTCTCACTGGACTACAGATTGCTGCTTCTTACATATGCCGTTTCCTCACGCGCAAAGAAACTGAATATAGTGACCAACCTTTCACTATACATTTTCTGTTCTTGCTACCAGGCTCTCTGCCAAATAATTACTGAATTTCTAAAGGAGCACGTAATAAAATGTAAGAGGGAAATGCAGGTGAATTCCACATTCACTTACCCTCAACGATGATGTTATTATGAGCAATATACCAGTGTCAGACATAAAAGAAGTGCTGGGCTCAACATGACTTTGAATTAAACCTCCAGGCTTGTGTAACAAGGCTACTAATCCCTTTTGCAATTGAAGTTCCCCCAGTCTCCCCCCACACCCACTCTTTAACCCATTGCTGGTGTAGTCCTGATACACATGCAGCAGCGACAGCGGAACATGAATGTCTGTGATACATCAAAGTGAACCCCTCTTTATCTCAGAGAGCGGCAATTGGCCTCACGCACAGAAGCCAAGAGGCTTAAGCAGCAAGATGTAATGTTTTGGTAATTGCCAGTTTTCTCAGCCGCATCAGGTGAAGGGAAACATTTGTCACTTTCTTGAGAAATCCCCAGCAATCAAAGCCGCTGCCTGGCAGTACTTGGGAGGCTGCAGGAGAGGCAGTTCTAGCAAACGACTCCTACTAATGAGCAAACACTTGCTGTTAAGAGAGCTGGGAAGCAGCTTTTCCAGAACGGTTCAGCCAGCCTGCTTTCTTGCCAAACACCAAAGGATTGTAGAGCTTTTTAGAAGGGAAAGGAAGTTTTCCACTGAAATCTACCAGCAGATTTGGAATTAGCTTATTTGACTCAGTAACTAGCTCGTGGCATAGCCTTTTTCTTGGAAAATCTCACCCCTTCCATCTTCCCTTTTGTTCATATAAAGCAGGCAAATTCAGGCCAGGCAGCCAGGACCCGTGTTGTGATTCGTAATTGTAGGACTGAGAATCTATTTTCATTGACTGGACAACACACAGAAATGGTGACTCTGCAGCTGACTCCCAGGACAGTATGTAAGATATGCGTGGCACGCTGTAAGCTTTGTAGTCTCCTTCGGCAGAGGAAAATTCCCTAGATAAGGACAACGGTAGGGAAGGGAAGGGAAGGGAAGGGAAGGGAAGGGAAGGGAAGGGAAGGGAAGGGAAGGGAAGGGAAGGGAAGGGAAGGGAAGGGAAGGGAAGGGAAGGGAAGGGAAGGGAAGGGAAGGGAAGGGAAGGGAAGGGAAGGGAAGGGAAGGGGGAACTGACTGAAAAATCTCACAGCAGCAGAGGTCCTCAGAGAAAGCTAAGAGGTTTGGCTTAGGATCTTCTCTTTTATGGGCAAGAATAATTCTCTTAAGCTAAAACAAGAGAAAGAGCAAACGTTTAAACATCTGAACTTGAATAATTGTGCCTAAAGTAAACCCTCACAAGCACAAATGCAAACAACCTTACTTCACCCCTGTCTTTCTGGATCAAGGCATGTCTCGAGGCAGATCTTCTAACACCTACAGAAATAGTGACAGATAAAGAAAAGGGAGAAACTTTAACTCTTATCTGAAAGGCTTAGACAATTTGGCAAAGATTTTTCTCATCCTGAAAGGCCAGAAGAGAGCTCTCTCTCTTTTTAAAAAATAAATAGTATTACTACTTAAGAAATGTCTAAATCCCCAAAGATTTACAGATATCTTATGCTATGCATGGTGTATACATCTCATGTCTAAACTGAATAAACTTTAATAATCAGAGAGACACATCAACTGAAGGAAGGAATTTGGCAGTTTTCACTTTCTCTGCCAGTTTTTTACCTCTGCTGCATGTCAAAATGTCACTACACATTGGATCTCTAAAATTTACAGGACAACATACTCAGAAAATTAAACTGTATTTCAGGAGTTCATTAAGTTAAAAAAAAAAATCAGATGTGGGCTCAATGCCCTTTGTGCAGAGTAGTGTAACGCGAATTCTCTAATTCATCGCTTCGTTAATTCACAAATTCTCTGGCTCACAAACTCTCTAGTTTGCACACCTATGGGCAAAGCAGCTACTGCCTGATGATGAGCGTGCTCGCCCTTCCTCCTCCCTCGTGGTGCGGGCATCCCTGTGCCACACCGGGGAGCACGGGAGCCTCAGCGGTGCAGCTGCTGACGGAGCCGCCCCAGAGGCTTTTTGGGTAAGCTGGCGTATTTCTACCTTCCAGCTTGGGAGGCTGGTCTGTACATTTCCATAGGTTAGCGGCTTCTGAAGAAACTGACAGAGGGTTCCTCTGCAGGAGACGGGAGCTTCAGGGGACAGCAGGCTGCAGGTGACAGCGGCCGCAGAGCCGCCCTTATCTCTTCTCCCCACTGCGTCCTGCCTGCGCGTTGCTCTCACTGTGCCCCGATGGCTGCTCCAGCACCTGTCAGGCCATGGCATGAGCTGTGTGTTGGGCCAAAACCGGAGCTGCGTGGACAGTCGCACTCACCCCTCGATACAGACCAAGCACCCAGCAATCCCGCTACCGCGGCGAGGTAGGCATTGGTAGTCCTCTTGCCTCACCAGGGGTGAGGGCAGGGGGGAGATTTGGGCACTCACTTAAGCCCAAATCAAGTAACAACTGGTGACGCATGCTTTCAACACGGCGAGATACGTGATAAACATGGATATAGAAACATATTAATAGCAAAACTAATAAAACACAGCACAATAATACAATGATCATAGGATGTAACATAAGATGCGATAAGCCATTTGCAGATGGCACATATCTCATAAAAAATTCATACCAATGATGTCCAGCAGTTTGTTCTATTTCTGTCACAATTCTGACAATCTGGCCAGTATCATGTTTGATAGCAATGGTCACCTGTTTTTGACAAATAATAGCCTTTTCATATTTGGTGACTAAAGTTTCTAGTTCCTCAATTTGAGAATACACTGTCCCATATTGGTCCTAAGGGACTAGTTGGGTCCAGGTTGTAGGCCAGTATTCCACCAGCATTGACATGAAGTTAGCTTTATGGTCTCTGTAAAGCTGTCCACAGGTCTCTAGTGACATTACATTTCACCAGCACTCTTGGGCAGGAGTGATGGTTTTATTCCAGTCATTCCATAACAAAGTTCAGAGAAGGCTGCGTGTAGTCTCTACATGGACACTTTCTGTAGTATGCAGGTTGAACGATGGCTTTTGCTTATTCATCCAGCAGGTCAGCAGTTCCTAGGGAGGGAGAAAGAAGGCTCGGGTCTTGGATCATATCTAAGCCAAAGCAATAATTAATTGTAGATACTGTGGGAGTGAATTTTCCCATATTCCTTTCCCTCAAAAGTGCTATAAAGTAACCCAGTGTCTACCAAGCGACGAGTGTTGAATTCTCACCTGATCTCCTGGATACCACACCAAGATGTTCAAAGTATCCTGCTGCTGTTGGTTCAGCACAGGGGATTCTTCAAAACCTTTGTATAGTGGACTACCAGTAGGAGCCTGCTGGGATTTCAGCGCTTGCACATTCTGCCATAAATTTCCTCTGCAGTCAGCATCACTGTTTCTCCATTTGAGTTGCTATTTAAGCAACCTGTTTCATTTTTCTACTACAGCATTACTCTGAGGTCAATAGAGTAAGTGGAAAGTCCACTTAACTCCATGCTTGAGACACTATTCCTGTACTATTTTATTTTTAAAATGTCACCCATTATCTGACTGTATCTCTTGTGGCATTGGCTGCATAGCAAACTATTGGGTTTAATCCTGCCACAGGATTAAATCCAATCTGGATGTGGTGTGTATAGGGTAAACATCACCCAAACTGCTCACTATTTCAACACCAATCATAATGAATTTCCACCCTTCGGGGTACATGTTATGGGTCCGATATAGTCTACTTGCCAAGTACCCCAAAGGACTTTTTCTTCCCTAAGGTTTGCTTGCTGTTGATTTTGGACAATATAATCCTTCATTTCATTACAAAATGCACAGATGATCACCAGCTGAACCACTTCATGGCAAGTAAAGTCCTTAGGAGTACCAATGACCCTTCCTACAGAAGCAGCTTAGTGTCTCCAGAGTGAACTGCAAAGCTACTTTAGGAGGTAATGTCTGGGCAGGGAAATCCAGACTCGAGTCGACCCTAAGGCTGTAGATTTCACTACATTCTCCTTTTTCCTTAAGCTTTCATCAGTCATCAAATATTCCACTCAAGGTCAAAGCACTTTCCTTCTTTCATGTGCGTATAAACCTAAGTGAATCTTTTTATCCATAAGTGATGGCAGAATATTATTGTGTGGAACCTCTTTCTTCAGGTTAGACTTAAATTCACATTCCACGGAGTAGCCAGAAAAAGGCAAAACACATTAGTAAGATACGAAATCAAGAGTCTCATCACTGCTGGCTGTTAAATAGATAGGGCAATGTTCTGTAAATGAAGTGCTAACCTGGTAAGTCTAATAAACCACTTTCTTCATTACATTTTGCTAGCATCAACACCTTCATCCTTAAACACTTAAGTTTTTGTCACTAACACTGCTGTACAGTATTTTCTCAACCCAGTAAAAAGACTGCTTTACATTTTGTAGAGTAAGGATTTCCTATTTGCTGAACAGTCTCCAAATTTGAAGCCACATGCAACCCACAGGCCTGTAATTCTTCATTTCTTGGCACACAAGTCAGAATAAATATTGCATTCAGTTTTAACACTGACCCGTGGAGATGTAAAACCTCAGTTAAAAGCAAGCTGTTCGGGAATTCCTTTGGAGAGGAATACATACAGAAGTCCAGGAGGGCTACAAGGCACTGAAGTCTCTAATTTAAATAAATATCCAGTCCTGTTGGGCTACCTGTTAGTCTGTTGTTATGAGGAGACTCAACCACACATGCTCTTATCCAGCTGGTCAGGGGCAGAGTTTGGTTTCTGTGCCTAGTCCAGTGTGGTCAGAGTGCTCTTCCAGGCACAGCTTTCCGGTCTCCCAAACAGGCTTGAGATCAGTGACTCCCCAGTTCAGTCACCCGGGAAATAAAATTGGGGTCTCCACACTCCACAGCTCTCTTTGCATGGCTGTCATACGTAGCTAGGTTTCCAGTGAAACCCCTTTCAGGAAAGCATGACTGGAGACCTAGCAGAAGAATTTCTCCTTTGTGGACACTTCAGCTCCAGCAGGAACGTTGCCCCTCCATTCTCCTGCCACGTCCTAAAGCAGGCTTATGCTTGGCAACCGAATTCCCGCAGTAGCACAGGGTGCCTTTATCAGCAAATCCGAAGGACCACTCTCAGTCACAATTGACAGCAGTGGCAGCAGAAAGTCATCATCCCAAGACTCAAGACATCACCTTTGGAAAATCGCTGTTTGAGTTTTATGGATCTTCTTTTTCCAGATTCTTGGAATAAGCATTTAGCTCTTCTCAGCACTTCAGTGAAAAATATGGGGATGTTTCCTTCTCATTGCATGGGGCATACAGACATTCTACAGCTCTAATAGGAATATCCTTGAGGTCCCATTCCTGCTCATTAGCAACTACATAGCCTATTAGCAAGCAGGTGAGTTTCAAAGCTAGGAAATGAAAAGTCCTGTTGCTGTAGGACTGCTATTGGAATACTTCCTGCAGAAGCACAAGTTTAGATTAATTTTTAATACTTAAAAAAAAATCTGTCCAAACTGCATTGTGTCAAATGGCCTTGCCAGAACTGTTGCAAAGACTTTCTGGCTCTAAATGAAGTTAATGGATTTGTATCAACTTTCACCACGTGGAATTTGTCCAATACTTGTAAAACAATAGGAAAAGGTGTGCTTTCTTCAGTTTTGAACAGACCAAGACCAATAAAACCAGATGCAGGAGCCAATTCTGAGAACCTCTAACGTGCATGTTCCGATGCACTGGCTTCATATTATCGCTGGATTTTTCAGCACTCTGAATGTTGTAATACTCTAAGCTGTGGCTGCTTAACACCTCTTAACACAAGGTACAGCCTGCAAGGAGAAATAACTTGTGCCAATTTTCCCCTGGTTAGAGGTGTTTGGGGTGGGGGGGTGGGGGGGTGTCTGTATTTTATAAAATTTAGAAAAGGTTCAGGTAACCTTTTATCTTGATGGATGAGATCCACATCTGTACATAAGGGAAATGTAAAGATCTAATGAGGATCTTTTGTGCAGAAACGCCTTCCACCCTAATAAACTCAACATATTCACGCTGTAAGGGTAGTTGCAGCCCTGACACAAATAGGGGGAGTGAAGGGAACACATGCAGCAAGGTGACTACATCAGGCTGTGTAGGAGCTTGAACTGCATCAGCTAGTGCTAAAAAGAAGCTCCAGCCCCTTTGCTATGTCTGCTGCTAAAGCTTTTATATATACATACATATACTCATACACACACACACGATTTCTTTCATCAGCTATTTTCTTATTTCTGTTTTTCTTTATAAATAAACATTTCTAGCATGTGCTGATTAAAAGAACAATCATTTTTAGCCATACATGTCATATGCAAGAGCTGTATGCCCACCAATTTCGTTTAGCAGTTTTAAATTAAAAAAAAATTAAAGAAGATGACATTTAAATAGAATAGCTGAGGCTTGTCTTGAAAAGCAAAATTGAAAGAATGTGTAAGGGCATGTGGCTGGTATGGGGGTGGTAACTGAAGATAGCAGCAGAAGCAAGAAAAAATGTTTTAAATTAATACTAAGCCTGTAAAAAAGAATGGCAAAGCTGCATCTAAAAATAACACTCATGGACATGCCATTGCAGGATATATTCACAGTAGTGTTCCAAGCAACAACAACAACAAAAAAACCACAACAAAAAAAAAAATTAAAAAAATTGTGCTTCCTGTTAAATTAAATTATTAATTAAAAATTAAAGAAGACATGTTTTCTGCTTTCACCAGAACAGTAGCTTTATGCCAAATGCCAACACAGGAGTCACTTTGCACTATAAAATACCTTTAGTGCAGCATGCACAACTTAATGAACTTGTTCACTTTTGCAAGACAGGCTTTGGATAGTCTTCTGTTATCTCTTGCTTTCTCACAGCATAAGCACACTAGGCTGGTACAAAACGTTAATCACAGTTTTTAATTTGGATCGCTATTAGTTTCTTTAATATTCAAAGCAGCCCTGCTAGAGAGAGAAACAATAGCTCCAAGGCAACAGAAGCTGCTCACTTCCCTTCCACAGAATAATAATATTTCCCAGCCTTACTTTCAGGCCGGTGTTGAATTATGGGCAGAGGTGCTCACAGCTGTTGCTAGATCCAGATGACTCTCCATTTCCACACCGATGGATGAGACAGCCTCCTCTTCCTCCTTCAGTGCAAACAGGGAGTAGGGGAGAAGGAGAGAGTGTTAATGAGCCCAGACCAGAGCTGGTGGCTGCAGAAGCAGCCCAGGTGCACCTCCAGCATGCTGATGGGCCATGCAGCACAGGAGGTCTCTGACCTCGGTGGTAGGACGCTCACCATTGCAGCCAAGTTGGTCAGCTCCCGGAGGGCTCAGCATCAAGCCGCGGAGGTGCTTGAGCCATCACGGGCAGTTTTTGCCACAATTAGTGTGCAAACCAAGTACCCTTCTGTGGACAAGGGATCCTTGACCGCAGTCTGCTGCATGCTTCCTCTGTGGCTCAGCATCACTGCTACAGCTTTTTCTTACAACTCTGCTTGCATGATGTCAATCACTCTCCAAGTTAATTACCCTGGTTTCAATTAGTAGAATAATTAACACGTCATTTTAAGCAAGAAAATAGTTCTCTTCATTTCAGTCCTGCATGACTAAATCTGAACTTTGCCTCCAGCCTAACAGCAACTCCTGAAAAACTTGACCTGATAGTGAATCTGTTGTAAGTGCTGACCAGGAATCAGAATCCCAACAAATTATAATGTTACAAAGACTTTCCAGCTCTGTCTATTCCAAGCATCACAGGATTTTCCAGGGCTCTCAACCCATTTTTTCCTTAAAGCATGCCGTGTGGCATTGCAGACAGTCATACTATACAACCCTGCAGAGAAAAACCCTGCCTGCTGCAGCAGAAGAAACATGCATGACCACTACATGAATTACCATCTTCATTTAGGTTTCTTTTCATGAGGAGCATAAAAAGGTGCTGATCCAGCCTGTGGGCAATCCTGCAACAAAACCTTCTTCAAAACTTTACCCTGTGCGTGGAGTTGAGTGACCCTGAGTCACTTGACTAGCAAAAAACCCCTCTGTGTTGTAGGAGATTTTTACACAGTAGGTCTTGTAGTAAGGGGAGGTAGGGACATTTGCTAATATTTGGAGAGATCTTCAGAAAAAAGGAGACCTTGAGAGGGGGAGTTTCTTGGAAAAATTAAGGCAACAGACTTGTCTTCAGGAGAGATCCTTGTTCACGTGTTCATATTCTTGTTCAGATTTTCCTGTGAAAAGGCTAAAGGAGCATTTAGGTCTCTTGCATTTCATTTGATGACAGCAAATGATATCCCAGGAGGCAAAACCTATTTAATCTATAACTAGCAATCACTAATATTCCTGCTTATATAAGGGACCAATTTCCACATAGTTTAAACAGGTAATCCTCCTTTCAGCTTCGGTATTTTAACTTGATCAATTTTCAGGAAAGACATTTTCAGTACAACTAAACTTTGATCATGACAGTGACCGTGATGTACAGTGCCACTCAAATGTGTGCTTATTTTTGTGTTCCTTCACTTAGACTGTGATAAACTTACAGGGTGTTCAGAAACTGAATAAAGATTTCTGTTCATCAAAGCAAAGGTTTCTGCAGATTTGGGGAAAATGCCTGTACCGCACTGCTCGAAAGGTAGTATGTGCTTGGGTTATTAAAGACTGAATCATCAGGCTGTAGCAGAAAGGGGCACATTAAAAATGAGTGACAACCCTTCCCAATTTGAGTATATAACTCTACATGCAGCCTTAATATTCTTCTAGCACTGCTTGGAATTTTTGCATAAAATCTCTTGCAGCAGGGACTTTTGGTTGCTTGACAGATTCAAACTGACAGTCTACAGGTGAAAGGCTTTCTGCCACATTACTAGTCTTTTGAGTCATTCAGGAGCACAGTGACAAGTGCATATTATGTGTAGGCACTTATCTTATCAAGGGCCAAGCTGTAAAAATCCTTGTAAAAAATGGCTTCATTGACTTAAGCAAGTTTGTGTCACGCTTAAGGATGTGTAGAATTTGGTTCCAAGTACAGAGCTTCCTTTCACATTTGATTGCTCATTTTTTATTCAGCAAGATAATAGCCTGTCAATCGTCAGCAAGGATAAGCTCTCCTAGCACTGTAATTCAGAGAGCAGTTGTTGATTTTACAAAGTGAGGCACTAACTTGGAGCCAACCTCCTCCTTTTATTCTGGGCTTGGTACCAACTTTGGAAAAGTTATTAAGAATTTAAAGCCTAAACAGAGCATATTCCGTTTCTGTCTTGAACATCTTAGTATTTATCTTACCTGTTTAAATAGTCAAATATTACATTTTTTTTTCCAACAGGAATCAATAGAGTAAAAATAATATAAAGCATGCAGGCAACATTGTGCAGTTTGCTTTCATGCGCATCAAGATCTCCTGAAGGGAATAATGCTCTCTTGACAACTCAGAAAATGTACCCTGTAGGATATGATAAGTTTCATTATTTAGCATATATGCATTTATAAAGTAGCGGTTCCTGGCTTGTGTGAAAAACCCTGCTGTCCTGCAGTAACTAAAACACACCCCCAGTAACAGGGCAAAAACCTCACTCAATGGGGAGGCCTTCGCTTCAACTCCAAGTGTGCAAATTGCTTCACACTTTTAAGGGAAGGAGGGAAATGGGAATATTCACAAATTCACGTAGGGGATTTAAGATCAAGAACTTGGAAAATGTGGTAGCCTAGCAAGATGAGAGTCAGCTTGGGTTTTTCACACTTCAATATTTATTTCTTCTTGGTAGAAAAACTTATCATGTGTAGAAAGTTGAGGCGACCATGCAACTGCTAGATTCTCTCTGTGTTACTGTGCACAACGAGACACTTACCATGGTGAGTTTAGGGAAATCAAATTAATTTATAAGACCAGACTACTTCAGACGTGGTGAAGGCTCACAACCTTGCAGAGAAGAAGGTGCTGGATGTTGGCTAGCAGTAGCCACCCCAGTCCACTAAGGAGTGACACTGCTGTTCCTCAGGTCCACAAGTCTACAGCGGTTCCCGTGAATGTCCTCTGGGAAACTGGAAAACCATCCAGTCCCACCGAGAGACAGCAGACCAAAAGGTTTCCACCTTACTATAGTGAACATTAGGGCAATGCGCCTCAAAATATATTGCTTTTTTCTTAGTTTCTCAACCTTCAGAT
Source organism: Mycteria americana (assembly GCF_035582795.1). Classification (NCBI taxonomy): domain Eukaryota; kingdom Metazoa; phylum Chordata; class Aves; order Ciconiiformes; family Ciconiidae; genus Mycteria; species Mycteria americana. Next base: position 140,233,397 of record NC_134366.1, on the reverse strand, counting down.
AGAACCTAAAAATAGAGAAAACCATCACTGAAAGGGTCAGTGATTTGGTCCAGAGATTGCATCAATGTTCTTCTTGTGTTAGGACCTTTTTGATAACACAGCCACATACTTTACTGTGGTGGAAAATAAGGTAGTTTAGTTTGCCTACCATCTTATATTTCATAGAACTGTGGTCAATGTGATGTCCCTTGGAAATGTGTGAGACCATTGCAAAAAAAGGCTGAATTTGATATCAAACCCACGTAACATCAATTTAAACATCCAAACAATGCATACAGTCAAGACCCATCACAGTTAGGCATCTGGCTCTATTTTCAGCTTGGTATTCCAGCAAAATCCTTGTGCTTACATTCTGGTATATACTTTGCTGTGTCATGCTATATGCTTTTCAGGCTGTTAATGCTTTAAAATATGAATTACAGTGGAAATTGCATTGGAAAATAAGAATTAATTCAGTTTGTCTGCCATCCTCAGCAGAAAGTTGTCTTGCACTTCATCAAACCAGTCCCCTCATTGTGTAGGATTTATGGGTTGCTCTTTGGAGATGTCAAACAGTCTCACTGCAGAATTAAGGGATTCTGGATCACTCTCTTGGGGCTAGATGCTTGGTAGGTGCTTTGGATCTGGCCATGATTCACATTTCAAAGAACCCTTAAAATACTATTTTACTAATTTCATAAATATTTATACAGTACGCAGCAGGGAAGCAACAGTCCTGATTACAAGCTACTTACAGAAGGCACCACTGCAATCCAAGTATTAAAAAAACAGATCATTATAATTGTAATTGCTGAATACCTTGAGCTTACGGTGACTTTTAGCTCTTCTCACAGAATTATGGTGTCTTAGTCATCCTTGTTGTATTGACAGAATGTTTGGAGAAAGTCTCCTCTTTCAAATAAACCTAATATTAGTGCCTGACTCACTGATACTGCAATGTTTTGTCTATAAATATTTCAAACATCTTGCGATTGATTGTATATTTTATGTAACTGTTTACCCCACCTATACTTTCTTCCTTATTTTCTTCCACATTTTCAAAACTGAAATTATATTTATCACTTTATTCCATATTTTCTCCCCTGAACACTGTGATTTGGGGGTGAAGAAGTGGACTATCACAAGGATTGGCTGTACCTACCGATGGAGCAGCAGTAAAACAGGGAGTAGCCATGTTTCCACTCCCAGCACGGCAGTGACAGTGACTGTGGACTTTGCAGCGTGCTGCCCCTCCAGCGAGGCCAGAAGAAGGCATTCCCTCCTGTGTTGCTCCCCTGTCCCACTCACAGACATGCAGGCTCAGCATCTTGAATCAAGTAACTTTTGTATAAAACATTTGCAGTAGAACCAATACCAGCCTGGAAAGAAATATCATTTCTTTATTTTATCACAGACTTCTCATCTATACTTCAGTACAATCATTTGCATTATGACTGTGCTAAGATTGGGATATATGAAAAGACATATTGCTGAGTATGTCCAGCTCTCAGCTGCAGTAAGACTTGGAGACACTCAACACCTCCAGTAGGCCTTGTCAGAAGTTGGCCAGTCAGGTCCAAGATGTCACTAAAATATTCTTTAACTTTTGGTCAGCCCTGAAGTGGTCAGGCAGTTGGACTAGATGGTTGTTGTAGGTCCCTTCCATCTGAACTATTCTATTCGATTCGATTCTATTTGATTCAATTTGATTCAATTCAATTAGATTCTAAATTTTGGTTACCCTAGCCATATACTCCTAAAGGTGCATAAGGAGGAGGTATATTGGTGTGTTTATTTGTTCTAGTTGTTACAGCATTTGCTTTTTGTAATACCAAAAGTACTCGAAGAAAATTATAATTTACAAAGTTAAAATATATGGTTTGATCTGCTCCCCCCGACATCTTGCTTCCTGTCGTACTGTTTGTAAAGTTTTAATGTTGCCCTTTGCATACCAATTCCAGAAGAAGGCATATAAAGTCATTTAGAACTGGGCTGTGCACCTGTACCCTATAGGACAACTCAGATTGTCAAATAGATACTAATATGAGTATGACTATCACAGATTGACTCCTGGCTTATCAGCAGAATCACAACGATTTTGTGGCACAACGGTCTTTCCTTGAATAATGCCAATTTTTGAAAAACAAAAAGTAGAAAAATATTTCTTATTTGCTGACACATCTCAAATTTGAGTGAGTTGAAACCTACTATTTTTAAGTTATTTGGTCTAAACAAATACACAACATTCTGAAGTTATCAAAATTATTTATTTCACACAACCACTTTTTTTTTCCCCTATTACTCATCTGAGAATAGTTTTTCTTTATTTTAGTATTTTGGATTGTCCTAGATAAGCAATTACTTTAGATTTTTTTTAGGAACCTCTTTCCTCCATAATTAGAATATTAAAGTCACCAAAACTTTTACAGGTTAGAGAAACTGTATACCTAGCAGTCAGAGTCACTGGAAGGTAGCTTGAGGAATCAGAAAGGTATATTGCTGCTGACAGGCTGTTTTTCTGACAGTCATATGTGAAACTTTCATTAATGATGTTCATTGTTCTGTCTATGTTATATCTATGCTATTAAAGCACCTTTAATGCTTTAAAGATATAAAGAAAATTCCGCTACATGCCATGTCCACTGACATAGGGCAGATTGCTTCAGTGCAATATATGATTACAAAAGATAACTACCAGTCTGTTCAGCTGATATTCAGATGTGAAATAAAGTCAAGTTGTTCTAAAACAGGGTCAAATTAATTTAGGATCAAAGTGAACAACAGCTCACTCTCGTATGCATTATGTTTTGTTTGATTATTTCCTCCTTTATGCATCTCATAAGATGCAGACTTATGAGACAGACTTTCCTTGCTTTCAGAGGACTAATGCTAAAATTTTGCTTTTCTGTATTTATCTTTACTTATTGTAGGGCTGTGTTTTTTTTTTTTAAATTTGCATTACTGAAATTGTTAAACTACACTACTATATTAAAAATACAAAAAATACGGGTAATACCGTGAAAAGTCTAAATTGAATCTGGCTGAACAGAATGTATATAAGAATTAATCCAGCTTCATAATCAGTATGGAGGTACTTCTTCAGGAGAGATACCAAGCCTCTTGGAGAACAAAAACCACAGTGGATGTGCCCAGTTAGCAGAAGTTACAACTTAAGAAAAAATTATCATCTACTCTGTAGTACTTGAAGGTTTTGTGCAGGGCAGGAAAATGGACAGATGGGGACCTTAATAGTCAGAATGAGCGACCATTCCCTCCTGTGAGCAACGAGCCAGGTTTGCTATTAAAAGTTTTGCTTTCTTAGTTATGTCTTCTAGTTAGTTTTCTTAGTAAGAAATTTAAATTTAAAAACACAACACCTGTAGCTAAGGCAGCTGTTTAGGATAAAGCCCAAGCAAAAAAAAAAGGGTGTTTTTTTTTTCAGATAGAAGCTTTGGGAAGCTATTATAAATTATCTGGCCAAATACATATATATGCATATAAGTACATATAAAAATATATTTATATATTTTATATACATATATTTAAGGTGTCTCTTTGCCAGTAGTAAAATGTATCTTGAAGAAAAGAGGTTATGGACCTACCCCTCTACAGCAGCCATGCAGCAAGGCCCTGTGCCTGGGATCCACAAGACAAGTACACGTGCACAGTGACTATTTTCCAGGATTTCCAAAGTCCAGTCATTTCTAACGCCAGCAAGGAGAGTTTCCAAATTTCCTTCCTCCTGTCCTCTCTCCCCTGAGCTCTGCAGGCATGAGCTGCCCTCTCTTCCCTCCCTCCCCATCTCTTCCCATTAGAAATGTCACTATCCCCATCTGCTGCCCCTGAACTCCCTGTGCTGGCAGGAACGCACGGGCAGAACGAAGCAGCTGAAGTCGTTCAGCATAATGTGCCACACTGACACTTCAAAGGCAATTCCGAACATTTTCTGCCAAGAAAAAAATTGCGCAAAAGGGATTAATGCTGCTATGTTTCTCTTTTGATGCCTGTAACACAGATCAGGACGCAACTCCTGCATCATCAAGTCCAACTCTTTCTTGCTACAGGCACCATGTAGTTTCTTTGTTCAGTATGAGTACGCGTGCTTTTTACCAGCTAAGCTTCCAGTACATCCCTGGAAACAAGATATGCTATCATAATTTTCTTTGTAGAATTTTCTCTGTGTGTCTATCTATCTCAAATGATGTTACAATTTCAGCCAGCAAATGTATAGGTTACTGCGGTCAGCAGGACTTCTCTCATTTGAAATTATGCATCCTTTACTGTTTTTATCAAATGAAACTGTAATAACACAGATCAAAAAGTGTGCGCTCTTATGGGAAAACACATTTTACAGGAACTGCTTCTTCTGATAATTACATATTTGGCAACAGAGGGTGAGGGGGTGAAGAAAAGCTATTTTCCCATCTGCAGCAGATCCTGACAGCCGCTGAAAAACAACAGTAATGAGGGAGAGAAAAAGAGATAGTTGTGAAGGCTTTAGATATTAGTTTCAGATAAGTATGCCACACCCGAGGCCTTCCTTGATTTATTTCGGCTTGCAGGGGAGGGGGCTTTGCACAGCTCACTGGAACTCCTGGCGAAACACAGGTATCTCAGCAAGTGTAGGTCTCGCTGAATATTTTAAGCAAGAAATACTTAGTGAATGGTTTACTTCACAGCATTCACACCATTCAAACTCTGGACAGAGCTGGGAAATGAAGAAATAAAAACTGGATCAAAGTTTACTGACCCAATAAATTAAAGAAAAGATCAGTCTTCACCGGGTCCAAGTAATTCACCTCGGCCTAAGTAGACTCCTCTTTGCTGCAGAGCCCTGAATATGGGCTCAGGAAAGTTTGGAAAGGAAAAAAGTTAAATGATAACTGTTGTCAACTCCGGACAATAGCAGAAGAAAGGAAGGCCTTGTAACAGCTCTGTCCCGGGAACAAGACACGCAGAGCAAAGCTCTGCCTTCAGCTGTGCCCTTCAGCCTATGGTATCGGGGCGATTTTGGGGTAAGCTGTTTGCCTGATCTTACACCTTACAAAAACCCGTCTCCTCTTGTCCATGGGGGAACGTGGCACGGCAGCCACCAGCGCTGCAATAAGCGGAGACCTTCAGTCGTGCACAGGAGAGAGCTCGAGGCCTTTGAAAGGTCTTTGCTTTATAAAGTTGTGGCTCCTGCGTTCTGCCTCGCAATCCTATCTGCTGGCATGTGTAATCATAACCCTTCGGCTGAAGATCTACACTATAAAAGTCTGCAATGCAAGCTACTGAATACATATGTTTATCTGTAAATGTCCCTATTTAGACACAGAAATTCTATTTCTCCCTTTCCATATACTGTAAGTTTTCTTTAACATCTATAAGGTATTAAAATGTGTGCTTATGGAAAGTAGAGCATGTGAATGTCCTTGATTTCCAGGAGCTGATAGTCTCTACTGCCTTTGGTACTTGCTGCTTAGTAAACAAAACATTTCTTCCAACACCTCGAATAATTCAGGGCAGCAAAAATCTCAGAACACTTTGTCACTAAAAACTGTTTTGAGGCTTCTCCTGGTGGTTGCCGGACACTGTGAAATGGGTACACAGGGACATCATACCGTAAGACTGTTCCCTAGACCAGTAATACTATTTGAAATGAGCAAAATAGAAGAAGAAAAGTAGGACTTGGTTATCAGGCTCTCTGGCTGCTTTTTGACTGATATTTTAGATTAAGAGGAAACTGATTGCAACTCTAGTAACTTGGTTCAAATGTGCTGCTGCGGTACTCCATCATGGACTGCTCCTGGAATGGTCTGTGGACTGAACGCAAGCACAGATGCTTTGCTGTTGCCACTTGGATGTAATCGTGGCTTCATGTCTCCACCATAACGTAGTTCTACCTCTTATATTTTTATTGACTTTTGATGCTTTTGCTTTAGATCGCCTAACTAGCTATATTGAAACCAATTTTTAAATGGAGTACCTACATACTTGGGTATGGGTTTTCTGTTGAGGTTTTTTTTTTCTGGTAGCCAGTATGAAAAATGTCTTTGCATGTAAAGTGAGATTAAAAGCTTCACTCATGCTTATTTTCACGCTTGGTATTTAGCAGCCTGAAAGAGGGTTGATTTGTTCTGGTTTTTCATTTTTTTCAGGCATTTGGAAGCAATCTGCTAGACACAGCACAACCTAACGGCCAGCGCAATGCGCACCTTCAACACCAGCCCATCCATTAGAGAAAAGTGGCTGAACTCACTAAGCAACCGCTGGCTGGGGGCTGAGGACAAAAAGAGGACTCGGCATCCTAACGTCAAGGAGGGCACTTGTCTGAAGGCAGGACGCATTTGTACACGGCACCGGTCAGCTGTCTTTCACCATACAGTGGCACCAAAGCGCCACGAAGCCTGAAACGACGCCAGCTCTCTTCCTAAGGACCAAATCTTATACTCCATGAAGATCTTCCCAAAGGTCTCGGATGCGGAGGCGCAGCAGAGAGGGAAGGTGGGTACGGAACATGAGGCTGCCCAAGAGGCAGAAGCCACAGCAGGAGCTTTAGACATGAGAAAAAGATCAACCTGTTGGGCAATGATTGTCCTCCTCCTCCTGAAGAAGCCAGCTTGTGTAGTCTCTGCCCCTCAGACTCTGAGTAAGAGCTAAAAACACGCTACAGGGTTGTGGTTACAGCTCTGGAGGGCTAAATTCAGCTGTACCGGATCAGTGTAACTGGAAACATGTTCCACTTTGGATGTTATTCACATCAGCTAGTACCACATAACAAATTGTTACTCCTCTGGTTCAGCTCGGTGCAAACAGAGCACAACATTAGGAAACCTCTAAAGATAATCAGAAAATAACAGGAGAATAAAAAACATTTCTCAAATTGATTGTACAAACAAGTTTTATTGTTAAAAGAAAAAAAAAACCACAAAAAACAACAGGGTTCCCAGATTCAAATGCTGTTATATTTTAACTACTGGCAAACTTCTGATTCTTGCACTTCAAAACTTCTTTATTAGTTCAGTACAGTCTGAAGGACTCAACTTTTTCATAACTCGAGGCACAGCACCAAAATGCTGTCCTCAGCCTGACATCCAGTCAGGGTTATTCTGTGGATTAATCAGGATGCCTGATTCCCAGAGATTTTGTGCACATGGGCTGAGCATCTGATTACAGCAGTGCTATAAATGGATAAGATTATCCATCGTGTAGCTTTCCAGACAGTACATGGTGTATTCTACCTCAGGAAAATTAGTGTGCTTATTATTTCACAGCTCAGATTCCAGTTGCTTGCAGAAGTGATCTCTGTATTCTGGAATGATTTGAAACGTTTGTCGCATTCAGAAAGCATCTTGTTTTACTATCATGGTTAAATTCAAGCATATAACCATATTATTCTCAGAATCATCAGAGAATCCTTGTAAAATAATGTTATAATTGCCCTAAAACAAGCAAGGAAAAAGAAAGAAAATAAAATTAGTGCATAATGCTGCCTGCTCGTGTCCAAGTAGCTGCTTTCTGTTAGGACTGAAAAAGAAAGATTCCTATCAGGTACTGTTATCACGGGTATATTCAGATATATGTGTACATAAAAAAACAGTGCTCAACTTTCTTCTCATGGCCAGGGTACTAAGGAACAGCAGCAGGCTGTGGTCCAGCTTGCACTTGTCAGGGTCCTCTCTCAAAGCAGAGTCCTGTGCTCCCGAGGGTGCCTGCTCCCCCTTCCAGGGCCGTGCTCTTGAGTAACATTTCTGACTCCACAAATGGGAATTGGAACAGAGTTGATGCACCAGGCTGCGTTCTGCAGCAATGGGCTTTTCTGTCTCTGCTGTGAGGCAGTAACCTTATTAGCCCTTATAGCTTACATCCAGCAAGGGTTCCGTCCTATCAACACTTCTATTTTCTGCTGACTTTCTGCCACTTTCTTGCCCCAATACCCATACGCAGAGCGTAGGTAGTTGCAATAACAGCCTCTGTATTTTACAGGCAGTCCTAGGGAAATCCTCCAGGCTACATACCACACAGCTTCTGACCAGTCTTGTAACAGAGTTTGTTGTACTGGACAGTCCATTGTTTTGTTTTCAGCCATAATCATGTACTGGATATTCACTCTCAGTGGTGTTTACCAAAATCATCAACTTATAGTGAACATATGATGTTAATACATCAAACATCTGCTTGATGAAAGCTAAAGCAACCTCATGTTATTATTGGTGGCAGAAAGTTTGTCCTGAGTTTGGACATGATGTCAAGATTAGGATGAAGTATGCTGGAGAGAGGAGAGTGGGAGGAAGGACCATGTGAGAAGAGTGCTGTAGTCATTCTTCAGTCCCTGATCAAAGTCTAACCAGAACTTCTCCTAGCGTGAGGTCTCAAGCTGCCTACTTAAATCACGCTGTCAGGGCCCAGCTCGCCCCCCTGCATGGAGCATCTGCTCCCTGACTAGTGGGATACTGCTTGCTGGAACCTTAGCCGCAAGTCCAACTCTAAGTCAGCCACGTGTTCTCGCAGTGCACACTGCTGTAAGCAATACCGGTCCTCGCGGCAGCTCCACCTTCCTTCCAGACCCACTGCTTTGCTCATCCACATCCAGCAATCTGATCCATAAAGCAGCATCACCCCAGGTTTAGCTGCTGTCTAGCTACTCATCTTCACACCCTCACACAGACAGACTTTTGTAGGCACCAGGACAGAAGATAGTTTGGTAGCCCCTACTGAACCCAGGTCTTACTCTACCTTCTTTGACTCCTGTCACCTTCCTCTTCTGGTATGACAAACTGGAGATGAGCACTTGGGAGCTGAAGGGCTCTTAGGACTAATCTAAAGACTGGGAGGCTTGCAAGAGTTTCTAGTTTACAGCAAAGGCTATGATTAGGGTTAGTTCCTGGTCTGGCAGAGTCCCATCGGGAAGTGACAGGTCTGCCATGAGCACCTCATCTGTAGGAGGATTATTCCTGTCTACTACCAGCTCTGGGGCTAGGAGAGATGCTGGGCTGGCTGGAGTTCAGCACCGTTAGAGACCCATGAGGTTTGAGTTAAGGGGAGGCTGGAGATTTTGTACCAGTAGGAGCTCCTTAGTGACATTTGTGGGGACTAATAGGGACGGTAAGGGTCTTGGGAAGGCTCAGGCAGCTGATGAGGCGGGTGTTGGATGAAAGTGTGCTAACCTGAGGACTGGTGCTGCTCCTGGATTAACACGGGAGCATTGCTTTTACTTTTGGATATTGTTATCCCTCTTCAAATCTTTGAAAAGTGTTTCAGGGAGGAACAGACCAACATGTGAAGAGAATGTAAAATAAAGAATAAAATGAGCAGAAAGAATATGGATGGATTTTCTCAAACAGGTAAAAGGAAATACAATAATTTACCAAACAAAATGGAATTATTAAGGTGACATTAACTGCTATCTTTGGTCTTTTCTTTTATAAAATAAAGGAGGAATAATAGAGGAATAATAACCTGAGGACATCTAGCATTTCAGCAATGCTACCATTCTGCAGTCATCACTTCAAGCATGAGAAAGTTTTCTGACATTTCCTTTTGCTGTTTTCTACAGTTTGGGTGAACATCTCTTTTCAGAAAATATACACATGTGAGCATGTGACTTTACTATTGTTATTTCTTTATATAAAATGCTGAAAAGTACCTTTGGAAACTTTGTTCTTGAACCTTTAATGTCAAACGTTGTTGCAAGTGTTGCTGTAAAACATAGATAATTATAATATAAATGGTTACTTAATCATAAAGCCATCAATCAAACTTCCTAATAACTCCAAAGCAACATGGCATATCTCTCAGCAGCAGTGCCAATGCCATTTACTCTTCCAGTGATAAAGCCCTCACCTGTGTCTTCTCCCAAAGCTCTGCCTATTTGTCTAAACCACGTTAGAAAATGGAAGTTAACCACGATGCTCCTGCAACATCTCCTATAGACCCATCCTACTGTGATAACTCCAATAATTTAACTTGTAATAGTAGTTCAGCTGAATGATAAACGAAGAGAGCTGATACTGATTTTTAAAGGAAAACATGGATTGTGTATTTTGACCTCCTTACAGGTCTTTTCAGCCTTTAGTCTGACATCCTGCCTGAATTCTCTGAATCTGAGCCTGTGTCATGTTAATGTCGGTTAGCCCCTACAAGAGGATTGACTCTTCTCTAATAAAAAAAGCATTACACGTGGGTGTAGAGAATCTCTTTAAAAACCCATCCAGACACTTTTCTCAATAAACTGTGTTCTGGATATTAGTAGTGCCCCTAGCTCCTCTCAAGTTTTCTGTACAGTCCAGTCAAATGTAGTTGTTCCATGTCATTTTAGAGACGTTAACAATAAAAGTGTCATAATGAGATGAAGGATATTAGTAATCCTAATTTATAGAGATGGAAACTGCAGTACAAGGATGTTAAAGCATATAATTTGGAAATTCTCTATTTTAGTGGGGTTCTGGCACTGGAGAACTGCCTGCTCTGAAGTCTGCTGCCTGCCAAGCGAGGTGAATCAGTCTGCATTGTGGAGAGAAAAATCTGTCTGCACAGGATGATCAATTACTCTTTTAAGAAATCTGCTTAGTGGTGAAAAAGGGCTGACAGGATATGGCCCCGTTGTGGAGGCAGCCTGCCAGGCAAGGGAAAGGCATCGTATATTTTCTGCACCGACCTCCTTTCAGTGTTCCACACACTGAATATTCATCGTCAACTCCTCTGCAGAGGACTTCTTTCCAGAGTAACACTTTGGCACTGTCGTACCAGACGTTGAAGACGACCTTCAAAAAGGTGATGTCACTTCCTAGTTAAGACATTGCAGGTAAGAAAAAGATAACTGGTGGGGAGGAAAAACACATACACAGACATGCTATTCAGATAAAAACTCATTTTCTCTGAAATACACTATTTTGTAAAGACTCCCTCCAAAATGAACAAAAATACATATCTTGAAAACTGTTACTTCCAGAAAAACAAAAAGCTGGTTTTCCACAAAAAACATCAGTCTTAAAAAATATTTGAGTGAACAATTTCAAAATATGTTTTAATTTCTTCAGCGAAGTTAACAAAGTTCACTCACCTTCACAGGTAACCCAAATAAATACTCAGATAAGACTCCGTAGTTTTAAGCAAGTGTTGCAGACAAACTGGCCTGAATGTGGGTAGCCATCATAAAGATATCTTTCTAGGGAAGCAAACTTAACCCAGCTCCGGAGTTTTTACTCAGAAGGTGAAGTTTATGATACAGCCATTTCATAAGTAACTCAGCTTGCCAGCTTAGAGCTGGGTTTAAAGATTAAAGTTGGGTTTGCATACACAATCCAGTACCATTTCCAGCTTCTGGAACATCCATATTCTTAGTAGAAGCCCTGCCATACTTGGTTAGCCTAATGATATTCTCTGTCCTTAAAAGGACTTGGATCTTCTTCAGGCCAGAAGAGCTGTGTGCTGCAAAAGCTTCTCTGCTTCTTCCAGGCAAATGCACGTGCACCTAAACCATCTCAGATTTGCATGTACAGTGCCAGTCAGTGTGCAGAGCTCTGGTAACTGTTCCAACAAGCAAAACTCAAGCACACTTATTTTCACAAATCATCATGTCTGTCCGTTATTAGCATTTATCTACTCCATTTTTAATCACAGTAACTCATCTCCTAAATAATTTGACATTTAGGATAAAGTGTCAGCTTTTTGCTTGTATTCATTTTTTCGCATTTGTAGAATATAATTCTCTAGTCAAGAAGGACTCACTTGGAATCCAGGTAAGATCAGCGTTCCAGATGGATTTGTTCATGATGCTGCAAGGTGTCAGATTAAACATGAAATCATGAGCTGTAGAATCTACAGGACAAAAAAGTATTTCATATTGTTTGTGTGAATAGGCTTCTCCAGTAAAATTATAAAAATACACATATATACACACTTACAATAAACACACATTTTAAAATGTATTTAATGTAAGGTATATACTATAAAATTGTCTAATATAAATATCCATAATAAACATTAAATATGTATTTTAAACGTTATTTCTGATTATTTATATGCTTAGAAATAATATTATATTACTTTGAAATTAAGTAGTAAGAAAAGCCAGTTGTTGGGTTGATGATATTTTGCACAGAAAACTCAGAGGCAAAAGTACCTTTATTTCTCTTTTGAAGTTACACAAACTTTTTATTAGCATTAAGCCAGTGTGGTCCTCTGCTGAAAATATCCCTACTTATGCTAACCATGGAATCTATATAAACTTGCTGACAACATCTAAATATGTTTTTAATGTACCAGCATATTTTCCAGGATAATGTAAATAAGCCTTTGAGTATATTTGCTTTGTACTCACCTAACGTTGTACAATGCACAGTGTCAGATGCGGTGTGATAAAGCATCGTACAACCTGTATCTAATCAAATTTAGACGCCCATTATCTGATATTTTAATTTTTAAAAAATCATTCCGTGACAGCCCTTGGAAGGATTTCCAGTCAGTATTTTTATTTTTATTTTAGGAAGTAAGTCTATTCAATTCAGCTTGCTTCTGCCCTCCCGAGTGTGCCCACGCTGAAGAAGTGCCCTGCTTGCTGGGGGCCTGGAGGCAGGGTGGGGAAGGGGAGCTCCCCGGGCCAACCCAGCTGAGCGCTGGCCGGAGCAAACGGGATGGCAGGGTGATTTACAGTGAGGGGTTCGGTCTTGTGTTTTGGGGATTAAAGCAAGGGGCGTGCAAAGGGAGACTGTCCAGCTGTTGGTAACCCAGCAGTCAGCTTCTCATCTCGAATACAACTACGCACGGGAAATTACAACAGGATAAACGGCAAACAAAACTCACCATGGTCTCAAAGGTTTGATTTGCAAGCTTAAGTACCACCACTTTTACCCTTGTTAAATTTTTAATGTGAGTATTAATGTAAAGCAAAGTACCCAAAATAAACATTCCCCCCCACACCCCATGTCTCAGTTTATATAGCTATTTTACAGGTGATATACACTGGTAATGCACACAGATTTCAAAAGACCTGGTCTTTTCCTTGTGAAATATCTCCTCAAAAGCCCACCTTCTTGCCACTGAGTCTGCAGGGGCACACTGACCCTGTTCAACGTGGACATCAGGGAGGTACCAAGTTGTTGCAGAATCGACTGAAAAACCTCAGTGAACTACATAGATCCAGTGGTCTACGACACAGACACAGCAAGAAGGGACACGGTATGTTGTGCCAGAGCCTAACTGATCCTCTAGCCTGGCAGAGTATCACATTCCCCTTTTTTCTCCATATACTTAAAACTTTTCATTGTAATATATTGGTTAAATCAATGTGGATAATTTATACAATACAGTACTTGCAAAACAAGTTTAAATCCCTTATCTTCTATTTCCTGAACTGAAACATGCCTGCTTTACTTGGGATAAACTTCTCTCTTAGCTGCTGCTCCCAGCATTGTGGTAATATTTACGCCTATGCAGTATAATTCTTGTAACAGGGTAATTAATAACAGAAATATACTCCAGCTGAACTTCTTTTTATTTTTCTGTATTCATCAAAGAAATACATTTGAAAGAAAGTTCACATTTTCTCAGACTACAGCAATTATTGTGCAAATGCCAGTAAGAAAAAAAAAAGCTATTTTTTACTTACCACAAAAGGTATATGACATTTCTAGATCTGACGACATACAAAGAAATTCACTGACTCCGGGAGTGAATAAAAGGAAAAAAAGAAGTCCAAACATAGTTACTTATTTTGCTCAGTATTTGATGGAACAAAACTTTGTTTTGGGGAAAGAGGAACAAAAATTCAGCACAGTCACCCTCAGTCACATGTCTTCAGGGAGTATTCGGTTATTTTGTCAAATTCTCTGCAATCTTAATTAATCCTACGGCAGCCCTATCAGTTATCATCACAATAAATTTGAAGAAAAAGAATTTCTGCCTTTACTGTTACATTTTCCCCCAGACAACGCAGCTCAAGCTACGAGTGAAAAATGAAAGAGAAAACTGTCTGAAATAAGGAAGTGAGGAGAACTAAAATTATGATTACCAGAAGTACGTAAAGGGCAAGTTTAGTTGACTCATCAGAAGTAACATTTGTTAAGGCATGATTTCAAACACTCACAGAGTTTCCTGTACATAATAAAGAAGAGAAAAATCCACAGATGATGAAAACCCACTCTTTTGAAAACCCAACTCCATGCTTTTATTGATATGGTAGTCAATAACTCTCACAAGTTTTCAAAATGAATTTCTTACAAAGCTCACCGTGCTTTAAGAACACGCTGGCACTCTGGAGGTGTGTAATTAGGTGATGTATTTCGAAATGGAGGTAAGGATGGGAGCTGAACGCAACCGACTGACTTGTTATTGAGTAGAGCCACTGATGTCCTGCACTTTCTCAGCTACCATCTTCAAAGCTGTATCTATCCCAGTTATACTTCTTAGTGAAAACAGTCTTAAAAATCCATAAAATGACAACTGATGAGTCCCATGTCCCCCTCCTGGCCTCCCTCTGGGACCTTATCCCACGCTCTTCCCCGCAGCCTCTGCTGGAGAAGCTGCGCTGCAGAATGTGCCCAAGAGCACGGAACCCAACCACTGACTGTTGTGCCGGTGCAGTGCACAGGCATGGGTCCAGGCGGACACCAACCGTGAGACAATTAATAACAAAAGCTGTCAAACTTTGACTGAGATGTTGCTGTAAGAACACAGAATCTCCCTGTCACAATTGAAGATAGGTTGGGAGCCCGATTTTAAGCTCGGATGTTGAAAACAGTCTAGGTTGCAGGTTTTGGTGCTCAAGTTTGAAACACTAAACCAAAAACTCTTAAAGCACTTTTGGTATTAGATACACCCCCTTATTTCTGTCTGTTAGTGCAATACACAAAGAATAACATATTTTGCCTCTATCTACCATATCAGTTTTGTGGACTAAACTGGGTCAGCTTTTACTGCACAAACCCAGCAATATTGCTAGTCCCAACTACAGAAACAGATGAAAAGAAAGTCTAACTCATTCAAGAGAACACAATCACCATCTAACTGACAGGAAACGCAATTATATTTTTTTCTGAATATAATAAAATATGGAAACTTATTGAAGTTGTGGAAGAACGAATTATGGAATTTAATCAGATTATTTTCTCATGAGTTACCTACAGAAATTGTATTTGTGATGAAAAAGAAGCAGATACACAATAGACAGGTATTTGGTTTTGTGCTAAGCAGGAAACTCAATAAAAATTACTTACAACAAATACAACTTAATCCATTGTTCTGACTCTCCCCACTCCCCATCAGTGTCTAAAAGCTTTTATTTTCACAAGTTCTGTGCACACCAGGATAATATTTTACATATTTTAAAGGTAAAGTAGCAAAAGAATAAGAAATCAGTTTTCAGAAGTCCAAACATGTAACACAAAAGATAATTTAGGAACAGCGACATGCACAATAACTTGACTGATTGTGCCCAGAAGAAGGGGAGGGAGTGAGAATTCTATTAAAACTACCTAAAAGTGCCAACTAATGAGTTAATGCATGTAATAATTCACAAAATAAGATTAAAATTTGAAATTTTAATATGGTTAGAGAATTGTCTTCAGTATTTCCAAATCTTTCTACAGACCACAAGAAGAGTCCCACCGGCCTGACAGAGTTCAAGACTGAAAGAAACTTTTAACATTTGGCTTTTAACTGGGAATTCAAACTTATACAACTTCCCTGACAGATCTCCAGAGTACGTAGATCGCACACAGATTTTTGCTGTTGTTTAATAGAACGCTATAAAACATACAAACCCTTTGTGATCATAGCAGTAGTACAATTCTGTTTCAAAATGGCCAAATTTTGCTTAAAAATAGTAATATATGTAGTGAAATTGAAATAAATCAGGAAGGCTGTAGTAGTTGGAAAAAGAAATGGAATAATGAAGCAGACACTAAAGAACAGCTGCCTTGTACACGAACCATCACCATGTCCAAAAAAGGTTCCTGTTGACCACAAAGCCGTGGCCACTGATGTGGAGTGAGTCTAATCAGCGAGAAGCCAAGCCAGGCTCTCTGCTGAGTCTTCTGTCAGTAAATCCATTAGATTTAGCAAAAGTCACAGGTCAGTTTGACGTAGGCATGAGATGGCACTGACTGTACCCTACTGACATATACGATTACCCAGTGGAAAGCACGTCCCTCTGTAGCCAGATTTGACTTGCTTCGCGGCACAGTGCGTTGGGTGGCTGATGTACTCATGGGCAGACTGGAAAGAGTGTTGCAGATTTACAAGATTTTATATAAAAGCTCTTTCAACATAAAGGAAGACAAGCTCTCTGCTGAACTCCGTGACTTTCTAGACCTAGTTCAAGAATAGCGTTTTTTCAGATACTTGCTGCAGTAAATGATATAGATGAGGAATGAGTCCCCCCTGGTGGCTTAGACAGACAGACACATGGGGAAACCTCTCCTGTTCCTTATTGCACAAGTCAGGACTATTCCAATGCTTTAAAAAATTGGCATAACTAGGCTCCATTTTAAAAGAATCTGGCTTGCTAATGGGAAAATAGAAACAATAAATGCTATTGGTATCAGGGCTAAACTATCACTAATGACCACGAGTATAAAGTCTACAACCTTGACCATTGTGTCTGGTCAAATTGTCCTTACATCAAAATAACCTCAACCATTTAAAAATATTTTCAGCAAATTCAGTTTTAGATGCTTGTGTCTGCCAATGTCTGTATCGATGCCATTCATAGAAGTGACCTCTTGTGATGCTCACTGAAGCCCCAAACCAGTGCACTAGAGGTATGAGGAATCTGCTCTGCCTCTTTTAAGTCAGTATGAAGGGTACTGGAGAGGACGGACATAAACTTCTATATATTTTATTTTTACTAAATACTCTTTCTTTACTATAATCTTATTCTTACATACTCTGATCCAGAAGGAAGGTGAAAAGGAGAGAAAGAGAAGTGGAAAGAGCTACACAATAGTGTTACTTCACTAGAGTTTTGTGACAATTTACTTATTTTGAAATCCTTTGCAACTACATTTAGTAGGGACCAACTCTCATATCCAGTTAACAGTACATAAATTAAATCCAAGTCTAGAGAATTTAGGAATTCATACCTATGACTTTTTATTTTGTCTACATCTGAGATGCCGAGAGTAGAAGTTTAACTCCAAGCCTCCTCACCGATTTGTGGTTAAAATCCTTAAATTAATTTATGATATTTTTATCTTCTTTTTCAATACATCTAAAAACTGCTTAACTTATGATTGCTTTCCAAAATAATTACTTTGTATTTGGATTGTTGGCTGCAGATGAGTACTTTGACCAGATAAGCACTTATAAGTCACTGAAATCTCCCTCAGGAAAGATTTATAATATATATTATCATAATATCCCATCACAGGAAAATAAATAACAGTATACCAGTACAGCAGAGGAAAGTACTCCATTTCAAAGTGTTAGTCAGACAGCATTAAAAATTTTGTCCCAGTTCTTGGCATGTACCAAAACCTCACTTTAACGGAAAACTCTTTTAAGATGTTAAACACATTTATTCAATAAAGAAAGAGGCAATAATAATTTAATTTTCCTTGTAGGACCATTTGTGACAGTTTTTGAAGTAGATCTTTTTGCAGCTGGAAGAAGACATGTTTATTACTTCTGATCCTGGGTTTAGGGTAGCTGCTGAAGACACTCCCATAAAAAGGGGCTATATATACGGCATAAGGCATGTATTCACAAAACAAAAACACACTTGGCAATCGTCATAAAAAATAGAAAACTCTAGCAATTCCTGAGTAGATCTCTCTTCTCAAATCCTCTCATCCTATCTTTGACAATGTTTATAGTGGAAGTAGAAAGTCAAGCCTGGGGATACTAGAAAGAGGTAGAATATTCAGCTCCTCTACAGGCAGCTGATGAAGTACTTGAGGGTGCCAGGGGAGTCCGACCCAAGAGCAGTGCACCAGCACATATCCAGTGGTGTGCTGGTAGCATTTGAGTAAGAAAGCAAATAGTTGTGGAAAGAAAGAAAAAGTGATGTGCATTATTCTGAATATAATTTTTTTAAATGCTGTATGCACTTTGGCTTAGAGGTATGATTTGAATAGAACACATTAAACCATTGGAGGCTACTAAAGTGAAGCAAACACACACCAGGTGGTATCCTGTGGAAACAATTATGTTGGAAATAACTCTCTGTTGCCAGTAGGCTTATGGTTTATTCTTTCCAAGCCAAGTTTAAGATTAAAGCTTATAGTTATACTCTAAAGTGTACATTAAACCATTAAAGTTGTCAAGAAAGAAGAGAAAGCAGAGGGTGAAAGGAGAAGAAAGGGCTGTATCCTACCTGAGGCTGACAGAAAGCACACCACAGCAACACTGTCCACCCTGGTATTCCAGAAATGGAGACAGCTGGACATGTTTTGCGGCCATTTGCTCTTGTTCTCTGTTATTCCTTGCTTAAAATAGCTGCTTGCTGAGGTCTGTATAGCTGTGGGATAATCTTATTATAGTGGATTCAACTCCTAGCTAGCACACTTGTCCCATTTCTCAGGGGGGCTGCAGCAGGCTATGTTGTACATGGGGGCATGAAGAAATCTGTGACATGACCGCAGAACTCCAGGGCAACCGAATTGCAGCAGCTTACCAAGTTTCCACCTATTAAGTTATACCAAGCAATTGTAATAATTCACATGTGTGCTCTTAATTTTTACAGCACAAACAGAATTTCATGAAGATTCCATCACCTAAATTAGGCTCTCTTGGTACTGTACAAAAATTTACTCAGATTTTCTTCATCTTTGCCAATGTGATAACTTTGGTTTGTAATAAAGCAAGCTCCAGTGAAATTAGTTACCTTTTGATTCTAGAGAGTGTGGTTAAGAGTATGAAGTACCTCAGAGCTTTAAAGATTTCTCTTTAAAGTATCAAAAGGGGGTAATTTTCTCATCAGAATTTTTTACATCTGCAAGAAAAGGCTGAGGGTTGTGGCATAATTCAATTTAAAAAAATAACATTAAAGAATGACAAGAAGCATTGTACTTTATAATTAAGAACAGACAGGGACTAATGAATAATGTGGACAAAGCCAAAAACTTGGTAAAAAGGGTGAGGGACACCAACAAGGAAACAGCAAGTAGTCAAAGACTGAAAAGAAAAATTCACACGTATCCTGTCTGTTTTCCTAGGAAAAAAAGCCGTCATCTATGACCTTTTGTGGAAGCTCTTAAGGCTGGAAAGGGATAGGAAGCGAGTGTCTAGGAAAGAGGCTTGAGTCATTTCATATGTTCCTGCTCTTCACACCAGATTGAGTGAAAGTGGTACCAGGGGAAGGTGCAAGACCCAGCTGCTAGGGCCAAGTGATTGGTTGGGACTGGAAAGGCTGCAGGAGCTGGCAACCTTCATAGTAGGTGTAGCCTTGCAGATAAGACAGCTTGTAAATCGCCTGTTTTAGAAGACTGGGCTTCTACATCAGTATTTCCTTCAGAATCTCCACGTGTATGAGCACATTCTCTAGGTTTTATAAATGAATTGTTTCTTCCGTGTCGTACACAGGTTACCTACACCCAAAAAACCATCAGCAACTTCCAGAGATTAAAATATTAGCAGCTAGTAATACTTCTGCAATTAGAACTGTTTTTCACCAAGTATATAAAACTGAAGAAAAATGAACTAGAAGAAAATAGTAGTTCACAAAATTAATAGGATTGTGAAAGATGTGGAGCTAACATAACCAGGCTTTGGGAATCATTTGATAGCAATCTGTTTATTAAAAAACTCACGCTATGGTCAATTCTCTTGCAGAATCTGTTAGTAGCAAGAGGGCCTGTTTTGGTTTATGCACATTTCCTAGCTTAGGAGAACACCAAGCATTTCAGAGCTTCCCACTTGGAAATGTACTCAGTGTACTGTGAAATATCTGTATTAAGACAGACTGTTCAGAACCCAAAGTAAAACAGAAATGCATCTAGAAGTATTTTTGGATTACAATTCCATTCCTTTACTGTGTTTCTAACGTGAAGAACAAACTACAGTTGTTTGAATACTAGTCTCTACTGCTCTCAACAAGTTCCAGGGATCTAAACCAGTCACGTATGTGCAAGTATACTCGAATACTGTGTTCAGTTTTGGGCCCCTCACTACAAGAGAGACATTGAGGGGCTGGAGCGTGTCCAGAGAAGGGCAACGAAGCTGGTGAAGGGTCTAGAGCACAAGTCTTATAAGGAGCGGCTGAGGTAACTGGGGTTGTTTAGCCTGGAGAAAAGGAGGCTGAGGGGAGACCTTACTGCTCCCCACAACTACCTGAAAGGAGGTTGTAGAGAGGTGGGGGTCGGTCTCTTCTCCCAAGTAACAAGCGAGAGGACAAGAGGAAATGGCCTCAAGTTGTGCCAAGGGAGGTTTAGATTGGATATTAGGAAAAATTTCTTCACCAGAAGGGTTGTCAAGCATTGGAACGGGCTGCCCAGGGAAGTGGTTGAGTCACCATCCCTGGAGGTATTTAAAGGACGTGTAGATGTGGTGCTTAGGGACATGGTTCAGTGGTGGCATAGATGTGGTGCTTAGGGACATGGTTTAGTGGTGGACTTGGTAGTGTTAGGTTAACAGTTGCACTCCATCTTAAAGGTCTTTTCCAACCTAAATGATTCTGTCATTCTAAGTAGACACTGTAAGTAAAAATTGCAAAAAAGCCAAATCTGAGAATCCTGGGATTATACACAAGGACAGGCAGAGGTGGAAATGCTAACAGGGATGGGGCCAAAGCCATACTTATTTGGCAGCCATAAAAAGTATTATGATTTTAAGATTTACAACTTGGTTGTTTCCCAAACTGAGTTTGCCAAGTTAGCAGCAAACAAGGTAGAAGCAGGGAGAAGCAGGTGCATCTCTAGTAAGTTTGGTCTTCCCTTTCTTTAATATAAAAGTACTATTAGAAGAAAGCTATGGAATTACCATTATTTTCAAGTTGCACATTGGAAGTATAAAATACTTTTCTGAGACAACACCATGGCCAGAATCATCATCTATCTTCTGGTAGAAATCTGGATTTTTAAATTTTTTTTTTTAAATCATCTGTCAGAAAGCCACCTACTAGCTTAACTTGCATTTCACTGCCAAAAGACAAACAGAAGAAATACAAGTTTAACTTCCATACTTTTTTTGAGAAACTTAGCCACTGTGATGGAAATCCTGTACTATTGCTGCTTAAATCGGAATTGGCCAAATCTCAAATTTCACAGTGAAAATTTTCTGCAGTCAGAAGAAAAGGCTGAGGATTTTGATATTGCTCAAGGGGTACATAAATATAATTTTGAGGCCTTTCCTTTACCTTCTCTTGCAAACTCTATTTCCTGTTCTCCCTGTATTTGGCATTCAAAGATGAAGTTAACTTTATCTGCAGGCACAAGAAGAAAGTGAACACATCAGACATGGAAAGAATGGAAGGATTATCTTTAATTAGGTGTAAAACATCATTTCAATAACAAGTAGTACAACCAGGTGATCACAATTGCTTGTTACTCTCCTCATGTCTTCAATAACATTTATGAATTTTTTTTTATATTATTGTTACCTATTAAGTGATACTGGCTTAATGGGGCTAGATCAGGCTTTTAAAATTATAGCTGTGCCAACACAAAAGAATTGCCCCAAAAATATCTGGATGGGATGATTTGCTTTTTAATTACTCAGCAAGTACATCAAAAGCAGTTTCAACAGTCAGAAAAAACATTTAAAAACACTGATGTTTTAGTATGACCTATAGTGTCATCCTATGACAGGAAACTGAAATAGTAGTCTTGGAAGACATTTAGACTTTTAAATACACTTTTCAGCTAGAACTTAGGAAGCATCTGTAAAGGTAGCTGTAATTATTTTTTCTTTATTTACAGTATCAGGATGACTTAATTAGTAGCAAGCATCAGATTTACTTATTACAAAGGGCACTGCTAATACAAAAGGATTAATTTGAATTTTGCTTTTTTTTTTTAATTCAGTAATTTTTAAGCCTCAAAATATTGAGGCCCTTCATGATTTGAAAACAAGTATCTGTCCATTTATGTGACAAACCTCTCCTTGGGCTAGAAACATTTAAATCCAATTTCCGCATAATCAGAGTGCAGAACTAACCAGTCTAGTCACACGAAAAGATCTAATCCTCTTTTTACTTGAGCTAAAGGTGGTTTTCTTTGCAGTGCTAAAAATCAAGAGGTATAGGGGTTTTTTAAAGGCACAAGATCTAAACAG
Organism: Mycteria americana; assembly: GCF_035582795.1. NCBI lineage: Eukaryota > Metazoa > Chordata > Aves > Ciconiiformes > Ciconiidae > Mycteria > Mycteria americana. The sequence goes on along the minus strand of NC_134366.1, from coordinate 140,211,227 downwards.
TACTCTACAGGAGATACCCTTTTGCTTCTCCACCTTACATAAATGCTGACAGAGTCCATTTTAACCTCTAGCTGCTAGTATTTTCTTTAAGTTGGTTTAAACACAGCACGTTTTCAATGGGATATTCAGAGCAAATCTTATGCTAAGGTCCTTCCCCCTGCCCAACAAGAGAGGCTTCTTGCTCTCCACCTCTCGGGACAGGGTTGCTCAGTGTGGGACTCTAGCTTAAGAAACCATTTAGTAGCTGTGAGTAGCTAGAGATTATTGCGACGCAGCCATTCTCCCTGTCTTCTCCAGAGGCCTGCATGCTTCTAGGAGGCTGTAACACCAACTAGTAACAACACCTGTCTGCTTTCTGTAGACTCCTCCTGGCTACCAGTGTTCTCACAAAGGGAAGTCAAAGCCATCTCCACTCCCTTTATACCACCAGCAGCATGGACAAAAAAGCCCGATCTTTTTGGATTAATTAGAATTAACCTTTAAGGCTTAAAAGCTTAACTACGTACTTGACAGGTAGTGAGTATTGATGATTTTTTTTTCTATGAAAGGTTCCTTTTGAAATGGAGATGGTGAGATTGCCACGCAGCCCAAATTACAGTTCTCCTGGATAGTTAACAATAAAAACCAAGCCAAGAACAAACAAGCGCAAGACAGATCTAAGCATATTTTTTTTACTATGTTTTGTGTCATTAACTCTGAAGAAACCCTCACATTGTTTACAAGTTTAAAAAAATGGGGGGGTTTTATACATTCCAAAATGCATTTGGGGAACTCTAGCTATTTACATAAGAAAGTGTAATAGAATTTTACATTCTTTCACATATATAGCACTGCACCACGAACAATGATAGTGACATTCATTATCTTCAAATTATTTCCTTTCATCCGCTTCCTTCTCCTCCTCTAAGTTAAAATAAAAGGATTTGTCATAGCCCATGAGATGGTTATAATCCTGAGGATTCGGGAAAAGTGTCGGATTAACAAGCATTGATTTCGTTTTAGCGTAAAATGTTGTAAACATCTTTGTGATGTCTGGAATCTTTACATCTTTCTGATGGAAAACAGTCGCTTTTTCTGCCAAGATCGCATTGTATGTAATGGCTGTATACGTGTCCATTTCATCTTTATAATAGAGTCGAATCACATACCCTTTTGTAAGGACATGCAAAGTAACTGGTGTTACAAATGTAAAAAACCCAATCAACCCATAAAAGGCAGCTTGTACAAACAGGCTTTCAAATCCAATACCAGTTTTGAGTATGATGTAGGGCATCATGAACAGGTTGAATATGCTGGTGGAGTAAGAGAAAAACTTCACACCTACACAAAACAAAACAAAAAGAAAATGAAGGATAATACTTATGAGTAAAATTATCTCTATAATTACATATATTCTGCTACTATATATTGATGGCATTACTTGAACAGCTAAAGTTACTGAAAATCCACTTCCTTTTTTTTTTTTTAAGCTCACAAAGAAACCATTGAAAGTTCAACCCTGTCTTCTTGCCACTGTTCTGATTTGTTTATATGTTCACATTGGGTTTATCAAAGCTGGTAGCTGGCTCTATTTCTATGATTAAGTCAGCTACTAGCTATTAGGCACACCCATGAAGTTTTCACTCCACAGATAAGAAAGTGATTTCAAAAGAAACTTCACTCCAGTCACGGACACGCATGATGGTAATCATCACAGATATGACTGGGAATTTCTCTCTTCATCAACAAGTGTTGACGTTCAGTGTGCATTACAAAGAAGCTTGCTTGGTCCCCCACCACACATAACTTGAAAAACCCAGATTATTCAATATTAACAAGTACTCCACAGCCATCTTGTGTGCAGCTTGAAAGACAGTAGCCAGCGTTGTGGATCACGCACAGTCCTTAAACCACCATGAGAAACAGTAGTCTAAGACACTGTGATAATTAAGTATGTTAAGTCATACCTCCTCCTTCTTTAAGACACATTTCAAAAATGCATATCAGAAAACATCCAATGGATTACTTTTCACCAGGTCTTTGTAACATTAACTGGTCAAAGAAAGATCAACAAAGTCTCATTACAGATAGCAGAAACCAAGCACCACCACCACATTTTTTTTTGCTGTACAGAGGATCCAGGTTTTAGCAGAGTTGGAAAGGAGGACATCCTCTTTTATAATGTTGCATTTTAAAGTTATTAAACACTGTTAAATTTAAAAATGCAATACAAATCACTTCAAGTCACATACCTAACACTGCCTTTGCCAAATTTCCTTTATAAACTAATCTTCCATGTTCTGGATGTTCATGAGGGGAGGATGTGCAGAGGCTGCGAACAGCCACTCCTTGAAAAGATGTAACCTGAAAGATGAAAGCAGTACATGGTCAAGCAACATCAGTACCAAACTACACTTTATATATATTTATATATATATATATATATACACACACACACACACGAAGCTTCTCCTTGCCCTGAACCTATTCTCAGCATCTTAAATGAGGGATTAAAGTTAGGTTCTACTACAAAGCACGCCAGAAACAAACTCCAGCTAATATATTGCTTGACTGTTTTAATACTCTTCCATTTAGACATCCCAAATTAGCATTAAATATTTGCAACCCCACTGACAAACATTAAGCTCGCAATCATTTTACATGCGGCTTTGCAGGGAGACATTCACAGCCGCCGCGCTTGCCAGGTCTCCGTTTGATCTCAGGTATGCCCTAAGGGGAATCTCCGTTCCCTCCTCAGATTCGCATTTTTCGCAAGGAAAAAGCCGCGAACCCGAGGCCTACTGCCCTCCCCGCGGCCAGCTGCTCCCGGGGAGCGGGGCCGCGTCCTCTCACCGCCACCCCACACACGACCTGCTGGGTCCCCGCGGCGGCGGGCAGAGCCGCCGGGCGACGGCAGGCAGCCGGGAACCCGCGGTGAGCGGCACCCCGCAGCCAGGCGGCGGCGGTGGCGGAGGCCGGGACGGCGGCGCGCCGGCAGCCCGCAGCCCGCAGCAGCAGCGGCAGCATGTCGGGCCGCGTCCCGGAGCGACCGCCGAAGGCAGAGCGCGGGGCGGTGCACCAGCCGGCAGCCCCCGCCGCCCCACAGCCCCGCGCTTTGGTTCCGCCGGCAGGAAAGATCCGGCCGACTCCACCGCGCCCCCGCCAGGCTGCCGCTGGCGGCCTCTGCCCGGCGATGCAGCACCCCGGCCCCGCGGGGGATGTGGGTGTCTTAGACGGATCCCCAAGGCCGTCACTGGTATTGCATTCGATGGGGACGGCCGGGCGGGGGCGAGACCGAGGACGTAGGCCCGCACAATTAGGACCCGCGTCCAGCGGGTTTCGGACTTCGCCTGCCCCGGGCGCGGTCCGGGAAGGCAGGCCCTCGGACACTCCGGCTCCCGCCAGCCCCGAGGCAGAAACCGCCGCCCGGGCAACCCCGTCCCAACACCTCCCCTACGCCGCTCCTAACATGGCGGACAGGCACCTGACCCCCCGCGGAAACTACGAGCCCCAGCATGCACCGCTCCTGCCGCACAGCGTGCCGGGAGCCGGGCTCCGCACACCCTCTTAGGGCAGGGCGCGGGGGGGGACGGCGACGGCGACGACGCTCGCCTCGGGCCGGAAGTGGCCTGTGACCTTGCCGGAAGTTCTTGGGAGGCAGCTGGCCCGACACCGCAGGGGCCCTGCGAGCGGGGCGGAGGGAGCGGCGCTGACGAGTGAGTGGCCGCGGGGGCGGCGGGGGCTGGCTCCGCTGCGGGCGGGGAGGCCCCCCCCCCGCCGCCGTCGCCGTCCGGTGGGACGAGCCGGGTGGAGAACGGGGAAGGGGGAGCCCCCGGGGCCTGCCCCTCGGAGGGGAGCGGGCCTCGCCCTCCGCGCCGCGCTCGCCCTGCTCCTAGAGCGGGGGGGGGGGGGGGGGAGCTGGACGGGAGCCGGGCCGCGGAGCGGAGAGGCTTGGAGAGGCTGGGGGAGCGTGGGGAGCTGTCGGGGGTGTGTGGAGGGGTACGGTGCCAGGTCGGGGTTCCCCCGGCGGGACGGTGGCGGAGGGCGCGTTTCTCTCCTCTGCGTGCGGGAGTGAAGCGGTCTCCTTGAAATCCAGGCGCCGCCGGGAAAGGGGCTTTCCGGAACGGTATTTTAATTAAATATCGCTCTTAAACTTTTTCCGCCACAAATGACGTCCACCCTCTTCCTACGCCAGGCCCTAGAGAGAGGGGAAAAACTAAGGCCGAAAGAATTTAGGATGCACCCCCAGGGGTTGTTATACCAAGGTGAGAAGTGCTGGTTAAAGTGCGTTAGCTGTAATGGTCGACGAATATAAGCAAAGCAAGGTTGACGGAAAAGGGTGATACAGTTACATGTAGTAAGAAAAATAAGCTTTTGAGTACCATGTGATCCTTGGAGGAGGATTCTGCTTTAATGTAAGGGAACCTGAGCGTTGGTAAATTACTGATGTCTTCAAATGTGTGCGTGAAAAGGAAAAGGGGTGTTAAGCAGTTGACTTTGAGGGGCAGTTTAATCTTATAGTTTGTGATGCTATGTGCAGGAACTTTATTAAAGATGTTTAATACTGGAGATTGTGAGTTAAGCCTTGCACTGTAGGGAGACTTAGTATAGGCCACTTGTTTACTTGGGTTTGCTGAAGATCACGTGCAAAAGTTCAATTTGGAAGCAAGCCAGAAAAACATAGATAAATAGACAAGTGGGAGACCTTTAGGCTAAGAACCACTTTGTACCTTTATTTCTGAATAATCCCTTCTGTGCTCCAGTTGCCCTCTTTTGCTATTGCCCTCTCTCCCAGAAATACTGTTGGGAGAGAAATAATGTTTATTAACCGAAGAGTTACTTAGAAGGGGAATAAGCGTTAATTAGTTTTTCTACAATACGCTGGCTACCATCTTTGCACACGTAGTGCACACCTTGTAACTTGAGATCAACCTTTTAATGTGTTTATGGTATGTCAATAAAATTTTCACTAACATTTCCCATTAACATTGGGAGCTTTAAGATAATATTTAGAAACTTTCCATACTTCAGCATTTAATTTTTTTCTTGTTGCATCAGAGAAAAGTCACTTGTGATTTCTTTTTTTATACTAGAATGAGTGATTAACAGATTTAGGTAGTGTCATGTAGTCTTAATGTGAAGACTTAATATTGATACAGTGAGGAGATCCAGGTGATTCTCTGAGGTACCTTCTTCTATCTCCCCCCCTCATATTTCTTTTTCTGATACATTTGTGTTCATGCGTCTGTCCCTTATGCTTTGTGTAGGGACAAATGAATATCTTTCAAAAGTATACTTAGCTTCAGATGTTTTACTCTGTTTTTGCAATTCTCAGTGTATGTTACAAGAAACCCTAAAGTTTTGTCATAAAAGTATGGGTTTTGTGAGATTAAAATAAAGGAATTTTTATGTATTTTGACAAGTTCTCTTGCACCTAGAAGGGTTCAGAATTTAATTATCTTCATTATGGGGTAGTTTGCATAACAGTAGCTTTTGATGAATGCTAGTAAGAAGAGGGCAGAAATTTTATAGAGCCCTATAAAATTTTGGAGTATGCTAGCAGCTTTTTTCCCCTAAAGGCAAGATGTGTATAACACAGGGCTTTTACTGTGTGTTACGAAGAAAACAGTAACAACCCCTGCCCTTTTTTTTTTTATTTAAAAACTTTCTTGGGAATTACTGAAAAGGAAAGTTTCCTTAGATAGAAAAAGAACATCTCTTATGTGAGATCTTTGATACTCCATGCAGAGTGTCCTACTTCATCTCCTGTTTATCTTAACTAGCACTCACCTGTAGTATACCTTCCTGTCACACTTCAGTGTGCCCCTGAATGTTTGAATTTTAGTGCCCGTGAGTATGGAACAGTGAATCAGCTGATTTGGAAATCACGCCACAACAGTTTTCCCTCATGTTTTTTCTAAATATGCTTCAATCCTTATTTACGTTAATTATTTTTTTATGTGTACTGAACAATGAATACTAAACTGAAGAGCAGTATTTTTAAACAAGTTAACGTATGGGATCAAGAATAGGACCAGAATTTGGGATTAACAGTAGGAGGCTACTGTTTCAACACACAACAGCCTTTGTGTACTGATGAACTCTTACTAATATACAAGTGATGCCCAGAAAATGTCACATTTGGCTTCTAAACTAACCTAGGAATTGTGAAGGCTTTTGTGTTATTTGCACCACATTTTCCAAAAATTGATAGCATAGAATACAGAAAGGTCACCAGCTGAAGCATACAGAAGCCGTGTGTACATTGTGCAGCTAATGATTTGGAAGCCATTTGAGTTTCCTTAGACCAGAATCTGAGTTTTTAAAGAGTTTTTCCGTGGGATCAAGGAATCTGAGTGCTTGAAGTGTTTGCGTAAATTTAATTTTCTTGTGCTAACCAGAATAAAGCAATGGGGTTCTAGAATCCGTACAGGGGTTGCATGTGTTCAGTTAAATTGGTGTACGTCTGTCAGGTCTATTCCGGTCTCATTGACATACAGGATATACAAGGAAATGATATTCTGGAAATTCTGGGAAGCTTGGGAGATGAGCACACAGCTTTGGGAGTGAGGTAGGAGGTTCATGGACATGCTTTGGTTTTTTTCTTGCATTTGATGCTCAAGAGAAGCAGGAAAGAGGTCAAACTAAACTCACTGTACCGTAGTATTTCTTCTTAGAGTTGTAAAGAGGAGAGTAAGATGTTTAAGTATGCTAACAAGAACACTTGCCTTGTGTGGGTTAATTACCGTGTTTTATGATACTTTGCTATATTCTACCTTGTAGGTGTAAATGTTCTAGCAATTTGTGAAAATTTTCAGTTCTCTAATATCTAATGAGAAATTTGTTTTCTTTAGCAAGAGCTTCCTTTTTAGACTGGTTGGAAAGTTTCTGTGCCAAATATGCTGGGTTTAGTTGTATTGTATTCTCCCTTATTGATTAAAAAGTGGCATATCCTTTTTATGTAATCTTTCTCTTAATGAATGTAGGTTTTGCTCATCTCTCTTTTTTTTTTTTTTTTTTTTTTTTTTTTTTAAGGAGGCAAGGCAAGAGAACAAGAATACCTAATATATGTGCTTTTTTGAGATTAAAGGCAGGGAGCTGAGCTACCTAATTGGTAATGCCACATAAGCTTCTTGAAGGGGAAATGGAATCGCAAATGTACTTCAACAAAAATTAGCGGTTCTTTGCAGGAGTCTGAAATAGTCAGGTCAGAAATATATAACAAAAAAGGCAAATATTTGAGTGTTCAGAAGACTTGGATTGTTCTCTTCCCTACTGCTGCATTGGTGTGGTCTTGGTGAAGTCAGACAGGGGCAGCCATAAAATGTGGAAAAGTAATTAAAATATAGGTAGTTACCAGGCATCTTCAGAAATCTCACCGAGTGTCTTTCTTCGTGTTGTCTTGGCAAATGTTGTCATTTATATTTTCTTTATACAGAAGGCAAATATAGTGACATGTTTTGCAATAAATATTGTATTGGAAAATACACTGTAAGAAAAGAATTTCTGGTAAGAGAACATACTAGGTCACTTGACTTTCCTGTTTCTAACCTGTTATTTAATGCTTAAGGGCACACAGTTGTCAATTTAAAAAAAATACTTTTGTGCAGAAAACTTCCCTCCACACTCCTTTTACTATATGCACAAGTGGTAACTTGTGTGTGGCAGGGATTTCTACATTCTTCATCTGTCTAATTTCTTTTCTACGTGCATTTTTTTCTGGTTTTGGGGGATGTTGAATAACAAATCAAGATTTCTATCAAATGTTGCATGTTTTCTGTGCCAGTTTTTCAGTGTATTTCTTCTGCTGTCCCATTCATTTTTCGGTAAACTTATGAACCAGTCAGATAGTTGACTGAAAAAATGGGCTGTGGCTTGCGCAAGATCATGTTAATACTGTCTCAGATAACTTGAGTGTAGTTGTTGGGAAGAAGAGGCTTTTCACAAAATAGTCATTTTGAACTGCAGTACGTTCTAATCTTCATAAAGTGCCATGACACATTGAACATTTCTTGATACAGAAGAGGAACCAATAGATGCTAACAGGTTGTTACTGCTTTTTTAGGTTTTTCAGGTTTCCCAGTCTTCTTGGTTTTCTTTCCTTCTCTCTTTTGTTGCACTGACTCTATGATTTTTCTGTGCTCTCTGTTGTCCACATTTTGTTAGGAGAAAATCTATACTCCTAATAGTATTCACAATTATCTTTTCAGATTTTTTTTTTTTTTTTTTACAAATGACACATTGTTATATCAGAATAGAAACTCAGTGAAACCAAAATGTATCCCTTGCTTACATGTCGAATGCATCATATAATGGAATGTATGATGTCTTTTTCTTAAAAGCAGGTAGGCTTTCTGCACCTTTTACTTTTGGCAATAGAATGTTAGTTTTGTTCTGTATTCAGAACCAAACTTGGATTCTGGAATAGCAGTATAAATTTTATTCGTTTTGTAGTTTATGTTCACTTGTTGGACTTAAACTGAGGAATAATGTTGGCATACTTCTCCTGCTTTGATGTTTATCCTTTTAATGAATTGTTATGCTTATCTTCATTTGAGTTTTATTTTGCTAAGCTGAGTAAGCAAGACTAATTTTTCTCTTATACAACAGGCTCTTTGGTCATATCAGTAGCTCCTTTCCGTAGTTCTTGTAATTAGAACTTCTTTTCCTTGAAAACAGGAATTCAGAATTGTGTGTGATATTCCAGAGAAGTTGTTGCTAATGTGCAACAATGTTCATATTTCCCTATCTCTATTGCAAAGAAATCCTTGATATACATTTGCCTCTCCCTCCCCCCCCCCAAGCTGCATCCGTTTATAGTTGATCACAGAATGATTATGCTCCCAAAGAACAAGCCCTGACTACATGGAAGAAGCTTATATCAGTCCCTACGTGCAGGAATCTTGCATTTCATATGATTTTATTTCATGTGGCTTCTAGTATGCCATTTTTCAAGACCGGTCACTTGTGTGTGTGATACTCTGTTCCCCTTTTGTTGCAGTGCTTTCCACTCCTGTCTCATCTAAATCTACCTACTCTTTCTGGCAGCATTGTTAAAAAAAGTTCAGTATGATTTTTGGAGGACCTAGTAGTTCTTTTCTAGTCCAGTTGTTCCCTGTTTGCAACATCATACTGTATTCTTGTAGAAAGTTTCTTTCTCATTTTAAGATTACCCTCTTATCACATTTATTTAACCTGAGATGATTTACTGAGTTCAGATTGCATCTTGCTTGAGTTTCCTTTTTTCAAGAAAATGACTGATTCATTTTTTAGGTATTGGATTAGTCTAGCATGTCCTAAATCTGCTAACGCTTACTGCATTTTTATCCTGTTTTCCTTTTTAATACAATTGAATTCAGACCACTGAGCCTGATAATTTTTTTTTCTTCTTTAAGGGTTAACTGGTATTTTTTTTTTCTCTCTAATCATATGATAGCACATTTCATTTGATTTTCATTAAAATGCTCATTGCAATTTTTTGGGACGGCTCTAATGTTTTGGTGTAGACATTTTTTTCAGTTCCCTAGCTTCAATGTATTAGCCCTCTCAAGTTATGCTTTTACCTTGGAAGGTGTAATATTTGCATTACCACTAACTAGCGTGTCTTTATTCCTGTATCTAGTGGCGTTATTTCTATTGGAAACCAAGGCACATTTAATCATCACCAGTACCTCCGTGAAATGGTAGCACTTCTTCTGTGTTTTTTTTTAATTATTATTATTTATAAATCATATCCAGTTTCACTACCCTTTCGGAGTGTAGGGAAGGTTTTTGTGGCTAGAGAAAGAGGTAGCACAAGTGATCCTCTTCTGCAAAGTAGAAGTAGTAATGTAAGGTATCCCATCAGTTGCTGAGCAACAGATACTCTCCAATAAGATGCTTGATTTCCATTTACAAAAACTGTTGAAATAGAAAGATCCCATCAGTTTTGTGCTGCAGCTATTCCAGCACCCGAATACAATTTCCATGCATGAGTTCCTGGAATTATTGAAAATGGCGAAAGCATTTAACACTCGATATTAAGGTATCTCTATGACAGCATACACAAATTAACTCACAAAGGGCATTCTTGAATGTGCCTTATATTCAGGAACTTTTCACCTGCAAGAGTACAGGTGAAGATGTTTCTTATACCAGGGAAAGGGTATAGGGAAAGAAAATATAAGATATTTCTGTAAAGTCAGGATAATTTTCAAAGACAACAACAATGGAAGTGGAGGATGCTTTTTTGCTCAGTTCTCCACAGACAACTAAAACCTATTGGTTATGCATGTGTAGTTTGATTAGGTGTACATAACAAATCGCCTTCTTGTGACAGCTTGAGGAAACATTCAGACTATTTCATATTTGTAGTTATGAAAAAAGGGAGATGGAGCAAATCAGCACCAAAGTGCTGTTGAGAAGTGAAGCTATCGGCAATAGCAAAGAGCTGCATCTTCTGAAGAGATGCAGAGATCTCTAAAACTTCCTCCAAATCTTGCGGCTCCCTCCTCAACTTGCTTACATTTTTTGCTAAGCTTTTACCAGAAACATAGGAGGGAGGGGATGGGGGGAGTGGTGTCTATTCTGTTTTTTCGCACCTCCTGCTCTGGGGTCCTTCTCTAGTGAGTAATTGCAGTTTGTGCCTCTGCTGTTGCTCATTGCTTTTCGAAGCAACAACATGGATTGTCAGAATTCTTGAGTCTCTTTGCTGCCCCTGACCCTGAATATCGGCTGGGAAACCACCCAGAATCACTGGTGCTGTTTTCCTGAACCTGTGGGCACACAACAGTGTAGTTCATTGATTTGTACTGGGTTAATGTTTGGAGAGTAGCTGTTGACGTGAAAGGAATTTTAGGACAGCAGGTGGGTGGGTGGAATTTCTCTTCCAAAGTTTTGTTTTCCACAGCAGAGATGCAGTTCAGCGTAAAGAAATACATGTTGTATCTGAACATACCAGCTTTGTTTTGCAAATAAGTGCTTCCATTTCTCTAACTCTTTGGATTCATTTACATGGCAAAATACGTATGCAACAAGCTGGATATCAGTTTATAAGATATGGAAGCTCCTGGTTAACTTACCATGTGAATACCTATCTTAAATGCCTGAAGTAGATTATCTAGGTGACATTGGTGGCTGTATCAGGAACTATCAGTCTTCTGGGAAGGACAGGTTGGAGGCCAGGTATTTAGTGCACACTGATTAGACTGATCCCTGAGCCTTCTCTTCTCCAGCCTAAACAACCCCAGTTGCCTCAGCCTCTCCTCACATGACAGGTGCTCCAATCCCTCGGTCATCTTTGTGGCCCTTTGCAGGACTCAGTTCAGTCTGGCATGTACTGGGGAGGCCACAGCTGGACCCAGCACTCCAGATGTGTCCCACTAGTGCTGAGTGGAGGGGCAGGATCACCTGCCTCAACCTGCTGCCAACACTCCTCCTAATAAAGCCCAGGGTACTGTTAACTGCCTTTGCTGCAAGGGCACGTCGCTAGCTCATGTTCAACATGGTGTCCACCAGCACCGCCAGGTCTCTTCCTGCAAAGCTGCTTTCCAGCTGGTCAGCCTCCAGCTGGCACTGGTGCCTGGGGTAATTCTTCCCAAGGTGCAGGGGTTTGCATTTCCCTTTGAACTTCATAGGCTTCCTGTTGGCCCCTTTCTCTAGCTTGTCAAGGTCCCCCTGAATGGCAGGACAACCACTCCTCTATTCACAGCATAGTGAACTGTTCTCTGACTTTTTTTTTCCCTGTAGACAAGCAGTTCAGTCTCTCTAGTATCTTTTGCAGTGTGGCAAAACTTGCTTTCTTTACCTCCTCAATACCATTGCATGGATGGTGTTTGTAGATAAAAGTCGTAAGGCTCTTGAAATAACTCTGGCTTTATAGTCAAGGGCCTTTAAAAAGCTTAGGGGAACAACTTCTTTACAAAGTAAGCTAAAATTTAGAGATTCTTGAAGATGGTAGGGATCTCTGGACAGCAAAGATAAGTTTCAAAATGTAATGTTTTCAAAACGTAATGCTCATCAACATTGCATGCTGTGTATCTTCATATTCTTTTCTGAAGAGTGTTTATGATAACATAAAGGCTAATAACTAAAGCTGACTTTAGAAATTGTACTACTGACTGAAAATATTGCCACTTGTGTTTTTTCAGACGTTCCTATTACAAAAGCTGCTGTTGAAAAGAAACAATTTTTTTTTATAAGAAGAGAATGGGTAAGTTCATCTTAGAAAGGTTTTTGGGTTTGGTTTTTTTTTTTGTTTCCTGTAATATGAAGCATTTTCTGTCTTACATCGGTAGAGGAGGTGGATTGTAAGACTTTCAATGTTGATCTTGTCACTGTTTTTCTTGTAGACTCAAAAGTTAATGGAACTTCCTACAAATGTTTTTTTAGGAGGATTTTCTCAAGTGACTGTTCATTTGTTGAAAGACTTGTTCAGAGTGCATCTATCTAACAGTAAATTTAACTTGCTTAATATGCATAGTGCTGAAAATGTACATGCTAAAATAGGATGCCTTTAGGCTTTTATAGCACTAAACCTGTAGATAGTGGACGAGAAAATTTCACTGTGTACTGTTGTAAATATTTTTTTGTTTGGTAACTAAGGTCAGCCTGTTAGAATTCTGGCTAAGAGATTGTAATAAGGACTGATTTCTGATAAATTACATTGCGTGTGTGTGTGATCTAATTGTCTGAAATGGTTCTGTCTGCCTCTACAAATGTCTGGTTAATGAAATATGATTGGACAGATTCTGGTTTTATCTATACTTTTTCTGAATGTATTTTAGCATGTTTAGCACTGGCAGTACTTTATTAAAATTGGCAATAACTACATGTAATTCAATTTTAACTTCAAATTCACGAAACAACTTGATTGGGGGAATGTTATATTTGCTGTAACACTAGATATGATGCAAGGTACTTATTCTAATATAATATAATTTCTATTCTTTGTTTTGTCAGAAGGAGACAAAATACTAACAATCAAATGTCAAGTTTGTAGTCTATATCTGTTTTATCTTCTGTACTTCTGCATATGATCATGAAATGCTGGCAGTATTTTACTTTTCTAGTAGCGTACAGATATCTTCTGTTACACTTTTCCGAGCTGGAAGAACTTCCAGGACTTTCATTTTTAACTTTCTGTCAAGATTAATACTGTTCTGAAAATCAAATTTCATGTGCAGTGTCAAATTCAAGTATTTTTAAATGGAATTCTAGCAATACTTGCTATATTAGTCCCTTAAAGTACAGTATTTGAAAGAAAGTATTAACTTTCCAGTTTGAATTTGATAGGATTTGTATATTTAGTGGTGGTGGGGGGGGGTTTACACTCATTTTTTTTTAAATATTTTAATATTACTGCAGTCTTTATTACTTAAGAGTTTACAGGAACATATAAAGACCAACTACAGAGACAGTCTACTTAGCGCGATGGTGTCCTATAGTGCTGAGCACTATACAGGCACAAAGTAGTCAGTGGTTCCTACTCCAGAGAGCGTGCTGCCTAAATAGACAAGACGGGTGCAAGATGGGGAAACTGTTAAGACTGCACAGAGTGAACAGTGCAATGGTGGCAACAGTGATGTTTTTTCAACTTTTAAAGATAGCGCTGCTAGGAGAGAACAAATGAATGAACAAAAAAGGAAGGGAGATAAGGGCTTCTAGAGAAACAAAGTAGAGAGTGGGTATATAATGAGACAGGAGGGAGAAGGGAAACAGAAGAAGCACAGTCAAAACTGCTGTGGGGAGAATTTCCAAATTTCCTTGGTTTTAGTGCTCTTGCACTTTCCCTGTTTTCCACCAAAGGTCACAACATGGGTGTGCACTAACACTGTGTGGTTCTGGGTCTGGCTGAGCAGTGGGGGAGGATGACTCTTGCTTCATGTCACTTCTTCAATACAGGAATACTGACTGCTTGTATTCTTACCTATGTTTCAAAAAGTGCTTTTTTCCTTGCAGTCTGTATTTTTAAATATTAGATAGGTATTTAGGTCACTTTTAGTAAGTACTAGTATGATAAACATGGCAATAGCCTTAGGGAGGGAAGCAGTAGCATGTTCAATTCACTTGAGAATGTCTAAAGGAAAATTTCATCCCTGCATAGATTTTAGAAATCATGTCAGAATTTGGTGATGGAGAAATGAGAGAGGAGAGATGTTAATAAAAAAATTCCTACTTTTGCAAAAATTCTTACTTTAAAACAGATTGCTGAGTGCTTCAGAGAAGTCACCTTCAAATATGCAAAATGCTTCTGTCTTATTTCTGGTTGTATTGGGTTCTTTGGTCTGCAAACATAGTCATAGAAAAGACCGCAGCTTGCATTCTTAGTGATGTGAATCAGTCATTGTGTTCTGAAACTGTTAATCTGTTTTCCATTATAGATGGAGAAGAGAAAACATACGGTGGGTGTGAGGGCCCAGATGCTATGTATGTGAAGTTAATATCCTCCGATGGCCATGAGTTCATTGTAAAAAGAGAGCATGCATTAACATCAGGAACAATAAAAGCTATGTTGAGTGGACCAGGTAGGTACAAAAGATTTAGTACCTTCATATCCTTTGTTTTCACTTTTGGACAGTTTGAATTTATATCATGCAGTGAGTGAAAGTTGGAATAAATGACAGCTTTTCCAGATCCTGCCTAGTTCCTGTTTCCGGTGGAACAGTCCACCTCTGTGGGGTATTGTGCTACCAGACATGTAATTGGACTCTGTCTGCTTTTGGACAGTTAAGAGATCTTATGGTGTCATTACTACTCGTTTCCCATGGTATGAGAACTTGAGGGCATTACATGAAATGTGTAGCTGTCAAGTTCAAAACAGACAAGAGTTGGTAGTTCTTCATTGCCACCTCCATGGTGGAACTTTTAGTACTTTGTACTGGGTCTGGCTGGTATGGAATTAATTTTCTTCATAGCAGGTCATATGGTTCTGCGTTTTAGATTTGTGACTAAAACAATGCCAGTAACACACCAATGTTTTAGCTATTGCTGAACAGTGTTTGCACAGTGTCCAGGCCTTCTCTGTTTCTCACTCTTCCCCCCACCCAATGAACAGATGGGGGGTGTGCAAGAGGTTGAGAGGGAACACAGCCAGGCAGATGACCCAAACTAACCAAAGAGATACTGCATGCCACGTAATGTCATGCTCAGAAGTAAAAAGGGAGAGGAGGGGGTAAGGGGGGTTAGCCATCTTTTGCTTGGGAACTGACTGGGCATCAGTCTAGCCATGGGAGGTAGGGAGTGATTATCTTTGCATCAGTTGTTTTGTTTCCTTTCTCTTCTTCCACTTGTCTTTCTCTTATTAAACAATTTTTTATCTCAACCACGAGTTTTCTTGCTTTTACTCTTCCTTTCCTCTTCCCTTGTCCACTGCAGGGGGAAGTGAGCAAGTGGCTGTGTGGTGCTTAGCCACCTACTGGGGTTTAAGCCACAACATGTTCGCAAGATCCTATGGCAAGGAGTTCCTGAGCTTAATGACAAAAGTTAGCTTAAGTTTGAGAGGAGGGTAGATAAACTTACAGAAGGGAAGGACCTTGTGTTACTGAATATATGAGACTACCTCTGGTTTAAGAAGTGTCTGAACTAATTCTTGAAGACCAAAAGGGTGGAGGAGAGAACAGGGAGGAGTTAACACGTGTGCTTTCCCTCTTCTCTACCCTCATCCTGTACATTTACCTTTGGCCACTTAAGTGGTGGGCAGTAGGTTATGGGGAGCTCTGGTCTGAATACAGTCATTCTTATATTCTCATTTAGATTCTGGCGAGGGGGATTACTGGAGAGATCTATTTGCTTAATATATTTTTAAAATACTTAGTAATAGTTGGGCACACTGAGCAATTAAAATTCTCAGGTTAATGTTCTGCTAAATGTCATTGTAATGGTTGCAATTGAAAATATGTAGCAGGTCTGTTGTGTCTGATCCACTCCATGTCAGCCTCCCAGACATGTAAGAGGAAGAGTAGTTACAAGACCTGCTCTGAATTTGTTCCACAAACAATGTGAAAAAGGCGAAGCAGCCTGCTTAGAGGGCTAGAAAACTGACTCTGTAAAGGAGTCAGCATTCAAGAATATTTTGTATAAAAACTAGCAAGATAAATGGGTTCACAAGGAAAAGTACTCTTGCTGTCTAGTTCAGTAGGTCATAATTTCACTGATGTTTAAGTGTTCTCTATTTCAGTACTGTGATATTGCCAATATGCTAACATTTCTTCTGTTGCTTCCTACTGTTCCTGTACTAGTATTCAAGCTGGATTGGCTTCAGTATATGCAGATATTTCTACACAAATGTGTGTAGATATTAGTAAATAGCTCTGCTTTGTAGTTAGAAGGGGATTCCTATAGAAATAGTGGGAACCAAACATTGCTAGGTCTCCCATAAATATGGAGTACTTGTTCGTGTTTTTTGTATTGTCTTTCAGCTTAATGAGTTGAAAGTCCAGAGAGATGAGGAAAAGAGGGACAAAGATAACAGTAGAAAGGCTGTGGGACTAACCACAGGGTGACTTCATATCATCCAAGTTTCATGCTTATAGGCACTATAGAAAGCTAATTTCAAATGTACATGCATTTTGAGATTTGAGCTTTGGATAAATTCTTCCATATCAATAGGGATAAACTCATACTGTATGTAACCTTTCCTCCAGTACAACTAGGGTTTCCCTGTCCCTCCTGCTTGCCTGTTTTCACGGCTGATCAAGTTAATGCATATTTGAGGTTTCAATCCTCTGTCAAATCTGCCTGAAAAGGACTGAGAAATTCAAGGCTAGTGGTATCACAGAAGGGTCTACTGATAAGTGTGCATATGCAGATATGGAACATCTATAAACTTTTTTTTCTTGGATAAGACAGCTAGAAATTTGGATTGATAG
This sequence comes from Mycteria americana, assembly GCF_035582795.1. NCBI lineage: Eukaryota > Metazoa > Chordata > Aves > Ciconiiformes > Ciconiidae > Mycteria > Mycteria americana. Next base: position 140,194,401 of record NC_134366.1, on the reverse strand, counting down.
CTTTTTTTTTAAATGTTGTTACTGTGACCTTTAGAGCTGAGCACACTACAGTTTTAGAGCAAGCAAGCATCAGAATTAAACCTAAATTTCTGGTGTAGTGGTTCAGAATATTGTTAATAGGCTGCAGCCAAAATAAACATTTTGTAATGCAGGGGATCGTTATATTCTTGAGGGTTGTGAATGTGGCACATCCTGCTTTACACTGAAGAATCTAACATGCGGGAATCCAGGGACTTGGGCAAGTCTGTTTAGAATGTGTTGTATTAGTATGGTAAAGCGTTTCATTTTGCAGTGAATTGAGATTCTGACTTTTGGTTTGGTGTTTTGTTTTTGTTTTTCTACAGGACAGTTTGCAGAAAATGAAACAAATGAGGTGAATTTTAGAGAGATCCCATCCCATGTCCTATCCAAAGTATGCATGTATTTCACCTACAAGGTCCGCTATACTAACAGCTCTACGGAGATTCCTGAATTCCCAATTGCACCTGAAATTGCCCTGGAACTTCTGATGGCTGCAAACTTCTTAGATTGTTAAATAAAATAAATTATAATAAAAATGTAAAACTTTTTTCAGTATTTAATACATGTAGTTCAGTTAGTAACTTTTTTCAGATAGCATGTTGCGTGTGCGCTGTTGAGAACTGTGAAGTTCACTGCAGAGGCAATTGCTTCAGTCCTTTTGCATATAGCAGTCATTCAGTTGGAAGTTTGTTTTGCTGCTTACACAAATAAGGACCTTTTCACAAACTAAGACAAATAAACAAATATGCCAATTAGTAGATGGCTATGCCTTATCCTTTAGGTGTGGTAGAACTTTCTTTTAATACAATGACCATAGAAAATACTGGAGTTTAGACTAATGCTCTCTAAAAGGTAATTATAGTTAAATATGAGTAGCTGTTTAGGGTTTCTAACTTTCTCTTATTGTTAAAGTTTCTAAACATCTGAACTTAATCTCCTTTGTAAGATAGCTGTCCTTTAGCATAGTTATACTAATTAGATTAGAAGTGCCCTCCCCAAGGTTTGTATACTGACAGTAATATTCCATTTAGGTTGAAAGTGGAGTATGTAGCAGAATGCTTAAGGCTTTTAATTTAAATCATAGTATAGACATGCATAAAGGTGTACTTGATACATTTTTCTTTTATAACCTAAATTTTCCCCGTTAATAATTACAAATATTCAAGTCACTTGTCTGTACAGTAAGACTGTGATCCTACTGACAGTGGCTTTTAAGGGGAAAAATAACTGTTACAATCTGTGTATATTATCTTCTGTATAACATGTAAGGTTATTCTTAATGTACTGTCACTTGACCTGATATGGATTTTATATGGTTTCACTTATGGTTTATTTCCATTGTTGTGATTGGTTATGTAAAGTCTGTATTTAATCTTTAGAGTAGTAGTCATTTAAATTTTGTAACATAGCAACTGAAAAAGATAGCAGTTATTCTATCTTTTACCTCTTCTTTGACCGCTCTCTTGTATCCACAGAAAAAGACCCTGAAATGTGGAGGTCTTTTATATTTGAAGGAAAGGGCATTAAGCAGATGTTTAAGGAGCTGTTTTATAAATTTCATAGGTATTTCCAATGTTTTTACAAATATTTTAGGGGAAAAGGATTGGCAAGCCACTGACATAATACTGAAGTGGAACACATCATCTCTTGGTAGTTCCTGCTGGTAGTTGCCTATACTATCAGTTCTTTGTTCAAAACAAGTTTCCATAAAGAAAAAAAAATTAAACTTGAGACAAGAAGTTGCTTTTTGTTCAGCTGCAGTCTGAAGAACCCTTCTGCCAAAATCATCTGTAAATAAGAATAAATCTAATGCATCATAAAATGATGCAAGAACAATGTAGTTAGCATTTCCATCAGCTACCACTGCTTCAGCTTTGTTTTGATCAAGAAGTGGTTGTGGTGTTTCATGGAAAAATCCCACCAACAGATGGTGGCACCTCTTTATTGATGTATTAACTCGTGGTGAATTTAGAGGGCTGAAACTCTCCTCTAAACCTGTTTGCCAACGTAAATACAACTTTGAAGAGATTTTTCTGGACAAAAACTAGTAACTTACATAGACTATGCAGTCTGCCCATGGAGGAGTTCAGTTCTGACATACAAAATTTTACTCTGGGCTTGAACAATGCTTGATAGGCAAGCTGACATTTGTCAATGTGTTGATAGATTAGCTGACGTTTCACATCACATACTTTGGCACAATTTATTGTGTTTAATGTGGGGATGTTTATGACTAGATTGGTTTTGCACGATAAAGCTGAAGTGCATTGCAAGGCGATTGTCTGAAATCCTATGTTTAAGCACTCTGGTCAGTGCTGTTAGTAACTCATTTTCAAGGGCACTAAAAAGATAAACGCAAACCAGAGATACCCTGTTATGCTGCTTTTGTTAGAGCCACTAGGAATATCCTAAAAGGTCAAGGAATACCGACATGGATAGTTTAGTCCCAACTATATTTCAGTCTGAGTGAGTCTGAAGTCCTTTGGCCATTTTTAATAGTGTTGAGGTTAATGACTTGAAGTTAAAAATTATTTAGTTTAAAATTGAAGTAAAAAGGATGTCATTTTTTTAAAAAGGTGGTTTTTTCCCTTCCCACCCCCCTTATTAAGCATTCCAAAACAATCTCCTGTTAAAATACATTGCATTTTATGATTCCGTACTTCAACAGTAAGGTAAAATAGCTGGTTTAGTTCTGAATAATAATTTCGTTGTTTTTCCTTCAGCTTAATGTATCATACAGTAGCTTTGAACACTCAGGAAATGCAATAGTGTCCTAGAGCGCACTATTTGCAAAACCACTGGCTGTTAAAACTGACCTGCAGATTTCTAAGGGGGAGGGGGGCAGAGGGAATTAGTGCAATTTCCGTGATAGTGACATGGGTATGCTATTATCAGACAATTGGAAACTTACCACACTTAACCCCTGAGTTCTAAATAAATTTCAAAATTGAAAATTTTTAAACCTGTGTTTCTGTTGATTTATGACTTCTCAGAGCAAGTATTCATATGTAGAATCATAATTTTCATGGCTATGTGGTGAGCAGATTGCTAATATAATTAGTATTTGGGTAATAGGTTGTGAAACTGCATGTATAAAATTAAAGGGTTTTTTTCATAGTTCTGAAGAGTTTCATAGATTTAGAAAGTGTTCCATAGTTTTCATAGATTTCAAAGTGTTTAGCTATCTTTGTGCTCCTCTGAGTTACAAGTATATGCAATTCTCAGAAACACCCAAATAGTAAAAAAGGATGGTATTCCTGAACAGCCTTGAAGAGGATATTTTGAAGACTTCAGGTGTCCCATAATATTCCTTTTTACATAGTAAGCTAGTCCTGTTCAAAATTTGATGGTTCAAATTTTAAACTGAACCACTGATTTAGCCATAAAAACTTCCAGATTCTTTACTAACTGTAAACAATGAGAGAAATCCTGCTGGGTTACGGTTTTTCATCATTTGAGTAGGTGTAAGCTGCTGAAGAAGTCTCTGATGGTCTCCAACATGAAATAGTCTGTGCATCTGGAATGATCAGAACTCTGTTCCACGAGCCATGAAATTCTTTTACGGTTTTGAGGTTGAAGAAAGAGGATTCACCATCAAGATTCATCATGACATTATATTAAACAGCTGTGTTGAACACAATGTCTAAAAGACGTTTCTTAATTAATGGTAATAAGTGTGGAAAATCGGTTGCTTCTGTCTGCATTTTATCGCTGTATATCATATTTCACAGGCGTAAGTTGCAGCAGTGGCTATTTGGTTTTTTCACCCTTTCTTGTTTTTACTCTTCCCATTGAAAGGGGTTTCCCAACACCTGCCTCAGTCTGTTGGTTATGTAATAGATAAAGTGGATGAGGAAATTAGTGGGGCAGGAAAGTTAACTTTTGAGTCCATGTTTTGTGTCCCTAGTTTTATTTATTTTGTTAAGTCTCAAATGTTGCAGTATAATTTAAGAGAGTAGCAGCTACTGCAGAGTCAACAAAAGAACAATGTTAGTGTGTAGGTACTAATGAGAAATAGCAGTTTTCCTAGCTGAAAACTAAGGGTGGAGGCTGTGGTGCAAACTTAATTTCAACAACTGAATAAGAGAAAAATAGCAGGAACTCATTATTTTAAGATTGAGTGGATTTGGAAATTAAACTATTATGCTGGTTTGTAAAGACAGGCCAAAGCTTTGCAATTGGCAAAAAAGGCATTAGGTAGTTTTTCCCATGGAAAAAGTTCAACTTCAAAGGATTTTTTGACAAATAATAAACTGGATTGGAGTTGGATTTCTTTTTAAATGTGGCTTATCAGGTGGCAATTTTATGGGAAGATACCAATGCTGTGAATTCAATGTGTTGCACAACGATTGGAAGAGCCAGAAAAGAGCACATAGTAGATTTTGTGATTATTATCAGTCACCTATGAAGCTTGTTTGAGCACCATCACTAGGGCAGCACAGATAAAAGAACGGTGAGTTTTTATCAGTTCAAGTTTTAACACGTTGTGTGTCATGAAATAAAGCTTTGAGTACGTTACATGTAAAATGTAGGTTGTGGTGCAATCTCTCTCTTATAGGAGAAACGTCACTGAGATAAAAAAAAAGGGGGGGGAAGATATTTCTCTCTGTCATTGCCATGTTACTGTTTTATATTTACAGAATACAGGATTTTCCTCCCACGCTACGTGGGAGGGGAATCAGAGATGCAAGATCGTGATTGTTCTTTGGCAAATGGAGTACTTCAACCTTTTATCCTATTGAACTTACGTACTCAGACAGTTTGCAAGATGTTAATTGTGTAATGTTTTGTAGCCTCACTTGTTGAGGGTAGAATTGGGAAGTTAAGTTAAAATTGCCCCTGAAATATATACTGCATTTTAGATTGGTGAAGGTAACAATTGTGAGTTTTTAAATAAATTAAAATCTTACTGTACAGTGCCTAAAGTTACTGGTTTTCAGGATAGTTTTGTGAGGTGAGTTTTTTGGGAATACAGGCATGGATTAATGCTACTCCTTATTTATTTGTTGCCAATCTCTTTCCTCAATCAGAAGTTACTTTGAAGTTAAAAACAAATACTGTTAATTCCTTTAATGTTAATTCAAATTTAAAACAGCCTTTTCAGGTGAGAATTCATAGCTAAGGCTTTTCTTCCCATGAAAAAAAATACTGCTGGTATCCCGTTTGCACTTAATAATAGAAAACCTTTATCTCCAAAATCACCACTACACAAAACCATAGGTAGTATATAATTCATGTCTTGGGTTGCTATAAATTCTTGTTACTCTGTCTAGTAAAACAACAGGATACTTGTTATGCAGGTTAATTCACTCTTACATAAAGAGCTCTCAGTTTTGGCTGGTATCTTGAAGCCTGAAAAATATCTAGAATCTAAATGCATTTGGCACAAAGGATTTAATTTCTCTTTTTATACAGGGAAAAACTTCCCGCATTACCATACTAAATTGACATATAATGTTTTCCGGAAGTGACATTCCATTTGAGTCAGAATTATGTGTAGCAAACTACTTGAAACATGTAAATGATATATCAATATTGCACTAGCATTTAAGCTGCTTTCAGATTTGTCATAGAGCACTTAAATAATGAAAAATATTTGACTTGTCATAAACAACTATGACTTAACAAGAGAACTGTCTGAAAATATTTAGCTGAAATAGTCAAGTAACTGCTCATCCACTGTGTTTTCATAATATAGCTCCGTTTCATGGTAGTCATATCCCATATGAAGTCTTGTCTTTCCCGAGGGTCATTAAATATACAAATGCAAACCAACAGGCTGGAGCTGTGCCATCTTGGTGTACAGGCCTGCAAAATGAAATTCTGCAAGGTCTGTGCAGGGTCTGGTGATGGCGGTATGATGGGTGCATTTGGGGGATTTGCTTCTCATCCCTCAGGAGCTGTGATAGCTTATTGCACAGCTGTATAAGTTACCCGAGAAGCCTCTTCTCCAGCAATTTTCTCTTGCTTCTAGACTAGCAAGACCAAACAGCTACTTAATTTTGAAAATTCCGTATCGGTATCTTCATTGGTTATGAAGTCAGAGTCACTTCTGTGTATTCCTAATAACGAAATCAACTAGGTATTCATGTATGTCTTGGGCTTCAGTTCATAGGTTAAAAAAATACTAAATTATGGTTATATTTCAATATTAAAGCTATTTATTATCACTGAGCAGAGTCTGAGCCCTTGTATTTGATAGACACAGTAATCAACTTGCTCTCATGGGCTCTGGAAACCGATGCTTTTGATGTGGAAGAACTTTTAATAATTACATAACCTTGCACTTTTTAATGTATTCATCTATTGCATTGAGTATAGGTCCTACACAATCCTCATTATTTTAATTTTTTATAGCTTTTATCTTCATAGGTATTTATCTTTACAGCATTTATAAGAATTAGAGGATTACTGGTGCCAAAAAACATGGCTTGACACTCACAACAAATTGGTAATTACAGCATATTACTAAAACAGGCAATTCCACTCCTTTCCCTGGCCACGTGTCCTTCTTCTTCCCCTGCAGTAATTATAACAACTCTGTGTCCACAGAATAGGAGAGATTCTTTTTCTGACCTGATAGAAAATTTTTTTGGTAGTTTAGTCTTGCTGTGAATAAACTGAAAGCCACAGATCACGCAGTGACTGTAAAATTGTCAAATCCCAGACAAGAGAAGAAATGGAAGCATATGACAGCCAAGAACAGGATGACCCTCTTCTGCAGATGCTGCACTTGCAGCACATCAGCAGTAAGGTGAAACCTTTCCCTTAGCCTCCATTCATCCCTTTGAAAGTCCTGGGATGGAAGTGATAATATGCCCGTTACTATCCAGAACCAAGAAAGATAAAAATGGAACAAGCCACTGATGAAAAAGCTACATTATCACTAAGGAATAAAACAGCAATAAAATCTCAACAGGTCAAAGACATCTTGCCAATTTAGGGTATTTTTCATTTTTAGCTATATATGCATGTTCTTTTGTTTTCTCGATATAATCTTGTCTTGGTTTGATTCTATATCTTTTACTTGCATGATGCAAACAGTGTTTCCTGCAGGTGCATGAAGCTTGTGTTTATCAGAAGATCTCTGTTCCACAGCCATTTTAAACTCAGTGCCCTTCCTGAAACTGGCAGGCAGGAGTGGAAGGAGAAGTTGGCACAATTCCTCTGAGACGTATGTCGTCCTCCACACTCGTGAGATGTGGTCTCCTGGCACTGCTGGTTATGGTTGCTATGCCACTGGAGTAACAAGGGGAGGTTAACATGATGTACAGTTGACTTCTGTGTGAGAAGGAGATAAGATGAAAAGCTGAAAAAGTACAGTAGACACAGGCAAAAGAAATCAAGCTCCCATGTTATTATAGTGGCAGAAATTGTAAAGACGCAGGTGGTGATAGTTCAGGATGTAGAAGAATGATATAGGGGAAAAAAAAGGGAGAGCAGAGGAAAAAAAATGTTTGGTAATGTTCAAAAATTTTATGGATAACGGAGGGAATGGAATACAAAATTTTAGGGACCCTATTCAAGGAACATATTTGACCTTTGTGAAACTGGCTAGATAAATCAGAAAATTATCTAATAAATGCAGTTTGAACATAAGTTGCATTTTTCCTGTAAACGTAAGGTAATGCAAACTCTGAAGAAAAGTGGATTTTTAGATCAAATTCATGAATATTTACAGAAAAAAATTTACTAGGAGCTACAGTTTTCATTATTTGCTCTATATGTTTTCAATATGTGAGTTATAATCATGTATTTGATCAGATCAGTGCAAGATTGCTTCTGAAATAATGAAGATAACGGATGAAATTCCTCTTACCATTAAGGTTTTGAATATTTGGGACCTAGGACTCTGATTCTTGAAGTTTCTGGCAAAACTTAGGTTGACTGGTGCAGGATCAGGGTGCATTAGCCAAATACTAATAAAAACCAAACAATTATTGCATTGGCTATCTCTACACCTGCAGCAGATTAGGAAGGGTTAACTGCAAAAGTGTTTTCTTCTACATTTTGCATAGGTAAAGGTCAGCAATGAAATGAACAGCAAATTACAATATAACCAACTCCTTGTGAGATCTACCCACTCTGGGATTTTGGGCCTTTCATTGCTGAGATTACTGAATAACTTAGAACAAAGAATACTATGAGCCATCACAAAATCAGGAATGGAACTGTATTTAAAGAAGAAAATACTCATATTCATATAAATTATTTCTGGGAGTCTGCTAATAGTGTTTGTTTTCTTATTGTGCTTAAGGGATTGAATCCCTATAGCATTATGCATGTACAAAAACACTTATTAAAAAGCACTCTGCAAGCCAGGTTACTGAGACATGGGGAAACGGAAAAAAACAATAAAACACAGGGATAATTCTCCAGCTGCCCCTATTCCCATGATGATGAAGAGCTACAAATGTTGCACATATATATTAGGCAATTTCATGACACTTTAAAAAACAAAGATGTGACAAGATACCTTTGGTAGTCCTGTAAGAATAAACTCTAGTCAAAGTGAATTGAGGGATGGGGGGATTCTGGTCATGAGTTTCAGTTGCAGAATAATGCTTTAGTTTCTTGCATATCCAGTCAAGTTAGGGTGGGTAGTAATTCGTTTGTGCTTTATTGTTTATGTGAAGGGCAAACTGCCCCTTGGTTTTCATGCCTGCTATCCTCAGGAATGGGATTTGCAGCATAGAGGAAGTTATCTCAGTAAACAATATTTTAGTCCAAAATGTGGTAGGTGCCTTGTTTCTAACATTGCAAAGCTCTTTGTGATAGGAAAAAAAGACTTCTCGAACATAAGGACAGTTAAAAGCTATGATTTTTTGCTAAGGTGGCTTTTTGTTCAGAGATAATTTTTCTTTATCACAGAGTAGAAGTCACATTTGTACTGATTACAGTTAGCTTAAGACTACAAAGCTGATCTCTCCATGCAAAACCAGCTTGCAGTCTGTGAAGTGTGCTGGCATTAAGCTTATGCCTTTTCATATCTTCTGACCTTGAACAGGGGTTTCTGGAACAGGGTTAAGAAACTGAATATAATGGATTGAAATCAGTTTTATCTCACTGTGACTACATCAACACGGATAGTCAATGTGTCCATATTTAGAGCTGAACACATGTCCATTGCTTAAACTTGATGTTCTTGCTATCTTTGTAGCATATGGCATTAAGAAATGTATTTTAGGATAAACATATGTTTGGATCATGCAAAAGAACAACATCTAGTAAAACAAAAATAGCGACGTTCCACTTAATGCTTTAGCAGCCAAAGTTGGTTCTGAAGAACTGCAGGAAAAAGAAACCTCTACCAGGTCTAAATGTCTACTTACTTAGTGCAGTAAATCCTCTGCAACCTAAATGGTGTTGCGAAATCATATAGTACATAAATACTGACTTCCAGGGAAAACACGCACAGCAAGACTCTTCTGACTTAAGTGTTATTTAAATGAAGTCAGTAGAGCAAGGCCAGCTTGCACAGTATCAGAAGCCCATAGTTTGTGACTGAGAATTGAGGTTGAATTTAGAGGACAAAAAGTATAGGATTTGGTTTACATCACGATACTTTTTCCATCCTTACTTTTGGTAGGCTTTTCTCCTTTCCTACTCAAAAATTGACACATATGCAATTCTGTCATCAGCAAATGTCCGCAAAGCCAAGAGGCTCGTTCCCTTCTGCAGCCACCTCACAGGGCAAGGATACTGCTGCTGCCTTCTGTTCTTCCCGTTAAGCAAACCCCAGAAGTTTGTATGCTCACTTTAACATCGGCAACACTGCTGATGCTGGACACAAGTTGGAAGCTGATGCCATGTTGTGCTGGGTTTTTGTTTTCCTCCAGTTAGCTGTTTTCAAAGTTGAGGATGGATAAAAACATACTGGAAGGTAAAGCTTGTAGGTGGAAGTAGTATCTTGCATCACACTAAATAAAAGGTTGAAGAAAGTAGGCAGGCTTTCAGATGCACAACCCTTCTTTACATCTAAAATTAAAGAAGCAGTTTTAAAAGGTAAATACAAACTGAGAACAATTGTTTGATAATTTAATTGGCCACCTCTGAAGGAAAAATCATGTGCTACCGATGGAGCAGAAGTGACCCAAGGGGATTCTTTTGCATCATCAGAAAGCGTGGGTGTGAAGGGACAGAGAAAGGTACTCCAGTGTTTCTGGAATGTACAGCAATATCAGTGGGGAGATGGAGATTATAACGAGCTATAAAATCAGTATCTCTATTAAATCCTTGGTTTTACATATGCACTAGGATTATGAGTTTTATAGGTTTGCCTTTGGAAAAACATTTTGTAGGTTTATCTTGAGGCTCCATTAGGTCTGAAATACTATAGCTGGAGTAACTGCTTCCAATGAAAAGTGTTTCTGCAAGTTGCTTAATTTATTGATTGCATGCAGGTTACTTCTAGCGAGTGATGCTTGTCTATTTTCACCTACCCAGTTACCACAAAATCATCCAGTGCAAAGGACAGAGGATGTTCCAGTCCAGGAAAGGAAAATGTACAATCTAAGAATGCTCCCATTTAAAATATACCCATGCTAATTTGAACACGTACACCACCAGACCATCATTGCAGAAAAATCAGATTATCCCAAGACTTGTGGCAGAGTAGCACGGGAAGCACAGAGAAACGTCTCCCCTTGCCAGGAGAACCGTTCATCACCCCAAGCCGCAGGCAAGCCTTCTCCCACAGCAAACCAGCCGGCGGCCCCGCGGCCCCGAGCCCAAGGAGCAGAGCAGGGCCGGGCCTGCTGCGGATCCCTAATCCGGCCTTCCCGCCAGGACACACCAGCCGTGAGAGGAGGTCGCAGAAACCCGTAAAAGGGCACAGCCGGCATTAACTAAATCCCTTAAAGACTCCAGACGTGCAGATCTAAAAACTTTCACAAACAGAGAGGCCAGGCGGGGCGTCGGCCCCCCGGCGGCGGTGATGGCCGGCCCTGAGCCCCGCTCCCACCGCGGGAGACGACGGGGCTCCCTCCTCGGCCGCAAGGCAGCCCGGCGCGGTCTCCCCCCCCGCCGCCGCCGCCGGGCGAGCAGGGGCAGGGCAGCACCGGGGTAGCCCCCGATGGGCACAGCGAGCCGGCGAGGCGCCTCCCCAGCGGCCTTCAAGGGCGGTAGCGACGGCGGCGGGACCCTAAGGACGACGCCCGCTCCCCCGGCGTCCGCCCGCGCCACCCTCTCCCCGCGCATGCGCGGCCGCCTCGCCGGCGGCGCGGGCACGTGACCGGGGAGGGCGGGGAGGGGACGGACGCGCGGCGCTGCGTCTCTGTAGGCCCGGGCCGGCGGCGCAGACGGGAGGGGGAGGATCCATCATGGCGTCCATGCAGGTGAGGAGCCTGCGGCGGAGCCGGGGTGCGGGGGCCGAGCGGCAGCGGGGGCCCGGAGCCGGGAGGAGCCGTTCGCCCGGGCGTGTGCGTGGTGGTGCGCTCCGGAGAGCGGTGCGGGCGGAGCAACCGCTGGGGCAGCGGCTGAGGGGGCCGGTTGCGCGGCGGCTCTGGAACGGCCGCGGGCGTAGGGGGACCGGCGGCCGCTCGGCGGGGCCAGGGAGGGCAGGGGGAGGCAGGATACTGCCGGCCCGGCGTCGGGATGGAGCTGAGACCCGCGGGGGCAGGCTGTGAGGGGAGAGGCCGGGCCCGGCTGCGGCGGGGGGGGTGGGGGGGGGAGGAGAGAGCCGCAAGTGAGGGCGGGCGGGGCAGGATGGCGAGCGGGGGAGGAGGCGGGAGGGCGTCGGGAGGCACCGGGCGCCGGGGGGGGGGGGGGGGGGGGGGGGGCGAGGAGTTGCCTCGGGGAGAGGTTTGGCAGCGATGTCCCCTCTCCTCGGGGAGGCGAGAGGAGGGCGAAGGGATCTCTCTCCCCCTCGACAGGGTTTGCGGGGGGCACGGCTTCGCTGGCCGCCGTGGGAGATGGCGGGCTTGTCCCCCTGCCCCGGCGCTGTGGCCGCAGCGTAGGGGGGGGCTGTCAGGGAGACCCCCCCCCCGGTGACACCGTGAGGACGGTGTCGAAGGATGCGAACAACAGCTCCCGTCTTCCCGGGCGTTTCTGGGGTTACGGCACTGTAGTTCTTGGGCACAGGGGGGCTGGGACAGATAAGTTTTGTTCCAAGCCGTGTGCCCGTTTTGCCCGTGGGTCCTCTTTCTCTCCGTAAAATGAGATTGTAGTGTGGTGTCAGTCCTGTGGACAGATAATGCCTGGTTTTACTTGGATGGGGTTGCTGTAGGTACAGTAGCATGAAACATCTTGCTGCTTGACAGGTATTTCCAGCTGAATTATTTATTCATACCTTCTTCTGAGGAGTTCTTAAATAGTAGCTGCAGAAATTGCTCTGGAGGAATGGATCACTTTCACTGTGTGCTGCTCCGGGTGGGTGGTGATTTATTGTGACTGGGGCAGGAGAAAAAGATCGCTGGGTTTTGTGGCAGTGGCCCCTGTCTTTCCTTATTTCACCTGTAACTGCTCTGCTTTTCCTTGAATTTTTACAGTTTTCCATTTTGTTTTCAGATCTGGATGATCTAGCACTTCTGTTTTCTTTCTCAAACTGCTTCTTTCTCTTTATTGTTTTCATTTTGTCCAGCATAACTTATATTTTTGTCACTAGTAATGGAACAGCTGAGAAAGAGTGTACAAACTGAATGAAATTAGTTCAATTGTCCTGATAGCCTGGATTTAGCATAGCTAAAATGAGCTAAAATGTCAAAGCATTGAACTTAATCGGGTAAAAATTCTGCTCTTGAAGTTTAGAAGCATTAAAAAACCAGAAAGTGTGTCTTTCTGAGTTATTGAAATGAAATGGGATCAGGAACTTGAACGTACTGTACAGAATGTTCTTCATTTAGCAGTAGTTCAGACAGATAGTCTGATCTGCCTTCATTTTATCAGCTCTTATCTGGCAAATGTGTTCTTGTAATGCTCTTCTTTTAATGTTCAGACTTCCACAAGCATAACTTCAAAATAGAGGCAATAATTTATTAAGTAGTATCTTTTATAAAACTGTGTGAAAACTACAGGGAAATGACAGTTGTGAAACTTAAAGGAGGCATTCTGTGGGACTTTGTAAACCTGTGCTGTGTTGCTGTTTCTGGCCTAGTAAATGACCTTCTACAGCTTGCCTCACCCTCATTCCCGTTGCTCCCTCTGTAAAGGGGAAATAATGATTACAAATTAAATGATGATGTTTAGGATACATGAGTGACAAATGTTGCCTAAAAGTAAGATAAGTTATGTGTGGAGGTAGTACTCACTTCCTGAAAATACGGCTATGGTAAGTCTAATGTTGTAATTGCTTTCATTTTAGAAATACCAGCTATAAGATTACACTTTTTTTTTTAAATGAGAGATTCAAGGAAATTTATGGAGTTTTTTTGTCTATATGTTGCTAGTTGTATAATGTTCTGATGACCTTTTCCTGAGTTTAGTGAATTGCTGATTTAGTAATGTAGTTTAAGCAAATTGGAAAAGGAATTGTCTGAGAATTTTTAAATAAACAGGAAGCATAAATGAAAAATTAGTAAGTGAACTGTAAAATTAGTAAGCTTCTCAATAGTAGACACCTTCCCAGGTGAGCAAGATTTCAAGGCTCTGAATTCTATTAATTAACATTTAAATCTTCAACGTGAAAAACATTTTACAAAGGAAGCTGGTGTATATAATTTTAAGTGGTTTTCGGTTCAGGATCATTTAATTTATTATTATTAGTGCTAACATTTAATATGTAAGTTGCCTAACATAAAAAGGAGACATCCTTTTTCTGATTATGTACAGTGTTTTTAAGTAGCCAATGTTTAACTGAAATGTTTGTGCAACTCATTGCAATGTCTAACTATACTAGCAGTCTATCGCCGTACCATTATGGCAGTATTATTTGTATTTCTGATAAGAATGATATACTGGTACATTAAATAAGTTTTCATTGCTTCTTAAAGTACTGTAATTTTATACAGCAATCTATGATGCTCTGGGTTAATTACATCTTATTTTTACAGATACACTGAAATTTCCCTGATTAACTTAAAGGTAGAGTTATCTGATCAGCCTGTTCTAAGTTAGTCTACAAGGAAAGTTTTGAAACTGTAACAAATCACCTCTTTTTGCCAATGGCAATGAACATCAACCGGAAGAGCTACTGCCCTTCAGTTGATGCATAGTAACTTGTAAAACTTGGGAGTTTGAGTCTTTATGTGTGTAATTTAAAGTTACTGTGATCTTTGTCTGTGTGGACATTCTTTAACAGTCGTTTTCTGAAATGCTTTTCTTCTAGAAAAATAGAAGCTGATGTTGACAAGATCCTGTATTTTGTTTTTTAACTACTGTGTTGTCCAAAGTGGTGGCTAATTTGACACCACTAGATTGGTTTAAGCCTAGTTTGCATAACTTTAAGCAAATGATAATTTTTTTCGTAAAAAACAAACAAAACCCCCCATACAAACCTTGAAGGAAAAGCATTTTTTTCAAGATTTTTCCCAGAAAAAGCCCAAGCTTGTGCAAATTTTCCTGAAAAAAACCCAGAAATATTCTGAAAAGGTCTAAGTAGTAGTAGAACAAGTGAATAGAATGGATTTGCTATAGAAAATTCAATATAGCATCTTTAGTAAGCTGAAGTCTTAAAGCTACAGATAACATACAAATGTGGTAAATACCAAAGAAAGAATAAGCAATGAACAGTTGTTCTCAGAACAGCTGGAAACACAGGACTTACATAAAGAATAGAAAAGCAGGTAAAAAAATAGAACCAAGGAAGTTCAGTTGAAAATGTACAGAAAATATATAATTGCTGTACAAAGTGTTAGATAATTAAGACCTTTCCCTCAACCTGCAGATATCAACTATATGCATCTTAAACTCGAAAGATTGGCTTTATCCATAATGCTGACATTTTAATTACTACCATTTTACCTTTCCCCTCCTTTCATTTTTAATACCAGGTTACTTCAAACCCTGAATTATGACTGGACGTATTTACCTGTCACAAACACATCTATGGGAACAATTTTAGATTTGTGTTTTACCACCAAAAGAACCTCTGGTCTTCCCTTTAAAGTTAGACACATGAGATTTGTACATGTAGATATTTAAATCTGATTAAATACAGAGCTAATGTAATTAATGACACAGCTTTAGTAAGTGTAGAATGTTAGCCTTCACCATGCATTTGTGTTATCAGGATTTTTTTTTTTTTGCCCTTGAAAACTGCCTGTTGGTGAGTCTCCATCAAAATACACGCACACATCAAAATAAAAAGTGCTGCTTGAAAAGTCTTGTTATAGCAATATTTTTTTTTCCAAAATGTATGTCTAAACAGGCATTTAATAAAATAATTGTGCTAGATGACAATGCAGAATTCATGTTAGCTTGATATCACAAAACACAAGCCAGTAGCAATGCAAAAGCTTCTCACAAGTTTCACCCCAGTGTTTTCAGCCAGTGGGGTAGGGGATGGGGAAAATGGTATACAAGCCACTGAAATATCAAGAAAAATTGCATTGTAATTACGTTATAAGAAAATATTATGCTCTGGATATGCCTACTTTTGGTTAAAGTTCCTTGGTTCTATTCTTTACCTGTTCTTCTAGTCTCAGTGGAAGTTCTGTGTTTCCAGCTGTTCCCAGAACAATTGCTTATTCTTTCTTCAATATTGGTAGCATTTTTATTTAATAATTTGGAAATAATTTTCTCTCTCTTATTTGACAGCTTTGTCCAGGGAAAAGTTCAAACTAATTTTAATATATCTTCCAAAAAAACCCCAACAAACCTATCCTTAAGTGAGGAAAGCTTTCAGTTGACTGGAACTTCAGCGATGATGCACATGTGTTCTGTACTGCTAAATGTCACAGTACGGGATGCTATTTGTGTTATTTGAAATAAAATATTAAAAAAACAAAACAAAACAAAATGAGTATTTACTGTAATTATATAACCAATTCTGGGACATAAACACAATGAAATTATTGGTAGTAACAACTTGAAATATTTAGTGGTGCCATTGGTGAAATACTGCTGAAGATAAAAATTTCAATCATTTTTTAAACTGAAAAATGCAAGTACCATAATTGAGACCAGAATGAGTGGAGAGTAAAAAGTGTTTCTCCTGTCCACTAAGAGGTCATTAGTCCTTTATGTAACCTTCAGTTATCAGTCTGTACTGGTATGTGGTATATTAGTTTTGGCATATAGCCACGCTACAGTAAAATAAGATAAATGCAAAATTTGTAGTTATTGTACCAAGATAAGTTCGTTTAATCTTGGGGCTTTTTTTAATAAACTTTTAAAGTGAGTTGAATTTCAGGTGAAGTTTAAAATTTATAGTCTTTAAGTCAGTAAAGATAAATAAAACCAAAGTTTCTGCTTTAGGCTGTAAGAAATCTCGCTTGCTTGTTTTTGTATCTGCTTGCATAAATAGAGTTTTGGGAAACACTTTGCTGTGCAGCAACTGCACAATTTTTGAGCTTGAATGGAAGAACTCACTTCCGAAAAAGAAAGCAGTAGTAGCCAAGTTTACTGGAACCAGTGTCTCTGAGTGTTATCGGCAGATCTTTCTTCCAAATAAACCAACTATATAGCTAAAATATAGAAAATCATGAATGCTTTCAACCTGTCACATTGAACGTTGATATCTCATGAATACGTGTATGATTTAAATCAGGAAAATTGCTTTTACGCCTAGCTATTCAAGCTCTGAGAAGGGGAAAAGAGAAAACAATAGATTTGCAAAAGCCAGGGAATGTTGTCTTGTTAAGCTGTTCCCTTGGAAAGCTCTGTGAGTTTGTAATTAATAAACTAAAGCAGCTTAGCTCAAACAATGTGCAAAACTCGGTGATCATGCACTTTCTTTAATTGTTTGCTCAAATTCTACCAAGGTAAGCCTTTCAGACTAAAGGATCTTCACTATATATTATACAGGTATAGTCTGTACTGGTGAATACTCCCAGAGATTATGTGATTAAATTACCCCTATTAATATGAAGGAGAGAAGGCACAACTTTCTTTGAATTTACCCATAGTTATGGCTGCGTTCAACAAATACAAATGTGTTCGGTATAATGATTGTCTCTTATGTAGCTTTGGTTTACAACCAAGAGATGAGCTTTCAAGCGGTTTGCAGGCTAAAGTTCCCACTGGGGCAGAGGGGAAGAGGACGATGAAGGTCTTCTACTCAGTACTTGGAGCAAAAAATGTTGTGCATCTTGCATGGTTTTGAAGTAGCGAAGGACTGTGACAGAACTGTGAACTGTGGGTTGCGTTTTTGTCTTTTGAAGGGAGGAAGAGACAATATTACCCATTCATTTAAAGCTGTTATAACTTAATTTATTAAAAACAAATGAAAATAAAGTAAATAGGTTAAATATTTTAAAATAAGAAGAGCCAGTAAGCAATATTTTGTGATAGAATGAAGGTCAGGTAACCTGTCTTATGCCTACTTTTGATAGCTGAGGGCTTTCAAAAGGTATTCTGGAATCTGTGCCAGCCTTTGCAGTTTTTTTTTCTTTGGTTTTGTTTGTTTTTCCTCTGAGGTGACCTTAATCGCTGGAATGAAAACCAGGTATCGATCTCGGGTGGCAGGGGAAGAAGGGAGGGAACCCCATCTGCCTCCCTGGGAGCAGTATTAATGTGTTAGAAAAGAACAAAGTTAATGGTGGTAGAGCAGGAATTGTGAGACATGTTATTTTTGATAATTGATCATCTGATTGAGAATACTAACTATTCATCCTTTCATACACAGTATTAAAAAAATAACTGTTTCTCCTTTGGTGATTACAAATACAAAGTTGTTTGTAATCTTTTTTTATTCAACTTAGTTAAAAATACTGCTTGATCAGCCTTAAGAAAAAAAATGCTGTATATAGGCCAATAAATGTTGATAATAGTTTACTAAAGTACAGCAAATATTGTCTCTAAAAGTCTGCTGGAATAAAATGCTTCATAGAATTTGATGCTACTTGTTCACATAGATTTATTTATTTCTTCTTGATTAGAAATTGGTGGTCAATAATGAGAAGGAACAAGGAAACTGAATGGATTGAGATTTCCTAAGTTAGAAATTCTCTCCCCATCATATTTAGGGATATGGATTTGATGAGTATTTAAATCTTGTTACAGTTTGTAGCTTCCAACATTTTTGACCCTTTTCTTTCTGAAAGGCTTTTTGTCAGAATACAGCATTTTATATCAGTTATCAACCTTTGTAATAGTTTTTATAAAGATAAGAAATTCCCTGGTAGACATATGGTTGACCTCATTGTGCCAGCCCTTGCTATTATCTTAAATTCATTTCTTTAACTGAAGCAGTTCAAATAATGCTGGACTCTTGTGTTTAAAAGAGAAAATTATGTGTGTGTGACTTTTTAGTATGTGTGACGTTTTAGTACTGTGTGAGGCTTGTGCTGGGCGTTGGTACATTTGAAGACTCCATTTATAAAGCAGATGACTAGCTGTCAGTTTCATTTTATTCTTCATTAGCGGATTTCACTTAATTTGCTTTAAAATGACAGGTTCATTGTAAAAAAATTGATTATCTGGCAAAAAGCTTTTCAGACTGTGGAGTACAGAGTGTTTTGTGTGTGTAGTTACTGGTTTATCTTTAATTATACTGTAGTTCTGATTTCAGGTTGATCTTCTTTTAGTGAGTTTGTCAAGCATATTATTTCCTTTAGGAGAGGATTCTGTTGCTTTGACCTTCCAGTCAAATATTTTAGAATATCTTGGAGCATGTGAAGATAATATTCTGTTATCTGAGAAATCAACAATCCTTCCTCCCACCCCTCCAATCCGTAACCTAATGAAATTTTTAAATGCTCAGAAGAACAGAAGATTAGTGGTGGAAACAGATTCGTAAGTAGCTCATTAAAAGATTAATGCATTGCCTTTTGGTTCCTTTAAAAAGAGAGAAATGTACAAAATACTTGACATTCGGGACTTGAAGTATGGATTGGTCTGGGAAAATAACATTAGAACTGGGTTGCCAGATGTTAACATGTTTTATTAGAAATGAGGAGGAGGAGACTAATCTGCTTCTGCCTTCTCAGTACAGATTGAAAACCTGATAGTCAGCCAAAAATAGATAAAACTGAAAAACAATTCTTCAAATTCAAATCCTGGTATTATTTTTTATGGACAGAGTATTTTGTGAAGCTGTTTTGTTATGTGTCCTGCTGAAGCTTTAATTGGGCACATCCAGTCAATTATCTTTCTTTTGCCCTCTGGGCCTTGATTAAATCTTACTGTAAGAACTTTGATTAGGAAAAATTCACCCAGGATTGTGATAATCAAGTATCTGGATGGCTTGTAAGTTTGGGAGTCTGGGCCAAATGATTTCACTTGAATAATGATGGGGTTTAGCCCTAGTCAGCAATTAAGTACCACACAGCCGCTCGCTCACCCTCCCCCCTGGTGGGATGGGGGAGAGAATTGGAAGAGCAAAAGTAGGAAAATTCGTGGGTTGAGATAAGAACGGTTTAATAATTGGAACAATAATAATAATAATAAAATTGTAATGAGAAGGAAAACAACAAGAGTGAGAGAGGAACAAAACCCAGGAAAAAAAGTGATACAACCGCTCACCACCTGCCGACCGATGCCCAGCCAGTCTCTAAGCAGTGATCCCTACCCCCCAGCCAACTCCCCCAGTTTATATACTGAGCATGACATCATATGGTATGGAATAGCTCTTTGGCCAGTTTGGGTCAACTATCCTGGCTGTGCCCCCTCCCAGCTTCTTGTGCCCCTGGCAGAGCATGGGAAGCTGAAAAGTCCTTGACTAGTGTAAACATTACCTAGCAACAACTAAAACATCAGTGTGTTATCACTATTATTCTCATACTAAAATCCAAAACACAGCACTATACCAGCTACTAGGAAGAGAATTAACTCTATCCCAGCTGAAACCAGATACACTCTGCAGAGGCTTTCTTGAATGACCTGATAGATTAGGAAACAAAGGATTTTTTTATTTGTAGGAACTGTCTCTTTCATCTTTTCTTTACATGTCTTAAGTAGCAAGAGGGACTGTAGCAGGAAATTTTTTAAGTGTCACCATTTTTAATCTTTACCTTTTTTCTCTTCTGTTTGAGAGCTTTTTGGCATTTAAAGTTAGGTTTCTAATAAGAGTAACATGCAATCAGTTCCAGCAATACTTACACTGTTAAAATGTTTTTTCTGTAGAGGAGTTTTGTTTGAAAACCAGGACTATCTACCCAGTGTTTAGAACTTCATATTATGGATTTGAGATACTTTTCACTAAGAAATCTGTGAATGGAAGAATCAGAATACTGAAAACAGAGTTGTTACTGGTCTTACTCTCTCAGGCTAGTAAGTTGTACTAGCAGACTAGTAACAGCTTTGATTATGAAACAACATGCTGGTGTTGTAACAACACTGTTGTTGCAGCCTGTTAACTCCCCCTCCTGTTCTGGTACAAGGTTACTGTTTGCCTCCCTTCAGTGAGGGAGTGCTTGAAAAAAATCTGTCTCCTGCATGCAAAAACTTCTTCAAAACAGAAAGGATGTTTTTTGTTAAATGTTTTGTAGCTTGAATGGGGAAGGAGGTGACAGCCTGTAGCTCCTAAGTGAAATGTAAATTCTTTGCCAGGGCTTCATCACAGGATTGAGAGTACTTTTGTGCTAACAGAGTTTGCTGGGTGTTTCAATCTTCGGGTGTGGAAGAGAATCATTAGTAGTTATTGAAGAAATATTGTTAGGTCTCCCTAGGGTGCAGCAGCTTTACCAGCATAAAATAGAAGAGTGGAGTTCCTGTGGGATTAATTTTTAACTGTTAACTATTTATTAGTTAATTTTTCTTCCTCTTTGATCTCCAAGACAGATTAAGAGTTGAGTTTACAGTGTCTAGGAAGGCTTAGCCTTGGAAGGCTACTCCTTTCTTACATCATCACAATAAAGAAAAGGGAATTCGAGTGCATGGAAATAGAAGGTTTCTAACAAAATCCATGTGCAGATGTTTTGGACACCCATGCTTCCTAGTCTGTGAAGTTGCTGTTCCATCTTTCAGTTTCTTCATATCCTCATGATACTACCTAACTGAGCATGGCTAGGAGAGCCTCTACCACTCCAGGTGAAAAGGCTGTCACATTCCAGCTTAATTGCCTATCATAGCTTGTGTTACTGGTAATAGAAGGTGTGGTGATGGAACATTTCCTCCAGCAGAAATGAAAGGATGCTGTTTGTCCATTTTTCACTTTCTGCTCTACTGGTAGGTTTCTGCTCTACTGGTAGAGAAAAATTGCTCTTCCCCCAGCTGTCTTCTACCAAACTTTTACCACTGCCCTTAATATATCCTGTCTTGCACTGAATATCCTTTTGGTTTAATCAGCTCAGCTTTTCTCTCACTTCCTTTCTTTCCCTAAAAAAAAGGAAAGTCTCTAAAATAGACTTTCAAGCCTATATTAAGGGTTGTTCATAGGTAAAATATTTGACTAAGCTCATCATTTGGTTTACCCATTTAAGATATTACCCATTTAAGACATTGCACATCTCATGTAGCATTTCTTGAAACACCAAAAAGTGGAATATTCAAGAATTGCAAAGATAAGGCAGTTCAGTATATGCATTGTTCTTTCTTAAATTTTATTTTCTTTGTATCATTTACCTTTAGAAAGTTTGTATTTTCAGCTCTGAGGAGATAGATAATAAGCCAGGAGTGTGGGCACACAATCGAACTTGATTGGATTATGGTGTTAATATTTTACTGCTAATCAACAGAGCCAATGTAACTGTGTGTATGCTTTGCCTGCTCCAATTATGAGGTATAATACGTAAACTGAAACAGAATTCATTGGCTGTCTAAGTTGCTCTAAGCTATAGGTACATAATTCGTACTTGGTAGTGACCCCTATAACTAAGGGTGCCTTACTTTTTCACTGTACACATGTTTTTATTTGCATATAGCTTTGTTAAACTTTAACTCTCTAGGCTCCAGTTTTCCAAGGGAGGGGCAAAGCTGTTGTAAGAGTTCTGACAATGGGCTTAGAACTGGAAATAGGCGCCCAATGTTGTGATACTCATTTTTAAAGGTATTGAGAAGGGTAATTTTCACATACTATAAGAGCTAGATGAGTTTTCCTGGCGGGGGAGGAAAATATCTTTGACTACACTGTTGCTTTGTGGGGGATTGTGGTTGAAGTCTGTCTACCTGTCTGTCCATGGGTGTGATCCTTGTTTGTGGTAGAATCAGAAAAAAGGTCTTTGGTTTTGGGGAATGTGATGGTGATATTGTCGTATATGCTTTGGGAATATAGGTTATTGCTTTTTGAGGTAGCTGACAGGGACACAGAGACCACTGAAATAATTTTGTATCTGTTAATAAACATTTATGTGATAAATGTTTATCACATCTAGCTCAATGGTGCACAGTAACCAAACTATCTGATTCTCGGAGATGCATTCTGAAATACTCATGTTGCCAACCTCCAAATCTCCTCCTGTCCTAAATTGCTACCCTCTCTCCCTTTCACATATTGCATCTTTTTATGTGCTTCTGCCCTGCCTTCTGCTTCTTTATATGATTCACCAGGAATCAAGACAAGTGAGAATTCGGCTGTAACATCTCAAATGCCACCACACCAGTTCCAGAGGTGGCCGAGTAAGATGTGTACCAGTTTGGAGAAAAGAAGAGTGTGTATTTTTGCTTAGCAAAGGTGCTAGAAGCTATCAGCTTTGGAGATGTATTTAACTTGAACCATGACAGACAGCGAGTGCCATCTATCAGGACTGAAGCGATACAGGTGGTTGTGAGCTGTCTGGGAGCCAGCAGGAATTGTACTCCACTGACACCCAGTTAATTTTGTGTTCTTTTATGAGCTTCACACTTTAGAAAATCTGTGGAGGATAACTGAAGGGGTTGCACAAATCCTATTTGACAGAATTAGCAATAGAATACAAGCCATTGCTATGTCAGTCACGTCTCAACTACTTGAATAAACTTTCTTTTGGAACTGATGTTTCGATCAGTGTTAAGCTGTGTTCATCCTTGAATCATCCTTTCCTGTAGAGGTAGGTGAATTAAGTAATCTTGGTTTCAAAGACTTCCATCTTTTTGAAAATAACTTGTATAAACTACTGGTTATGTCACTACTCTTTGCCTTTTGCAGCTGGTTATTCCTTTAGTTGAAGGACTGTGGTGTTATCCAGTCTTGGGTTTCTGATCTTCCTAACTCTTCTGTTCTGTTTTCCTCTAGATAGTGAATGTTTTTACCAATTTGATACTTTTCAGTTTTGGTTTACTTGGAAGTTGTATTAAAAGAATGTTTAAGCATAAAATCCTCTCTCAAAAATAAGGAAAAGATCAAATTAAGATTGCCTGTGCATCCTTCATTTATTCCCCCTTTATGTAAATAACTCCATGATTGCAGTCCATGTTTTCTTTCGCAGTCTCTTTAAATAGACAGTGGACAAGCAGGAAGGGAGCTTCTGTATGAAATCTTATGATGGATTATCAGGAACATTAGAAAGATGGTCTTGTGATATGAAAAGAGCAATACAGCAAGCACAGCTCCCAAGAGCATATCAATGTATAGAAAACATCTGTTTGGAGGTTATTGTGGGAGTGAGTAGTTGCACTAGCTTGTATTTTGACGTAAAGGAGCTGGTTGAGAGGCTGAAAGCAGCTTGAGTATGTGATGAAAAAAAAGGTATTCTTGATTCATGGTAAGAAAAAAAGCAAAAGTAATAATGGTATTGACTTTAGATATGCATGTCTTGATATAGCTGGAGATCTGTAAATAAAGGACTCCTGATAATTAAGAGTGTTGAAGGGCTACAAGTTTCTAGAAGAAAATACTAATTTACAACGGAAAGCTATGTCAATGTGGAAGAAATATAGGAAAAGTCAATATGGCTACATGAAGAGCTATTTAGTGACTTAAAGATTGAAAAGGCTTTGTACAAAACAGAAAAGTGGAAATAAGTATTTATTGCTAAAGCTTAATAGGAAAAAAAGGTACAAGCATATGAGAGTGAAATCTACCCATGGTGCATAGTTTTAAATTAGCAGATTTGAAAAGCATTAAGAAAGGTTTTTCTAAATCACTAGAAAGATGAACAAAGTGTTAGAAAGTGAATAGAAAAGGAAAGCAAAGGATAGATGACACAGATACTAAATTAACAACGAGGCAGTAAGCCACACCAAACAAAAAGGACAGATTCAATACCTTTTAGGCATTGGATATTATATCAGTCACTAGGATTCAACAGTGTGGGTTGGTTTGGTGGAGGTTTTTTTGTTGTTGTTTTAAGGGTTTAAGCAACTGAATCTGAGTTCTTTGACAATTATTTTGACTGAGTTTCCAGATGATAAATACTGTTTTTATTCTTCTACTATTGTGTGAAAGGGTGGCTTCTGGAAGTCACTGGACCAAATAATCTCCGATACCTATAGGATATAATTGACAATTAACTTGTGAGTACCTAGATAAAAAGTAGCCAAAATGCATTTCAGAAGAAGAATCACATTGAACTAACATGATTTCCACCTCTTACTATGCAGTAACTATTGTGAAAGAGGACCAGTAGCTGTATTCTGACCGTACAAATGTTTTTGACTTGCGTTAGTGTGACATTTGAATGAGCACACAAGAAAAATGTGGTATAAATCAGTGGAATTTTTTTTTCTTATTAACTTATTACCACTTCTCAAGGTATCACAGTTGTAGTTTGGTTGTAGTAAAATCACTCTTGTAATAACTGGGTGTCTGATTGAGAGAGGGCGTTTGGTTCTGTCAAGCTGAATGGACCTACCAAAGGGTATTTTGAGGGCAGTCTGCATTGGCTTTCCTGCTTTCTGAAAGCGGCTTGGATGATTGGGATATAAGTGTTCTTAGAAAATATGTATGTGACAACAAGTGGACAAGGTTTAAAATCAAAACCATGCAATTCATTAGAGAAAGCTACAAAGTATTTAATAGGGAGAGGAGAGGGGGAAAAGGGAGTCTAGTTTACAAATATGAATGAGTAGCAGGCTGATAACTGCTGGAGTGGAAAAGACTCTGGATTATGAGTGTGCAGACTGAATGTAAGTCAAAAGTATTATGTTGCTACAAACTAAAAACAAATCTCTGGGATATATTCACATAAGGGTCATGATGAAACCTTCTTTTATTTGTATCTATAAATATATATATATAAAATTGGTTGAGGATGGTTGGGATGGTTGAGTCGCCATCCCTGGAAGTATTTAAAAGACGTTTGGATGAGGTGCTTAGGGACATGGTATAGTGGTGGTCTTGGTAGTGTTAGGTTTACGGTTGGACTCGATGATCTTAAAGGTCTTTTCCAACCTATATGATTCTGTGATTCTGTGATAAATACATATGTATATAAATACAAATTTAAGGAGCCAGCTGCAGACCAGCAGAAATTAAATGCTTAGAAAATGAGACTTGGAGAGGGGGAAGTTGAAAGAATTATGTGTTTTATTTGGAGAGCAGTAAGTTGAAATAGGTAAAAGAATTCCCTTCTGTATCCATGAAGAGTAAGCGAAGTAATTTGACATAATTTATTCAACTCACCTAGATCTCTTACTGTGAAGAAAATTCTTCCAATTATAAAAGGAAGAGATAGGGTGATGTGGAAAACGTTAAAGGCTTTTAACCACAAGGATATCTTAAGAATCTTTGATGCATCCTTATGTTAGGGAAGTCACCTCTCCACCTTGCTGAGCTACCTTCAAGTCCTAAGTTTATAAGATTGTACAAATGAGATAGTTAAAAATGTCTGAAAAGTGTTAATCCATTATACTTTGTCCTGCTATGTACGTCGCTGCTTATTCTCAAGAATTTTGTGCCAGAATGACAGTTTTCTTTATTCATGGCTGTCAGATACAAGGAAGACTTTTCTCCCTCTGAAGCTATTCCTTTTCAAATGCTTAATTTCAGAAATTTACGGTTGCACAGTGTGCGTCTTGTACATAACGTGTGGGTTTGATATATCAGAGTCATGTTTTTTTAAAAGTACATAATTGAATTATCTTGAAGCTGAGAGTGCGTGTTTCTGGATTTGTGCATGATATTGGAGTAGTCTTTAGACTTAGTGTTATTCTGAAAATTAATGTTCCTTGTAACCTCTTTGGTCAGCTAGTACAAATATTGTTAAACACTGAAGAGGAATGAACTTCAAGTTGTTGCATTTAAACTTCAGAAGTTTTCTGAATTACTATGGTAACCAGGAGCTCAATTTCCTAATTAAACTGTATGAATCTGGCCTTCAAGGGCTTCATTTAAGAGATTTATTTTGTTTATTTATTTTAAAGTAGATCTGGCTCCTGATAGTCCAGCTTTGTGTATTAATGAGACACAACATAAGACAAATTATTTTAAGTTGTTGTAAGGGAGGGAGGAAGAAAAAAAATAGTCCTTCATCATATCTTTGGAGAGTATCTTCCAAATTGTCAGAATACCCTTAGCTGCATATTGGGCTGTGTGTGCAAGCATGTAGCCAGCAGCTTGAGGGAAGTGATTCTTCCCCTTCCTCTGGCACTTGAGACCACATCTGGAGTACTGTCTTTAGGGAGGCCCAGTACAAGAATGACATTGATATACTGGAGTGAGTCAAACAGATGGCCACCAAGATGGTTAGGGGCTGAACTACATCACATGCAAGGAGAGGCTGACTGGATTTCTTCAGCCGTGAGAAGAGAAGGCAAAGGGAAGATCTTGCTGATGCCTACAACAGCCTAATGGGAAGGTGATAGAGAAAACAGAGCCACAGTAGGAAGACAAGGGGCAACAGGCACAAATTGGAACAGGAGATATTCCAATAAGATATAAAAGAAACAATTTATACCATGAGGGTAGTCAAACACTGGAATGCATTGACCAGAGAGGTTGATTAAATGACAGTTTTCTAAATATTAGTTAGCCCCTCTCATAAAACAACTTTTCAGTATTTGAATGAATTCTGGTTAGTAGGCCATGATGCCCTCTACAATTTTGTTACAGTTGCTATAGAGTATTCTTGAATGTCTTCTGGAAGAGGCCTATAGGCAGTTGTTTGTTAGTTTGTACAGAAATAATTGAGTTGATGCTTGATAGAACAAACCAAATTTTGAAAATGTCTGGTGAAAGCCTGTGAAAGATACCTAGCTATGTTCGTCAGATAAGGTATGATTAACTTGTATGGCATGGTTAATGGAATAGTAGAGAGTTGTAAAATAGATAGTATATTTTATTATTCCACTTGGGGAAAAAACCCAAATAAGGGCTTGTATTCCCAAAAGTATCACATCTTAAATGTGTATCAGTTGGTTCAATAAAAGTAATTCTCTTTGTGTAAGGACTTTGCCTTGCTTCTATCTTTAGACTGTAGCGTCTAGAGTAACACTTATGAAATCTTTAAAATAATTTTTTTCCCCTTGAGCTATCTAACTCTTTCAGAGTTCCTGTCATTATGGGGACTGGAGAAATGTAGAATTTATTATAAAATGGTATTTTTGTCCTTTAATTTCAAGGGAAGTAATCCAAGATAGTCAGTATAGCTGGAGAGAATAAAAATGAAAAGGATTCTGTGCCATCTCTAATAGCAGTTGTTGGTCTTCTGTCCTGATTGCCTGCAATTCTGGGGTGAGATCCTCTTCATTTGGGGTGGTGGATAGGTGGGTTTGGATTTTTTTTTTTTCTTTTTTCCTTCCCCCCGCCCTGCCTTACCCTGAAGGGGAGCAATGTTGAGATACGTTAAATCTGTCAGGGCATAGTATAATGGAGAACACGGCTGATACTTCAGATAGGCATAGGATTAGAGTGGTTACAGTAAGGCTGAAGGGAATAACTCCTTTTGCTATACTTGGTTCTGTTTGGGACATTCCTCTGAATGAAGAACAAGTCCAGAAGAGCTCTGGGTTTCTTGACCTCTGCATCCCTTCCCTACCTTTCCAGTGTGGAGCTGTGCCTAGGAACTTACTGTTAATCAGAATTGCACTGGAGTTTTCTATGTATAATAGGTAATCATAGTCAGGTTTTCTTTGTGGATTACCTTATTTCAAAGTGATAAATTTCTTTGCTAAAGCTTGTTTTAATTTCGTTACAACACTAGCAATGTTATAGGCTTGCTTTTCTGGGGGACTTAAGTTATTGAGCTTCTTTGGCTTAATAGTCAGATAACATACCCATTTTCTACTGAATGTGCTCTTTTCAGCTTTATGTGGGAATGACATGGAGGTTTTTTTTTTTTTTTTAATTGAGATTCTTACTGAGAGCTGCAAATAAAGGTCAGACTGAACTTGTATTAATATTTGTTTGAACTGGCTAATTTGGAAGTGATAATTTCTTTTTTTGTCTTTAAAAATATGATTTTGTTTACTGTGATACTTTTGACCCAAAGTGTAAATAGTATCTCCTGTTATTTCTCTGGGATGCCTTTTTAGATCTTAATGTATTTTGTATTGCAACTGATGAGAAGCAATGTGTTGTCTGTGTCTATTATTTGCATTTAATGGACAGGCCCCCATGACAGTGTCAGCAAATGTGTAAGATCAGAGGAACAGAGCACTTTGGTCGTACTCTGCTGATCAAGTACACATTTTAATTTTTTTTTTCCCCTTGGGTTACTGGTTTTTTAGAAAGAACCATAAATTTTATATGTGAGAACTGAAAAGCTGTGAAGCAGTCAGAATATTTTTGCACTGGTGAGATGGATAAAAGAGTGACTGAGACTGTATTAGACTGAAAAGGTGGTTACTGGAGAAAGAGCCAAAGGTCCAAACTTCAAATGAAAGGATATTTTAAGTGTTGATAATTTGGAATTTCTGGTAGGATACAGAACAAACAAAATTTCCTCTTTTCAAATTACTGTGTTTGATCAGATACTGATACCTTAATGTGCCTGTTCTTAATTTAATTTTAAAATGGATTTTAGGCTCCTTTTAATAAAGACAGAGTTGTATAGTTGGTCTACATGTATAAGTAAATGGATCTACTGAATTATTTGCTGTTCCTGTATACATTTGTTCTTTACTATTTTTTACCTAATGTTTCCAAATCTCCCCTTTAAGGGAAAGAGTTTAAATTTTCCCTTATCATATAAGGTTCTCATCTCTGAACTTTTAAAATATTTCTCTATGTGATGACCTATATGACAAGGTGTACACAGGTTGACTACCATTGAGGTTTATTTGATGATGGTCTGGGAAAGTGTCAGAAAGAGAATTGACTTCAAAACATCTCTGCCACTCAAATTAAGGGTTTGTAAAATGGTTTTGGACCTTTCTTCTTTTGCAGTTTAATTCATAATAGTGGTGTTAAACACTGTTGGTGTTTATAATCTGAAATTTTCTTAAACTGTGCAGAAAGAAGTGTTGAATACTAGGAATCCAATCTAGCAGTATATATAGCTTTCTCATTAAAATGTTAGCATTGTTTTTTCAGTTTGTTTATATCTGTACACGAGTTACAACAGCCTTTAAAATTCTTTTATGACATAACATTTCACTTCAAAACATATTTGTTTAATTGCTTGCAAATAAAAGACTTTTAAAGTGTGTATTTGGGTTCAAGGTAGGAACTTTCAAAATAGAAGCCCAAAGAAAGTTTTCTGGGCTGCTTGATAGAGACAGAAAGTTATTTCAAAAGGTGAATTGTGAATGTATGATAGGAGTTGTGTGTCTCAATTTATTGTAGTCCTATTTCAAAGGTATTAATGGCATACTGAGTCACTTCTGTGTTGACAAATTAACATTTTTTTTATTTTCCCCTGTGGATTTTTTTTAAGTTCTACTAAGCATCAGAAAAGTTGTTTGGAACATTAGTAAGAAACAGCTACAAATGTGTAATAAAACTACATTTAAAAAAATTGCATCTTGAATCAAAATTAGATACTAAGCCCCCAACCATATATATTTATTCCTCTTGAGTGCTAGGTCAGGCTTAAATCTTATGTAAGGTCATTTTGACTAGTAGGATGATGGAAGTTGACTGGTAGGTGGTAAAAATTAAAATTGTTGGCAGGAAAAAGGAGCGTAAGAAATAAGAAAGCCTTAAACTTTCTGTTATCTGGATGGCTTGGAAATGACAAAACGTATTGCATAACTGTTTACATGGAGAAAATACACTCTGAAACCAGTGCCAATGATAGCACTTCAGAGAGGTTGCATTTCCCTTGCTCTGTAGATTGTAAGAAACAGTTCTGGTAGTTGTTATAGAAGCGGCTGGCTGCAGTTATCGATTTATCCCTGTCAAAATAGGTAAGAATTACGTGAGCAACTGGTGTAACACTTCTAAATATTACAACTCTGTAGGTTCTAAGATGCAGTTACTATAAAGTTATAAAATAGTTTGTGTTCTGCAAGTCACATAGTCTTGTTTTAGTTTTGTGTTCTGTCCTCTGGGATGACTTAGAACAAGGCAAAGGCTTGCATAGATGCCAGACAGAAGTGTCTTAAATTACATAGATGAGGAAGAGTTGTGCTATTAAAATCTTGGAGAATTAATTGTAAATCTGATGCTATCAAGGGAATATGAAATGTTCACTGCTAGGTGTAGAGCTCTGATTGACATCTTTGTAACATGAAAAAATCCTGGATTTTTTCTTTGTAACTTAGCAATTCTTCACTTAGCAGTGTTGCAAATGTAAGCGCTGTTGCATTTTTGCAAGAAAGTAGGTTTAAGGCCTGTGACTTTTTTTGGCCTGAGACTTTTCAGTTTAATTTCTAGGAGAGGAGTCTTCCCTGTTTCTCTCTTTTCAGTTTCACTTTGTATTTAAATTTTCAAATAAAACTTCTTCTACCTTTCAATAATTGATGCAATGTACTTTAGTGTGCATGTTTATTGTTGAATTTTATTTAATATTTCAAATATTCTATACAATTTCTTTATAGAAACGATTACAAAAAGAACTATTGGCATTGCAAAATGATCCACCTCCAGGAATGACTCTAAATGAAAAGAGTGTACAAAATTCAATTACACAGTAAGTATATATATACTGTTTTATTTTTGCTATCAAGCTGAAAAATGTAAGTAATGAAAAGTCCTCTGCGTGCCACTTCCACCACTTATTCCAAGTAACATTCTGAGTTTTTGTTTTTAGTCTAGGGAATGAAACATTGTTCTACTTAATGAGCATATTGCAGTAACGTGCTGGACACTCTCAGGAACTGGATAGTGAATTCATTACATTTTTATTAGGCATTTTACTGTCTAACAAAATGTCAGTTGGTAAAAGCTTCTGCATATTTTAGAATAAAATGGCTTAACAATCTCTCATAGCTGCTAACCTCTGAAACCCCTCTAAATTTATTGAAATAATTAGCATTTCTGCATTATTTGTGTTGAGTATATTTTGTAGCTGTTAATTTCCATTACCTTCTTTCTCTAAAGCAAGTGGAGGAAGTTTCTTAAAGAGCAAAGTTATCTAAATACATTTCTTTGTGCTTTTCTCACTCCTGTATTTTTTTCTGTGATTAGCAAAATGGAAAGAGAAACATGGTTAAATATACTGTGTTTTGTCCATTGGAACTGGACAGATGTTGTTCCTGGTATTTAAACCATTTTTTTAATTGACCGAAATACAAAAGATTTAGTCTGTGTTGTCATTTCTTTTAGATAATTTTCTTAGTTTAATTTTAGAGAAATGTTAAAAAATTCTTAGCAGATCTAAACATTTATAAAAGTATGAATCTCAGGCTATATGTTCTGGACTATATCATTGATTGATGGATCAATTTAAAAACATAACATAGAGCTGACTTCTGATGTTGCTTCACATCTGTATTTTTAGTGGTGGCACTCAGACCATGTTACATGAGGCTTTTCTGAGCCTTGTATGTAACGAGATAAACGCTGCTACTGCTTTTTAAATTAAGCTGGGTTTTGTGATAGTTCATGCAGATGAATATGACTAAAACACATTGAAATAGCACTTTCCAGAATTTGGTACAAATAATAGTACAACTGCTGAATTGCAGCTTCATTTTGGGTTTTCTTTGGGAAGCAAAATACTTAAATTTTCTGAAAAAAGGACTCAAACAGATATTGCAAGTGTTTTTTACTCATTTAAAAAAAACCCCAGCCATTAAGTGAAAGTTTACAGCAGATGACGAGATGGAAAAGGAAAAAAAAAAATCTTTTGGTTTTTTTTTTCTGTTTCTGGATTTCCATTTTTCTTAGGATGTCTCTGTGTACTAAATAATGAGTACTACCTCATTTTTTTCTGCTATGTACAATTTTTATATCTTTCAATACCTTACAAATAAAAACTTCCTGTTTACTGTCATGCTAGATTTTGGAATTGTCACTGTTTAAGAAGCTTTCTGTCACAAGTAACACCGTATTTTTTCTCTTTGAGGGTTTTTGATGCGAAGTAGCATGTTCTGAGTTCATTAATCAAGTTAGGGTTTGAATTGGTGCAGTAAAGATTTGTGTAGCAGTACTAGCTTGGTTTTCAAAGGTGTTGAATAAAATAATTGACCCATGATGTAACTGGGTCATTTGAAATGTTAAACAATCATCTATTTTAAATACACAAGGATTAGAAATTTGAGATGGCTAAACCGTACAGCACACAGGAAAGTTGGGTTCTAGTGATTCCTTGACCATAAAAGGAGCAATGTCCAGACAGAGTTACCTTCTACTTAGTAAATGAAACTATTTTAAAAACTCGAAAGTGAAGGTTCTGGATCACAAGCACCAATAAAGCTGAGAATATTGGTGCAGCATGTGTATTAATGTAAAAGCAGAAGGTATAAGAAGAGATAAGTGGTCTGGAGCACAGATTGATTAAATTGAAGGGGTCTTCACAAAATTAAAATATGGAACACTAGTATAGCCATCATCATGCTACTGTTGAAGATGCATTCGTCCTGAAGAGTGTGACAGCTAGCAGTTCAGTAGAGAAGCAATTTTTCTCAAAAAAAAAAAAAAAAAAAAAGGGGGGAGGGGGGGAGATTAAAAATGTGCACGGCTCAAATACATGGGGAGAGTGTATATGACAGAAGGATGGAAGGATGGAGAGGTTGGGAATAGGATTATCAGACTGCCAGCTGGAGGAGATGTTGTCTTTTCTGTACACATTGCTGTTCTGAAAAATCTCAGCTGCCTAACTTCAGTCTAATGTAAATCTTATCTGAGCGTTTTTGTAGTCTCTTGCTGAATCTTTATGTTATTGTATTGCTCAAATGTGTAAAACTCAAGGGTGATAGACAAAAATGGGGAAATGATGCCTCAAGCAATGGTATTAACTGATCAACAACAGAACTCCAAAATGACAGAAGTTAGATAGCAGAGTGTTGCTGTATGTGTTGAACAATATGCAAAGCATCTATTTTTTTGACTGGATTAAAAAAACCCCAACAACCCAACCCAAAACCACCACCAACAAAAAACCTGCACCCAACACCCTCCACCCTCCCAACTCCATCTGTCAGTTACTTCCGTGTTATTATCATGGAAGGAGCAGAAGCAGAGGAAAAAGAATACTGTGGTATGTTGAGGTGTTACCTTTATTACAGTTGCAAAGCTTCCTTTTGTTTTGTTTTTAGTCTTCTATGTCCTTTTCCTTTTTATACTATTAACTTTTCCAGTTTTCATTCTATTACCTGCCAGGTTATACACCATTTAATTTCTGAGTTTTTCACAGGTGTAAGTGTAAGAGGAGCATTGCTCTTCCCCCTTGGATACAGGTTTTATTTTAGTAAACTGTATTGATGATTTCCTTGACAGAAAAGTAAAACAACATGAAAGAGAATGTGTACTGGTTTGTTTCCTTCCAAGCCTATTTTTGTGTAGGAATAAACTTTGGAACAGGTCTTTTGTTTCAGCTTTGTTGTCTCACATTAACAGCCATTTTATGGGGGACTGATGGGCCTGTGTTGAGTTCAAGTCATACTTAGTTGTATAATTTGCAGCGCTATATCAATGCCTGTATGTAAAATACCAAACTTGTTTCTTTCAAATGTGGGCTTGATGTGTTGTTCACTTTTGTGATAGTTATGATACTAATGGAGAGTTCAGAAGATTTGGCTGTGATTGGTAACTGATTTGATTAGTCCTGTGCTCCAGGAGTAAAATTATAATTTGTCAGTCCACGACACTAACAATTTTTTCCCCATTCCTTAGGTGGATTGTAGACATGGAAGGTGCTCCAGGAACACTATATGAAGGGGAGAAATTTCAGCTTCTATTTAAGTTCAGTAGTCGGTATCCTTTTGATTCACCTCAGGTAACTGCTTTACTTCTTGCTTAATGCTACCTTTAGGTTATAGCTGCGTGACGCATGCTGAGTATTAGTATCATCCACATATCCTAATGTGAAGTTTAGGTACTGTAATTTGTATTAAACACATTGTGCAGATGCCTTTTCTTTTAAAAATGACTCTGCAGTGAGGTATAATGCTGTGACAGTCTACTTGGTTTCATAGGAGTTGAAAGAGCGGTGTAAACTTGAGGCTTCTTTGAGGTTAATATTCATATCGTATGAAAGAGCAACACAGGGTAAAGTAGGAAGGTCCCCTTCATTGCACTGTAGGAGTAGAGTAAACAAGAAACTGCTTCTTTGTCCGTTCTCTTTTTGCTTCCAACTTCCTTTTTTCTAGCTTGTTTTTAAGCGTCTTGCATCTTCTCTGCTGCTATTGTTAATACAGCTGGGGAAATACTGTGCTTGTGATAGGGATTCTTATAGATATATGACATCTTTATGAGAGGCCTGCAAATCTAGTGGCTATAATTGAGGTGTGAGATACGGTGTTGCTTTCATGGCAATGTAAAGAACTGAAGCGGCAGCAATACTACTAGGCTGCAGAATGAGCTCTGTACATCCATCCCTTCATTACCTGAGGGGAATGTTAAAAAAAGTGGCTGGTAAGAGTAGTGTTCGGCTATCACCCACGCTTTCCTGAAAAAGGAAGAAGAAAAGCAAGAGTGCCTTAGTTGTTGTCCTGTCTGTTTCAGCTCAAAGTTCTGAGAGTGCTCTCTGACACTTTTCAACACATTTGTGTTGAAACTGAAGCAGGGAGCTGTGAGAGATACTTAAACCATAAACATTATATATGTTTAGGTACCATGATAAAAACTAGAATGCTGACTTTTTAGTCTTAGGTTTTAAGAAGTACCCCATCAGGTTTGCAGTGAACTACTCATAGGTGACCCACAGGAGAGCAGCCACATTCATTTGGTTCCACCTAGGTACTGTTTGTACTCATTACCCAACCTGTGTGTGTGTGTCTGTGCAATGTATTGTAAAACAGCAAATTAGATCTGTACATGTACACTGATTTTTAGCACAGAAAACAATTAAGAATTTAAGTACTGGATACTTGATTGTTGTAGATGGCTAGAATTTCCATTATAAAAATGCTGCTGTGCAGTAAGTTCATTCTATATTACAGACCTCTGGGTCATAATTCTCTCTCCTGCAAATCTCCTTACTGTGAATTGATAGTTTACCCTTCAGCTGCTTAATCACTGGGTTGTTTTCTGCCTTCAGAAGTATGTTGTCTGTCATAGTGTGCATGCTTTTACTGACCTAGTGTGCCTAGTTCTGGTTTTCCTATAAAAGGAAGACATCAGTTAGAAGTGAAATACATTACTGGATTATGAAGGTAAGCTCTTCAATGCTTAAGAACTATCAGTTTAAAGACCTATGAAAGATCATTCTGCATCCAGTTTTTCTGCTGCCTCAGAAAGCTATCTGCCATTTGGCAAATATGTTAAGATCTCTAATTTCAGTTTCCTATATGATGAAGGTGTTGCTTCTTTCTTGTAGTCGGTGATGAGGTGGGTGTGTTGTGTACATGTATACATATTTGTACACATACGTATATCTCTATAACTTAGGAAACACTTAAGAGGCTTCTGGGTATTATGGTTATGAGTGGTAGAGATTTATTATGTCATTGCATAAAAGATTGACAGTGGTTATGTTGGATAAGGAGCTCAGGAGGATAATGCTGCTACAAAGGTTTCACTTTTACTCGACTTCCATTGGTCCTGAGCCAACTACCTGTTTGACATAAACTTGGTGTAAGAGCAATAGTTGTCAGAATTGCTTTTCTAACCTTTTTTTGACTGTGATATTATCTTTTAATAGAGAGGAGTTAAGGTTCTAAATGCTGTTCTTGCATATTCACCCATGTCGAATAAAAATATATTCCATTTGAAATAATGATCTAAAAATATTTCCTATATGGTAACATACTTCAATTGTACAAGTCCTTTATTTTATAGTTAATAGGATTGATGCATTGTATTTTTTATGCTGGAACCTGGATGAGTTGTCCAGAACTTAATTTCTGTTGTGTCCAGGGTTATAGAAATACTCATTTGTGAATCTTGTTGTGTTTCCTGGTGTATAACATTGTGGCTTATGAAACCATTAAAATCCAGTGTTTTGGCTAGGCAGCTGTATTCCTTAAGACATAAAAGACTGAAGCTGCAAGATAGAAAAAGTTTGGTTTGATGTCTTTACACTGTTACCTTTGCATTTTTCTATGCTGTATAAATATTAATAACAAACCCCCTACATTTAACCATTTATTTAACTTCATCTTCACTAGCTATTTAGGCTTCCTTTGTTTTATTTTACATTTCAATTAATAGTTTCCAAAAATGAACGAACCTAACAGGGTAAAGTGTAATATTTAGTGTAAGAGAAAATGGCAGAACCACTTCTTAAATAAGATAATATTGTTTTCCCAAAAGCAATACAGTCTTATTTAAAATGTGGACAATAAATTACAATTATGTTTCTTCTTTTTTTTTTTTTTTTTAGGTCATGTTTACTGGAGACAATATTCCTGTTCATCCTCATGTTTATAGCAATGGTCATATCTGTTTATCCATTCTAACAGAAGACTGGTCTCCAGCTCTGTCAGTGCAATCGGTTTGTCTTAGCATTATTAGCATGCTTTCCAGCTGCAAAGAAAAGGTATGGGGTTTTTTAGCACTGTTGGAGTAGAATAAGTAAAAGTTGATATTTTTCTGCTTTGCAAAGTGAGATCTTAATTTCTCAAATTCTAAAATATGCAAAACTACATTTCTACTACTGAAAAAATACTAAGCTAGAACTGCAAAATAAACAGTGCAGTAAGTACTTTGTAACTGTTTTAATGATAACCTGCTCATATATCATTATTGGAGAAGAGGAGTGAATGGAACCCTTCTAGTTGTACTAATAGTGAAGTTCAGTCGTGTTTTAGGACAATTCTTTTTAAATTGATTCTGTATCCAAAGGCAGTGAAAAATGACTATTGAAATGTCTGTAGTGCAGATGTTTGTGAGGCTTTGCAGCTGTACTATTGCAGTGCTCTTGATCATTTTCATTTCAGGAAAGTAAATGGTGCCAAGCTGCTTTTTTTGGTCATAGATGACTGGCACTGATACCTTAGACCTTTTTTGTAAAGAGAATACCCTTTTACTCTTGACCATTTCTTTCGCAGTGGAATAGCTATGGAAGTTAGATGTTGTCAGAACTTGTACATCTGTGCTATCCAAACACGTCTATTTACGTCACATCCTAGTCAGTCCTAGTCATGTGTATGTGGTAGAAAAACACCCCCAAAACAGTTTTGTATTGTATCCTATGGCTTTGGTTTTGCATAATGATGACACTTAAGAAAAAAGCTGAAGAATATGAAGTATTGATCATATATAGATGTTTAAGTTCACTTTTTCACCCACTCCAAGCTGAGACTTATGGATGTGAATTGGATCTAATATATCATAATTAGATTCCAAACTGCAAAGGAATTTCTTTTTTTTTTTTTTTTTTTTTTTTAAGAGAGCTGTTCCTTTCTTATAGGTTGTTTTCTTTCTTTTTATTTATTTCTCCCCTATCTATCTCCAAACCATTTGGTGGTTTTCATTAATTTTTCACTTGGAGTATCTCCAGTAAGAATTGTTACCTGGATCCTTAAGAGATTTTCCTTGACAAATGTCTAGCCCTGCCTGTTAGCTCATTTTCACTGCATTCACGTGGTAGCCTTTCATAAGCTTATTAAATAGCTCATGTATTACAATATGAGGATTGTTTGATTATTTGTAGGTCTTTTCTTCTGTTGCAGAGGCGACCTCCAGATAACTCATTTTATGTAAGAACGTGTAACAAGAATCCAAAGAAAACAAAATGGTGGTATCATGGTAAGTATTTAACTAGGACCAGGAATTTCAAAGTTTTTTTTCAGACTGAAGGCAATTAAAATGTAGGAAAGTAGGATAAATGCATTCAAAGCCTTAAACTCTTTTTTTTTAAATTTCAAAAAGTTATTAAAATCCTGTCTCTGAGATACTCTGCTGTGATTTTTTTTTTTAATATCTTATTTTAATAATTCCTGATGGAAATTTAAACAGCACAGATTTATATGTTTTAAATTGTAGGATTGAATTTGAATGAAAGTTCTTGTAAACTGTATTAGTCCATGACAAATTTTCAGTTTGGGGTTAGGGAAGGTCCGTAATGAAACCAGGTTTAGCTCTAAACCCAGGGGTTTTTGTTGTTGTTGGTAATGCTTTAAGAGCTTTTATGGCAATTAAAAGATGCCTATATGTTTGTAAACAGCTATGTGTGTTAATAGATTTCCACTGTTAATTAGAATTTCCAATGTGGGACAGTTGGCTGACTTAAAGGCTCTTAAGAACTAATAATAATAGAGTAATAAGATTCTACATGTACATGATTAAAAAAAACCAACTTACTAAAATTGCTATGTATAGTACTACAGTGTCTGCAGCGCTAGTGTTGTGTTTTGGTTTGTTTTTTTGTGGTTTTTTCTTTCCATGTGCTCTCTGTCTGACTTTATACTGTGTGGTTTCTTTCTTCTGCCTCAACATTTGTCATCCTCTTCCCAGAGCTGGGGTTGGCTGTATGTGCTTGTCTTATCCACTCCATTGGTGAGGAAGGAAAGAAGGAGGGGGTAGAGACAGGCTATGCTTTTCTTCTCTCCTCTCTTGTTGGCCAGTACTTTCTTTGCTTTCCCTAGGAAATTACTGTACAAATGGTGGTTATCGGAAGCCCATGTATTTTGGGAAAGGATGTGTTAGAGCAGATAATACTGTATACTAGAGTGGTGTAGGAGGAGTTGATCCCATCACTATGTTTCACTGAAGGTTCCGTCATAAGACATCCTCTGTTTTTCACTGCCTCCCCACCCCAGGACATGTTCTGTCCCCTACATGAAATGAGACTAGGTATTTTGAGACAGTGGGAGTTAATGACTGGAGAGGCAAATGTCAAAGCCTTCACCCTTAGATTCTTAAAAACCTGTGGATGCCTTAACAATAAAAACTTGAGAGTTTCATAATACTTGCTGAGACCCATGGGGTTTTGATATATGGTAATGTAACGGAATGAAACTCTGTTTTTCATAATACTCTAATAGTATCTCTAAAACAAGGTGACTTCAGTTACAGTAAAAGGAGTGCTGTATGTCATGGGATTAAGAGGTATTCAAGAAACTCAGGACTGTTTATCGTGTGGTTTTACATTATGTTGTTTTCAAAATTGACTCCAAGAATAATAATCCTATGGCCTGCAAGGCTGGGTTTTTCATCTTCACCAGATTATTCAGTAGTCACTTCTTCTTCTCTTCCTGTTTTTGCGCTCTTGGAATGTTTGGTGCTTCTTCATTTCTAGTATTGCTTTCTCTTTATTGGCAATTTTTGGAGAGTTTTTATTAACTATTTTGATTTTTACTTGCTAGCTATTTTTATAGAGAAAGAAGTAAATTTTCATTTATTGGCTTTATCTTGTGATTAAAATACGTCCTGTCTACTTTGAATTTGTACTAGAGTCTCGTTTTGATTCAGGATTGAAGTCTATCAAGGAGAATAGTCTGCAGATACTACTTTGATTTCTTATTCATAAAATTCGAGTTAACAAAACACCAAATAAGTATGAAAAAAATTTATGGGTTATCTGAAAGTTGCTATATAATTGTGGCTCAAAACCATCAAGCTGCTTATAGTCCACTGAACAAGTCATTTAATTACTTCAAAGTACCTACACAATGGCTATTTTCTGAAAGTCAGAAAACCCTATCCCTCCCCAAATTCAGAGCAACCTAAAAACCAACCTGAGGCAAGAGAAACCAAGTCAGTTCATTTAAATAACTCGTACTGTTTTGCTTCATTATATTTTCATTTGTTTTTTAACTTCCTTTTTAAGTACTTATTACAAAGGAGATAAAGTTCATGGTTAAAAGTTCATTGGGCTTTTTCCCTGTACCATTAAATTCTTACATTAAAAAATAAAACATGCCTGATGTCCATTGGACACAAATTTTCTTAAATACTAGAGAGCTTTTCCTTCAAGTTTTGCATGTCACTTGCTCCTTCTCTCAGTTACAAGTAATTTTGTTTCTCTTCTGTGGACATATAACAGGACTGCCAGGGCATGATCTTTAAATTTTCAATGTTTTCTTAATGGGTTTAAAGAAATGGTGGGTTACACTAAAATGGGAAGTGTAGCTTGCCTGTAAATTTTAACCACCTCTCTCTGGAAAAGAACTCTCTTCGACCTTATGTACACCTGAAAAGATTTACAAGCCCTTGCAAAAGGTGATTCTGTCATCTTCATTTTCTGCTCCTGCTTCAACTGAAGTGTCACATATTTAATCTTGTGGTTGAACCACTTTGGGCTGGGTAAATTAGGGGAGAAAAAACAATCCCAACCAAGAAAGAAAACCAACTGTCCAAGGGTAACCACTGAGTGAAATAAATGCCAGTGCCAATACAAGAACATGAGGAGGGAGATGCAAACATGCGGAGGGAGATGCAAAGTGGTTCTGCCCCTTCTGTTGTTAGCTAGCCATTGGCTTAGCTTTAATGTGAAAATGAATCCCTGTGTTTTGAAGAGAAAGGAGGGAGACTGTCATCTCTTTAAACATATGCCTTTGAAGGAATTTTTTTTTCCAGTAGGTGCCTGGAATTTATTTAGCTGGGAGCAAATAGTGAATGATTGGGAGCTGATGTAAAGCAAACCAGTATGAACACAGAGAGATAAAGTGCCACTTTGAGATATATTCTGAAATGTAAATGTGTGTCTCTGTGCATTTAGTTTATTAGGGAGTTTTTAATTTCTCATTCATCCCTGCCCCAACAAAGCAGCTTATTCCATAAGCAGAGTTATGGAGCCTTGTTTGCTACAAACTGATGTCCTCGCAAGCCCTGTTTCAAAACTCCTGATCTTGGATAACTAAAAATATTTCTAGGTTGTCTGCCCTACCCAACATCTGCTTCAACTGTACATTGAATTTCATGCTGAATTTCAATCTGAGGGTTGATCACGCTGTGTTAAAGACAGGAGAATCTTCCAGATACAGTTTTCTTGAGCATCCAGGCTGAAATTGGTTTCATAAAGCCGTTGCCTGTTTTTGGTGTTGTCAGGAGGTAGATTTTTGTGAAAAAAGAGGGCAATGGTGTTTGTTTTCAACCAGCACCTCCTTACTGCTTTTGGGTTTTTTAATTAGAAAGTGTTTTCTCTGGTATTTGGCCTAAACTTTTAGTACACAGTTTAAATACCCCCTCTATCTCTCTTGCATGCTTGTCCAATCTTTTCTACATGTACAGTTTTTGTTCTTTACCCCCCTATCAAAATGAAGATGGTGTTTTACATGTAATAATATAGATGATATAATGTTTTCCAGTGAGAATGTAGAGTTGTTTGCTGCTACTTTGTACATACTAAATCTGTAAACAGTGAAAACACTGTTTAGGAGGCTACATTTTCTAGGTGCGTGAGGTTACAAGTAAGTGCATTAAAAATAACCAGACAGTAAGTTTGCTTTCTCTTAACAAGCTTAATATTTACTGTTACCAGATGCAAATATACTGCAGGTCAATGTGTGGAAGAGAAAGTTTAAAAGAGAAAGCTTTCCAGACAAATATTTACTTTAATATTGAGCATAATGCAGAAAAGATTGGCATAGAATACTCTTCTTTTTGTAGTATGTTCTGTCCAATCACAGTATCTAAAATTTAGTGAAAGTAAGGTTTTTTTTCATGTTTTAAGATTTTAGGATTACACTAATAACCTATTACT
Organism: Mycteria americana; assembly: GCF_035582795.1. Classification (NCBI taxonomy): domain Eukaryota; kingdom Metazoa; phylum Chordata; class Aves; order Ciconiiformes; family Ciconiidae; genus Mycteria; species Mycteria americana. The sequence goes on along the minus strand of NC_134366.1, from coordinate 140,152,414 downwards.
TTTGCGTAATTGTCAGCTATAGTTTGTGTTGATCTTTGAGAAATAAATGAATATACATATATATATATATATATGTATAAAAGGTTGAGAATGCGTCAAGAGAAGCCCATTCTGCCAGCTCTTATTGCTATATAGTCCGTATAAAAAGATTTCTCAGTTTAATAACTTATGTGGACCTGCTGTACTTTAAGGGGACAAAATGTTTAGCATATTGGTCTTTCATTTTCTTAATGAGTGGCTTTCTAAATATCAAATGTGGAAATTACTGTCCTTTTAATGGAATATTTTCTGATAGTAATATGCTTGGGGCTGTATGTGTATTTTGGAAGTTTTATGTTTGATATTCTCTTCTTTTTTTTCGTGAGTCATTATTAAACAAAACCACAGAATTATTCAATCGGTGTATTTCCACTGCATGTTACTGTCTATGCTAGGAATTGTTTCTGTGTACAGCACCTTGCTAATTTGGACTTAGAATGTTTATATGTTTTCCATAAATGCTCTTCTTTTATTTTAAAGATGACACATGTTGATGCCACCATTTTGTGATCCTCGTAGCAGAAGATAGTCCTACTGAGAAAATGAGCACTTTGATCATTCAGTCTTTGAACTTTAACCTTTGACTGGAAGTGACCTATAGGCAATGAAGACTACTTCCTTTGACTGCATTTTTACTAGTGTGCATTCTGGGCGCATGTTGATCGCTGGTTCAGTCCATGCAACTGACATGCTTTTATTAGTCATACAGTATTAATGCAGGTGTCCAGAAATGTCAGAATAATTCCATTATTTTTATTTTAAGCTTTTGGAAGAATTCCAGGTCTTCATATATTGTGCAATAACACTGAGCTCCTTGGCGGTTTTGGTGCATCCATTGCCGGCAATGGACATTGTACCAGGGAAAGGTTTTGCTCCTGCCACAAAAAAGATTGATGCATGACAGAGCTTATGAAAGTTTTGGATATATTTGGATTATAAGCAAGGAATTGACCATTACCTTAAAAGCCACCCCATTCTTTTATATTTGGATTCTATGCACTGTGATCACAAAACTAGCAGCATGAGTTAACATGCTTAGCTGAAGGACTGTAATAAGATCATTGCATATTTATTAAATTGTTTATCTGCTGTCAAATTGTTTTGACATGGAAGGTTTTTCAAGTGACATTGGCAGAGAGGTACAATGTTATCCCTATGGTGAAATAAAACTACTTTTGTATATAGTTATTCATATCTCTGAAGCAAAGGTATGAGTAATTTAGGGTATGAGTGATTTAATCAAGAATTTATTTTGGAGATAGGAGAGGATGGCAGTGATATAACTGAACTTGCTGCAGTCCGTAATTGGGCGTGTAATTTGTACTTTAGAGCTTTTTCCAAATAGATTGCACACTGTTATTTCCTGCTAGCCATCAGCATGAGCCCTACTGCCTACACCAATATTTCATTTATTTATGTGTTTGAAAGCAATCCATATAACATTTTTTGTTTGCATTCACTGTTTATTTTGTTGTTGTATGTCATGTTTGAATGTTACAAAACAATATTTTGATTGAAAAGCTTTGTCAGAAGATATTTTCATGTAAATTATTTCTTTATCTTGTAAGCATCATCTTGTCTTTTAATCCTGTACTATAAAAAGAAAAAAAAATACATTTTTGACAGAGGCTTAATGTTTTGAAAAAAAAGTGTGGACCTTCTTATTTAAGTTTAGACTAAAGTATATTTTCTTAATTTGCTTGTCCCACACAGCCATAACAATTTTTTTCCAGGCTTTTACTTCACCAAAAAAGGGGAAAAAGCCTAAAATCAGATTGACATTTTTCTATGGAGCAACATTTATTGAAATAATAGATAGTTGTTCTCACGACTCTGTAATATTTTGATACTGCAATTAGGTTGTCTTTTTAGGAAGCACTTTTATAAACTTAATACCTTTACACATATGCAAAATTTCTATAACTTTTTTTTACTGTTGCCTTATTGTTGCACTCAAAAAAATTCAAATGATTAATGCAAGAATGTCTAAATCAAGTAGTTACTTGATTTAAAAACAAACAAAAGCCAAAAAAAACCCCCGCCCAACCCAGAATGAATAACCACAATAACAAATAGAAAATTGGCTGAAAATACTGATTTTTTTTTTTTCTTACTGCTGTATGATAACTAACAAGTTTTATAGCCTTGTACATACTTCTCTGTTACCTAATGTTTAAAACATTTTAAAAAAGTATAGATGCTTAACTCAGGGTGGATAGAGTTCAGATGGATTTGCTTCAGAGAAGTATTTTGTACAGCAACTGAATTACAGATATTGCCAGTGAAGTGAGGCTACAATATGCTTCAGGAACTGCTATTTTTTCTACTGTATTGACAATATCTCTTGGCCTTTAAAACTCAATGATAAAATCTAGCTTTGGATATAAATTTGATGTGTATATATACTTTCACAATGAGCCTTTAAAACATAGAATTCAATTTCTTTTAAGAGCCAAAAATAATCATTTTAAGCAAATTAAATAGTTCTGTTCCTAACTTCTTGTTTAGCAAAATTTTATTGTTGTGAGTTAATCAAACTGGTTATTTTTGGAAATGGTTCATATGAAAGAGCAGTACTCTGATACTTAATCTGTATATTCATGTTAACTGCTCTATTGATTGAAAGGATTGACGCATCTTTGAGAAATTCATGTATGAATGGTTCACATAACGGATCCTATCAAATAGTCCACAGCAAAGACACCTTATTGTGACACAAGGTAACGTCTCTGAAGAAATGGTTCAAGTACATCTTCTCAGATTCATGTATCTTTTCATGTGGTGGCTTGCCATACTACAATACATGGTTTTAGAGAAGCTTTATTACATACTGTATGTATTTTGTTGAAGATGTGCGTTGTAGTGCAAAGCATTATACGTTTTATTGACCTATCACGTGGACTACAATGAAGTTAAATAACCAAATTTATGCTGCTCTTTAATAACCCCCCCTATGATATACTTAGATCAAAAAGATGCAAGGTAGGTTAGAAGAGAATGTACCTCAGGTCTTTTAGTTTACAGTAGAAATGCCTCCGTTGGTTCTCTTGTAGATCTGTGGGTAAGTTCACCTATATACAGAGGGCCAAGACAAAGCCTATATACCACTCAAGCCCTCAAAATAATGCAACTATTCTGACAATGCGATGATGTCCTGAAATAGGGCTTGAATTAGATGAAGGTGGTGCCATCCTTTCCATAGGGTGACCCTGTGTATGTAACTTTATTTCAGTTGGAATTTCTCACATGAAATGGTTACAGAATTGGCTTGAAACAATCTTGCTTTTATTTTGTGTCAATGTTCATGTTGTTAAACACTTTGTGTTTAGTGTCTTTATACTATAACACAATAAATTCTTGTTTTAAAATAGATTACTACCCTTGAATGGAAATACGTGTGGACCTTTTCATGGTGGAGTGCAGAAGCACTGTTCCTTACATTCAGCTACTTGAGACAAAGCTGTCAGTAATTGCAAAATGCTGTGACGGATATCAAGGGAGGAATTTGGATAATAGTGAGGTGTTTCCTCTTTTCTCCAGAGGGTATCTGTTGTAACAGCTGAAGGAAATTTTCTTAAAAAAAAAAAAAAAAAAAAAATCACTAAGATGTGCTTTCATTTCTCGTAGATGATCAAATAGTTCCTTATCATGGTTCTTTGCCATTTGACAAACACCTCAGATACTGAATGAGGAGTTTCAGATCCAGGATTTTTGTGGGAAGAGAGTTTCTGTTTTGTTAGTATATGTCAGGACTGTTAAATGAAACTTGTGCTGATTCATATCAATAGTTGCTTTCACTTTTGTACAATTTTTTTATTCAAGAGATGATGGCTTCTGTTTTGGAAAAAGTAAGTCACCGTCTTGATACCTAAAAAACCTATTTTTGTGGAAAATTAAGTTTTTTTAATTCATATATCATATGTTAAGAATACTGTTCTGGATGTTTGATTTTTAGTTATTACTTTATTTGAAAGTCTGACAAAATATAGTTCACATCTAAGGTTTTAAAGGTATGGTCTAAGGACACCATAAAATTCCCATGTCAGTAATTAAATTTTCAAGAACAGATTAAACAAATGTCTGTCAGGAAAGGTTTCGAATATAATTGATAATAAGACTTTCCAGTCCTGTTCTCAGTGGTTGTTTTTTTGTTTTGTTTTGGGTTTTTTGTTTGGTTTTTTTTTGTATACATAAATATTTATTAAAATGAATGATCTTTTAAAGGGGGGGGGGCGGGCACGGGGACGGAGGACACACCACCTGTGGCACTGATGTTTCTTAGAAGATGTCCTATTGATATTAAAAGCTTTGCAATAGTGCAGCTGTATAATTTCTAGTTTTGTTGAGGGGAAGCCGGTATAGTTTTTGCCTCTTGTGGTAAAGCAGTTTGGCATTATGATGTGCTTGCACACTCACAAATCCTGACCATTTAAAAAAAAATAAGTTTGAACGAACTTGCTTTTAAAACCAGTTAGTTTTAATCCAAATCACTCAATCCAGTTTGGATTTGTTCTCATAAGCAGTGGTACCTGGACAGTTGAGTGTTGAACTGGATAAGGGGAATTAAGCTGCATTAGTGATATTCCATCTTCAGCTGCAGCTACACAGCAAGGTGGGAAGAGAGAGTTGGGATTTGGTTTGTGTGCAGGTACTTGTTGGCCTATTGTTTCCAGGACTTCTACGAACTTTCCAAACCATTGGGCTTTAAAAAACCTTAATAAAATTGGAGGAGTAGAAAAATCATGAGCCGCCTTTTACTATATTAAAATATAATTGAGAAATACTTTTATTTCATTTTACTGATAATAGCAATGCAGGATATTCTGTTCGCTTGCCGTATTTTTTTTTTTTCCCTCCAGATTTTAAGTACTTTTATGGTAGTGTTTGAGGGGTTTTGAGTAGTTGATTCAACTTAAGAAATTCTCTCTGGAGCTACTTGAAGTGAGAGTTTTTTAAATTGCAAAGCAAGAGCATTTTCAGTAACTTTGTAGTTCCAAAGTAATTGCTGTCATGAAGTGGCTTCCTTAGAAACTTGTGTGGGTTTCATTCAGATAATTATTTTGTATTTAAAGAACAAAAACTAAATGCAAAATCAATTGATCATGCAGTGTATGTTGTCAGTGTAGAGATCAGATTTATAAGCCTCTGTCCACAGTCTTTTTAGTATAATACTCCATAGGAGCTCTTAAGGTGCGTGTCAGTGATAGTAGGTTAGATTGTATGTAACCCCCTTCAGTTTACATACATGCTAATCTGGAAGTGTAACTTTGTCTTTTGAAGTGTCATTTTTTTCTTCTGCTGGTGAAAGAACTGCTTACAAGAGACTCTACTTTTCTGGAATAAGAATTCAGTGAAGAACTGAAAACCATAATGACAGCCTCAAAGAAAGATGTTACAGTCTGAAATCCTGTAACACTGACCACAGTAGCTTCCCTCATGCTGGTCTGTCTTTTGGTATTTAAAATCTCCATGATAAGACCTTAAAACTTCTGTCTTGTCTTCAGCCGGTGGGAACCTATTCTCTTGGAGCTCTTTGGAGTGCTTTCTGCCAAGTAGCTCGGGGTTAAATCTGTTCAGATGAACATTCTGGGCCCTTTCTTTTCCCAGGACTACAATATTACCTGGATGGTGCTAATGCAGTTCTCCAGGGCATTTTGTCTTTAGAGATAAAATCAAGCAGGGTTCCTGCTATTCAGTGTCTTGTCTTAGCTACTGCCACTGAAAAGGAGGAATTTGTACTCCTCCGTCCCTTCCAGCCTCATGACTCACATTCCTACCTTGCATCTAGCTTTATTGTCCAAGTCTGCCCTGAGATGATTTAGCACGTTAAACCAGTAGGAAACAGACTTGAGAAGAAAAAGTGAGAATCTTTCTTCTCCATTAGCTAACTGAATCAGCTTGCTGCATAATCAAGTTTCGGAGCTCGTGCAAGAAATGGAAAGGATTGTGCAGCTGGGGTTTGGGAGGTGACGGCTGAAACCTGATTTGTATCTTTAGACTTTTCTGCATAATGTAAAGTACTAGAAACCTTGTTTTATGCAGAAGCTGAGTTATGTGCTATGAGAAGCCTGAGACCTGGAGATCTGGACTGCCTATGACAATCTATGGCAGGGGATTTGTTGTAATTCTATTTTCTAGTAAAAATTCCGAAGTTGTTCCAAAGCCTTCGAGTGATCTATTACCTCTCCATTTAGATGCCTGGAATTTCTGTGCCCAGGATTTTTTTGGTTGGCTTTTTGGGTTTTGTTTTTTCTAAATGGCAAGGCTGCTAGCATTGCTCTGTGTGGATATTTTTATCAGACTAGCGTCGTGAAACCTTAATCAAATATAGAGTTAAAGATTCAGTGAAGCTGCTCAGAAAATGCCCAGTTATTTTCCAAAAGGAAGGCGATCATAGAAAGTCAAATGTGGTACAGTCATTTTCTAATACAGAAAACACTTGAGGCAGAAGTCTCGGATACAGTTCTCATTTTTCTATTGTATGCTTAAAGAACAGGATTCTTGCACTGTGGTAGGAGGTTTTCAAGACAAAACCACACTGTTCCTCATCTCACCCCTTCCTCTGAAGGTCTTGTTCAAAAGATGGTTCAAATCTGATGTTTTTGATCTCAATTTATTATTTGTACTGGGTCAGTAAAGAGTGTGTGACAGCTGTCATTCTGACTGGTGATGAACGGTGAATAGCTCTTGACTATCTCTCTCTTATTCTCTAAACTGTCCATATGTCTACAGAAAACATTGGTAGCTATATTTTACATGCACAAAATAAAGTACACCTTTATTGGGTGTAGATGACTTATTGAAGTTAGTACTCTGAAAGCAGCAGTATAGGAAGTACACGTCACTAAGTAAACAAGTCACAAAGACTGATAAAACACCCAGTCTCCAGATGATTTAGAGTGTATTGAGCCTGAAGTCTTGATTTGCATAAGGATTCTAGTTTACAGGGAGAAAAGAAATTGAGGGTATCGCCTTGCATCAGTGTGTTTTGTATCACACCGAGTTTTGGACTATAACTCTCTTTTAATCTCTTATGTATCTGTGCATTATCATATGCCCCAGGCAGTATTTCTGTCTTCAGCATCACGCTGGAGTAACAGGTGACTTTGGCTTCCTTAAACAAGTAATAGTCCAGACAATCCTGGGTTAGGAATGATCTTCCAAATGCTCCTGCAAATTGTGTTGACTAACACAATGAGGATACCATGTGGAGATAAGCTATGCTCATAAAGTGGGGTGGGAGGGAGAAATGAGAGGGGGAACAGCCAGTTCTTGGAGGTTAGGTTCGACAGATTTCTGAAGATTCTCAGAGAATCGGTGGCTGGTGGCACAGTGTTTGTGGTTTTTTGGGGTTTTGTTTGGTGTGGTTTTGGTGTGGGTTTTTTTTGTGTTGTTGTTGTTGTTTTTTTTTTTTTTAAGAGGACATCAGTAATTACACCAAGCTGTAATTCGTACATTACAAAGCTCTTCAAAAGTGGAAGAGGGTAAATGCAATGCAACTATGGTCACAATGCAACTGAAGGATCAAGGTCCTGTATGAAAACCAGTATCAGAGTTTGTTGGGATATGCTATACTAAGAAAAACCACTGGTCCAATCAAACTTTACAACTCAGGGGATGGATAGCCCTCTCCATGAACTGAGGTAGTAGGTTTCTTTTTGCCTTTGCAATAATTTCTCCAGAAATCCTAGTAAACTCTGAGCCAAGCAGACTTCATACTGTGCCTGACTAGATTCTGAAGTCTTGCAGGTGAAAAATAGACCTGGTATAGCACTTTTCTATGTGTTTTTGTAATTCTGAAAGTTCCTTCTATCAGTTTTCTTCCTTTCTTTAGTCTGTAGGAATAGACTAAATCATATCTGGACATCATTCATGTCTTCCTGGTATCTCAGGTACTATTGGGGAATACTATATAGAAAAGTTTGTGATACTTTTCCATAAAAACTTCTCTAAATAGTTCTTATGCTCATCTAAATGTGTAACCTACTTCTGTACTTTCCCCATCAGCTACTTTCTAATGTTGGGGTTTTTTTAAACTAATTTCTGTGCAACACTTTTTGAAAGTGAACCATTTAGATGTCAATATAAATTGTCATTTTCATCCAGAAGGCAAGTTTCCTTACGTTAGTAGCTGTAGCATGCAATATAGTAAGGCTTAGGTCTTCCTGAATGCTTTCTGAAGTGTAAATCCATCTAAACTTTTTATCTAGTATTGGATGTACCTGGGTAAGTATGACAGGAGTTGTCTTGTGTCAGCCAGCCCACTCTGGAGCATCCCTGCACCTCATGTTTAATGTCTCAGGGTTCTCTTTGGAGTAAGCCAAAGATCTAATTGGAAAATTTGTGGTGAACTTTGCATAAGCTGATTCCATACTGTTTTGTGGTGAGATAGCTTTCTATGCATTTCAAGGCTGCTGATTTTGAGTGAAGGGTCCTGTCACTGTTAGGAGTTTGTCACAAGATAAAGCATTTACTTAATTCTTTCTCTCTTATTTGCAAAGTATTATTGCAGGATTTGGCCTCTGGAAAGGAGTTCTGCTGCATGGTCTGCATCAGAACGCTGCTGCTTTCTGTCATAGAGCTTTGTTTCTTGGTTTTGGTCTCCACAGTAGTTTTATATGTAGGTACATACTAAAGATGGTTATTAAATCTTGCTTAGGCCATGCATTAAGCGGGGTTGATTTTAGTGTATATCCATCTTGATCTGTATATTTTACCATCCTTGATATCAAGGACCTAATTATTTATAGCTTTTCATTTAAAAGCGCAGGTTTCCATCAACTTCTGCATTTTCATTCTTCGTTTTCTTAAAGATAATGCATTAAAAATAATCTGGAGAAAAGGAAGTGAGAATTTGCTAGCTTTTGTCTTGAAGTAGAAACTTACAGGCTGCCTCCCTCCAAATTTGGATTTTATTATCTAAGGTGTTTTTTCTGTTTAATTTTTTCTTTTATCAAATCTATATATAAAACAAAAATATACTGAGTTCCATAGTGAAGTGTAGGTTTAGTGAGGAGACTGATTTGAAAATTGTGGGATGGTTTTCATCTATCTGTAAAGACACAGTGCCTTGTAGATTGCTTGTGTTTTGTCTTAACATGGCTTTGAAGGATCAAAGCATTTTCAGACATGGGGATGTTTCGCTAACTTCTTGTGAAGGCATGTGGGCACTGCACTTGTTTAAACTTCCAGAGAAAAATTGAAAAACGTACATATCTGTCAAAGATGTTCCCTTTTTAAGCATTTTTAATTGCTGTTCAGGTAGTAGATTGGTACTATTCTCTCATTAAATGAACGCTGAACTTCTCAGATTATCTGGGGGTTTACTCTTGCTTAAATTGTCAAATTCAGCAACGTTCAGTCATCACAAAATTAATGCCTTTGGTAAATTATTGGATGGGTGGGAAAGGTCTGGCTCAACTAAGTGCTATACAGCAGCATTTTAGCAGAAACATCCAGTTAAGGCATTTGTGTCAATTCTCAAAATATTCTAGAACTCCTATAACCCCTAAACTCCCATTGCGCTGGCACAGCTAGCACATAATTGCAAACTGATGATTTGGTGACAATGCAAGATAAGATTTTTTTTTTTTTAATATTATTAATGGGAGAACGTTGCGCTGACCGGTCATTTAAAAAAAAATTACAAAGTTTGAACTGCTGCAAAATTTACTATCAATTGTATTACTCCTTTATATGGCAATAGAATTTAGTCCAGCTATTTTAGTTGGATTCCATAAATGACAATTTGTGCTACATTACTGCCAGTAATTTATAATTTTATTAGCAGTCCCCCAGAAACTTTTACTAAGGGTTGGAGACTTGATTTTGACAGGATTGTCAAATGCTCTGAAGCCAAACAGCTTTAATCAACTTAACCTAACATAAATATAATTCATCTCTCTTTCAAAATACATTGTAATACTATTAATTCACTGTTGTCCTGTGGAAAAGTTACAACGCTAGTGGCTATAACATACATAATATACAGCAAACTTATTGCATGCTCACCTAGAAATGGCTACTTTGTAGGTGAAACTAAGTAGTTAAATTGCATTTGATGTAGGTGTAGATGCATAGATTCTGTATTTTCAACTGATGTAATACCTACTGTTTACTCAGTAACACTTCACATGTTTTGAAGCCGTATGTTGCTGCCATCCCTAAAAGTAGCACGCATCTAGTTCTGGGAGCTGTCACTTAAAAAATTGGGCAAACTGAGACCGAAGCTAGTGTATGCTGGCAGGAAATAGTATCAGTGGAAAATTGAAGGCATCAGTAATCCTCTAAAAACAAACATCATTTGAGTGACAATGCTGCCGGTTGTCCTCGCTTTTAGTGTTTCCCTTCACGAGATTCTATACTTAGGAGCACGTGTAGGCAACGCTTTAGTGTTGCTCCCATTGACTATGATAAACCCTTTATGTCATTACTGATTTATGTTTACAATACTAGTAATTTCTGAAGCTTGCTTTTTTTTTTTGGGGGGGGGGGGGGGGGGCGCAGGGGAGGGGAGGGGAGGGGAAGCCTTTTCCTGTATGAAGAGTCTGCATAATGCTGTGTACAGAGGATTTCTGTCTCTCTTCTGCTTACTCTTTAACTCCATGTATGACTAAGGTACTAAGATAGTCCTTTTCCAAGAGAATAATTTAAAAGCTTACTAATTTAATACAGGTTTAACTTACTGTATAATTTTATGATCTTGCCCAATTGCCTTAAGTAATTTTTTTACTTCTACAAAATGGTAGAAATTCAAGTCCTTTTCAACTTGATGCAGAGTTTTTCCACTGTGCTGCAATAAAAGGAGTATTTTAGGAGGGTTAGGCTTTGTTTGCATTAACTGTCCTGGTGTGGTATGTAATATATAAGATTGTCAGTGAAGTACGCAACACGTTTTGTAGCAGTGTAATTTACATAGCTGGGTGGAAAAACAAACAAAGTATGCAGAATGCGAAGCAGCTTTCTACTGATTTAATTCTCTCCAGACTAGTTGTGTCCTTTTACACGTACTTAACTATATCAGGTAAATTTAATGGCAGTACAAGAATGTGTTTGGCGATGAGTGAAATATTTAATTTTCATGTCCAACACTGGCCTTAACTTCCTTCAGGATTTAAAAGGCCTGTTCCCTGCTTCTCTGTGACCTGGTCTGCCACTTGTAAAGGTGTCAATAGGTATGATTAGGTACAATCTCTCACCAGCACAACTATGGCAATAAATGTACCTAGTATTGACACTGCTGTACAGACAGATGGGTGCTGTTACTGGTGGAGCTTCGGTTGTGTTTGAAGTATGCTGCTGTAATCTGTGCCTGCAGTGAGAGGCACTAATGAGGATCCAGAGCACTTCAAGATGGGCATGATGCTCTCATACAACACTGTCAATGAAAATAGCATCGTATCTGGACTTGTTTGAAGGCCTTTTTATGTAGTCAGAGTGCTATCAGTAAAGCGAAACCAAAAAAAAAAAAAACCACCCAACCAAAAAAACAAACAGGCTTGTAAACAGGAATTTAATCTTACAGAATCTATTGCTTCTTTGGCCTGTAATTACACTTTGGCTTTCCCATACTTCTCTCCTGAGCAAAGCCAATGTATTCTTACGAAGTAGCAAAGCCCAATAATGCAGAAGTGGGCTGTTCCTAAATGTCTGACTGTGTGCTTTGTAGTAGAAAACCAATACACCATGATCTTCAGGTTGGTAGTTCTGGTATTATTCTTGCTAATTCATCAAACTGTAGTTATATTTGTCTTCGTTGCCTGTAGTCATGAGATTTGAAGCCCTGATTGACCTGAATTATCTGGGTTTTATTCTAAAATTCTGTGATCTCTGTTTTACAGGAGTAATCCAAACCTAGGCTTTTCTAAATCTGGAAAACACATAGGAAATATAAGAAGTTCCCTGTATTCAACATAGATTATGAACTTGCGTGTATTAACTAACTGTGCATATACACACACAAGTTTATACAGTAACTATGCATACTAACTAGATAGGCATAAATATGCATAATCACATTTTCTGTAGTTGTAAGCAAGCAGATGACTGTACAGCAAGTTCTTACAGTTCCTTGTGTTGAAAATAAATGGAAAATGATGGAAATAGCTGATGAAAAACCAGTCATGTTGTTATAACCCAAAACAAATTAAATGTGCAAATTAAAACTAGAGACTTAGGGCTAGCTTTCATGCAGTTTTGAATACATGAACTAGGATCACAAATAATGTCAAGTTTTCTGAATGTGTAATACAACTCCTACTATATACTATAAAATAATTTGCCAGTATAATTTTTAAATCTCACTAGCATTATTAAAAAGGTAAAGCTTTTATTTAGAGAAGGCTTTACTATTTCCAGCACTGATGCATGAGAGCAATGGGAGCAAATAATTACAGAGAAATACAATTCTACCTGCAAAGCAATCTGAATTTGGGTCAGCAGGCCAACAAATGGAAGAACTGGCTTTGATAACTCGATGGCAAGAGACCTAGATGTAAGCTTGTAGTTGCAAAATCAGCACATCGTTTTGGTTGGATTCACTTCGGTGTGTTCTAAAAAAATGATACTTGCTAAAGGAGATGAGGACCTACAGGTTGTGCAATGTCCTTAGTACTGACAGTAATTTGAAGTGATGGAAAAAATTAAATATATGCTGACAAGCGCAAGTTCTAGTTCACTTCATTTAGATTGTTGAAGTGATTGTGTGATTCATCTGATTTAGGGAACTCTAATTTTAGACGTGAATCATGAAAGATAATGTGTTACATGAGTTGTTAAAAGTTTGGTGCTCATGCGTCTTCACTGGAGCATAAAGAATAAATGGTTACTATTACCCGAGAAAACTCTGTGTAGTATTTACTCATAAGTTGGTTGTATCTTGGTTTGTTCATGTCTCTCATTCTATGTCCTACATAAAGTTATAAATTGTTTTAGTCACTTGTATGACAGGCATTGTAGTCAAAAATCTACTTTCATAGTCACATTTCTGCACCTGTAATTGGGGAGAGCAGTGGTCTGATTAGACTTAGGTTTATTAATAATACGGGGTTTTCATCAAATATAATCCCAAACTCCTGGCTTTTGCGTTTCTAATAGCTTTTAGTTATAGGAAAAGTATTATTAAAAAAAATTAACCCGTTCTTCTGGTATTAAGCTATTAGAGGCTTTCATTCAGTGGAATGACTATGACTAATATAAATAATGCATTATCCACTTCCTATTGATATATTATGAGCTCTCTGTATTAGCTTAATTACTCTTTCAACTTCAGTATAAAAATATAATCTAAGTTCTTTAATATACATTTTAAATGTACAGCTAAAAAGAAACTTTATCAAACCCTGGAACAGATTGCTGGAAGAGGTTGTAAAATCTCCATCCTTGCAGATTTTCAGAATTAGACTGAGCAACCTGCTAACTCCAAAGTCAGATCCAGCTTTAAAGTTGGCCCTACTTTGAGGGGGCAGGGAGGGTGGTGGAGCAGATGACCTTCAGAGGTCCTTTCCAGCAAATTTTTCTGTTTCTAATGTATTAATTAAAAGCAGGCTCCTGCTTCTGTGGTTCTGTCCATCTCCTTGTCAAATACACCACTGTGCATTTTTTTGTTTGTTTTGTTTTGTTGCACCAGTGTGTATTGAGGGGTGGAAACTCATTTCTTGATGACTTTTTAGAAAAAAAAATTATAAATCTAATAATAAAACTTATCACTAAAAATTAAAATATTTTGATTTTTGGCAAGTCAGCTTGAAAGTGCCAATTTAGTTTTTCTGAATCTGAGGTTAAAGATGACAAGGCCAAGTGTCTTCAAGTGTCCTGCACCTGTGTATACAGACCAAATGGAATTACTCTGTACCCTTTCCCCCAGTTAGGCATTTGTGCAGGCATTTAGGCATTAGTGTGGCTTGTGTTTTTCTTCCTCTTGTTTTCAAATTGCATACTGAATTAATCACTCCTATTAACAACTTACCTACTGAAACTAGATTGTTAGGCAAGTCATGACACTCCCATTGTGTACTAATGGAGTAGAGTGGATGAGTATATACAAACTATCTATCTCCTATTTTTAAAAATCGAGAAGTTTTTAGGTTCTATTAAGCTGCTCTTATTGGAGATATTGACTAGCCTTTATCCCATATCTCAGCGTAGGAGAAAAAAAAAACCATAAAGGTACAGTAAATCTAAAGAGTAGCTAGTAATGCAACTCAGTTGTTCATATATGTAAAGCTCCAATTATATAGGAAGTTTATTAAAAAGCAAAACACTTTCATGGACTTAAAATGATTATAAAATATTTGATCCTTTGTTTTATACCTGGACAAAATTAGATTAGAAGTCATCAGTGTATTTAAAATATATGTATGTGGTAAGTTTTCAGATAAAATTTGCTCTTTTGTATTCAGTTTTCTTTCAGCTATATGCTGTTTGCAGCACAGAAATGTGTAAGATATGAGACTCTTCTGAGTTGATACATATAGTTCAAGATATGTTTTTAAACTAAGCTTTTAGCTGTGTAGTAATAGCAATACTATAAAAATGTTAAGTATTGAAATAATAGCACAGACCGGAAATGTTAGTGTCTTGTTGGAATTGTATCTATCTATTACAGAAAGTTCAGAAAACTTCCCTTGTAACCTGATGCTGACATTCATTGAATGCATTTTTCTGCTAGGTACACCGATACTAAGTAGACATTATGCTATAGGGTTGTTCTTGAAACTAACAGTAAGTAAAGTAAAAAGTAAAATTTGACATAAATAATTAAAAAAACCCACCGCCAACAAACTAAAAAAAACCCAAACCCACAAACTTTTGTAGACGACATCATCGTGATTCAGCATCTGGATGAACTTTACTTACGCAAAAACTTGTAGTAGCCTTATGAAAAGTATTTGCAGTATTATCCATTGCTAAATTATATCAGAAGCATACATAAGAAATTGTATTATGCTGTGTACTTCTGTGCTCAGTTCTTAAATGAAATAAGGGGTAAGGAATCTCAGAAACAGAAAACTAAACAACGGAGGAATAAGAAGGGGAGGATGACAAGCTACCACGGCTGAATACCGGGTATGTATAAAACTGTCTTCGCAAATGCTGAGTTCCCAAAGTATGTTTAAATAAGTTATAAATGTCATATTAGTGTTCTGTTAGTATGAATAAAACCTTGCTATCGCTTAGAGACTCATAGTACAGCCCTGCTGCTAAGTGTCATTACATGTATTTGGTGTGTAAATTAGTGTCTGTAATATGTGAGCTTACTACCAAAATTCACCTGGGCTATGTGCTATTGGAGCATGTCTATACCACGAGCACCTGGGAATCCTGTCAGGGTGCATCTTCTTTTTTGCTCAGTTGTTGTACTGATCTGCTGCTTGGTTTCACATCATGATTTCAAAAAAAAAAAAAAGAAAAAGATCTTATGGAATAACAGATACTGGAGGAAACAGGAACTCTGGGTTCATTCTGATCCTGACTTAAATATCTGTTGGTTTTTAAATTACATTTGCTATATCTAATGTTCTAACTCTCCAAGCTATCATTAAAATGCAATTGCCTAGTAAAAAAATATAGGCATCTTTTCCCCCCAAAAAATCTGGTTTTGTTTCTAGGCCTGAAGAGTTTTGTTACTGCAGTCTTGCAAATCAGATAGGAAATTCATTGCTTCAAGTTCTGATGCTTCTACCTGGCTTTGTTGTGGATTTAAAAATCCCTGGTTTGTCTTACTTGGCAAAAAATTACTTGCGTCACTCAAGAAAGCAGATTTTTACAAACTAAATTAGGTGGGATTGTGGATTAAACTCGGAAGCTTTCTTTTTTTAATGAACAATAAACTTTTGATTACTTTGAGATAAAGAATTTGAATGTTATCTTTAGTGCTAAAGATGGTCAGAAATTAATTTTTTATTTCCCCCCTCTTTATTCTTCTGTTAATTTCTAATTTAAAGGAAGACTTTGTCTCCAAGAAACTATTTAGCCTTTAATCTCAATTTTGCATATCCCCAAATCTAACTGCTTAAGTGCTTTGCTTTTTTTATTTCTTCTGTCCACCTCTGCCTTCTGTAGGGGGCGTGCAAAAACCTGAAAGGAGGCAACACAGTAGATGTTACGTGATGGCAGAACCCCAGGACTGGTGTTGGTTGGAAGGGCATGGAAACAGGGCTGTCAAAAAAAAAAAAATGCACCAGGCTAGCCATGGCTTTATCTCGCTGAGCCCTGGCAACGTGTAAGGAGGGAGGTTTTGCAGCAACTACATCAGTTATCCTCCTCTTCACCACCCTGGGAGAAACCTGGTTTGACCTAACGCATTCTTTGATTCCGTACGGCAGAAAATTTTGACATAAATCCCGTTTATGGCTTTTTGCCTTCCTCTGAAAACTGCTGTCTTGGAGGGGAAAGGAGGTGAGACTGAAACCACCTTGGAGAGTTATGCGGTCCAAGGTAGAGCGAGATGAGTAACACCGGGGGGGGGGGGGGGGGGAACAAAAAATAGAGCCGGTTCTCTGTTGTACTGTGTTCTCGGAGCACCCAGCTGACGGCAGCGTGCCGGCCAGGGGAGCGGGGCCGGGTCGGGGCTTCCCCAGCCGGCGGTGCCGAGGCGGAGCGGCCTCGGCACCGCCGAGGCGTCGTTCCCCCGGGGGACGGGGGGGGCCCGGGGAGCCGCGGCCCCCGCGGGGGCTGAGGGCGGGCGCGGCGGAGCGGAGGGGAGCAGCGCCCCGCAGTGCCCCGCGCCGCCGCTAGGGGCGCTGCGCGCCGCCTCGCCGGGCCGGGAAAGGGACGCGGACGGGGCCATTCGTGCCGCGGGAGCGGGGGGGAGCGAAGCCCGGGCGCGGCGCCGGGAGCCCTTGGCGGGTGGCGGGGCGCGGCGGGAGCGGCGGCGGGGAGGCGGGGGAGGCCGGCAGGGGGTTGGCGGGCGGCGCTGAGGCGGCGAGGCGGGGCGGCGGCGGCGGCGAGAGGGCGGGGGGGGGGGGCCGGAGTGGTTGGGGCCGGCGGCGGCCGCCGCGGCGGCGGGGTCAGTTCTCTTTAGTGTTTGCCGATGTTGGAGGCGTCTCCAAAGTGTCCCCGGGAAGCAGGTAACCGGGCCCGCGGGGGCGGCCCCGCGCCCCGCCACCGGGCGGGGAGGCCGTGGGACGGGGGGAGCCGCGCCGGGCCAGGCCGGAGGGGAGGGAGCTGCTTCAGCCATGATGTCCGAGCCCCCGTCCCGTCTCCCCCCCCCCTCCTCCCGCCGGGGCGAGGGCTCCGCCAGCCCCTCGGCGCCCCCCACCTCCCCGGGGCCGGGCAGGCGCTTCTGCGCCACGGCGCTGCCGGCCCGCTCCGCTTCGGCGGGGGGCGGCGGTGGAGGAGGCACCAGCCCCGCCATCCGCCCCGGGGCTCCCGCCCGCCCCCAGCCACCCGCTGAGGGGCGGAGGAGGCGGGCGGGGGCACAGGTGGGCCGCCCCAGCGCTGCCGCCTCCTTGGGCCGCGGAGGAGCCCCCGCCGCAGCTCCCCCACACACCGACTGCTGGCGGCGGCCGTTGCGCCAACGCCGGGCCGCGGCCGGCGGGGCCGGGCCGGGCCGTGCGGTGGGGCTGGGCTCGGTGGGGACCGCACCGGGCCTGCCCTGCTCTGCCTCAGACCTCGGGAAGTAGTTGGGTGCGACCTGAACTTGCCCTATGTCCTTTGGCCCGCCCCGGCCCGGCGTGCCCTGTCGGCTCGGCGGCGCCGGGTTGAGGTGCGCGGCCTCGGGGGCGCTCGGTGGCAGCTCGGTGGCCGCCGGCGGGGCGAGGGGCGTCGGGCATTCCGCGGCCGGTCAGCGGCGCGGACCCCGCAGCTCGGCCGCCGCGTTTTTCTACGCCGTGTTAATCGCTCTCCTTTTGCGCATCTTGCGCTGCCCTCAAACTTCGGACAGGGCCCGAAACTTTGCCAGCAGGACTGGGCTCTCCCGCTCCCAAAATGGATGTCGGCGTCTCTTCCACGAAGCGATGGGCAGCGGAGCGCTTTGCTGGCCTTTGCCCGGCACGAGGGCTTCGGGGCTGCCATGGAGGTGGGGGGGGGACGACCCAGGGAGACACTGCTGTTAAACGGCCTAGCCCAGGCCGCTCAGGTGGTGGGCGGCATTTTCCCGGGGTTCGGGTCTCTCTGGTGGGAGAAAGTCCATCTCGATCGCAGCCAGGCCTGCAAGTCACAGCCGTGCTCTCCTGGGACAGCGTGGGCTGCTTGGGGCGCGCTGGGAGGGCAAATCCCGCAGCGGAGCTGTTTGTCTTGTAGTGCTCAGGGTCCCACCTGCCAAGCCAGTGATACCCAAACAAAAAATTTCCCCACAGTGCATCTGCCCGGTGTTGCCTTACGGCCAGCAAGCTGTTTCTGTGGATACCAAGATATAAGCTTCTTGGGCCGTGCTTGGAATGCTCCCTGTGCAACTGCCATGGTACTAAAAAAAGTTTATATTATACAAAAGAGTAGATGAAGTGTTGCTGTTGTAGCCCCTCTCTTTGTGTGAAATACTGTGAAATCTTGAACAGTACTGAGGAACGTGCATGAATAACCACGGCATTGCAAGGCACAAGTAAGACTATTTGCTCTGGTGTAACTAGGTATAGTTGCATTGCGCCTCTGTAAGCGAGCATATATTGCTATATCTCACTTAGGTTACTAGTGGTATCAAGCTGTCCAGGAGTAAGGTCTTCCTGAGCTGTGTGGTAATTCCAGGTTAGCGGTCTACACCTGTGTAATAATATTAATGTATCTAAGCCATTTACTAAATACAGGGGGTTCTGTACAGGTTTTGTTGTGACATTGCTGCCTATAAACAGTGCCAGGCTGACAGGTTTCTGAATGAAATCTTTTTTCTAGAAAGCCAGCAGCAGTGTAAGATTTCTAGTACTGATTTCCAGCCCCTGATCTTAGCTTTGCCCTAGAAAAGCTCCTGGAGAGAGAGATTTCTGCTCTTGCCTGTCTTTGCTAAGATTCCTATTGCTGACAACTAGGAACAGGATTGAGACAGCCTGCTTGTTCATAGTTTCTGAGGGGAAGGGGCAGTTCAGATTTTCTTTGCTTTGCAGAGAACTTTTCAGCGACGTTGCTTTCGCAAAAGTCATCCAGCTTGGGTTCAGTTCAGGCTGTAGTCTGGAGGCCAAAGTCTTTATATATCTTGTTGCCAGCTTGAGCTACCTTGTCCCCCAAGAATTATGCCAAAATAATAATAAATGTGAACAATCTTACATCCTGAATTGTGAAGGTAGTTTGTAAAGGAACTTCCTAGTTTTACATGCAGGAAAACCTGATTAGAGGTGTTTTAATCATAGAATCATAGTTTGGGTTGGAAGGGACCTTTAAAGGTCATCTAGTCCAACCCCCTTGCAACGAGCAGGGACATCTTCAACTAGATCAGGTTGCTCAGAGCCCCGTCCAACCTGACCTTGGGGCATTTACCAGCAATCTGGGCAACCTGTTCCAGTGTTTCACCACCCTCATTGTAAAAAATTTTTTCCTTATATCTAGTCTGTATCTATCCTCTTTTACTTTCAAACCATTACCCCTTGTCCTATCGCAACAGGCCTTACTAAAAAGTTTATCCCCATCTTTGACTTGAACAAGTTTAAATAAGCAGTTAACTCAATCAGCTCCTTCCTTGGGGGCAAATATCGGGCTTGATTTGCCTACACAAGTTTATAAATATAACTCCACTGTACTCCTCATTTACATTGGTGTGAATGTGGGAAGTGAATCAAATACTATGTGTTTTATTTGTAAAGTGTCGTGAAAAGTGACCTTGGGAAGGTTAGGCAACAGGCTGTAGTGAAGCAGATCCTCTGATTCCAAGACTGCTTCTCCAACCATTAGGAAAGCTGCACCTGTCATGCCCTATCTAGACAGTTTGTTTTGACCTGTGTCAAACACTTGGCCATTGATTCGTCAGTCTTCAAAAAGACTGAAAAACTCTCATCAATTATGTCCAGTCCTTCAGCCCAAAATACATCTTCTTATAATATCATACCATTGGAGAGCGGGCCTTATAAAGTGTGCAGGTTTTAGTGCCAATTTTTTTGGTGTATACTTCCTAAATACGTGTATACACGTGCACAGATTTTCTCCCATTGGAGAGTCAAGTATCTGCTTCCTCACATAGGTCACACTGATGTGGTGGGGAAGGACCTAACTCTGCATCTTTTCAGGATAACTGTAACAACGTAACTTCTGTTAATCCACAAAAGCTTCACTTTTCCTTCCCCTGCTTACATTGATTTCCTGTCAGCAACAGCAAGATCTATAAGATAAGAGTTAGGCCTGTCTTTTGCCAGAACCAGTTATTTTGCATTTCTAATCTTTGAGTCACACATAGACTGTATTTTTCACAATAGTTCTTGAATTGTCTCTCTTTTCCAAAAAGAGGAAGAGAAACAAAGGCAGAGAATGGCTCTTTTAAAGCTGCTGTGGGTACTGATGGCAAAATCCACACGGGAAACCGGGAACCCCTGCTACCCCTTTCTGCTTTCATGCTTCTCGGCCATTCCTGTTGCTGGTTTTATGGTGTTAACACTTTTGAGTACACCCATGTAAGGGTCGAGCTGACGGAGGCCCTGCCTGGAGCTCTCACCTACCACCCCTCTTTCATCTGCTTGCTCTTTGCTGGCAGGTACCATATATGCGGTCTCTGACACCAGTAGGTCAGAAGGATAAGGCAGGGGTTTCCATTTGCTTGAGGGGCATATAAAGCACGGGGCTGGGGTTCTGCAAAGGCAGGTCAGGGAATGGGGCTGGCAGTTTTGCTCAGGGAGGAGAGGATATATGGTGCAAGGTGGGGGATAGAGATGGTGGGAGCATGTGACAGACTCTGGGAAGAGAGGAAAGGGAATCCATGTATAACATAATTAATTAATATATATGTAAGTCAAGGGCTCTGCATTTAGCAGGTCTGCGCATTGTCAGCGATCAGTCACGATCAGCATTATCCAAAGTATGCTTGCATTAAAAGATCAAGTGTTCAGTAAAAATCTGAGAGATGTCTTGTCAGGCGTTGTTCTGGAAACTATTTAGAATAAAAAAATTGCTTGTCACAACTCCTAATCTAAAAATGAATTTTGAAAAACCATCTGTGGTAGTGTAATACTAAAGTCACATGCATGTCTGTAGCTGCTAAAGTTTGTTCATACTTTATCTCAACAGCTACTGTTTTGTGTTGGTTTTTTTTTTTTAAGCTGGTAGTATTTGGAAAGTTTCCCAGTAGTGAAATCTGTACTCCAGGGTCACAGTGTGCTCACCTGCATCTTTTCTTTTGATTTAGTCAAGTACACTTCTGTATAGTACATCACTAGTATGTTATAAATTTATTGATACTTAACCAAATAAAATCAAACTATAAATCAGTTGTACTGATTCAAATAAAGAAATGAAGTAACAAAGTCTGCAGGAGCTTTGGCTTCGTTAGTCCACATAAGAACAAGAAATAATCTAAAATTTCTTGTTCAAAAGTCATGTGGGGGTTTTTTTGTGTTTTTTTTTTTTCTTTATTTTTTTTCCCCCTTCTGATCCTTGTTCAGTCCTGGATACTAGGTTGCAGGGCTTTTTCCTTTCCAGGCTGTGGAAAATGTTTTCTCTGCTTTTTGTGTCAGTCTGGTGTATCTGGTAGTACATAAACCTGCCCGCTTCAAACTGTGTTCCATCTGTGGTGGCAATGTCCCTCAAGTGGACATTGCCAGTGGGTATTTTGCTGAAGAGTATACTCCCAAGAGACATTCCTTTTGTACCTGTTTAAGGCGTGGGGATCTTAATGAATGATTCCAGAGGGATTTTCTTGAAAACCTTTCTGACCCTCTTATAATTTAGTGCAACACAGTTACTGGTCTTGTATGAAGTAGGTGACCTCTCAGCTTCTGCACAGCAGCTAAGCTGTCTGTCCTTCATGAAAGGGGATGAGAAACTTGTCCTACATCAGGAGCAGGTAAAGCTCACTCTGGTTTCTTAGAGACATCTCTCAACATTCTCTCTTAGCTGAATCCACAGGGTTAGATATGGGATTTGACCTCATCAGAAAGGGAGAATGATCCGCATCATCTTTTCTTCACCCCTCTTGAACTGGCCAGTCTTTATCACTTAGAGCCTTTAAACAAGTGAAAAGTTATTGAAGATGCCAGGACTGGATCCCATTTCCATGGACCTGATGGAGTTGTCATTCATGAGGGCATTCTGTATGCGGACTTGCAGGCAACCATAGGTATTTACCAGGTCCCAGGAGAAGAATTAATATAGCACTTTTGTTTGGCTGTTATATTACAGGGCTCTTCTGAAACTGGCCATTCCACAAATTACTGTCAGTGGCAACTCAGCAGAGGAGTGGCTTTGGAGGCCCCTTTTCACGTGACCATTGAACTATATGTAAAACTTTGACTCTTTTTCTGGTTCTCTTCAAATCCTACTGCAGTCAGAGCCCCTTGATACTTTGTAACATTCACCTTCATTACAGGTAGGCAGAGAGCAAACTGCTGCGGTAGCTGGTGAAACTGATCTTTAATACCATAGCTTTAATACCATGCTTCAAGTATTTTGAAAGAGATGTAAGCAGCAACTTATTCTGGATTTGAAAATTTGGTTTTTTTGGTCGTGGTAGTACTTTGAACCTTTTCAAGGCTTTTAAGCCAACTCTGTGCTCAGTAGGAATTTTGACATCTAGCACCAAAAAAGAAGCAGTTTTATTTGCTATCATTGCAGATGCTGCCTGGTACTGTTTACCTTTGCTCAGGCACCTCATAGCTGACAGGAGCAAGGGAGACATAGTTACTATCAAACTAATATACCTAATATATCCCCAAGATAGGGCAGGCCAGAGCACTGCAGGTGAACAGGGTTAGCCGAGGCAGTTCTAGTTCCAGGGCTGACTCTGCTTTTCAAATGTGTGCCTTTGCTGTTGCGCTGGATTGCAGACCTCTGCTCCACAGCTCTGGGGTCCCCACTTCTACCTAAACTTCTGCTGTGTGTCATCACAACCTAGATGTTGGATGGCCTTTGGGCTAAGAGCACGCCTTCCCTTCGTTAACAAGGAGCATCCATTTTTGCAGGAGGCGAGACTGTATTAGGTGTATATATGTAGCCAAATAACGCATGTTCTGTTTGAGATCCTAGAAAACGTGGTCCTTCTTCTCTTTTGAAGTGCTTTTTGTTTATTTGATTTTGGTTTTGAAGGTAAGGAATGGGGGTCTTAGCTCAAGTAGTGAACAGAAGTGTTAGCTCCCTGCAAGTTCAAAAGCAAGTTTGTTCTTTCACTCTGGTGTAGGGTGGTTCCAGAGTCACAAAAGCTAACTTTACCCTGCTGAAACTAATGGCCCTGGAGTCCTGAAAGTTCAGCAAGTGGCGAGAAAGACATTCATTTAAAGGAGAGCTCAGAGTATCATCCATCCATCCATTCTGTCTCCAGGTAGTTGTGAGCCTATGCTGTTGCAAACAGTGTTGTCATTCCTCATATATGCAAACGTCTTTTTCACTTTCACTCATTTCTAGGTGCTGTTTCCTTTTATTTTGAATCATTTAATGTTACCACTGAATCAGGTTGCACTTTTAGCCAGAGTTGTCCTTTGTTTTATTTCTGACTCTTTATCTGTGTAAAAATACTTGAAAGAATTCCAAATTTTAATTCACAGTTTGTTTACATTTTTTCCTGTAGTAGTTATGCTTATAACTTCCTTTGGTCTGAGGGAACAAGTTATTCTGAATCATCAACTATAGGGATGGAGATCTCTTATTTGCTATCTTACGATATATCCTACTTGGTCCTCCTAAGCGGTAGTACATGAGGAGTTGGAGGAAAAAGTCTGGTTTTGTCATGCCGGTTCTGTGCACTCACAGTGTGCTCAATTTGAACCAAATCTCTTTTTACCAGCACTCTTCCTTTCTGTTGTTGGCTGTTAGTTCAGTATCCTCCTTGCAGATTCAGCTCCAGAGATTAACCTTTTGCTATCCTGCCAGATGCGTGTAGTCTCTGTGCTGCAGCAGAATGTGTGCTCAATGTGCAGCAGGGTTATAACGTTTAGCTAATGTTTACCACTGATCATATATCCAACAGTTTTTCTTCAGTGTTTTCTGCCTTTGCTAAATCTGAAAGGATCTCTAAGTATGCCAGTAGGATTTTTTTCCTCTTCCCAGATTGTCAAAATCTTCTATAATCTGTAGTTTCTTCTGAAGATAAATAATTTATTTGACTATGTTTCATCACACAAATTCGTAATTTCTGTCTAAAGCATGGGTTTGCTACAAGGAATCAATAGGCGATTGCTGCCCTTGTGTACTTTGCTGAGTTGTTGATGATTCTTTTCATTCTCAGGATGCTTGAGGAGTCTGCATTGATAGCTGCTTGCTGCACGTGGCTGGGTCAGTTAGCTCTGTTCCCTTTGACTTTCTCTTAAACTCTTCCAGGCGCATGTCTCTTCCCATCTTGTTTGCTGGAATCAATGTTAGTGGCCCCAGGTCACCACTGGCTACATATGACCTGTCCACTTCCTTAATTTTTGGACTCTTTATTTTCATTGTTGTTGAGCTGGGCTTGTCTCATCAATTTTGCAACAGTGCATGACCTTGCCCCCAAACATAGCATCTCTAAACCAAACTAATTTTCTCCAGTTGAAAACTTAGATTTTGTGCTTTTCTTCAGTCAGAGAACTTGGTACACCCAATCCAATACTCAGTAATTATTTTACCTTTATTCATCGACTGAGGAGAGCTGCACTTAAAATAGGGAGGAGGCTCTTTGAACTCATTGCAGAAGTCCTGATCTGAAAAGGTACTTTACGCCTATGAGCAGAGGTCCCATTCTGTGCCCCAGTGATCAGGGAGCTGGTCTCATGAGCTGTATGTCAAAATTATGTTCTATCCAAGCATCACAAAACATGTCTATGGGAGAGCTGAGAGAAGGGGGAACTCCAGGAGTGATTCATGAACAGGAGATGGCAATTTGACCCCAGCTGTGTCTAGGAACTGCAACTTCTTGGAAGCTGTGTGAGACTGCAAGGTGAGCATTCATCACTCTAGCTGTGAAATACTGTTTTTGTTTAAATACACTCGTGAAGAACAAAAAAAGGCACACAAACCAGAATTTTATCTACTTCTAACAACAGAGCACAACACCCGCCACTTTGTCCACTGAAAGCTCTGAGGATCTTGTAGCTGTTAATGACGGGAATGATTATGGTGTGAGGAAGGCTGGTAGCAAGAGCTGTAACTTTTTGCAAAGAAAAAGGCATGTTCCTACTACTCCACTAAGATTTGTTACTTGAAATGATCTGAGAAGTAATTTGTCACAGGCAGTCAAGGAAAACCAAGATAATTTTCTGAATTCCATTAATAATATGCAATTTCTAGTTAAGGAATAAACTTTTAGTCAAGAAGTGATTTTTGCCTGCTTCAGAACAAAATAACAGTTGGAGGGATATTTTACTTAGAATAAGAGTATTTTGTAATTTAAAGTCAGTCAAAGCTTATTTGAGATATTAGGAATATAACTACTACTAGTTGCTAGCACAAATTGAAAAAAATACACCTTTTAGAAATATATATGAGAGATTTAAAAATACTAATTAAATAAGAAGCTGGACTCTTGGAAGGAGCTCTGATTAGACTCCAATATGACAAATAAGGAACCAATTACAGCTTTGATATGATCAAGTTTGTAGCAGCAGTGTGTCAAGTCTGAGTCATGGTTTGTTCATTTACTTACTTAATCCCCTTCTGCACTTTTAAGCTGATGATTGATTGTTAAACTAGTGGCTTAGGCTTCCCTTCTTTTCAGCTATTTTTGTTCATGAAAAAGCTTAATAACTCATTTTTGTTTAACCTAAGGTGAATGTGGTTTACCCGCCCATCATCTGCAGTAAGATGGTATGATGGTGTCTGTATACGATGGCAGCCAATAACCATTTCTGTATAACCTTTTGAGTCTCAGTGGAATATTTAAATGGTTGCACTTGAATGACTTATCCCAGAAAGTAAAAAATAAATAAATAAAAATATTTCCAATAATTTGTTCCACATTTTTCTAATCTCAGCTTCTGTGTTCACAATTTCTGGAGTCACTAAATTGATTCATTGTGTCCTTGAACCTTTCTGATATGTTCTGTATAGGTAAATTTTGAGGTAGCCCTGGAAATTCAGCTTAATTTGTGTCAGTGTTGCCTAGAGTCTCTTTTGATTGTCCTACGTTCCCTTTTCCAAGGATTGTGGGACCAGGTGAGATCATCTTTTCAAAAACGTTACAGGTATGACTGTGTATTGCAGAATGTCTGGGGAGATACAAGTTTTCAGTTTTCAAGAAGTCATAGGTAGTTTACAGTCACGGTAAGGAACAGATCTAAGGAGTTACAATACTGGACGGCCAGCTTTTGTCCTTTGGATTAGTGGTTGCTCCCAGTTGCAGTAGATGAGTACAAAGAAGGATATTACCCTCTAGTGTTGGGGAGTGTGTGTGATATCCAGCTCTGATCTGTAACGCTGTATAGGCTAGTTCTTTGGATATACCTCAAACCGTGACGGATTTTGGATGTGGAAGGCCTTCCACAAAGAAAGCTCTGATGATCACATTGCTGTTTCATGGAGGAGTTTCACATTTTCTTCTTTGTAATAATTCAGGGGACCCTGGCTGGGTCAAACTGATGACTGTGTCTGAAGCAATATTCTGGCTGGCTGTTTTGGTGTCTTTTCGGGGCATAAAGTTTGTGGCAGCATGAGAACTGGGTTAGCTCATATTGGCTGTTGGAAATTTCCATGGCTTTTTGATCATCTTCTCTGTTTTCTGGACAGCAACAATAAATTGAGACAAATAAACGTCCTGATGAGTTTATCTTTGTAAAGTAGTGGACATTTATATGAAACAGCCTAATCTTTCCCCTTTGGGCTTTGGGTTATAGACAGGTTGAAAAGCGTTGAGATGCCTGCCTGGCTCAGTTTCTGATGCAACAGATTGACTTTCCTTATCTTTTAGTTTTCTTCTGGTATTGAAATCTTCGAGTTGATAATCTGATGGATCTTCCTTGTCATTTCAAATGGGAGTTTTGTAATTAAGCTTCCCAAACTTCCCTGATGTCAAGCAGCTGTCCCCACAAACTTGTTGCTCTGGTTGCAGACTGTCTTCTCTAAGGGATTTCTGGATGTTTGAGTTTTTGTTTTGTTTCAGCCTTTGCTTTAGTGATCCTTGGTATCAGTGAGGCTGTTTTGTGAGAATAGCAATCCTTTTTTCTATCGTGGTTCAAGATTAATATTAATAAAGTTTCTCTACTTAGGATCTCTGTTTCATGTCTGCCTGTGAAGTTTCCACTTGAGAATTCAAGTGGCTGTCCAGTATACACAGGACCTGACTATAATTTCTCTGTTAGAAGAGAAAATTAGCCATGTGTACAGGCTGGGGTTGTTCAGTTTTGCTGTACACAGTAAGATACACCGTGGCATGAGTTGCTCCTTTCTCAGCTTTTTCATGTCAGCCTCGCTGTTGCCAGGGCAGCAGGGGAAGAGTTGCATTCCCGCCTGTCAATATGCTCCACTTTCTGTGAAGTTCCTCTTGTTACAAGTTTTTAGGCTCTTGTACATGCAAATGCGCGCAGTTACAGTCAGTGCCCTAACCCCCGTGTTGTCTGTCATTCTTTACAAAAAGACCCGTCTTAGGCAAATATATTAGGCAGGCAACCTCTCTGCAAGGGAGTCTATTTGCTTCTATAATTGCGTCTGTTAGTTTTAATAAGGTCCATGATTGCTTATTTGTTGAAGACAGGTTTGGCAATAGATTTTGGGTAGGCTTCAGTTGCCTGTATTTTGGCATCTAGTGCAGTTTGAGACACTAAGTTATCCTGTCTAGTCTTCAGCTGCCACTCATCTGTGTGGTTTAGCTAATGCTAAATTAGAAGCCTACTTTTGATCACCTTGAATAACACCCTGAGTCTGCTGGCTGTATTGACTAGTGGTGTAACACATTTGTTTAAACACATACGTTATTGCCATTTCATTGCCTTTTCATGTCAGGGTTTATCTGAACCATCTGCCACATGCAGTGCCAGCTGTGGCATGGGTCTTCTGGGAGAGGGCTTCAGCTTGTTGAAGCAGCAGCTGATGGAATATGCAGGTATCCAGATGTGATATCTTAGGACATCTCAAATGGCGCTGGTAAACCATGGGTGGACTACTGAGTTCCATACTGTATTTCCTTTGACTCCTTGCTTATATTGTCCTTAGACACCTTGCTTATATTTGGAAACCTAAATTATAGATGCCTTTAATCCTTACCTGAATCCTCATATCCCGCTGTACGTCAGTGCCATACGGTATGGGTAAGTATTCCGGTGTGAGATACGCTTGTGCATGTAGATGGCCTTGTAGATCACACATTTTTCATATTAGTTAATCGTCTTTTGCTGTAGTGGCTTAAGCAATTTACTACATCCAAAATGTTTGCTTATTATATTTGTTTGCTCTGTGACATATACTATGTATTTCAAGTTGTATGAATCTTATCTCAATTGCATGGTAAGCCTTTTCTGTTCTAGCCCCCTTGCTAACACATTGTAATTAAATGGCAACAAAAATCCCCACCTTTGGCCATTTTGTTGATGGAGAAAATCTTAGGTTTTAGTCTTTGATTCCATAATTAGTTACCTTGTTTGTCTGGTCTGGTTTTGTTTGGAAATTTTCCTTTCTTTTCAAAATTGCACAAAGCTATTGTAAAGAGAGTTGTTAGAGAAGGATTGAATCGGTGACAAATGTAAATAATATGTATTCCCAAGTAACGGTCTGGTCATTGATTTAGACAGTCATATGCTTCATGTAGCATCTTGGATCAACATAGTATTGGAGATTAGGGAACCGATATAATTTCACGATGAAAGAAGTCTGTGAGATGAAGCAGTTTCTAGCTCAGTCTTCTGAGTCTTAAGTCTTTTTTTGTTGTTGTTCTAATGTGCTTGTCCTGTGTAGTAATTCAAAAGAGAAGTTGAGCTGACTGCTGTTTGAAGAAGTGGCTGAAAATGATTATAAGTGCAGATTTTTAATCTGTTCAATTTCCTACTGAATTCTTTTTTTCAAAAATACCTTCCTGCCTCTCCTCAGAAAGCTTCTTACTGATCGTATATAGGAGCTTGCAAAGGATATTCCTCCATGGATGATAATATCCTTACAAAAACAACTTCTGTGTTTTCTGAAAGTGTGATGGGACTTAATGTTCTGACCTGGCGTTCACTGCAGCCGCCTGGCCCTGCCTTGCCTTCCCAGGGGCTTATCTGCAATGCTCTTCTGCTCCAGTCCAAGAGCAAAGGAAGCTGCTTGTAAGAAACTGTAGTATTTAGTCAGTCCTCAGGGGCTGGGTTTAGCGCTGAGCAAGTAGGGGAGCCTTTTTGTAAGCCTTGCAGCTCCTTGGATTTTGAGTATTAGTCCCTAATATTCTGTGTCAATTCACCTTCCTTTTTGTGTGCATTTTTGTCTTTGGTTGTAAATTATTTTATCAAAATAACCAAAATAAAAGGGTTAGTGATTTCCCCCCACCCCCTTATACTTCAGGAAAGTAAAATGCTTTCAAGGCCTAACTTCATTTGCTGTCATGTATTACTTAGTTGTTAATTAGCCGGTAGCTATGCCAGATTTCCACTGAAATTAAGATTCTCTAGTGTAAGGTACTGTAAAAAAAAAAAAAAAAACAAAAAAACAAAAACCAAACAAAAAAAACCCCACCACAACAAAAAACCAGGCCACAGGTTTCTGAAGATGAAATCATCAGGCATGAGATCGTGGGTTTTGTGTGGAACAGTGTGAAGGAGCTGAACTTCGGTGCATGGTTTGACAGCGAAGCTAAGCTGATTAGCAGGAATTGAAAGGGCTAATTCCCTGCACCCACTCCAGGTCAGGAGTTTATGGCCCTCCCTGTACAGACAAGGATGCTCCTCTGATCTTCCTCCTCACCCGTGCGTGGGCTGGTTCAGTGAGGTAAATGGACAGAAAAGTATTAGCTTTTTGCTGCAGGGGAGAGAGGACACGGGATTGTCCCCTGCTATGGCAGCAAGTCATTAGATCAGTTTGGCTGTTGGCAAACCACCCCTAGTAAGGCAAAAAGCAACAAATTGATGGAGGAGCAAATAGGGAGGACAAACAGTGGGGACCAGCAGTAATATATAATATATATATAGACCCTGTGCAATTTCATGCGTAGTTTATCAATTTTGCCTATTTAAAATGTATAAATAAGATACATTTTTGTTAGTAATTTTAGATAACCATCTGCTGACTGTTGCTTTAAGTCATGCTCTTGCTAAACTGCTACTGTGTGGCTATCTCGTTATTTGATTTTATAGAACAAAAAAGATTGAATTAACAGCTGCTCTGAAGGTACTGCAGAGCTGTGCGTTTTCTGTCACCCCTAAATAAGCTGCTAGATATAACATAGTAAAAAGAAATTACATAAAGCTTAGGACTTCTGTAGTACTTTTTATATTGATGTACATGTATGTATAAATATTTACTGTAGATGTGAGAAATGGCATGCAAGAAATACATTTTGCTTTTTGGCAGTTTTGTATGCTTTTGTGTAACTGAGTGAGCGAAGTAATATCAGGAGAATGGAGAGTTTAGTGGAATTTTAAGGCTACAACTAAAACCAAACCCTCCTTAATTAGGAAGCTGTTAGGTCTATTATGGTACTATGACTTGGGACTTTTACAGAAGAATCGCATTAACAACCTGCTAACCAAAGCCGGGGTTGGTCTGGAAAAAAACACTGAGAGGCTGCCTGCTTAGACACTGCCCCCCAGTCTATTGCAATGCTGTTCCTGTAGCTTTCAGTATTTTCATTGATGATGTGGATGAAACAGTACACTTATTAAATTTGTAGATGCTATAAAGCAGGCTTGGAGGAGACTGCAAACATTGTAGAACTACAATTAGAATTCAATGTGATCTTGAAAAATTGAAATGATTGGTTGGTTGTTTTTTTTTTTTTTTTTTTTAAATAAGGGAATTCAAGGAAGACAAGAACAAAGTCTCATTAACTGCAGAACAGTCAGATTCACAAACAGAGCATAGGCTAGAACTTGCTGGGTAGCAATTCTGCAGAAAAGGACCTGGCGTCATTAATGTGATACTGTTGTGAAAAATAGGCAGCAATTAGAATGCATAAGCAGAAGTATTAGGTATCTGAGATACAAGATATGTCAAGTAATTTTTCTTACTCAACAGTGGCTGGCCCTCAGTTGTTACCTTTGTAAAGCACTTCACAAATACGTAGTATGTGCCATGTGTTACATACTTGTACACAGATTAGATTTGGTACATTGGGTTGTATGACAGAGTAGCGTGAAAGTGTGGTAGCACCCTACTCATATATGTATTTTCACTTTCTGCACAGATGAAGTCCAGTCTTCCGTTTCAGCTGTTCAGGTCATTAGTTTCTCTGACTGTTGGTTTTTCATACAACAACCTGTGTCTCAAGTCAAGTATTGCTTTTTCAATTTTTCCACATTGTGAAAGTGCATTTAACTTGAAAACTCATTGTTCGTCTTTTCCACTTTCTGTGCTGTCTTACCTACTTTGTCTGTCATCATTCATTCATTCAATATGACATATTCTAAGAATCATTTCACCTGAGCATTTAATTCATGTCTTATGTCATAAGATCTAAGGATATAAAGTGATTCATGTTCCAGGAAAGTACAAGAAATGATTATAATCAGAAAAAGTAGAAGGAATTATTTACATTGTGTGATGCTTTTTAGCATGACATGAGTGTATTCACAGTTGTTAAAAATATTCTGCATCTGTGAATATAACTAAATTAATTTTGTGTTTCTGAACTTACACAAAAAATGAATGGAATATTTGACAGCAATATTTTCACTTTAAAATGTGAGGGGGTTTTGTTTCATTGTTTTAATATCAGTTTGTTTTGGTTTTTTTAACATGAGAGGAAAATTCACAGCTTATACATAGTTTGACAAGAAAGTTAATACCAACTGTTTATTGAAACCTATGTAATTGCCTGTGTACAAAGTGCTTTCAAAAGTGGAAATGAGGTCAAATGCAATTATAGTATATTTACATCGCTTTAAATGTCTGCTGTCGCATTTCTAATACAGCTGTGCAGGTTAGAGTAAGAGAGGAAAAAACATTGCAGCACTTCAGAAGGCACCATAAGCTCTGGGATATAACTTTACAAAAATTGCAGCACTGCAACTTGCAGACTTCGACTGGGTAGGACATGTATGTGATTGAGACTGCAAGAAATATCATTGCTGTGACATCTTGGCATGGCAGCTGGCAGCTCAATAAAGACACAAAGCTGGCAGTCACAGCTGCGCAGTCCAGCTTTCTCACAGAGATCCAGGCATCTGTAACCACTGCCTAGCATCGAGGGAAACTCCTCTGGAGACACCTGGGTGTAGTGGTTTCCTAGATGTGAGTTGGGTTAGCCACCTGAAATGAGGTGTGTGGGCTTTCTAATCATATCAATAATATTCTAAGAAATTGTCCTTTTTGTATATGACAGATTTTTCAGAAATATCTACATAGAAGATTTAAAATTATTTTGATTACATAACTGCATTTAATCTCTGAGCAATTTAGTGAAATCTCTCTCCCTTAAGTCCCACATTTTGTTGGGTAGTAGCAAACTGGTCTGTGCTCGTGGCTGGAAGGCCTCAAAATGTTTTTGCCTCACTGTTTATAAAATAGTATGTCATTGGTATATATGTAAAATATGTAAAGAAAAGATGGAGCATATAAGTTTCCTCCCCTTTTTGTGGTGATATCAGAGATTATTTGCTTGGTAATGTGAAAAATGACATGACAGCACTATATCAACTATATTTTCTCTGTTGTCTCTCTCTCAGTGGATTTTTAGAATGGCTTACAAATTGATTGTCTTCATATCTGTCGTGGTTTAACCCCAGCTGGCAAATAAGCCCTACCCAGCCACTTGCTCACTCCCCCACGGTGGGATGGGGGAGAGAATCGGAAGAGTAAAAGTGAGAAAACTCGTGGGTTGAGATAAAGACAGTTTCATAGGTAAAGCAAAAGCCGCGCACGCAAGCAAAGCAAAACAAGGAATCCATTCACTCCTTCCCATGGGCAGGCAGGTGTTCAGCCATCTCCAGGAAAGCAGGACTCCATCACGCGTAATGGTTACTTGGGAAGACAAAATGCTATCACTCCGATCGTCCCCCCCTTTCCTTCTTCTTCCCCCAGCTTTATATGCTGAGCATGACACCATATGGTATGGAATAGCCCTTTGGTCAGTTGGGGTCAGCTGTCCCAGCTGTGTCCCCTCCCAGCTTCTTGTGCACCCCCAGCCTACTCGCTGGTGGGGTGGGGTGAGAAGCAGAAAAGGCCTTGACTCTGTGTGAGCACTGCTCAGCAGTAACTAAAATATCCCTGTATTGTCAACACTGTTTTCAGCACAAATCCAAAACACAGCCCCATACTAGCTACTGTGAAAAAAATTACACTATCCCAGCCAAAACCAGCACAATATCTCATGTACTTTAAGAGTTAGTCCCTACAATTATATTTACCTCCCAGGCATCTTTCTTTATGCAGATTAATTTACAAAATAGTTACAGTTTCTTGTAGGAGTTCTTCAGCTTTAGATGTATAAGAAAACTAATAAAATAAGCAAACCCCAACACATAATATGTTGTGATTTTATTTTGATTTCACAGTTTAATTTACTATAGGATGAAGAATGTCTTTTTTCTCCTAAACTTTATCTTGTTCATTTTTACAGTTCCTTGATGCTATTATCAAATTGGTTTTTTTATCCTTATTAGAAAAGGATTAATCCTACAAAATATGCCAGCAATACTATAGGAGCTAGAAATATTCTTCATAAAACACATTATTTTGTTTGGTTATTAGTAAGTTCTGCTTTCCTGAAAAGAAGAATAAACTTTCAAAACACTGGAAGCTGAAAGGATAATTCACAACTGGCAAGGCTGGAGAATAGGTGTTTAGTAGTATCTCATACATACATACATGTCTCATACTATGTGAGTGATGGTGCTCTCGTACTCATGTCTATAAGCTAAAATGCTGTGAATACTCTAAGGAGCTTCTTAACCTTTAATTATTGTGATGATATTTCATGTTATGTTGGTTTCATGGTAAAGGTGTTTAATAAATATGGCCTGATTCTGCCACAATTAAGAAACTTTTTAAATTCATTGTGATCTATACTAATATACTTAAAATCAGAATTAAACACGTAGTATACCAAAGAATTCTATAGTTATGCACATTCTCAGTCTTTAAGTTAGGCCCTTCTAACAATGCTGCTGTATTGTATGACATTTGCTGTTAAGTGACAGTAGGATTTTTACAGTCTGAATTTAGTCCATATTTTTGAACACATGAAGTATTTGAATATATCTCAGCTGACTGCATATGTATTTTTAACATCCGTCACTATTAGCATTTTACTGATGATATTTATGAAAAGGAGAAGTGATTGCATCTCAGCTTCATTTTTAATTTTTTTTTTACTTTTGCCTTTCCAGAGATTTAAATCAGTCGTGTCTTTCCTCAGTAATAAAAATGGCATTCCAGTCCGAACCTCTTCTCCAAAGCACAGAGTCGCAGTAATATGATTTATTATTTTCATTATACCAGTGCAACTGTGCTTAAGTAGTTGCACTCTGTGGTGTATCAAGTGACTTGGGATCTTAACCTAACAATGCTGTCCCTCTGAGTAGAGATACTTGGATATTTTTTAACGGATTGTGGGGAAGGGGCAAAAAATACTGATGTAATCAAAATTTTTTATATAGTTGTACTCATTTCAGTAAGACCTTAGTTAGAAAGGTTTTCAGGCGTTGGCTAGGATTTTTACTTAGGAAGAGAGAATTACCCCAGCAGAAGCAGCGAAGAGCTTAGTGGTAAGGGTGCTGCCTGTGATGGAGGAGAACTGGGCTCCTGTCCTCCTCTGCCTTAGCCAGACGGACCAGAGCTGCTTCTGGGAGAGGTCCCAGGTCTCCAGGCTATTTGTTGGCTGTTACGGGGTTCACCTCTCTATCCGCTCTGTGCAGATCATATCATGTGTATGAACCCTGAAAAAATATAGTCTATGTCCATGCTACTGAATAAAATACATCTTCCTGTTTGTTCTGGATGCCAAAAGGAGAAGCCCAAGACTTTTTCCCGGAGGACTGAGAATGACTGCCTCCTTGCTTATTTGGGTGGATTGCCTGGAGTGCCTGCTGGCCTCTGAACTGCTCCCGTGTGGTTTTTGCAAGAGTTTTTTGTCAGTAGCCAAAAT
The DNA here is from genome assembly GCF_035582795.1 of Mycteria americana. Taxonomy (NCBI): domain Eukaryota; kingdom Metazoa; phylum Chordata; class Aves; order Ciconiiformes; family Ciconiidae; genus Mycteria; species Mycteria americana. The sequence goes on along the minus strand of NC_134366.1, from coordinate 140,117,142 downwards.
TTTGCCAAGGAGCATACTCTCAGTGAATAGTATGAAGGAGCCGTGCCCTGACCCTGGTTTCTTTACGAGTGTAGACTTAGCCAGAGAACAGGTATTGGTAATAAAGAAACTCATTTGGGCAGATGGAGAGAGATAATTAGTACCTGGCGTATTCCAGGTAAATGCTTTAGGCACTGGGTTAAAGGCTAGTTTAGGAAATCCTGGTACCTGTGCTAGTAATTTATACAAGGATTGAAGTGCTCCATCTATTGACTGGATAAGCAGTGATTTTTCAGAACTTAGTTCTTTGGTGGTTTTTTTGGTTGTTTGTTTTCTCTTCTTGTTTTTTCTCTTTTCTAGTTTGGTAACAGGCAGAAAAAAATAGGGATTTTTCTCTTGCGGCCTTATTTGGTATTTTGTGCGCACTTTACTGGAAAAACTAAGGCAAAAGATTGCTATGGCAGTTTGTTGCAAAGACATCCTCTCTTGAAGAAGTTGGCAGGTGCTAATCTCATCCACAGAATAATTATATGGAATTTTATTCTGGAATAATAGTTCTTCCTGCCGTATTTCAGGCAGGGTCACCCCACAATTGAGCAGCAGAACCTGGAGTCAGGGCGTGTGGGTTCTGCTCTGGTGATTTTCTTTGGCTGTGAGCTCTGTTTCTCTGTGCATCAGTTTGGAAGTAATGTGTGCAGAGGCATGACTTTTGTGGATAGTTTTGTGACCCAGATCCAGGAGCAAAAAAGAAATGTTGTTATTATCACTACCATCGTTTGACACTCAAAATGCAAAGTGCCCTGCTCATAATAATTTGTTTATTGCAGTGATAGGCAATGGCACAAGTTAAGATGCAGACTACAGCAAACCTGTCCGGACCTACCATGTCCCCTATGGTGCTACCCCTACCAGTTACAACTACAAATACACTGGGTCTGCCATCCTCAATGAACGGATCCATTTCGGAATCGGCTGCCAGCTGTAGCAGTCCTACTGCCGGCCTTGTGGATCCTGCGCCTTCTAGCAACTCACCAGGTAAGCTGGTCCAGGTATATTTTCTTTGCTGTTCATTTGAACCTTTCTGATGACTTGTTAATTAAAAAAAAAAAAGGTCTTAAAGAGGATTAAAATAAAGAAAAAAATCCTGTAGAAAAACATTTTGGCTAAATAGACTGTTTACTAAGTTAAGTTTCTTTTGACTGAGCTCAGACTTACAGTGAAATGTTGATCAATGATACAAAAGCTCAGAAAAGAACACGTCTATTTTGTCAGATTCTGAGTGTATCTTTTATAGAGAAGTTTTAGTGGTGCAGGAAGGTCTCCAAGTGTATTTCTCTTCCCTAGAACAGAATGTCTTCACACTTCTTGGCAGTATTTGGTGTTTCCTTTGTAGCCTAATAAATGCTGTGTTCCTATGCTGAACTGGCTATAAAATACAGAAACGTTATGCTAAAAAATTAAGCAAGAAATGACATGTGTGTTAGGGATAAATACAAATAAGTTGAAAAAGAAATAGCAGAAAGTTAAGAAATAGTAAGTCAGTATACATGAAGTGTAAGTAGTCTAAGAAAAGCAGAACAAAATCCTTAAAAGGGGAGGAAAGGTGTTCTTTGGGAGTGCTCTGAGAGTGACTTCATTATTGTGAGAAAAGTCTAAAACACAGGGAAGAAGCAGGGAGAAGCAGGTGGGGACCACAGGGTTTCTATATTTATCTTGCAACTCTTATGCTGTCCACTTCTGCTTCAAAGTGTTGAGAAACCATTCTGAAAGAGTAGTCAGTTCCTGGAACCTGTGTACTCCTGACAGTAAACTTTGGTGACATAGAAAATGTAGCATATGTATATGTCCTCCTACACTGTCATCTTTTATAGAGGCATTTTGGAAAGAAATAGTTGTATTTTTTAAAATTGCATGTAATCAAAATAGTTATTGTAAAATGCGTATTCTCATATGATTAATATGTAAATGGTATTTAAACATTGCATTTAGCATATGTGCAAAAATTATTTTTTAGCCAAAGTATTTTCTTTTCTGAGCATGCTGCTGCTTTTGCAAAGCTTTGCGAAGTTGTGAAGAATACATTTCTCCACAAAAACTTTACAGACTCTTTATTTACAGCTCCTCTCCAAGATAACATGGCAAACCCCAAAGAGAAAACTCCAATGTGTCTGGTAAATGAGTTAGCCCGTTTCAATAGAATTCAACCCCAGTATAAGCTTCTGAATGAAAGAGGGCCTGCTCATGCCAAGGTAAGGTCACAGTTCCAGGTGGTGAGCCATACCTTAAATGCTGAACAGATAATGTCATGGTCTGGACGAGTGCGCTTGTCAAGCACAGCCACATTTCTAGTGTAAGGGGTTTCTTACTGTTCTTTATTTTGCTATCTTTTTTTTTTTTTATGCTTTCAGAAAGTATATCTGTATTTCTGTTGAAGCCCTGTAGATAATTTTGTATCTTACTTTGATTTCCACCTTTGTGTTTATATTCGTTGGTCTCTATAAATACCTTGTGAAGGTCTTTCCAGGGTATCACCACCCTTTCTTAATCGATAAGGAGCGTTTGCTGTTTAAGCTCCGTGAATCCTTCTCCCCAGTTGGCATGCCTCTGGTAACTACTTTTGCATTTGTTTCATGGTAGTGCAGATGCCAACAAAGCTAGTTTGTATTGATACAGTTCTGTGTCCATAAAGTTGATTGCATTGATACTGTATCTTTGGATCTTGCATTATAGGGCACAAACGTTATTACTGTTCTTTCCTTTAAATTCTGTGCAACTTTAAGATTTACAGTGATAGTAAGACTCCTAATATGATTATAGCATTAAAGTTTCTAGTGAACTGACAGTTAATTCTGGTCAGTTCTCATATCAATTTGGATATCCAACTTCATTTCATAAGTACAAATTAGGATGCTTTCAGATGATGGGGAACACAGAGGGATATTCTTATGATAATAATTTTCAGAAATTAATTTTGAATTTCCTCGCTAGTTAGGAGCAATCTGGGGGAGGAGAAAAAATGCTGAAAAACTCTGAGAAAGACAATGGTGTAATTAATCGCTGCTTTGTACTCAGTATTTCTAGAGTGGCAAAACTGCGTAAGACAGTGGGGCCATGCTGCAGATTAGTACCAGTTTCAGCTAGTCGTGGGCTGCTGTCTCTCTGCAGCTGCCCCTTGTTTCTCAGTTCAGTTGCACGTTATGTTGTAGCTAGCACAGAGTTGATGCATATCACTGACCTTTTGGTTTGGCTGGTGTTCGTGCATCCTTTACGCTGGTGGAAATGATGTCAGCAGGTGCAGGGCTGCCGAGAATCAGCAAGCATTTAGGATCCCTCATTGCAAATGGAAATTGAAGTGCTCTTCCCTTCCTGGGGGTGTTTAGCACCACAGGATACACTGGTTGGTTGGTTTTAGGTTGAGGAATGTTAAATCTGTTGCGCTTTCTCTAACTTTTCACTGTTATGTTGTATATTTATTTTGTTACCTTTTTTCCATTATTGTGAAATAAGAGGTGCTTTGGTTGTACCAAAAGGTGTGGTTTTGGCTGTTCATATTCCACAGTAGTAAAGAGATTTGAGTTACATTACATTCATACTATACTTAAAACTTTAGCAGGAAATTAGCAAGAAATAGTTCACATATATTTGTTATTACTTTTAAAGGAACTACTATCATTGAAATGACTTGAGCCTGCATGAGCTGCACTTTTGAAAGCCAGATTTTCAATGGATTTCTTAATTTTTCAGTTTTTCAGTTTACCTCTTATTATTTTTAATTACACTCATAGTGGTCAAAAAAAAAAGATATGTGCTCTGTAGGCTCAGAAGAATATTAAGTCTGATTTTGACCTGTGCAGCAAATGAGAAAAAGAAAGGAGGGAAGGGGATGAAGAACAAGTGTGGTTATTAATAAGATTATGCAGACTTGTCTACTTTTGACGTACGAAAAGCAGAGACATAGAAATTATTATGACTGTGTTAGCAGTTTAGTATAATGTCTTGCTAGTAATATGATGATATACCTGGCAGAATATGTGCAACAGAGCTGAGTTTGTCCTAGAAGGCATGACCTGAAGGATGTAATGCTGCTGCTGTTTACCATTTAAGGAGCATCTCACGTTGCTTTCCTCCTACACATACCTTGTTCCTGTCCACTAGTGGTTTTCACGATTTTCAGAGACATGCTCTACAAGACAGCTGTCTGTGTTGTGACCACAAATGCTAGTAAATTTTTGTGTCCTTTTCTCTAGTTGTCTCTGGAAAGTAAGTTTTGGCAATTGGGGTGAAATGGGAAACTAGAAACAGTGGAGCTGGGAGAGAAGTGGTGCTTCCTGACAGTGGCACTTCCTGGCAGTTAGGGTTTCTAGGAGTCTGCCCTCCGGGTGGATTCTTCATCATAAGAAAAATCGGAAAGTCTTTGTTAGCATAAATGACATTTTTGAATACGTTAGTCAGATTGATAATTGCTTCTGTGCTTCTCTATATCAGTGGTATCTCAGGAGACAAATTTAAAAGAAACAGCGGCAAAAGAAAGTGGATGGTGGTACAGAGAAGAGGGAAAGGGGTAAGGGATGTAGCACTTCTAAAGGCTGGGAAGGAGAAGAGAAAGTTCTACATGCAGAAAAAGTGAGGAGGAAAGAATTGCCAGAGCTAAGGGAGACTGATCTTACGAACACAGTGGCGTGAAAACAAGAACAAAGCACAGTGGCCTTTGCATTTCCGCTCTCTAGCCATCAGGTAAATTAGGCTGGACGAAAGGAATACAAACTTCCTCAGAAAATTGGTGAGAAATGCCTCTCAATCTGTAGCAGAACTGTCAGCTCCAGTCTTGCAGAACTTGAGTACTTCATTGGCTGCTCCAGATTTTGGTTTTAGGCAGTTTTATTCCTTCAATTAAATTCCCACCTACTACTGTGTGTCGTTTTTTGCAGGAGTTTTTTTGTCAGGTGGGATAAGTGGGAAGGTTAGAGCTCTGGCTATAGAAATTTACTGAGCAAGCCCTTTATTATCTTGAATTCCTGTTTATTGCTCAAAGCACTAAGAGGAGCGTTATAGGTAGATAAGTAGCTATTATTCATCACATTTTTATTGAAATTCAAGATTATTCTCCTCCTATAAAAATACTACACTCATACTTTCTTGCAAAATATAAAATATATAAACTTCAGATCCAGAAATTAAATTTCAGTTCTTTTAGTAATAAGGATGTATGTTTATAGATAATTTATATAATTACGGGTATTTAGCTCTAATACCCAGCTTAGCTTTCAGGTGGGGATAGGGTTTGACAGAGTGCAAAATTAAGAGACTATTTCTCTCTTCCCCCTTGTCTGTGAGGAAATCGTCATGAATGCTGTGGAAAAAATGACATGGCAATAGGAACTGTGATACGGGAACTTGCACTGTGCTTCTGAAAATTACAGCAGCCCAAAACTCAAGCCTGTAATTAAGACAAAAGTATGTATTACAGTATGCAGTTCATATGCACTGTGTGCATGTGTATAGGGCTGAGTTGGGAGGCACATACATACATTGTGGTCAAATGCTTGTTTGCAAGTACATGCTAAATGAAAATATATGTAAAGGCAAATTTAAAGGTTGTCCATCATGCCCATCTCTAGATACCTGGTCCTGGATCTAGCAAGTTTAAATAATTTTAAAAATTATAGATCAAATAACTACCAAATTAAAATTTTACTGTATATACTGCTCACACTAATATGTAGATTTCTTTATGTTGCCTCAAGTAAGCTAGTCTGTTTTCTGAGGTAGGTATATCTGTTTACTGAGTGTGTCTGACTATTAAATCCTGCCTTACATGTATGGAGTTGGTGTGGAAAAGACACTGAGTTCTTACCCTTTCTCCTCTCATTCTTACATGCTCAAATTTAAACAGCACATGTACGTATCATACAGAAGATAGATGCTATCTAATATCTTAAATATGCGTTGAGTTTTATCTTCACGACTTGCACAGCATAGATACTGCTTGAAATAATCCTTTATTGCAGGTTCTGAAATATATATGGTTTTTATCAGTAGTCCGTTTCTGAACTCTGAAATTTTACAGTTCCTGTCTTCACTATGAAGTCCACATTAAAGAACTGCAGTTTTATTCAAAAAGATAATACTTCTTTTCTTTCTTACTTTATATTTTTGAACATATTTGAGTTGTGACTCTGCCCTAACAATACACATTATTTTCAGAAATCAGGGTGTGTGATAAATTCTTTCACTGGGTAAAACTATTTGGGCCAAATTCTCTGCTGCCTTGAAGAGTGTGCAGTCACTTATATCCATTCAGAATTAGTACAAAATTACTTTTTTTTTTTTTAGTAGCATTCTTTACCTGTTTTCTACAGGTAAAGTGACTAAACCCATTCAAATGTGTGAAGAAATGTGGTCTTAACTGACCTGTATATAGTCTTCCAAGAGCAGAGGATCAGTTTGCAGTTGTTATATACTTGGTTTAAATATTACTCTCTTCTTTGATAGTTGACATTAACATTACGCTATTTTGTCATCTGAAAGGCCATATGTTGCCCACTAATAAGGACTCCCTGATCTCTGTAAGAATCAGATGCGTTTTCTGGGAGTTAAATATAATGAAAAGAGAGCACGGTTTCTCTTCAGCCCTGGAAGTTTTCATACAGATTGGTCTAATCCACAGTGATAATCTTGCCAGTGTTTACCTGTTCTTTGTCTTTGAAGATGTTCACAGTGCAGCTGACTCTCGGAGAACAGACCTGGGAAGCTGAAGGAAGCAGTATTAAAAAGGCCCAACATGCTGCTGCTAGCAAAGCATTGAATGAAACTACCCTTCCCAAACCAACGCCTAGACCACCCAAAAATAATGTTAACAATAATCCAGGTATGAAATTTTCCTCTGTGAAATAAATCTTGTTGCATTGTTGGGATATTATACCACTAATTAAGTTAACCAAGATATCAGTTAAGTTGGACGATGAGAATCAACATAGCTGTCTTATAGGTATGACAGTATAATGAAGAACCTCTGGTGAGTTTGCACAGGAGAATTTTTAATGCTCATACCTAAAATGGTTGAACTGTAAGTGAATATGATTATTTAGATAAGGCTCAGATGTATACAAAGTGGTTGTAGGTGATCAACAGTAGACAGACAGGATGAAACCAGATTGAAATGGCCATTATTACCATATTAAAACATGTTTTCTGAAGAGTTATTTTAGCTATTTTTTCAATAAAAGGGCCAAATTTTACTCAGTCCAATCCTGTGAAATTGCATCTGTGGTGTAAATAAAAGGTCAGGATTTGGCACGAGAACTTTGACAGATAATCCCTGCATAGTAGGTTTTCCTTGATAGCAACCTGTGCTTTCAAAAAACTTTCAAATGGCTTTAGAAACTGTTGTTTGAACAGTAGAAAGAATATATATTAGTGTCTTGCATCCTTCATTTCGAGGTGTTACCTGTGAGTTGCCTTCTATGCATGCAACACCTTTTGAGGTACACATCTCAGCCATGTGCTCAGTGATCTGTTCTGTCTTGTTCGATAAAATAAATTTTAAAAAAATATTCCTAACTTTATTTCACACTAATATAAAAGAGAGCAAATGGTGAGAAAAAATGTCATTTTCCCCTCTTTCCCTTTTTTTCCTTTTTTTCCTTTTTTCCTTTTTTTCCTTTTTTTCCTTTTTTTCCTTTTTTCCTTTTTTCCTTTTTTTCCTTTTTTTCCTTTTTTTCCTTTTTTTCCTTTTTTTCCTTTTTTTCCTTTTTTCCTTTTTTCCTTTTTTCCTTTTTTCCTTTTTTTCCTTTTTTTCCTTTTTTCCTTTTTTCCTTTTTTTCCTTTTTTCCTTTTTTCCTTTTTTTCCTTTTTTTCCTTTTTTTCCTTTTTTTCCTTTTTTTCCTTTTTTTCCTTTTTTTCCTTTTTTTCCTTTTTTTCCTTTTTTTCCTTTTTTTCCTTTTTTTCCTTTTTTTTCCTTTTTTTCCTTTTTTTCCTTTTTTTCCTTTTTTTCCTTTTTTTCCTTTTTTTCCTTTTTTTCCTTTTTTTCCTTTTTTTCCTTTTTTTCCTTTTTTTCCTTTTTTTCCTTTTTTTCCTTTTTTCCTTTTTTTCCTTTTTTTCCTTTTTTTCCTTTTTTTCCTTTTTTTCCTTTTTTTCCTTTTTTTCCTTTTTTCCTTTTTTCCTTTTTTCCTTTTTTCCTTTTTTTCCTTTTTTTCCTTTTTTTCCTTTTTTTCCTTTTTTTCCTTTTTTTCCTTTTTTTCCTTTTTTTCCTTTTTTTCCTTTTTTTCCTTTTTTCCTTTTTTTCCTTTTTTTCCTTTTTTTTTTCCTTTTTTTACACTCCTTTCCCCCCCTTTTTCCCCTTTTAGCTTCTTCCCTTTTTATTTCCCTCTGCTGCTCCCCACCCTTTTAAAAAAAGTCTTCTTCAGCCGCTTTCTTAAAATGGAGTAATTTTGCAGTCAATCTTCTCTATGTTGGAAAAAAAGCAGGAGTAAGTTTCCTTTAGAGCTTGTGAGTATTATCCTGAGCATTAGCCATTAAGGATTGTTTGAGAGTGATGCAATAGTATTCTCTTGCTCCTTTGGAAATCAATACATTGCTTCTCCAGACCCAGGACACTGGCTTTGCCCTGTGTCCTTTGCAGTCACTGTGACTTTGGCTGTTTAGAAAGCAAGAGGCTCACACCTCTATAAAAAGGAATCCTGGTTTTAATTCTTAACATTGCAGATTATCACTCAGCTTCTAGATTTTTTTGGCTTTGAGATATTCTTAAAGGGAAAACTGATAACAAAAGAAATAGGCTTTAAGAGAATTCATTAAAAAATTTTATCACTTAACACTGTAATTTTGCCCTAAGAAAGATATAGTGTATATGCACAGGTATATTCTCATCAAAATGACACTTTGCATTTATATAGTTGAATTCATAGTCATTCCTTGCTCTGGAAAATATGAAAATTGTGTTGATAGAAGTTTTTCTTAAAGCAGCGTAAGCGGGGAATACTGTAGCTGAAAATATTATTAAAAAAAAAAAAAAGTACATGAAGTCACAGTGTAGCTTTTTATTTGGCATTTTGGAGACCATGCAAGTGGGCAAGTGCTGGCTGCTCTCTGTTTTTGTATTCTGTGACCAGTAGATGGCTGTAGTGACACTGATTTCCAGTAATTGTATTTTCAGTTTGTTAGATCATTAGTTTTTAGTCATAGTCTGAAGTTTTCAAGTCTTACAAATAAAACATTTTTTCTAACTTGTAAGATTACCAAATGACTGCAGTAATGCCTATTACTGCTTGCTTGTTTCAATCCTCTTTGCTCTATTTGTGGTTTTATTTAATGGTATTCAGCGGGTAGAGGCATTATTTTTTTATCTGTATAGTTTCAGAAAGTGTCATAATGTATTATAAGCACTTTGGAAAGATGAATAACCAGCTTGATTATAGCACTGACTTTCTCATTCATATGTGAAGATTAATCTACTGAAACTGCATAGAGAATGCACTGAGATAAATGTTTAAATGTTCTTTTTCATTGCTTGTGATTAAGTTGGCATCTATATTCCTGTCTTTCAGAGAAACTGAAATGTCATTGTAGTTGCTTCTTTTTTAATTTAAGAGCAAAAAAATATCATGCAGATCTCTCTTTGCAGCTCATCTCAGTCCTGCTTGTGTGTTTTGCAGTATTTGTGGTTTAAGTGCCTTACACGTATTATTTGTTCTTTGCAGGCAGTATAACTCCAACAGTGGAGCTGAATGGTCTGGCTATGAAAAGAGGAGAGCCTGCCATCTACAGGCCATTAGATCCAAAGCCAATTCCCAATTATAGAGCAAATTATAATTTCCGGGGCATGTACAATCAGAGGTTTGTACTTTTTCTATTATTTGATGTTTTTTATCCTTTGCTTATGAATGTGTTCTAAATCTTTATTAACTTCGTAGGTTATTTCAGAGTAAAATAAAACTTAAGATTTTTACTAAGGAGAGTCTGTACAGCCTTATTTAGAAACACGCATAATCTCCTTCTAAAAGGAGACGTGCCCTAAGCATGTCAAAAGGAATACAGACATGTAAACCAACTATTTCTGTTTTTTTAATGTGCATACTGGAGTTAAAGTCTACAGCCATGGCAGTGAGAAGGCAGAGAATTAACTTCAGAGAGAGGTTTTGCTTTTCTTTGCTGTTATTTTGTGTCATGTGATTAGAATCTGTATCATTAAAAATGAAGCACTCTTTTCTTAGAAATTGGATGTAAAACCAATGTAGGAGGGCTGCATTTTGAAAATTGCTTGAAACCATTCTCAGATTTCCATTTTTTTCAACCATTCTGCCTGGTCAACTATTGCAGTTCCTTAATCCTCAGTGTTTGGTTAGGAAAAATCCTTTATTTCACAGTTTAGAAATCTACATTCAGAGTCTTCCATCAATTCTGTCCTTACTGTAGTAAGTTGGAGTAATCATTGAGGAGACAGTATTCAAAATTTTATTTTTAAACTATCAAATTCTTAAAGAATAAAAAATTTTAAAATTTAAGTGGGTGGAACAGTTTTCTTAATTGACCATCCACATATTTTAATCTTCAATATGTTCTACATTTTTGAAACATCTTCATCTTTGGTATTTGTACAATTTTAGTACAGATAGGAAAAACTGTTCTAGCTCATCCTGAATCAAATGTAATTTGTATCTAATGCAACAGTCTGAGAGAAACGTAAGGTAATATATGTATTAATTTGCAATCCCAATAACTTCTTTCTCTGAGATAAGTTTTCTTCCCATTTTTCCTTATTTTTATGCAGAGGAACTATTAGATCAGGTCTTTTGCAGCTCCAAAGTGATACCAAGTGTAATCTGTAAAATAAGAAAAAAACAAAACAGGTCAGGAATTTCTAATAGAATGTTTTACCAGTGAAAAATATTGCCTTTCTTATAAAGGTTTTCTTAATGGATTTCCTATTAATTTTTATGCATCTCATAATTATAAAAAAGAATGAGGTTATGAACTCTGAAGAAGTGTTTTAGTTCAAAATTACTCTTTTATTAGAAATCGAATTTACAGCAATGTTTAAAGATTAAGGAGTTTGAAATGAAAATGCAGCATTTCAGAATTGTCTAGGGAAAATATTTCAGTTGACTTAATCTTATTTTACTTTTCCCCAGATTTTTAAATCATGGTAACTTTAGGGTTTTAACATTTGATTCTGATTTTTTTTTTTTTAATAGCAACAATACCTAAAACTGTAAAAGACAAGCAAACAAAAATAACCTGGAAGAAAACTCTTTCATTACTCTACAGAACAGTGCCTGATTATTGTATTACTTGTGTTGTATTTCTAGTCATTACCGACCTGAGTCTCTGCTTACATGTGTCATGGTTTAAAAAGCTAACTATGGTGCCTGAAATGAGTTTTGTTAATATTTAGAAATCCTACGTTTATTTGAATTGCTTTTATAATGAGATTAGTTTGACTAACAGATAAAAAGGCTAGGTTGGGAAAACGCAAGCTAGTAAAAAACATAAAATGGGGAATTCTGGAATCTGAACTTAGTTACTGAAACATATTTGTGGAAGCAGAACCCCGAAACACTTACCAGTTGCTAACTTCAAAGATTTTATTTCTTTTCATAGAAAATGATTAGTATGTCTAGTGCAATCTTTAAGTTTGCTTCTTTGGGTAGGGTAAAATGGTACATGAGCTTTATTTCTCTGGGCGTATTAGGTAGCTAAGGGCATTTGATTTTTCTGATCACAGCACAAATAGGCAGGGTGGGACAGAAGGCCAGAATCTCTGCTTGCCTGCTTCACTGCGCTTATTTGAGTGCAGGTGGCCATGCAGGGTGTCTAATAATACCGTGGCTAGTAAATTGATAAATAACTGAAACTAAGTAGTAAATAAATAGATCTGCCTGTCTATCTGCATAAACACACACCCCTTGTGCATATGCCAGCTCACATACGAATACCAGAGTAAAGAGGAAACAGAAGAATTATGCCATATAGTACTGTTTTGGGTCTACTGCTGTGTTGGAAATAATTGTTTATTGCCTTGTTTTGCATCATCCATTACGATCCCAGTAAGAAAGGCACTTAGACTCTGTAAGGTGCCATTTAATATGCTATTTATTAGAGCTGGTGGTATAAGAAGAGAACAGCGCAGATAATCTTCCACACCTGTAGATGCTGGGAGCCCCAAGCGGCGTAGCATCGAACAGGACTGTGACCCATGCTCAGCATGCCATGTAGACCTCAGCCGCAGCAGAGATCCTCCCTTTCTTGGTTGTTCACACTCTGACAGGTTTTTCTTACAAGGAAACAACTCTGTTATTGCTATAGTCAAAACAGAAACGATGTTCACATGAGAACTTCTTGCTACGCTGTTAGATAAAGGCAAGGCCACACAGGTGGTACCAAGGGGGAGCTGCCCGTGGGCCCCTCTCTTGCAGTGGGTCTGTCCTACAGCTGAGACATTTGTGCAGCACAGCCCCGTCCTGCGAGCCACGCTGGGCAGTGGCCCTGCAGCACGACCCAGCCCGCACCGGCTCGGGCTGGCTGCAGCATGGGTCGCTGGCTCCTCCATGTGCTGCGCTCTGCCCGTCAGGATTGCTGCATGCCTCCTACCCACCCTCACCGAGGGGAGTCTGGAGACAGATTCTGGATCTGTTATAATAGCAAGTGAAGTCTCAAATATGAAGCACGTGCTGTAGTACTGTATTAGGTTCCCGTGGTATGATGTGTTACATTTATTATCTTCTACTGCCATGCTGTATTTAGCATTCATTTGGTGATACTGGCAGTTGGGTAGCAGAATAGACGTGTTATTGGAATTCCCAAGTAAAGGCATTCCCAAGTAAAGGCAGACCATATAAACCGTTTAAAAATAAGATTTGAAAAATAATGTAGATAATATGCTGTAATCAGTATTTTTCATTTTCATTAGTTTTTGACTGTAGATGATTATCTGTTATTAAAACAGACACAAAATATGATAAGTAAGTTGGAAGTGGTTTTTGTCTTTTATACTGTGACTAAATTCCCTTTACTGGTCTCTGTTTAAAAAAATGTGCTTTTCAAATAGGTTACGATACAGATTAAGATTAGGAGATTGTGTTAGGGAACGTCAATTCTGGCAAGATGAGTGACTTGGAAAAAAAAATTGAAGAAGTATTAAGTTCATCCCAGGGCATATCTTTAGACCAGTTAAGTCTAGTGTTTCAAGTGGCACAAAAGATCCTTTTCAGTAACTCATGGAAATGTGGTCTAAGAGCTGCTATTCATATGCAAAGTTGAGGGCTAGCTTCCATGTCAGGCTAAGATGATTTATGTTGAGGTGGCAGTGATTCCTCCTCCTTCCTTTGTCCTCAGACTTTGTGTCCCTGCGAGTTTCCTGGCTCCAGCACTGGGAGTTGAGCTGCTCGGAAGTGAATCAATTTGAGGGGGGAGAGGAAGGGAGAAGTTACTCCTTAAGGACAGTCTTACAACTGTCCTTAAACACCTCCTCACCTAGTCACACAGGAGCTTGTGTCCTCACCAGAGAGGGGGCAGGAACGTGTGTTTGGAAGTTAAGGGCAGCTCAGGTTGATTTAAGCATGTGAAGAACTACACTCTCACATGCAGTAGAGCATATTTATATGGGCAGTCTGTTGCACAGAGGATGTTGAAACATGTTTACATGCAAGATGCAAAGATCCATTTGCAAGGTCTGTAGCTGATGGCGTAAATTGATACTGAAGGTGAAAGTTACTTTCATGGAATAAAGGAAAGCGGACAAGTGAGAGGAAAAAAAGAGAAAGGGGAAAGTTTTCCCAGTGGCCAGCTTGGAAGGGAAGTGGTGGGGTCTCCCAGATGAGCATCTTCCTCTGGGTGTCCTTTCCCACGCAGCAAGTGTTCCCCATAACACTTTCCCATTGTAATTCTGTGGTTTTCATCAGGACCTGCTCAAGCTCCCTGTTGCTTGTTCCTGCTTATGCTGCTGGTAGCGCTGCATCAGGGCAGGTGTTGGATGTTGGCTGCTTATTGAGCTTTGTGCATGCATGTTATTGGGCTCTCTAGTGTATACCAAAAGATACTGCCAGGGGATAGGAGAAGGGCAGAGGAGAGAAGGGCAACAATACGGTATAGATACAACACTGTCAACATATTGGTATTTGCAGGTGAAGGGCCTTGAGAATAACAGCATGGGGAGAACAGCAAGGGAAAAATACAGCTAGAGAAACTCTGGAAAACACTGGCCAGGCGGCTTAGGTGAAGGGTTACAGAGCTGCAAGTGGAAGGCAGGCTACAGAATTGCAAATGCAAGACTCTTAGCAGGCAGAGGCTAAGGCACTTAAGGCAGTGTGTAACACCGGGTAAGGTGTTACACCTTAACACCAGGGTAAGTCTCTTCCTGTGCTAGGTTAGGAAGTGCGGGGAAAGTCTGCTCCCCTCTTAGGGGTAGTTAAGTAGATAAAATACAGTCCAGCTTGGGAGTGGATGAGGTATGGATGTATTAACCTGGCTCTTCGCTCAAGCTAGTGAATGCAATACTTGCTAGATTATTAACAGCATTGGGTCATTGCCATTACAATGCATCTCAACCCGAGCTCATAAAGTCTGTGTGATGCTGAGCTGAATCATGTGAAGTTATCAGCTTAGGTCTCTGGTAGGTTGGGTACCTGTATACTGCAGTTCATTCCACAGCATAGATAAGAACTTCAAACTCTTTCCCTCTCACTGTGATGAGACAGCTTGGGAGTCCTCTCTGGATTTTCTTTATTCAAGTAAAATCCATGCAAGTTTGGTACTAGGAAGCTTGCCTCTGATAAGGCAGAGCTTTTAAAAAAGCTGTCAGTCCTGAATCCAGCCATGTTAGACAACTTTTTATTTAACAAAGATTTCTATATTACTAACAGAGATTATAATAAAGGAAAAAAACTGTTTGGGCAATCAAAATTTACCAGTTGTATACTACCTATTTAGAGCCTCACAAGTTGGAGTTTTGGGCAATTTTGTGACAAAAGCACATGAGGACCTTCCAGTTCAAACAATATACATTACAGAAAAGCTAAAAATGGTGAACATTGCATTTTGTATGGCTTCTTTTATCTAAGAGTTTTACAGACTGCCTCTGGGGAAGGAGGTGCTGATGCTTTCAGGGACTGTTTGCTCACTGATTTAGGTTGTGTCTTTGTCAGCACACCATTTGGCACAATTCAGTAGAATTGGCACACTACTTGGAAGAGGCCAAGCCTTGAAACGGTGGGTCAGGTTTGAGAAATATTGGCAGAGCTGAGGATGAAACATGTGCATACTACTCATATCTGTAGCCAATGCTAGAACCTGTACTCCCTCGCATCCTCGAGTGTGCAGTTGGCTTAAAACGTGTAAAAAAATTTAAAAACATGGCTATTCAAATTAGAGAAATGCAATAAGTTATTTTTTCTTCAATTAGAATTGGAGAGAGTCATTCCTGAAGTTTAATTGGCCTGCAGTATTTTCAATTATAGAATGTCTGTAAGTGACAAAGCAGAAATGATATCTTACAGACTTACCTAAACTGTTTTCAGCCAAGAAATGAAACCACTGGAAACTGAACAGCAGCTTTTGATATTTTAGTATGGAAAGTGGTGTTAAAGAGATCACAAAACTCAACCCTTGTTTTTTGGGAGAATTCAGAAGTGATTTGCTTGTTATATAAAATTCCTTAAAATGTCTCTCAGCACAATCTAGAGAGCTTGAAAAATCTTAATTAAAAAAAAAGCTTTCAAAATTCAAAACACTTATAAAGTATAGGAACAAAGAAAATACAAAACAATGACAAGCTAAATAATAGAAATAAAGTAATTAAAGCATTTTCTTCCTTGGTTTTGAGGAATTTGGATGGTGTGATAGTTCTATAAGCATGTCACGCAAAGTGGTGGTATCCCTGGGATAAACTACAGCTTCTGTGCACTGAGCCTTCATGCTCATTTTGTATATGGTTGCTTCTTCCTGCATATATATTGTATACTACAGACTAAGGAGAAGACTATCACCTTTCTCCTTGGTGCATTGGGGAGAGTGCATTGGGGAGACCATTCCTCCTTTTCTTTTTCTTCACAGCCCTGTCATTCTAAGCACATATTTATTTGATGTTAGTGAATGCTTCTTTACAGTGCTGTTTGTCACCAAACTCAGAGAAATAGAGAAGAAGCATATTCTTGCCTCTTCTGGAGCCAGCCAAGCTGCCTGGCCACAAAGCACAGGGCGTCACCCTATGTGGGCCTGTAGTGCCTACCTACCGAGTAGGTAGCTCCCCTGCTGGGTACTGAGTTGCTACATGGGACTGTTTGCTTAGGCTTAGTTGCTCCTGAAATCATGTATATCAGCCCTGTGGACCAGTGCCCTAAATACTGAATCAGCACTTTAAAAACGAGGTATAGTAAAAGGAAGTTTGACAACCGGTCTTTGGCCAACTACATCTGCAACTGCTAGCTTCATAGTGGACCAACATGTCCATTCAATCTAATGATTGAAAAGAGAATAGGCTGTGTGATTATTGGATAAATTACTAAAATTGTCAGATCAGATTAATAAAAGTTTGTATGGTGAAAGAATGGAATAAAATGAAAAGTTTGTTTCTTCTATGAATGCTGAGTTAAAGATTGAATACATGCATCAAAGGGAACAGATCTGAGGCTAGTGTTAATTGACATGAGTGCTTAGCAATGCAATCTAAATTCTCACCCAACTTCATTTATTTCACAAAAGTTACATAGTCCTATGGGGGAAAAAAATGGAAAATCTAGCCAGAAGAACAGCTGTAGAAGCCAAATTTTGGAGTGAGTGTGTTGCACTGCAGGAGACAATGTAAAATCTGTTGAGACTATCTCCAGAAGTACACCTACAATTATACAACCCAGTTATCCAATTTACAGAAAGAGAATGAAGTCTGAAATTCTCCTGGCCTTTAGAATTCCTTCTGCACTGCTTGAGCACCCTCTTTACCTTCTAGCAGGAGACCTCTCTCTGCATGGAGAGCCTCATCCATTTGAGGCACAAATAATCCAGTGCATAATGTAAAGGGTTGTTGATCTGAAAGACTTTCATCTAGTATTGTCTTAGATTAGATCAGCCAGTAGCCTGGAAAAGATAAAGTTCAGATTACTCTGTGGATTCTTTTCATGACTCTAGGCACGTGATTAGCCTATTATCTGTTGCTGAATTCCAGTTATTGAGGCTTTCTGCAACAGAGGAGGATTTTATGCACAGCTGTGTAGAAAGCAGATTTTTTTTTCCCAGGCCTATGTGCTGTGGCAGATGTGAGGACACTAAGTTGCCTAAACATAGGCTTCTAGTGCCACTTGAGGCATTGTAGGGTCTTTGAGACATCCACAAGGGACGGGTGGATTTGGCAGAAGACCTAGAGGAGACCTTTACTAGAGTAGCAGCTGAAGGCCAGGCAAGATGCCATAGAGCGTTTCAAATTGCCTCACATAGCTAAGTTTAGGCAATTGAAGGAACCCCTAAAAGTGGGGTTCAGTCATCATAGCATTTCATATGAACTGCCAGGACTCCAGCTATTCATGGGAAAATTGTGCTTTTCATGGATCAGTCCTGTGTCACATCATGCGGATGTCAGGTACACGACTGCATCTCAAATGGTACTGTTTGCTTGCATTTAAGCAGCTAGATGCTGTTCTTTACAGTGCTGGTGGGATTCAGATCCAAGCTCAGATGCCTCTCAAATAATCTCTGCCTGTGCACTGGAAACCCAGTCTCCCATTATAACCAGTGGAAGGTCTAGTCAGAGCAGTCGCTAGTCTAGAATGCTGTTTGTCATGCCATAAACTAGGATGTCTACATTTCGTATGGATCTCTCCAGAGCTTCACTGAAATAGCAACTTAGTTTCTACACATTAACTAAACACCTAAATTTAGGCATCTGAATCTAGACCTGAATCCTACTCTGAGAAATAATCCTAAGAATGTTGATTTGTAATAATTTTATGAGTGCTATAGTGGGAGTCATCTGACTATCACAGTGGAAGGACTGGAAAAAGATAAAAATCTCTCCCCAGAGAGAAGAGGGAGACAAAAGTATCAGAACAAACTCTTTAGGGACATATCTGGGTAATAACAGTTCTAAGGAGAGGCAGGCATGCAAGTACTGAAATGCTTTTTATTGAACAAAGTAGTATTTTGCTGCAAAAACCTGTTAGGCTGTGGACACCAGTGTCCTCACTCCCCTGGTGAAGTGGACCCTCGGCTCTGAAGCCTGTTGCGTTAAGCTGAGTTAGTCACAAGAGAATAAAGCCCTTGGTCAGGAGTGGTGCCGGGGGGCACTGGGATTTTTACCTTGCTACAGTTGTCAGCTTCAGACTTCAGCCATAGGGTACAACATCCCTCCCCTGAAAAGGCCAGAAAGAGTTGGAGGTGCTTTGCCTGCATTTCCAGTCAGTGTTGCAAAGTTTTGTCCTTAAAATTTGCATTTTATGGATTAAGAGGTGTGATGATAAAGATGTTTATTGACTGACTTTGCAAAAACTCCTTTCTGCATTCCTTGCCCTCCTCCCAACCTTTTGGACAAATGGACGAAAACCCTTTTGGAAGACATATTAAAAACTACTTGGAAATAGAAGTTAAGAGTTTGGTTAGAATAGGTTATATCTCCTTAAATACACTGTAATTTCATTCTGAACAACAGATAATGGATTTCAGAGAGTTAAAATTTAGGGAAAGAAAGAATAGTCCTAAGAGTAATGCAAGTGATTGTTCAGATTAGTGATTTAATTGTTCAGCTGGAAACGGCTGATTTAGACCGTTAGATGGCAGCATGAATTTGTGTTTTGGTGCAAGAATTTCACAGCAGAAGCACTCTTTCAAAAGTTGCCTTTTTCTGTTCTGAAGCTTTTCATGACTTTAAAATGTCGTAATTCCAGCATAAAACAGTTAAAACCAGGTTTGCTGCAATATTTTGTCTCATCATTTTCTTCAATTTTTCTTCTCCTATAATGATTGAGGCTGTAATGCAATAACTTCAATGGCATTTTCCCTTTTTTATGTAAAACTAGTGCAAGTAAAAGGTGCCAGTTTGTCAGCAGTGAAAATTGAAGCGTTTGGTTTATCCACACACAGACAGCAAGAATTCTGCATTTCACCATATTATTTCATTTCTCAGGCTTAACCTAAAGACATTTCCTTAAAGATAAGGCTGCAACTCGGCCACCAAACCTGCAGTCTGCTTATACTAATGAAGCTTTCTGATTATTTGAACATCTGTTCACTTGGAAGGGATCGAGATTGCCAGCTGATAATTGATTCAGTTTTGTACATTACCAGTTGAGATAGGATTCAGATCATATCTTAAAGCAAAGTCTTGTACGTCACACTGTTATTACCCTGCTAGTGTATCAACATTATGGTGTAGTAATCCACTCACAGACTTTTAAATGAATTCTTTGTTTTCATCTTCTGCATGCTACATTTCACTTCCCCTAGCCTGTTTGTTCCCACTCATTGCCTGCCTCCCACACAGACATATTGTTATAAGGAAAGTGTTGAGTACAGCTGCGCTAGGATTTTTCTTTGCTAGTATTTGTTTCTAGGAAAGGAAAAGGGAGAAAGTCAGTCCATTTCCTGTTGGTTTAAAACAGCAGAAACATCTGTTTGTCTTAAGATAGTTTTCCCAAAAGAACAGTGGCAAGGGAGCTTGCAGGTGATGAGCTTTGCCATTGCCAGTAGCTATCAGTTTAGACAATAGTGATTAGTATGGTTGGCTTAAAAAAATATGAAAATTCCTAAAACGACAGAGGATATTTATTCCTGCAATAAAATTTTTGACAGCTAATGTTTAATTTCTACAGTGTTTTAAATCATAAAAATACATAGAGTATCTGGGATCAGTAAACACAGATCCTGCTGTGGAATCTACAGACTCCATTAAATTCTGTTAGAAAGCAATTTTTCTGCAGGCCCCTCACCCTGTTACGGTGAAGTTTCACTGTGCTCACAAAATGGTGTTAGGTGACGTGTCCTGGCACAGTATGCATGTAAGTCTTCTGACAAATGCATCCTATCGCTACCATCCACTGCGTTAATGGGTGCATTTAACCTATCAGGGATCAATAAAATATATACTTTTAAGAGTATTTACGATATTACATTGACAGCTGTTAAAATAATGTTATGTAGACTAAAAATCAAGCTGACAGAATATAGAGCAAACTTTGTGAGTAGTATTCCCAGTACAGTGTCTCTTCGTTCTCCAAATCAATGCACTTACCTGGTATCATTTAAATCTTTTTAGCCTTAGCTGTAGAGCATCTAAATGCTTCTTCACTCTTCGTGCCTAAAATGTGGTACGTAAGACGTGACATTTTGCACCACTGCGGTCTTCTAAACTATCTTCACTCAAGATTAAGTGGTTTTGTCAATGACCTCTTGGCCCTATTTCCAGAGGAGCTCCCGAGTCCCAATACTTTATTCTTCTCTTAATTAATATTTTTCTTCATTTTCTTTCAGGATACAGTGAGCTCCTCAAACCACTTGCTTTCTTACTCTGTCTGGTAAGAGGACTCCTCTGTCCTTTTGTGGTCCTTGGCTCGCATTTTGCTATTTCGCCCGAAGTCCATCTATGGGACAAGGTTTTGGTAGCTTCTTTTCTTTGGGTTTTCAGCTTCCTCAGATCTTTCTCCACTCTGGAGAAAGTACATCGGGCCCCAGATCTGTGTCTCCAAGTTTCAGCCATGACTTTTCTTGTTCTCACTTAGTCTGAAAAGCATAAAGAGGTGAAATACAGATCCTCCTCATCTTGGTTGCCTAATCTCTGTCTGTCAACATGGCTTTTCCATTGGTTTCTGTAAACCTTCTGATTCAAAGATCTTCAGAGCCAACAGCCTGCCCCAGCACCTTGTGAAGCTTCAGTCTGTTGGCTTTGCAGCTCACTGAGTGTCCCCCATTCCTTTCTCTAGACCTGATTCTTTTAAGGCAGCTTTACTTTCAGGATACAGACAGAAGACTAACGTTGGTGTGTATGAAAATAAGCACTGATTCAGAATGCTCTTCCAGGAGCAGGAACATTTTGGGTGTGTTTCTTTTTTCCACAGTTAGCTTTTTATTCACTCTTATCTTTTTCCTGTACTTCTGCTGAACTGTGGATATTTCAGTCGAGAGACCTGTGAAATACTAGGTTCAATGGAACCAAGACTAGTTGGTCTCCCTTCTTCTTATGGCCTTTCTGCTGTGTCCAGAATCTGAATATTGGTTACTTGTAAATACGTTCTCTGCTTGCTTTTTTGGTAATGACACAGGTGAACTGCTGTTACAGCTCAAACATTAGTTTGAGAGGCTGTCATAATTTTCCTGAGGAAGGAAGCAGAAAGAAGGTTAGTGGCTAATTTTTATTATAACTCAGTAAGGTCTGACTGGAATTGTACTCTCTCCTAGTCCAAGATCTTTATCCCTTTTGAACTAAAATTCTGCCACAGATTGAGGAAGTATTACATTTTCACAAGAAAGGTTTTCAAGATTCTTTTATGATAGAATATATGGAGTCTGAATGCAGAACTTCTTGCCAGCAACCACTGTGTTATAGTTTCTCTTCAGGTCTTGTCTCTAGTAGTGATTTTGGTGGCTGCTTGTGTTCTCTGAAAGAAAGTACAGTTAATGTCTCTTCTGAAATGCTGATTCTCAGGATCTTATGAAGATCTGCTTGTCTTTTTAGGATCTTTTTAAAAAGGAATGCCAGTTTAAATTGGTCATTTTCACAGAAAGGATAGCTGCACTCATAGCGTCAGGTACTTTGGCATTGTGATTTGTTTGGATTATTTGTTTCACTGAAATGGGGCTGAAGTCCCCAGTGTTGTGATCAAAAAGGAAATAATCTCTGGAAAAAAAACAACTCTCTTAGCTTTGAGGCTCTTTTCCATGACAAAAGAGGAGAAAGTGGAGTCTAATCACCTTAATGATTTAGATTAAGGTCTGACATTAGTGTCAGTGAAACAGAAATGGGAATTCTTAAGGAGGTGGACATCAGCAGCTGAGCCTTCAGTTCAGTAAAGGTAATCTCTAGTCTACTAAGTCAAAGGTCATAATAACCATCTCCGATACACATATGATCAACAGTCCTTGGTATCTCTATTCTCCAAGTCTTTTTTGGAGTCCCCGCTTTCTAGAATACAATTCCACACCATCTTTTAAACATTTCCTACATTTCCTACCTTTTAGCAAGTCTGCAACTTTATATTTTAGTATATTGATCTAACATGATGTAACTTTTTTTCTGTATTAATATTCAGTACTAAATTGTATTTAGTGGACAAACTGAGGCAAGTCACTGTGCATTGGTGACCCCTTCTACTGCACCCTCATTGCATCACTTATACATTTTTATTAGCGATGAATTTATATACTAGTCAGTCATTAGTGTAAATCCATTATGCCCATTAAAGTTTGAAAATTGAAAGCGTATTATGTCTGCTTTAATAATCTTCCCGAGGAAATCTGCTCTTTTTATGCTTTTATGTAGAAAGGGATCAAAGCACTGAAAGACTTCACCACTCATTTTTTGCTTTCCGACCTTTTTGGCCCTTCCAAACTTCACTGTGATTGATTAACAGACTCCTTCCCTTTCCCTCCCAGGTGTAGATAAAGCTTCCTTCGTAAGGCCATCCACGTTGTTTTCAGCATCCTGATAGGATCAGTGCGGGACAACACAAAATGCCCTCCTTTTCCAGTTGACCAAGCTCTCTCTATCTCATTTCATTTCTTTGCGAGTCTGATGGCACAGATGGCAAGATTTCTGGACAGAAGCTGTAGCTGACTGTGATAGTACATTTTCAGAGGATGCAGAGATGATAACTAGCGAGGTAGGAGAGTCTCAGTTAAGTGCACTCAGCTGCTGAGAGGAGACTTGTTAAGCCAGAATTAAGTGTGGTTTTTCAGTTTGTTCTTACTTTCAATCCTTTAATTGCCAAGTTTAAAATGATAGGTTAATTTTTTTACTCAGGATAATGCAACTTAATGTCTCTATGTTTACATTCCTCCAAGTGGGAACAGAATGTAGCCCAATATACACTAGTTATTTCAATTTAAGTTAATTTGGATGGTGAGAATCACTCTGTGAGCTTTCTTGGGCATTCTTCCTCTGTGGACTTTTAGGTTAATTAATTCCTATGAAGTCCTAGGCCTGAGATGATTTTGTTAGTAACATTTTTATTAGCGTTATATTACCAGTATAAATATATGATAAAATTAAATGAGTGAGGTACTTCATTTTCTCATTTGCTTAGTCTCTAGGTTGGTAAGTGACATGATTTTTTTTGACATGAGTTTCTTATGTAGAAAGAAAATGATATTGTAGTCAGATATGCAACATTGTTTATGTTCTTTTACTGTAATCGGTATTTGGACAGCATTCTCAGTAACCACTCTGCATGCTTGTAAAGATTAGTGAGTAATACAGTTCATGGGAAATTTTATGAGCTGAAGTAGATAAGAGTTTGAGATGTTTGTCTTCTAGATGTCTGCTTTAACCTCTAAGTATACAGTGTACATCACAGCTTCATTATGTTTTCCCTTTTATTCTTATTGTACTTGTTTTTATGTCACGGAAAATAACATTTGCTTTTTCCTTGTATTTAACTTTTCCTGCTCCCAGCCTGATCTCCATTTCAGAATTGTTCACTTGACATTTTTCAATGTCTTAAACTCTGGAGGCGGTATTCTTGTTACGTTCTTATATTTTATGCTATTTTTGCAGTCAAGAATAAGTTGAAGTTGTGTTGACTATTTTCATTACTTACTTATTCAGTTGAGAGATAAAAATACTTCTTCAGAGGCACATAACATTTTGTTCTGTGCTCTCTCCTTGATTTTGATTGTTGTTTTTCACTTGTTTTTTCTACTTTCGTCTCCAATGTACAGTACTTTGGAAGGTTCATCTCACAATCCTAGGTTTTTTCCTTTTACTTCTTAGGCTTTTTCTTTTTTTCCTCTCGTATCTCTTGTGCTAGTATTGATTTGTTTTAAAAAAAGGTATTCGGGCTGGTTTTGAGACCCTTCTGGCACTTTGAAAAGTTCTTCTTCTAGACTTTTAGGCTTTAGACTGAAGGAGAGAGAGCAATAAAAGTGGAAGCAGAGATCTGAACTTACTGTGCATGGAAGCATCTCTCTATAACTAGTGCTACATAGCTGGCTCAATGTTTGCTGTATTACTTGTTAGCTTAATCCGTGACTGTTAAAGTATTTAACTTATAATGTCTGTAGCTTTCTGTTGGTTTCTTCTAATTACTTTTGATGAGCAACTCTTTTTTACTTGTCGCTGTACATATTTACTGCAAATGGTAAACAAAGTAGTGGTATGTGCAGAGAGTAAATATTGAAATATTTACTTCAGTCAAATGTCTGTATTGAGCAACTTGGAATTCAGAGATACAGTGATGTGGCAATATTATCATCTTGCCATCACAAATTCTCCTGGGAAGATTCCACATTAGATAATGTTATGTTAAACTGAATCCCCCTCCCTTTTGTTTTTTACTCAGGAATGTTTCGATACTGTGATCGTGAAAACATGAGTCAATTTTTTTGATTAAGTTAGTCATACTGCTCAAAGGAACCGCGTAGTCTCTAGCCCAGGAAAAGAAGAAAAAAAAAAAGAAAAGAGGATCATCATTAACTTCATGAAATATTTACAGACTCAGCACAAAGTTTAAAAGAAAGTATAAATAAAGACATGGAAGTAAAAAAGGATAAAACTCAACATGAAGTTACTGTATACTAAAGGTAGATTGTGTCTGACTAATGTGTTAACCTTGCATGTTATGTGTTAACTCATTTTTTAGGTAAAGAGAGTAAAGTAAATCTTATATTTGTGGGATCCAATTAAGCATTTTATAGCATTAGGTAAGGATACTGTTTTCATTAAACTGAAGGAGATGGGGATTTGTATCAGAAATGCAAGGTGGGAAAGGAGAAGAAAAATAATCAGCAGTATTAAAATTCAAACTTGGAGGAAGATTATGAAGTGCAGTTCTTCCAGTTTTAGAATCAACCTTTCTAATTATTTTTGTTAAAGGTGTTTGCACAAAAAGTAGGAAAATGTTCATGGGATGTAGAAAATGTCATTGCTACACAGGAAGATCAAGATATGCAGGAAGAGTTGAATGATCGTGAGGACTGACACATTAGAAATGGAATGAAACTAGACTTTCCAGTATAAAATCTAAGATTAAGACCATAGGCACTAGTAGTACTAACTAACTCTGTTGCCACCTGAGGGTTATTCAGTTGGAAATCACAGAACAGGAGTGTTATCTAATATTATTAATTATTTGCAAGATAGACTAAGAACAATTGATGTGACTGAGCCAGAGGAGAGGCAAATGTGATTTTTAAGATGTGTTGAGCAAGATATTTCTCGTAAAGATACATAAGTATTGCTGTTATACAGAACACTGTTAGCCTTTCATATGGTATATTGTCTACCATTCTTCACTCATATTTAAGAACAGGAGCAATTATAGGGAAGGGCTGTGAAGGATTATCAGGATAGTGGGTAGCCTTTTATACAGAAGACTTCTAAAATACCTTGACTTGTTCCCTTGCAAAACGAAGGCTGAGAGGAATGGGAAAGCTCGCCTTGGGGGGGTAAACATAACAAAAAAGTAAATGAGCTATGTAAGTTAAAGGATAGTATTGACACAAAATGAAATGTAAAAGTATAGCCAAGCTGAACATTATGAGATTCCTAAGTATCAGCTCAGCTTCCAGATCATCCTCCCAGCAGAAGCACTGGAAGCAAGTAATCTAATTTGTTTTCTAATAGACCTCAACAGATAAAGAGGACTACATTATGCAGTTGCCTGCAACTCATGGATCTTGACTCTTTAATGCAGGATTTGCTTACATTCTTACTTTTGAAATAGAGAAGGTTTGGGGTTTCTGTGTCTTAAAGTGGTAAGCATCTTTGTTATGTTTTCTCATTATTTTTTTTTTAAATTAACAGTTGCTTTTGAATCTCTTTCTGTTAATATGTTTCCATCACATGGTTATTCTTTACAATTCTTACATAGTCAAACATTCTGTTGCTTAGGGGGTTTCTACAACTAGGTCAAAATTGGTTTCATAAATTGATCATAGCAAATATTGTATAGAGAAAAAATATTGAATAATCCAGAATCAATTAAATTAATTTTAAAGTTTTAAAGATTCAGATTATAGTTTAAAACCATCTTTTGAATGAAGGATAATCTGGGGCAAGTATACAGATTATTTTCTTTTAAAATCTTGTCTGTGTAGCTGAAGGGAGGTCAACATTAGGAAAAGGGAGAACAGTGGTAGGCTATATAAATAAATCAGCTGAATAGAAATTTTAGAAAATTATCTTTCCATCTAATAAGGGATGCGTTTGGCTAAAAGTGATACATAGTGCCTTGTCCTGCTCGCTTTACAGTAAGAATGTTTTTGGAGGATGTGGAGGTAATCTAGAAGAGGACAGCCAGACTGATTCAGGGATAATGGACTGTAGTTCTCAGAAGGAGTACTTGGAAAAGAGAGCCTCTTTGTTCTCAGGCGTTGTTGTGGACCTGCTGAAAGAACCAGAAGGTGGACTGTATGAAGACAAAAGTGGCTATACTGGATGCTTCCTTCTTCAAAACGTAGAACTCACATCTGTAAGAAATGCACGTGGCTAATGGACTGCTTAGAAAAATAGGGCATGGCCAGGGAACAGCTGCACTAAGGAACTTACTCCCCTAGAGAAATTTCAAATGTTACGGAGAAAAAGTTGTTCACAGCAAATGCTGTTTCCTACTCCCCTGCACAGTCTGTGGCTCTCTGTCCCCCCCCTCGCAAAGCTCGCAGCATTTTCCTGGTTAAGCAGTGTCAGCAGGGCTGGCAGCTTGATTGAGTTGGTGTGGAAAAGGAGCCAGAGGGAAAAAGTGCAGAGAACGACCCTTTCAGCATGGTGCTGGCATCTGAAAACTTTCCTGTACCATGGTGTATCTGGTATTTTAGTGGCCCTCATCTTGACCAAAATGGTCCCTGTTCTTCTTCAATTTGCAATATGAAATGGGAATAGACTAATACTTCCTGTAACACTTGTGTAGTGGGGAAGTAATTGGGTTTGTTTATTCTTTTTTACATAGGTGAAGAATACATTGGTCATTAGAATTTAGACAAACCCTCACTGGAGTTTTTAACAGTGAAAAGGAGGCTAAATCTAAATAAACTTCCTGGTTTCCTTGAGCTGCAGCTTGCACTTGTTTTTTTTCCCCCTTGTAAGAATAAAGTAACAATATTTATCAGAAACATTTATGCCGTTGAGGAATCCAGAGAAATGCAGGAAATGCAGTTTGAACACATAACGTATGTACTAATACTTTATTTGTCTTTGTGTGTGTGGATTTGATGGCCAAAAAGGAAGAGGCCCCAAGGGCTCCTTAGTATGCAATTAATATTTTGGCTAGAAAAGCAGCAGATTGTTTCAGTATGCTTACATGTTATGACATCATATTCCAGTAAAATTATAATGAACAGAATTTTTGTTTGTCTCTGTGGCAAACCAAAATGAGTTTTCTAATTGTCAACAGACCTTGGTGATTTATTTAATTATAGTGGCGCCCGCTCACACCAGCTTAGTTAAGGTCTGTCAGCATTTCTGTTATGAACCCCTATTTTTAGGGGTTTATAACTAGTTGTAAATATTGCTCATTGCTGAAACTTGGCATTCAAGGTCACAGTCATAGAGCAAATATCCTTTTTCAGGTTGACTATTCTAAAGTGATACCAATGGCATTAGCTAAAAAGTAAATTTCTGATACTATGAAACTTAGAGGGAATAAAGAGAATCTGCTTTCCAGACCTCTTGTTTGAGGGATCTTCTTCAGAATATCAAATGTCCAGATGAAAATTAACTTGTTTTAATAGGTTATATGTGACTGGTTGTTAAAGTGTTATCCTTTATCAAGTTTTTTTTTTCCTTCCAATTGAAGGTATCATTTTACATGTCCTTTTCTTGTCTTCTAATCTTGTAATCTTTTGTCATTTGGGTATGTCTGTCAGCTTATGTTCTGAGGAGTGTGCCAGTATCACCTGGGAATCTTTTTTACGTAAGAATTTTCTCCAAAGAAAAATCCTCACCTTTGTAGCCGCCATATAGAATGCAGGGATATGTGTATTCTTTAAATGTACATAGTTTCAAAACTTTCAGAAACCTAATGAGTCCGTATGTGAAGCATTGCTGTTGGAAATCCTGACTGTTTCAGTTCTATGGCTGAACAGAGCAACAGAGGACTAAGGAGTGTAGGACTGACGTTTAGGAGTTCTTGTGATGGCAAATATTGTGCTGGTATGTTATTGCATAATAATCATCAAATTCTACATAAATATTCCCAAGATTGGTAATGTTTTGAGTCCTTTTTAGTAACTCAAATGCAATATATTGGGAAGGTTTGTTAATGATTAGTGGCAGATATGATATCTTTGCAGGGGTTGTTCCTTACATGAGTGTGCATCTTCAGGATGCAGCATAATTTCATATTAAAACTCAGTTTAATCGTTGCACTGTACTTTTGGATTGTAATACTATGATTAGCTTTAAGGCTTTTGTTAATACAGTCTCTGTCCTCACACCTGAAAAGAGGAGGATGTTTTGTTTCTATTTGACGTGCCTCATGTTGTAGAGAAGCCAATATCATCACAGATTTAGTCCATTTTCTGAGGATTTCAGGTACTCCTTTGCACTTTCCTGGCAATGTTCCTATTATCAGTGCTCTGTTAACTCTGCTTGAGGCCAAGCAGAGCAAGAAAAGTTTAATCAAAACCATGTAAAAGCCTAATCATTCTGCCAATGCCAAAGAGTTGCATGAGGCTCTAGAGCCACAGGCTGAATATCATTTTTCCATATTATCACATAAATAGCTCCCTAAACACTCTTTAAAAGAAAAGGTGGGGAGGGGTGAGGGAAAAGAGAGGGCCTGTTGTAGGATCTGAGTTTATAAAGTGGATTAAGGTTCATGGGCTTTCCTCCTTTGCATGTAATGGAGAGAAAGGTAGGTTTAGTAACGCAACAAGAAACAGGAACTTCTGATGGATGTTGTATTTTCCCTAAATCTAGGTAGTTGCTAACAGCACTACCACATTTCTTTTTATTTAAAGAGGATTGTGAAGTAATGAGGTGGGATGTGCTATCAAGGTGTCTACTGCTTGTGCATGACAGACCTTATCCTGTGCTAAACTGCAGCTGACAGAGGCAGCCAACAGATGCAGCGGTTTGCACAGCAATTCAGCAGAAGGGAGCCAGAAACTCTGCTGAGGACAGTGGGTGTGTGCTCAGCAATGGTGGTGATGCCCCATGTGGCACAGTTCCTAGCACCATCTAGAGCAGCTATCCCTGGTACATCAGAGACCTCAAGACAGATCTAGTTCCAGAGGGAGGATGCAGCTCTCCAGACCTTCAGCTGCAGGGAGTGCTGGAAGCTGGGATGGGGAGGCAGTGGTCTTATCTGCAGGAGGTGTGCACTGTCAGAGGATCAGTATTACCAAGTAAAGGAGATGCAGGAAGATGTCAGCAAACTGTGCTGACATCACTAGAGCTGATGAGTAAGAGATCAATTGGATCTTCTCCAAGACCCTGCAGGTACAACAGCCTGAATCCCCAACCATACCAAAGGAGGAGCAGGGAGAGTCAGTGCTTATTGGGCTGGGAAACAGGGAGTCCTGTGATGGCAAAGGCTGGAAGCTTGTAACTTTTGGCACCAGGAGGAAGGCTTCTGTTCCACCTGCAGATCTGCAATGACAACTTCAGTGCCATGGCATCAGATGAGGGCCTGGGAGCCCTCGAAGCACCTGAGCCCTGCAGCAGCACCAGAAGGAAGCAGCAAGTGATAATAGTGGGCAGCTTCCTACCACAGGGACAGAGACTACTATCTGTGAACCTGACCTGCTGTGCAGGAAGGCTTGCTTCTCACTGAGGGCTTGGATTGGGACATTGTCGATAGACTGCCAAGGGTTGTCTGTTCCTCAGACTATTACCTACTGCTGCTCTTCATTGTGGGCATCAATGATACTGTAAGGGGACACACGGAGCATAACAAGCATGACTACCTGACTACAGAGATTTGATTTTTACAACTGTGGCACCCTTTTTGTGGACCAGTGCTTGGAAGAGACAGGATCCACCTGATCAAGTGGGGGAAGCATTTTTATCAACAGGTTGGCCAATCTGGTCAAGAGAGCTTTAAAGTGACAGAGAGTGGAGTTGACCTATAACCAAGTGACGAAGTGATGGACCAGGTTAGTAAGCAAAGACTTAAGGGTTATATTGACAAGAGAGACCCTAAAACCAACAAAACAGGGTTGAAGGGGTCCAACTCCAAGTGTATGCACACAAGTAAAGGAAGAGCCTACAGGACAGCATAAAGGGGGAAGTCCTTATACCCTTTCGGGGAAATTAGTACACTTGGGTTCCTATCTGAAGTGGCAATACACTTACACACTTATCACGGAGAATGAACAGGAGGAATGAGATGTCTGTGTGCAGCTGCTGCAGGGCTACAACCTTAATGGAATCACAGAGCATGGTGGTATAGCTCACACAAATGGAGTGCTGCAATCGATGCATACAGGGTCTTTAGGAAGGACAGGCCAGGATGGCAAGGGCAGAGTGTTGTCCTTTATGTGAGAGAGTGGTGGGAATGCATGAAGCTGTGCCTGGGGATGAGGGAAGAGACAGCTGATAGTTTATGGGTCAGATCTGGAGGGCATACCAATATGGGTGATATTGTGGTGGGTGTCTCCTACAGACTGAATGATCCAAGAAGAAGTCTGAATGATCCAAGAAGAAGTAGATGAGGTCTTTTTCACGTAACTGGAAGAAGGTTCATGGCCACGGGCCCTGGTCCTCATGGGGGACTTTAACCACCCCAGTATGTGTTGGAGGGACATCACAGCAGGGCATAAGCAATCCAGGAGGTTTCTGGAGTGCATCAGTGACAACTTTCTGACATAGGCGATTGAGGAGTCAGTGAGGAGGGTTACTCCTTCCGGTGCTCACACTTTCAAACAAAGAACAACTGGTCAGGGATGTGAAGGTTGGGGTCAGTGTAGTGACCATGAGATAGTGACAGGATCTTGAGAGGAGAGAACAAGGCAAATATCACAGATCACAAACTGGACTTCAGGATAGCAGACTTGGGTCTCTTCAGAGACCTGCTTGGAAGAATCCCAGGGGATACAGTCCTGAAGAGAGGAGGAGTCCAGGATGAATGGTTTAACCATCCATCCCGATGTGCAGGTAGGCAAGCAAAGGCAGCAGGAAGCCTGCGTGGATGATCAAGGAACTTCTGACTAAACTCAAACAGGGTTTGTGACCCAGGTGAGGTGTCCCAGGATGAATGTAGAGACACTGTACAAGTGTGCAGGTAGGGGGTTAGGAAAACTGAAGTCCATCTGGAGTTGAGACTGGAAAGTGATGTGAAGGGCAATAAGATGGGCTTCTACAGCAGCAAAAGGAAGATGAGGGACCCATTGTTGAGTGGGGCAGGTGACCTGATGACAAAGGACATGGAAAAGATGGAGGTACTCAAAATGCCTTCATCTTAGTCTTTACTGATAAGACTGGCCTTCAGGAGTCCCAGGTCCCTGAGATCAGCAGAAGAGTCTGGAGCAGGTTAAGACTTACCCTCAATGGAGGAGGATCAGGTTGGGGAACATTTAAACAGACGGGACAGGTCCATGAGCCCTGATGGGATGCACCCATGAGTGCTGAGGGAGCTGAATGATGTCATAGCGGTGTCACTCTTGATTATCTTTGAAAGATTGCTGTGACTGGGGAGGTTTCTGAGGACTGGAAGAAAGCAAATTTCACTCCTATTTTCATGAAGGGCAAGAAGAAGGATCTGGGAAAACAGTAAGTCAGTCAGCCTCACTTCAATCCCTGAGAAGATGATGGGGGAAATCATCTTGAAAACCATTTCTGAGCATATTAAGAATGACAGGTGACTGTAAGTAGTCAGCATGGATTTAAGAAGGTAAGATTGTGCCTGACCAATCGGATAACCTTATACAGTGAGATGACTAGCTTGGTGGATGAAAGGGGTGGATGTTGTTTATCTTGACTTTATCAAGGCTTCTGACACTATCTCTTATAACATCCTCATTGACAAACTGGTGAAATATAGCCTAGATAAATGGGCCGTGAGGCAGTTTGAAAACTGGCTGAACTGCCAGGCTCAAAGGATTGTGATCAGTGGCACAAAGTCCAGCTGGAGGTCAGTCACTAGTGGTGTAGACGAGTGGTCAATACTGGGGCCAGTACTGTTTAATATCTTCATTAATGATCTGGATGATGTGGCAGTGTACCCTTAGCAAGTTTGCAGATGATACAAACCTGGGAGGAGTGGCTGACGCGCCAGTGGATTCCTCTGCTATCCAGAGAGACCTTGACAGGCAGGAGAAGTGGGCAGGCAGTAACTTCATGAAGTTCAACAAAGGGAAATGCAGATCCCTGCACCTGGGCAGGAATAACCCCATATATCACGACACAATGGAGGCCAACTGGCTGGAAAGCAGCTGTGCAGAAGAGGACCTGGGGGTCCTGGTGGACACCAAGTTAAACATGAGCTAGTAATGTGCCCTTGCAACACAGGTGGCCAACAGCACCCTCAGCTGCATTTAGAAGAGTGTTGTCAACAAGTCGAGGGAGGTCATCCTTCCTCTCTAATCAGCCCTGGTGAGGGGCTACATCTGGAGTGCTGGGTCCAGTTTTGGGCTCCCCAGTACAACAGAGACATGGACATACTAGCACAAATTTGGTGAAGGGCCACTAAGGTGGTTAAGGGACAGGAGTATCTCTCATCTGAGGAGAGAGTGAGAGAGCTGGGACTGGTTAGCCAGGAGAAGAAAAGGCTCAGGGGGATCTTATCAATGTGTATAAAATACGTGAAGGGGGTAAGTAAAGAAGGTGGAGCCAGGCTCTTTTTAGTGGTATCCAGTGAAAAAGAAGCACAAACGGAAATACAAGAAATTCCATTTAATCATAAGAAAAGAAAGGACTTCTTGACTGTGAGGGTGGTCAAACACCAGGGCAGGTTGCCAGACAGGTTGTTGTATCAACCACCTTGGAGATACTAAAAGCCCAACGGGAAGTGGCCTTGAGCAGTCTGCTTTAACTGACCTGCTTTGACCAGGGGGGTTGAACTAGGGGATCTCCAGAGGTCACTTCCCACCTCAACTATTCTGTGTTTCCATGGTAAACCAAGGAAAGACTTTCAGAGGAATCACGCTAGCGGTGTAGAGGAGCCAGGGACAGACAGCTCTAAGCCATTTGTGGAAGCAGTGGAGTTGATCGTGACTATACTGATGAAGCTTTTAATTATTTTTCCCTTCATTTTAAATAAGTGTAATATTTTTCACTTTGGTAATATAGTTTGACCTATGTTTGGTGTCAAAGGCCTGTTCCTGATTCTTAGATTAAATTCTTTCAAGGTATTATTTACATCTATTGCCTGCATATTCCCTAAATTTATTTTTAATATTCCCTAAAGCAATATTGCAAACCAAATAAAAGTAATAAATCAAAGGAAAATGTTGTTATAGGAAGCATTTTATGTAAACTCATTAAGTCAAGGGAAAGGGTGAAATTCTGCCTTTCACTTTAAAAACTACCATTCTTTTTGAGGTAAATCTCATTCTGAAGCCACTGTACTTTTTACTGTAGATTTTGTCAAATTGATAGTGTCTTGGTATTGTGTTTGTACCTTTTAGAAGCAGAGGGAGGCAGAAGGTGAATGTTGTATGCCAGAAGCAACGAAGGACATAGTGGAGTGCGATAGAAATTAACATTCTTGAACTGTTTCATTGGTTTGACAGTTGCTTTGTTAACGAATGGCACCGTGGTGTTTGAGTTTCATTATACATGTAGGAGCATTGCAATGTTCTTCCAGAAAGAGTGGGCAAGCACTGGAACGGGTTGCCCAGAGATGTTGCGGAATCTTCATCCTTGGAGATATCCACAATACCATGGACAATGCCTGAACAAGACAGTGTAACTTCAGAGCTTGACCCTGCTTTGGGTGCTACATTGGACAAGATAACCTCCAGGAGCCTTTCCAACCTGAGTTATTCTATAATTTTATGAAAATGTTACATAAGGAAATGCATTTCCAGGCCTTAATAATTCCCTATAACTGTGTTAAACTGTAAATAGGAAAGCAAAGTAAATACCCACTTTTTGCATGTCGTAAAGGCAACTTAGCTCACCCCTCCAAGGCCCTATAGCCAGAAGCTTGTTGGAGCCAGTATTATGGTTTTGCTCTTTCCATATAAACGTATTTTTAGAATTAGGCACAAAGTTCAGGGACACTGAGACTGGAGTGCTTATTCACACTTGTTTGGGTTTGAAGTATGCTGCTAGCTGAAAAACTTTTTATTTTGTTTTATAATTGAAACAAATTAATTGCAATTATTGATGAAAAGTCAGAAAGTCTTCATACAAAAAAATCACCATCCATGTCAACAGATGAAAAGGGAGAGAGCATGCTTTAGTAACGATCCTTTAAGAGGAAGAAGGAAAAATGTAGTACTTTGCTGTGCTTTTGAGTGATTCTCATTTTGTTGCAACGGACCTAGCTTTTGGCCACGCTTTTGGAATACTGGGCTTTTTTACATTGCTGTAAAATATGTACAAGTTATTTGTCATAAATGAGAAACCATTTCTGATAGGTATATATTTTTCCAAGGACTAAATCTCCAGTGTGTTAGAAAAGCCTGTGTTTGTGGAAGGAGCACAGGCAGACTAGACCACAGAGTATGAAGCAAATTCCCTCACCTATGTAGAATATAATTAGAGGACTTTTTGGAAATGTTCTTTTAAAAGATTATAGTTTTAACAGTGACTAGAACTAATTATCTGTGCGGAATTGCTTTTTCTGAGTCGGGCGGGGGCAGGGGGGGAATACTTCTTTTCTGTAGAAATTGCTTATGTGGACAAGCTCTTATATTTAGTTGTCACAGTGCTGTGACAGGACCTCCCAAACCCAAGAATGGCATTACATCTCTTTCTTCATTAGCTGCTAGCGAGACAGGTTTCAGGGTAGGGATTATGGCTTGGGTTAGCTATTTTTATTACTGAAAATAGAGATGTGGAGTTGATGATATGAATAAAGATACTGCTTTCTTTGAGGAATAATAGCTGTGTCAGTTCATAGGAAAACATTGAATTTTTTGCTTTATCTTTCTTTCAGTCTTTTTCAGGCATATTCAGAAAAACAAACCCTGCCATTATATTTGGAATTTTTTCTGTAGGAAGCAAAAAATAGGAAAACAATGTGGTGGTGATTGCTGCTTTTCTTTTAGTCCCTGGAAAATGTTTGGCTATTGCAGTGTTGGAGAAGAGCTTCTCCCTACCCTTTGTTACACTTTGGAAGAGAACTCCTTATCCTCTACAACAATTTCAATACTTGAGTTTTAAAAAGAGGCTAGAAGTACATTGTCCAGGTCCCTCGCTCTCTGCCATCTGACTTTTTGTTGTCCCCAAGAGATGAGCTGTGCCGGCAGGTTTCAGAGGAGAGACCTCACAATCCTTCTTCCTCTGTGCCACTTTGCTGTGGGACAGGAGTTGTCTCCCAGGCACGGCTTCCACTAGAGCTTTCGGTTCTCCTTAGGTTTAACCTTCTCAAGACTCAAACCAAGAAGAGAGCAGAGCTGGGCTGTTGGGCTGAAGTATAGTAGCACTCGTTGCAGAGCCCTGCAAATGTGGGTGAAGAGCTGGTTTGCACGTAGGAACTGCTGTCAGAGTTACTGACGGCCTTGCTGAGGAACAGTCCATGTATTTGAGTGTTAGGTCTTACTCTGTGAGAAAAGGTAATGTTTTATCCCTAACTACTGCTCTATATTACATAAAATTGATGGTTAAAATTCGTAACTTGTATTGCTGTTTTCTTTTCATGACTTCTTTCCAGGTATCACTGCCCAGTGCCTAAAATTTTCTATGTCCAGTTAACTGTTGGCAACAGTGAGTTTTTTGGTGAAGGAAAGACTCGTCAAGCTGCTAGACATAATGCTGCAATGAAGGCCCTTCAAGCTCTCCAGAATGAACCTATTCCAGAAAAATTACCTCAGGTTTGTGTTTCAGAAAACTGTTCCTAATCTTCACGTTAAGATACCAAATCTAACAATTTATTTGCCAGTTTTTCAAAGTTTAATTTTTAGTGTTTTTTTTTCATATTAGCCTCAGTAATTAGAGAAGCAATACTAACAAATTTTTAGTGCTATTTGTTTATAATAGCACACCTGACATGAAACTAGACTTAAATAACAAAAAAAGTTAGCATTTTAAAGATGGGATTGCCAACAGTGATGAAGTAAAAAATAAGATAAAATATTTCAGATTATACCAAAAGTGGAGAAAATGTCCATTTAATCAGTGGCTTCATGTAGAATGAATTATTAATATTGAATGTGTGTTGTGCCATGAATGTCATCTTTACAGTTTAAATGACTTGTCCCTAGTGTACCTAAGAACATGACGGAGCTCACTGACAGCTACTGATCACCTATCTGATGGTTTTAGGCTTTTAGCCATTAGTACCTTTTTAAATAGCTAGCTTTCTCACTGCTATGTTTGTAAGTGGTATATATTGCTACTTAAAAATGGAAACATTTTGTCATATTTTAAAAAATATTTAACAGAAAAATTACTCTCAGAATAATCTGCAAATTGAAAGGACAAATATAACAAAATTGCCCAGTCAAGTAAGCCAAAATAAATGCATGGGGAGACAATCTTTATTTTGTACACTCTTTCCGATGACGCCTGTTGAACCCTTGTGCACAGTACAAAACATTACTAATAGTACCTTCAGTGTCTTGTGTGGTAGTTTTGAGCTGCTTTTTCAGAATGGAAATAATTTTCTCTACTAAAAAAAATCTTTGTTCTTTCTGCCTCACCCTGTGTCTACGTCCTCCTTTGATCCAAAGAGAGGTTGACTCACCCTTTTGTTTTGCTATATTATTTTTCTGGATCAGGAAATTCTCTTCAAAATCACTTACTATAATTAATATTGATTTTTTTTTAATAACAGGAAAACTATTAAAAAAGAATATGTAAAGTCTTAGGAAGAATCCCTATTTCCTTTCTCATTGTTAATTCCCTTCCTTTCTCTTTTGGTTTCCAGAAAAATGTATTGGTTGATAATGAATCCTTAGCACAAACCTGAGTGGGAATTTCATATTATTGAAACATATTTTAACTCAGCATACTCTTAGTTTTTGAAAATTATATGTTTAATATTGTATCTTATCAAAAGAATCTTTGAATTCAAGATATCCATTAATCAGAATGAAAATGAAACCACTAAGTGCATAGGATAAGAAGTGGTAGACGGAAGTAAAGAATATATATAAGTAACATGGATATGTACTTGGTTTATATGCTGACTTTTCATAGCCCAAGTACATATGTAATTACCTAGCAAAAGTAATAAAATCTTTAATTAACATTCTTGCCTAATTGGGTCTATTTAGTGTCTATTTACATCAGTGTCTGTTAGGATGTGCATACTTTCAGAAGATGTATTCATGGCAAATTGAGTTTCCTCAATTCTTGTAGCATGCTATAGTGTTGTCTCTCTCATGAGCTAATGAAGTAACTTAGTTCTTCTCTTAACCACCATAAGTTATATATGTAAACTGAATCAAATCCACAGTTAGCTATGAGAAAAATAGGGAGGACTTACCAGGAGACAATACCATAGATTAGCTGAGACATTCACATAGTACTTGCAAGACCTGTGGGAGCACTGTGAGTTTTTGGTGCAGCAGTTGAAGACTACTTGGGATACTGTAAGATCTTAATAGCAGGTGTGTGTGGGCAGGAGACTAAATCGAGTCCTCAGTCAGGAAAACCTCCATGGCTTGGTCATGCTGAGGGTAAAGGGAGCTGATTGTGGGCTAGTCATGAAGAAACATGTCTGTCACTTCATGGGTTAGAGTTGTAGGTGACTGGAAAAGGCTGGAGATGACACTATGCCTAGGTCATGATGGAGTACAAAGATCTGCATCGTCTGGAGCCGAGTGTAGCGCTCCAGAGAACTGGAAGTTGGTTGAAGTAGAGTTTAAGGGCTTCATGGTGCCGAGGTTCAGGCTCCTCCCTGCTGCTGGTCATATGAAGTGCACGCAGGGCTGCTACGCAGTGGTGGAATGTGCCCTCACCACAGGACATGGTCCAACTCAGTAAAACTCTGCTTTCTTCAGTAGAACTGACCTGCTTGGGTCCACCATGGAAGATGATTGATTCACCATTCCTCAAACATCATGCGTGGAACAGAGCCAGTACGCATTAGAGTCTGGCTGGCCTCAATTACGTGACTGACTGAGCTTTCTCCCCCAGTCACTGCCACTGTGCTTCCAATGAGAGCAGAGAGGGGAGTGAGGACAGACCTGCTGGTACTGATCTAGCCCTGCATCCCATTAGTAACTCAGTGAAATTCACTGGAATGGGATGCATGGAGTATAGCACAGTAAATACATGGCTTTACCTTTTGACCTTCGTAACCGTGTTTGCCTAATGCAGGCTTCTATATGTTCTTTCATTTCGAGATACCCTTTTTTTCCTTTTTTTCCTTTTTTTTTTTTTGAACTTAGTTAAGGATTCATTTTTTACCCATGTTAAACCATTGAAGAGGAATATTGCCATCTTAATACTTCATTGCGCAAACGTGTAGAAGAGCGTAAGGTGAGCAGAAACAAAAAGCAATCGGCAAACAAGGCAGGGTTACAGGTGCCTGTGAACCTACTTTCATAAAAGAGCTATTGTGTGTATGCCAAAGCACCTCTGCTGTCTCATAGATGTGAGGCTAAGAAAGGCCTTACAATTAAAGTGTCAGTTGTGGAATGAGGATCAAATTTAAATCCAAAGTACTTGAGACACTCCTGAACATATTTTATCTTCCTTAAGGAAGTCATATGACTAAGGCTTGAAACTTTATTGCTCAGTACTAAGGTCTAAGCCTTAAAGTCTATGATCCTCCATATTGTCCACTCATGGTTACGCTCTCTACTGTGTTTGGTGGAAAAATATGCAAGGAGTGAAATTGTAAGGGCAGAAGGGACAATTGGGGATTTTCTGGACTGATGTATTTGTATTAATCATGAAATTTTGAACAGTAATTTCTACATTAGACTCTATATATCTGGTTAGGCTAGAGTATAGCTAGAAAACCTACAAATTCTTGACTTAAAGGTTTGGTGACAGTCCAGTGGGCTTTATATTACTTTATGTAAATTATGCCAATGATTGATTATTCTCCATTTCAAAGATAATTTGCAAGGTATTTCTTCTAAATTTGCTTAGCTTCATTTCCTATCTAATTGGTATTTTCTTATCTTTGCTAAATGTAACAAACAGATACCAAAAATCTCTCCCCCATATACATTTACAGATTATACGTAAGTAATTTTGAATCTTTTTATAGAACTGATTGTTTCCATAGTGTCTCAGTGTAAAGTTGTTTTTTCTAATCAGTAGTTCATCCTTGTGGCTTTTTTTGTCAGCTTTTCAGATTATCAGTATCCTTTATAAAACACAAACTCAACTGAATACAATACTGAGTAAGATTCTCACTAAGTTTTTTTACAGAATAGTACTACCCCACTCTTTATGTTTGGTATTCTTTATATCCCCAAAATATATTTTTACTTTAAAATATTGTCCTTTTAACTGTGTTCAGTTGATCTTTCTCAGTGAACCTAAGTCCTTCACTGAATCAATGCTTTGCCTGTCCTATAAATAATGACCTACATTCTTGATTTCAGTGGTACTTTACATTTAATTATATGAAATGAGCTAGAGGTCCTACATAATTTCATTCTAACTACCCTTGTTACTGCTTTGCACTGCACCCTTTATTTTCATCAGTTTCTATAAACTTTATAAATTTTCATTTTGTATGTAGCTCTAGATCAATGTCAGGAATGTAAATTGCTTTTTCAGACTCAAAATTTTGCGACCACTTAATGAGACAAAAAGTGCTTCAAGTCTGCATGCTATAGCTGACTGCTGTGGTTTTGGTCCTGTGTTATCTTAAAGATTAATAATTAAGAAATGGTAGATAAAAGACTGATAAATTTCATTGTTGATGTGAAGAACCTAATGCTTTTTTAATGTTATTTTATAACTTCGGTATCTGGATTTTTTAGCTATGCTGGTGGCTGAAGATTTAGATCAGACTTTGTTATGTAAGATGGGAACTCTGCAGGAACCCACCTAATTCAGCCCAAGTTTCTTTGATGTTTACCTCCACTAATAAAAAATTAGGAGCCTGGCCAAGGTTACATGGTTGTTGAGAGATCTCAGTTTGAAAGATTCAGGGCTTTGCAGTTTGAAAGTAGCTGCAAGTGAAACCTCTGAGAACTAAGGAAGATGTGGTCTGAGGAACAAACACCAAAAGGTAGCAGTTGCAGAAGGCGATAAGTCTTTGACTGATCCTCATGCTGGTGGTTGTCTGAGAAAAATAAGACTTACCTAAAGTGCAAAGCAAAGCTGAATTTTAGGCAGGATAATGTTTGCGTGTGCCTTTTGTTGTTTTATCTCTTAGCCTCTCTGTTTGTTATGTTCCTATGGATAAATAAATAATGTTCTGTGTTGAGCAAGCTGTTCTCTGTCACTACCTTTTCACACTGGTCATAACTCCCAGAGGGAAGTCGATGGAAGGGCCGTTAACCAGCTGGACCTGCTGAGGACACCTGTAACCTGGTGACCCAGTCAAAGTGTGGGGGTGATTCACTGAATTTCTTCGGAGAGAAGTACAGTCTTCTGTACTTTCCAAGAAGTACAGAAGACTTCTTCCTTGCTTGGAAGGGGTACCCACAGAGAGACTGAGAAACAGGTCAAAGGATCTGTTTGATCCTCATGTTCGACACAAGAAGTGTGTATTCAGATTATTATTATCCATGTCATTAATAAGACTAAAATCCATAGAAGTTGTTTTGCCATCTATCATTAATTTATAAACTAATGTGTATGTGTTCCTTTATTATGACGCATAAGTGCATTATATGTGGCTTCACAGTCAGTGGGTGTCTGATAATAGGGTGCTGAGAAGGATGTACAAACGCTGATTTACAGCATGACAGGAGAAAAAAGTCTTTGAGAAATCGGGGGAGAAGCGTATTACATATTTTATCTTCTAAAAATTGTAATATGATTATGTATTCTTCATTTTCAGAATGGAGAAACAGGAAAAGAATCAGAAGAAGATAAAGATGCAAACAAGTCTGAGATCAGTGTAGTGTTTGAAATTGCTTTGAAGCGCAATATACCTGTCAGTTTTGAGGTATGTGTTACGTACTTATCTGTTTGCTAAGAAAGTATTAAAAAAACCATGCCACTAAAACTCAACACAGTTAATAGTATTAATACATTATGAATGACATTTAAATTCATGCAAATTATAAATAAAAAATTGATCGTGTATGAGAGTCTAAGATACTGAGTTTTTACTATTAAATTAGATGCTCTTTCAGAAGTCTTAGAGACCTAAAATTTAGTTGCAAACAAGCGGATGGCAGAAAGACAGCTCAAGCATCTTCTGTATAGTGCTGTGGGATTAGAATCAGCCACACTCAGTCTGATTTGAAATAATCTTCAAAACAGTCAGCCAAAGTCTTTGCTTTAACTGTAGGCATTCATACACTACAAAAGTTCCCATTGAGACACTTTGCATTCGATATGCTGTTCAGAAAGTCACGAAAATCTTTTTATCTTCAACACTGTTTGACTCCTTATCTATCTCTATTTAAGCCATCATGATTTTTTTCTTCTCATTTCATATGATTTTATCTATGAACCTGCTTCTGACACCTTTGTTTACCTTAAGTAATAAAGAATATTTGGAATAGCTCCAATGCTATCAATGAACTAACTACAGGAGAATGAGTGATAGTAAAAGGAAAATTTTTCCAATGAGAAAGTTCTTACATAAACTGGTTGTAAAAATCTAACGTTGTGGTAGGAACCACCAGACTTTCAAGCTGTTTTTTTTTAAATTTTTTTTAAAATGCAGAAAATGCTAATGTAAGTGGCTCTTTAAAGTTTTATTTTTCTGCTTTTTGTTTTACATTTAAACTGAGTATATATGAAGGATGCGGGCAGTGCCTATACTGGTGATGGTTATTTTCTCCAGTGCTTTTTCCTTTTGAAGTTTAGGCACATAATTGCATGCCAAAAAAATAAATTATGCTGTGGCATGCCTTACAGTGTGCTGTATGCAGTTTACTGACATGTTTGGCCTATATCCATGAATTGGCCAATGTCAAATGAGCTATTTGGACCTTAGAAATCTGAGAAATCTCTCAGAAGGTAGGTAAGAGAGCTAAAGACAAAGAATATTGTTCTTGACTAAGGAATTCCTCAGTATAACAAATGCGTATGTGCTTCATATATATGGTCTATGTAATATGGACTAATTAGAAAGTTAAGAGAATGTAAAATCTTGAGGTTAAAAATGGGGTGTCTGGGGGTGTTGGTGTATCAATTTGCAGCTACATGGAAAGAACATAACTCTCATATAAGATCAGACATAATGGAAACACATGCCTGTGTTTCAAAAAGGAAGCTCATAATTAACGTTTCAGTTTTCGCACATCATTTTCTACCGTAAGTATTTAAAAGTA
Source organism: Mycteria americana (assembly GCF_035582795.1). Taxonomy (NCBI): domain Eukaryota; kingdom Metazoa; phylum Chordata; class Aves; order Ciconiiformes; family Ciconiidae; genus Mycteria; species Mycteria americana. Next base: position 140,074,563 of record NC_134366.1, on the reverse strand, counting down.
TTTGGAATAGTTCCATACAAATCAATACACTAAACTACAAGGAGATGAATAGTTACGGGTCACAGAATCGCTTGGGGGTTGGAAAGAAAAGAGGGATAGTGCTCTGAATGTCTTCTTAACTTCATTCCTGTGTTTCAGCTTATTTAAGGGAGAGCATTTGGTAAGGAGAGAATGAAGGCAGAGATACTTAGTACAGGAAAAGTGTAATGTGTCACTTGCCAAAGAATGTTAACAACATTGAAAAAAGACAGTTTCTTGCTCTCCTGACAGGTTTTGTGTTATTTCCTGCCTTTAAATCTAAGTATAGGTGACAGTCTTAAATAGAGTTTTGATTGAACTTGATACTGGCTTATATTTCAATAAAACTGCTAAGCAATTATGGGTAATCCCCAGGATCTGATGTTTCTAATAAGATTTTATTTACAAATGGTTTTGTGTTATTCCAGGCAGGCATCAAAGCTTTCTCTAGCTTTTTTTTGTGTGATAGCTATAAAATGATCTGCCTTTTCTTCATCTGACGAAGCTTTAGCCAATATTCCAACAGTGCTGTGTTATGCAGCTAAGTAATGGTGATAAAGATATGTGAAGTTCTATGTAAACATGTCCTCAGAATTGCACAAGGAGTGGCAAATAGGGAGAGCATGCAGAACCCCATGAGTTTCTTCTGTCGATCCTGTTTTGTGTAATATGGCTAGTTTTAATTGCCTAGGAACTTCAGGATGACTTTTAAGAAATTTCTATCTATTAAATTGTTAATTCAAATAAAAGCATTCAATTCTAACAAAGAACAAGCTTTACTCCATACTTCTCACTGGTGCATCCTTAGCTAACCTTTATTTGTCAACTTTTAAATCAAAATGCATCTCCTCTAAGGCATTTGTGGGACTCTCAATGAACAATTTTTAAGGAGGGATACAAAACTGACTGCTATAGGAATTGTTAGAATAGCTGTAAAATGGTCACTTTGCTTCTTATTCCCTCCTTGATAGTATGGTAAAATCTTGCCTTTTTTGGTTCTCTTGCAACATATATGTTTTTTATTTCCGACTTGTCAGTAAAGAGTTGGGTGAGCCTAGAAGACGTAACTGAGGTCAGCAGCTTTGGGTTTTAGAACATGTTGGGGTGTTTCAGATTGTCATTTTATTTTCAGTATTTTTCTTTCGACTGGAGTGTTCTTTCTTTAGAATAGCAAATACAATAATATATTTCTTTTTTCATTCTCAGTATCAGGAATGAGGGGACAGAGTGCCTGAACAGTCACATTTTCTGCCCTTTCATGCGCTTCCAGTGTTCTGCTGGGAAAAAGAGTTGCAGTTTCTTGTGTCCCAATCTTTTCACAGTGAGGCAGAGATTCTGTGTTTTGAACCAGGAACAGACCAAATTGCTGACTCTGGGAGACTGAGCAAGTTCTCAGCGGGAGGTTTCACACCCATCTGGCTCCTGCTCTCCTGGGGATTAAGGCTTTCAGATTGGATGATTGACATACTGCGTAGCTCTCACTCAGGTTTTGCATGATGGTCACCCTTCCTTACTCCAGTTTTAATAAAACATCCAGACTTTTTTTTTTTCAGTGGGAAAATCTGGTATGTCTGCTTGCACAAGCACATGAAAAAATATTGGTATTTTAAAACTTCTAAATAATTATGGATGTAGGTGACATGTTTTTGTTGACCTGCTTTTTTCTCATCTTTTTTTTTTTTTTTTTTTGGTGTCCATTTAATCTTGTCATAATCTTTTGAATTTTCTACCTGGAGTCTCATTAATAATTGAAGCAGCGTTGCTCTTTCGTTGTAATCATACTGCTGTTTTTCATTTGTCAGCATGATTCATTAAGTTAAGCCAAATTCACTCTTGATGTAACTTGACCTTAGATGTGTTTTGGCCCCATGTGTTTTCTCTTGCTGGAGTTATTCTTTAAATCAGTGGAACAGAAAAAGAAAAGTGTATTGAACTGTCACCCTTAATCAAATTCTCAGCTTTAAATTAGCCATGATTTGGTCCACAGGTCGTATCTTTCAACTGAGGAAATAGTTTAATGTACTAATGCATATAGTGTTCTTGGATAGCAAAGGCTGAATTTCTTTTTAGTGTTTTCTGTCCCTAGGCTTATAGCACAACTGTTTGAAATCATGTGGAGTAAAAGGTCTAAAATCTGGGGTTAACAAAAAATGTTGTTAGGTAAATATTTTTTTTCTAAATTACCAAATTCGGATGTTTAGCTTGATCCAGATCCCATCTGAATCCTATGGGGTTCATTCCATTGACAACACAGACTTTTTTTCATTTGCACACTAACAAAGAAACAGTTTTGAATGTCTTCCAGGCAGTTATTTACCTTGTGTCACATGCTTAAAAGTTTAAAAGATGAAAAACCCACCAGAATACATTAGTTTTATATTAAGAAATGTATTTTCATGTATATGAAAATATAATCTGGTTTTGTATTAACATTCTTTTTCATATATATATATTTGTGTGCATTTTTTTATATATATATATATATATATATATATATATATATATATGAGAAAACTTATATAAAACTAATATTTTAGGAACCCACCAATTATTTCTTATTAAGTTATTTTGTCCTTTTTCATCTGGTCAGTATAGACATTCTTGTATGTTTTATTAATACATTATATTGCATGTAAGTAGAAACACCTATATAATGGTATTAGTAAGGCCACATAAAGATTAAGGACCTTAGTAAGGTTAATTTAGCCATGTCTTACGGCCAATGTATTGTAATACTTGGATAGCAATGTACAGGGATGGATTAAGGTATGAAATTTGAAAACAGAGTGGGAAACACTGCAGTGCAATGAAGGTGTTCGGCACCGATATGAAGCCCAACTGTGCCTGAGAGCGGGAGATCCCGGCGCTGGGCTCGTCCCAGCTCTGGTGCAGGCAGTGCAGCTTCCTGTGGCTCAGCGCGGGTCAGTGCCACGAAAGCACCGCTGCCTTCTCACGTGGTGAAGCGCTAGTGGGCAACTTTCAAGTGAGGCAATCTTGAAAACACTTCTGGAATTATTACCTGGAATCTTAGAGTGGGAACACTCCTGGACTACAACAGAAAAATCCCATGCTGGCACAGATGTCGTCTTATTCTGGGAAAATGTGGACAAAGTTGGCTGTTAATTTTCATTTTGTGTCTTTTTATTGATATATGCTGTGATAATTGTATTTGCTGGGTGAAGTTGCCACAAAAGAGGGCTTAAAAAAGAAATACAAGCCTAAGGAGACCTCATTACAGTGTAACAGCAAAACTAAATAATGCAAGGGACATGACCTTGATAAAAAGAACTTTAATACAAAACATGTTGTAATAATATTAAAGTTGAAGTTTTCAGCCCATTAAAAATATAGTTATTACACCAAGAAGGCCCTAGCACCTTTACCTCAGTTCCTTTGCACTCAGGCATTATACTTCAACAAATGGTTTGATGTACTTTCACCTACTGATAAAATGTGTATTTGTATTGATTTTGAAGATAAGACAAAGGGGTGCCTGTCAGATGCTCTAATGTCTCCTTATACGCATTACATGTAACAAAGATTAAATTAGGTAGCTGTTTCCGCCCATCAAACAAAATAACGGAACCTTTTCCCAAATGAGGTCTCTAATTCCTCATAGACATTATCCAGACCAGTAAATGGTGCACACATGAAGAGATGGCTATCTTAGCACTTGCGGTGCTGTGATTTGTTGGTGAATGCATCCTAACAGTATAGCCTCCTAAAAGGAGATGTGTGTGTGGAAAAATGAAGACAGAAAAAGAGCTAAAGGAAGGTATAGCGTTCAGAACTTCATTTTTTTCCATATTAGTGTAACTTTTAATAGTGGAGAAGCACTTCAAATGGGTTTTCTCATTGTCATCCTGAATATGTTTGGAAGGGAATGAATAAATGAAACTTTTCACAACTGATTGGCTTTTTTGTGAGTTACGGTGGCTCTTTTGATAATTCCTTTCGGTACTGTTGGGAGGGACAGCTGAGAGTTGTGGAGGCAAGACTGTGACAGCCTTTCAAATGTACAGGATATCACTCTGAGTTGTGTACTGTGGGCAAGGTAAGAGTTGAGAGCAGGCATGCTGCCTGCAGCTAGGACAGCATAAAAATATGGACCTTTAAGACTGAAGTTTGGGACCATGTGTGAACATCCTACGTTTTAATGATAATAGAAAAAAAATTACAAGCGGGTTGAAGTGATGCCATATAAATATAGTTTTGAATATGTTTTAGGTAAAGGAATAGCCAAAGCCTGGTGGACCTTCATGAACTGAATTTCTTTAGTATGTGAAGCACCTTGCAAGGAAAAAGACAGCAGCCTTGGTTTAAATATGCATTATTGTTGTGTATTGTGTTATTGTATAAATCTTTTTGAAAATATAGGTCTACAGTATTTTCTGTGAAACACTGAATATGATGGTTAGATTTGCTTTATCTAACTAGCCTTAATTTTCTGTCCTCAAACCTGGTACTGTCATTAATACTTTCCCAGATTTTATGAAAACCCATCTAATGCCTTCAATTAGCAGGAAAATTGCATTAGTAGTAAATACACTGCAGTGTACAAACATTAAGTTATATTCTTGTAGGGTGATTTGACTCAATGTTACTTTCACTTAAAAGGTGATTAAAGAAAGTGGACCTCCTCACATGAAGAGCTTTGTTACACGAGTTACAGTAGGAGAATTCACTGCAGAAGGAGAAGGCAACAGTAAGAAGCTCTCAAAGAAACGTGCTGCAATGGCTGTCCTACAAGAACTTAAGAAACTTCCTCCTCTTCCTGTGATTGAAAAGCCAAAACTTTACTTTAAAAAACGTCCAAAAACAATATTGAAGGTATGTGTCCACCTTTGACAGAATTAAGAGTGTTTGCTCAGAAAGTAACAGAGTTACTCAGATTTTAAATCAGTAAAGGCTTGTCATTTTCTGCTGATACTGTTATTTGTTTGCCTGTGCTAATATGCCTGTACTTTTTTAAATTCTGAGAATGCTGTGAAATTCTCAAACGTAATGGCTTATAAGGTGCTCGGCTTAAGAACTGAGCTCACATCACTGAAGTCTTCAGGGGGTTGGTTCAAGTCTAGTGGAGGATCAAAACCTCCAAGCAGCTCTGTACAGCCATGTGAATTTTTAGCATCATCTCCTCTGGGAGACCCTACTAGCATATATGGTGGTTCTCTCCCTGGTCTTTCCCCTTTCCCCGGTTCTTAAGAGGAAGAGAGAGATATGAAATAGTAGATACATGGGGAAATGGTGCTCAGTCCAGCTTCCTCCCCTCGTGGAGCTAGATTTGGGAGTTTTGTGGCTTCAGCTTCAATTTGTTTTGATTTTTGAAAGATTTGAAAGAAGGCCAAGAGTATGTTGACATCTCAGCCTAGTGTGTCACTTGTCAAGCACCAAAGGACAATACTTTTTTTGTTTCATGTGCCTGTATTTGATAATGCTCTTTAGCTCTCAAATACAGATAGAAAATCGACTGGACACCAGCCCTTGGAGGACTTGCGGACTTTGAACCATCCCTCCCTTAAAACATGCCCCATCTCAGAGGATATTAGTATGCTTCTTGCTGCACTGATGAGTTTTCCTTTAGAGGCTTTGGATTCTTGTGAGCTCAAGCTTCTTGAAAGGTGCTTTTATTTCTTGGTGGCAGTAGATTTATTGCTACTTCTACAATTCAGTCAGTCTGTGGTGACTAGCCCTGGTTTGTCTACTCATCCTAAATTCATACAAAACCAAAGGGTCATCTGAAGTAATTAGTCTTCCAAATGATCTGACAAAAGGAGCCACATAGTGTCCATATATTTATGAAGCATCACTACCTAGTCTCAGCACTGAACAACTAATCAGATTAACTTGTCATCTGTTCAGTGCAGAAGATGAGGCTTTGGAAGTGGCCAAAATCTTCTACATTTCATTTTACGTTAGGAAATATTATTTTGTGAGGAAGTAGTTAAACTCTTTGTACATGATTTTCTATTGTCTGGCATGTTGGATAGTCATTTAGGTATACATAAGGACACATTAATAGCCTTTCATATTCGTTGTAGGTCAGTGTAAAGAACGGTGGAGAGTTGCTCACTTTCTCTCTGGTCTTACAGAGTCACTGTTGCCCCATACTATGCTGGTCAGGAACCTCGAGACTAGAATTGCAGGAAAAAACAGGAAACCTTCATGTCCAAAACCTGTGCTTCAGAATATAGCTTTAGGAGCTAAATGTAATCTCTTTTTCTGTATTTGCGTCTTGTTAGTTAAAAAAAAAAAAAAAAAAAAATCTTCAATTTTTCTGAATTATGTCCATGGCTTGCATTATGTTAGGCTGGACAGCATTATACCAGTATGGCTTTAACTCAATCCTCATTGAGTGTTACATTGATAGATTGTAAAAATAAGTAAATCAGTACTTACTTTACTAAAAGTATGACGATTAGAAATCTGTACACTCAGTACACTGAGTGCAGAGTTCTGTAGGAGCAGCCAACAGAAAAGCCATCTAAAATAAGCAAATACTTTGGAGAGTGCGAAACTGGGTTTCGAAAATGTACAAAGGTCTTACTTCATCATCCTCCTCTTCTCATTTGCCTTCAAAACAGAATGAGTGATTTTTCAAAAAAAATTTAGGTTAATTAGATATCTGGCTCCTACTGAAATTCTGGGGATCTAATTCTCAAAAACTTCTAGGAAAAAATGAGCATAAAAAGTTATTTAATGGAAAGCTATCGGCATTAATGCAGTTTAAAGCTGCAAGATCTGAAAAAGCTATTGGCTCTGGCTGTCTCATTTTGGAAAGTTTTTCTCAAGAAAGATGCTAAGGGTATAATAATTTAAAAATCTCTTATATTACCATATACGATTTACATTACCATCTTAAATTGAATTATCCAAAGTTGACCATGTTAGAAAGAGACGTTAACAGTCAAAATAACCTGGATATGTAGAAGGTTTTATTTTTTGAATATCCAGACTTCTGAAATCCTTTCAGTGAGCCCATTTCTTTTAATTTAGCCTGCACATGTTTCGAGCATCAAAAAAAGTGACAACAATAACTTCTTTTTATTTGTATATGTATTTATGAGGCTATATCTTATGGCCTGCACTTTATTTAGCCTGCTCTGCATTTTGTCTCTGCCTGGCTCCTTGCCCACACAGCTGCCCTTGTGCATGACTTTGTCTTAATTCTTTCACCTACATCTTCTCTAACAACTTCAGGAGTTATGCTATAAAGGATCTGCTGCACAGCTTTCTTAATGTAATATCCCTCTCTAGTCTTTGCCTTCAGTTGCTGATCATCTCTTTAAGTTCTGGACCACTTGTTTGTTCTTATTTGAGAAGCCCAAACAAGCACGACTGATGATCTTCTCTTATCCTGCAAATGGCTTCATGAAAAGGAAATATCTCAATAACATAAAAACTATTCTACATTCAAATGCCATTTACATTTGCAAGTTCATTCTTTGTGTTATGGTATATAAATCAGTTAAATATGACTTCAGATAAATATTTTTGGGTCTTAATTTCTTCTCCTTAAGACCTACAAACAAATGTTTTCATAGCTATTTGGCTTGAGAGAGCATTTACCATGTGAGTAATAACGTATTAAAAGGATTTCAGCACTAGATCGTTTGTAAGGACTGTAGGTTTTCACCTGTCTGTGTAATCTTGGACAGACCAGTCTCTCAGTCTTTTTGTTTTTCCCCCATCAGATCAATTCCCCCACCAACCATACATTTTGACATGTTATTGTGAGGATTATTGTTTATTAAGCATTTTAAATGTTTTGTGGGTGGCTCACAATTCACAATACTTCTAGCTATTGGAGATAGTCCTCTCTGTCTTTTCTAGCTTCACTACATAAGAGTATTTTGAGGGTGAATTCCTATGACACACGAACAGAGTAAACCTTCTACACCTTTAGTTGCACTGTAGGATGGAAGGCAAGAGTGCTGAGAAGGAAGGCTGAGAGAGGCAGCTTCCTTGTTTTATGGCAAATCTTTTTTGTCCCCATGTAAATCCTACCTCTTCCTAGCATACTGCATGTTCCAGAATTGTAGCAACCTGTTTTAAGGGGCTAGGGGGAAGGGTCATAAAAATAGGTCAATGAGATATAATTGATTGATGAATCTGCTAATATTCATCCATCCCCATAGGATCTCCATAGATAGATGAGGGTAATAGTAGCTTACAGATGCTAGATATGCACACTACGTGCAACAGTGGCAGTCAATAGGTGCATATTATTTGATGCAGTTTTGAGCTTGAGGATTCTTATTTTCTGTCTCATGATCAGAAGATGGGAAGAAATTTACTTCTTATTCTCTCAAAGGGAGTATTAAAGAAAAGGTAACCCTAGTAAATGATTTATTGAAGCAGCATAATAGTTGTATGGATATATGCTGAAATAATGGTTCTTTCTTTTAAACCTGTTTTAGACTGGACCAGAATATGGTCAAGGAATGAATCCCATCAGTCGTCTGGCTCAGATCCAACAGGCCAAAAAGGAGAAGGAGCCAGAGTACGTTCTTCTTTCAGAGAGAGGAATGCCTCGCCGTCGAGAGTTTGTTATGCAGGTATCATCTGCTGTCATGTTAGAGATAACGCCCTTGCTGTGTTATGTTCAAACTCAAGCAAAATGGTGGCATAATAGAAGCGGATCCCTCTGTGTTTAGCTCTCCTTTACAGTCAGTTATACAAGAAGACTATGAAATACAGTATCAGAAAGCCAGTTTGAACTTTTTTCTTTAACACGTGGTGAAACAAACGGCAATTAGGTTATGTGCCTTCTAGTAGTTTTTCTTGTAGTGCTTTTGCATTTTTTTATACTCTTCTTATTTTTATTTCACCTGATGGTTTCTGTCTTTATCCCTGATGTTACTGTTTGTTCATGATTTATTTACCTTTACTAATCTTTTTGAAAAAAAAAAAAGGTTTTTTTGCTGTTGTTGATCAGAGGATTGCAATACAAACAAGTATTCTGAAATATGGGTATGAATATCTCCATATTACCAAGAATTTTGGTTTAAAAAAATAGTGTTGTAAATCTTGTAAGAACTCCTTTCAGATTTTCAGTTTCTTTGTGGCTTTGTTTGTATCTGAAATACCACAAAAAAGGCCTTCCATCACATGTTTTAGCCTGTCCAGTTAAAGGCTCTGGACCTAATACAGAAACAGTAGATCATTAATATTTCTTTAATTTTTAAATTAAGAACATTCACAAAGATTTGATATAACGGTGATATTTTGTTAGATAGCACAACGGCAGGTTAAGAAAGATTAGGAACAGGAAAGAATTCTTTTCTCTTGTGTTTTCACTCAGGGGTAATTTTGTGCCGGAACAATTCAGAACAGCATACCTGAACATGTTTTGACTTGTTGTCTACAAACCACACCAAAATGTCACTTCTGATCACAAGCAGATTTTATGACGTTCCAGCACCTCCTTCTTCAGAAAATTAGTTATGTTTTCACTTAAATCTTTAAGTCCCTCCTTCATGTCTATCAAGATAGGCTAGCAATCTTCATTTCCTTGGACCTCAGTGGCCTTTCTTGATGATTTATTATTTTTCTCTCTGAAGCAAAACAAGTTACTGGGTTCCTTTTTTTGCAGAATCTGATTTATGAGTATAAACTTAGATTTCCAACTTTTTATGCTACATGAAAGTGTTTGAAAAAGAGTGATCCTATCACAGACCATCCCTTTTCCCTTGCTCAGACCCCTGTGGGAGTGTCCACAGTTAGAGATAGTTGTGTGAGGCGTCAGAAGAGGACTGTGTAACGCAGTCCAGTATTAGAAAGATGGGCTGAGAATGTTGTTTTCCATTGGAGGAGTCTCAATAATGGCAAAATCTTTGTTTTGAATAAAATAAAAAATCTTAAAAGCAGTGAATATGTAGAAGATCCCCTTGTCTAGGAAGACTTGTGAAAGAAAGAGTCAAAGAAATTCCATAGATCAGTTGCTTTATTATGTATATTTTTAAACACCATAGCCCCATTTGTACCCCTTTGTGATATTTTCACACTAAAATCATACTGCTGTTTCTCCCACCTTCAGGAAGTCTCACTGCATTCATTATGACGTGCAAAAAACCTTATCAGAATAAAAAGCCTTTGTATAAACTACTTAAACAATGTTTTCATTTAATTTAATTGAATGTGGAAGTAAAATATCCAGAGATAATATGTTCATTTTTATCTGTCACACAAAGAGCAAGTTTAGATGTGATGAAATGGATCCAATTACTTGTCCTGACCACTAGATAAACAGAAGAAAACCTCTGATGACATTAGTTGGTGTTCTGTTCCCAAAGTTAATTTCAGAAAGCTCTTTCTCTTTGTAGTCAGACCTTTAATCCTTGATAGAGGTTATAATAATAGCTAAACCAGTTTTACAGGTCTGAGAAATAGCAGCACATTGATTTATTGTGAGCTATGTTATAAATTATCATTTTGTCTTGTCCCATTAAAGTCCCTGAATTTTATTGCATATAAACTTGTAGCAGATTGGCTATTTTCTAATTGTGATTGCAGAACTGCATAGAAGATAAGGTTTTTATTTCAAGATTATTAATATTTCTGTCTTAGGTAGCCGAATCTTTGTGTTTAATTATATATGTACTTTGAAGGGATATTCATGATCATTATTATTTATTTACAACCTCTTCTTTGTACGTAGAATTAATAGGTATTTGAGTAAAGAAAAATTAAAACTTTTAGGAGAATATATACATGATAATTTGAGGAAAGTGAATAATTATTGAATAACATAAATTACTAAATAACATTTAGTATTTATTTAACAATTGTATGCTGTTTTTACAATTTTTTAAAGCTTCTTCCAGACTGTTTCAGATCTTTGACCTCTAAGGTTCCTTTTATTCAGATCACCTTGGCTATTTTATTATTTTTATTTTATTTTGGTTTCCTTTTTTAAACACACTTTTGAAACCATACACTATTTTAAGAGAAAATTTGGCAAATAAAATGGCTTAATGGACAGAATGAAATATAGCTATCAAAGAGCTATGAATATTGCATAAGTGAATAGCAATGACAGTGCTAATATCACAAACCAGACGCATACAGCTTCAGGAGATCAAGAATGGTACCAAACCCAAGGAATAAGTTAGAGCCTCACTCTTTGTGGCTATCCATTGTCTATACTTTGTCTTCTTTTTGAGGTTTTAATTTCTAGTTTTATGAAAAGCATCTTGTTTGTCAGAAACCCTTTGTGGAGTTGAGGCCACAGGTCCAACAAGGAGCCTTCTTTCCAAAGACTATTTTGAGAAAAGCTTGTCAGGTGTAAGTGCAGAAAAGAAAGCAGCCCCAGCCCCCGTGTTCCTTGCAGCGCGACAAAGGGGGAGGAATGCAAACATGGTTTTCATCTTTCTTTAGAAACCACTCTCATTTAAATCCCCAGGTCATTGTGTGCCTGTTGTTCTGGATACTGTCCTGATGATGCTGGGGGGCTGCTGCAGGCAACGATCCTACAAGGACGAGGAAGTCCAGACCCTGTAGTGCTTCCCGCGTTAAGAAAGAGCGGGGAGCAAGAGTGGGGAGAAGCTCAACAGGGAGAATGGGGTTGGTACAGAGGCTGGTGGAAGAGAGAGAAAACTGCATGTGCACTGAGATACAGAAAAATATGCCTCTTTAGTATGCATTTGGGGACCCTCTGAAGAATCTAAACAAGCTCCTCTGTGTGAAGTGGTATTGTAGTCCCCTTCTTCTCTATTCTTGCTTTTCCAAGGTTGCATCTTCATCAGAAGAGCTGACACTTGTTGGTAGGTCAGCAAGATTATTACATGGTGATATTAAGGGGTCTTGCATTTATTGTGATTATGATCAATGTTTTCTTTTTAAGGTAAAAGTAGGCAATGAGATTACTACTGGAACAGGCCCAAACAAGAAAATAGCTAAAAGAAATGCAGCAGAAGCAATGTTGCTACAGCTGGGTTACAAAGCCTCTACTCCTCTTCAAGACCAGCCAGAAAAGGTGAGAACCAATTGTTATGATGCCCACATTTTACCCTTGTCTAGGTTTCTTAGCTGTATCAGCTAATCATGTACTAAGAACAGAATCTTAAACTTGTGCACCCCCTGTTTTAGGAGGTTGCTTGTCAGAGATCAGCCTTCGTTTAGCTACAGCTCTATAGCTACAGTTAGTAGTAAGTGCAGCCTCTCCTCCTGTAAGAGTAATTAAGAACAGAAATGTAGTTCTAGAAGATAGTGTGTGTGCAAAAGTGTACATGTGATGTGTGCACCTATTTCTACTTACAAATCAGGATGAACGTGCATCTTGCTTTTGTTCCATTTTGGGCATCCATGAGAGGACTGAGAGGAATGTTATTATTAATTTTCATACATGAAGTAGTCATAGTAGTCAATGCTTGTCTTCCCATTGCATATGCACTAAAAGCATTCCAGAAAAATAATGGCCTTTTCAGGTTTGATGACTGAGAAAGAAAATGTGTGTCTTTTTTTTTTTTTTTTTTTTTTTTGTGGAAAAGGAATTACATTTTAAATTTGTACGTGTTGCAGGTATGTATTTCCATGTTAGTGATGTGCAACTTAGCACTCCTCTCTTGTCTTGAGTTTATTGATGGAAGGTTTTGTAACCAAAATTGGGTGTTAAGGTTTTGCCTTTTGTATCCTGAAAAGATATTTGGTAAGGTATTCGGCTAAGCTGTGGACTCTGAACAGCTTCTGTCATATGCAGAGTCACTGCATGTATATATTTTGATCATGGCTTAAATATTTGCTGTGGCTGCACCAGCTAGCTCAGGTCAACAGAACGTTCTGCTGGGCTTTTCTGGGGACCACATGATAAATCTGAATATAATATATATCTCTATGTCTCTTCTGAAACACCCTTTCTTTTTCTTAAAAAAAAAAATATATATATATATATATATATATAGGAAGATACTCTGTTCTATACATTCTGTACTCCTAGCCAGGAAAAGATAAATGCCATACTGGTTACTTGGCTCCATCTCTGTCTGTTTCCCTCTCCTTTGAGAGGAGCAGCTCCATGTATGCTATTCACACTCACCTTCACTGTGTTCTTCGCTGTTATATCTTAGTCATATACAAGTGTGCAATATTCTAAACAGAGTACTTAGAGGCTAGATGGTGTTCCTAGTGAGAACACACCGTGAAGTCATAGCCATTTTAAAAAAGGTTTATGACAGAGTTGAATGATAATTCATTTTCACCAGAATGCTGAGACTTTTCTGCTGTAAAAGATACTTTCTACCAGTTTCAACTTTTTCTTCACTGCCAATTTGGCCAAAGGTCTTTTTTGAAAAACAAAGCAAAACGGAAGAGTCAACTTTTTTTTCTGATAGGAAAACATGGGTTTTCATTCTTGGATTTCAAATTGGCTGAACTATTTTTACTCAGTAATTTTCAGAGATAAAGCCTGAAAAAATTCAGCCCACAACATAGTTGCTCTAGAGAGCTCTACGTAGTGGAAACTTGTGGTTACGTTGAAATCCTTAAAAAAATTGAGTGGCTAAAAAGGGGTGCTGCTGTTTTGTTTCCCTACATTTATTAAACTATTGATTACCAGTGCATTGTCTTTAAAAAAACAGGTTTAATTGCATACTTGTGGACGTAGATATCTTAGAATTGATAGAATATCATACAATGGCCTAATATTATTCTGAACACAATGAGCAAACATGATACTGTATCCAAAAAATGTGAACTACTCAAATTTTATGTAGTGGGAGTATTCAAGATCATAGAACAAATTTTTATAGCTTTGTTGGAGTTAAGGACATAAAATATCTTGAACATCTGGCTTTATCTTCTGTATATAACAGACTGAACATATTTAAAGCAGATACACAAGTTAGTTTGTGTAGATGAAAGCATTTTAATTTTCAAACTAAACTGTGCTGGAGAAGAGGGAAACTAGCCCTTAGATTTCTACCAATTTGAGCATTGCAAAATTCCTTCCATATAAATGGCACAATAAAGATGTACCATTAGAAGATACTTGTTTCTCTCTTTGAATCCAAAATGGGGCTCAATGTAGATTAGCTGATGTATCAGGTTGGCATCTAAATGGACAATTTTCACTTGTGTTGTTTTTGATGCTTTTGAAAAAGGAAATTTCTCTTTCCTGCCTCCCCCTTTCCTGAGTCCTTTCATCCCCTTCCTCCTCCCTTAAAAAAAAAGCGAAACCAAATTCAGTGTTTTTTCCTTAACCCCGGTGCATAAAACGTGCCTGTATTCATTGTTATAATGAAGACCTAAGAGTGTTACAAGAGCCATGCATGGTGCTGATGGCAGCACATGTAAACAGGTAACCGAGGTAATGTAAAAAAGTAAAGGCTCTGCTCTTTTCTGAGGTAATCCGACTCCTGGAAGAAATCAGTAATGGTTGTGCAGAACCCTGAGGAGAGCAATTTGAAAGTGCCCTGGGGGACTTTTTGCAGCTATCAGAACTTTAGCTCTATGGATCAGAATGGAGAGTTGTAATGTCTTCATTTTTTTCATGTTTCCGTCTTTTCGTTTCTTCTTGCCACTTTTATTCTCCTAGAGAGAAGAAAACCAGAGTAGATTGCATTCACGTGAGACAGCAGCACTAAGGATAACTTACTGATAGATGAATTCTTGTTAAATTCCCCATCATTATCAAGTTAATAAACAGGAAAAAGAAAGGAATGAGGAGAGTTGGAAATGTTCTTCTCATATTGTAGCACTGTGCCCGTTCTGATTTTCAGGCCATGTTACGGATGCACAGTATGGATTAATGACAAAACCATGCTGTTGTTTTTACAACAGACAGCAGTAAATACAAACATACTGATGGATTTCATGTTGCTTATTCATTTGAAGAACTGTTGTCTTCCATGTTTTCCAATATACGTATTATCTGCTTCATAATACGAATAAAAGTAGTTATGTGAAATTAAAGTGCATGGAGGTGGGTGACCAGTTTGAGAGCTAGCTCTAATACCTATCCTCCCTTTGCACTAAATAGCTTCCATTTTTATTGCCCGTTGCCTAGGCTGTAAGCACATTGGGATGTACATGATGAGGAAAGGCAGGGAAACAATCATTGAAATAGCTGCTTTGCATAGTGTGCTCGTCCCTCCTCTTTCCCTCGGCGAACATATCATCTAGTAGTCTGCATTACAACAAGATAGTAATCTAAACAGCCTTAATGCAACCTCTGAGATGCAGGGGCAGATTTCAGCCTGCTGATCCTCCTTCGCGCCTCTTCCGCTTTCCAGTCAACCCTGTCTTCCAGAGCAAATGATTACAACTCTGTCATGGCTTATAGACTGCTTTGCTGCGAGGTTTTCTGTTTGCATACAAAATCCCAGTGAAATCAGAAAAGGATCATTTGTTTCATATTCATCAAGCTGGTTTTCAATAGCTCCTAGTTCATAAGGAAGCTTGGACTTATTTATCCACATTTACATGTAAATCTAGAACACTGCCATCTTATTTACTGTGTAGACTTCAGGAACGGCCTTATTTTGAACTTCTGTGTTAATCGCTCCCCTTTTCTGTGTCAGAGTAATACCCGGTGTTAAACATAATAAAATCAATTTGAAGACAATTAGCTTCCTCAAAAAAGTCTATATATTAAAATAATGGAAAATTGCAATCTTTTTTTGCTTCCACTTCAGTAACTAAATGGATTCCTAGCAAGTAAATATTTTTAAATTACACCCAAAGTACTTTGTAGTGTTTATGCATTCTTTCATAGGCAGATATTAGGATCTTCTTGTTTTAGAATGTAATTTCTCTGTTGTCTGTGTATGTTTTCAGTTGAGAGCTGCTTAAAACATTTGATTTTTAACTCTGATTTGGTAACATATTGAGTTGAGCCTAATCCTTGGGGAAACATTTATATTTCAGTGTTAGGCAATAGTTGTTAATGTTTATTCATGAAGGGTACATTCCTCAAATAACCTATTTTAGACAAAAATTAAGATGTGTTAGCAAAGTTTTGTGAGCAGATGTGGCAATCCCAAGTCATCCTTTTTAGAATCTTTCAACTAAATTTATAAACATGAATGTTCTGTTTAAGGAGTAATTTGCCCTTTACTTAGTTGTCTTTTTCTACCTGTTTCAGCTTGGAGAAAACAAGAGTTGGAACGGTCAGAATGTTGGGTTTCCCGAGCCAACAAGTAACAGTAAGTATTGCTTTCTAAACTTATATTTATACTTGTTTCTCTTTGTCTCTGTAGGATTTGGATTATTCGAGACAATTGATATGCTTTCTGTAAATATTTTAGGGTTTTTATTGCAATTAGATTAATTAACTCTTGAGTGTCCTCTGTGTGAGTATAGGTATGAATGAGTGCAGGAACAAGGAGATTTTTTATTTACTTATTGAATCATTGAATTCTTCAGGTTGTAAGGAATTTTAGGAGGTCATCTGAACTGCCTGCTCAAAGCACCATCAGTACAGAATTCAGACAAGGTTACTTAAGTCTTTTTGCCAGTTCTCCAAGGATGGAGATTCCATAGCTTCTCTGGGAAGCCTGTTCCAATGCTTAATTATCTTCACATTGAATTTTTTTCCTTTTATCCCAGTCGGAACATCTCCTGTTTGTTTATGACTGTCATCTGCTGTTCTTCTGCTACATATCTCAGTAATGTGCCTGGCTCCATCTTTTTGGCAGCCTCTTCTTAGGTATTGGAAGGCTGCTATTAGGTCCCCCAAAGCCTGCCACTGTCCTCTAAGCCTGATCATTGAAACAAATTTTCATCATCTAGTAATTCATCTATCTAGACTCTAACATCACAGCTTGGATAGAAGGATGCTGTGGCAGACATGATGTCAAAAGCCTTGCTAAAGTCAAGGTAAATTACATCCACTGCTCTCCATTCATAAATCCAGTCATTTTATCATAAAAGGCAATCAGGTTGTTGAGGCTGTTTTTATCCTTGGTAAATTCATGCTGATTGTTCCCAATGGCTTTTTTTCTCCTCTGTGTGCCCACAAATGGCTCTAAGAGGACTTACTACATGATCTTCCCAGGGACTGAAGTGAGGCTGACCAGCCTGCCTTTTTTGATGGTGATGCCTTTCTCCAGGCATTGGAGACCTCTCCTGATCTCCACAACTTTTTGAAGATAATAGAGAGAGCCTCACAGTGACATAAGCTGGTTGACTCAGCACACTAAGATATTTCCCATTTGGTCCAATGGACTTATATGGGCTGAAAATTTCTCAAAAGATCCCTGACTCTGATCAGGTTCCGCTGCTGGTAGTTTCTCTCTTCCTTGAGCTGTGACTATAGACACAAAGGCCTGAGAGACCTTGTTGGTGAACACCAACTTCAGTTGCACTGCAATAGGTAATGAATAGGACAGACCTTTGTGACTTTATAACTAGTTTTCTGCTGTTTAAAGTGGTAAAGATAATATAAATAGTACTTCCTTCACTTTTCCATGAGCCCTGGCTACTTCTCTGGAATTGTGTTGAGTTTTGAACTTCTTAAGAGTCCCAAACATTACCTCCCTCAGCTAAGGATTGTACTAGAGACAGACACACACATGAGCTACCTTCTATTTTTTGCCTATATACGTCTGAAGGACATGGTGCTAAAAGCAGGTTTTAAGGGGGTTCAGTAGTGTTCCAGTATATATGCGGTCTTCCCAGTCACTAGGCCTGGGGAATAATTTGTGCTTCAATTTACACAAAAGTTTGCTAGTATTTAAAGTGATCTTGGATTCAGCACATGCCATTGTGTTTCCCTGAAAGGAAGGATTCTACAGTATCTAAGACTTCTTATTAATTGCTTCCTTCCAGCCCTATCATCACTCCCCATCAATACTTCTAAATAATTTCTGTTTGCATTGTCAAAATCTCTAAGAGCATGGCCTGCAAAACGTTTTCAAATGTTAACATCTAGCATATTGGAGTTTGGACAACAGAATAAGACCTCTAGTTTTTCTCTCCTATCCTTCCAGCATCTTGTAGCAAAGATATTTATAGATGACATCACAACCATCTACTACACCAACAAGAAAAAACAATCCCTTTCCCAGGCTTCATCTGGCAAGAAAACTTTGGCAGTCATACATATAAATCCAAATCTAGAAGGAGAACACAAAGATGAACTCACTCAGCAGGAGACAAGATCAACAAAAATTATATTTTAAACCTGTGCAGACCAAAGAACTTATTTTTCACAGATTGACCTGCTCACAGACCTTTTTGCAGCCACCACAGGCCATGGTACAGACACAGGTTTTCATTCTGGGATGCTTTTCTGATGCACGAAAGACATTTCTGGATGCCTTCATTTCCATTCTTCTGATCTCCAAGTAAACTGGAAATCAAAGGAGATGTAGCTATCATGTCAATAGACATAGAGCATTTATTTCTGACAGTGCTGTTCAGAGTCTGCTGGGCTTAATCCCTTAACCCCATTTTTGAGGGTTCCAATCTAGAGGCAACATTAATAACAATCAGCTGATTAAAGTGTATAATTTTTTATTTCAGAGGGACTATGCTATCCTTTTGCAAAATAGGAAGTGTTTGAACCCAAAATGCTGTCAACAGGCATATATTTTTTTACTGATTTTTTTAATGGATATTTTTAACTCTTCACCTCATAAAGGACCTTTCTCTTCTAGGGTATTTTCTTTAATATTTACAGCTTAACTGTGATTTCCATGTAAAGGCATAAGAGGAGAATGAATCTGTTACATATGTAGAGGACAGACCAGTCTTTCTTCACCTTACAGTCTCATCTAGGATTCATGGAAGACCTAGAAGTGCATTTTTCTTCCTTAAATGTGTTAATGTGATAACACCCCTGGCTGAATGAATTGCCAATAGGTCTTCTTTTTGAGTTTCTCATTGAAACCTCTCCTGGTATTTCTAAAGTAAAATGGCCTTTCTGATAGAATTGTGAATCTGCTGTATCGGTTGCCACTCTATTAAAGTATATTTTTATATAGAAAACCACTGTACTAGTTTCTATACTATAGATCTTTCAACTTATAAATGTCACACCGTTTATTTGTAACGTATAGGAAGGAACCACAGATTCCCAGATAGAAAATGTATAGAACATTTTTGTATGTTATTTAGGTAACCAGTAAGTTCAGTTTATACCTTCCTACTGAATGGCCCAGTGAAGAGGCTTGTTTTTCAGGACGTGACTGAGGTCAGGGGATTGCTGCATTTGGAGAAGATCTACACACTATCACTTGATATGTCTCACCAGTTTTCCATAGACATGATTACGTTTTGAAATGCTGTGCTAATATTTAGTAGTGGGATAGTCTGCCAGTACATATTTACCTATGAGCACTTTGCCTGCTCTGCTTCTGGTAGCATATTATGTGTTAGTTTCCCACACAGGGAATGCATTAAAAATCCCAAGGAAGAACTAGTATTATTAAGAGTTTTCCCTGCGCACACCCGTTGATCTTCCCCTAAGCCCCAGAGTCCAAGATAACTTCAAAGCTTTGTAGTCAAGGAGAACTGAGGAAATTTGAAGTGTCTTCTCCTTTTGAATAAAAGAAATCACTTGCATGCGTGATCTCTCATGCACCTGTGAAGTGCAGAGTTTTTTTAAGGCAGTTCCAAGCAAGTTCCACTGTTTGAGATCAAAAATGTCACATCCTTTCAGGTATGAATATGCTTGTTTATATTTAAGAACAACAGCTGTTGGTAGGTGAATCTACTCTTGCGGTGTCATCATTATTGTAGGAAGTTCTGAAGAGGGCAAATGGAGCAGCTTCCTCCCTTCTATATCCTTGCTTATAAGAGAAATGTACAGTTTGCATTTGTTGTTACCCTAAAACCTAACTTTCAGTGATCTTGAAAGTCTGAGGCTCTGAGATTGCTACATCTACCATTTGGCAGCTCTTATGCAGATTTCCAGTAATTTTACTCCAGGAAAACCATTGTGTCCTGTTAGGACAACGTATTGTGCATCAGTTTTCTTTTGCAGGCAGATACTCTTTCTTTGTGCACATAATGCACTGTGTTTCCATCTGTGTGAAACTGTGAAATAAAACTGGAATAGTAAAGTGAAGTTGTATACTTTAGTACAAGAAAAACAAAAATCATAACAGTTATATATTTTAGTACAGTTGACGAACAGATTTCATTGTACCCTTATTATGTAGTTTGTTTTTGCTGAGAAATACCCTACAGTCTGTATCCTCCTACTTACTCACTCAATGCATTTTTAGTATTCCCTATTAAATATCCTTGAAAATTAACTTCTCCTGTTCCCCTCTATCATGTTCTTTTTGCAGCTATCCTTGTGGCAAACTTCACTTCTGTTCCTCCTACTCACTGGCAAAGCTTCTTCCCACAGGTTTAGTTCTTTACCTTTCCTCTTCATTTCACAATCTTAAAGATGAAACAAGAAGCTATTTGTTTCTTGGTTTGGGATATCTTAGACGTTTTTCACACGTGAAATAACAAGAATGTTGAGTGAGTTTTTTTCCCTGATGCTTCTGGAAGAGACTTTGAGACACTGTGAGCAGACCACAAGCATTCGAAGCCCATACAGAAGGTGTTTATTGTCAACAGAATACTCATTTATCTCTCTGGATTTGACTTAAGCAGTTATCAACAAAAACAAAACATGAAACAAATAAACAATCCTAATGCAAAGTGCATTTTCTTGGGAACATATTTTGGTTTTTTATTTCTGGATGGGGTAATCACAGACATATGTGATGAACACATACATACAGTATGTGTTCTAGGAGAAGCTGTAGATGAGCTATGAAGAACAAAAATATATAAAAATAAAAGGAAAAAGTAAGTGGTTTTATATATCATAATTCTAACAAGGAAAAAAATTACCCTAACTGTTTTTATATGTTCCCCCACCCTCAATTTTCCATAGTATAGTTTTCTTTTATCTATTTCCAGCAATTTTGAGAGTCACAAAGTAAGTATTGAAAAACTAATAATAAAATAAAATACATTCAGAGCAATCCTACCTCTCTGTAAAGGACAGGCTCTTTGTTTTTCTTGCCTAACATTTTATTACTAGGGATTCGTGCATGACTTTACAGTCTTTGTTCTTCAGAGTACATCTGCTCCTGCTGTTTGTTCACCACCTGAAATCATAATCATTTGTTTGTGACATCACAATTAGTTACTGTGCAGATGATTAGATTGTCACCAACAGATGATTATGATTTCAGATGGTAAATGAGCAGCAGGAGCAGATGATCTCCTAAGGAACAAAGATACTTGATCTCATGCAGTCGTTCTCAGTAAAAAAAAAGGAGCAATGAGAAAAAAGCAAATAGATACTCAGAAGAGTTTCTTAAATTTGTGATGAGGAAATTTGAGCATTTTTCCATAAATAACATATATTTTGATATTTTTAAAAATCTACTTAAATAATAAGAGATTAAGAATATAAGAAATGTAAAAAGTATGAAAATATATGGTGTTATTGTAAGCCCTAACAGTATGGTTACATTCAAATTCTTACTTAGATGTTTCTTTACCAGTTTTTGGGAGAAAATAAATGCAAAATAAATCATGTATTTATGAAATTTTGCATACTAATGCATCTTCACTTGAGAGGAAACAAAATTTATGTGAACTTTATAGTTCTGGCCCTCACTAGTTATATAAAGATTTTTTTTATAGTCCTCTACATGTTTATTTTTCAACTGGGGATTTTGGTGAAGGCTTCCAGTAGATAATTTAATACCCCTGTATTTCCATGAACAGTAACTGAAGTCTGCAGTTTGAGAATAAAGTTTTTGTTTTGTATTTCAGACATTTTTAATTGGAATTTATATGTGTTATATTTTCCCAAAATATGTAATTCTTTTGGGTGTATTTCAAAGGCGATTTGCAGTGGATTGTATGCATTTTTGCTCACTAAGTACTGCTGTTTCATTGGACTTCACTTTTGAACTTCTTCCAAACTTACTAAACTTCGTCAATTATAATACACTCTTGCTAGGAGTTAGATTGATACATCACTAAACATTTTTTGAATTATTTGTCATTCTGAATAGCAACCACACTAAGAAGCATTGACAACACCACTTATTTGATGAAGCACAGGTCACAGAACAGTAGTTTTCCATCTATTTGGTTTGGGGTTTTTTGTTTTGTGGGATTTTTAGCAAACTGACTGTCAGGTGAACATTATACCATCACTGTGTGTTTCAGGGAGCAGTTCCATCAGCTGAGCCACTCTGTATGTCTCATGAACTTGGCTAGAGTCTCTTATAGGAGTTGGTTATGTTTAAATAACACCTTGCCTCTGTAGCTGCTGAGTTGATGTGCTAATTTAAAAAAAAAAAAAAAAAAAAAAAAAAGGATTCATCCCGTCTTCTAGCAAGCGTCTGAGATAACTGGATTTTCTTTCTAACTGAAGACATAGGAAAATTAAATTTAGAAACAGAGGAGATTTGTCCAATTTTGTTTCTTCCCTGAGTTTTGAAGCTAGGAAATCTATGCTCTATTTGGCATTATTAATAATTAATGTGTTATTTTTCAGTTTCATGTAGCAATGAGAATGAGATAATAATTTATCCAGAAGAATACCAATTAAATACAACTTGCATATATTTTTGAAACAGTTGAAAAAAACCTCTAAAACACCTAATATTAAAAACCACCTCATATTAACAAAACAGGGAAGGGAATGTGTTATTTTTTCCTTGGTGTTTTGAGAACGAGTGGCAAGATCCGAATTAGCATTTTTGTGTGTAAGTGGGATTTGGGCACAACCCAGGTGTGTAAGACCACAACTGCAATTGGTCCTCCTCCTTGCCCCACGTTTCCTCTTTTGAGATGCTCAGTTAGATGCTTAAAGTGCTACAAGTTTCACATCTTCAGATGGGATGGTTTCTTTGCTGAGTTTAGAGTACAGTGTGTATTTCTAAAGTACCTAGTGTTTTAAACACGTGCCCAGAAAGTTGGGAGACTTAGATTTAGTTTCCTTCTTCACCAGAAGGAGAGTACCCATGGGGTGCAGAGTAATCTGGATAATGGCAGCCGCCTTTTGCAGATGTGTATCTAATATCATTACGATTTGCAGACAGAAAATAAAAAATCAAATGCTGTCAAAATGCAAGAAATCCACAGAGAAGGAGTCATCTAAAGGAATCATGACTTTGTCATGTGTCTATTGATTAAAGCACTTGTGAGTGAAGGTGCAGATAAGTATTTTGGTATTCCCCGGCTGGTTTACGCTGTTATATTCTTCATATTTTAGATACAGGTTAAAAAAAAAGTGTTGCAAGCAACTTGCTGCCTGGTTCTTGAGTAGTATGGATCGTGCATATGTAAGAAACATACACTTGGGCTGTGAGGGTTGTGGTTTGGATGCTCTCAGGCTGAGAAGGAACCCAAGTCTTAGCTTTCTAGGAGACTGCTTAACCATTGAGCTCTTGATGTATAAAATGTATAAAGAGGTAACAGCCACCATGACAGTAGATAGCCAGCTCTGTGGGTAGAGATAATTTCAGAGAAATTATCCTTTTGCTTTTCCTGGTCCCCTAAAATTCCTATATGAATTACATTTGTTCAAGGTTGCTAGTCTATTCCTTTGAAAAAAACTGTATGTGAGATAGCAACACAGAGCTCTTTTTTGATGTTAACTCTCAAATTCAGCTTTAATAACATAATTCTGCAAATTATGTGCATTTGGATTTCTGTCTTCAGTCAAGCAAACAAAGCAGTATTACACAATTAACATCAATACTGTGTTTCTCTAAATACTTTCACTTTTCAGAAGTCTTTTCTCCTTTTCCTACTCCCTTCCCCCCAGCCTGGAACCCACCATGTACCTCACCCTCAGTCTAGCATAGTAATGCCCTTGAAGAATTGAATCACTTGAACTGAGGCTTTATTGCTGTCAGAACCAAGACTTAATTCTCCATTCTCTCCTCCATCCCCTTTCCTTTACATCAAACATCTTATCCCTATGACTTCCACTCCCCCACCGCTTTCTCCTCCTCTGATTTCATCCTCGCTTGTACCTATGCTGTGCTCGTTGATGTCCCCCTTGACCTTCTTAGCTTCAGCAACCTCTCTATCCTTGTCTAGTAGACTTGCTCATTCTTTCATCTCTTCTACGTGTGGGTCATGCCTTTGTTTTCATCATCACAATTCTCTTTTCCCTCTTAATCTGTTAATGAATAGTCTTGCCTGCACAGGTCACTTCCAGTTGCACTTAGGCACTCTCCTAATTGCTTTACCCCCTCAAAAATCACTTTCTTGCAGCTTTTACAAGCACCTTGATCTGCCAGCTCACTAGCTTGATTTGCTCCTGCTCCAAACTTGCTGATCCTCTTTCCTGATAAGAATACTGTCCTTTCTTCTGCATTTAGTTTGGTTCTTTTCAGAACCTGCTTCACCTTAATCTTAGGTTATCTGGTACACTGACATATTGTTGGAAACTTACGATGCAGAAATTATCATGTAAAAATAATAGTGTAGGTGTTTTGTCTGTCTATTGGAATATTTAATAGAATATCCTGTAGAAATCCCCGCTGCAAACACTAAGCCTTATTTTTACCAAAATCTTATGTTCCCAAGCAGGAGTAAAGCTGTGAGAGATTTCAAAGGACTTTCCTCACATGAGTTAACCACCAAATGTTACAGAAAATGTATACAATTTAAGTCTCCTGCGAACTGCAATTTCCTTTTTGGCTGTACAGAAAATATTCCAGTGAAATTAAGGATATCAGGACCTGACTTCACGAAGAACTAAACAGTATTTACTTCAGTGTCATGGTTATTTTAACGTTAAATAAACTAGTATTTCAATGAGTGACTTTATATAACATCAGTTTGTTTAAGGTCATGTAGACGAGATCTTTTGATTGAAGGACATTGTGTAATGACAAAACATTTTTTCATGTCTGAATATTGCAGTAGCTGGTGACTTAGAAATACCACAGATAGCTGTGTTAAGTAGGTAATGATTGCATCTTGGTATTTCAAGCCAAGATTGTGTGTAGACTATTACTGAGAACATAATGGCCATACTATTTGCCTATCCAGTTGTTTGACTGACGTTTTCTGAGTTCCTACTGAGGTAATAAAATAAAATTTGAAAATATTCTAGTATATAAATGGGCTTTTACATTTACAGTGAGTGGAGTATAAAATGATAATTTCTTTTTATGATAATATTTACATTTTTCAGTCTTGTTATTGAAATAATTATTTGGGTTTGTAAATTCTCTTTTTTGCTCTCAGTGGATTTGTAATGGGCCATATACTAGAGCATGTTGAAAACCTGCCAGTTCTATGGGGAACTGTTCATGTGAAAGTCCTCCATGCCTCTTAAGGTTTTGTCCATTTTAACTTACATAATAGTGAAGTCAGGATTAGATCTGGGTCTAGCTTTTCCTGCTTAATGCCTTACTACAAGATTTTGCCATGTATTTTAAGCAGCACAATATAAGGCAGCTTTATTCAATGTGAATGCAGGTCGCATAATCTGAAAGAAAGCTTTTTGATTATTATGTATTGAGTATTTTATTCAGTTTCGATAATACTGATTATCTGTTTATGAACAATCTTTTTTTCATTCAGTGATGGGTTATTTCAAATACCAGGGTGTTAAACTTAACGTATAAGCATGTCATATACAGAATTATATCATGGCTTACTTTGCATCATTACTCAAGACATGAAAGTACTCCTTCGTGCTGGTGCCCCGTATCACTGCTTGTAGTGCAGGGAAGAGCAAGTGCTCTTCAGGGGTGTCAGGGGAAGTCATACACCAGCTGACACTGCTTCTGACGCACCAACAAGTATAGCTTTCCTGTAGGACAAGTGAGAGCCCAGGGAGAAAGTTGTGGCTCTCCGAGAAAGAATAAAGTTGTGGTTTAGACCAAGTGTCCTTGAAACATGAAAAGTCAATGAGTGACCTTGAACCAGGAGAAGTCACTGAGTGAAGGCAGAGGAAGAGTATCCCCACAGTGCTGGTCATGTCGGAAACAGAGAAAATTAGCACTGATATATATATGTGTATTGACCATACAAGCCTGATTCTGTAGGTCATCTTTTGGAGTTGAATGATAAAATCAAAATCTCAGCTTTTCATGTTTTCTGGTCTTCCTGACAGAAGTAGAAAATTGAATATGGGACATCAGTGGTACCAGTATAGACACTAATACCTGTGAGAGTGCGTGCAACACTGTCATCACTGTGAACTTTTCTTAACTTAGTAGCCCGCTGCTGTGGGGTAACTTTTCACCGTCCTTGTATCAGCAAATTCCATTTTTGCTGAATCATTACATTGAGGCTCATTTGGTGATATTGTCAGTCGTTCTCCTTCCTCACCCCCTTCCCCATGCAGAAAGTCCCTCCGATGGTTAGTTTTGTTTTCTGTGAACTCCAGAAGAGTGAAGGTGCAGACAGTGGGGGACCCTTTTGTAGAAAGGTCCTCCTGTCTTCCCAGCCAAGGGCACCCTGTCTTCCCACGGGGGCCCTATGGAGAAAGGGTTACGGATAAAAATAACACCACTCCAACAGGTTTTTGGAGACTGCCTCTACTACTACTGCTGCTATGAAAAGACGTGGAATCAAAGCACTGAGATTACACTTCAAGGGGAAGGCTTGTGAAGGATAGCTGGGCCATTTTGTATCTTAATCATAAATTTGTCTTGGAGTCTAAACTCTCTTGCAGTTGTCTAGTATGTGACAGCAAAAGTAGACAATGGATGATCAAGAAATTTATTCTTAGGTAAGAGAGATGTGGGGTTTTCGGAGACTTCAGAAGATTGTGAGAGACTGCTAACAATTACTGCCAAGGATGAATAAGACATGTTTTTCAAATGTTAGTGATTACATTGCATAGCTAGCCTGCATGTTTTCATAGCACATTTGCCCACAGGTTTAAATAATATAAATGGAAATTATTTTAACATGTTTCACGAACGTACCTCTAAGTTATGCCCAGCAGAAGGTGCAATGTTGTTGGTAGTGCTGGTGTTGGTACTACTATAAATGGTAGTATTATAGATCCTGTGACTCCTAATAATTATGATGCTATGTTTGGAGTATGGTGAAGTTAGTATGGGATAAATATTTAGGAGACACAAAAATCCAAATTTTTTTTTAGCTGAAAGACTAACAAAAATATGAAAGTATTCACCTTGAGATGTTCTCCATGAAAAGGTGTTAGAGGATAGCATTTCTTTCTCCCATGTCTTTTATTAAATTGCTTGTTTGAAGACTAATTAAGATAATATCTGAAGAGTTCTTTTGTTCTTACACTTACTCCTCTTGATGTCATACTCTTTGTCTTGTGATAACATCTTCACTACTGTAAAGAAACTGTTATAAACATCCACTCTTCTACAATTCAACAGAGTTGAAGTAAGCAGACAACAGTGAGGAATGATATTTAAAAAATCCTCAATAATATACTAAAAATAGATAATGAATTACAATTAATATATGCTTGATAGAAGTTTTCAAAGAGACCAAGTTTTTATTGGCTTTTTAAAACAAGTTTGTAAGAACCTTCATGAAACATAGGCCCTGGATATAAAAAGTTAATAGCTTGCAACTATATTAATGTAATGTCTGGAATATTACATTACTTTGTTTCCAGAGATAATCAATGATGGTAATATAATATCTGCCTCTCAGAGCCAATGTATGATTTAAATTAATTATTGCTTATAAAGCACTTTGAAGTCTTTAGCAGAAAGGTGTTGCATAAGTGTAAAAGTACTATTATTAATTTAACATCACCATTAAAGTAAAGTCAGTACTTTAGGAGCATTTGCTATACTCTGTTCAATATCTTTTTATTCATCATATGCTGCATATTAGTTATTTTAACATTTAGAAAGCTTAGTAATCTGGAAGTATTCCAAACCATTGTTCCAGACAGCAGTTAGATATTTGGGTGGATCATGTAAAAACAGTGAAATGGCTGAGAAAGCATGTAAAATGTTTGTTTTAAGTAATATTACATCAATGGAACAGACATCTGCAGCACTGGACTTGGTTTTAAACTTCTTTAAACTCTTTTTAAGTTAACGTTGTACTATGTTTTTCTAAAATTGATTTGGGGAGGGCTAATATCATATTATTTCTAAAGAAGTTTATTGTTTTACCTTTTGTTCAATTTTCATTTCTGTTTCTCAAATATTTGTAGGAAATCAGATTTACAGTGGGCAGGTCTTAGGAGGTGGTAAACACCTGCCACTCACTATTATTGTTGCTGTTTGGTTTTGTAACCTAATGTCAGCCATCAATATCTGTATTATCTATTTTAATTTTCATTCATGTTATCTCTTGTATTTAAAAATATGAGCAGTGATAGGCCTTGGAGATTATAGCCTCAGAAAAAGTGTATAGAGTCACTCTATCATACAGTGATTATGCACTATAAAATTATGTGTGTTTACACAGTTGTTGTTATCTATAAGGTTATAGATATCTATAAGATTATATTCTAAATTGTCCTAAATGTGGAAAAAGAAATTTTAGGGACCCTCTCCTCCATCTTTCCTAGTAGCATTGTCTTGAATTTGTGCGTAGCTCCAGAGTTCAGCACTGGATCCACTGGCTTTGGAGCCAGTTTTAAGACTAGGTAAAATACCTTTAAAGTTAGAGTTCAGGGTCCACCCAGAGTCCCAAGCCCCATAAAGGTAGAGGGGGAGAGCAACCAGGTGAATAACAGATATGTCTTTATGAATGGTATAAGCTTTCTGAAAGCAATATTAATTTAAAAGCCAAATGTGTGAGTAAATTGATTAAAGGATTCACCTGTAAGCAGTTTGCTGAGTCAGCAGTGAGGAAGTTCGATTTTCGCCATTAGTGGAAAATGAGGATATTAATTACTGGTAATATTTTTTGAGTCTTCTTGTGGTAGAAATTTTATTTAAAAATACTACTTGCACTACTAGGTTTAGAGGAATCCTTTCTAGGTAACTGGAAATTAATTTTCTTCTCTTCTTTGAATTTATTCTACATTCTGAGATGAATTTAATATGTGCTGCAAATGAATTAAGCATTGAACCCTTTGATTTCTCTTGGGATTACTAAATCAGTTAACAAACAGGTTTATCATCCCTAGAATGAAATGCCATATGGCTCAGGTTCACCCATGTTATTTTCAGATATATGCTAGAAGATTAAAGTATGCTATTAATATGAAATTACATATTTCAAGCTCATTTTTCAATTAATTAATAGTGAGAAAGAGGTTTTCCTCTTATATCAGCAAACTGGGTATTCATGTTTCCAACAAATGCTTCATTGTATATGAAAACTAGAAAACTTCAGCCTTAATTCTGCACGTTTCCATGCACAGGAATATCAGCAAAACTGATCAAGTATGTACTCCTGTTTTCAAGCAGGTTTAGGGTTGAGATGTTTTCTAAAAATATATTAAAAATTTTGGAATGTAGGCAAATTATCCCTAATTTACATGTCACTGGAAATATTTAAAAGTAATTCACATAAATAAATTTAGATCCTTTTAATGTTTACCCTACCTCCTGTTGATATTAACGATGACACATACATGCTTTCCTTGTTCAGTATAAATGTTGTCCAAGGCAGGTAGCTATTTGCAAACTATAGGATGCCATATATGCAGCTAAATAAATAAATAAATTCCTCTTCGTGGAAGAGCAGTTAGTCACATAAGAGTCATTAGCACAGTAACGATGTGGCTGCAGGGCAATTTAAGGTTATTTAAGCATAGGCTGCTGTTGTAATTCAGCAAACACTTTAAGCCAGCACTTGAGGCAGTGCTGCTACCTCCAGAAGCTGTCCTGCCCTTCTTTTGCCTCCAACATCTCACTCTCATGAGCACCGCTGCATGGTCCTACAGGTGCTGGTGCTGGCACAAGTAGTAGGGCAGCTGGAGAGTACGAACAGCAGCTGTAGGTGGGAGAGAAAATAACTGCTCCTGGTGGTGACAGTGCTGACGTAGGCTGGTTTAAATTATTTGTGAAATAACAGCCTAAATTATTGTATCAGGTAGGAGGCAGAAGATTGTAGTGAAATAACGATCGTGCTACTATTTTGAAAAGGCAGCTGTTCCTCGTGGTTTGTAGATTCTCCAAACCTTATTTGTTCATGTTGTGTATTCTGTGCTAGCCACAGTTTTAAAGTCCAGGTTTGTACCTTAAAAAGAGTGGGAGAAGAGGAAGAAGAGGGGCACTTCAGATCTGCTTTGTTTCTAAATAAATTACGCAATTTCAGTTACAGTTACTGTGAAAAAAAGATACTGCTTTTAAATGCTTACTTTGTTTTCCACTGCAAAGTATGTTAATGAAATAGTCTACGTGTCAAACCCATTCTACAGTAATGAGAATGATCTTTGCTTTTACTTTCAGCACCAAAGGGAATACTCCATCTCTCTCCTGATGTTTATCAAGAGATGGAAGCAAGCCGCAACAAATCAGCCCCTGGTACCACTGTAAGCTATTTGTCGTCCAAAGAAATGAGCCAGACTTCTAGCTCTTTCTTCAGCATATCTCCTACAACAAATAGCACAGCTACGATTGCCAGGGAACTTCTCATGAATGGAACATCCCCAACTGCTGAAGCCATAGGTCTAAAAGGAATATCTCCTGCTTCCCCTTGTTCTGCAGTGCAGCCTTCAAAACAGCTGGAGTATTTGGCAAGGATTCAAGGCTTTCAGGTATGGGAGGGGGAAAATGAAGCTCTTCAGCCAGAATCATAGCATTGCCATCAAGATTTCACTCTTGCCCTCTTGAATGTGGGCATGCATGTAACTTATCTTGTAAAATTAGCTGGTGTCCAAGGCAGTTTCTGGGTCCAGGAGATACAACCCTGCACCAATATACATGCCCCTCCTTCTCTTTTTTGTTCCTTCCTTCCATTCACCTTACTGCAGGCCATCTTTCTCTCCTTTGTTTATTCTCCTTAAATAATTACAGGCTTAAATTATGCTTTTTACTTGCACTTCTTTGAGAATCTTCACCTCTTGGCATTAGAAGCTTTACATACTGCTCTGGCGTTGGTTTCTCTCTTTGACTCTGATCCAGGAGGTACTGACGCACCACCTTAACTTTGCGTTTGTCTTCTGGGCCGGGTCGGTAAAGCCGTTACTCTGCTTCCCACCCTGCACCTCTTAGTTGTAACCTGTAGAACAACATTTTGATCAGAAGGTGCAGCCTAGGAGCAGACCTGGTGTCAGAGCAACGCAGAATGTTTTTGACATCATAGTCAATACTAGAGAATGTAAGATGTACTGCGCTGGGTCAGCACATGAGTCCTTCAGCACTGATGACCTGTATCCAGCAATGGCAAATACCCTACATTTCGTAGGACAGTGACAGCCTCTGTAGTACACCCAGTCATTTCTGCAGCGTGGAAGATGGGAAAAGGAAGCCTCTTCCTGATCACCATTACATGCAGAATTACACACATACATGGATAGTAGCTCATTTTACTGTGTCGCACCATTGGAGGATAGGACCAGCTATGTAGAAATATTCTTTTTGCTGTTGTAGGTTTTTGTTTTGGTTTTTTTTTTCCTTTTCAGAGCTGTGAATTTGTTTCATTTGAAAAGTTGGTTTCATATGTTCTAGCATATGTAATTTGATCATGTAACTAAATTCTGGAAATGGGAGGTTTCTGTTAGAATTTTTGCATGCCTGATAATGGTTTTTTTCATCAAAGCCCATGTAATTTACAAAGTATGCAGTTGTTGGAAGTGATTTAAAAGAGGCTGCTAGAATTTGAGAAATAGTGTCAGATGTCCTGTTGGCATAAGCAGCATAGTTAAATTACATTTGCGTACATCAGATATCACCAGTTGTGGATTTGACCTAACACTGTTTCTGTCTAAAATGTACATTCAGCTTTCTTTTGGTCTTCATTTTTAAAATGTCATTTTTGATTCATTAGTTTGAATGTCTCTTAATTGAAGAAACGGTAAAAGCCTAAGCCTCACCATGGTAGAGTTAAGCTGCTAATAGGAATTCAGTTTTCCTGAGTTCCATTTGTTACCTGCTTGCAGTAGAAACAGATTAATTCTGATGAAAAGAAATTCAACCCGTGAAGTTTTCACTGCTCACTTTCACATCTTGTCAGATTGCTTGTGTCTACCAGTAACACTTTATTTTCATAGAACCGATGCACAATTTATGTTACTGTTTTGATTCCTACTTGCCTACAGTATGTGGTTACTGTAAAATGATTAGTTGTGTTTGTCCTGGTTTTTTTTCATGCTTTGATTCTAGATGCTTATGTAGAAATTGTTTTTAAAGGGTCTCACCTTGAAACAAAAAATATAATCTGTTTCATCCGTAAGCTAGACTACTACTTTTTACTTGGCCCTGATACAATCCAAGGAGTTTGGTAGAGAATCTCGATTATTAACATCTATCCGCTGTGCATGTAACTGATGGTTTTACATCATCTTAGCATGCTTTTTAACACCTCTCTTGAATAAGTCTGATATTGATGTGAAACTCTGCCACTGCTGGGTGGCTGAGCCAAGGTGGAGCAGTGAACAGAATCTCTGTGGGAAATGGCTCAGTGGCCTGTCAGGTGCATATCACAGGTCTCTTCACCATTTCAGCCTAGAAAGCTCTTTGTGTTTAAGAGTTTAAAAGCCCATTTCTTTACAGGTTAACTTTCTCAGGCATATTTACTAAGTAGAAAACTACTGCATTTGCAAACAGCTAGCTTGTTTCATGTTTCCTGAATGACCCAAAATGATTTTTAAATTGTTAGCATGTATTTGTATTCTGGTCCGGATGATAACCATAGTTTTGTCTTTCATTGAAGAACGTATACATTCTGTTCTGTTACAATGTATTTTTGAATTTTTAAAAAAATCAATAAATACTCATATGATGTTTCATTTGTAAATGTAAAAAAATGTTATTTGCTTATTTGAATGGTTTTTTTGAACGTCTTTAGCTGCAGGGGACACGTCTTTAAAATGTGGTTGTTTAAATTCTTCTAAACTGTTTGTATATGATCTCAGCCATGTTCTATTGTAAGCCCTTAATATTAAGAGTTATTGGGACCAATGTATGGAAAAATACTAAAAAATTACGTTTTTATGGTTTATGGCTTATTATTCTAAAGATATTTGTAATTGATAAGCAGCAGCTCAGTGTCATTCTAAAAGCAGGTGTTTAGCTTGGATACTTTCAAGGCTCAGGCTTCAAATTACCAGTGATAATTAGACACAAATACTTCAAGCAAGCCTTTACAAACTCTGAATAAAGCATGTTTAGTGCTTGCTTCATATTTATGAATACGATCTACCAGTTAATTGTTTTGCAGACTTTGCCCGGAGATTGTTTAAAGGAAAATTCAGCTTTGGTAAAATTGTTATTTTTAAATGACTATGTGGTATTTTGGCCATTGTTTTGTAACTACATTAGGAAAGTTACAGTTATTTTTGCTGACCGTTTAAGTGCAGTAAATTATTCAGAGAGTTTGTTTAAATGGAAACATTTAGAGAAGCTGTTTACACACGAATAATTTGAGCCTCCAGTTTTTACTGAGGCAAAACACAAGTTGCAGGTAGTCCAGTAGGGAATTCTGCTGGGAGTTTCCATGAAGCAAAGATCGTAAAATTTAAAAAGCCATGATTGAGTGCCCACAGTCAGTCCCGGTGCGTGTCTGCAGCCATACTTGGCTTGCTGCGTTGGCAGGACTTGGAGATCTTAACTTTTTCTCCATAGTGGCTACATAATAAAACCTCACACAGGATATAGTTTCTACATGATGTATTCCTTTGATTGCAATGGTTACACAATTTATATCTCCCCCCCCCCCCCCCCCATTTGTTTAGCAGTTAACTGTTCCATTTTATACATTGATAGATTGAAATGTTTTCTTGTTGCGCATTTCTCAATGTTTCTCATTTCCCCAACCGGTAGCGAAGGCATATGTTTCTGAGAGACTGCACACACAGGAGAAGCCCTGCTGGATGCTCTAGATTCAGGTTTACTTGTGGCCCCTACATTTCAGTGCGTGGTTTTGAATTGTTGGCAGAGACGAGCCTAAACTAAATTTCCACACTTTGTATGAGAGTTGACACTGAGCTCAAACCTTTCCCTACAGTGGCTTTAAACAAAACAAACACTCGTTTTGCTTTGTCGGAGGTTGGATTTGGAAACCAGTCTAGGAGTGCTTGGGTCTCGCTACTGAGATACGTACGTGAGGAAAGTTTCAGGGAAATTCACCCCTCAGTGAATTTCAAGGAAAGAGCTATAGTTTTGGTCTGATCTGTATGTAATTGCACATTTCTTGGAGCAGGTCAAACTTTAAAAAGCACCTAAATACCATTTTCAGAATTGTCACAGGCACTATGGTTGCTAATAGCAAGTCGTTTAGAGGTGTAGAATCATCTGAAAAGGTAGATGCTTCTTGGGATTTTCATAAACACCTGTGCAGGTTAGGTACCTGACTTCCAGTTCACTTGTAAGCCTGGGCACTCTACCTAGTGTTTTGCAAATTTGGGCTGTTGCCCCATGCTGTGAACTCATTGCCTGAAGTCAGTCATACCTTTGAGACTTCTGCCCTGTACTCTGTTGCCTGATGCAGACATGTCCTCGCGTGCTGTGGGTTGTCATTCTGGTGTGATTGATAATGGTATTTTCCTCGGTGTCTGCTCGCCGCTTTCGCTGAAGGATGTAGTCACTGACAGGAAGAGCAAAAAGGGGCAAGTCTGCCTTCTTCAGATTCGGCGTAGTACGTGAAACAGCCGTCGGTCATAGCTTAGGCCGTGCTGTGAGCGTTTCCTGGTCTCTCTCAGATTTAGCTGTGGCTGCTAACGGTGGGTGACCTTCGCATCCATCCCGCCTGAGCGTGCGAAGGTTTGTGAATCCCAACCCCGCTTTTACCTGAGATCTCTTTCTCTTTGACCAATATTAAGTTCACTGTCAGAACTTGTTGACATTGTTCATGATAGTTAAAGAGTTCTTGGTCTTTTGAATGATGAAGAGTTTGGGCCTGAAACCCTTTCTCCAGCAAATCTCCTAGACACAGTTGTGAAAATCAGATTTGAGTTCACTGGAAATTTTTAATACAAAAGGAATGAGTGAGGGATTCAGGGTCAAGCCTGAAGAAAATAATTGAAATATAAATTATTATCATCACAACTTTTGCATCTTGAAATTTGATGCAATTGCCTTTATTTTCCTTCATTAACATTTTGTGTCCAAGTATGCCAACTCATTGATGATGGCTGAAATAACAATTTCAATTCAAAAGTTCTTTTCCAAAGCAGGTCACAATTAAGAAAAGTTGCTTACTTAGTTAAATTAAAATTCATTGGACTTCACAAGAATGAAGCTGCTTTCCTTCCATTAGTTCTTGTTCATTACATGACCCAGTGAAAAATGCATACTTAATTTGCAAGAGCTCCCTGAGAGTCCTGACATTAGCTATTTCCCTTCTTCTTCCTTACCTCTGAAGCTGGTTTTTACCTCAGTAAAAGCGACATCTTACCCCTTTTCAGTCTATCTTTTTCTCTTCCCACAGCAAGCAGGACTTTTTTCAATTGAAGTTTCATCTGTCTTTGCCAGCACACCAGGATATTTCTTTTTGATGATCTTCAGTATAATTTAGGACTGGAAAACTAAGGCCAGATCATTTACTGGTACGAATTGTTGCATCTCAGAAGGCAACAGAGTGACACACCAGTTACGGATTTGGGCAACAGGACTGCGCTTCAAAATCTTCCATAAACTTGTTACGTTCACAAAAAAAGCCATGATAAATGAGAGGGAGAAGGCAGCTACAGCAAGACATTTACCAGTCTTTTGAGCTCTTGCAGAACACAGATCTCTGCATTAGCTTTGAAAATTGCAAGAATTCATTGGTACGGATTGCAAGGTTAGGGAGAAAAACAAGCAGGAGAAAAACCCCAAGCATTCCCCGTTGACTCCAGATTCAGATAGCTACAGTAAAGGGAATTATGAGACTTTTTTTATTGTTCTGGTGAGTAGAAGTAAGGTGAAAGCATTCTGAGAAATGCTCAGTATCACATCTCATTCTCAGCGGAATCTCCCTGCTGAGGAGGCCAATGGGAAGAAATGAAAACAGACTAACAAGAGTGCTGTGATGGAGGTGAAAGCTTCAATAGAGGGCTTTGAAGCAGCACGTTAAAATGAAGTTTCTGTGGTTTCCCAGAAAATCAGTGGGCATTTCCTGTCTCTGGGTCTCTGATGGACTATAGACTACCTTCCCATCCCAAATGTCCTGTCTCAGTTTTTACAACAGACAATCTTCATTTTTGTTGTTGTTGTTTTCATTTCCATTCCTCTCTCAGGATAGAAAGCAGCAACTTCTCTTTGCTTCTTTCAGCCTTGTGGCTCGCTGCTTTGTGTAAAATGGCCCCCCACTATGCCATTCACCTCCACTTTTCCTCAGTAGTTATCTACTGAGCCTACACTACAGAAGTTGTAGTTAGAAGTTTAATCGTCTTGTGGTGATTGTGTTCAAGTGATCATTTATTCAGAGGTGAAATGGAGCTGAGCTGTGGTAAACTGGACAAAAACCAAACCATCTCTTATGAGTCATGAATGGCTGATGTGATTTTTCCTCAGATTCCCCCAAATTACTTTTGAGAAAAAAAAAATTGCTGTGCTTTGGGGGGAAGGGTTCTATGTACTGAATCTATTATAATGAATATAGCTGTAATTATACTGTTAGTTGTCAGTGTGTTTTCAAAGTTCCCTGCAGATGAATGAATCAAAAGGTATGTTTTAGCAAGTCTCCAGCTAAAGCCAATAAGGGAAAGTGTAGCAAGTGCTAAAAACTAGAATGTAAACCCAGATGGTACTGTTCTGTCCTTGAACGTGTCGGCTGCAGGAAGGTTTGTGGCCATTGTCAGCTTGGGACTGGAATCCCAGCAAATGGGCTAGTTCTAGGGAGTACAAAAGTCTCACCACTCTTTCAAATTAGAAAAACTGAACAATAATTAAAGGAAGCTTTTGAAATTATAACATCAGGCTTCCTTGCATCATTAATGTAAAACAGATTTGAAAGCTATGTCAACAAGCTTTTTATAGAAATGCTTCTTTGAAGAAGATCTTATCTCCAAAAATCAGGAAAAATTAGGACGTTAAAAAATGAAAATATTTGTAGAATAATGTTAGAGAATACTTTTGAAATAAGGCTGTTAAAGCAAATATTGCTTCATCCACATTTGGGGTTAAACTTCCCTATAATTCTATGTATAGAACTGTGCATCTAGACACACACACACCACACCACACACACACACACACACACACACCCCCCAGGCATTGGAGACTTTTCCCAGCAGGATTGACCAGACTGCAAATATTAGTGAAATTGTTCTAAAATAGTAGTGTACAGTCAGGCCCAGAGGGAACTGTGGTCAGCTGATTCACTTTAATGTTAAGACTCAAAGGGCAGTGGGAATTTATATTTAAAAATAAGTATTCATGAAACCCCTTGAAGTAGCTCAAGAGTGACTGCGTTGATTATCAATACCTGCTTCTGCCAAACAAGCTGTGGAATCAGGCTTTTGGTTCCTGTCCTGGTGCCTTGTGTTGTAGTCAAGTTCACTAGCACTGTACCTGCTCATTGGTCACATCAGTTTCTGTAAAATGACATGGGGAATGATGTTGTGCTCTGTCATCACTGCAAGTATTGAAATCTGGCCTTTTGCAGAAGGGTATTATCTTCCTGTCTGTTTGTACTATGCCACGCTCAGCGGCCAGTACAATGATCTCAACAGCAATGTTTGTCTCTTACCCACAGAGAGTATAAACACCTGTAGAAATGGTTGACAAAGTCCTCATTATCTCAATTTCTGTCTCTTCTGGATACTTCTTTTTTTTCTAATGTGAAGTTTGCACCTTCACCAAGTACCAAACTATTGCCTGATGTTCAAATTACTACAGACTTTTGTTGTGGGTTAACCCCAGTGGGCAGCTTAAGCCCCACGCAGCTGCTTGGTCACTCCCCCCTAGCCCCCTAGTGGGATGAGGGAAAGAATCAGAAGGGCAAGAATGAGAAAACTCATGGGTTGAGATAAAGACAAAAGCTGCATGTGCAAGAAAAGCAAAATAAGGGATTCATTCACTCCTTCCCATGGGCAGGCAGGTGTTCAGCCATCTCCAGGAAAGGAGGGCTCCATCACGCGTAACGGTTATTTGGGAAGACAAAACACCATCACTCCGAACATCCCCCCTTCCTCCTTCTTTTCCCCTGCTTTCATTGCTGAGCAGGATGTCATACGGTATGGGATATCCCCTTGGTCAGTTGGGGTCAGCTGTCCCGGCTGTGTCCCCTCCCAACGTCTTGCCCACTCCCAGCCTACTCGCTGGCAGGGCAGCGTGAGAAGCAGAAAAGATGCTGTGTAAGTACTGCTCAGCAATAGCTAAAACATGGGTGTGCTAACAGCACTGTTTTGATCAAAAACATGGCACCATACAAGCTGATCTGAAGAAAATTAACTCCATCCCAGCCAAAACCAGTATATTCTCCACCTCTTATTCCATAACGTTTACATCATGCTCAGGTCCCACACTATCCAATAGATCCTCATTACCCACCCCGCCCTTGCCATCCTTTGACATATACACAGATATCATTCCCTTAGTCTATGGGCCATCCCTTTAAAAAGTCCACAAATGTTCATTGAGTTCATT
This sequence comes from Mycteria americana, assembly GCF_035582795.1. Lineage (NCBI taxonomy): Eukaryota > Metazoa > Chordata > Aves > Ciconiiformes > Ciconiidae > Mycteria > Mycteria americana. Next base: position 140,035,975 of record NC_134366.1, on the reverse strand, counting down.
TGGTCTGCGACTTGGGCTCCATCTGTTATGGTCGTTGCTCAGGACAGGAGAGGTGGTGTGTTGTGTGGAGTTATTGGGCACCAAAGTCAGCTCAGGTTGGGTCACTGCTGCACTTTCATTACTTCTTGTGAGGCTTGTCCTCCGTTGGTTTAGGTGGTTCCTGCTTAGAGTAATTCCTATAAAACGCAACTCAAATCATGGGTTACAACAATTAAGAGGTATATCTATTACAGTCTCGTCTCCTTGTCCCTTTGGACTAGGCCATAGGGTTTAACATTACAATGAACTCCTCCCCTTGCCCCTTCTCCAGCATGGGCTTATCCACAGGCCACTGTCCCTTAGGGGTGTACCTGGTCCATTGTGACCTTATCCATGGGCCACAGTTCCTTCAGGGGTGTACCTGCTCTGGCTTGGACTACTCCATGGCCACATATGCTTCTGGATGTGCCTGCTCCAGCGTGGACTTACCTACGGTCACAGTCCCCTGGACTTTGAGTTCCAGCCTGCCCAGTACAGCAGCCACAGGAGCAAGCAGCAATGCCCTGGCCATCTGCCAGCCCATTGCTGTTATCAGTATGTTCCCAGGCAGAGCAGAATAGGATGATAACGAGTACAGGAAACAGCAGAAGCAAAAAGCAGCCCCTAACAAGTACTAGACTCTAATATACAGCAAAGCAAGCAAGCCCCATGGCAAGCACAGGAGCCTGCCAATTAGTAGCTAAACAGCCATAAATTTGGTCTAGCATACTCTGATCAAATCTGTCGTTATCTTGAACCCCTCATATCCCACATCAGGTGCCAGAAAGGACTGTTACGGGTTATCCCTGGCAGGCAGCTCAGCCCCACCCAGCCGCTTGCTCACCCTACCCAGTGGGATGGGGGAGAGAGTCAAAAGGGTAAAAGGGAGAAAACTCGTAGGTTGAGATAAAGACAGTTGAATAGGTAAAGCAAAAGCTGTGCATGCAAGCAAAGCAAAATAAGGAATTCATTCACTCCTTCCCATCGACAGGCAGGTGTTCAGGGCTCCATCACGCCTAACGGTTACTTGGGAAGGCAAACGCCGTAACTCCACCCCCTTCCCCCCCCCCCCCCCCCTTCCTCCATCTTCCCCCAGCTTTATATGCTGAGCATGACGGCATATGGTATGGAATAGCCCTTTGGTCAGTTGGGGTCAGCTGTCCCAGCCGTGTCCCCTCCCAACTTCTTGCCCACCCCCAGCCTACTCGCTGGCGGGGCAGTGTGAGAAGCAGAAAAGACCTTGATGCTGTGTGAGCACTGCTAACAATGCTGTTTTGATCAAAAATCCAAAACATAGCACCATACAAGCTGCTATGAAGAAAATTAGCTCCATCCCAGCCAAAACCAGTACAGATTTCTGCACTTCACTGGCATCTTTACAGTTGTGTACCACTGGGCAGAAGTCATGAAATAGGAGAACTCCTTTCATCCATGTGAACTTACTGTCTTTGTGCTCTGAAGAAAACTTATACTTTTTTATCAGGTTATTTGCTACAAAACTTCCTCGTTTATTCAAGACAGCTGCTATTTTTGTTGTAAAGGTAATACAGATTAACGGGGAAAGAAGTTTCCTCCAAGCAAGGCAGCCAGTTAGTCAGGATTTTATTGGTAATTTTAGTGGCATCTGTGATTTGCACAACACCAGGCAACCTGTTAACTGAGAGTCCTTGCCTGTCTCTCAGAAACTTGCAAGTGCCCTACTACACTGAAAATCAACTTGAAATAAAATAGCTATGTTATGTAGGTAAGGGTTTCTAGGTCTCCAAACCCTAATTTATACATGACTAGCCAAAAGTAAGAAAACATGTTGGGAATGTGAAATAGAGGGGGAGATAAAACAGGACAAGCTGATAGCAAGAATTGTTCTCGAGAGAGCTTCATGTAAAAATCAAAGCACCTGGACTTCATTGCGTTCTGTTTTGTAAGGTTTTCTAATCAACTAACTTCAGAGAGAAGGTAGGCAGTACCACAGTTGATGGCAGTGACCCAGAGTAGATCTACAATTAGTGGTTTTATTAGTTTACATTTATTTCAGAAATGTTTCTGCTGACTATAGACCATCTAGTCCATATTACCCTATTTTTGACCTCAAAGGAGGTCAAAATAATGGTAGTCATTCTACAACAAAATAACCATAAAAATCATTCTCATATCAGTTTATATAAGGAAAGATATGTAAGTTTGGAAACCTAGCATATTCTTTCACAGAGCATACTGCAGGAGGTAATATTTGCTGCAGGAAGAATATTTCTGAATTAATTTAAGAGCATGCAGAATTAGGAAAACAAATGCAAATCTAGCTACAAGGGGCAGTAAATTTTCTGACATGAGGTCTCCAACTACCTGGCTTCTGGCCAGAAAACTGTCTAAACTGCCTTTTTTCTATTCTGGCCATCGTTACCTCTCTCCCTCTTACAAGGAAGAAAGCCCTTTATTCAAGTGCTGCTGAAGTTTTGCTCTTCTTGCCTCCAGAAACAGCCAGGTGCTTCTTTTTTGTTTCAGTTTCTAAAAGGAAAGAAGGTAAATGGAGAATAACTGGCTAATGGCGTTGCGTGGGTCCCCAGGTGTGGTGTGGATGTCACCTTGGTAACATTTTATCTTTTCTCCTCGGCATCTTGCAAATAACAATTAAAATCCTCCCACATATCCCTGCATGTAACTAGGTTCATGGAAAAAATTTGAATTATATTTTCATAACCGATTTTAGAATGTAGGGGGTTTACGTATGAGAAAGTTTAAAAGCTGTCAGGATCTCTCAAAATACTGCAGCCAGCACTAAACGCACTGGGCTGCGTTCTCTGCCAAAACCTTTCTAAGTAAATCCTAACGTGACTTGATAACTTAGCTATGGACCTTGGCTTGGAATACAGCCAAAACTTTGAAAGACTGGAAGTTTCAGCTGGCAAAAATGTGAAGGTGCAACGGTGAATTCATAGCAGACTGGGGTTTAGCTTTAATTATAACAAGGGAACTCAGCTCTCAAGCAAAAAATCTTTAAAAAGAGAGCAACAAGAAAAGGTGAAGAAGGAGAAAAGAGACGAGTTACGGTTTATTCCTCTCACTGTGACCTGAAGCCGAGGCTTTCAGAGGTTTTTTTGGCTGTCGTCTCCTTCAGTCTTGTTCAGAACTGCGAGCATGATGAAGCAGGATAACTTTCAGAAGTGAAATGATTGTTTCTTGTTTTAATTAAAGAAGGCTGGTTCTTTCCACATACTGCCCTATATCTAGGTTAGTGCACAAAACCAGTGTCTGTATCAGCATCAGACTTCTCAGCAAACTCAGGCAGCTGGTTTTGTACTTGCAGTTTCACAGTGATCCTGTTCCCTCTTCGTTAATGTGGTGTTTGGGGCTTTCACATGCAGTTTGTAAACAGAGAACAGTTAATGCTTGCTTCACTCTTCACCCCAGTGACAGCCTTCATAATGAAAAAGAGTGTACATGAAAGCATATTTCCATTGATGCTTTTGCTAAAAAGTGATTTTAAACCCAAACTACTTTCTCTCTCCAAACTAACCAAGTTCGTCTCTGACTTCAGTCAGTTGTTCGGGATGATACCTGAGACACAGGCTCCTCCACAAATGCTCCATACCATGCTCATCCTTTGTGTATTTTATTAGCAGAATACAAACTCCCTCACCTTCCTCCTTTTTTTTAGGCCATGTGATGAAAATAGATCCCAGGGTTGCCAGTTTTTCATATTTCCCTTGACTGTGAATTATAAAATGAATTTCAATTCCTCTCCCTGAAAATACAGTAGTTACCTGAATAATTATGGGTGAATGGACCAGAGGCAGACAAGCTGTTTCTGCAAAACCAGTGTCAGGTATAACTTACATTACTTTGTAGTGCTTTGCAGTGTTTTAGTTTCTGAATAATTAATTTATTATTTTTTAATCATGTTTTTCTTATTCATTCTTGGGTGGCAAGATTGTATTCAGTGTTTTAGATCACTGTAGTTAAACTACTCTCTACTATGTCAACAATATAATACATATCTTAGTTATAGAATAGAGGAAGTGAACAGGGTAGCAAGGTACTCTTCAACATAAGTGTGATTTTTTTATAGAAAGCCGTGTCCCATCTCCTGATTTCAGCTTCCCTATCAGACAAGCGGGTCTCTTTGCACCCTTGAATGCCGCCATTGAAAATATGGTTGCTCGCTTTGCATGTTTGTTTGCATGGTTGCTCACCCCACTGGACCTGTTGTTTGTGAACAGAGAAGGACTTGTGGGTGATGTGACTGTTGGAGGCCATCTTGGGCATAGCGATCATGAAATGATAAAGAGTTTTCGATTCTTGGAGAAGTAAGGAGGGGGGTCAGCAGAACTGCTACCTTGGACTTCCGGAGGGCAGACTTTGGCCCATGTAGGAGCCTGGTTGGCAGAGTCCCTTGGGAGGCAGTCCTGACGGGCAAAGGAGTCCGGGAAGGCTGGACATTCTTCTCAAGAAGGAAATCTTAAAGGCGCAGGAGCAGGCCCTCCCCATGTACCAAAAGACGAGCCGGCAGGGAAGAAGACTGGCCTGGCTGAACAGGGAGCTTTGGCTGGAACTCAGGAAGAAACAGGAGAATTTATGACCTTTGGAAGAAGGGGCAGGCAACTCAGGAGGACTACAAAGATGTCATGAGGTTATGCAGGGAGAAAATTAGAAGGACCAAAGCCCACCTAGAACTTAATCTGGCTTCCGCCATAAAAGACAATGAAAAATGTTTCTATAAATACATTAGCAGCAAAAGGAGGGCTAAGGAGAATCTCCATCCCTTATTGGATGCGGGGGGAAACATAGCGACAATAGGATGAGGACAATAGGACATAGGATGAGGAAAAGGCTGAGGTACTTAATGCCTTCTTTGCCTCAGTCTTTAATAGTAAAACCAGTTGTTCTCTGGGTACCCAGCCCCCTGAGCTGGAAGACAGGGACGGGGAGCAGAATGAAGCCCCCATAATCCAAGGAGAAATGGTTAGCGACCTGCTACATCACTTAGACACACACAAGTCTATGGGGCCAGATGGGATCCACCAAAGCTACTGAGGGAGCTGGTGGAAGTGCTCACCAAGCCACTTTCCATCATTTACCAGCAGTCCTGGCTAACCGGGGAGGTCCCAGTTGACTAGAAGTTAGCAAATGTGATGCCCATCTACAAGGGCCAGAAGGACGACGCAGGGAACTGGATCGGTGCCGGGGAAGGTTATGGAGCAGATCATCTTGAGTGCCATCGCATGGCATGTACAGGACAACCAGGTGATCAGGCCCAGCCAGCATGGGTTCAGGAAAGGCAGGTCCTGCTTGACCAACCTAATCTCCTTCTATGACAAGGTGACCCACTCAGTGGATGAGGGAAAGGCTGTAGATGTTGTCTACCTAGACTTTAGTAAAGCCTTTGACATGGTTTCCCACAGCATTCTCCTGGAGAAGCTGGCTGCTCATGGCTTGGACGAGCATACTCTTTACGGGGTAAAGAACTGTCTGGATGGCTGGGCCCAAAGAGTGGTGGTGAATGGAGTCAAATCCAGTTGGTGGCCAGTCACACGTGGTGTTCCCCAGGGCTCAATATTGGGGCCAGTTCTGTTTAATATCTTTATCAATGATCTGGACGAGGGGATCGAGTGCACCCTCAGTAAGTTTGCAGATGACACCAAGTTGGGTGGGAGTGTTGATCTGCTTGAGGGGAGGAAAGGAGAAAGGAGGTTGTAGCGAGGTGGTGTCAGTCTCTTCTCCCAAGTAACAAGCCATAGGACGAGAGGAAATGGCTTCAAGTTGCACCAGGGAAGGTTTAGGTTGGATATTAGGAAAAATTTCTTCACCAAAAGGGTTGTCAAGCATTGGAACAGGCTGCCCAGGGAAGTGGTTGAGTCACCATCCCTGGAGGTATTTAAAAGACGTGTAGATGTGGTGCTTAGGGACATGGTTTAGTGGTGGACTTGGCAGTGCTAGGTTAACGGTAGGACATGATGATCTTAAAGGTCTTTTCCAACCTAAACAATTATATGATTCTATGATTCTATGTGCTCCAGAGGAACACTGTCTTTATAAATACATACGTGGGTTACAGTTTAACAGATGGAAGGTAAACAGTAAGCACCTTACTGTACGGATTATCCTGTACTCTGCTGTGACAGCAGCGGTGTTAGCTAATTTTCTCTTAATTAGAAGCGAACATCACATCCAGAGGTAGGATGGAGCTGGGCCTCCCTTGCTTGACTGAGCATAATATGTGGCCAAACTTTCCAGATCTCCTGCATCACTGAAACAGGAGCTCTGAATTCAGAGGATATCTAAATAGCATGAAAAAAAGGACATACAAGCTGCTTTGGCTCAGATGATAAACTCGTTTTGCATTTAGCAGATATTTTATATATTCTCTTTGGGAACTGTATCAAGTAAGTTTTTTTACTCTTATTTGTACTTCACATGTTTTTATAGATGTCAAGTGTCTGCCTTACTACAGTCAGGAACGTAAAATACTACCGCAGTAACCTATGACAATGCCTTTATTCTGCTTGTTGTTACCTACTTACGGTACAGTAATGGCTTATTTCTTAGTCTAAACCCTAGGACTGTATTTTAATGAAGATTTAAGGCGATACAGCTGCTATTCAAACTCTGTAAGAGAGGAGCATGTTGGAATAGCTCAAGATTTACTGCTGAACTGTCAGTCTTTAAGCTACCGAGTGTCTTTACCCTTCCATGCAGTAGCTACGGTGGAAACTTTGCCCACTGCTGTGAAGCAGACACAGCGATTAATGAACCTGAGGCGTGCTAATCAAACATATGTTTTCTTGACACAATGATTGTGTTATATATCACATCCGAATGTACAGGCCTTTATCTTTCCTTAATGATCTAGCAAGGGGGCTTTTTTAAATGTGGGTGTTTTTCATGCACTCCTTAGATTTGTTCCACAGGGGGTGACCATTAAAAACATCTGACGGGCATGCAGTTAGCCAGCTCCCTGCTGAGATTAGTAAAATACTATATTTAGTAATCGCACTACATCAAGGAACTCCAACATTGCAGGAAACAGTTTGATTCAACGCTTTTTTCTGATTTTTTTAAATTTTTTTCATTGTATGTCTTATTTTTTCATCTGGGACAATTTTTTAAATCTCAGTCTTGTTTTTTGTATTTATGCTTCAATTTTTCATAAAAGACTTTGTTCATACAACGGGATTTTCCCCCCAATTTTATTTTTTTGTTTTTACTCTACTCCTGTTCTATTCTCACAAATAAAATATATGGAATTGTAAAGCAGGTAGTAAGAATGCAAAGTGGTATTCGGAATCTCTCTCATGCTGCTCCCTGTCTGAAGAGACTAATCTTTTATTTGTTAGGAAAGCTCTATAGATAATACAAGGATTCACACTTTCAAGTACTAGAATACTATACTGTGAATACTCCTAATACTGGCTTTGAGAAAATGGTTGAAATGAGCAAGTGTATTTATTTTTGCCCCAGGAGTTTTTCTTCACCAATGAATATGCATGAAACAGAGTTTGAGCTAAACAAACAGGATTGTTTAATTTTTTTTTAGTAGATGACATGACTAACAGTAGATGAACAACAGAAAGAGGAAGATAAAAGATGAATATGGAAAAGACAAGCATTTCAGCAGGAAGCTAAAGGAAGAAAACTGTTTCATGAGACACTTGTCCAAGTCAAAATTACTATTTTAACATCTGATTTTTGAGCTCATTCTGGTTTCCTTGTTGCTGTAAATCCAGAGCAACCTATGTAAAATCTTGGAAATTACTCTGTAAATTCAGGACTAAATTAGGTGCTTTCCCTTTAAGGGGCAGATTTAAAGGGATACCATCCTTTGTTCTAACAAAATAGTCTGGGCTTGTCAATCCAGAAGATTTGTGCATTGCTGAACATAATGGCATTTTATTACCTAGTTTATTTCTGTCTAGCATTCTAAGACTCCTGCTGATGCTTTGACTCAGAGTAGTTTTTGTTTGGAAACATGAACTCCAATGTCACAGATGACTTCTTTCTTTTGGTAATTCATATTATTTTTTTAAGTTAATAAATGTTCAAGAAAGAAAGTGTTTGGCCAGACAGAAGTTGTGCTTCAAACTGTGAACATCTAAGCAGCAGTGTGTGAAAATAGTAGCCTTTATTTTTGCTCCCCTCAGTCTCTTGTTAATGCACAGTTAGGTTGTTTCTAACAGTAGTTTAGTATATTATAGTTAAACTTAACTGCTATGTAGTAATATAACAGGTCTGTCACCTTCCTCAGTTGTGAATCAGTAAACCATAGCCCTTATGCATCCAAAAGGACAGATGCTCAAATGCAAGTGCCCACTGAAGACCGGCAGACTACCCCTTGCTTGAAGTTAGGACATTGTATTTACAGAATAATTTATGCAGATTAACTATGGCCAGTATCTGAAATTGCATATTGATCCAGTGTGCTAAAGTAGCTTATTGCAAGACCAATCCTGCAATATGTTTACAGTTTCTATCAGAACAGTTGCACATAGGGAAGTGTATTATAGTAAAGCTAGATTCAAGAGACATCTTTATATAAATATGAAGGAAATGGGAAATTTCCTGCTTTTGGAGCAGCATTATGATCTAAGTAACCTTAAATGTAATTTCTTAGGCAGTTTTATGCAGTGTAATTTAGTTTTTCCTTTATAAAATAACATACAAGGTTGAGAATTTTGGCTATGCCATTCCACATGCAGTTGTAACATTGTAAACATTCATCTTGTATCTTCCTTTATGTGAAGCTATAAATGTCCATCAAAACATTTGCATCTCTTCAGTAATTTAAAATATTAAAAACAAGGGCCAAATTTCAGCATAGTTGTCAAATGGTTTCAGACCTTTGCATACATTTCTATATACATACGCCACTTAGTAGTACCCCTCCATACATACTCATACCATGCAGCTTGTTACTGACTGAAGTAATCTCTGAAAAGGATATACAGTTGCATCTCCTGAGAATATTGAACATGAAACCATGTATGTATGAGTAAATCCATGGCATGCGCTTGTGGAAAAAATTACTTCTAGAATTTATTTCATTATTTTGATGCCCGGGATGCACTTTGTGTTTTACACACAGAGGTTTCATGCCCTGCCCACACAGCACAATGGCGTGCTGTGTTTGGGATTCCTGAGCTGGTTATACGTGATTTATCCTCAGCTACTTCATGTATGTAGTTATCCAGGAGAACAGCTAGCAGCGCTGTATGCTTTTTCCAATAAATGAGCAGGTTCATTTAGAGTTATTGCCAGGACCTTGTTGTTGTGGCACTGCTTTGTACTGTGTAGACATACCTTGGAGGAGAATTACGTGTAAATCACTCATAGTAGTCTGAGGCTGGAGTCTTACATTTTACTCAGAAACTTGCACAACCCTTACTACAGACGTCTGTATGCTGGCCATTATTTTCTAATCAGATCCTAATGCTGTTCTAGAAAATCTCTGCTTATATGTTATCCAAATAAAACATTCTGAGTTTTAATTAGTTAAATTTCATTGCTGTTTAATCCTTAAAATGCACTGAGCTAATTTGTGAGTGTCCCTTAATTACAAAAAATTGAAGCCTGAAAATTAGATCCTGGACATAGATACTAATTATTTTCATAACTCTTTTTATTTTTACCTCCATAATATGTGGAAAGGGAAAATGACCAATTGTGGTTAGGCCAGAGGCCTTAATGATGGGTTATAGTCCCAGCACTGCCATTCACTCCTGCCAGTGCCGAGTGAATTTGGATGAGTCATTTAACATCTCTCCACAAAGTGTCCTTACCTGCTTAACAGAGTTATTGCCCAGATGAGCTGAAGTTAAGCACTCTTGACTCTTAAGGCACTGAGGAACTTAGAAAAGTATTATTGTCGTCGTGAATCTCAATAATGGCCACGTAATCACCATTGGAGCACTTGGCCAGCCTTCGGTCACCACTCCTTGATCACAGATACTGACTCAAGTATTTGCCGTGCCTTTATGCTCCCCTGCCTTAGATGATAATGATATTCTTAAACCAGTTTTATAGAAGTCCAGGTTTCTCCCATGCTTAGTCATAATAGCATGGACATAGAAACTGAAATATTTGCAACATACTGCTGGCCGAAAACGTAGAAGCAGCTGCTGCTGTTCAGACTATTTGATAACTATTCAACTACTACCATTTCTTTCCGAGTGCCTCTTTTGGACATTGTGCTCAAATAGGTGAATACCTACCACTCTTGGGTAGTCAACAAAAACCCCCAAACTTTGGATCATAGATCAAATTTGAAGAAGAAAGCAATAAAATAGAGAGTCTGAGAATGTAGCAGCTGGACTAATAAATAACAAAACAGGATTACTGGGAAATTGCACATACGCATGCCAAATGTAGAAGAAATCTGAATGTTTCTGCTGACTGCACAAATCTGTAGACTAGAGAGATTTGATGAAAGGACAAGGTTTTATTCTGTCCCCCATTCAAAGTCCAGTCTTCTGGTTTTTATATCACTATTCATATCATTAACACAGGAAGTGTTTGTTTTGGTTCAACTGAAGAGCTTCAACAAGGCAAGAGATAATTAGAGGACTGTTGTCTAAGAAATTACAACGTAATGGCCTTGATACATTCAGATGTGGCCAAAAGTGAATCATGAAATTCCTTCGGGAAAGTTAAGCCTAGAACAACACCAAAATTCTGAATTTATTGCAATTTCAATGTGAGACTTTAAAGGGGGTGTGGATCAAAGCTGCTATTGCAGATAATAGTGTCATATAATACTAATCATAATGTTTCCTCTGGATATCTCCTGTTCTTTCAGCTTGTTAACCTTGCTTTATTCCAGTAGACATTAGTGAAGTGTAACCTTGTTCATATTATTCTCATAAAAAATAAGCCTACAAACATGCTATGCAGTTCAGAAAGTGCCATTTTTCCATTTCTCCATATATGCTCTAAGACACGTACTTTTCTCAGTCACCGGATTTTGTCCCTTTTGCTATGTCATATTTGCAGTACCCAATCTTCCCTTTGAGCTTTTCTGCCCCAGTTCTCCACATCACGTTCCCACAACACGTATTCAGCAGAATATCTAGCTTGCAACCAGATTCCACAGTTGTGGAAGCTTGATAAGTCCTTGTCATAACAGTAGTCCCTGACATTTAAAGAACTTCAGTTTATATTTGCAAGCCAAATTTCATACCTTCATACCTCTTTCGATTAATCAAAGTTAAACCATTGTATATGTGAAGGGGCCTCTTGTGGTTTCTAAGTAAGTAGTATGGCTTTTCTGGCAGCCAGCCACAAGCAATTTAGTAGGCACATATTGTGGGGGTTGAGAGAGGAAGAGAGGCAGGGATAATCCAGAAAGCTTTAAGAAGGGCTGAGTGAAACCAATATTTCTATACACAGTACAAGAATTTTGCGTTCTGTATCTTACTTTTGGCCCCAGCAAAACTGTTTTGATGTGTTGTCAGTAAAGTAATTCTGAAATATAGCACCGACTTGGTTTTCCTCTCACTCAGCCAATTTTGCACTGGTTTTGCTTCAGCTGAAGCATTCCTAATTTGCACCTGTGGCAAAGAGGAGTTAGGCACGGGGTATTTAATATGCACGGTATACAGTTAAGTGTCATATACGTCACTAAATCATTTCCACAGAAATAACTCTAATATGGTTCCTAGTTGTCTCCAGAAATAACAAAGTTTAATTTTGTAGCCTAAATGTCAAGGTGAGGCTTTATCATGTAACTTTTGCCTGAGAGCTATACCGCTGTAAATAGATACTAACATAAAAGGTCTGTCTCCAGCAGAGCTGATCTCTCTTTCCATTTCTGACAGGGGTCACATAGCCAATGTAAATTACCACCATAAACCAAATTCCACCTCTCCTGTAGAACAAAGTGCTTGATCTGCCTGTCTAGAAGCCAGGAGCTACACAGAGAACTGTAATATTTGAACAATTCAGCATGAGTGGCAACCTGTTCTTAATAATGGAACACTGGCAACATTTAACTTAATTTTGTCTCAACGTATTAAAATCCATCCTTTCTTTAGGGGATTTAAGAACTATCTGAAGGGAACTTGAAGACAACGAGAGTAATTCAAGTAGAAGCACTATCTTCCTCTGTATTTCATGCAACATTCAGGTTCAACATGCACTTCTTGACATCAATAGGGAATGAGTTACTCTTAGAAAAGGGTAGCCTAGACATCTCAAGAAGAATGTGAAATCTTCTCCATTTTATCTGTCATTTTGATTTAATTACAAAATCAAATTCAATTATACAGCATTATGTAGCCATGTCACAAAAGTTAGCGGATTTTAGTAGAAATGGCATTACAATTGAAAAAATTAAAACTATTATTGCCAAGGTTTTGGAGGTAGAATGATTTACATGGATGTTTTATAACTAAGCTACAAAACACTGTTAAAAATGACATCTAGGCTGGAAACTATAACTTGAAACTAGATTCTTATAATTGTATAGATCCAACATCTTGAATTCAGTCTCAAAGGTCTCAGAAACTGAAGAACACAGCTGTCCAACAGACATATCACAGAAAATTTGGCCCCAGTTCAGTATGTGACTACCTAGAATATTTGACCCACTCCTTGTTTTATATTAAAGATGAATTCAATGTAAATGTTTGGAATTCTTCTTACAAACTTGTTGAAAAGGGACAGTATTTTAGCATGACTCCCTTGTACAAACCTGGTGTTTAGCAGATTACGTATGTTATTCTGTTATAGGTACACTACAGTGATAGACAAAATGGCAAAGAGTGTATGACCTGTTTGACACTGTCTCCTGTGCAGATGACTTTCCAAGGTATCGGAAGCTCCATTGAAGCCAGCCATGACCAGGTATAATACCTTCACCCCACACTCTTGTAATTTTATTAATATCTAGTAAGGCCAGAATGTCAGCTTCAGTAAATTTTAAATTTCAACACATCTTGTGATTTTCGTATGGCATGTTCTTGTCACTGGGTTTTGCCTATCTTGCCATAGTAAAATCCTGATTAGATCTAAAGAGTGACCCAAAAAGGAGACAAAACTATGTTGCCTTTTATATATTTTTAAGACATATTAGGAAAGCCTGAAGAGCCTGCTTTGGTTTTAAAGTCAGACGTAAGGTTTCTGCAAAGTTTTTGTTTAATTTTATGTATGTATCACGTCTTGTCTATCCTATTTTTACTAGAAGATTATGGGTAGCTGGAAAAGCTGAGAGATGAAGCCATCATCTCTAGCCATCATCTGTCACAAGAAACTGTCATTTGAGAGGGGAAAGGGATTTTTAATCAGACTGTGTAAAACTCCCATTTTGTTTGGCTGTTCTTAAAACATTTAATTCAAGCTTCTGGCGAAAAGCCAGGAGAAAAAAAAGATCTCAATGTTAATCACTCATCACCCTGATGCTTCAGATGGGAACTGAGGGGGACTTCCATTTTAGTCTTCGTGTCCTCCAACACTCTTATGTATAAAAGCAAGACAAGACTTTGATACTCCAAAAGTTTTAAAAGCAAAAAGGAAACAAGTAGAAGAAAATTTTAAACCAAACCTTGCACCTTGCAGATCTTCAGTAGATTGGAAAAAGTACCATTTTTATTTGCCTTTGCAGGCCATCTTTAAATTGTACCGTGTTCACATTTACCATACATTTTATTGGACTCTATGTAAGATTCCCTGAGGAAAAAGGAAAATTCACCTTAAGAATTATCAGAATTAGTTACATTTGGGGAAAAGGTTCAGGCACTCTTAGCCATATTTTTCGTTGGTGGTTTTTTTTATTGGAAGTTTCTAAGTTAGTTGTTAACATACTTAAGCCCATTAGTTACTTACATGGTAACATGAGGATACTTCCTGTCCTTAAGTGTTTGGTGTTTTACAGTAATGGAGAGCTGTGGTAAGTCAGAACATACTTCGACAGACGTAATCCATTCAATTCTCATTTCATCCAGCAACTTGTTTATGCTGTTCTAAAGTTGCTCCGTTTTTCTTTCAGTAAAGATCGCCTTTTAAAATTTAGTCATAACTCAAATACAATATTTAGACATTTCAATGAATTTAAGGTGGTCCCTGTCAATTTGGTAACAACTACATTCTGGGCTACCAGCCAGCTTGGCCTTCATCTTAGCATTTATTTAGGCTAGAGTATGATATGTAAACAGAAAAAAGACTTTGTAAGCAAAAAGCACATTTAAGCCATCTGAATAATTATATATTTAAGACATCTAAATGAAGAAGTGTTATTGAGCCTGCAAAATCAAGCACCTAGAAATTAGGAAATTCCAGATTATGTGCAGCATTAGTTTGATCCCAAGTGTACTCACTCAGTGCTCCAAACAGGACATTCTTTTGGGAGGAAAACAAAAAAAAAGCATAAAATCACATAGATAAAGATTGTATCATAGCATGTGCACAAATGGGTAGAATTAGGTTTGCTTAGGCCATTATGTAGCTAGAATTTCCTAACCTCGCTTCAATTTGAAGTTTAAAAAATGTTCATCATTGGTTTTAGTTATGCAATTTTCCACAGGGTTCTTAAAAAGGAAAGAAAAATGTTTTGTCATTGCATGATGGGGTGGTTGTTGCATACTGAAACCACATCTGCGAAGATTTCATCTGAGCTGAGAGGAAAAGAAAATAATCATCTAAAAGCCAAGTGCCAACCAGTGGGTCACAAAATAGATCCACATACTGGACAGGATTCACAAATGTCTCCTCATCCCCTTCCTAAATACCAAAGGAATTCCACTTTCTGGGGAAGAGAGACGCTACTGACTGCTTGTGTTTGATAAGGGGGTGGCAGGGCTGGATTGAAGCATTATTTGTGATCACCTAATTAAATAGAGAAAACTGAATGATTAGCAAACAAACAGAAAGCACATCAAGTGTTTGTCAGGCCCTGGAATTAGTTAATTAACGACAAAATTAGAGCTCTTAATGGACTAACTAAAAAAAAAAATTCCCTTTTCTTTCTTGTTCCTGTGTGATTGGTATGATTTTGCTTGGTTTTCTACAATTTCCCTCACAGCAGTTTATCTGATACCGCTATTCTTCTTATAAAAATAGGAGACAGAACTTCTGTACCTTTGTTAAGCTGAATTATCCACAATTTAAAGTTCCAAATGAAATAAGTGCAAGATAGCCATATGCTATAAAACTTAAATTCTAGAAACTCTTCTTTAACTTATGTCATCTGTTACTTTTAAATCATTTATTTTGTATTATATGGTAGTTAGGATGGACTAGTTACTTGAAAGCCTGTGATTTCAATGGAGGCATGTTGATTTGTGTCAACTATGAGGCCTGACATAGTTTGACTTCAGGATCTGTCTATGTCTGTGTTTATGAAGATAATTTTTCTCATGTTCATTCTAAAATATAGATTTTATAATCTCTAAGTTTTTAAATAGAAAACTGTCTGAATGAGACTCTGGAATAGTTTCTTTGTGGGAAAGTGGTGGAATCTGTTGTGTGAGAATATCTAATAAAAAAGCTGTATACCAGATTTGTCACCATATTGTGGCAGAAGAACCACAGCTGACCACATACCTTGATCAAAAAAAGAACCAGAAATAAAAAAAAAAAAAACAGGTTCCCAATGGCATCTCCAGCACTATAGTCTACCTTTTAGATTGGACTTGTCTTTTGTAACATATCTCTCTACTCACATCCAGTGGGAAATTTGTTACCCAGCAGATACCAGTGTGGTTACAATCCTACATAAGTATATTATCTTGTTTTTTCAAATATGCCAAGACTTGACACAGCAGTTTTTCAAGTCATTTGCTCTTTTCCTATACTCTGTAGGGAGTTTTCATTCTTTAGATTGGTTTGGCTTGTGGTTTTAATGAGTTTAAATTTTTTCCCCACATACTTCATTTGAGCAATTTCAGATTAAAATAAACATTTCATAGTGGTACACTAATTAGTGTATATTTCAAATGTCTGATTAACAAGGCATATCTCATTTGATCATGAAGCAGTATTGTGGAAGCAATTGCTGGTCTTTCATTTTTCTTTTGGCAAACAGTAAAAAAAGGAAGCATTCCTAAAGTACCACTGCACTCTTGCCTGCCACATGTTTTGTTGTGTTTGGCATTCAGGTATGCCAACCTCTTTGGTAGAAATTTAATGTTTTTAAGAATATTTTTTCCTGAATTATTTCTATTTTCTGTTTCCCAGTATCTGAATACAACTATAAATGTCTCTTTCCTTAATGGCCACTATTCTTTGGTTTTTTCTGTAGAATTCAGCTACAAGCAGCTTTTAGTTAAAATGGTCACCACTTTCTAGTGGCTTTCTCAAGCAAACCTGAGTTTGTCCTTAATGGTAATGAATCCTGGTATTTTTTACCTTGCTGTGGGACTGGAGACAGCCTATTCTCAGAACTTAGAATGGACTTTAGGCATACAGTGTGAAGCTGAGGAACAAATTTAATGTGGGTGATATAAAGAAACAGAAAGGAAGTCCAGGTAGTCGTTCTATTTGTGTCACTAAGAAAATTCAAGGTATGAGGGGTGGGAGACAAAAGGGAAAAATTCAAAGATAGGAGGCTATATAAGCAAAAATAGGTGGAATGGACCAGAAAACTAAGAAAGTGCAGGGAAATGGGGCAGTGAATATCTAAAGGTCACGGAAGTGGGATAAAGAGAGGAAGTCAGAGCTAAGTGGAAGACTTAGAGAATTGCTCAAAAACCCCACCAAAATGAATAAAGACATCTTCTCTACTGCTTAGTCTGAAAGTCTTAGAGAGTTCTGCCTGCTTAGCTTCTCAAAGTATTGAACACTGAATTGCTTGTTACCAATACAAATAAATATCTTTCAGCTTTAGCGAACTGGGTTATATGAAGAACTCTTTGAATTCTTAAGCACAGATGTACCAAGAACTTTTAGTTAGAAGATATAATACTATTGGAGCAAACTATTGAAGAAAATAGAGATTTCTGTTTCCCCTAAAGACTTCTAGTCAATACCGTCGAGTTGTTAAGAGATGTACTTCACTTAACACAAATTATTGGACTCACTGTAATGGTAGCTAGGTTAAATTTGACAGTCTGTGTCATACAGGATGGCCTGTGACATAGTTTCAGTCTAAGAAGTGACACTTCTACTTCTGCTATGTCTTGAACAAGCCAGTGTCAAACTCAACTTCCATGTTTGCATGTATATTTTGGAAACTTGCAATGTTACCATCTTTAGTGGCTTTGTAATAATTGCTGTTTTTCTGAATGCTTCAGCTCTAAGTGATTGTAGAGCTCTGCTTCAGGGATATCATGCCCCTGTGGTTGTCATAGCTGTGAAGAAAACCCTGGAAAAAACATCTTGAGTGCATTCTTAAGGCTTGCTGAACAGCAGGCACATTGAAAGTAGGAACATTCATTTTTTAATAAAATTATTTTCAAGTCAGTCGTGGTGATGAGGAAGAGCAGATTGGGCCCATTTTGAGATTTTTGAATGCTTGCCATGGAGTACTCTGCCTGTACAACTGAATTTTTAACCTCCAGTAACTTGATATTCATTGAGGGGTGACCAGTTCTCTACTTAAATTTCAGGAGACAGATCAAAGACCAGTGCCTTTTCTTAAAGTCTCATTACTTTAATACTTTTTGATGATTTTGGAGGTTTCTAACATATGCATGTTTTTTGGAGCTAGCAATACTGCCCATTTGTTCATTACTGACTTCTGCTGTTTAGTTCACCCAATAGTCCCAATGAGATGGGCTGTTAAAGTGATGACAATGAATCTCTTACACTTATATTTTAGTCCGTGCTTTCTTAATCCCATCCATTATATTTCTATTGTATATTAGACCATGTTTTTAGAACTCTTCTACACTTTACAATGCATAAAATAGAATACTTTTATTTTCTAGGACAGATAACAATTGTGTAATGTTATATATAATCTACCACTATTACCACTTTTATTTTCAAGTATAAAAATAGCTGGAAAGAGAATAAGCAGGGGCAGAAATTGTAGAAGTGGAAGAGCTACTGATGAGACAGACTTGATAGAAGAGTCCAGCAGGGAGGACTCTAAGAAAAACAAAAGCCCAAAAAACTAATGGTGCAGTCAGTGAGCATGCAGAGGATCAGAATTTGTCCAATGCTGTAACCAACAAGGATGAATGGGATTGGGTTTTTTGTTAAGATACCTTTCCATATCAGAAAAAAGATTATTTACTGGATACTACATTAATTCCTGCTTAAAATTAATTTTGTTCTAAGGTGAAATTAGTATTTTCTAGATGTTCAGATTTACTTCACAGTGGGTGTTTGTGTCCTGGACATAGCCAAAAAATGAGAAAATGTTAGGATTTTCTTTAAAAAATACATGTACTCCTTTTTTTGGCTGGTGTTATGTGCTTCACTTGTCAGCTCATTTCTACTTGATTTACCGTAAATGCAGTTCTCATTTCTTTGGGGTGGCTTCTTCAATAAAATGAGAAAACTTTAGTTTGACTGAGTGAAAATCTTCTAGCAGTTTTCCCAAAGCTTGGTGATTCTTTCACAGCTCCTTCAGCCTCAGGACTCCTACCTGATCTTGTAAAAACATCTCATGCAGCTAGGTCTCTTGCTCCTGCTGGTGTGATCTGGCTGGCTGCTCCCTTCTCCTTGACGACTCCGTAACCTTCAGGGTGGGTCAGGCATGGCCACAGCTGAGTGCCTGGTGCTCCAAAAGAGACAGTTCACGTGGGACAGAAATATAAACTGCTTTTGATATATAGCACCACGCTTCGCTCTTCTCTTGTCGTGTGGGGAAAGTTGCACGTCTTAGGTTGATGTTGCAGTCAGGAGCCATCCCACCAGGTTTTAGTTAGGCTCACTAGGTTGTTGTCTGCTATTCGGTACTTTTTCCTCATCTGCTGTGCTCTCCAGGACTGTGTGTGGAAGCATTGGTACATTCTCTCTGTATTCTTCATCTTCTGTTTCACATTATCTCGGTCTAGATGTACGTGACAGAACATTTGCTTTTCCCTGGCAGCTGCTGAAGTTTTCCTTGATGAGCCCGAGATCAAACATTAGTATTTGTTCAGGATGTGTAATCTTTCATTTTCAAAAAGTGAGTTACTAATTAACTGCCAAATGGGAACAGAATGTAAACCAAGGCACAGCTATCTCCCTGCCAGACCCTTTCAGTGCTCTCATTCAGGGCTTCCTGACTAGCTTCCCAATGTGACTGCCTCTTGCTGAAGATGCAGAATAGGATTTTTCAGTGCTCTGTGTATGCATGTTTGTTTACACAGTGATGTGAGCAGGGTATGAAATGCTAGTGTTGCAGTCTCTGGGTATCTTACATGCTTGGCATGTAAATGATGACAAAGACCATGTATGTTTTGGGGACTGTTTCCTCCTCTGTTGGAAACAAAAAAAGTGAAATATCCTGGTGACAACTACAGGTGAGATTTCAGAAGAGAAGTGAGGTCCACAGAATCACAGATTGGCTGAGGTGGGAAAGGACCTCTGGAGGTCATCTGGTCCAACCCCCCTGCTCAAACAGGGCCACCTAGAGCAGGCTGCCCAGGACTGTGTCCAGGCAGCTTTTGAATATCTTCAAGGTGGGAGATGCTACCTTGGTTATTCCTTCCCATTGACTTCATCTCCAATCCTGGCTGCTTCCTAAACCACTGAGCTGGCAGAAACTAACTCAAGTTTTTAGCCAGCTAAGTGAGTTGAACTGGCCCACTGGGGCTTAGATGAGTACCAGAGCTGAAACAAAGGAGACATCAGGACTGCCCAGCCAAGAGAAGAGGAGGGGGAGCTATCCCCTTCCACAGCAGCAAGCTATTAGATCAGCTTACCCATCTTGTAAAATGTCACTTGAAGAGGATGAGGCAAAAAATAACTGTACAGAAAAGTGATTTGCTTGTAGAAATGTTTGTCTTGTTTAGCACCCTTAAACCTGCTCACTGTGCAGTAGCATGATCTGGCATAAAGAAGAGAACAGGAACGCACACAGAAGGAGGGAGGAAGAGCAGGATCATAGCAGCCTTGACCGACAGAAGTTTAGCTGCTTCGGAACTGCACCCTTAGTAGTTTCTTGCATTAACATACCTTAGCAGGCTTTCAGTGCAGTGTAGCATGTGGAAGTGAAAAGAAAGGCATTAACGACATGCAATGAGCCAACCTTCCATGGACCACAGGCCAGCTGTTTGCTGTCCTTAGCTTGCAATCTGTTTCTGGTTTGGTTTGTTTTGCTGTTACTTTAGGCTCAGCTGGCCAATGGTGAAATGTAAAAATCTTGAATTTTCTTGCTGCTCTGGCTGTTAGGGAAGGGAAGAAGCTTAAAAGGGAAAGGTATTGGAGAAGTTTGGAAATGCTAAAAGCGTCAGTTAGTTTTCTGCCTTGTCACACTGCAGCAGGAGATTCAGCCCACTTGCAGTATCAAGAAATCTAACAGCTTTTTCCCTGGCAGGAAAAAACAGAGGGAAGACAACAGAGGTAGGTTCTTCTCCTACTCAACAGTTAAAAATGGATAGACATACACCTACTAGACAAAAGCTGGTGACAGAGACGGAGGCAAAAATGAAGTGGAAGGAGACCCCCCCTAGTAGCTTGTCTTGCAGTTGGGATTGACAAGGATCTGGATTTTTCATCTTGACCCCTGATGGGCAGCATTTTCATTTTAATAGCTATGTTCATTTTAATTTCTAGGACTGGTAAAGCCTTTCAAACCTTATGAATTAAAACTAACAGTCAAAACCCAGTTGCCTATTTTGTAGGCACCTCCATTTCAGACAAAGAAGAGTATTAGCAAAGCATACACTCAACTTTGTTGCCCACCCTGTACTTGCCAGAGTTATTCTGTGGCATTTTCCACACGCTAAGGAAAGTAATGCTATGTCTGTTTGTTGATACGTGTTTAATCACTTGTCATTCAATAAAGTTGCTTAACACACTAATTATATAATTGCCATTTCAAAATACGTTTCCTTAACCATTCTACAAGACAAAATAATGATTTGCACATGTTGCATCTGAAGAACTGTGCTTTTGCCAAAATTATGTTTGCCACCTAATTTTTCCACTTCTCTTGAATAATTTCACATGGCTGGCATTATGCAGTCACCCAGCACAAATGAAGTTTCATAGTTTTTTGTTTGCATAATCATCATACAACCCCTGGATCTACATAGCGCAAGTAGAAACTAAACTTGACATCCTACACCCCTTCATTTCAAGGATTCATTTCAGGAAGCCAGGATCTCATAATAAATGTTCCAACAATAGACTTAAAGGGAAATGAAGGAGGTTGGGTTTTATAAGTAATTACAGGGGAATAGCCAAGCTTATATACTGTGAAATACAGTGGGATAACAAACTGAGCACTCCTCTCTGTCACCACTTTAGTTTCATCAAAATGGTACAATTTTCCTCTATCTGCTCAGAGTTTAAACTTTTCCTCCTTCTTCTTCTTGAGACCAGCCCTGGTGGTGAGCTAGTCTAAGCACTTCTGTAAACTTGGACTGTCTTCCAGCACCACGTTCCCGCAGCAAACTCCTGTCATCTGTTATGTCTACATAACTTACGCACTCATCTGTATGTAGTTTGGCCCATGTTTTTAGTGCTGAAGCACTCTTCTCAGTCTATTGTAGGCAACCTTGTGTCTATTCTGGGCGGAGGTAGGATAACCAGAGGAACAAAAGAATAGTTTTGTCAAGTAATGGGAAGAGTATAAAAGTAGGCATGCATGCGTGGTCAGTGCAGATTGTGGCAAGTTCCTGTCCAATTTAAAGTTCAGTTCTAAAGTTATTGTCTTAGCTATGCTACCTGTAACACGGATCGGTACCTTAAAGATCTGGATCTCTGCTGAGCATGGGGAAGTTGTGGAGCTATGTTTAAGAGTGCTAAGATTAAACTCATTAAACTCCTAGACATCCATGGTGCAACAACATCCTGCTTTCTTCCTTGGAAGGTTTTTTAAATACCCCATCAAGAAAGAGCTGAAGACTTACCCTAGCTTGATCACTAACGGTTTACCTGAGAAAATTATTTCACTTTCCTTTTTTACATGATTGCCATTGATGCCCTGATGGAAAGTGTCAGACATCTCCAGGGAAAAAGGTGTTTATATTCTTTCCTATAACTCATTTAACATAGCATCTGAGTCCCTCTCTTGTCTCCCAAACTCATTTCACATACAGGTTTTTGTAGTCACACTGGGTTTCTCAGATCATCAAGTCAGAACATCCCACTCTTTGAGACAGGAAGGAGTCACCAACCAACCTTCTCTTCAAAGCATCAGATGTGCAATATCCTCACATGATACAGGAGTTCCTGCATCCCCCGAAGCTCCGTATGTACTTGTGTCCTCCATTTCATAGCCCTTACAGACCGTCCGTGTTCCAATACTAATGCTTCATTCCAGCAAGATCCTTCACATATGCTAAATGTAAGAGTGCTTCCAAGTAATTCATTCTCTCAAGGATCCGGGACTTGAGATAATAAACACTAAAATGGAGGTATCAAGCAAAACCAAAACACTGAACTCTTAAGTTAAACTTTAAATTTTATACGTATTTCTTCATATTAATTCTTTCTCTTTCCCATCATTAGAGAGACTGAAAGACCTAGTTTTCCACAGATCCTTATGGCTGTACAAATAATTGATTTTACAGTCCAAAATCTCCTCTCTCATCCTTCCTCCCCTCAAAAAAACAGTTCACATTGGTCCAAAGTAAAGAAAAAAGTGCTTCTAGCCAAAAAAAATAATTCATTTTGTACTTGGGCATTTGCAGTGAAACTAGGAAAATGGCTGAGCTTCACAAAACTGGTGGGAAAGATGATGAATTAGTTTACCTACAAGCTCAGCGGTTCACGCACTCACGCAAGATGCAGAAGATGTACATTTTATTCTATGCCTGTCCCCTCAGGAGCATGAATCCTCTGTAGGAACCCTCCTCATGCTACAGAGCGGCACAGCTGGGTAGCCACAGGAACACAAAGTGATAACCACAGAGTAGTCATCTTCTTTGACTCACTGTTTAAACAGTGTGCTCAGTAGAGCTGCCTGAGCAAAGGAGTTTGGGGGAATTCTCATTTTGTAATACACCACAAGTCGCCAGTTAGGGTGCTACTCTGAAAGGTGAAAAGAAGGATTCGGGTCCTCCTGGGAGTCAAAGAGGATTTTCCACAGTCCAGTATTGACCATCAAGTGAATCTTGCCCTTTGGTTTTCACTACAAATGGCCAAAGCTAAGCAAACTATAACAGATAACTTCAAAGTTTCTAAAGTTATTTACAGTTGAAATTGCAAAATACCTGTCCCAAGTCTGGGAGCAGATTTAGCCAATACAAAACTGCTTTTTCCAATGTCTATGTATTCTTCAGGAAGAATATGCTTACCTTGGATACAGCCAACCCCATCCCTGCCACTGGTACATATCCAGCTGGTGGCGGCATTGTCCAAACCTCCCAGCCATGTGCTCCTCATGGTTGGAAGTTGCCACATGGACCCCAAGCAGGGACTGCTAGGTCAGGCTACAAAGGCAATTTAAGGTAGTAAGACATGTTCAGCTGGAGACACTGTATTCCCCAGCAGTACCCAGAAAGTCTTCTTCTTCCTCCCTTGTGTAATTCCTCTAGGCATAACCTGCAGAGCAAATGAAAGCTTCCCTTCCTCAGCATTCAGCTCTCCAGCTGTCTGTAAAAAAGCTTTACATTTGCTTCAGGATTTTTAAAACTTGGTTACATGGCATGCATTCATAAAGGACATCTTGGCATACATTTATACCTCTACTGTTGCTGAATCTCTTATATCGGCAGCTTGATAAAGTCAGACAAGTGCCGAAGGCTGAATCCTCTGTGTGCTGATAGCAGTGGGGCTCTGAGCAGTCCCAGTCCCTGTACACACCATGCCACAGCTATTTACATAAAAAGCACACCTTTTGCTGATACTGGCTACAAGGCTCATCCCAGTAACGTAAAGATTTTAGCTGGTTTGCGAGATCATAAAAAAGCCTGTTTAGCCATTACTTCAGAACGTCAGGCTGTTCAACAACTCAGTCCTATTTCAGACTACTCCCTAAATATTTCATAATTTAACATTGTTTTGAATAATTGGGGTAATTTTTTCTAGCACAGCATGCTGTGTGAAATTATGAATTGAGGAGATTTCTATGTTGTCATATTTGATTGAATACCCCATTGTCATTTATGCGAAGTGGTACAATAATACACTGTCAGTCGTTTAGGGGACAGCTGGACGTACATGAAGCTTTGTTCATGTGAGAGGGGCTTCCCAGGGTGCCTCAGTTCATCAGTGCAGATAATACTGCAGGACCTGGGGCTTGATTTTGGAGTGTGCCAGAAAACAGGATCATTCTTTCAAATTAAATAAAAAAATAAGCAGGGATCAGTGTGTAGAACGCTTTTTGTCATGCTGTATCTGTCCATGCTGGTGAGGAAAATAATAGAAAAGAAAAAAATTGGAAAGGAATATCAGGTATAATTTTCTAAGCTGCAAATAGTTAAGCAAGAAGATATGGGTTTGAAAGGGAGATAAAGAAATTAAAAGGAGGCATCAGACGTTGGCTTGACCCAAAAATACTTAAAGCCCCATTTGCCCTTACAGAACAAAATATTAGCACAGAAGAAGTCTGACATGCTGGCAAATACACAATTTAGACATTTGCAAGATTTGCAAAAATTTAAAAGTTTTTTGGCCCTCATTTAAATAAACTGGATCTTGCAGAGTCTATTGGAACTCTCCAGATAAGTACCACTTAAAACCCTTTTGATCAAATACCCTTTCTCAGGCAATTACATGTTCTTAATTTAGAGGCCAGTTCAAAAGATTGCTTGTTACCTTCATTGAGCAAAGGTTCAACTGCTGCAGTTTTCTGATCCTTTTAAAAAAGGCAAAGAGGGAGAGTTTACACAATAAAAGTTCTTTTTTTTATTCTCAAATTAATTATTTTGAAATATCTCCCAGATTACATCAGTTTCTTACTTGCATTCATGTTGCAAGATGGCGACTATTGTATATTGCTAGTGATGCATTAAATTAGTTGTTTACATTATAAAATCTAAACATATTAGAATCTTTTGTGTTTGTCTTCAAAGATTCCTATTCTAATAAAGCTTTCTGAAACAAGTAAGGTTGTCTTTTTTGTTTAGTTAATGCATCAGTGGAGAACCTAAAGATTTGTAGCCTCTAGCCATCCCTGTCTGTGTTTAGTAGAGTGTAAGGAAATTGTGTTGGGGACAATATATACTTTCATTTAAAAGGGAAAGTTACACTTTTAAATGATCCATTTTGCATTTAGGAAAGGTAACACCTGAGACCAATGTAGATGGAAAGAGTAGAAATTCATCCTCTTTTCTCAAATGCTGTTTTGCTGTGACTTTTAATCGGAGTAAAAGAATTATGTATAGTGTACTGAAAAATAAAAATTTTGGCTGCATCCTTTTTATTTCTGATGGCTTTGTGTCTCTCTTCAGGTCAAACTGTTTCTGAGGTTTAAGTGATACAAGACCAACATTCAGTAAAGACCAGTATTTGGGATTTTAAAGCAACTTTGCAATTTGGACTCTCAGTTCTGCTCTTTAACAAATGTTTTAACAGAGATGTAATGAAGTGTGAAAAACAAAAGCAAAACCTGACAGCTTTAATATGGCTGGAGCTGCTCTGTAAAAGTAACTTTCATTGCTGAGGGAAGTTCATGAATACATTTTTAGCAGCAAAGGAGCTTCTTGAAGAGTCAGCAGAACAGCATGGCAGTGAATGTCCACACTTTCCCTTCGACACGCTCCTTTTAAGTGCAATACAGCTTAGTTCTTCAGCTAGAGAAATGATTGCTTAATACACTTTTTAGGTCATACTGCTTCTGCCTTATGAATCTGTGTTTTACTATGTTTAGACATACATCTTCCTATCTTAACAGTGTTGGCAAGTCATGAGAAAACAGCAGGATTTTATTTAGCTGTCAAAAACAAAAATAACTTGCATTAAGCCAATGACCAAATAAAATTGTCACAGTTGTACTTTATATCAATGAATGTCACTGAAAGGAAGAGTAGCAAGCTAAGCGTTAACTTCAGAAGCAGATTATTTTCTGTGTACAAGATATGCCTTTTAGGATAATAAGCCAAGAGCGCTTCATATCTAAATAGCCTCTAGAACATACAGCAATATAACAAGC